>NC_138523.1:57453600-58800365 GCF_000230855.2 Cajanus cajan
TTTAACCCTAAATGAGAACGGGCCTGGAACGGGGCATTCCCAAAATTATGGCCGTTGGGGGTAATTAATGCACACCAGAACGGGCCGTTCTGATTTTGGAACGGGCCGTTCTGGATGTATTTTTTAGCCACGTTTTAAGGGTCTGGAACGGCCCGTTCCGGATTTGGAACGGGCCGTTCCGGCGTAAAAAGCCTATAAATATAGCTGTTTGCCACTCCCAAAAAGCACACCTCTCATTTCTGATTTCTTTTCTTCTGCTCTCTCTCTTCTTTTCTCTCCTTTCTGCTTCAGACCGAGGGGAACCCAACGAGGGGGACCAACTAGATCTAGTGTAAATTCAGCTTCTTCATATCCAGGTACGGGAGAAAAAGGGAATTATTTATATATAGAGTTAGATGAGGGAATTGGGTAGAGGAAGAACCCCTTAGAATTATGAGTAATTTTAGAAATATTTCTGTTTGAAGAATTATTGGCATTATTTGATTCTGTATATATTTAGGACAATAAATATATAATTTGTTAGTAAAAATGATGCTCTAGGAGGGAGAACAAAATTATAGAAAAGTGTCTGTAGGTTAGGTTTTGGAAAAATTAGATTATTTCTGTTTGAGGAATTAATTATACCATTAGATTCTGTATGTGTCGAGGATTAGAAATATATATTTAAATCGTAAGAATGATGATCTGGGAGAGAGAACAAAATTGTAGAAAAGTGTCTGTGAGCTAGGTTTTGGAACAATTAGGGGTTTTACTGTTTATGTTGAAATTATATTAAATTGGTAATTCCGTTGTTTATTATATTAATTTATGAATATCATTGTTATATTATTTGATAAAAATTAATGATTTAAATGTGAATTACTTGATACGTGTGAAACCCATTATTTTGGACATATTTGATATATGTATGAAATTAAATTATGAGATGTTGTGTGGAATGTGAATGAGATGTGGTTGTGGTTCTTCACACCTATGACCAGGGGTGAGCACGGCCCGAGATTGTTACATGAGTATCGTGACCTTGGTTAACATGTCAGGGGTGAGCACGGCCCTAGATTAGGGATAACGTGACCTTGGCACAGTGTTATATCAGGGGTGAGCACGGCCCTAAGATAGGGATAACGTGACCTTGGCACAGTGTTATATCAGGGGTGAGCACGACCCAGGATTGTTAAATGGGTAGCGTGACCTTGGCATAGTGTGAAGTGCAAGATTTGTGATGATTGGTTTGATTGAGAATTATGACGTGATGACAATGCATGATTGATTGAAATACGATATGTTGAAATATTTACAAATATTAAATAATATATTGTGTTTTTTTATGTGCTATATATATAGATGTTTTCTTTTCTCACCGTGCGATTTGTGGATATTTTAGGTGAGGAAGATCTGGCTACGAGTGGTATCTAGAATGCCAACGGTTGAATTATCGGGATGCTCTGATATTGTGACATCGGGGCAAAAAGGATTTTTAGAACATAGGTTTTTATTGTAAATGTTATTTTGAAAATAATTTGAAAACTCTTGCGTTTCATTTTTTGTTATTGTGGTTATTGATGGTTATTGAAGGATAATTTTTTAAGATTCTCATGTGAACCCTTTTACCGAAATTGAAAAATTTATTTATAAGTTTTTATTATTACAATATATATGTTGGGGTAGTAAGGGTGTCACAAAGGTCCCGAGTTGGAAATTTTATTTTCCAATCATTCTGACTTCGGTGAATCCAAACGTTGTGGCACAATAGATGTCATTGTCCAAAATCCTAAACCAATTCATATACTCGATTATAGTCGCTCATTATTCCTAAACCAGCAAGATGATGGTGATGAAGACAACAATTTTCAAATAGACCCAAATGCTGACAATTGGTTTACTTATAAGAACATACGAGATCTAAAAAGAGCAGGGATTCGGATGACACCAAATTCGTCCGCAGAAAATTCATTTGCATGGAATGACATTCATTTCAAATCTAAGTGGATTAGTGGGGAATTGAGACTTCCAATATTTCATTTCAATGATAACACGCTCTCTTTTTTTCCAAACCTCATAGCGTATGAGATGTGTCCAGATGCTCGTAGCAACTATGAATTTTGCTCGTTCATTTCATTCATGGATTCATTGATTGACAATGCTGAAGATGCGAAGGAGCTGAGATTAAGTGGTGTATTTTCAAACTTACTCGGAAGCGACGAAGACTTGGCCAATCTCTTCAATGAATTGGGTGATGATCTGCCAACTAAAATGTATTCTGACTGGTGCCACAATAATGTTGTGGCCTTCAGCAAGAAATATGTTGCTGTTAAGCAGCAAATTGAAAAGCATTACAGAACTAAGTGGAAGACATGGTTGGCTGAAGCTTACAATACTCATTTCAGTACCCCCTGGACTATAATTGCCTTTTTTGCTGCATTACTAATTGTAATTCTTACTTTTATCCAAACCTTTTTCACCATAGATCCCAAATGATTCATGATATGCATCTCATGTATTTGTTGGTATAATAAGCTTTTCATGTGCCCTGCAAATAATAAATGATTGAAAATGCAGGAGCAAGAATTGTCTCATACCCGTGTGTGTTTATTATGTATGTATAGTATAGTAAGCTCCATGTGTGACCCGCAAATAATAACATTTTAGTTTGGAGTGAGCTGTAATTTTTCAGAAAAATAATGCGTTTACATGTCCTTTATGATGAATTGTTGATTGGATCCATATAATTTTGTTCTCGTCATCTGTAGATACTATATGCATTGGAAAAAGTGGACTCTGTAAATTTCAGACGATAGGTTTAAGACAATAAACAACGACTATGTAAATTTGGTCAACTAAAACATGGTTACAGATATACTATATTTTTATTACATTATACATTTAATATATTAAACCTTTAATAAAAAATAACATGTTTTATTATATTAAAGAAATAACAATAATAAGATATATTATATTTTTATTTAATTTATTTTTATATTATCAACTTTTATAAAATATTATACAAATAACTTTAAGGATTAAAAGTAATGTATCTCCAAATTAAAAGGATAAAAATAAATTAAAAATTAGAATAAAATTTTGAAAATTTTTTAAAAAATCAAATATATATTTTACCCTTTTTAAGTATAATGCATAAAAAATTAATAATAAAGATAACAAACTATTATAATCGTATCATGTTATATTTAAATAACAAAAATATATATAAAAGATGATAATTTTAATTTATTTTTAAAAATAACATAAAAATTATATTGTATAATTTTTATAAATAAAAAAAAAATTGACTTGACAGCTGATTATAGCAAACGACTTTTGAGCCGAGTAAATGTGTAGAATCTTGCCATAACAGAATAAAGATAAAGTTATTATTGACAGTGAAAGGACAACAACCAATGACTCTCCAAACCAGAAAACAAAACCTAATTTAATTAATGATGCTATACCTATGATTAGTTAAATGAATTTCATTATAAGGCTTAAGGTTATAAAGAAAACATCAAAATCAAATTATATCATCCAGTGAAACCTAAATAAAGCTATAATTACAAGTTACAACTCAATGTTTTCACATGTGGAATTAAAATAACTATTTATACAGCAACAAAAGGAAAACGCATTAATTACAGGACTATATTTATATATTTGCCCATGTACTGTAATTGTTACTTGCAAGTTGAATATTTACCTTTGTCCTGGTACCACTACTATAAATATGTTATTTACCCAAGAATTTTCATGCGAAAAAATATTTATAGAAAATTATTGTAAAAATTCTTGTAAATATAAATCTCTAATAAATTATTACAAATATTTTTATGGTTTTAAATTTGCAGAAAATTTTTGCAAATTTTACTACAAAAATATTAATTATATAAATTTTTTGTTGCAAATAAAAATTTTTAAAAAAATTTGCAGGATTTTTTTTATTTTCCTACAAATTTTATTTTAAATATAAATTTGCAAGTAATTTATTTTTTTTGAGTAGTATTTCCTGCCAATTTTTTTATTTATGATTATTTTTATTAATTTAAAAATTGAAAATATTTTTGACTCAACGTAAACACATTTCCGTCTTCCTTCACTGTACTGATTGCATTCACCTCCGCAATACTATTTTTCTTCATCACCGCCGCACAACACTTCTTAAGTAAGTCACCTCCGTAACCTCCGCACCTCCGTAAATGTAACCTCCGCACGCCACTCACTGTAACACTTCTCTGAGCTTTTCCTCATCACCTCCACTGTGCCACATCCACAACATTTCTCTCATTTTCTCGTTCCGCATAACATTTGTTAGGGTTTTTGTTTTCTCTCCTTTTCCTAATTTTTCTCACCGCACAACGCTTCATTTTTTGTGTGCTTTTGAATGTAGATTTGAAGTACCAACTCAATGAGATAGAAGACAATGCTTGTAATCTGAAAAATGTAAAAGCAGATGTTGGCTGGAGGTAAGATGTTGGTTGGATATGTGTCTCGTTTATTGATTGCATACCTTATTTTAAACCACATTTTTGTTTGTTAAGAGCTAGCTAGGATTTGATTTACACCAGTTTTCTGCAAATTTAGCGTTCAAAGATAGCTGAATTGGTTTAGTGTCGGATTCTCAATTAGATGGTTAAAATAACCCTGTTGAACGCACGGGTTATGTTAAGAAAATAAATGCAAATGATTGGGTGTTAAAATGTTCCTACCACACATTCAACCAGGGTTCTAAATTGCGGACCGCATCACGCATTGCGGCCGCAATATTGCGGTTGCAGCCCTATCCGCAACGGCATCAGACCGCAATTGCGGTGAGACCGTAAATCACAGATTTTTCCGTAGCGTAACGGTGTTGCGTCCGCAACACCTCCGTTTTGAATCCGCAAACGACAAGAACAAGGAATCGTTTTTAAAAAAGTAACTTTTTTTTTAAAAAAAAGCTAACTTTCGGGAAGCTTTTTCAGAGAAGAGAACAAGGATTCAGAGAATATATTCAGATCAATAATGGTTCAAAGTTCAAACTTTGACATAAAAGATGAAAAACAAAGCATAGAAGAGGAACTCGGAACTCGGAACTTAACTTACACTTGCATTCGGAACTCGGAACTCCCTTGTATCTCTACCAAGAAGAGGAAGCTTTTGTTAATCGTAAGTTTTCTGCCTCTTCCCTGTTTCTCTTTGATTTTGGCTTGAAATGCTTGAATGTTGCGGTGAATATGGATTCTGGAGTAGTTTGGGACTTTGGGGGAAGAACGGCGCATGGAACCAACAAGGCAGCAACCCTTATGAAATAGGATAGGAATGAAAACCTAGAAATTGATTTTAATTAATTTTTTACTTAGTGGACGCGGGCCTTCTACTGAGTTTGGGAGAGTCACTGGTACATGAAAAAAAGTTAGGTGGTTTGGGTACGTGGGCTGTACGTGGCCTAATGAGAAATTTATTTTAATAAAATTTTTTAATTAATGAGTGTACATGGGCCTTTAGTGAGATTAGGAGACTAACTGGTGCATGAAAAAAAAAATTAAGTGGTTTGAACGTGGGCCTTGGTACTATTTATTTTATGTAAATTACGTTTTATATCTTCTGTGTTAAATAATTTATTTTATGAAAGTTTTGTTTAACTATTGATTAATTCTTTTAAAAAAATTGAAATTTAATTTAGAAATGAAAACAATAATGATGAATTATAAGCTATATGAAAAAATATCAAGAAACACTATTCTAAAAGAAAAATAACTAAAAATAATTTAATTAAATAGTAGTCCTTAAAAATATTTTTGTAGAAGATAATTATATATATATATATATGACTTATAATAAATAAATATTTTTGCCTATATAAATTATTGAAATTGAAATTAATTTGTCATAAATAAATACTTTTACTATATAAATTATATTTTTAAATTTATAATAAATAATTTATATTGTGATATAAAGTTGTTTTTAATTATTGATAATTTATATTTTTAAATTTATTTTTATTTCTGCACACCTATAATTAACAAAAAATGAAAACAATCTTACGTGAATAGAAAAATGTTATAATTAATAATAGTTTAATTTATAATTAATAATAATTTAATTTAATTGATATAGTTTAGTTCAAACTCCTAGAACTATAGTACACTAATCTAGATAATAGTTTAGTTTAGTTTAGTCAATATTTATTTTAGTTCAATTTAGTTTAGTGAACTATTTATTATAGTTTAGTTTAGTTTTCTTCTAGTTTAGTTTAGTTTAGCAATATTTTGCAATATTTTTATATATAATAATATGTTTAGCCTAATTATATGTATATCACTATTTGGTTGTTTATATTTATTTTTATTATTATGTTAATTTATTAGTCATTGTTATGAAGTTCGAAATATAACTTAATTATTGATTGATATTATATTTTCAAAATTTTATACAGATATATATACACAATGACATCAAATGAAGAATTTCCTATAGGAAGACTCGAAGGTGCTCCAAGCGACGATATTGGATGGCATTTTGGAGTACCTATAGCAGGAAATCGCAACAATGTCCAATGTAAACTTTGTCAAAAGATAATAAGGGGTGGCATTACAAGATTGAAGCAACACATAACACATGATAAAGGTCAAGTAGCAGGTTGTCCAAGAGTCACGTCATTTGTTAGGGAGAATATGATGAAACTTCTCAAAGATAAAAAAGAAAAGAAAATTGACTTTAGAAAAAGAAAAGAAGAATTTGAATCTCGATTAAGAGAAGATGATGAAGAAGATAGTGACGAGGAGATGATGATAGCTTCGCAACAAAGCATTAGATCACAACGTGAGTGGGAAGATAGACAACGATTCAGACAACAAACAGAGGGATCTAATAACATCTATGAATCAGGTGGAAGCTCTCACATGAGTGTTAGTCAAACTTCAAGAAAAGAAGATGCTACTTTTGTTTTATGATCTACAAATGTGGATCTTGTGAGAAGTAAAAGTATGAAACAACCAAAAATAGGTGGGGGTCTTATGAAAACATTAAAGAAAAAGCTCGGAGAAGCGGTAAGCAAGTTTATAATTTATGAACGCTTACCTATGAATTTATCAAATTCTCCATGGTTGCATAATTTGATTATTGCAGCAGCTGAGGTAGGTCCATCAGTTAAATGCCCTACACCTTATGAAGTTTCTGATGTGTATTTAGAAGCTGAATATAAAAGCATGCAAGAATGGATAAGCAAGTTGAAAACTACATGGAAGGAAAAAGGAGTAACAATAATGTGTGATGGTTGGACAGATAGTGTAAATCATACACATATTATGAATTTTCTAGTGTATTGTAGCAAGGGAACAATTTTCTTGAAATCTATTGATGCTTCTAATGTTGACAGTAGAAATACTGATTACTACTTTCAGTTATTGGATAAGGTTGTGGACGAAGTGGGAGAAGAATTTGTAATTCAAGTTATTACAGATAATGAAAAAGCACTTAAAGCAGCTGGTCAAAAGTTGATGGAAAAGAGACAACATTTATATTGGACTGCATGTGCAGCACATTGTTTGGATCTTTGTTTGGAGGATATAGGAAAAAAAAAAGAATGTGCAAAAGTTATTAAGTGATGCAAAAGTTGTAACAACTTTTATCTACAATCACACATGGATTGTAAATCTCATGAAAAAATACACTGGAGGTAGAGAAATTGTTCGTCCTGGTGTTACCCGATTTGCAACACAATTCTTACAACTTCAAGCAATTGTGCAACAAAAGCAAGGCTTGAGGAACATGTTCAACTCAGAAGAATTTAGACGATCTAAATTTGGAAGAGACAAAAATGGATTGGCATTTGAAGCAAGACAAATTGTTATTGGCAATGATTTTTGGAGCAAGGTTAATGATATATTGAAGGTATTTGAGCCTTTAGTAAAAGTTTTGAGGCTAGTTGATGGTGATGAGAAACCAACAATGGGTTTTATATATGAGGCAATTGATCGAGCTAAACAATCAATTCAAAAAAGTTCTCGTTATTATTCTCAATACCAAGAAATAATTGACAAGCGTTGGAAATTCATGCATTCTGATCTTCATTCTGCTGGTATGTCATTGTAATTTTACGTTTATTATATAAAGCAATACATTAATACATACAATTATAGATACATATTGATTAACTATTTATTTTTTAGGGTATTTTCTTAATCCACAATTTCAATATGGAGTTGAACATGGATCTGATGTGTATCGAGAGACATTTGAAGGGACCAAAAAGGTCATCATGAAATTGGAGAGAAACATGGATGATCAAATTAAAGCTTTAAACTCGGTTAGTAATAAATAATTATATTTTGTTTTTTAAAATTATTGTTATATAACTATGTATTGATATCTTATACAATATAATGTTATATAGTTGGTATTGTTTAAAGACATGGGTGAAACATTTGCTACACCTCAAGCTCAAAGAGCTTGGTCTAGAATGAATCCAGGTAAATATAGTTTCTTCCTTTCTCAATAAATAAATGTATTTTTTTATAAATAATAACTTTTTTTTGCTTGATCTCTTAAAAAGCTGAATGGTGGTTGATGTTTGGTTCATGCTCTCCTGAACTTCAACGTGTGGCTATTAAAGTTTTAAGTCAAAAAACTTCAGCCACAAATTGTGAAAGAAACTGGAGTACGTTTAGCTATATTCATACAAAGACAAGGAATAGGCTTAAGTACAAAAAAGTTGCAAAAACTTGTCTTTACACATTACAACATGAAATTGAAAATGAGGCATCAAATGAGAAAAATTCAAGAAGAAATTGAATCAAGTTTCAATCCAATTAATCTTGATTATATATTTCGAGAAGATGATCCATTATCTGCATGGATAGAAGAAAGAGAAAATCCACTTTTAGATGGAGTTCAAAATTCAGAGTGGTTGCCTCGAATTGATACAGATGATGAAGATGTGGAAGGTGGAGATAGTGATAATGATGGTGGTGACTTAAGCCCACCAAGTAATAATAGTGGTGATGATGGTGTTGATATTGAAGGTGAAGAAAATGATGGTGAGGATGATGAGGATGAACAAAGACAAAATGATCCATATCAAGAGACTCCATATAATAGGCGTGACACAAATCTGGTAATTGATTTCACTACTTCTATGCCAGGTATGATTCCTCCTGATCGTTCATTTTCAGGTGATAATAGAAGAGATAATTCACGAGTTAGAAGAGGAAAAAATAAACAAAATGTGTCATGTCAAGATTCTTCATCTTCTCATATTGAACAAAGTTTTAGTGAATTCAATATTGATGATTCTTCAGAAAGTAGTCAAGGGTACTATCCACCATTAGTTTATCAACATCCTTATTTTAATGCATACAATCAATATGGAAGTGACCAAGTTCCCTCATACCACCAACCATCAATGAATTATAATGATCTTTATTATCAACAACAAAGTGGTGGATTTTTTGATTATGTTTTTGGACAAGGAGCCACACAAGGGGATAGCCAAAGCGAGAGTGCAGGCTATGATCATCCTCGTCACTCTACTATGTGGTAATAAGTATCATGTGAGTTATAAATTTATTATATATATAATTTTTCACTTGTGAAAAAAAATTCATGCTTTTTATAGTTTTACAATATTATTAATAAAAATTTCATATTTTTTCCTTGTAGTGAAATGCATCTCTGAAGGGTGGCATTGCTTCTCAGATAATTGATGACAATGAAACTTGTGGGCAGTCATATTATTTTATATCAAACCATGTCTTTTTTTCTTTCTTGTCTATTTAAAATTTGTCTAAATGTGTACTTTTAAGATTTTTATTTGCGTCAATGAGACAATTTGCTTTTGAGATATTCTGACAAATATTGAGTAGGAATTAATCTAACCACTATTGTGTTTCTCTTACTTTTAAATTAATTTTAAAATAAATAAAATTATTCATTAAAATAATAGGATGTTTTAAAAAAGGAATAAAAATGTATAACTCTTTAAAAATAAAACATATATCAATAATTACATTTTTTTATATTTAGTGCAAATAATTAATAATTTCACACCGCAACAGCCGCAATCCGCATCGCAATACTCGCAATACCTGCAACCGCAGTAACTGCAACCGCGACTGCAACCGCAACCGCAACCGCGACCGCAACCGCAATTTAAAACCATGCATTCAACTTTCTTATTTTAATGTAACAAATAACTGATCACTATAATTGATGCCAAATGCAGCAAAAGTAGGAAAAATAAGGAATTAAGGATGTCATTAGCATTGTTGCCTAAAAGCTCTGAAAAGATGAAATAGGTTTATACCGGAACGGAGACGTTAGGCTCAGTTAAAGCAGTAACCTGCTTGTGAAAAATTGACTTACAGGTAGAATAGATAGTTCAGTGATACCTAGATCAGGATGCCAATAAGTCATACACAAAAACACCGCCAATTGCTACTACATAAAATAGGAATAATGATAAGATTTTGCATTTTAAAATTAATAGTGTCACTAACTCTTGGGATCAATCAAAACAGGATGATACTGATTCCTAGTTCCCACTTCATTTACTGGGGCCCTGGGGGCTTCTTTATTTTAATTGTTTACTGAGAAGCTCGGTGAAGGTTGAATGGTGTAGCGCATAAATTTTAGTTCCTCATTCCATGCTCATCATGCATGATGAATCTTCACCTCATGCATCAAGTTATTTGGTACTTAATTGTTAATTAACTGTTATAATGATGTATTAATTGATGATGTGATTGGCCTAGTGCTCTGTGAATTTTATTCAGATTCATTTTACATTTTTTGGAGGCTATGATAGGACTAAGACTTAATTCAGAATGTCATTTGTCATTATTTGATAACACATTATGTTTCTCAAAGGTGATCATATTCAACTTTCCTCACAACTTAGCATTATTTTCTTCTATCCATTATTGACTAACGAGTATTTTCATATGCCTGGCTTATTATCAATATTGCATTACCTTCTTGCAATTATTTTATTTGTCAGGCATATTTGATATGATCTTTACTTCTAACAGAGCAAGGTTATAGTGTTGTACTCCCAGAGAAATTACAAACAGGAAAGTGGAACGTCTACAGGTATAACTCTTCCAATGTTCTTGTCTCAATTTTTATACATCATTTTGGACCAAAGGCTTGACCAACTAAAAATAGCAGAACAAAGATTTGATAAAATGAATCAAATTTCAACACCCAAGATCCAAAGGGTACCTGCTTTGTTGCGACGTAATCAAAGGTTTGTTAAGTATTGTTCATCAAAGATGATATCATTTGGTCCCATCCATCATGATAATAAAATTCTAAAGGAAGGAGAGCATTATAAACTTCTATGGACATTAAAGTTTGCTGCAAAATACAATGGAAATAAAGATTTTGTGGAAGGAGCTCAAGTTTTGCTTAAAAGAATAGAAGATAACATAGAAGAATTGAAGAAGGAGTTTGCTGATGATGTATTATTGGAAGGGAAGTATGATGACAATTACCTTGCTTGGATGTTGTTTGTGGATGGATGTTTTTTGCTTCATTTCATGGAAATTAAATATTGATGAGCAGTGTCAAGAAGTACTAAACCTTACGTTTGACCAACTAATGTATTTTTGGAGAGATACACGTTTGTTGGAAAACCAACTTCCAAGGAGATTACTTGAGATGCTAAACGAAGGACCCAAGTTGGAATTTTAATTTTCCAATCTTTATGAAATCCAAACGAAATAGAACAATATCTGTCTTTGTCCAAAATCCTAAACCAATTCATATACTCGATTATTATGGCTCAGCATACTTTCACCTGAAAAGTTGATCAGCATTGACATCTACCATGAAATGGGGATAAATACAATCCTAAAGCAACAAGATGATGGTGATGAACACAAAATTTTTTAAATACATCCAAATATTTGGCCTACTTATAAGAACGTGCGAGATCTAAAAAGAGTAGGGATTTGAGTGATACCAAATTCCTCAGCCGAAGACGCATATGCATATGGAATGGCATTCATTTCACATCTAAGTTGTTTAGTGGGGAATTGAGACTCCCAATACATAGTTACACCGATATGGCGCCCTATTTTTTTCGAAACCTCATAGCGTATGAGATGTGTCCAGATGTACGTTGCAAATATGAATGTTGCTCATTCATTTCATTCATGGATTCATTGATTGACAATGCTGAAGATGTTAAGGTGCTCAGATTAAATGGTGTATTTGAAAATTTGCTCGGAAGCGACGAAGACTTGGCCAATCTCTTCAATGAATTGGTCATGATTTGCCAACTAAAATGTATTGTGACAGTTTCCCCACTGATGTTGTGGCCTTCAGCAAGAAATATATTTTTGTTAAGCAGCAAATTCAAAAGCATTACATCAATAAATGGAAGACGTGGTTGGCTGAAGCTTACAACACTCATTTCAATACCCCATGGGCTATAATTGCCTTTTTGGCTGCGTTACTAATATTAATTCTCGCTTTTATCCAAACCTTGTTCACCATACATCCTAATAATGATTCATAATGCATGCAGGATGAGTAGTCTCAACTCTCAAGTGTGTTAGTATAATAAAGTCTCCAAGTCCATTTGCTTTGCAAATAATAATTTTTAGGATTGGGACCTATCAGATTTTGTGTTATCAATCCAAGCTTAGTACGAGATCATGAACATTTGTATGACGCTATTGAATTTGTTGTGTGTCTATTAAACTGATTGCAAATATCGAGTTATGCTACAAAAATGTTATTGAATTTGATTCCTGAAATCGTTTACAAAAATAATACTTATAGTGTTGGAGTCCTCATCTACATTAACTATTTCAAAATTAAATAAAGCTTGAGTTCCAAACTATTGAGAAAAATAAAATTTACTTAGAGAAATATGTCAATGAAAAAGCACAAAAAGGCTCCTCCTTAAATTTATATACACATGATTGTCTTTATTGATATAGAGATCTTTTGGGTGGTATCCAAAAGCAAAATTGTGAGGGCTAGACTCAAAACGGACAATATTTTACCAATGTGAAAATGTGAAAACATTTGTATGTATATGATAACCTCCAATACACTACAAGTAATATCAGAGTCGATTGTGTAATCAAGTGACCGACTCAATAGACACATGGATCCAAGTAACATGGAGGGTTAGGAGACATATTTCATTCATGATGAAGCGACGATGCAAGTACTTAGAGCGTGACTCAATTCTATGAACCACATCATTCAAGCCATTGTATGTCAAGTAAACTCTAAATAAATATATTTGATAAGTAACTCACCAATCACCACCTTTCTACCGGTTGTTATACTACTAGCTAGCTATCTTATTTTTATTGAATATGTCAAAGCTAACAACAAAATACAAACGATTAAGCAACATGTTTATTCGAGAGTTGTGGAATATATAGATCCATAGCTTAATCACGTTGGGTTGTTTTAGTTACAATCTAGGGTTTACGGATTCGCCATGCCTTTGTATAATTTTTACAATCTACTAGTAAAGATCGATGCTTTAGGAATATATTTACCTCTCAACGCTAGAAAATTTCACTGTTGACAATTTGCTAAGTTAATATGGAGCATCTCTTTGGAGGGGTGAAATCTGAGGTCTTAGAGGATTGTTTCCAGACATTTCTTCGCTCGAATGCTCACACGGTGATTTATTTTTACCACATTAATGCGCGTTCATTATTGGAGAATGGCTCGAATGCTATCATATATAGTTCTTATTTTAATCATTTTACACTTTCGCAAACCATTCTAAATCAGAAAAATAAATAAATTATTATGCGTTTTTATCATGGTGAAACTATTACCAGGGTTGAATCTGGTATTTGGATATAAAATAGGTACGTTGGAAAATAAAGACCCTTTTATGTGTGCTTACAAAAAAATAATTAGTCACTGCATGATTGAATTAATATTGTAACATAACACTAATTTTATTTATGATGTGAATAAATATTATATATATATATATATATATATATATATATATTAACGGACATTATAGGTACATTGTCATTAATATATGTTGAAAATATGTATAAATATTTTTAGAAAAATAAATTAATTTTTATAAAAATCTTTTATTTATATTTTAAATATTTAAATTTAATCTGTTTTAATTATTTTAGGATTTGTTTTCTTATTTTTAGAATAAAATTATATCAATATTTGATTTTATATCATAAATTTTCTCTATAAATAGAGATCTTATAAATAAAAATTAATTATATTCCTCTGATAAAAATTATATCTTTATAAAATATAAATACCATAAAATAATTTCATCAATATATGCATTCACTTTTTTTTATATATACGAGTGAGTAAAAGAAACTATTTCCTTGAATACATACACATTAGTGAAGGTAATAAGTAATTATAAAAATATTCAAATAAAAAATTTACATATTAAGAGACTGTTTTTTTTTACTTTCATTAATCATTATTTTACAACTTTTTAAAGGGCTAAAAGTGTAAAAAAAAATAATAATAATGTGTACAAGAAAAGAAAGAATCATCTTTATATATAATTAGTAAGTAAAAGACATTCCATACTTTTCTTTGAATACTTATGTTAGTAAAAACTAGTGAGCAATTATTAAGAGATTAAAAAAAAATCTTATGTCAAAAGACTTTTTTTTTTACTATTATTAATTATTATTGTCTAATTTTTAAAAGTTAAAATTGTCAACAATAATATATACACTAAAATAGAGAATTCTCTTTAATGGAATATAAATTAATGACTTTTTTCCGTGTGCATCACAAATAAGATTTTTTTCGGAGTATGCTAAAAGGATTATAGAACTTTTGTATATCTTGTAAAGTTGTATGTATACAATGAAATCTGTATTTAAATCTTCAAAAAAATGAAAAAAAAATAGGATAATTATTATATTAAGATTATATGTGTTCCTAATAAATAAATGAAAAACATTGTCATGTGATAATTTTCAATTGACATAAATTAACAGAATTTTAACAGTATTAGTATATGACAATTTAATTTCAAGATTAAGTGTTTTAAGTACACGGACTTAATTAAAAACTTGTTAAAATCATAGGAACCTGGAGATTAATTTAACCTTTTTTATGAATATATTTTGAATTTTATAATTAGATTTGAATTAATTTTTAAATTGTACCAATTTTGTAAATACACTTCAACTTTAACTGATCATTAAATTTTATTTATTTTTATAATAATCTTTTTAAGTTTCTTTCTTTATAGAGAAGAAGCTCAATATGACCATTTATTTATCGTAAATCTCAGTTTTTTTTTTATAATTATTTTTGAAACATTAAAACATGAAGAAAAAAAAATCGAAATCTGAAAAGTAGAAAATAAATAGACAATTTTTAAGTATTTGCTTAATTTTCATATTTTAAATTATTATGATTCAATATTTAGAAAAATAATTTATGAAAATGAAACTAATGAGTAATTCAGAATTAAAGTATAATAATCGTTTGTGATCTATTCTCTGTTAATAATTCAAGTACAAGTTAATAGAAGACAATATAAATATATATAAAATAGGTGAAGTTATATATATATATATATATATATATATATATATATATATATATATATATATATATATATTCGGTAAGCCAAAAAATCTCTTAAAAACTAAAGATTAAGTTCATAAGATATTGTGATTAATTTAAGGGTTGGTATTTTTCAATTCAACAAATATTTTTTATATACATATGTAAAAAAAATGAACCTTTGACCATATGCTTGACAGATATTGTTATTAATATGTCTACAGTATAATTAAAAAACATAACTTCAGGGTGTCTTGTTTGAGAAACCGTACCTGGCTTACTTTAATATGAGAAATCCCTTTCTTCCTTGGTTACAAATGATTCGTTACTTTTAATTTTGAGACAAATTTCATTCCTTCCTTGGTTAGATATATATTTGCTTCGAAGCTATCCTGATACTTCAAAACAAAGAGTCACTAACTTCCATATATATATATATATATATATATATATATATATATATATATATATATATATATATCAAGATAGCTAGGGATATCAAGTACGGTACAAAGCAGACGCAATAGCTTCTTTGTAAGTTTAATATTTTTTATTTATTTGCTCATGCCTGTGATTTTCAATATTTATTTGAATGATGAAATGGACCAAAAGCATAATTTTACTAGTTTTTTTCTTCTTCTGTCTCTCCCATGAACATGTAACATCCAACAAGAAGATTTTAACAAACAAGAGAGATTATTAGATTTTGTAGATATATATTAATGTGTGTGTATAATTATATAATTATATATATATATATATATATATATATATATATATATATATCTTATATATACTTGTTTACTTTTTTCTTTTGGTGTATGTCGATCATTATTCAGAAGTTCGGGATCTAAGAAAATACAAACGGTGGAGTTTCCATGACTTCAAAGTCTCACTAAATTGAGAACAATTTATGGTGGTGAGTTTAATTTTCTATAGGGTAAAAGTTGGGTTTAATTTCTCTATAATAAAAACAATTAAAATTCGCATTTAGTTTTTAATTTTTTTTTATTAAATTAGTTTCTCTAAAAAAAAATTATAGTTCCATCAATAATGATGTTCTGCATGATAAATAAAAATACACGTGACAAATATAAAACATTCTTAGTCTTTCTAAAAACATTTAAATTCCTTTTTGGTCATCTATTTCCTTTTAAATTAAATTAGTCCCTGTAAATGTAAAAGTAGAACAAAATAAATCTGGTCATTAAGAGGTTCTGTTTTTATTTTATTTAACTTTTTTCTAAAAGATTGGATAACATATATAATTAGATCATTTTAATACTCTGTCAAAAATAACATTTTCACCAACCAAAAATATGTTCTATTAGTAAACATAACTAAAATTAATAGCTCCATTAGTAAATGGTTTTCACTATAATTATAACACACAAATAGAACTATTACAATAATAAATAAAATTATCTGCTTATATCTATTGTTGGACCTCAACAAGATGGAAGTAATATTTTTCAAGAATTAGAGTCAATTTTTTCTAATTTTATATTGACTAATTTAATATAACAAAAAATTAGAGAACAAAAATGAATTTGAAATTTTTTAGTAAATTAAAAGAAAACTTTTCGTTTGTTAGGATTTTTTTTTCCATATAAGACACAATTACTAACAAAGTTAAAAAAATATATCAAACTTAATATATTATAATTTAAGAGGGACTAATTTAATATAAAATATTTTGGAGGATAAAAACAAATTTTAAAAAATTTTAGAGGTTACCATTTTTCTATTTTACTTTATAGTAGGGATCTTGCCATTAGTATTTTATGTTCTACCTATGTTATGTATGATTTATATAATTTCATACATGAATTAAAAAAAACTAAGTTTAGGTTATTAAATTATAATTAAACATATGAATATTTTTTAATTCCCATGAAGATGATAAATTTTAATTTTAATCTTTCAATTACTTTTATTTTGGTTCATATGAATTTTAAAACTTATTAAAATAATCCTATAATGAATGTGATGTATCTCAATATGTCATATAACATGGCAAAATATATAAATTGTTAATAAGTTGCATCACTAAAAAATGATAGAGGTTATTTAAAAATTAACGATTTTTTAGTCTTTATAAAATTAATAAGTTTTAATTTTAGTTCTTATAATTTATTTTTAAAAATTTAAATTATCATTTAATCTTAATTATTGTGTAATCATTGTTAATTACTTATTTATTTTTTTATTGTAAATACTACTTATTTGTTCATGGTTAAGTGATCATATAAAGTACTACTCACAACTATTAATGATACCATGTTAGTGTGTGATTACATTTTTTAAAAAAATTATAGATCATTAAAATAAAAATTATTTATATACTTTAAAATCATTCATTGAGACTAAAAATAATCATGTTAGATTTTAGATAGATAAAAGCTATAAAAAAAAAAATTACTGAGACTAAAACCAAAATTTACTTATTTTATAAAGATAAAAATATATTTTATAAGGATTGCAAATAATAATTACAAACTTTAGAAGAATATAAACAATTAAAAGTTTTTACAAAAACCAAAATTAAAAATCAATCATTTTATAAGTACTTAAAAATATATTTAAATAGGAGAAAAAAAAATTCAACACAACTCTTCACTTTTTTTTTTAATTTCTCACATTTAAAAACGCCACTCAACTTTTTTTTCTCTCTTCTCAACTATAAAATATTTTAAACACGGGTGCTATTTATTCATGTCATGGTTTGTAATTGTATATTGCTTTATAATTTAGAATTGAAAATTACAAAAAAAAAAAAAAAATCGTATAAACTTATAAATAAAATTGTATATAAGAAATTTCATTACCTTTTATTGATGCATCTTTTATTTTTATTTTTTTGGCTTGAATAAAATTTAATTTCTTGCAAATAATATTTAGTCTTATTTTAATTTCTCTAAAATAATTAGTCATTTTTAGATCTTTGACGTTTTTTTGTGTTACTTTCTAATCCTTATTAATAATTCTAGTTAGTTTTGTGCCAAAAGGAGAATCAAAATTGCCACACAAAAATTGAGACAAAATATAAAATATCAATTAAGATAATAACAGTAATAAATAATATTTTAAATTGAAATAGTTAAATTACTTTTACATGCATGATCTAATTAATATATTTATTATTTTATAAAATAATATAATTATATATAATTTAATTTTGTAATTAATTTTTAATTTTAATATATTACAAATAATGATATTTATTACATTTAATTTATTCCTTTTTTCATAATTTAATTTTTATTGCATTTAATTTTATTCTTACATTTAGTTTTTTAATATTTTAGGGTTTAAAAATATAAAATTACATGTAATTTTCTTACTTATATTAAACAATAAATATATTACTTAATTAAATTATGCACAAAAATAATTTGATTATCTTAATTTAAAATGTTATCTGTTATCTTAATTAATATTCTATATTTTTTTATTTATTTTAGCAATAAATTAATTAGATCTAATAATACAGACTAAAAAGATAACACTAAGAAAATCGTAAGAATCTAAAATTAACAAAAAATTTACAGAGAATAAAAAAGACAGAATTATATTGATCATAGAGATGAAAACATATTTAAGCTTAAATTTTTTACTTATTATTTTATCCGTCATTATGATTTATGATTAATTTTCTACTTTATTATTTTCTTTTTCATGTATTGATGTTTATTTTACTTTTTTTTCTTTTGCATTTTTTATCCCTCATTCCCTGGAATTATTAACTCGAATTTGGTTGAGTTCCCCTATCACTTTCTTTTACATACGACCATCATTTTTTTTAATGTTGAATGGAATAATAAGAAGTATAATACAATGAATTTGAGATAGAAAATTATTAAAATGGTTCAAAATGGAGAAAATAAAATAATTATATTTAAAGATTTTGTGAGGTGAAAGATTGAAGTTTTAAAGAAGGAAAAATATAAGTCTAATTTTTATTTTTAGATGAAATGTGTGATGTTTTGATTAGTGAGTTTTAAGTAGAAAATGATTCAATATAGGCTCAATTTATAGAGATTTTCAACAACAACCAAAAAATGATATAAATATTTTGGGATTAAAAAAAATTGAAGGAAAAATTGAGAAATTCATGAATTAATTTTGAAAGAAAAAATATCAAGACAATAAAATTACATAGTGACCGTAGTAAAAAACAATCAATATAGTAGAATTTATTCTTAGTGCATATAAAAAAAATGGGAATAAAGAAGGAAAAAGAGAAGGTAAGACTAATGGTGAGTGTTTTCCCTTTGATTTGATTTTTATGTTGTGCCTCTAATTTATAACATTTGTATTTGTATTAGATAGTTCTGGAAAAAACACAAGGAATTTTAGCAAAAATTTTGGGGACCAGCCAACTCTTCAATAATGAGCAGAAAATTAGATGAGAAGCTTGCCCAACTAAAAAATGCTGAACAAAGATTTGATAAGAACAGAATTTCAACTCCCAAGATCCAAAGGGTACCTCTTATGTTACGACGTAATGACAAGTTTGTGAAATATTATACACCAAAGATGATATCATTTGGTCCCATCCATCACGACAGTGAAATTCTAAAGGAAGGAGAGCATTATAAACTTCTATGGACATCAAAGTTTGTTGCAAAATACAATGAAAATCAAGATTCTGATGAAGTGACACAAGTTTTGCTTAAAAGAATAGAAGATAACATGAAAGAATTGAAGAAAGAGTTTGCTGATGACGTAATATTGGAAGGGAAGTATGATGACAATGACCTTGCTTGGATGTTGTTTGTGGATGGATGTTCTTTGCTTCATTTCATGGAAAATATTGATGAGCAGTGTCCAGAAGCACTAAACCTTAAGCTTCACCAACTATTGCAAATTCGGAGAGATACAATTTTGCTGGAAAACCAACTTCCAAGGAGATTACTTGAGATGCTAAGCAAAGAGAAAGGACCCAAGTTGGAATTTTTATTTTCCAATCATTCTGACTTTGGTCAATCCAAACGTTGTGGCACAATAAGTGTCAGTGTCCAAAATCCTAAACCAATTCATATATTCGATTATTATCGCTCAACATATCTGTCAACCGAAAAAGTGATCGACAATCAAACGGAGATAAACATAATCCCAAACCAGCAAGATGATGGTGATGAACACAACAATTCTCAAATAGACCCAAATGCCGGCAATTGGTTTACTTATAAGAACGTACGAGATCTAAAAAGAGCAGGGATTCGGATGATACCAAATTTGTCCGCAGGAAATTCACTTGCATGGAATGACATTCATTTCAAATCTAAGTGGTTTAGTGGGGAATTGAGACTTCCAATATTTCATTTCTATGATAACACGCTCTATTTTTTTCGGAACCTCATAGCGTATGAGATGTGTCCAGATGCTCGTAGCAAATATGAATTTTGCTCGTTCATTTCATTCATGGATTCATTGATTGACAATGCTGAAGATGTGAAGGAGCTGAGATTAAGTGGTGTATTTAGAAACTCGCTCGGAAGCGACAAAGACTTGGCCAATCTCTTCAATGAATTGGGTCATGATTTGCCAACTAAAATGTATTCTGACAGCTGGTGCCTCGATAATGTTGTGGCCTTCAGCAAGAAATATGTTGCTGTTAAGCAGCAAATTGAAAAGCATTACAGAACTAAGTGGAAGACATGGTTGGCTGAAGCTTACAATACTCATTTCAGTACCCCCTGGACTATAATTGCCTTTTTTGCTGCATTACTAATTGTAATTCTTACTTTTATCCAAACCTTTTTCACCATACATCCCAGATGATTCATGAAGCATCTCGTGTATTTCTTGGTATAATAAGCTTTTCATGTGCCCTGCAAATAATAAATGATTGAAAATGCAGGAGCAAGAGTTGTCTCATACCCGTCTGTGTTTGTTATAGTAATTAAGCTCCATGTGTGACCCGCAAATAATAACATTTTAGTTTGGAGTGAGCTGTAATTTTTCAGAAAAATAATGCGTTTACATGTCCTTTATGATGAATTGTTGATTGGATCCATATAATTTTGTTCTCGTCATCTGCAGATACTATTTGCATTATGCATTGAAAAAAGTGGACTGTGTAAATTTCAGACGATAGGTTTAAGACAATAAACATCGACCATGTAAATTTGGTCAACTAAAAAATGGTTATAGATATACTATATTTTTATTACATTAAACATTTAACATATTAAACCTTAAATTAAAAAATAACATGTTTTATTATATTAAAGAAATAATAATAATAATAATAAGATATATTATATTTTTATTTAATTTTATTTTTATATTATCGAGTTTTATAAAATATTATACGAATAAATCAAAAGTAACGTATCTCCAAATTAAGAAAAAATAAATAAATTAAAAATTTAGAACAAAATTTTGAAAAATTTAAAAAAAAATCAAAAATATATTTTTTCCTTTTATAAGTATAATGCATAAAAAAATTAATAATAAGAATAACAAAACATTATAATCGTATTATTTTATATTAAAATAAAAATATATATAAAAAAATGATAATTTTAATTTATTTTTAAAAATAAAATAAAAATTCTATTGTATAATTAAAAAAAAAAATTTGACGTGCCTGATTACAGCAAACGACTTTTGAGCCGAGTAAATGTGTAGAAGCTTGACATAACAGAATAAAGATAAAGATAAAGTTATTATTGACGGTGAAAGGACAACAACCAATGACTGTTCAAACCAGAAAACAAAACCTAATTTAATTAATGATGCTAAACCTATGATTAGTTAAATGAATTTCATATAAGGCTTAAGGTTATAAAGAAAACATCAAAATCAAATTAAATCATCCAGTGAAACCTAAATAAAGCTATAATTACAAGTTACAACTCAATGTTTTCGCATGTTATACAATGAACAAATTTCAAAAACAAGTGTGGAATTAAAATAACTATTTATACAGCAAGAAAAGGAAAACGCATTAATTAGAGGATTATATTTATATATTTGGCCATGTACTGTAATTATTACTTGCAAGTTGAATATTTACCTTTGTCCTCGTCTTGCGATTTGCAAGTTTAATATGTGGATGTTTATGGACTTTTGAAAAATCAAGTCAAGATGATAATGTTATCAAAAGCAGATAGTTGCTTCCATGTGCAAGTTTAATAGTATTTTTGGGTTTACCTATGTATGTGTTAGGATTTATCCCAAGTCCCACGTCTGTAAAATGAAAGAACATTGGCTAGTTTATAAGGGTGTCCACCATTTCATATAGTATGAGGCCTTTTGGAAAGGAGCCCAAAAACAAAATCATGCGGGCCTAGCTCAAAGCGAACAATATCATACTATGGTAGAGAAACAGGTAGACTACCGGGCACTACAAGTGGTATCAGAGTCAACGGTTCAGCTGGATTTGATGCGGGTATGAAACTTTTTGGGAAGGAGTCCTAAAACAAAACCGTGCGAGCCTAGCCTAAAGCGGACAATATCATACTATGATGGAGAAACGGGCACTACATGTAATTGCAACTTGCAAGTTTAATTAGTATTTATCTTTGTCTGTGTCTTGCAATTTGCAAGTTCAATATTTTTATTTTTATTAATTTTGACATGTGCAAGTTGCTAGTTTAATATTTCCAGTTGTCCGCATCTTGATGTTGGCAAAGGTAAACGTTGATCTCCACTTCCAAGGCCTCTTCAAGCTCTTATAACACAGTACTTGGCGTAGCTTTCAAACTCTCACTCCGATCTCCGCCATAGAGGACACTGCAGAGTTTTTCTCAGGTGCGACACTTTGATTCTGTCTATCGTACTTTTTAATTTACTAAATGATTAATCATACTTGGATATTCTAATTTTGAGGTGTAGTGTTCCTTTGCATGCATGTCATGGTTTGTTTTGCTTTAAAGTTTATATTTCAAAATTACCGTAACTGCTGTAAGCCTATGACTATATTATCTATCTCTATATATCTATATATAAAAGTAATTTCTTGTTCTTGGTAGATATATTATTTGTTATTATTTTAATTATTTATAAAAATGTATGAATTCTATGATAATAATTAATAAAAGACAAAAGAAAATTTATAAAAGTTTTGTTCTTAAAATTGTTGGTAATTGCACACTTTCCCTAGGCCAACAAAGTTATAAAGGTTTTTTTTTATACTGTGATCTAATTAATCGGTAGTTGTTATGCATTTGCTACAGTCCCTTTATGCTTCAGCAGCATAATGCGCAGTTATCTCCATTTTTTTTCTCGGCATTAATAAGGAAAGAGTTAGAAACTAAAGAGCTCTCAACAATGTAAATATCATATCTAGAAAAAATGCCCTGCAATGTATTTTTTCTATTTTATTAATTAACTATATATTATGTTCATTTAATGTCATAAATAAAATTGTATATAAGAAATGTCATTACCTTTTATTAATGCATCTTTTTTTTTCGCTTAAATAAAATTTAATTTCTTGCAAATATTATTTTGTCTTATTTTAATTTCTCTGAAATAATTATTCATTTTTAGATCTTTGACGTTTCTTTGTGTTGCTTTATAATCCTTATTAATAATTCTAGTTAGTTTTGTGCTAAAAGGAGAAAGAAAATTGCCACACAAAAATTGAGACAAAATATAAAATATCAATTAAGATAATAAAGGTAATAAATAATATTTTAGATTGAAATAATTAAATTACATTTACATGCATGATCTAATTAATATATTTATTATTATATAAAATAATATAATTATATATAATTTAATTTTGCAATTAATTTTAATTTTAATATATTACAAATAATCATATTTATTACATTTAATTTATATATTCCTTTTATCATAATTTAATTTTTATTGTATTTAATTTTATTCTTACATTTAATTTTGTTAATTTTTTTAATATTGTATTTTTTTAAAATATATTATAATTTACTTATAATGTATTTTAATACCTAACTTTTAATGCTACTTTTAAGTATCAATTTATTAATTTTAATTAATTGTAATATAATTATTTATTTTTATGTGTAACAAGTAGTAATTTTGTCATAAAAGTAATATATTGAAGAAAAAAAATTATAAGCGTTTCATTAAATTATATTTTTAAAATATAATGTTATAAATAAATTGGTTAACTGAAAAGTAAGAATAATATTAAAAAAATATTTTTCATATTATATTAAAAAAAATAAAATATAAAATTACATGTAATTTTTCTTACTTATAATAAACAATAAATATATTACTTAATTAAATTATGCACAAAAATAATTTAATTATCTTAATTTAAAATATTATCTGTTATCTTAATTAATATTCTATATTTTTTATTTATTTTAGAAATAAATTAATTAGAGCTAATAATAAAGACTAAAAGATAGCACTAAGAAAATTATAAGAATCTAAAATTAACAAAAAAATTTACAGAGAATAAAAAAAGACAGAATGATATTGATCATAGAGATGTAAACATATTTAAGCTTAATTAAATTTTTTTACTTATTATTTTATCCGTCATTATGATTTATGATTAATTTGCTATACTTTATTCTTTTCTTTTTCATGTGTTGATGTATATTTTACTCTCTTTTTTCTTTTGCATTTTTTATCCCTCATTCTCTGGAATTATTAGCTCGACTTTGGTTTGAGTTCCCCTATCACTTTCTTTTACATGCGACCATCATTTTTTTAATGTTGAATCGAATAATAAGAAGTATAATACGATGAATTTGAGATAGAAAATTATTAAAATGGTTCAAAAGGAGAAAATAAAATAATGATATTTAAAGATTTTGTGAGGTGAAAGATCCTAGTTTTAGACAAGGAAAAATATAAGTCTAATATTTATTTTTAGGTGAAATGTGTGATGTTTTGATTAGTGAGTTTTAAGTAGAAAATGATTCAATATAGGTTCAATTTATAGAGATTTTCAACAACAATCAAAAAATGATATAAAGATTTTGGGATTAAAAGAATTTGAAGGGAGGATTGTAAAAATTGAGAAATTCATGAATTAATTTTGAAAGAAAATTTATCAAGACAATAAAATTACATAGTGATCGTAGTAAAAAACAATCAATAGTAGAATTTATTCTTAGTGATTCATATATATAAAAAAAATTGGGAATAAAGAAAGGAAAAAGATAAGGTAAGACTAATGGTGAGTGTTTTCCCTTTTATTTGATTTTTATGTTGTGCCCTGATTTATAACATTTGTATTTGTATTAGATAGTTCTGGAAAAAACACAAGGAATCTTAGCAAAAATTTTGGAGACCAGCCAACTCTTCAATAATGAGGAGGAAATTAGATGAGAAGCTTGCCCAACTAAAAAAGGCTGAACAAAGATTTGATAAGAACAGAATTTCAACTCCCAAGATCAAAAGGGTACCTCTTATGTTGCGACGTAATGACAGGTTTCTGAAGTATTGTACGCCAAAGATGATATCATTTGGTCTCATCCATCATGGTAGTAAAATTCTAAAGGAATGAGAGCATTATAAACTTCTGTGGACATCAAAGTTTGTTGCAAAATACAATGAAAATCAAGATTCTGATAAAGTGACACAAGTTTTGCTTAAAAGAATAGAAGATAACATAGAAGAATTGAAGAAAGAGTTTGCTGATGACGTAATATTGGAAGCACGGAAGTATGATGACAATTGCTTGGATGCTGTTTGTGGATGGATGTTCTTTGCTTCATTTCATGGAAAATGTTGATGAGCAGCTTCCAGAAACACTAAACCTTAAGCTTCACCAACTATTGCAAATTTGGACAGATACAACTTTGTTGGAAAACCAACTTCCAAGGAGATTACTTGAGATGCTAAACAAAAAGGAGAGACTCAAGTTAGAATTTTTATTTTCCAATCATTATGACATTGGTGAATCCAAACGTAATGGCACAATAAGTGTCTTTGTCCAAAATCTTAAACCAATTCATATACTCGATTATTTTCGCTCAACATATCTGTCACCCAGAGAGATGATCGACACTCAAATGGAGATAAATATAATCCCAAACCAGCAAGATGATGGTGATGAATACAACAATTCTCAAATAGACCCAAATGCTAGTTGTTGGTATACTTATAAGAACGTACGAGATCTAAAAAGAGCAGGTATTCGAGTGATACCAAATTCATTTGTATGGAATGACATTCATTTCAAATCTAAGTGGTTTAGTGGGGAATTGAGACTTCCAATATTTAATTTCAATGATTACGCGTCTTATTTTTTTCGAAACCTGATAGCGTATGAGATGTGTCCAGATGTTGGTAGCAAATATGAACTTTGCTCATTCATTTCCTTCATGGATTCATTGATTGACAATGGTGAAGATGTGAAGGAGCTGAGATTAAGTGGTGTATTTAGAAACTTGCTCGGAAGCGACGAAGACTTGGCCAATCTCTTCAATGAATTGGGTCATGATCTGCCAACTAATAATTATTCTGACTGGAACCTCAATAATAATGTGGCCTTGAGCGAGAAATATATTGCTGTTAAGCAGCAAATTGAAAAGCATTACAGAACTAAGTGGAAGACATGGTTGGCTGAAGCTTACAATACTCATTTCAGTACCCCGTGGACTATAATTGCCTTTGTTGCTGCATTACTAATTGTAATTCTTACTTTCATCCAAACCTTTTTCACCATAGATCCCAAATGATTCATGATGCATCTCATGTATTTGTTGGTATATAAGCTTTTCATGTGCCCTGCCAATAATAAATGATTGAAAATGCAGGAGCAAGAGTTGTCTCGTACCCGTCTGTGTTTGTTATGTATGTAGTATAGTAAGCTCCATGTGTGACCCGCAAATAATAACCTTTTAGTTTGGACTGAGCAGTGATTTTTCAGAAAAATAACGCGTTTACATGTCCTTTATGATGAATTGTTGATTGAATCCATATAATTTTGTTCTCGTCGTCTGCAGATATTATTTGCGTTATGCATTAGAAAAAGTGGACTGTGTAAATTTCAGACGATAGGTTTAAGACAATAAATAACGACCACGTAAATTTGGTCAACTAAAAGATGGTTATAGATTTTAAGTTGAATTGAATATAATTTTTTTATCTTTTAAAACTAGATAAAAATAAGTTGATTAAAGTAATTTCACATTGTTATTTAATCACAAATTAATATTTATGATAAATTATTAATTTTTATAATAAATAAATAAAATTTTAATAATAATATTTAATTAGTTGACGGTATAAAATCAATTTATGATCATTATACTCTTGAAAAAAATTTAGTCTTTTATGATTATAAAATGATTCAAAGTGGTTTTTTTAAAATCTCTAACAATTAACATTAAAAAAATTGAGTTGACCTTATTAGCATGACTTCTCATATAATAATAGATTAAATTGAACCTATTTAAAATTATAAAAAGTTAAACTAAATCTAGATACAATTATTTGCATCAATTTAAATTCATTCGCATATACTAAGTCAAATACAACTAATTATAATCAAGAAAGAGAGTCAAAATTGACTAATTTCATTTTCACCCTTTAACTCAACAAATATAATCAAATTGTCAAGTTTGTCAACATTATCAAATATATTTATCAATATCATTATATAAATATGATACTTATTTTAATAATTGCTCTAAGTTTCCACTTTAATAGAAATATCTTTACCCCTTAATTAAATCAAATTGTCTGATATTTGATATTTTTTTTTTACTTTTCATAAGGCGTATATAGATGAGAATTTTTACTAATTGGAGGTTGAGAAAATTTCCTGACGGGGGAGAAAAAATCATGAAGCAATTAATAAATAAATGAAGATGTGAAAGACTGGTATGTTGTTTTGCAAGTTGAAAGCATTTATTTAAAAAATAAAAAGAAGAAAAAGAATGAGATTGTTGCAGTAAGACACTGCTGTCAAGACATAATTGTAGCTAGAGCTGACGCATCCAAGTAAGAAACTAATATTTATGTTGAAGTTTACATGCATGCATGACTTCTCTTCTTTGGTATTTGGTTCTACTACACGAGTGATTTGTTGGGAAGAAGATGTCTGTAATGATCTTTCTCCAAGTGAAAAAAAAAGTCAGTATTGTACACCAAAGATGATATCATTTGGTCCCATCCATCACAATAGTGAAATTCTAAAGGAAGGAGAGCATTATAAACTTCTGTGGACATCAGAGTTTGTTGCAAAATACAATGAAAATCTAGATTCTGATGAAGTGACACAAGTTTTGCTTAAAAGAATAGAAGATAACATGGAAGAATTGAAGAAAGAGTTTGCTGATGACGTGATATTGGAAGCACGGAAGTATGATGGCAATGACCTTGCTGATGACGTGATATTGGAAGCACGGAAGTATGATGGCAATGACCTTGCTTGGTTGTTATTTGTGGATGGATGTTCTTTGCTTCATTTCATGGAAAATATGGATATGCAGTGTCCAGAAGCACTAAACCTTACGCTTCACCAACTATTGCAAATTTGGAGAGATTCAATTTTGTTGGAAAACCAACTTCCAAGGAGATTACTTGAGATGCTAAGCAAAGAGGAAGGACCCGAGTTGGAATTTTTATTTTTCAATCTTTGTCTCTTTGGTCAACTCAAACGAAACGGCGCAACAGGAGTCTCTATCCAAAATCCTAAACCAATTCATATACTCGATTTTTATCGCTTATTATTAATGTCACCCATAAAGGTGATCCACAATCAAATGGAGCTAAATATAAACCCAAACCAGCAAGATGATGGTGATGAAGATAACAATTTTCAAATAAACCCAGATGTTGACAGTTTTTTTACTTATAAGAACGTACGAGATCTAAAAAAAGCAGGGATTCGGATGATACCAAATTTGTCAGGAGGAAGTTCATTGGCATTGAATAAGATTCATTTCAAATCTAAGTGGTTTAGCGGGGAATTGACACTTCCAATGTTTTATTTGAATGATAACACGCCTTATCTTTTTCAAAACCTCATAGCGTATGAGCTGTGTCCAGATGCTCGTAGCAAATATGAATTTTGCTCGTTCATTTCATTCATGGATTCATTGATTGACAATGCTGAAGATGTGAAGGAGCTAAGATTAAGTGGTGTATTTAGAAACATGCTCGGAAGCGACGAAGACTTGGCTAATCTCTTCAATGAATTGGGTGCTGATCTACCAACTAAAATATTTTCTGACACTTTGCACCTCGATAATGTTGTGGCCCCCAGCAAGAAATATATTGCTATTAAGCAGCAAATTCAAAAACATTACACAACTAAGTGGAAGACATGGTTGGCTGAAGCTTACAATACTCATTTCAGTACCCCGTGGACTATAATTGCCTTTTTTGCTGCATTAATAATTGTAATTCTTACTTTTATCCAAACCTTTTTCACCATAGATCCCAGATGATTCATGATGCATCTCATGTATTTGTTGTATAATAAGCTTCTCATGTGCCCTGCAAATAATAAATGATTGAAAATGCAGAGCAAGAGTTGTCTCGTACCCGTCTGTGTCTCGTACCCGTGTGTGTTTGTTATGTATGTATAGTTTAGTGAGCTCCATGTGTGACCCGCAAATAATAACATTTTAGTTTGGACTGAGCAGTGATTTTTCAGAAAAATAATGCGTTTACATGTCCTTTATGATGAATTGCGGATTGAATCCATATAATTCTGTTCTCGTCGTTTGTAGATACTATTTGTGTTATCCATTGGAAAAAGTGGACTGTGTAAATTTCAGACGAAAGGTTTAGGACAATAAACAACGACCATGTAAATATGGTAAACCAAAAAATGGTTATAGATTTTAAGTTAAATTGAATATAGTTTTTTATCTTTTAAAAAATAGATAAAATAAGTTGATTAAAGCAATTTCACATTTATTTAATCACAAATTAATATTTATGATAAATTATTGATTTTTATAATAAATAAGTAAAATTTTAGTAATGATATTTAATTCGTCGACTGTATGATCATTATACTCTTTAAAAAATTTAATCTTTTATGATTATAATATGATTTAAAGTGATTTTTTTAAAATCTCTAACAATCAACATTAAAAAGATTGAGTTGACCTTATTAGCATGACTTCTCATATAATAATAGATTAAATTGAACCTATTTAAAATTATAAAAGGTTAAATTAAATCTAAATACAATTATTAGCATCAATTTAAATTCATTCGCATGTACTAAGTCAAATACAACTAATTATAATCAAGAAAGAGAGTCAAAATTGACTAATTTCATTTTCACCCTTTAACTCAACAAATATAATCAAATTGTCAAGTTTGTCAACATTATCAAATATATTTATCAATATCATTATATAAATATGATACTTATTTTAATAATTGCTCTAAGTTTCCACTTTAATAGAAATATCTTTACCCCTTAATTAAATCAAATTGTCTGATATTTGATATTTTTTTTTTACTTTTCATAAGGCGTATATAGATGAGAATTTTTACTAATTGGAGGTTGAGAAAATTTCCTGACGGGGGAGAAAAAATCATGAAGCAATTAATAAATAAATGAAGATGTGAAAGACTGGTATGTTGTTTTGCAAGTTGAAAGCATTTATTTAAAAAATAAAAAGAAGAAAAAGAATGAGATTGTTGCAGTAAGACACTGCTGTCAAGACATAATTGTAGCTAGAGCTGACGCATCCAAGTAAGAAACTAATATTTATGTTGAAGTTTACATGCATGCATGACTTCTCTTCTTTGGTATTTGGTTCTACACGAGTGATTTGTTGGGAAGAAGATGTCTGTTTATGATCTTTCTCCAACTCAAGCTTCGGCTTTTCTTCAACTTTATCAAAAAGATTGACCCAAACGGGTATCTTGTCAGTCCCGTCTTCGGATACCACAAACACAAATAACGGAGGTAGCGTGTCTATAGTAAATCCCAATCATATGTCATAAATCAGAGAAATGCTAAATATATAATAAGAGACAAAAACAATAGACCGTCGTGGGACTGCTTCCGAGAAACCACTCGAACGAAAGTAGTATAAAAGACGATAACTTGATCATCAACAACATTCCCCGTCATCTCATGTATCTTTAGTTTCAGTTCTTTAAATGTTTCACCAAAACCCAGTTTAATATTCGTTTTCCCAGCAATTCCCTGGTTCACAGTCACTTCCAAGCCCAAACTAGAGTCATCCGTTGACGTTACTGCATAATTAAAAACCTATGACGTATCAGAATAGTTTCTTGAAAAACTATTATAGAATCATCAAACAAGGCGGTTATTGACAGATTTGGAAATTTTCATGAAAAAACAATATTTTAGAAGCAAAGTATGTGTTACTATTAACGGATCTGAAGAACTTTATTAAGACACATTAAACCTAATCTACAATTATAAAACCAACAACGAAGTTGTTAACGAATTTGACGATTTTAGGAAAACACTCGTTAAACCTAACTAATCTGCAATTATAAAATCAACAATTAATTAAGAGAATACTTGAATTGAGAATTTAAATGGAATAATTTAGTTTTTGAAAAAAAAAATGATTTAAAGTGAAATATTTTATTTAAATGAAAATTTTTCAAAAAAAAATTAATAATAAAATATAATGTAGATCGATTAAACTATTTTTATAAATAGATATTTTAAAATATCTAAATTATATATATATATTTACATCAACATATAAATTATATAAATAATTCATATTATAGCATAATCTTTTTTTATTTATTAATAATTTAATTTAAAATATTAATATAAAATTTATAAATAATTATGATAAAAAAAAATTAAATTAAATAAGAAATTAAAAAAATTACACACAAAAAAAATTCAACAGTAGAATGAATTTTTTTGTCAATTGTATAAATAAGAACATATGAGATCTAAAAAGAGCGGGGATTCGAGTGATACCGAATTCCTCAACCAAAAATCCATATTCATAGAATAACATTCATTTCGCCTCTAGGTGGTTTAGTGAGGAATTGAGACTCCCAATATTTTGTTTCAACGATATCACGCCCTGGTTTTTCGTAACCTTATAGCGCATGAAATGTGTTCAGATTTTCGTGTGTGTGTTAGTATAATAAGGTCTTCATGTGTCCTGCAAATAACAATTTATAGGATCGGGATCGGGACCTATCAGATTGTGTGTTAATATAACTAGTAATCAACCCATGCTTGGTACGGGATCATAAACATCTGTGAGTAATATTCAGTCAAGTGGTTTACGACGTTATTGAATTTGTTGAAATATCGATCTGTTACAAAAACGTTATTGAATTTGATTCCTGAAATAGTTAACAAAAACAATACGAAGTGAAAGTGTTGTATAGTCCTCACCTACATTAACTTCAAACCTTAAAATAGTTTACAAGAACCATTTTCCTTCCTTGACTATATGCGTCAAGCCAAATTAATGCAACAAAAAATATAATTTGAACCCATCTTCATAAATGTCATTAACTTCAAATTAAGAGAATATCTTTCGTCAAAGTACCAGAATCTGAAAGAGTTTCACACGACCCATTCAAAGGAGAAATGAACATAGAAGGCAACGAAAATTCTGATAATAAATATGATACTATGGATCACGTGAGCTTTATATTTCCTCTAGTAGTGCTCTATATTTCCTTTTCAAATAGAGCTTTATAGGTGGGAGAATCCCCCTCGTAAAGTACGAGTCAAACAATCTATACATACAACGTTTTATAAGCTTAAATATGCACAATCCAATGATAATGCAAACCAACACAAGCCAAAAAGAAAAAACAGAATATTCATTCACGCTATACAAATGCTTTAAGATAAAGGGCTGAATCTCATTTATTGAAGAGAAAGAATATGATCTTTATCCTACAAGATGTATGGATGAACACTATTGCTGCTTATAATAGCCACTTTGGTGAGGCGGAGGGTATGGAGATGGAATGGTATAAGGAGGCCGGGGAACAGAACCAGGTTGCTGTGCTTGCGCGTTGTAGTACGGACCACGCCATCCAGGATATGCTGGTTGGCCATACTCATGGTTTGCCGGTGGTTGCTGATGAACCTGAGGTGGGTATGGAGCAGTTGATGCCGGTGGAATATGGTATGGAGGTGGAGGTGCATGATGTGCAGGACCACCATATGGGGAAGGGGGGTGATGGGGATAGGGAGGAACTGGTGGCTGCTCAACTGGCTGATAATATGGTGTTTGGGGACGAGGATCTGTTTGTGTAGTGGATCTTTGATTTTGGCTTCCCACTGAAGGGTAGTTGTTGTTAAAAGCACCTGTGTTTTTGTTATCCTGGAAACTCAGACCAGCCACTTGTCTCTGAACATCTTCAATCATTTCTCTGCACTGAATGTTCCTTGTCATCACAAAGTCCGTGCTCTGCTGCTTTACATTTGTGATTGCATCCTATTAAACAAAGAATATACATATTAGTATTGCTCGATAAATATTTATTTTAAACAAGACTGGCCAACCATATTTTTGAATAATATTGGGCACGATTTAAATTAGAATGATGATAAAATTTATTCAATTAATAGATCGGTACCTTCATAGTAAAATTAAAACCATATATTTGATAAGTTCTTACCTGCAGAGTAACAGAGAATTTTAAACCTTCATTAATGTTGTCCTTTATTTCTCGAAATTTTGATATGGCAGCTTCAATCTGCTTATAGACTTTTTCACGTAAAGCTGAAATAAATAAAAGAAATCATCAGAAGATCAACTATGATACAGGAAACGTGCAATCAAAATGTAGCATTATGTACAAAATAAATGTAAAAATCAAAAACTGAAATCTTATGGAATTTAATTGAACTGCACGGATAAGGTACGTAAAATGTTTTTAACATTGTTATCTAATGATTATTATTTATGATAAGTTTGTTTACTTTTATAAAAACTACTTTAAAAGTAATCCAAAGATGATTCCTGCTTAATTGACATCGTAAATTTTTTACATAGGAAGTGTATCACAATTAAACTCAATTTTATGCACGTTAATAAACATAATGCGAAAACAGACTTAACCTTGTGATTTGAAACAGACTTATCACAATTAATTTTTTACAATGACTGCAGCTAGCCTATAAATTAACATATTATATATAAGGAACTAGGGTACCTCTATTCAAAAATGAAAAATAAAAATAAAAAATGACTAGTAACTTATAGAATTACGTATTTGGAAACAAAATGTCACGTTAAGGTGAAAAAAAGAGAAGAAATGAAAGTGATTTAAATCCATAACATAAGGAATTCTTTAAGTCAATCCTATTAAAAAATTGGGATGAAAGAAAGGAAAAACAGAAGGTAAGGATTACATGGTGAGTATTTTCTCTTTTATTTTGTTTTTATGTTTTGCCTCTAATTTTTAACTTCTGTATTTGAATTAGATAGTTCTGGAATAAACACAAGGAATCCTAGCAAAAATTTTAGAGATCGACCAGCTAACTCTTCAATAATGAGCACGAAATTAGATGTAAGACTTGCCCAACTGAAAAAGGTTGAACAAAGATTTAATAACAACAAAATTTCAACTTCCAAGATCCAAAGGCTACCTGTTATTTTGCGACATAATGACAAGTTTGTGAAGTATTGTACACCAAAGATGATATCATTTGGTCTCATTCATCATGGTAGTGAATTCTAAAATAAGGAGAGCATTATAAACTTCTATGGACATCAAAATTTGTGGCAAAATACAATGAAAATTAAGATTCTGATGAAACAAGTCAAATTTTGTTTAAAACCATAGAAGATAACATGGAAGAATTGAAAAAGGAGTTTGATGATGATGTAATATTGGAAGGGAAGTATAATGACAATTACCTTGCTTGGGTATTGTTTATGAATGGATGTTCTTTACTTCATTTCATGAAAAATGTTGATGACAATTACCTAAACCTCAAGTTTGACCAACTAATGTATATTTGGAGAGATACACTTTTGTTGGAGAACCAACTTCCAAGGAGATTACTTGAGATGCTAAGCAAAAAGGGAGGACCCAAATTGGAATATTTATTTTCCAATCATCTTGACTTTGGTAAATACAAACGAAATGGAACAATAAATGTCTTTGTCCAAAATCCTAAACCAATTCATAAAATTACATGTAATTTTCTTACTTATATTAAACAATAAATATATTACTTAATTAAATTATGCACAAAAATAATTTAATTATCTTAATTTAAAATATTATCTGTTATCTTAATTAATATTCTATATTTTTTTATTTATTTTAGAAATAATTTAATTAGAGCTAGTAATAAAGACTAAAAGATAACAATAAGAAAATCGTAAGAATCTAAAATTAAAAAAAAAATTACAGAGAATAAAAAAAGACAGAATGATATTGATCATAGAGATGAAAACATATTTGAGCTTAAATTTTTTTACTTATTATTTTATCCGTCATTATGATTTATGATTAATTTGCTACTTTATTATTTTCTTTTTCATGTATTGATGTATATTTTACTCTTTTTTGTCTTTTGCAATTTGTATCCCCCTTTCTCTGGAATTATTAGCTCGAATTTGGTTAAGTTCCCCTATCACTTTCTTTTACATATGACCATCATTTTTTTTAATGTTGAATCGAATAATAAGAAGTATAATACGATGAATTTGATATAGAAAATTATTAAAATGGTTCAAAAAGGAGAAAATAAAATAATGATATTTAAAGATTTTGTGAGGTGAAAGATTGAAGTTTTAAACAAGGAAAAATATAAGTCTAATTTTTATTTTTAGATGAAATGTGTGATGTTTTGATTAGTGAGTTTTAAGTAGAAAATGATTCGATATAGGTTCAATTTATAGATATTTTCAACAACAACCAAAAAATGATATAAAGATTTTGGAATTAAAAAAAATTGAAGGCAGGATTGTAAAACTTGAGAAATTCATGAATTAATTTTGAAAGAAAAAATATCAAGACAATAAAATTACATAGTGAGATCGTAGTAAAAAACAATCAATAGTAGAATTTATTCTTAGTGATTCATATATAAAAAAAATGGGAATAAAGAAAGGAAAAAAGAGAAGGTAAGATTAATGGTGAGTATTTTCCCTTTTATTTGATTTTTATGTTGTGCCTCTAATTTATATATGACATTTGTATTTGTATTAGATAGTTCTGGAATATATACAAGGAATCTTAGCAAAAATTTTGGAGATCAGCCAACTCTTCAATAATGAGCAGGAAATTAGATAAGCTTGCCCAACTAAAAAAGGTTGAACAAAGATTTGATAAGAACATAATTTCAACTCCCAAGATGTAAAGGGTACCTCTTATGTTGCGACGTAATGACAAGTTTGTAAAGTATTGTACACCAAAGATGCATGATATCATTTGGTCCCATCCATCACGGTAGTGAAATTCTAAAGGAAGGAGAGCATTATAAACTTCTGTGAACATCAAAGTTTGTTGCAAAATACAATGAAAATCAAGATTCTGATGAAGTGACAATAGTTTTGCTTAAAAGAATAGAAGATAACTTGGAAGAATTGAAGAAAGAGTTTGCGGATGACATAATATTGGAAATAGAGACGTGTGATGATAATGACCTTGTTTGGATGTTGTTTGTGAATGGATGCTCTTTGCTTCATTTCATGAAAAATATTGATGTCGAGTGTCCAGAAGCACTAAATCTTAAGCTTCACCAACTATTGCAAATTCAGAGAGATACAATTTTGTTGGAAAACCAACTTCCAAGGAGATTACTTGAGATGCTAAGTAAAGAGGAAGGACCCAAATTGGAATTTTTATTTTCTAATCATGCTGACTTTGGTCAATCCAAACATAGGGACACAATGAGTGTCTCTGTCAAAAATCCTAATCCAATTCATTTACTTGATTATTATCGCTCAGAATACCTGTCACCCGAAAGGGAGATCAATATTCAAATGGGGATAAATACAATCCAAAACCAGCAAGATGATGATAATGAAGACAACAATTTTCAAATAGACCCAAAAACTGGTAATTGGTTTACTTATAAGAACGTACGAGATCTAAAAAGAGCAGGGATTCAGATGATACCGAATTCCTCAGCAAAAAGTCCATATGCATGGAATGAGGTTCATTTCAAATCTAAGTGGTTTAGTGGGGAATTGAGACTTCCAATATTTAATTTCTATGATAACACACTATTTTTTTCGAAACCTGATAGCGTATGAGATGTGTCCAGATGTTCTTAGCAAATATGAATGTTGCTCGTTCATTTCCTTCATGGATTCATTGATTGACAATGGTGAAGATGTGAAGGAGCTGAGATTAAGTGGTGTATTTAGAAATTTGCTCGGAAGCGACGAAGACTTGGCCAATCTCCTCAATGAATTGGGTGCTGATCTGCCAACTAAAATATATTCTGACTGCTGGTGTCTCGATAATGTTGTGGCCTTCAGCAAGAAATATGTTGCTGTTAAGCAGCAAATTGAAAAGCATTACAGAACTAAGTGGAAGACATGGTTGGCTGAAGCTTACAATACTCATTTCAGTACCCCATGGACTATAATTGCCTTTTTTGCTGCATTACTAATTTTATTTTTGAGTTTTATCCAAACCTTTTTCACCATAGATCCCAGATGATTCATTATGCATCTCATGTATTTGTTGGTATAATAAGCCTTTCATGTGCCCTGCAAATAATAAATGATTGAAAATGCAGGAGCAAGAGTTGTCTCGTACCCGTCTGTGTTTGTTGTGTATGTAGTATAGTAAGCTCCATGTGTGACCCGCAAATAATAATTTTTTAGTTTGGAGTGAGCTGTAATTTTTCAGAAAAATAATGTGTTTACATGTTCTTTATGATGAATTGTTGATTGGATCTATATAATTTTGTTCTCGTCGTTTGTAGATACTATTGGTGTTATGCATTGGAAAAAGTGGCCCGAGTAAATTTCAGACGATAGGTTTAAGACAACAAACAACGACCATGTAAATTTGATCAACTAAAAAAGGTTTTTTGACTAAAGTAGGGCTGTATGAAAACTTATTTACGTAAATGGAGCTCTTTTGAAACTATTTACGCCTTTGAGGCTGTTTACAACGGTGTCGCTATGGGCCATAGCGACACCATTGCCACGTGGCATTTTTTTAACTCCAGAGAAGTCATGAAAGCCATATTAACGAAGTTGGTGCAGCCTATAGCGACACTAATAGCTTCAATGAAGTCGTTGTAGCCCATAGCGCCTCATATTTGAAATTTAAAAAACAAAAATTCAAAAAATATAATTATTGAAAAAAAAATTATAAAATAGTTATTAAAATTTATATGATAATGTAAAATAAAAAATTACAAAAATAATATACTACATAATTTAAAATATTAAAACGTAAAATACAGCTGGTGTCGCTATGGGCTATAACGACACAGTGGCGCTATAGCCCACAGCGACACTATTATAAATAGATAAAAATAAATAAATATATATATATATATTAAATAAAGAAATTAATGGAAAAATAAGTTTATAAATAGTCATTTTAATTTATATGATAATATAAAAATACAGAAATATTAAAAAAAAATAAGATAATACTTGAAAAAAAAAAGAAGAATAAGGTGTCGCTGGGTGCTATAGCGCCGCTGTTTCGCTATAGCCACTATTATAAGATACCGCATTCAACATGGAGCTTCCATATACGATGGACCAGTAAAAAGAGACTGCACTTTAGTGTTATTTATTTATTTTTATGTAGTGCACTCTAAGATTTTTTTTTTTTTAACAATGGTGAGTGGGTTTTAAAAACATATTATTAGAAAGGATTGTTTAAAATAAATTACGCTTTTAAAGTTGTTTAATAGGTGATGTTTGGTCGGTTAAAGCACCACCTGTTTGTAATTCCATCTTTTTTTTAATGTTGTAGCAGATTATAGCAACAAACAATGGCTTTAATAATTAAAAAAAAAACAAATTAAATTGTGGCGTTATAGCCTATAGCGACACTGTGTCGCTATAGGTCATAGCGCCACTCACAAAAATAATTATATATATTTTTTAAAATTACGTTTTTAAAAAAATATTTTTTATTTTTATAAATATATAATAAGTAAACTCAGTTGATTATTTTAAACTTACATTTAAATTATTTTACTTTTTTTCGTTTTTTTTTCTTAAAGGGTGTCGCTATGGGCTACACCATTTTTATTGGCCCACAAACTGTGTTGCCTCAGCCCATAGCGACACTGGTATGACTCATTCGAACCCACCCCACACCAAAAAAAAAAAAAAAAGCCACGTGGCAATGGTGTCGCTATGGCCCATAGCGACACCGTTGTAAACAGTCCCAAAGGCGTAAATAATTTCAAAAGAGCCTCATTTACGTAAATAAGTTTTCATACAGCCCTACTTTGGTCAAAAAGCCACTAAAAAATGTTTATAGATATACTTACATTAAACATTTAATACATTAAACCTTTGATAAAAAATAACATGTTTTATTATATTAAAGAAATAACACTAATAATAGATATATTATATTTTTATTTAATTTTCTTTTATATTATCAATTTTTATAAAATATTATACGAATAATTTTAAGGATAAAAAATAATTTATTTCCAAATTAAAAAGACAAAAATAAATTAAAAATTTATAACAGATTTTGAAAAATTTTAAAAAGATTAAAAATATATTTTATCCTTTTATATATATAATGTATAAAAAAATTAATAATAAGGAAAACAAAAATATATATAAAAGATGATACTTTTAATTTATTTTTAAAAATAATATAAAAATTCTATTGTATAATTAAAAAAAAAATTTGACGTGCCTGATTACAGCAAACGACTTTTGAGCCGAGTAAATGTGTAGAAGCTTGACATAACAGAATAAAGATAAAGATAAAGTTATTATTGACAGTGAAAGGACAACAACCAATGACTGTTCAAATCAGAAAACAAAACCTAATTTAATTAATGATGCTATACCTATGATTAGTTAAATGAATTTATAAGGCTTAAGGTTATAAAGAAAACATCAAAATCAAATTAAATCATCCAGTGAAACCTAAATAAAGCTATTATTACAAGTTACAACTCAATGTTTTCGCATGTTATACAATGAACAAATTTCAAAAACAAGTGTGGAATTAAAATAACTATTTATACAGCAACAAAAGGAAAACGCATTAATTACAGGATTATATTTATATATTTGCCCATGTACTGTAATTGTTACTTGCTAGTTGAATATTTACCTTTGTCCTCGTCTTGCGATTTGCAAGTTTAATATGTGGATGTTTATGGACTTTTGAAAAATCAAGTCAGGATGATAATGTTATCAAAAGCAGATAGTTGCTTCCATTCCATGTGCAAGTTTAATAGTATTTTTGGGTTTATGTGATTGCAACTTGCAAGTTTAATTAGTATTTATCTTTGTCTGTGTCTTGCAATTTGCAAGTTCAATATTTTTATTTTTATTAATTTTGACATGTGCAACTTGCAAGTTTAATATTTCCATTTGTTCGCGTCTTGATGTTGGCAAAGGTATACGTTTGATCTCCATTCCAAGGCCTCTTCAAGCTCTTATCATATAATACAGTACTTGCTGTAGCTTTCAATCTCTCACTCCGATCTCCGCCATAGAGACACTGCAGAGTTTTTCTCAGCATTAATAAGGAAAGAGTTAGAAACTAAAGAGCTCTCAACAATATAAATATCATATGTAGAAAAAATGCCCTGCAATGTATTTTTTCTATTTTATTAATTAACTATATAGGTTCATTTAATGTCATAAATAAAATTGTATATAAGAAATGTCACTACCTTTTATTGATGTATTTTTTTTTGCTTAAATAAAATTTAATTTCTTGCAAATATTATTTTGTCTTATTTTAATTTCTCTAAAATAATTATTCATTTTTAGTTCTTTGACGTTTCTTTGTGTTGCTTTATAATCCTTATTAATAATTCTAGTTAGTTTTGTGCTAAAAGGAGAAAGAAAATTGCCACACAAAAATTGAGACAAAATATAAAATATCAATTAAGATAATAAAGGTAATAAATAATATTTTAGATTGAAATAATTAAATTACATTTACATGCATGATCTAATTAATATATTTATTATTATATAAAACAATAAAATTATATATAATTTAATTTTGCACTTAATTTTTAATTTTAATATATTACAAACAATCATATTTATTACATTTAGTTTATTCCTTTTATCATAATTTAATTTTTATTGTATTTAATTTTATTCTTACATTTAATTTTGTTAATTTTTTTAATATTGTATTTTTTTAAAATATATTATAATTTACTTATAATGTATTTTAATACCTAACTTTTAATGCTACTTTTAAGTATCAATTTATTAATTTTAATTAATTGTAATATAATTATTTATTTTTATGTGTAACAAGTAGTAATTTTGTCATAAAAGTAATATATTGAAGAAAAAAAATTATAAGCGTTTCATTAAATTATATTTTTAAAATATAATGTTATAAATAAATTGGTTAACTGAAAAGTAAGAATAATATTAAAAAAATATTTTTCATATTATATTAAAAAAAATAAAATATAAAATTACATGTAATTTTTCTTACTTATAATAAACAATAAATATATTACTTAATTAAATTATGCACAAAAATAATTTAATTATCTTAATTTAAAATATTATCTGTTATCTTAATTAATATTCTATATTTTTTATTTATTTTAGAAATAAATTAATTAGAGCTAATAATAAAGACTAAAAGATAGCACTAAGAAAATTATAAGAATCTAAAATTAACAAAAAAATTTACAGAGAATAAAAAAAGACAGAATGATATTGATCATAGAGATGTAAACATATTTAAGCTTAATTAAATTTTTTTACTTATTATTTTATCCGTCATTATGATTTATGATTAATTTGCTATACTTTATTCTTTTCTTTTTCATGTGTTGATGTATATTTTACTCTCTTTTTTCTTTTGCATTTTTTATCCCTCATTCTCTGGAATTATTAGCTCGACTTTGGTTTGAGTTCCCCTATCACTTTCTTTTACATGCGACCATCATTTTTTTAATGTTGAATCGAATAATAAGAATATAATACGATGAATTTGAGATAGAAAATTATTAAAATGGTTCAAAAGGAGAAAATAAAATAATGATATTTAAAGATTTTGTGAGGTGAAAGATTGAAGTTTTAAACAAGGAAAAATATAAGTCTAATATTTATTTTTAGGTGAAATGTGTGATATTTTGATTAGTGAGTTTTAAGTAGAAAATGATTCAATATAGGTTCAATTTATATAGATTTTCAACAACAACCAAAAAATGATATAAAGATTTTGGGATTAAAATAATTTGAAGTGAGGATTGTAAAATTTGAGAAATTCATGAATTAATTTTGAAAGAAAATTTATCAAGACAATAAAATTACATAGTGACCGTAGTAAAAAAACAATCAATAGTAAAATTTATTCTTAGTGATTCATATATAAAATAAAAATTGGGAATAAAGAAAGGAAAAAGAGAAGGTAAGACTAATGGTGAGTGTTTTCCCTTTTGTTTGATTTTTATGTTGTGCCTTATTTATAACATTTGTATTTGTATTAGATAGTTCCGGAAAAACCACAAGGAATCTTAGCAAAAATTTTGGAGACCAGCCAACTCTTCAATAATGAGCACGAAATTAGATGAGAAGCTTGTCCAACTAAAAACGGCTGAACAAAGATTTGATAAGAACATAATTTCAACTCACAAGATCCAAAGGGTACCTGCTTTGTTGCGACGTAATGAAAGGTTTGTGAAGTATTGTACGTCAAGGATGATATCATTTGGTCCCATCCATCATGGTAGTGAAATTCTAAAGGAAGGAGAGCATTATAAACTTCTGTGGACATCAAAGTTTGTTGCAAAATACAATGAAAATCAAGATTCTGATGAAGTGACACACGTTTTGCTTAAAAGAATAGAAGATAACATGGAAGAATTAAAGAAAGAGTTTGCTGATGACGTAATATTGGACGTAAAAGACCTTGCTTGGATGTTGTTTGTGGATGGATGTTCTTTGCTTCATTTCATGGAAAATATTGATGATCAACGTCCAGAAGCCCTAAACCTTAAGCTTCACCAATTATTGGAAATTTGGAGAGATACATCATTGTTGGAAAACCAACTTCCAAGGAGATTACTTGAGATGCTAAGCAAAAAGGAAGGTTGTAACACCTCAGTTTTTATTCCACTTTTATTTATTTATTTTAATTGAGGGTATTTTGGTAATTTTATAAAGATGATAGGGGTGATTTAGTAGCTTGGAACGGGCTGTTCCGGAATTGGAACGGGCCGTTCCAAACTACCAAAAGGTATATAATTTAGTAGCTCGGAACGGGCCGTTCCGGAATTGGAACAGGCCGTTCCAAACTACCAAGTTGTGTGTGAGTTAATAGCCCAGAACGGGCCGTTCTCAAGGTGGAACGGGCCGTTCCAGACTATTAAATATGCCTTTAACCCTAAATGAGAACGGGCCTGGAACGGGGCGTTCCCAAAATTATAGCCGTTGGGGCTAATTAATGCACACCAGAACGGGCCGTTCTGGTTTTGGAACGGGCCGTTCCGGCGTAAAAAGCCTATAAATAGAGCTGTTTGCCACTCCCAAAAAGCACACCTCTCATTTTTTATTTCTTTTCTTCTGCTCTCTCTCTTCTTTTCTCTCCTTTTTGCTTCAGACCGAGGGGAACCCAACGAGGGGGACCAACCAGATCTAGTGTAGATTCAGCTTCTTCATATCCAGGTACGGGGGAAAAAGAGAATTATTTATATATAGAGTTACATGAGGGAATTGGGTAGAGGAAGAACCCCTTAGAATTATGAGTAATTTTAGAAATATTTCTGTTTGAAGAATTATTGGCATTATTTGATTCTGTATATATTTAGGACAATAAATATATAATTTGTTAGTAAAAATGATGCTCTAGAAGGGAGAACAAAATTATAGAAAAGTGCTTGTAGGTTAGGTTTTGGAAAAATTGGATTATTTCTGTTTGAGGAATTAATTATACCATTATATTCTGTATGTGTCGAGGATTAGAAATATATATTTAAATCGTAAGAATGATGATCTGGGAGAGAGAACAAAATTGTAGAAAAGTGCCTGTGAGCTAGGTTTTGGAACAATTAGGGGTTTTACTGTTTATGTTGAAATTATATTAAATTGGTAATTCCGTTGTTTATTATATTAATTTATGAATATCATTGTTATATTATTTGATAAAAATTGATGATTTAAATGTGAATTACTTGATACGTGTGAAACCCATTATTTTGGACATATCTGATATATGTATGAAATTAAATTATGAGATGTTGTGTGGAATGTGAATGAGATGTGGTTGTGGTTCTTCACACCTATGACCAGGGGTGAGCAGGGCCCAAGATTGTTACATGAGTATCGTGACCTTGGTTAACATGTCAGGGGTGAGCACAGCCCTAGATTAGGGGTAACGTGACCTTGGCATAGTATTATATCAGGGGTGAGCACGGCTCTGGATTGTTACGTGGGTATCGTGACCTTGGTTAACATGTCAGGGGTGAGCACGGCCCTAAGATAGGGATAACGTGACCTTGGCACAGTGTTATATCAGGGGTGAGCACGGCCCGGGATTGTTAAATGGGTAGCGTGACCTTGGCATAGTGTGAAGTGCAAGATTTGTGATGATTGGTTTGATTGAGAATTATGACGTGATGACAATGCATGATTGATTGAAATACGATATGTTGAAATATTTACGAATATTAAATAATATATTGTGTTTTCTTATGTGCTATATATATAGATGTTTTCTTTTCTCACCGTGCGATTTGTGGATATTTTAGGTGAGGAAGATCTGGCTACGAGTGGTATCTAGAATGCCAACGGTTGAATTATCGGGATGCTCTGATATCGCCAAGCTTCCGTGGGGGTTATAATCCTGATGGAGCTGCTGACTGGATTTTTGAAGTGGAAAAGATATTCCAAGCTATGGGATGTCCTTTGATACAGAAGGTGACTTTGGCTACCTTCATGCTTTCTGGAGAGGCTGGCATCTGGTGGCAAGGTGCTCTGCAAAGAATGATAGCTGCAGGTACCCATGTGAACTGGGAGAATTTCAAGCAGCTATTCTTGGAGAAATACTTTCCCCGAGATGTAAGACATAAGAAACAGGTGGAATTCCTTGAATTGAAGCAAGGAGAAGATTATGTGGCTGATTATGTGACTAAGTTTGAAGACTTGGTTAGATTCTGCCCTATGTATGATGGTGTGGGCAATGAGGAGGAAAAATGTGTGAAGTTTGTGAGTGGTCTTCGCCCTGAGATTAAACAAGTTTTCAATTATCAAGGGATCACTCACTATCATGAATTGGTAAACAAGTGCCGAGTATATGATGAGGACAACCGTGCTAGGGTAACTCATTATAAGAGTGGAGGACCCATGAGGAATAATAAGTTTGGTTCATCTAGTAAGGGTAAACCTTACACCAAGTTTGCCAGGAATTCGAGTTCTAAGGTGAATAATCAAGGTTTTGTGCAACAAAGAAGCCAAGTTCCCACGGCTAGCCAAACTTCTAGAGGAGGGAGTGTGGGTTCTATTTCACACTACAATTGCTACAATTGTGGGAAGCCAGGTCATAGGGCATATGAATGTCCGTTACCTAGAGAAATAACGTGCTTCAAATGTCAAGAGAAGGGACACAGAGCTCGTGATTGTCCCAAGAACAAGACAACAGAGGTTGGAGGGAGTGCTAGCAAACCTCGAGCGACAGGAAGGGTGTTTGCCTTGAGTGGTGCTGAAGCCTCGCAATCCAAAGACTTAATCCAGGGTATTTGTTTCATTAATGGAACTCCTCTAATTGTTTTATATGACTCTGGTGCGACTCACTCTTTTATATCACATGCGTGTGTGTCCAAATTAAAATTTCCTATTTCTTCCTTGTCTTTTGAGTTAATAGTAGAGACACCAACTAGTGGTTCAGTGTCTACTTCTGAGGTCTGTTTAAAATGTCCTTTGATTATTGAGGGTAGAGATTTCATGGTTGACTTAATTTGTTTGCCTCTAAGCCAGCTAGATGTTATTCTGGGTATGGACTGGTTATCTTCCAATCATGTCCTTTTGAATTGTGCTGATAAATCTATTGTCTTTGGTGAGCCTGTTGAAAAAGTGAGTAAGGATTATTTGACTGCCAACCAAGTTAAGGTATCTTTAGAAGAGGATGCCCAAGTGTACATGTTGTTAGCTTCTTTGAATTCTGAGAGTAATTTTTGGTGAATGAACTATCTGTTGTGTGTGACTTTTCGGATGTCTTCTCTGATGATATGAATAGCTTACCACCTAGAAGAGAAGTAGAATTTTCCATAGACTTAGTACCAGGTACAGGACCTATTTCTATTACACCTTATAGGATGTCACCCGTAGAGTTAGTGGAGCTTAAGAAACAAATATAAGACTTGTTGGATAAGGGGTTTGTGAGGCCTAGTGTATCACCTTGGGGAGCACCCGTACTATTAGTTAAGAAGAAGGATGGTAGTATGAGATTGTGTGTAGATTATCGCCAGTTGAACAAGGTGACCATTAAGAATAAATATCCATTGCCTAGGATAGATGATCTTATGGACCAGTTGGTGGGTGCTTGTGTATTTAGTAAAATTGATCTTAGATCGGGGTACCATCAGATTAGAGTTAAGGATGAGGATGTACCTAAGACAGCATTTAGGACTCGTTATGGACACTATGAGTATCTAGTAATGCCTTTTGGTGTGACAAATGCTCCTGCAATTTTTATGGATTACATGAACCGAATTTTTCATCCGTATTTGGATAAATTTGTAGTTGTCTTCATAGATGACATACTAGTTTATTCCAAGACTAAAGAGGAGCATAAGGAACACTTAAAGGTAGTACTTCAAACTCTCAGGGAGAGACAACTTTATGCCAAGTTGTCTAAGTGTGACTTTTGGCTAGAGGAGATGAGTTTCTTAGGACATGTGATTTCAAGTGGAGGTATAGCAGTAGATCCATCTAAAGTTGAGGCGGTGCTTAAATGGGAGACACCTAAGTCAGTTAGTGAGATTAGGAGTTTTCTTGGATTGGCTGGATATTATAGAAGATTCATAAAGGGATTCTCTAAGTTAGCATTACCCTTGACAAGTTTAACTAGGAAAGGAGTTGTGTTTGTATGGGATAGTAAATGTGAGAATAGTTTCCGAACCCTTAAGGAGAAGTTGACTAGTGCACATGTTTTAGTGTTGCCTGACCTTAGTAAGACTTTTGTGGTTTATTGTGACGCTTCTAAGATGGGTTTGGGTGGAGTGTTAATGCAAGAAGGAAAGGTCGTATCTTATGCATCTAGGCAATTGAAAATACATGAGAAGAATTACCCCACCCATGATCTTGAATTAGCAGCTGTGGTATTCACACTTAAGATTTGGAGACATTATTTGTATGGTTCAAAATTTGAGGTATTCAGTGATCATAAGAGTCTTAGGTATTTATTTGACCAAAAGAAATTAAATATGAGACAAAGGAGATGGTTAGAGTTCCTTAAGGACTATGATTTTGATCTTAGTTATCATCCGGGTAAAGCTAATGTGGTGGCTGATGCATTGAGTAGGAAATCTTTGCATTTGTCTTCTCTTATGATTAGGGAGATGGACCTTTTGGCTCAATTTAGAGACTTGAGTTTGACTTATGAGGTGACCCCTAGAAGTGTGAGACTAGGTATGACTCGGGTGACTAGTGAGTTGTTGAGGGAAATTGGAGAAGCACAGTTAATGGATTCATTTCTAGTGGCTAGACGTGATGCTATAGGACAAGGTGTTAGAGGAGAATTTACCTTGGATGTAGATGGAGTGTTAAGATTTAAAGACCGAGTGTGCGTGCCTAGTGACCCTATACTTAGACGTTTGATCCTAGAGGAAGGTCATAGGAGCAAGCTTAGTTTTCACCCAGGAGCAACTAAGATGTATCAAGACCTTAGGAAGATATTTTGGTGGCCTAGGATGAAGAAAGATATAGCTGAATTTGTGAGTGCCTGTTTAGTGTGTCAGAAGGCTAAAATAGAACATCAAAAACCTTCAGGACTACTTCAGCCTTTGAGTATACCCGAGTGGAAGTGGGATAGCATTTCTATGGATTTTGTAGTTGCTTTGCCTAGGACTAGGAGAGGGCATGATTCTATTTGGGTTATAGTTGATAGGTTGACTAAGAGTGCTCATTTCTTACCTATTAACATTAGGTATTCTCTAGAGAGATTGGCTGGACTGTATATTGATGAGATTGTGAGATTGCATGGGATACCATCTAGCATAGTTTCAGATAGAGACCCTAGATTCACCTCTAGGTTTTGGGAGAGCCTACAACGAGCTTTGGGGACCCAACTTAGACTTAGTTCAGCTTACCACCCTCAAACTGATGGTCAGACTGAGAGGACTATTCAATCTTTAGAAGATTTGCTTAGAGCCTGTGTGTTGGACCAAGGGGGTAGTTGGGATAGTCTTTTACCTTTGATAGAGTTTACCTATATTAATAGTTACCACTCTAGTATAGGTATGGCACCTTATGAAGCCTTGTATGGTAGGAGGTGTAGGACCCCTTTGTGTTGGTGCGAGCCTGGTGATAATATTATCTTAGGACCTGAGATTGTGCAACAAACCACTGATAAGGTTAGATTGATACAAGAGAGGATGAGGACAGCTCAGAGTAGACAGAAAAGTTATGCTGACAAGAGAAGGAAGGACTTAGAATTTCAAGAAGGTGACCATGTGTTTTTGAAAGTCACTCCGTGGACTGGGGTTGGTAGGGCATTGAAATCCAGAAAACTTACTCCTCGATTTATTGGTCCTTTCCAAATTCTAAAAAGAGTCGGTAGTGTTGCCTACCAAATTGCTTTGCCTCCTAATCTATCAAATCTCCATGATGTCTTCCACATTTCCCAACTTCGGAAATACATCCATGACCCTTCGCATATGATTGAGTCGGATCATCTTGAGGTTAAGGAGAACCTAACTGTGGAAGCTGCCCCGGTGAGAGTCGAGGATCGAATGGTGAAGCAACTTAGGGGTAAGGAAATTCCTTTGGTGAAAGTTATTTGGGGAGGAGCTGCACCTGAAAGTGCTACTTGGGAGTTAGAGGAGAAGATGAAAGCTTCATATCCATTTTTATTTGCTTCAGGTAATTTCGAGGACGAAATTTCTTAAAGGAGGGGAGAATTGTAACACCTCAGTTTTTATTCCACTTTTATTTATTTATTTTAATTGAGGGTATTTTGGTAATTTTATAAAGATGATAGGGGTGATTTAGTAGCTTGGAACGGGCTGTTCCGGAATTGGAACGGGTCGTTCCAAACTACCAAAAGGTATATAATTTAGTAGCTCGGAACGGGCCGTTCCAAACTACCAAGTTGTGTGTGAGTTAATAGCCCAGAACGGGCCGTTCTCAAGGTGGAACGGGCCGTTCCGGACTATTAAATATGCCTTTAACCCTAAATGAGAACGGGCCTGGAACGGGGCATTCCCAAAATTATGGCCGTTGGGGGTAATTAATGCACACCAGAACGGGCCGTTCTGATTTTGGAACGGGCCGTTCTGGATGTATTTTTTAGCCACGTTTTAAGGGTCTGGAACGGCCCGTTCCGGATTTGGAACGGGCCGTTCCGGCGTAAAAAGCCTATAAATATAGCTGTTTGCCACTCCCAAAAAGCACACCTCTCATTTCTGATTTCTTTTCTTCTGCTCTCTCTCTTCTTTTCTCTCCTTTCTGCTTCAGACCGAGGGGAACCCAACGAGGGGGACCAACTAGATCTAGTGTAAATTCAGCTTCTTCATATCCAGGTACGGGAGAAAAAGGGAATTATTTATATATAGAGTTAGATGAGGGAATTGGGTAGAGGAAGAACCCCTTAGAATTATGAGTAATTTTAGAAATATTTCTGTTTGAAGAATTATTGGCATTATTTGATTCTGTATATATTTAGGACAATAAATATATAATTTGTTAGTAAAAATGATGCTCTAGGAGGGAGAACAAAATTATAGAAAAGTGTCTGTAGGTTAGGTTTTGGAAAAATTAGATTATTTCTGTTTGAGGAATTAATTATACCATTAGATTCCGTATGTGTCGAGGATTAGAAATATATATTTAAATCGTAAGAATGATGATCTGGGAGAGAGAACAAAATTGTAGAAAAGTGTCTGTGAGCTAGGTTTTGGAACAATTAGGGGTTTTACTGTTTATGTTGAAATTATATTAAATTGGTAATTCCGTTGTTTATTATATTAATTTATGAATATCATTGTTATATTATTTGATAAAAATTAATGATTTAAATGTGAATTACTTGATACGTGTGAAACCCATTATTTTGGACATATTTGATATATGTATGAAATTAAATTATGAGATGTTGTGTGGAATGTGAATGAGATGTGGTTGTGGTTCTTCACACCTATGACCAGGGGTGAGCACGGCCCGAGATTGTTACATGAGTATCGTGACCTTGGTTAACATGTCAGGGGTGAGCACGGCCCTAGATTAGGGATAACGTGACCTTGGCACAGTGTTATATCAGGGGTGAGCACGGCCCTAAGATAGGGATAACGTGACCTTGGCACAGTGTTATATCAGGGGTGAGCACGGCCCAGGATTGTTAAATGGGTAGCGTGACCTTGGCATAGTGTGAAGTGCAAGATTTGTGATGATTGGTTTGATTGAGAATTATGACGTGATGACAATGCATGATTGATTGAAATACGATATGTTGAAATATTTACAAATATTAAATAATATATTGTGTTTTTTTATGTGCTATATATATAGATGTTTTCTTTTCTCACCGTGCGATTTGTGGATATTTTAGGTGAGGAAGATCTGGCTACGAGTAGTATCTAGAATGCCAACGGTTGAATTATCGGGATGCTCTGATATTGTGACATCGGGGCAAAAAGGATTTTTAGAACATAGGTTTTTATTGTAAATGTTATTTTGAAAATAATTTGAAAACTCTTGCGTTTCATTTTTTGTTATTGTGGTTATTGATGGTTATTGAAGGATAATTTTTTAAGATTCTCATGTGAACCCTTTTACCGAAATTGAAAAATTTATTTATAAGTTTTTATTATTACAATATATATGTTGGGGTAGTAAGGGTGTCACAAAGGTCCCGAGTTGGAAATTTTATTTTCCAATCATTCTGACTTCGGTGAATCCAAACGTTGTGGCACAATAGATGTCATTGTCCAAAATCCTAAACCAATTCATATACTCGATTATAGTCGCTCATTATTCCTAAACCAGCAAGATGATGGTGATGAAGACAACAATTTTCAAATAGACCCAAATGCTGACAATTGGTTTACTTATAAGAACATACGAGATCTAAAAAGAGCAGGGATTCGGATGACACCAAATTCGTCCGCAGAAAATTCATTTGCATGGAATGACATTCATTTCAAATCTAAGTGGATTAGTGGGGAATTGAGACTTCCAATATTTCATTTCAATGATAACACGCTCTCTTTTTTTCCAAACCTCATAGCGTATGAGATGTGTCCAGATGCTCGTAGCAACTATGAATTTTGCTCGTTCATTTCATTCATGGATTCATTGATTGACAATGCTGAAGATGCGAAGGAGCTGAGATTAAGTGGTGTATTTTCAAACTTACTCGGAAGCGACGAAGACTTGGCCAATCTCTTCAATGAATTGGGTGATGATCTGCCAACTAAAATGTATTCTGACTGGTGCCACAATAATGTTGTGGCCTTCAGCAAGAAATATGTTGCTGTTAAGCAGCAAATTGAAAAGCATTACAGAACTAAGTGGAAGACATGGTTGGCTGAAGCTTACAATACTCATTTCAGTACCCCCTGGACTATAATTGCCTTTTTTGCTGCATTACTAATTGTAATTCTTACTTTTATCCAAACCTTTTTCACCATAGATCCCAAATGATTCATGATATGCATCTCATGTATTTGTTGGTATAATAAGCTTTTCATGTGCCCTGCAAATAATAAATGATTGAAAATGCAGGAGCAAGAATTGTCTCATACCCGTGTGTGTTTATTATGTATGTATAGTATAGTAAGCTCCATGTGTGACCCGCAAATAATAACATTTTAGTTTGGAGTGAGCTGTAATTTTTCAGAAAAATAATGCGTTTACATGTCCTTTATGATGAATTGTTGATTGGATCCATATAATTTTGTTCTCGTCATCTGTAGATACTATATGCATTGGAAAAAGTGGACTCTGTAAATTTCAGACGATAGGTTTAAGACAATAAACAACGACTATGTAAATTTGGTCAACTAAAACATGGTTACAGATATACTATATTTTTATTACATTATACATTTAATATATTAAACCTTTAATAAAAAATAACATGTTTTATTATATTAAAGAAATAACAATAATAAGATATATTATATTTTTATTTAATTTATTTTTATATTATCAACTTTTATAAAATATTATACAAATAACTTTAAGGATTAAAAGTAATGTATCTCCAAATTAAAAGGATAAAAATAAATTAAAAATTAGAATAAAATTTTGAAAATTTTTTAAAAAATCAAATATATATTTTACCCTTTTTAAGTATAATGCATAAAAAATTAATAATAAAGATAACAAACTATTATAATCGTATCATGTTATATTTAAATAACAAAAATATATATAAAAGATGATAATTTTAATTTATTTTTAAAAATAACATAAAAATTATATTGTATAATTTTTATAAATAAAAAAAAAATTGACTTGACAGCTGATTATAGCAAACGACTTTTGAGCCGAGTAAATGTGTAGAATCTTGCCATAACAGAATAAAGATAAAGTTATTATTGACAGTGAAAGGACAACAACCAATGACTCTCCAAACCAGAAAACAAAACCTAATTTAATTAATGATGCTATACCTATGATTAGTTAAATGAATTTCATTATAAGGCTTAAGGTTATAAAGAAAACATCAAAATCAAATTATATCATCCAGTGAAACCTAAATAAAGCTATAATTACAAGTTACAACTCAATGTTTTCACATGTGGAATTAAAATAACTATTTATACAGCAACAAAAGGAAAACGCATTAATTACAGGACTATATTTATATATTTGCCCATGTACTGTAATTGTTACTTGCAAGTTGAATATTTACCTTTGTCCTGGTACCACTACTATAAATATGTTATTTACCCAAGAATTTTCATGCGAAAAAATATTTATAGAAAATTATTGTAAAAATTCTTGTAAATATAAATCTCTAATAAATTATTACAAATATTTTTATGGTTTTAAATTTGCAGAAAATTTTTGCAAATTTTACTACAAAAATATTAATTATATAAATTTTTTGTTGCAAATAAAAATTTTTAAAAAAATTTGCAGGATTTTTTTTATTTTCCTACAAATTTTATTTTAAATATAAATTTGCAAGTAATTTATTTTTTTTGAGTAGTATTTCCTGCCAATTTTTTTATTTATGATTATTTTTATTAATTTAAAAATTGAAAATATTTTTGACTCAACGTAAACACATTTCCGTCTTCCTTCACTGTACTGATTGCATTCACCTCCGCAATACTATTTTTCTTCATCACCGCCGCACAACACTTCTTAAGTAAGTCACCTCCGTAACCTCCGCACCTCCGTAAATGTAACCTCCGCACGCCACTCACTGTAACACTTCTCTGAGCTTTTCCTCATCACCTCCACTGTGCCACATCCACAACATTTCTCTCATTTTCTCGTTCCGCATAACATTTGTTAGGGTTTTTGTTTTCTCTCCTTTTCCTAATTTTTCTCACCGCACAACGCTTCATTTTTTGTGTGCTTTTGAATGTAGATTTGAAGTACCAACTCAATGAGATAGAAGACAATGCTTGTAATCTGAAAAATGTAAAAGCAGATGTTGGCTGGAGGTAAGATGTTGGTTGGATATGTGTCTCGTTTATTGATTGCATACCTTATTTTAAACCACATTTTTGTTTGTTAAGAGCTAGCTAGGATTTGATTTACACCAGTTTTCTGCAAATTTAGCGTTCAAAGATAGCTGAATTGGTTTAGTGTCGGATTCTCAATTAGATGGTTAAAATAACCCTGTTGAACGCACGGGTTATGTTAAGAAAATAAATGCAAATGATTGGGTGTTAAAATGTTCCTACCACACATTCAACCAGGGTTCTAAATTGCGGACCGCATCACGCATTGCGGCCGCAATATTGCGGTTGCAGCCCTATCCGCAACGGCATCAGACCGCAATTGCGGTGAGACCGTAAATCACAGATTTTTCCGTAGCGTAACGGTGTTGCGTCCGCAACACCTCCGTTTTGAATCCGCAAACGACAAGAACAAGGAATCGTTTTTAAAAAAGTAACTTTTTTTTTAAAAAAAAGCTAACTTTCGGGAAGCTTTTTCAGAGAAGAGAACAAGGATTCAGAGAATATATTCAGATCAATAATGGTTCAAAGTTCAAACTTTGACATAAAAGATGAAAAACAAAGCATAGAAGAGGAACTCGGAACTCGGAACTTAACTTACACTTGCATTCGGAACTCGGAACTCCCTTGTATCTCTACCAAGAAGAGGAAGCTTTTGTTAATCGTAAGTTTTCTGCCTCTTCCCTGTTTCTCTTTGATTTTGGCTTGAAATGCTTGAATGTTGCGGTGAATATGGATTCTGGAGTAGTTTGGGACTTTGGGGGAAGAACGGCGCATGGAACCAACAAGGCAGCAACCCTTATGAAATAGGATAGGAATGAAAACCTAGAAATTGATTTTAATTAATTTTTTACTTAGTGGACGCGGGCCTTCTACTGAGTTTGGGAGAGTCACTGGTACATGAAAAAAAGTTAGGTGGTTTGGGTACGTGGGCTGTACGTGGCCTAATGAGAAATTTATTTTAATAAAATTTTTTAATTAATGAGTGTACATGGGCCTTTAGTGAGATTAGGAGACTAACTGGTGCATGAAAAAAAAAATTAAGTGGTTTGAACGTGGGCCTTGGTACTATTTATTTTATGTAAATTACGTTTTATATCTTCTGTGTTAAATAATTTATTTTATGAAAGTTTTGTTTAACTATTGATTAATTCTTTTAAAAAAATTGAAATTTAATTTAGAAATGAAAACAATAATGATGAATTATAAGCTATATGAAAAAATATCAAGAAACACTATTCTAAAAGAAAAATAACTAAAAATAATTTAATTAAATAGTAGTCCTTAAAAATATTTTTGTAGAAGATAATTATATATATATATATATGACTTATAATAAATAAATATTTTTGCCTATATAAATTATTGAAATTGAAATTAATTTGTCATAAATAAATACTTTTACTATATAAATTATATTTTTAAATTTATAATAAATAATTTATATTGTGATATAAAGTTGTTTTTAATTATTGATAATTTATATTTTTAAATTTATTTTTATTTCTGCACACCTATAATTAACAAAAAATGAAAACAATCTTACGTGAATAGAAAAATGTTATAATTAATAATAGTTTAATTTATAATTAATAATAATTTAATTTAATTGATATAGTTTAGTTCAAACTCCTAGAACTATAGTACACTAATCTAGATAATAGTTTAGTTTAGTTTAGTCAATATTTATTTTAGTTCAATTTAGTTTAGTGAACTATTTATTATAGTTTAGTTTAGTTTTCTTCTAGTTTAGTTTAGTTTAGCAATATTTTGCAATATTTTTATATATAATAATATGTTTAGCCTAATTATATGTATATCACTATTTGGTTGTTTATATTTATTTTTATTATTATGTTAATTTATTAGTCATTGTTATGAAGTTCGAAATATAACTTAATTATTGATTGATATTATATTTTCAAAATTTTATACAGATATATATACACAATGACATCAAATGAAGAATTTCCTATAGGAAGACTCGAAGGTGCTCCAAGCGACGATATTGGATGGCATTTTGGAGTACCTATAGCAGGAAATCGCAACAATGTCCAATGTAAACTTTGTCAAAAGATAATAAGGGGTGGCATTACAAGATTGAAGCAACACATAACACATGATAAAGGTCAAGTAGCAGGTTGTCCAAGAGTCACGTCATTTGTTAGGGAGAATATGATGAAACTTCTCAAAGATAAAAAAGAAAAGAAAATTGACTTTAGAAAAAGAAAAGAAGAATTTGAATCTCGATTAAGAGAAGATGATGAAGAAGATAGTGACGAGGAGATGATGATAGCTTCGCAACAAAGCATTAGATCACAACGTGAGTGGGAAGATAGACAACGATTCAGACAACAAACAGAGGGATCTAATAACATCTATGAATCAGGTGGAAGCTCTCGCATGAGTGTTAGTCAAACTTCAAGAAAAGAAGATGCTACTTTTGCTTTATGATCTACAAATGTGGATCTTGTGAGAAGTAAAAGTATGAAACAACCAAAAATAGGTGGGGGTCTTATGAAAACATTAAAGAAAAAGCTCGGAGAAGCGGTAAGCAAGTTTATAATTTATGAACGCTTACCTATGAATTTATCAAATTCTCCATGGTTGCATAATTTGATTATTGCAGCAGCTGAGGTAGGTCCATCAGTTAAATGCCCTACACCTTATGAAGTTTCTGATGTGTATTTAGAAGCTGAATATAAAAGCATGCAAGAATGGATAAGCAAGTTGAAAACTACATGGAAGGAAAAAGGAGTAACAATAATGTGTGATGGTTGGACAGATAGTGTAAATCATACACATATTATGAATTTTCTAGTGTATTGTAGCAAGGGAACAATTTTCTTGAAATCTATTGATGCTTCTAATGTTGACAGTAGAAATACTGATTACTACTTTCAGTTATTGGATAAGGTTGTGGACGAAGTGGGAGAAGAATTTGTAATTCAAGTTATTACAGATAATGAAAAAGCACTTAAAGCAGCTGGTCAAAAGTTGATGGAAAAGAGACAACATTTATATTGGACTGCATGTGCAGCACATTGTTTGGATCTTTGTTTGGAGGATATAGGAAAAAAAAAAGAATGTGCAAAAGTTATTAAGTGATGCAAAAGTTGTAACAACTTTTATCTACAATCACACATGGATTGTAAATCTCATGAAAAAATACACTGGAGGTAGAGAAATTGTTCGTCCTGGTGTTACCCGATTTGCAACACAATTCTTACAACTTCAAGCAATTGTGCAACAAAAGCAAGGCTTGAGGAACATGTTCAACTCAGAAGAATTTAGACGATCTAAATTTGGAAGAGACAAAAATGGATTGGCATTTGAAGCAAGACAAATTGTTATTGGCAATGATTTTTGGAGCAAGGTTAATGATATATTGAAGGTATTTGAGCCTTTAGTAAAAGTTTTGAGGCTAGTTGATGGTGATGAGAAACCAACAATGGGTTTTATATATGAGGCAATTGATCGAGCTAAACAATCAATTCAAAAAAGTTCTCGTTATTATTCTCAATACCAAGAAATAATTGACAAGCGTTGGAAATTCATGCATTCTGATATTCATTCTGCTGGTATGTCATTGTAATTTTACGTTTATTATATAAAGCAATACATTAATACATACAATTATAGATACATATTGATTAACTATTTATTTTTTAGGGTATTTTCTTAATCCACAATTTCAATATGGAGTTGAACATGGATCTGATGTGTATCGAGAGACATTTGAAGGGACCAAAAAGGTCATCATGAAATTGGAGAGAAACATGGATGATCAAATTAAAGCTTTAAACTCGGTTAGTAATAAATAATTATATTTTGTTTTTTAAAATTATTGTTATATAACTATGTATTGATATCTTATACAATATAATGTTATATAGTTGGTATTGTTTAAAGACATGGGTGAAACATTTGCTACACCTCAAGCTCAAAGAGCTTGGTCTAGAATGAATCCAGGTAAATATAGTTTCTTCCTTTCTCAATAAATAAATGTATTTTTTTATAAATAATAACTTTTTTTTGCTTGATCTCTTAAAAAGCTGAATGGTGGTTGATGTTTGGTTCATGCTCTCCTGAACTTCAACGTGTGGCTATTAAAGTTTTAAGTCAAAAAACTTCAGCCACAAATTGTGAAAGAAACTGGAGTACGTTTAGCTATATTCATACAAAGACAAGGAATAGGCTTAAGTACAAAAAAGTTGCAAAAACTTGTCTTTACACATTACAACATGAAATTGAAAATGAGGCATCAAATGAGAAAAATTCAAGAAGAAATTGAATCAAGTTTCAATCCAATTAATCTTGATTATATATTTCGAGAAGATGATCCATTATCTGCATGGATAGAAGAAAGAGAAAATCCACTTTTAGATGGAGTTCAAAATTCAGAGTGGTTGCCTCGAATTGATACAGATGATGAAGATGTGGAAGGTGGAGATAGTGATAATGATGGTGGTGACTTAAGCCCACCAAGTAATAATAGTGGTGATGATGGTGTTGATATTGAAGGTGAAGAAAATGATGGTGAGGATGATGAGGATGAACAAAGACAAAATGATCCATATCAAGAGACTCCATATAATAGGCGTGACACAAATCTGGTAATTGATTTCACTACTTCTATGCCAGGTATGATTCCTCCTGATCGTTCATTTTCAGGTGATAATAGAAGAGATAATTCACGAGTTAGAAGAGGAAAAAATAAACAAAATGTGTCATGTCAAGATTCTTCATCTTCTCATATTGAACAAAGTTTTAGTGAATTCAATATTGATGATTCTTCAGAAAGTAGTCAAGGGTACTATCCACCATTAGTTTATCAACATCCTTATTTTAATGCATACAATCAATATGGAAGTGACCAAGTTCCCTCATACCACCAACCATCAATGAATTATAATGATCTTTATTATCAACAACAAAGTGGTGGATTTTTTGATTATGTTTTTGGACAAGGAGCCACACAAGGGGATAGCCAAAGCGAGAGTGCAGGCTATGATCATCCTCGTCACTCTACTATGTGGTAATAAGTATCATGTGAGTTATAAATTTATTATATATATAATTTTTCACTTGTGAAAAAAAATTCATGCTTTTTATAGTTTTACAATATTATTAATAAAAATTTCATATTTTTTCCTTGTAGTGAAATGCATCTCTGAAGGGTGGCATTGCTTCTCAGATAATTGATGACAATGAAACTTGTGGGCAGTCATATTATTTTATATCAAACCATGTCTTTTTTTCTTTCTTGTCTATTTAAAATTTGTCTAAATGTGTACTTTTAAGATTTTTATTTGCGTCAATGAGACAATTTGCTTTTGAGATATTCTGACAAATATTGAGTAGGAATTAATCTAACCACTATTGTGTTTCTCTTACTTTTAAATTAATTTTAAAATAAATAAAATTATTCATTAAAATAATAGGATGTTTTAAAAAAGGAATAAAAATGTATAACTCTTTAAAAATAAAACATATATCAATAATTACATTTTTTTATATTTAGTGCAAATAATTAATAATTTCACACCGCAACAGCCGCAATCCGCATCGCAATACTCGCAATACCTGCAACCGCAGTAACTGCAACCGCGACTGCAACCGCAACCGCAACCGCGACCGCAACCGCAATTTAAAACCATGCATTCAACTTTCTTATTTTAATGTAACAAATAACTGATCACTATAATTGATGCCAAATGCAGCAAAAGTAGGAAAAATAAGGAATTAAGGATGTCATTAGCATTGTTGCCTAAAAGCTCTGAAAAGATGAAATAGGTTTATACCGGAACGGAGACGTTAGGCTCAGTTAAAGCAGTAACCTGCTTGTGAAAAATTGACTTACAGGTAGAATAGATAGTTCAGTGATACCTAGATCAGGATGCCAATAAGTCATACACAAAAACACCGCCAATTGCTACTACATAAAATAGGAATAATGATAAGATTTTGCATTTTAAAATTAATAGTGTCACTAACTCTTGGGATCAATCAAAACAGGATGATACTGATTCCTAGTTCCCACTTCATTTACTGGGGCCCTGGGGGCTTCTTTATTTTAATTGTTTACTGAGAAGCTCGGTGAAGGTTGAATGGTGTAGCGCATAAATTTTAGTTCCTCATTCCATGCTCATCATGCATGATGAATCTTCACCTCATGCATCAAGTTATTTGGTACTTAATTGTTAATTAACTGTTATAATGATGTATTAATTGATGATGTGATTGGCCTAGTGCTCTGTGAATTTTATTCAGATTCATTTTACATTTTTTGGAGGCTATGATAGGACTAAGACTTAATTCAGAATGTCATTTGTCATTATTTGATAACACATTATGTTTCTCAAAGGTGATCATATTCAACTTTCCTCACAACTTAGCATTATTTTCTTCTATCCATTATTGACTAACGAGTATTTTCATATGCCTGGCTTATTATCAATATTGCATTACCTTCTTGCAATTATTTTATTTGTCAGGCATATTTGATATGATCTTTACTTCTAACAGAGCAAGGTTATAGTGTTGTACTCCCAGAGAAATTACAAACAGGAAAGTGGAACGTCTACAGGTATAACTCTTCCAATGTTCTTGTCTCAATTTTTATACATCATTTTGGACCAAAGGCTTGACCAACTAAAAATAGCAGAACAAAGATTTGATAAAATGAATCAAATTTCAACACCCAAGATCCAAAGGGTACCTGCTTTGTTGCGACGTAATCAAAGGTTTGTTAAGTATTGTTCATCAAAGATGATATCATTTGGTCCCATCCATCATGATAATAAAATTCTAAAGGAAGGAGAGCATTATAAACTTCTATGGACATTAAAGTTTGCTGCAAAATACAATGGAAATAAAGATTTTGTGGAAGGAGCTCAAGTTTTGCTTAAAAGAATAGAAGATAACATAGAAGAATTGAAGAAGGAGTTTGCTGATGATGTATTATTGGAAGGGAAGTATGATGACAATTACCTTGCTTGGATGTTGTTTGTGGATGGATGTTTTTTGCTTCATTTCATGGAAATTAAATATTGATGAGCAGTGTCAAGAAGTACTAAACCTTACGTTTGACCAACTAATGTATTTTTGGAGAGATACACGTTTGTTGGAAAACCAACTTCCAAGGAGATTACTTGAGATGCTAAACGAAGGACCCAAGTTGGAATTTTAATTTTCCAATCTTTATGAAATCCAAACGAAATAGAACAATATCTGTCTTTGTCCAAAATCCTAAACCAATTCATATACTCGATTATTATGGCTCAGCATACTTTCACCTGAAAAGTTGATCAGCATTGACATCTACCATGAAATGGGGATAAATACAATCCTAAAGCAACAAGATGATGGTGATGAACACAAAATTTTTTAAATACATCCAAATATTTGGCCTACTTATAAGAACGTGCGAGATCTAAAAAGAGTAGGGATTTGAGTGATACCAAATTCCTCAGCCGAAGACGCATATGCATATGGAATGGCATTCATTTCACATCTAAGTTGTTTAGTGGGGAATTGAGACTCCCAATACATAGTTACACCGATATGGCGCCCTATTTTTTTCGAAACCTCATAGCGTATGAGATGTGTCCAGATGTACGTTGCAAATATGAATGTTGCTCATTCATTTCATTCATGGATTCATTGATTGACAATGCTGAAGATGTTAAGGTGCTCAGATTAAATGGTGTATTTGAAAACTTGCTCGGAAGCGACGAAGACTTGGCCAATCTCTTCAATGAATTGGTCATGATTTGCCAACTAAAATGTATTGTGACAGTTTCCCCACTGATGTTGTGGCCTTCAGCAAGAAATATATTTTTGTTAAGCAGCAAATTCAAAAGCATTACATCAATAAATGGAAGACGTGGTTGGCTGAAGCTTACAACACTCATTTCAATACCCCATGGGCTATAATTGCCTTTTTGGCTGCGTTACTAATATTAATTCTCGCTTTTATCCAAACCTTGTTCACCATACATCCTAATAATGATTCATAATGCATGCAGGATGAGTAGTCTCAACTCTCAAGTGTGTTAGTATAATAAAGTCTCCAAGTCCATTTGCTTTGCAAATAATAATTTTTAGGATTGGGACCTATCAGATTTTGTGTTATCAATCCAAGCTTAGTACGAGATCATGAACATTTGTATGACGCTATTGAATTTGTTGTGTGTCTATTAAACTGATTGCAAATATCGAGTTATGCTACAAAAATGTTATTGAATTTGATTCCTGAAATCGTTTACAAAAATAATACTTATAGTGTTGGAGTCCTCATCTACATTAACTATTTCAAAATTAAATAAAGCTTGAGTTCCAAACTATTGAGAAAAATAAAATTTACTTAGAGAAATATGTCAATGAAAAAGCACAAAAAGGCTCCTCCTTAAATTTATATACACATGATTGTCTTTATTGATATAGAGATCTTTTGGGTGGTATCCAAAAGCAAAATTGTGAGGGCTAGACTCAAAACGGACAATATTTTACCAATGTGAAAATGTGAAAACATTTGTATGTATATGATAACCTCCAATACACTACAAGTAATATCAGAGTCGATTGTGTAATCAAGTGACCGACTCAATAGACACATGGATCCAAGTAACATGGAGGGTTAGGAGACATATTTCATTCATGATGAAGCGACGATGCAAGTACTTAGAGCGTGACTCAATTCTATGAACCACATCATTCAAGCCATTGTATGTCAAGTAAACTCTAAATAAATATATTTGATAAGTAACTCACCAATCACCACCTTTCTACCGGTTGTTATACTACTAGCTAGCTATCTTATTTTTATTGAATATGTCAAAGCTAACAACAAAATACAAACGATTAAGCAACATGTTTATTCGAGAGTTGTGGAATATATAGATCCATAGCTTAATCACGTTGGGTTGTTTTAGTTACAATCTAGGGTTTACGGATTCGCCATGCCTTTGTATAATTTTTACAATCTACTAGTAAAGATCGATGCTTTAGGAATATATTTACCTCTCAACGCTAGAAAATTTCACTGTTGACAATTTGCTAAGTTAATATGGAGCATCTCTTTGGAGGGGTGAAATCTGAGGTCTTAGAGGATTGTTTCCAGACATTTCTTCGCTCGAATGCTCACACGGTGATTTATTTTTACCACATTAATGCGCGTTCATTATTGGAGAATGGCTCGAATGCTATCATATATAGTTCTTATTTTAATCATTTTACACTTTCGCAAACCATTCTAAATCAGAAAAATAAATAAATTATTATGCGTTTTTATCATGGTGAAACTATTACCAGGGTTGAATCTGGTATTTGGATATAAAATAGGTACGTTGGAAAATAAAGACCCTTTTATGTGTGCTTACAAAAAAATAATTAGTCACTGCATGATTGAATTAATATTGTAACATAACACTAATTTTATTTATGATGTGAATAAATATTATATATATATATATATATATATATATATTAACGGACATTATAGGTACATTGTCATTAATATATGTTGAAAATATGTATAAATATTTTTAGAAAAATAAATTAATTTTTATAAAAATCTTTTATTTATATTTTAAATATTTAAATTTAATCTGTTTTAATTATTTTAGGATTTGTTTTCTTATTTTTAGAATAAAATTATATCAATATTTGATTTTATATCATAAATTTTCTCTATAAATAGAGATCTTATAAATAAAAATTAATTATATTCCTCTGATAAAAATTATATCTTTATAAAATATAAATACCATAAAATAATTTCATCAATATATGCATTCACTTTTTTTTATATATACGAGTGAGTAAAAGAAACTATTTCCTTGAATACATACACATTAGTGAAGGTAATAAGTAATTATAAAAATATTCAAATAAAAAATTTACATATTAAGAGACTGTTTTTTTTTACTTTCATTAATCATTATTTTACAACTTTTTAAAGGGCTAAAAGTGTAAAAAAAAATAATAATAATGTGTACAAGAAAAGAAAGAATCATCTTTATATATAATTAGTAAGTAAAAGACATTCCATACTTTTCTTTGAATACTTATGTTAGTAAAAACTAGTGAGCAATTATTAAGAGATTAAAAAAAAATCTTATGTCAAAAGACTTTTTTTTTTACTATTATTAATTATTATTGTCTAATTTTTAAAAGTTAAAATTGTCAACAATAATATATACACTAAAATAGAGAATTCTCTTTAATGGAATATAAATTAATGACTTTTTTCCGTGTGCATCACAAATAAGATTTTTTTCGGAGTATGCTAAAAGGATTATAGAACTTTTGTATATCTTGTAAAGTTGTATGTATACAATGAAATCTGTATTTAAATCTTCAAAAAAATGAAAAAAAAATAGGATAATTATTATATTAAGATTATATGTGTTCCTAATAAATAAATGAAAAACATTGTCATGTGATAATTTTCAATTGACATAAATTAACAGAATTTTAACAGTATTAGTATATGACAATTTAATTTCAAGATTAAGTGTTTTAAGTACACGGACTTAATTAAAAACTTGTTAAAATCATAGGAACCTGGAGATTAATTTAACCTTTTTTATGAATATATTTTGAATTTTATAATTAGATTTGAATTAATTTTTAAATTGTACCAATTTTGTAAATACACTTCAACTTTAACTGATCATTAAATTTTATTTATTTTTATAATAATCTTTTTAAGTTTCTTTCTTTATAGAGAAGAAGCTCAATATGACCATTTATTTATCGTAAATCTCAGTTTTTTTTTTATAATTATTTTTGAAACATTAAAACATGAAGAAAAAAAAATCGAAATCTGAAAAGTAGAAAATAAATAGACAATTTTTAAGTATTTGCTTAATTTTCATATTTTAAATTATTATGATTCAATATTTAGAAAAATAATTTATGAAAATGAAACTAATGAGTAATTCAGAATTAAAGTATAATAATCGTTTGTGATCTATTCTCTGTTAATAATTCAAGTACAAGTTAATAGAAGACAATATAAATATATATAAAATAGGTGAAGTTATATATATATATATATATATATATATATATATATATATATATATATATATATATATATATATATATATATATATATATATATATATTCGGTAAGCCAAAAAATCTCTTAAAAACTAAAGATTAAGTTCATAAGATATTGTGATTAATTTAAGGGTTGGTATTTTTCAATTCAACAAATATTTTTTATATACATATGTAAAAAAAATGAACCTTTGACCATATGCTTGACAGATATTGTTATTAATATGTCTACAGTATAATTAAAAAACATAACTTCAGGGTGTCTTGTTTGAGAAACCGTACCTGGCTTACTTTAATATGAGAAATCCCTTTCTTCCTTGGTTACAAATGATTCGTTACTTTTAATTTTGAGACAAATTTCATTCCTTCCTTGGTTAGATATATATTTGCTTCGAAGCTATCCTGATACTTCAAAACAAAGAGTCACTAACTTCCATATATATATATATATATATATATATATATATATATATATATATATATATATATATATCAAGATAGCTAGGGATATCAAGTACGGTACAAAGCAGACGCAATAGCTTCTTTGTAAGTTTAATATTTTTTATTTATTTGCTCATGCCTGTGATTTTCAATATTTATTTGAATGATGAAATGGACCAAAAGCATAATTTTACTAGTTTTTTTCTTCTTCTGTCTCTCCCATGAACATGTAACATCCAACAAGAAGATTTTAACAAACAAGAGAGATTATTAGATTTTGTAGATATATATTAATGTGTGTGTATAATTATATAATTATATATATATATATATATATATATATATATATATATATATATATCTTATATATACTTGTTTACTTTTTTCTTTTGGTGTATGTCGATCATTATTCAGAAGTTCGGGATCTAAGAAAATACAAACGGTGGAGTTTCCATGACTTCAAAGTCTCACTAAATTGAGAACAATTTATGGTGGTGAGTTTAATTTTCTATAGGGTAAAAGTTGGGTTTAATTTCTCTATAATAAAAACAATTAAAATTCGCATTTAGTTTTTAATTTTTTTTTATTAAATTAGTTTCTCTAAAAAAAAATTATAGTTCCATCAATAATGATGTTCTGCATGATAAATAAAAATACACGTGACAAATATAAAACATTCTTAGTCTTTCTAAAAACATTTAAATTCCTTTTTGGTCATCTATTTCCTTTTAAATTAAATTAGTCCCTGTAAATGTAAAAGTAGAACAAAATAAATCTGGTCATTAAGAGGTTCTGTTTTTATTTTATTTAACTTTTTTCTAAAAGATTGGATAACATATATAATTAGATCATTTTAATACTCTGTCAAAAATAACATTTTCACCAACCAAAAATATGTTCTATTAGTAAACATAACTAAAATTAATAGCTCCATTAGTAAATGGTTTTCACTATAATTATAACACACAAATAGAACTATTACAATAATAAATAAAATTATCTGCTTATATCTATTGTTGGACCTCAACAAGATGGAAGTAATATTTTTCAAGAATTAGAGTCAATTTTTTCTAATTTTATATTGACTAATTTAATATAACAAAAAATTAGAGAACAAAAATGAATTTGAAATTTTTTAGTAAATTAAAAGAAAACTTTTCGTTTGTTAGGATTTTTTTTTCCATATAAGACACAATTACTAACAAAGTTAAAAAAATATATCAAACTTAATATATTATAATTTAAGAGGGACTAATTTAATATAAAATATTTTGGAGGATAAAAACAAATTTTAAAAAATTTTAGAGGTTACCATTTTTCTATTTTACTTTATAGTAGGGATCTTGCCATTAGTATTTTATGTTCTACCTATGTTATGTATGATTTATATAATTTCATACATGAATTAAAAAAAACTAAGTTTAGGTTATTAAATTATAATTAAACATATGAATATTTTTTAATTCCCATGAAGATGATAAATTTTAATTTTAATCTTTCAATTACTTTTATTTTGGTTCATATGAATTTTAAAACTTATTAAAATAATCCTATAATGAATGTGATGTATCTCAATATGTCATATAACATGGCAAAATATATAAATTGTTAATAAGTTGCATCACTAAAAAATGATAGAGGTTATTTAAAAATTAACGATTTTTTAGTCTTTATAAAATTAATAAGTTTTAATTTTAGTTCTTATAATTTATTTTTAAAAATTTAAATTATCATTTAATCTTAATTATTGTGTAATCATTGTTAATTACTTATTTATTTTTTTATTGTAAATACTACTTATTTGTTCATGGTTAAGTGATCATATAAAGTACTACTCACAACTATTAATGATACCATGTTAGTGTGTGATTACATTTTTTAAAAAAATTATAGATCATTAAAATAAAAATTATTTATATACTTTAAAATCATTCATTGAGACTAAAAATAATCATGTTAGATTTTAGATAGATAAAAGCTATAAAAAAAAAAATTACTGAGACTAAAACCAAAATTTACTTATTTTATAAAGATAAAAATATATTTTATAAGGATTGCAAATAATAATTACAAACTTTAGAAGAATATAAACAATTAAAAGTTTTTACAAAAACCAAAATTAAAAATCAATCATTTTATAAGTACTTAAAAATATATTTAAATAGGAGAAAAAAAAATTCAACACAACTCTTCACTTTTTTTTTTAATTTCTCACATTTAAAAACGCCACTCAACTTTTTTTTCTCTCTTCTCAACTATAAAATATTTTAAACACGGGTGCTATTTATTCATGTCATGGTTTGTAATTGTATATTGCTTTATAATTTAGAATTGAAAATTACAAAAAAAAAAAAAAAATCGTATAAACTTATAAATAAAATTGTATATAAGAAATTTCATTACCTTTTATTGATGCATCTTTTATTTTTATTTTTTTGGCTTGAATAAAATTTAATTTCTTGCAAATAATATTTAGTCTTATTTTAATTTCTCTAAAATAATTAGTCATTTTTAGATCTTTGACGTTTTTTTGTGTTACTTTCTAATCCTTATTAATAATTCTAGTTAGTTTTGTGCCAAAAGGAGAATCAAAATTGCCACACAAAAATTGAGACAAAATATAAAATATCAATTAAGATAATAACAGTAATAAATAATATTTTAAATTGAAATAGTTAAATTACTTTTACATGCATGATCTAATTAATATATTTATTATTTTATAAAATAATATAATTATATATAATTTAATTTTGTAATTAATTTTTAATTTTAATATATTACAAATAATGATATTTATTACATTTAATTTATTCCTTTTTTCATAATTTAATTTTTATTGCATTTAATTTTATTCTTACATTTAGTTTTTTAATATTTTAGGGTTTAAAAATATAAAATTACATGTAATTTTCTTACTTATATTAAACAATAAATATATTACTTAATTAAATTATGCACAAAAATAATTTGATTATCTTAATTTAAAATGTTATCTGTTATCTTAATTAATATTCTATATTTTTTTATTTATTTTAGCAATAAATTAATTAGATCTAATAATACAGACTAAAAAGATAACACTAAGAAAATCGTAAGAATCTAAAATTAACAAAAAATTTACAGAGAATAAAAAAGACAGAATTATATTGATCATAGAGATGAAAACATATTTAAGCTTAAATTTTTTACTTATTATTTTATCCGTCATTATGATTTATGATTAATTTTCTACTTTATTATTTTCTTTTTCATGTATTGATGTTTATTTTACTTTTTTTTCTTTTGCATTTTTTATCCCTCATTCCCTGGAATTATTAACTCGAATTTGGTTGAGTTCCCCTATCACTTTCTTTTACATACGACCATCATTTTTTTTAATGTTGAATCGAATAATAAGAAGTATAATACAATGAATTTGAGATAGAAAATTATTAAAATGGTTCAAAATGGAGAAAATAAAATAATTATATTTAAAGATTTTGTGAGGTGAAAGATTGAAGTTTTAAAGAAGGAAAAATATAAGTCTAATTTTTATTTTTAGATGAAATGTGTGATGTTTTGATTAGTGAGTTTTAAGTAGAAAATGATTCAATATAGGCTCAATTTATAGAGATTTTCAACAACAACCAAAAAATGATATAAATATTTTGGGATTAAAAAAAATTGAAGGAAAAATTGAGAAATTCATGAATTAATTTTGAAAGAAAAAATATCAAGACAATAAAATTACATAGTGACCGTAGTAAAAAACAATCAATATAGTAGAATTTATTCTTAGTGCATATAAAAAAAATGGGAATAAAGAAGGAAAAAGAGAAGGTAAGACTAATGGTGAGTGTTTTCCCTTTGATTTGATTTTTATGTTGTGCCTCTAATTTATAACATTTGTATTTGTATTAGATAGTTCTGGAAAAAACACAAGGAATTTTAGCAAAAATTTTGGGGACCAGCCAACTCTTCAATAATGAGCAGAAAATTAGATGAGAAGCTTGCCCAACTAAAAAATGCTGAACAAAGATTTGATAAGAACAGAATTTCAACTCCCAAGATCCAAAGGGTACCTCTTATGTTACGACGTAATGACAAGTTTGTGAAATATTATACACCAAAGATGATATCATTTGGTCCCATCCATCACGACAGTGAAATTCTAAAGGAAGGAGAGCATTATAAACTTCTATGGACATCAAAGTTTGTTGCAAAATACAATGAAAATCAAGATTCTGATGAAGTGACACAAGTTTTGCTTAAAAGAATAGAAGATAACATGAAAGAATTGAAGAAAGAGTTTGCTGATGACGTAATATTGGAAGGGAAGTATGATGACAATGACCTTGCTTGGATGTTGTTTGTGGATGGATGTTCTTTGCTTCATTTCATGGAAAATATTGATGAGCAGTGTCCAGAAGCACTAAACCTTAAGCTTCACCAACTATTGCAAATTCGGAGAGATACAATTTTGCTGGAAAACCAACTTCCAAGGAGATTACTTGAGATGCTAAGCAAAGAGAAAGGACCCAAGTTGGAATTTTTATTTTCCAATCATTCTGACTTTGGTCAATCCAAACGTTGTGGCACAATAAGTGTCAGTGTCCAAAATCCTAAACCAATTCATATATTCGATTATTATCGCTCAACATATCTGTCAACCGAAAAAGTGATCGACAATCAAACGGAGATAAACATAATCCCAAACCAGCAAGATGATGGTGATGAACACAACAATTCTCAAATAGACCCAAATGCCGGCAATTGGTTTACTTATAAGAACGTACGAGATCTAAAAAGAGCAGGGATTCGGATGATACCAAATTTGTCCGCAGGAAATTCACTTGCATGGAATGACATTCATTTCAAATCTAAGTGGTTTAGTGGGGAATTGAGACTTCCAATATTTCATTTCTATGATAACACGCTCTATTTTTTTCGGAACCTCATAGCGTATGAGATGTGTCCAGATGCTCGTAGCAAATATGAATTTTGCTCGTTCATTTCATTCATGGATTCATTGATTGACAATGTTGAAGATGTGAAGGAGCTGAGATTAAGTGGTGTATTTAGAAACTCGCTCGGAAGCGACAAAGACTTGGCCAATCTCTTCAATGAATTGGGTCATGATTTGCCAACTAAAATGTATTCTGACAGCTGGTGCCTCGATAATGTTGTGGCCTTCAGCAAGAAATATGTTGCTGTTAAGCAGCAAATTGAAAAGCATTACAGAACTAAGTGGAAGACATGGTTGGCTGAAGCTTACAATACTCATTTCAGTACCCCCTGGACTATAATTGCCTTTTTTGCTGCATTACTAATTGTAATTCTTACTTTTATCCAAACCTTTTTCACCATACATCCCAGATGATTCATGAAGCATCTCGTGTATTTCTTGGTATAATAAGCTTTTCATGTGCCCTGCAAATAATAAATGATTGAAAATGCAGGAGCAAGAGTTGTCTCATACCCGTCTGTGTTTGTTATAGTAATTAAGCTCCATGTGTGACCCGCAAATAATAACATTTTAGTTTGGAGTGAGCTGTAATTTTTCAGAAAAATAATGCGTTTACATGTCCTTTATGATGAATTGTTGATTGTATCCATATAATTTTGTTCTCGTCATCTGCAGATACTATTTGCATTATGCATTGAAAAAAGTGGACTGTGTAAATTTCAGACGATAGGTTTAAGACAATAAACATCGACCATGTAAATTTGGTCAACTAAAAAATGGTTATAGATATACTATATTTTTATTACATTAAACATTTAACATATTAAACCTTAAATTAAAAAATAACATGTTTTATTATATTAAAGAAATAATAATAATAATAATAAGATATATTATATTTTTATTTAATTTTATTTTTATATTATCGAGTTTTATAAAATATTATACGAATAAATCAAAAGTAACGTATCTCCAAATTAAGAAAAAATAAATAAATTAAAAATTTAGAACAAAATTTTGAAAAATTTAAAAAAAAATCAAAAATATATTTTTTCCTTTTATAAGTATAATGCATAAAAAAATTAATAATAAGAATAACAAAACATTATAATCGTATTATTTTATATTAAAATAAAAATATATATAAAAAAATGATAATTTTAATTTATTTTTAAAAATAAAATAAAAATTCTATTGTATAATTAAAAAAAAAAATTTGACGTGCCTGATTACAGCAAACGACTTTTGAGCCGAGTAAATGTGTAGAAGCTTGACATAACAGAATAAAGATAAAGATAAAGTTATTATTGACGGTGAAAGGACAACAACCAATGACTGTTCAAACCAGAAAACAAAACCTAATTTAATTAATGATGCTAAACCTATGATTAGTTAAATGAATTTCATATAAGGCTTAAGGTTATAAAGAAAACATCAAAATCAAATTAAATCATCCAGTGAAACCTAAATAAAGCTATAATTACAAGTTACAACTCAATGTTTTCGCATGTTATACAATGAACAAATTTCAAAAACAAGTGTGGAATTAAAATAACTATTTATACAGCAAGAAAAGGAAAACGCATTAATTAGAGGATTATATTTATATATTTGGCCATGTACTGTAATTATTACTTGCAAGTTGAATATTTACCTTTGTCCTCGTCTTGCGATTTGCAAGTTTAATATGTGGATGTTTATGGACTTTTGAAAAATCAAGTCAAGATGATAATGTTATCAAAAGCAGATAGTTGCTTCCATGTGCAAGTTTAATAGTATTTTTGGGTTTACCTATGTATGTGTTAGGATTTATCCCAAGTCCCACGTCTGTAAAATGAAAGAACATTGGCTAGTTTATAAGGGTGTCCACCATTTCATATAGTATGAGGCCTTTTGGAAAGGAGCCCAAAAACAAAATCATGCGGGCCTAGCTCAAAGCGAACAATATCATACTATGATAGAGAAACAGGTAGACTACCGGGCACTACAAGTGGTATCAGAGTCAACGGTTCAGCTGGATTTGATGCGGGTATGAAACTTTTTGGGAAGGAGTCCTAAAACAAAACCGTGCGAGCCTAGCCTAAAGCGGACAATATCATACTATGATGGAGAAACGGGCACTACATGTAATTGCAACTTGCAAGTTTAATTAGTATTTATCTTTGTCTGTGTCTTGCAATTTGCAAGTTCAATATTTTTATTTTTATTAATTTTGACATGTGCAAGTTGCTAGTTTAATATTTCCAGTTGTCCGCATCTTGATGTTGGCAAAGGTAAACGTTGATCTCCACTTCCAAGGCCTCTTCAAGCTCTTATAACACAGTACTTGGCGTAGCTTTCAAACTCTCACTCCGATCTCCGCCATAGAGGACACTGCAGAGTTTTTCTCAGGTGCGACACTTTGATTCTGTCTATCGTACTTTTTAATTTACTAAATGATTAATCATACTTGGATATTCTAATTTTGAGGTGTAGTGTTCCTTTGCATGCATGTCATGGTTTGTTTTGCTTTAAAGTTTATATTTCAAAATTACCGTAACTGCTGTAAGCCTATGACTATATTATCTATCTCTATATATCTATATATAAAAGTAATTTCTTGTTCTTGGTAGATATATTATTTGTTATTATTTTAATTATTTATAAAAATGTATGAATTCTATGATAATAATTAATAAAAGACAAAAGAAAATTTATAAAAGTTTTGTTCTTAAAATTGTTGGTAATTGCACACTTTCCCTAGGCCAACAAAGTTATAAAGGTTTTTTTTTATACTGTGATCTAATTAATCGGTAGTTGTTATGCATTTGCTACAGTCCCTTTATGCTTCAGCAGCATAATGCGCAGTTATCTCCATTTTTTTTCTCGGCATTAATAAGGAAAGAGTTAGAAACTAAAGAGCTCTCAACAATGTAAATATCATATCTAGAAAAAATGCCCTGCAATGTATTTTTTCTATTTTATTAATTAACTATATATTATGTTCATTTAATGTCATAAATAAAATTGTATATAAGAAATGTCATTACCTTTTATTAATGCATCTTTTTTTTTCGCTTAAATAAAATTTAATTTCTTGCAAATATTATTTTGTCTTATTTTAATTTCTCTGAAATAATTATTCATTTTTAGATCTTTGACGTTTCTTTGTGTTGCTTTATAATCCTTATTAATAATTCTAGTTAGTTTTGTGCTAAAAGGAGAAAGAAAATTGCCACACAAAAATTGAGACAAAATATAAAATATCAATTAAGATAATAAAGGTAATAAATAATATTTTAGATTGAAATAATTAAATTACATTTACATGCATGATCTAATTAATATATTTATTATTATATAAAATAATATAATTATATATAATTTAATTTTGCAATTAATTTTAATTTTAATATATTACAAATAATCATATTTATTACATTTAATTTATATATTCCTTTTATCATAATTTAATTTTTATTGTATTTAATTTTATTCTTACATTTAATTTTGTTAATTTTTTTAATATTGTATTTTTTTAAAATATATTATAATTTACTTATAATGTATTTTAATACCTAACTTTTAATGCTACTTTTAAGTATCAATTTATTAATTTTAATTAATTGTAATATAATTATTTATTTTTATGTGTAACAAGTAGTAATTTTGTCATAAAAGTAATATATTGAAGAAAAAAAATTATAAGCGTTTCATTAAATTATATTTTTAAAATATAATGTTATAAATAAATTGGTTAACTGAAAAGTAAGAATAATATTAAAAAAATATTTTTCATATTATATTAAAAAAAATAAAATATAAAATTACATGTAATTTTTCTTACTTATAATAAACAATAAATATATTACTTAATTAAATTATGCACAAAAATAATTTAATTATCTTAATTTAAAATATTATCTGTTATCTTAATTAATATTCTATATTTTTTATTTATTTTAGAAATAAATTAATTAGAGCTAATAATAAAGACTAAAAGATAGCACTAAGAAAATTATAAGAATCTAAAATTAACAAAAAAATTTACAGAGAATAAAAAAAGACAGAATGATATTGATCATAGAGATGTAAACATATTTAAGCTTAATTAAATTTTTTTACTTATTATTTTATCCGTCATTATGATTTATGATTAATTTGCTATACTTTATTCTTTTCTTTTTCATGTGTTGATGTATATTTTACTCTCTTTTTTCTTTTGCATTTTTTATCCCTCATTCTCTGGAATTATTAGCTCGACTTTGGTTTGAGTTCCCCTATCACTTTCTTTTACATGCGACCATCATTTTTTTAATGTTGAATCGAATAATAAGAAGTATAATACGATGAATTTGAGATAGAAAATTATTAAAATGGTTCAAAAGGAGAAAATAAAATAATGATATTTAAAGATTTTGTGAGGTGAAAGATCCTAGTTTTAGACAAGGAAAAATATAAGTCTAATATTTATTTTTAGGTGAAATGTGTGATGTTTTGATTAGTGAGTTTTAAGTAGAAAATGATTCAATATAGGTTCAATTTATAGAGATTTTCAACAACAATCAAAAAATGATATAAAGATTTTGGGATTAAAAGAATTTGAAGGGAGGATTGTAAAAATTGAGAAATTCATGAATTAATTTTGAAAGAAAATTTATCAAGACAATAAAATTACATAGTGATCGTAGTAAAAAACAATCAATAGTAGAATTTATTCTTAGTGATTCATATATATAAAAAAAATTGGGAATAAAGAAAGGAAAAAGATAAGGTAAGACTAATGGTGAGTGTTTTCCCTTTTATTTGATTTTTATGTTGTGCCCTGATTTATAACATTTGTATTTGTATTAGATAGTTCTGGAAAAAACACAAGGAATCTTAGCAAAAATTTTGGAGACCAGCCAACTCTTCAATAATGAGGAGGAAATTAGATGAGAAGCTTGCCCAACTAAAAAAGGCTGAACAAAGATTTGATAAGAACAGAATTTCAACTCCCAAGATCAAAAGGGTACCTCTTATGTTGCGACGTAATGACAGGTTTCTGAAGTATTGTACGCCAAAGATGATATCATTTGGTCTCATCCATCATGGTAGTAAAATTCTAAAGGAATGAGAGCATTATAAACTTCTGTGGACATCAAAGTTTGTTGCAAAATACAATGAAAATCAAGATTCTGATAAAGTGACACAAGTTTTGCTTAAAAGAATAGAAGATAACATAGAAGAATTGAAGAAAGAGTTTGCTGATGACGTAATATTGGAAGCACGGAAGTATGATGACAATTGCTTGGATGCTGTTTGTGGATGGATGTTCTTTGCTTCATTTCATGGAAAATGTTGATGAGCAGCTTCCAGAAACACTAAACCTTAAGCTTCACCAACTATTGCAAATTTGGACAGATACAACTTTGTTGGAAAACCAACTTCCAAGGAGATTACTTGAGATGCTAAACAAAAAGGAGAGACTCAAGTTAGAATTTTTATTTTCCAATCATTATGACATTGGTGAATCCAAACGTAATGGCACAATAAGTGTCTTTGTCCAAAATCTTAAACCAATTCATATACTCGATTATTTTCGCTCAACATATCTGTCACCCAGAGAGATGATCGACACTCAAATGGAGATAAATATAATCCCAAACCAGCAAGATGATGGTGATGAATACAACAATTCTCAAATAGACCCAAATGCTAGCTGTTGGTATACTTATAAGAACGTACGAGATCTAAAAAGAGCAGGTATTCGAGTGATACCAAATTCATTTGTATGGAATGACATTCATTTCAAATCTAAGTGGTTTAGTGGGGAATTGAGACTTCCAATATTTAATTTCAATGATTACGCGTCTTATTTTTTTCGAAACCTGATAGCGTATGAGATGTGTCCAGATGTTGGTAGCAAATATGAACTTTGCTCATTCATTTCCTTCATGGATTCATTGATTGACAATGGTGAAGATGTGAAGGAGCTGAGATTAAGTGGTGTATTTAGAAACTTGCTCGGAAGCGACGAAGACTTGGCCAATCTCTTCAATGAATTGGGTCATGATCTGCCAACTAATAATTATTCTGACTGGAACCTCAATAATAATGTGGCCTTGAGCGAGAAATATATTGCTGTTAAGCAGCAAATTGAAAAGCATTACAGAACTAAGTGGAAGACATGGTTGGCTGAAGCTTACAATACTCATTTCAGTACCCCGTGGACTATAATTGCCTTTGTTGCTGCATTACTAATTGTAATTCTTACTTTCATCCAAACCTTTTTCACCATAGATCCCAAATGATTCATGATGCATCTCATGTATTTGTTGGTATATAAGCTTTTCATGTGCCCTGCCAATAATAAATGATTGAAAATGCAGGAGCAAGAGTTGTCTCGTACCCGTCTGTGTTTGTTATGTATGTAGTATAGTAAGCTCCATGTGTGACCCGCAAATAATAACCTTTTAGTTTGGACTGAGCAGTGATTTTTCAGAAAAATAACGCGTTTACATGTCCTTTATGATGAATTGTTGATTGAATCCATATAATTTTGTTCTCGTCGTCTGCAGATATTATTTGCGTTATGCATTAGAAAAAGTGGACTGTGTAAATTTCAGACGATAGGTTTAAGACAATAAATAACGACCACGTAAATTTGGTCAACTAAAAGATGGTTATAGATTTTAAGTTGAATTGAATATAATTTTTTTATCTTTTAAAACTAGATAAAAATAAGTTGATTAAAGTAATTTCACATTGTTATTTAATCACAAATTAATATTTATGATAAATTATTAATTTTTATAATAAATAAATAAAATTTTAATAATAATATTTAATTAGTTGACGGTATAAAATCAATTTATGATCATTATACTCTTGAAAAAAATTTAGTCTTTTATGATTATAAAATGATTCAAAGTGGTTTTTTTAAAATCTCTAACAATTAACATTAAAAAAATTGAGTTGACCTTATTAGCATGACTTCTCATATAATAATAGATTAAATTGAACCTATTTAAAATTATAAAAAGTTAAACTAAATCTAGATACAATTATTTGCATCAATTTAAATTCATTCGCATATACTAAGTCAAATACAACTAATTATAATCAAGAAAGAGAGTCAAAATTGACTAATTTCATTTTCACCCTTTAACTCAACAAATATAATCAAATTGTCAAGTTTGTCAACATTATCAAATATATTTATCAATATCATTATATAAATATGATACTTATTTTAATAATTGCTCTAAGTTTCCACTTTAATAGAAATATCTTTACCCCTTAATTAAATCAAATTGTCTGATATTTGATATTTTTTTTTTACTTTTCATAAGGCGTATATAGATGAGAATTTTTACTAATTGGAGGTTGAGAAAATTTCCTGACGGGGGAGAAAAAATCATGAAGCAATTAATAAATAAATGAAGATGTGAAAGACTGGTATGTTGTTTTGCAAGTTGAAAGCATTTATTTAAAAAATAAAAAGAAGAAAAAGAATGAGATTGTTGCAGTAAGACACTGCTGTCAAGACATAATTGTAGCTAGAGCTGACGCATCCAAGTAAGAAACTAATATTTATGTTGAAGTTTACATGCATGCATGACTTCTCTTCTTTGGTATTTGGTTCTACTACACGAGTGATTTGTTGGGAAGAAGATGTCTGTAATGATCTTTCTCCAAGTGAAAAAAAAAGTCAGTATTGTTGGGAAGAAGATGTCTGTTATGATCTTTTCTCCGACTCAAGCTCCAGCTTTTCTTCAACTTCATCAAAAAGACTGACCCAAACGGGTATCTTGACAGTCCGGTCTTCGGATACCACAAACAGATATAACGGATGTGGCGTGTCTATAGTAAATCCCAATCATATCAAAAGCATTATATATATATATGTCATAAATCAGAGAAATGCTTAATATATAATAAGAGACAAAAACAATGGACCGTCGTGGGACTGCTTCCGAGAAACCACTCGAACGAAAGTAGTATAAAAGACGATAACTTGATCATCAACAACATTCCCAGTTTAATATTCGTTTTCCCAGCAATTCCCAGGTTCACAGTCACTTCCAAGCCCAAACTAGAGTCATCCCTTGACGTTACTGCATAATTAAAAACCTATGACGAATCACAATAATTTCTTGAAAAACTATTATAGAATCATCAAACAAGAAGGTTATTGACAGATTTGGAAATTTTCATGAAAAAACACTAATCTACAATTTAGAATCAAAGTATGTGTTACTGAGAACGGGTCTGAAGAATTTTATTAAGACACATTAAACCTAATCTACAATTATAAAACCAACAACTAAGTTGTTAATGAATTTCACGATTTTAGGAAAACGCTCATTAAACCTAACTAATCTGCAATTATAAAATCAACAATCAATTAAGAGAATGTTTGAATTGAGAATTTAAATGGAATAATTTAGTTTTTGAAAAAAATTAAATGACTTAGAGTGAAATATTTTATTTGAATGAAAAATTTTCAAAAAAAATTAATAACAAAATATAATGTAGATTGATTAAATTATTTTTATAAATAGATATTTTAAAATATATAAATTATATATACTAGTGGGCTCAAAGCACTTCATGTCTCTATTAAAAGTAAAATAAAAATGAAAATTAAATAATAAAAATATATTAATCTAATTAATATTATGATTAATTCATTAATTTTAAGTTTTTAAATTTGATTAAAAAATATTTTTTCTAAATTTTGAAAATAAAAGGGTATAATGGTAAAAAAAAAGTGGAGATTAAAGTGATTACTGAAAAGAGTATCCCTTTATATATTAGTATAGATAATTCATATTATAGCATAATCTTTTTTATTTATTGATTATTTATTTAAAAATATTAAAATAAAATTTATAAACAATTATGATAAAAAAAATCAAATTAAATAAGAAGTTAAAAAAATTACACACAAAAAAAAAATTCAATAGTAGAATAAATTTTTTTTGTCAATCGTATAAAAAAAAATTGAGATGGTGATGATGAACTCAACAATATTCAAATAGATCCAAATGGTTGGCTTACTGATAAGACCGTATTAGATCTAAAAAGAGCGGGGATTCGAGTGATATCAAATTTCTCAACTGAAAATCCATATTCATGAAATAACATTCAATTCGCCTAAGTGGTTTAATGGGAAATTGAGACTCCGAATATTTTGTTTCAACGATATCACGCCCTAGTTTTGTAACCTTATAGCGTATGAAATGTGTCCAGATTTTCGTGTCTGTTAGTATAAGGTCTTAATGTGTCTTGCAAATAACAATTTATAGGATTGGGATTGGGACCTATCAGATTGTGTGTTAATATAACTAATAATCAACCCATGCTTGGTACGGAATCATAAACATCTGTGAGTAATATTCAGTCAAGTGGTGTACGACGTTATTGAATTTGTTGCGTATCTATTTAACTGATTGCAAATATCGATCTGTTACAAAAAAACGTTATTGAATTTGATTCCTGAAATAGTTAACAAAAACAATACGAAGTGAAAGTGTTGTAGTCCTCACCTACAATAACTTCAAACCTTAAAATAGTTTACAAGAACCATTTTCCTTCCTTGAATATATGCGTCAAGCCAAATTAATGTAACAAAAGATATAACTTGAACCCATCTTCATAAGTGTCATTAACTTCAAATTAAGAGAATATCTTTCGTCAAAGTACCAGAATGTGAAAGAGTTTCACACGACCCATTCAAAGGAGAATTGAACATACTAAGGCAACGAAAATTCTGATAATAAATATGATACTATGGATCACGTGAGCTTTATATTTCCTCTAGTAGTGCTCTATATTTCCTTTTCAAATAGGGTTTTATAGGTGGGAGAATCCCCCTCGTAAAGTACGAGTCAAACAATCTATACATACAACGTTATATAAGCTTAAACATGCACAATCCAATGATAATGCAAACCAACACAAGCCAAAAAGAAAAAAAAGAAAAAAAAAAACAGAATATTCATTCACGCTATGCAAATGCTTTAAGATAAAGGGCTGAATCTCATTTATTCAAGAGAAAGAATATGATCTTTATCCTACAAGATGTATGGATGAACACTATTGCTGCTTATAATAGCCGCTTTGGTGAGGTGGAGGATATGGAGATGGAATGGTATAAGGAGGCCGGGGAACAGAACCAGGTTGCTGCGCTTGAGCGTTGTAGTACGGACCACGCCATCCAGGATAGGCTGGTTGGCCATACTCATGGTTTGCCGGTGGTTGCTGATGAACCTGAGGTGGGTATGGAGCAGTTGATGCCGGTGGAATATGGTATGGAGGTGGAGGTGCATGATGTGCAGGACCACCATATGGGGAAGGGGGGTGATGGGGATAGGGAGGAACTGGTGGCTGCTCAACTGGCTGATAATATGGTGTTTGGGGACGAGGATCTGTTTGTGTAGTGGATCTTTGATTTTGGCTTCCCACTGAAGGGTAGTTGCTGTTAAAAGCACCTGTGCTTTTGTTATCCTGGAAACTCAGACCAGCCACTTGTCTCTGAACATCTTCAATCATTTCTCTGCACTGAATGTTCCTTGTCATCACAAAGTCGGTGCTCTGCTGCTTTACATTTGTGATTGCATCCTATTAAACAAAGAATATACATATTAGTATTGCTCATTAAATATTTATTTTAAACAAGACTGGCCAACCATATTTTTGAATAATATTAGGCGCAATTTAAATTAGAATGATGATAAAATTTAATCAATTAATAGATCGGTACCTTCATAGTAAAATTAAAACCATATATTTGATAAGTTCTTACCTGCAGAGTAACATAGAATTTTAACCCTTCATTAATGTTGTCCTTTATTTCTCGAAATTTTGATATGGCAGCTTCAATCTGCTTATAGGCTTTTTCACGTGAAGCTGAAAATAAATAAAAGAAATCATCAGAAGATCAACTATGATACAGGAAACGTGCAATCAAAATGTAGCATTCTGTACAAAATGAATGTAAAATTCAAAAACTGGAATCTTATGGAATTTAATTGAACTGCACTGATAAGGTAAAATGTTTTTAACATTGTCATCTAATGATTATTATTTATGATAAGTTTGTTTACTTTTATAAAAACTACTTTAAAAGCAATCCAAATGATTCCTGCTTAAATGACATCGTAAATTTTTTACACAGAAAGTGTATCACAATTAAACTCAATTTTATGCACGTTAATAAACATAATGTGAAAACAGACTTAACCTTGTGATTTGAAAAAATGAAGGTAAAGTATAAAAACAAGTTTAATATAGAAAACAACCAAATGGGACCTACCTTTGTAATCTTCAAGATTGAAGATAACAGAGAACTCGTCATTTTGAGCCTGTGAACAAAGGCAAACAATTATCAGAATCACATTTTAAAATTTCCCACTCGCTCCACCATCTATTGGATACAACCACCAACACTCTACAAAGGGTTGTCCCTCGTACCCTTGTTTTTATAGAAAAACGGCATCATGACATAATCTGCCAATTTTGCCTTCACAGGCAAGGGTCCATCTGTCTTGAGAACATGAAATATTAAAAAAGTAGTTTGTATTTGCTGCTAAAGTAGTTACTTAGGAATTAGTTAGTGGTGGTAATACAGAATCTCAAGTATAGTCCCATACTCCCATGTGAATAGCCACTGCTTGGGAAAAGATGGTCCCAGAAAATGAAAAACGAATACAAGATAGTGGGGAATATTTGTTTCTTTACATGCATTAGCATTGATTCTTTTTAGTAGGGTGTAAAATATAAATACCTGGATCTGCAGCAACAATTGCTCTTGCGCCTCAATATTTTGAGCTATTTCTTCACAAATATGGTCATATTTTGCTATTTCCTTCTTGAAGAGATCATCATAAGAACCAGTGGATGTCATCAACTTTGGTAATATATCATCCTGAAGATATATTTATAGTAGTATAAGCAAAGTAATAGAACCCAAATGAACAAATAAAATCCAAACGGCTAATTCATATAGCACAATAAGCTAACAGAAATGCAAGTTCAAAACAGAAAAATACTATATAATATTGTTTATCATTTTTAATAATAGCTCAGCACATTTTCACATCACATGTAGGGAATCTTGAATTCAAATGATAGAACACTGATAACAAGGACAGAGAGGAATCCCACGCTTCTCATTAGATATAAAAACTATATTTGAATTACTCAGTATAAGAAGAAAGAAGGAATTTATTAATGTTGAATCCTGTATGCAGGAATAAAAATGTGGAAAGTAAATGCTAACCGGTGCCCTAAAATCAAAAGTGGAAAGCTTTTATTAGAAAGTGATACTAATGCACTCCCACCATGATTCCCAATGCACCCCAAACGTGATTTATAACAAAAACTTTCTATTTATTATTTCCTTAACCAAGACACTGCTTAACAAGATCCAAAGTGAAAATAGAGCCTTTACACAGGGCAGCAGTGATTCACAGATTCATGCCAATTGCCAAATTTGGTGCTGTATTTGATTATCAATATCATGCATATCTGATGCTGAAATGTGGCATAGTGGGGAAGGCACTGGGCAAGAGCAGGAGAGGGCAGAATAGAAGGGAGAATGCAAAGGACTTAAGGTGGAGTGGTCACAAGAGGAAAAAATTTTATATTATTTTACATCTTTAAATATCAATTTTATTTAATATTTTAATACAATGGATGCCAGCATCTTAATTTACAAAAAAAAAATAATGTATCATATCATTTCAAATACTAGTATCTATTCCATGCAACATAGCTTCAGATGCATAAGCTTAAAAACTAAAATCATTAAAGCATTCAGTTCTCTAACATACAAAATGATTATACACTTTATTTCATATATTTTCCTTCTGCACTCAACACCTGAATATATTTTAATTTAGCTACACCACTGAATCCCATGTTGGCCCCAATATCATCACAAAAACAAAATCACTTGGACAAATAAAATAATGCTTCTTTCACAGAAAGAATTAAACTCCACATAAATCTAGGGTTTAATAATCGAACAGGTACTAATGCTGTCAATATACATTGACAGTTATTTTTTTCCATTTTTTTTTTACATTTTAATACCATTTGCAGCTTTAAATCAACCTTATAAGGTTATGCTTCATATGGTCGTCAATGAACAAAATATTTCAACAAAAGCAAAAGCACAATCACAATTTATAAATAAACCCAACTATTGCATGCTTTAGAGTTTCAAATATAGCTTACCATAATGAAAATAGTGACACACCCATCAATTTTAATGACTCTCATCAGCCTCACACAACACATGATTGAGCATAAACGGTGCATATAACTTGAAGGAAAGGCAAAAGGCATATTCCATGTCTTTAGATAATAAGACAGGAAAACCTAGCTTCTACAGGAATAACTGAAAAACTAATTAAGTGAATCATGCTAGCATACCTTTCTTTTCATCTCTTTAAGCATATCTTCTAGACCAGCCCTTTGAGCTCCTAGAGTTTCTAGTTGCCTCTGCATTAGTTAGCAAAAAATTTCAACATTAATCACAAACACAGCAAATCACAATATATAGGGAGTGAAGATGAAAGTTAGGATCATTAAAAATGCTATAATTTCAAAAGGTATAAACTATGAAATGAAAGGATCATTTAACCAGCCATTGTAACACAACATCTATCATAAAGTCCTGGAGAAATTTTCAAAGCGCAAGAGTGCATTGCTACACAGAATTTTAGAATTGCAAGCTCACATATCTAATTTACAGTATTAAATACACAAGCCTGCTCAAATTTGTCTTTTGCATAATATATTTATAAAACACCTGCAAATATTTTTTGATGCAAAAAAAATCTAATTCCAGGCATACCATGTTTCAAATGCTTGTGCTGAAATTATGATAATTGCTAACCACTAAGATAAATTTGACAACTTAATCAGATCTTCACCACATAGTTTTGAAATATTAATTCAAAATATTCCAAAATACAATTATCCTTGACCAGATCCGCATCTGGATAAATTAACACACTGCATATTATGAATAGTTGTCCATAGCAGGATCGTACCACAGAGCATCTCCTGGACACTGCAGAACTCAAGTGGCATCGTGGTTTTGATAGTAGTGATCACAACCACAATAGCAGGAGAAATTGTGGAACGTGACAAGGGTGGGTGCAAAACCCTAAATTAGCCCGGTAACAGTGCCACCTAGGGCTTTTTAGGGCAGTAATTGGAAATTTTTCCACCCCCTCCATTGAATCAGAGAATTCAAATGAAACCCAAATTTCCCCACTCACTTATCTGCATTCTCTCTAACTAACACCCACCCTTTTCAGGCAACAGTTTCCAGCCATCCCTGACCTCTGCAGCAGTTCATCTCTGTTCTGTACTTCTGTTCTCTGTAGTTACAAGCCACCATAGACCTCTACACTCTACAGCAAATTTTCAGCCATTGCTGTTCTTAATATCTAACTGTTTTCTTTTTCCTTCTATTTTGTTCTATACTCTCTTCCCTTATGATTTTTTATTATAAATAATGAATATCTTTAATGTTGGGGAAAAAAAAAATATTTGAGCATGTATATATGTATAGTGAATAAATTATTTAACTTTATCTAAAATTTCACAATGGTGATCAACCCATTATCCACTATCATATTATAGCAATTTCAGATCAGCCACTATCCAAAATTGATAACTAGGCTTAAGACAATAAACAACAGCTATATAAATTTGAACTAAAGAAATGGTTTAAGATTTTATTTCTCAAAAATCATAATATAACAATAACAATAACAAAACCAGCATACCAAGCTTTGCTTGAGTGACCCCACAATAGCATCTTCATTTTGATCAAAAGACATAATCGGTCTTGCCAAGCTTGGAAGTGCAGATTCAATCTGATTAAAGAAAATAGAGATTCAATGACTTAGCAATGTTTTCTGGTGACACTGAGAAGCAAATAAGTCATAACAATTAACACAAAAATTTACCGGACGAGCATCAAGAATTGACATGAGTGCTGTATGTTCTCTAACCGAACGCTCAATCCTACCATCACTTTCAGCAGCTTGCTTCAAGTTACCTGCAAACCTGTTTAGCCTATCCTGCAAGTTCTTGGTCAAGGTGCTTGATTGAGGCCTAGTCCATTTTGTGCCAAATTGGCTTCTAAATTGAGAATCTTCTCTTGCCTCCTTCTGCAACAACTCCTCAGTCTGGACCAGCAATTCTTGATTCACCCTCCTTAGGTCCTTAAGTTGTTGCAACTCTGCCTCCAAACCAGCAGGTCCCCCACTGATCTGCACAGCCTCCACATCTTCTTTGAGACTTGTTGGTAGGGTAAAATTTCCTTCCAAAGCAAGAATGGAATCTGGCAGTTCCATTTCCTTAAGCCTAACTCTGGTTAGCTCACTAGCTTGCTGTAACTTTTCTGCCTGTGTTCTTATAACGTCGTCTACCATTTCAGTATACCGGGAGAGGGCCTTTGCACTGCTATCAGGAACAAGACTCGCAAACATTTTCTCTTTGCTTGCATCCAGCAACTCATTCATTGCCATAGGCTTCACCATAGAAAATGCTGGAAGAGGCGGTAATGAACTCGTGGAGGGAACTCTCATGAGGTAAACTCTATCATTCTCCTTGACAGCCCTTTCCAGGTTCCGATTAATATTGGCCTCTAATTTGCCAATAGCATCTATAATTTGTGCTGCAGCACCCTTTGAACTCTTCTTCGCCTCGGCCAGCACATTAACAGCACTCCTTAGCCGTGCAATCTCCTCTGCTATCTCCTCTTTCTCATGCAGCTCCAATCCACACCTATAACAAGCTTCTGCGTAGAACAGCGCCGCCTTTAACTGCACGTGAACTATCCATGACTTATCAAAATGCTGGCTGAGAGGTGCAACATTCAGCGCAGCTAAAGCTTCCTCATAATATATCCCAACCTACAATCACAACACCTCGACTAGAAGTCAGTTCTCAACCCAAAAACAAAACGTACATCATATGAACAACAAATAAGTGAGTATTTGGATTCATGTAGGATCATCTAGAATCACATTGAAATACCACCTAGCGCATTTTAGGTACATGTTCTCATGTTTGGTTTCAAAAGGAATTAATCTGGTCCATAATTGATTCTATGTTTGAAGCATAGGTAACTTCTGCTTCGGAAAAAAAAACTTACGCTGATACTATTAACTTGTTTTTAGAATGAAAACATTCAAACATATATCATTACTTCAAAATCAATTTTGCATATGCTCACTCAAACACACACTCAGTGATCAGAGTAGTGAAACAATTAGCAGCATTCGCACAAAACAACGCGTCATATACACGATTCACTATTCAATTAGCGCCGGACCTGCCTAGAAATCTTGGCACAGACGCCGGGGGTGCTCCCTTTGGCAATGGTGTTCTCGAAGACGCATTCCTGAGCCTGCGCGAGCATGAGCTTCTCCAACATGCCGGCGCACTCGACGGACAAATCGACGGTGGTGGAGCTGCCGACGGAGGCCTTCATGGAGGCGTTGTCGCGGAGGAAGGCGAAGGAGCCAGCGGCGGCGATGAAGGCGTGGGAGGCCTGGCGGCGGCCGTCGACGGTGTTCCGATCATGCGACAGTCCAATCTGACTGTAAACGGCGCCCAAATTGAAGAGCACGGATGCCTTCTCGAGGTGGATGTTCTGCTGCGAGGCCTTCTGCTTCGGCTTGAAGGCGTCGAACCAGACGAAGGTGAGGGCGTTGACGTGGTCGGGGTCAGAGGAGATAGGGAAACGCGTCTCGACGAGGCACAAGGATTTGAAGTAGGTTTGGAGGAGGTCGCGGCGCGCCGGGAGGGAGGGATCGGAGTGGCGCTCGAGGTCGGAGCGGAGTTGCTTTAGGGTTTGGAGATCGTCTTCGAGGTTTTGGGCCTCCCGCTCGGAGTAGTGGAAGGCCACGTAGTTCCGGAGAGGACGGTACAGATCTACGCTGTTCGTCTTCTTCTCAAAGATCGCCAGCATGATGTTCGCCGCGGTGGAGGACGACGGCGACGCGGCCATGGCTCGGGGAAGGTTCCAGAAAGTCTAATTACACCGTCGCGTGGTGGATAACCAGTTTTTATGAGCTCTCGATTCTTAACTACCCTCCTCTCTCGGTGTTGTGTTGCTGTCACCGGCCAATCAAATGCGATGCCCCGTATGAGAGCTTTGAGATTCGGACATTCACGCTGAAATCAGAAGCCATCCTTTCAAAGTTAATTATTAATTAAATCTATTCGTCTAAGCAAGGTGGACATTTCATTCTTAACGATTAAGTTTATGCGAGGTGAAGAATTTTGTCGCCTAAAAAATATATTTTTTTATGTTATTTTTATTATTTTCAGTGTAAAATTATTTATTAATGTTGTTATTTTCTTATTAGCCTTCTAATTTTTTTATTAATTTTCAAATTTATAATTATAATTTTTATTTCATATTTTATATTCGTTTTTTTTCCTAAACATTATTTTAAGATAAATTTATTTTTAATCTCTCATATTTAAAAAAATAATAAGAATTTTATAATTTTAAAATATCTTGTTTTAGTTATTATATTCAAATTTTATTAGATAATTTGTCAAATACTCACATCTCTTTTTTAGTGAAAACAACATATTAATTTGAGTTGATAGTGCATAATTGTCTCGATCAATCACTTTTACATATGTTATTAGTCACATGAAGGATTAAAACAAAAAAAATTAAATTAATATCATTAAAAAATAAATTTAAATTTGAGAGAGTAAAAATAAATTTACCCTAAATTTAAGAAAAATATATTTAAACTTTTATTTTACAACAATTGATAATGAATTATAATATAGATATAGATTTTTAACACATGGAATTTAATAAATGGAAAATGATTATAATATATATATATATATATATGGGAGAGGTTCACATATTATAAAAGTAAGTCTTTATAGTTTTATTTTATTTAATTTTATATTAAATTTTGATTATCTAACAGTTCAATTAAAAATTTTAATGCATAGATCAAATTTATAAATTTTTAAAATAAAAATTATTTGATATTTTATTTCATTATTTCAAATTGACAGATAATCATAAAATTATTTTATACATTGATTTAAATTTATATAAAAAGTATCATATGATTTTAAAAAAAATTTAAAAAATCGTTGACTTGATATATACACTAATAATTTTAATTCAATAGTTTGATTATTGAAGTTTGATATAGAATATAAATCAATGAGTAAAGTAAGTAGATGTCTCATATTTATATATGTGTGTCAATGAGGCATAAGACCAAGATGAAAATGGTCTTGTAATAAAACACAATCACGAGTTTATGCAAAAGAGAAATTACAAGTATGACTTAAAAAATAGATACCTATTTTTTTTATTGAAGTGAAGGTGAAAGTTTACTCATATGGTTTAATCTATCATCATAATAATATATAAAGGGGATACACTTTTTGGTAACCACCTTGGTTTCCACTTTTTTTTTACCATTATACCTTTTTATTTTAAAAAATTAGACAAAATATTTATTAATCAAATTTAAGAACTTGAAATTAATGAATTTATACTAATATATAAGAGATACAAATTTCAATAATTACTTTTGATTTTCATTTTTACATGGATCATTTTATTTTTTTATTTTCAATAATTGCTACTTTTTATGAGTAACTTCTCAATTTTTTTCTTTTAATACAATGCAAGTACGGAGTGCCTTTTTCTTGCTAGTATTAATAATATTGGTTGGCACAAGTGATAGTGTCCTATATCACTTAATCAAATTATTAAAGTTTTGAATTATATACTCAAATATAAAAATAAACCATGTTGAATGAAAATACTTACCTTGTGCACACTTACAATCTTGACATGTACAATGTGGTTCCATCATGATGGCCCACCAAAATGGCAAAAAGTTAATTTAAGAGTAAAGAAGATAAAGTAAGAAGGAGAAAATGAAGAAAAAAATTTCAAAACAAAAAATTAGAACAAGAGAAAGGGAACCACCATCAATATGGGATAGTCCAACAATTCAAGCGAGTTAAGTCAAACTAGTGAAAATAAGGTCCGGAAGATACTAAACTTATTTAACTCAACGTATTTGTTTTGTTCCTTTTAAATATCATATAAAATTATTTAAAAAATAATGTGGCTAGGCATGCCATAAAAACATTATAGTTCTAGAGTTCTAGTACATAATTTCCTTTAGGAAGACCTAGAGATTATTCAAATTTAGAGCATCTGGTAAGTGTAAATTTTGTCTTTATTAGACCTAGTTGTCTCTATTTATATTAGTGTGACGTTATAGACACAAATTTCCTATTTCTTATTACAATCCCGTAAATCATGTCATATCATTATTGTCATTAATAGACTTATAAATTTTGATATTTATGATCATTATCTTACTCGTTCTAAAGATCATGAGATCTCATCATTGGCTTAAATACTCGACCATCCTTCGCATAAGTGATAAATAGTCGAACTATGAGAAAATAAGGTACAGATCGATCTCTTAGAGACTTGGTGTTAGTTAACAGATGACAGATATAGTTAGTATATGAGAGATTAGCACGATACATAGTCTTATAAGCTCAAGCATGAGGGTGTGAAAAAGTCTAAGTGATTCGTTTATCTTCCCTATAAAGGTCTCGACATCCGTCTATGAGACTTTTCATCAGTAGGAGACCACCATAGCATAGACACACACACACACATATATATATATATATTATGTTTTATTCAAATATTAAACTTGAACTTATGTAAATGTGATTATTTATTACCTTAGTGACAACTGAACCAACATATTTTATTATTATACAATTGGTTTAAATAACTTATGTAGTTTAACTAGCATTGTTTAGTTAATATTGTAATTATTACACGTTTTTTTAGGATATCATGTGAATTTTATTGAATTTTTACATACACTATATGAATTTTTTTGAAATTTATAAGTATGAAATATATATATGATATAAATATTTATTTTAAAAAATTAATAAATATCCAATCATGTGATTTAATTAGTGACTTATAAGATTGATTTGTAACCAATTAACTTAATATCTTAATCGATTTGATAACCAATCCAATTTTTAAAATATCAATTTTAAGTTTTGATAGAGCTAGCATACAACAAAAAAAAGTCACTTTATCTTTTAAATAAACTCAAAACATTGACTTGATTTTTATAATTTCACAAATATGAAATTTTTGATCTAATTTATTTAAATAATTTTTTTATTTATCCCTTATTTGACGATTTAATATATAGTTAATTTTATAATATATTTAAAATTTTTAATTAAATCTCAAAACTGTAATTTTTTTTAATAAGTGCTTATGTTTTAAAATAACATGGAGTCTCTTAAATTAATGTATAGTAATTTGAAACTACCACAAAATGTAACAAATTGTGATAATTTTATGAATATTAATACCTATCATTTCACAAAATTAAATATCAATTATATTTTTTTAGTTTAATAGTATAAATAAAAATTTAAAAAATTTGAAGAGTACCATGTATTAAATTTAAATTCAAAATAAAAAAAAACTATATTTAAATGCTGTAAAAAGAGCTATATTTAAGTTTTAGAATTGAACTAAAAGAAATACTCCCTCCGTTTTTTTTTTCATAGTCGTTTTGTCAGAATTTGTTATTTTTTCATTGTCATTTTACTAAAATCAATGACTTATTAATTTTTTTTTTCTATTTTTACCCTTGATAATTAATACATGCTTACTGAATAATGTGTGTATTTATTTTTAATGTTTACCTATTTCTTTTTTAACTACCCATATAAAATTAATGTGCATTTATAAAAGCAATATGTTCCCAACAAAATACTATAAAAAAACAATATAATCATTAATTCATGGACATGTATAATTAAATACAGTAGGTTACAATTTACGTATAATCAATGCATTAATAATTAATGGAGTAAATTGCAGTTCAACAGTCTCAAAAATGCAAAAAGAAAAAGAGGGTAAAATAGGAAAGTAAGTAATAAATATTTTTGAAAACAAAAATATCAATAATTTCTTTAAGTCCGGTGCAAAACCTTAAACGACTATGAAAAAAAAGGAAGGAGTACTAAAAGTCAAAGGTCCTTATGGTGTGGACCGCGTCCGCGTGGTCACCGACCAAGTGGTTTAAACGCGTGAAAGAATCCGGTCCGGTTCAAGATTTGAGAAAAGCCGAAAGCGTGTATAAATTGTGTTATGTATCACAAAGACACGTTTCTCTTCATAAGACCTTTCTGGAAGGGAGGAGCAAGCAGCAAGCCTTACCCCCAACCCTAACCCTAACTTCCAACCTTCATCTCTTCCTCTGCTTCTTCCTTCAGGTACTCTCTCTATTTCAATCCTCTTTGCATCTTCTTTCTCCCCTTTCCCTTTTACGCTTTCTCAGATTCGATTTTTCTTTTTAGTTAGCAACTATTGATTTCATTTGATTGACGCAGATTTATCCTTACAGTCAATTATTACTGGATTTGGGGTAGATTGCTGCTACCGGGTGTCTGCTCTTTCACATATAAGGTAAGAAAGGAAGGAGAGAATATCCATCGAAATCTATCTCTCTTATACCCTGGTTTATCATCAATATATAAAGAAAAATAAACTAGCGTGATTTTACCATTTTCACAACATCCACTAACTTGATATGTTTCACTGCAAATATTGATATGTTTGGGTTGCTCTCATGGCGAGAAATAATCAATTTTTTATTTTCGTTCATGGCATGATTTTGGAGAGTGGAATTGTTTCTCAGGTGTTATCCAAGCAAACTAATTGCTGATGATGAGATGCATTCAATTTTCTTGTATGATAGGAGGTCCCCCCCCCCCCCTCCCCCTTCTGAACGTTACATAGGGTTTAGGAAAAAAATGTTTTTTCAATGGAAATCTAAATTGATGGAAATGTTTGTCTAGCAAGGATTTTCCATATTATACATTCCCCCTTCGTCTTGAATAAGATAGATGCTGTTATGTTGCTGGATGCTATTTGACTTTGATTTCTTTTAAGTTCTATTGGGTTTCTTGTAATGCATGAGCTTGCATTAGTAATTCATCTACATTGAAAGATAGATATTTTGAACAAGGACATATTCCTACTAGAAGAAACATTAAATGCACATCAGTTGTACAGATATTTGGATAAATTGTCTTATGTTATCCTGGTTTTAGCATTTAAAGATGGTGCTAAACTGTGTTTTTAGAAAGCGGCCATGGCAGATTTCTCACTGGCTGCCATTCAATGGTGGCGGTGTGGTGGGCTTTGCTGGCCGTTTTTATGTGGTGTCCTGTTTTTTTGGCTTTTGCTGTTCTTGTTTGAACCAACCCTCACTTGTTGTAATGCACACCCTCATGTTATTCTGACCCAGGCCCAAATTTTTAAAGCCCTTAACCCAACTATCCCATTCAGGCCCTAAACAAACATTAAAAATAACCTGAAAATGCTCCTTGAATATTAGTGATGATATAGCATTCTTTGGTACACGAAAATTTATCTTCTCAGACAATCAAGCACAAGTCGCAAACATTCAGCAACTTGACTCCTAATCTCTCGTGTGTTCTTTCAGCAAGCCCCCCTGTTTGGCTGCAAACACTCATACAACACTGGACCCTTCTATCCCCCCTTGCTTTTTTATTTTTATTTTTTAAATTTAAACCTACATTACGAGTTTATGACTGAGTAGATACATGGCTGAAGGGTTGTTTATTGAATGTTCTTTTGACTGATTTATCTGAAAGAGGAGAGCAAGATCTTAATATGTTATGTTTGTCATTTTTTTTTGCTATGCTGTTTCCTTTTGATAGCAAGTTCTTTTTCTCTTCTTATTGAAAGCATGGATAACATGTAAGAAATGAGAAGTGGCATTTTTAGTTTGTCTAATATTTTGAAATATGCATTATAATGATTTTATTTGATCGTAGAACTAACTTTGATTTTTCTCTTCTGTGAGATGCACTTCCGGTCATCATTTTATCAAAATGCAGTTTTTGAGTTGGTTTTTGAATATAAATGGACACGAAACGGTTTATCCAGCTGGTTGAGGAGAAGAAGAAGAAAATTATGGAGAGGAAGGAAGCTCCTTTGAAATGGGAGCAGAAGCTGGAAGCTGCTGCTAAGGCCAAGGCTGATGCTGAAGCTAAAGAGAGGAAGCTGAAGGCTTCAAAGCATAAAAAAAGATCAGGCTCTGATGATGACAGTGATTATGACAGTGATGATGAGAGTAGAAAGACAAGTAAAAGATCTCATAGGAAGCACAGGAAGCATTCTCACTATGACTCCGGTGAACATGAGAAAAGGAAAGAGAAAAGTACCAAACATAAAACTAAGAAATGGTCAGAGTCTAGTGATTTCAGTAGTGATGATTCTGAGAGTAGTTCTGAGGAGGAGCAGAGAAGAAAGAAGAAGCAAAGCAAGAAGCTGAGGGATCGAGGTTCAAGATCAGATTCCAGTGACTCTGATTTTAGTGCTGATGAAGTCAGCAAGAGAAGAAGGCAGCACAAACGGCAACGCCCATCAAAATCTAGTGAATCAGACTTCTCTGCTGATGAAGGAGATAGTCTGGCTCGAAAAAGAAATCATGGAAAGCATAGTAAACGCCATCGACGAACAGAATCTTGTGAATCTGACTTGTCAAGTGATCAAAGTGATGATGCTCCCCGTAAGAAGGGCCACAGGAAGCACCATAAACATCACAAGCGATCACATAATGTGGAGCCTAGGTCATCTGATTCTGATTATCACAGTCATGGCCGAAGAAGCAGATCAAAGTCATCTGAAGAAAATTCTGAAGAAGAAAGCAAAAAGTTAATGCATAAAAAGTCTAGTCACCATCACCATCATCGCCGTCACCACCATCACAACCACAAACATAGGCACCACTTGGACGATGAGAGAAATCACATGAAGCAGCACTCCCCAAGATCCAATGGAAAGCATGACGAGGAGTTAGACAAAACTGAAACCGAGAAGGATGGTGGTCATCATGAAACTGAAAATAATGATCAAATTGTTTGACTTTTAGAATCTGTTATGTTATCTGTTTATCGTGGTTCTTTACTGGAATTGGCAGGTGACTCTGATATTCAAATTAAAGTTAGAGGAACAATTTCATTATTTGTGTTGAATGTAATATTGTGGGCAGTTATATACTGTTGAAACTTCGCTTGGCTCGTTGTTGGACGGTGACATTAATTTGATCCTTATTCAGCTATAAATAGTTGCATTCGAAAGTTACAAAAAGAATACTCGAGTTGCAGGTTGCATGGCCAAGTTAGCTTGTTATTGATTTTTTTTTTTGTTTTGCACAACTTATTAGTACAGAAGGTATATATTTGCATGGAAGACTTCCGTGTGGTTGTGAGCAGATTGTTAGATGATCTCACTAGTTATTTTGCGTAATGGAGTTTTGTTGTTTGTTTGCCCTCCTTTTATCTTATAAAAGTTTAAATCTCCTCGAATTCAATATTAATACACAATTTCTGAAAGCTGGCATTCTCATGGAGTCATCAAAGCGGAACGAACAGGTGAAGACATACAAAATGTATACTTGACATGTATATTTGATAAGGCATTAAAAGTTATTTTAATTATATAATAATTATACATAGATAGTAAAATATATTTTAGTTCGAATATATTATTTACCATCTTATGTGATTGTATGATAAGGACCTTCATATTTCAGTTCTGGATTCAATGAGCTAAAATATAAGTGATATATTAAAGAAGCCTAACTTGCAAATGTTCAATTCTTTAATTTATGAATTGGCTTAGTATTTTTGTAGTTATTTTTAAGAATATTATAAAAGAACATTATCAATCATCATGTTTCCATTTAATTTACGTTAACACTTATTTCACTGACGATATAATTAAAAAGACAGTTGGAAGCTATGCGAGTCAAGTTTAAATAAAATCAGCTCGATTGCTTGTCAACCATAATGTCAATATATGATGACTTGCTGCATTGATAATACAGGCACTCGTAAACCAAAAGATTGGCTTTGTAACAGAGTGCAACGACTTAACCATTGGAAGTTCTCCAACTTTCTTAAGCCAGGTATTCCCGTCCTATGTTTGGATCCACCCCGAAAGTGATCAAGGGCCGGATATTCTAATATCCAAAATTGTTCTTTTATTGTACATTCCACGCTGAGATACTATATCCTCAGCAAAGGCAATGAACAAATAATTATTGAGTATAATTCAAATTCAAAAATGATACAACACTGCCCATATTCCATTTTTGGTCAGAAGTTCTTCAATATCTTATCAGCGGATACACCATCAGCAACAAGAATTGATGTCACTTCCTGCAACAATAATATATCAAGGATCATGCATTGGAACCACGACATGAAAAAAAAAAACAACTCTAGCAACGCAATATTCGACACTCCCCGTTACTGTATGAAATCCCATGCTACCCCACTACAAGAATGGACCTACATTATGTAGATTTTATCCAATAAAAAATGTAGTGTTGTCAGCACTTCTCACTGCATAATAGCATTGTAGGAAATACTTGAGCTACAAAAATTCATAGCAACATAGGTAACAGATCTAGTAGTTTTTTGTATTGTAGACAATAACTTGAACAATATTATCCATTTCCCAAGAGACTCGGGAACAATCTCTCTCTCTCTCTCTCTCATTCTCATGCAATCAACGAACACATTTCCACATAATAATATGCTACAATAACCCGTTCCATATATACAAGTGATTCCTATGTACAATAACCAAATCCTATTTGATTGATTCTAGTTTAAAGTCACATCGATTGCTGACGTGCACGGATGACCCCGAATCCCATCTTGATTAATAAAGCCATTTCGCCAACTTCTCTTATACGCCTAATTTTATATTAGTTGCACAACTGTTTCAATAAGTTTGGGGGAAAAAAAAAATCGAAGGCAGAAAAGGAGAATAAGAACTAGCAGAAAGTAACGAACATGATGCCTGACTTATGGAGATTAGCACGCCAGCAGATTGAGTAATTCATTTGTTTTTAGTTAACTGATTGTTTTAAATTTTAGTTGCTATAATTATTTACAATTTTATTCATTAATTTATATTAATGGCTCTACCCAAGAAGGAAAGAGTTAACAACCTATATGCTCATTTTTTCTTGATCAATCCTTTTGTCCCTATTCTTTGATAATCAAAAAGATATTTTTCAGTAAGTTTGAGTTTTTAGTTTGGAATTGGGACTCTTTTACAACATTTTTATTTACTTATTTTTCTTTTTTATTTTCTTCTATCATTCCTTAACTCCCACAAAGTTTGATCCTGTAAATCTGACCCATTTTATCATTGACTTAAAAGTATGAAATAAATTGGATTGATTTTTTGATCCAAAGTACTATGTGAAATCTTCAGTTTTTTCCTCTATCTTCATCCCTATTTCGTAGGTAGTGTTTGAATCAATAGAGAACAATCCCTTTCTTCTGTATCTATATGAATCAATATTATTACATTCCAATTTCTTTCTGATACCTCCTAAGGAAAATACCGAATTGGATCCCAAATTGACAGGTTAGTGCTATTCTCTCTAATTGAGAGTGCTATTCCTAGTATGTTTGGTATTCTCAAACCATTTATTATATTTTCCTCTCATTCTTTATACAGGTTTCTTCCAATAACTTAACTAGGAAAGAAAGTGGCAATTGACTGGAAGGTAGTACAAATGGACAACAAATACATGTCTCATAATTAAACAGACAGGCAAGTAAGCTTAGCTCTACTAGTGTACCTCGGTCATCTGTTTCTGTCCACAAAGTACAGCACCAGTTGCCAGTGGGTTATATATTTGCTTCGTTCTTGTGAATGCAGCCTGTGAATATAATCACGGACGTAAACAATCTTTACCTTGGGAAACTAATAATGTGAATCATAATCCTATGTGTCCACAGACTTTACCTGGACATAGCCACTTTCACCAGTCCAACTCTCATCTGGTTCAGATAATACAGGCACAATCTTCACACCGGAAGATTCCCAGTCTTTAAATCTATCCTATAACATAAAAGAACACTGTTATCAAAGCAAGCTCTGATTGCAAGTAGTTAAACCTTCCCTATCATGAAGCAAACGAACAAGTAAACTAACCTGATAAGCCATTCTCTGAAGGTTTCTTGCCCCATAATATAGTCTCACATCAGACCTCTTCCCAGCGTCAAATCCTGACTCAATTAGGGACCGAATTGGACTGCACAAAACGAAGCAAAAAGCGATACAAATACCTCAATGAGTAAGAGTCCGTTTGGATAAGCTACTCAAGAAGCATTTCTAGAAGAAAAAAGTATGAAGGAAAACAAATTAGTTTATGTATAAGCTAATTTATAGAAACTTTTCTCTATTGTTTATGAAGAAGTGTATCTTAATTTTCTTTTGTATTTTTCTCTTTTAGAAGTGTTGAGAAACTTATCCACCCAAGTCATAGATCGAAAACCAAGCATTAATAGCACATTGCATTATTGTTAATAGCTGCAATGCATACAAGAGAAACCATTTCAAACACTTAAAGTGCAAAGCATTTCTACACTGTCTTGTAATCAATAACAGCAATTTAAAACCTAGATCCCCGTTTAGCATGATTTTGTTACAACATATATTCAATATCTATAAAAAACGTAAACAATTTTACTAGCATGTAACCGAAATTGGGGATGAATAGCAGAACTAACCTAATTCCAGATCCAGTGGCGAAGACGAGAACGGTTTCGAATTTCTTGGGCGGGTCGATCTGTTCGATGTTGAATCCGTTTCCCATGACTTGGCTTAGTTCGACGACATCCCCTCTCTTCAAGGCGCAGAGCGCTTCGGCGGTGGACCCCACCACGCTCTTCACGAGGAACTCGAAGACGCCGCGCGCGACGGCGAGCTTGGGTGGCGAGGCGATGGCGAGGAAGGAGGGCTTGGGCGCGTGGGGGACGCGGACCTGGAGGTACTGGCCGGCGCGTGTGTGGGAGGCGGCGAGGTCGGGCGCGTCGGAGAGGTCGATGGAGACGTGGAAGAGGGACTCGGCGGCGGGCTCGACCTCGGAGAGCGGGGCGGGGGTCCAGAGGGTGGTGTCCTGGCGTACGGCGGCGGAGACGGTGGCGAGGCGGCGGGGGCGGATGCGGGTGCGGAGGTTCAGGTGGAGGCGGCGTAGGATGGACATGGAGGGGCTAAAGTGCGCATTGGGGTGGAGGGTAAGTGAGGGTGGCGGGGAGATGGAGAGTAACATGTTTTTAATGTGTTTTTGTTGCCTTGTGTTGTGTTGTGTGTTTGGTGGTCAGAAGGATGGGGCGGCGGAAGGGGCGGGTGATGATAAAATGCGCCACTGGTTGAATTCAAGATCATGAGACCTCCACGTGTCATGCTTTATTGGTTGTCCCATGGAGTTGGAGGATCATGCTTCATTTTCATTGCTGCTGCTCACTAGTCACTGCCACAAAACGATACTACTATGTTTTTTAATTCTTCATAATTAAAACTATTTCATTTATATATTGTTTTTGTCAATTTTCTCATTCACTTTTAAAATCATATATTTTCTCACAATTTTTAAAATAAAAAATTTGTCATCTTTTAATTAATTATCTCATGTCGTTGCTTAATTATTGACATAAAATATTAATCCTTAATGTGTCTTTTTTCTTTAGGTTGAATTATATTTTTAAGTTTTTTTATCTTATTTTTATAATTTTTTTTAGTTTTTTATATTTTAAAATATTTATTATGATTCTTTATTTATAAAATTTAATCCTCTTAAAATAATAATAATGTTTAATTTTATAATATAATTTTGGATTAATTTTTAATTAATTGAAGACATGAAATCTCTAAAAAAATTGAAAACATAAAACTTGTAATAATTTATTCAATTATATTAAATTATAAATTTAATTGATGTTTGAATTCATACAAAGTATAACATAATGAAAATCATATAAAAAATATGTTTTATAAATAATAAAAAAATAAAATAAAATTGTATATATATATATATTTTAATATCTAACAGTCTTTTAATTTTTTTTATATACATTTTATCATATTTATAATTTTTTAATTTAAATTTAGTCATATTTAATGATTTTTATATAAGTAAATCTGATAAGATAAATTTTAAAAATATATAAAAATTGATTTAACCGATTATGAAAATCGTATTAAAGCGAATGGTGATTCACTGTATTAAAGCATAATGGTAGTTATGGTTACTGTTTCAACTTTCAAGGGAAAAAAATAAATATTAATTGATTAAATAATCATTTATCATTTAAAATTTGCATAACTGACTTTCTTCATTTCTTCACAATTGAGCGAAGAAATTTAAAGCAGTAGATCCTACATCTTTTTATTTCTTTTTTTTTCTCTATTTATTCTCAATCTAACATACATATTTTATTATTTATTAACTATTTTTAACAAACATATACACTGCCTTGTATTTAAGTAAAATAAAAATAATAAGGTAATTATATTTTATGGATAAAAAAGAACATGCGGTTTTGGGGTTAAATACTTAAATTCCTGAATAAATTCATGCATACGCAAAATATTTTATTATTATTATTATTTATTATTTTTATTTTTATAATTTGTTTTTTTAAAATAGAACAAGTCAACTAACTTAGCAAGAACAGAGAAGACATTTTCCCAATTAGTGACATTATTAAATTTTAAAAAAAATTAAATTAAGTATGTGAACACGACAACTTAATTGACGTCAACTTTATTGACAATATTTAAATTTATTTATGTTGAAATATTTGAATATATTTAAATAATTACAACTTAAAATTGACAAATAATTATTTATGTCAAAATCATTACAACTTTTAGTTTATACTAATTAGTATTTGATATATACTACTAGTAAAATACATAGTCACTTAAGTTATTAAATTTGCTAATAACAAGATAATAAAATTTAAAATTTAGAATTTTATGTAAAAATTATATATGACTTTGTAAGCTATCGAAGTCAATGATAATGTGACTTAGTCAAGCTAGCAAAGTTCCAATTTATTGTCTTGAAAAGGAGGGAGTACATTATTATAAGAGATTAGGAGTGTTTGAGAAGCATTAAACGGAATTTTTCTACTTTTCAAGTTAAAAACTTGAAGCCAGGAAGTACATTATTCATGTTGTACACACTAGATATATGAACCTTAACACTAAAAGTCTAATAATAATAATTTCTTCTACATGCTACACCAATATCTACATATTATATATTCAAATTTTACAATTTTTAAAAATAATAGTAGAAACCATAACAGTCTAATAATTTCTTCTAGCTAACTTAGGTTGAGTCAGGTTGTGTTTAAAATAATATCCCAACCCAAGAGTGTCACTGATGTTATTTGTTTATTTATTTTACAAAATTGTTCCATGTGAAGAGTAAACGCCAATTTTGCTATTTTATTCCTTTATAATTAATATAACTACTTCGCATTGCCCAAATAAAATATTTTAAAAAAATTAAACTCTCCCCCTTGGGTTGGACTGGGTCGTTGCTCCACCAAGCCTTTTAGGTTCTAAATAACAATTTAAGAATAAAAATTGACAATTGTGCACACTGTGGAAAGAAAAGAGAGATATAAAGATTAAAAAGAAAAAAAAATGGAAAACAAATAATATAATCTGATAAAAATGAATATCTGTCGATGTTTAAGAATTGCACAAAATTAACAACACATAAAAGTGGTGCATGATTAGATAGGTCACAAATGATGGTACCACCATAACAGCATGTTGAGTGGAAAAACCTGAAAGGAGTAAATTTGTGATCTAATCTGCTAGGTTTGGCAACAATACTCATTATAAGAAGTTCAATCTGCTCAAACATTTGGTCCCTATCTATTTCGATCTCGCTGCATATTGTTGTTGCACAAATTAATATTTATAGATTTTTCTTACCTAATTAAGGAAATAAAAAAGAAAAAATATATAGATAAAATCAACCAAACTCTAAAAGATACTTAATTATAAAAATTAATTAAACTTTCCTGATTGCATCCAAAATGAAACAAAGATAAATACAAAACATGTTTATGGAAAATTTATTTCATATATAAATGCTAAAAACTTGAGCCAAAAAGAGATGTCTTCATATCCATGGCATCGGGGCATGTCATACCTTTAAGAGAGATTTGTTACGTGATTGACGCAAATATATATTCTTTAGTAATTAACAATAAAATCTCATGTGAACTTTCATTATGTATCTTAACAAGTTTATAAGTACTGAATAATACTTAAAAAAATTAACATAAAACATAAGGTATTGAATGAATTTCTTTTCTCTCTTCTAAAAATATATATATATTCTTCAATGGGTTTTAATTTGTTGGAAACTGTGAAACTGAGAGCGAAAGAATTAGTAGGAGGAACAAACTTGGAAGTATCATAGAAAAAATTTAAAATTTAAGGTCTGGCCTTTAGATTGGGTAGCTTAAGCTTGACGCATGAAGTATATGTTATTTATTCATTTATTTTCTTTTGCTCGAGCGTGGCGCAAAATCTTATTTAGCTTGTACGTAATTGAGGGTTTTAAGTTTTAGAAACTTAAGCCTTTTGTAAGGGTGCATTATAATATTTGTAGTCCATTTAGACTTGTGTACTTGCTTACTTACTCGCCTTTTTAGATTCAAACAAAACATATTTTAACACCCTTTCAAGTAAGAGAAATAAAGAGAGAAAAATAAGAAATATATCAAGTCTTAAGATAGAAAGAGAAAAAAGTTTATAAAAAAAAAATAAACATAAGACTATAATGGAAATGGATTCTTGTCCCAAATTTTCACAACAGTTTTATAATCTATTAATTTATTTATGTTCGTTACATTAGTTATTTTATGACTTTTATCGTATACTCATCTCTTCCTTTTTCTCTCTTTTATCTGTAAAAAAAATTACTCATAATTAATGTACACAACTATAAAATAAAAAAGACAATGCTATAATTTGTAAAAAAAAACTTGGATTACGTATGCAAAACAACTTGTAAAGGAGGTCGTGGACCGTGGAAAAAAGTTTTTAAGTGGTGGAGAAATAATCTTCTCCCAAAACTTCAAACAATAAAAAAATAAAAAGTTTTTTTTCTCAAAGTTTTTGCAGAAATTGATAAAAAGATTTTTTTTACAAATTATCTTATTAATTCGACAAGTTGATTTCATTTTTTTCTTAAAGATACTTATCTATCATACCCTATAAATTAACTAGAATCTTGACTTTTTAATGTGAAAATTGTGAATGAAATTCTATATATATTGTGATCTTAATTTATGAAGCACATGAGCTTGGACAGAGTGGGAAATGATAGAAAGAATGAAGAAGGTGTTGTGGTTTTGGTGTTTGGTTATTGTCTTGCTCCAAACGAATAGGATCGGGTATGTTGCATATCATATAATATGAATGTATAGTAATTAAGAGATAAAATAAAATGTGTTGACATATAAACATGATACATGCATGTGCAGGGCAAGTCTTGGAATTGAACCAGATCCCTTGGGACGGTGGGCAAATGAGCCGCCAGCTGCCGGCACTCTTGCCTACGGCCCACCATCACCTCAAGGCGCTACCCATGGACGTCCATAACATCTACCACACTGCAATTAATCTTTCATACTTACATTCTTATATTATCATCATCATCCAATATATATATACTTCTTTTATTTTAATATGCTTCCTGGTTTTAGGCTTCTGTACAATATAATTGTGTAACTAAGAATATATCACACTACTTCTATAACATCATGAGTTTGAATAAGATATGTAATTCTTATACTACTACTTTAATGAATAAAATTGTCCTTCATAATGTTCAAAAGCTACAAATGTCTTGGTCAGGTTTTTTGATTTGAAGATTTGGCTTCATATCACCAACTCAAAATTAAACTTACTAAATATTACATTGAATTTTGGGGGTCAAGTGTTGAGCGATTTTGTTAAACATATTAGTCGCACAAGTAATTAATAGTAAGTAATTATTATTTCTTCAAGGAATTTGTGCAATACATGATAATAAGTACAATTAATAATTAAATTAGTCAAAAGAATTATATTTTCATTAGTTGATGTTGGTATGTAAAAGAAATAAAAATTATATAAGAAAAAATAAAATTAGATTTCACTTAATCTCACTCTCATGTATTTAATTACTCAAATTTTCTTTCGGATTTAATGTTAATATCAACCTACTAGTTTACTCATATCCGAATTTCTTAGAGGAAGGAGTCAAAGTTCCACCATTGAACATCAATCTCTTGAATATTTAATAAGCAAATTGTATTAAAAATAAGAGTTTAAGACAACTAATGAGTCGAGTTCTATTCCTAAATACAAGTTCCATTAGTTATTTTGTTTCGATTTTAAATTATAAAAGATATTGTCCAATACTTAATGAATCAAATATCAACTTATGGTTGATCAATTCACAACAAACATTAAGAGTAGAAACAAATTACTATATCATTGGAATGGAAATATATATACATACACACACACATATATATGAACAATATAAATTACGTGAGAATTTAATTGGTTACATCTAATCCCAACAAGAATGGACTTAACTCTTCATTGTCATGAAAAACAAAAAAGAAAATAAGATGAATCATGGAAGATGGATAGTTAATGAGAAGATCAAAGATGATGAGGGAAACCCTAATAGCCTCCAAAATGCCCCCAAAACCCATCTAGGTTGAAGTGGGTTGAATTATCCTTCAAAGAGAAAGGGAAAAAGTGAGTCAAAAGTGTCACGTTATAAAAATGGCGCTCGGCGCAAGTTAATCCACATCGGGTGCAGGCACCAAAACACAGAGGATGAACTTTTTGCCAAGCTGGCATTGGATTGGATGTGGGTAGTGTGGTGCGTGCTGAAGATCTTTAACTTGGTTTTAAAAAAACTCTTCTCTACTTCCATGTATCATCTCTTACTTGACTTGCTCTAAAAGTACTTCCTAATCAAATGTTAGACAAAAAATAGGGATTAGTGGTATAATTATGATGGTAACCAATATCCAATTAATTACAAGAATTCATCTAAAGAAAGACTAAGCTAATTAAAAGCTAAAAAATAGTTAATTTTGTTAATGTAAAATAATCAATAATTATAAGTAAAAATTAATATTATCATTAAGCAAAAGCAAGGTAGGGGAAAAAATATTTTCTTGATCACGAGATGGTTTAACAATGTCAATCACTTTCATTAAAATATAATTTCCTTGTCATTTGAATTAATAATCAAAGTATGGATCAATCACTTTCATTTAAACCATCTTCTTAGGAGGGTTGAAGGAGATATTGACAAGTTACGATCTTGAGCATTGTTTCAATGTTATGTACATGAAAAAATATATGTTAAAAATTTTACATTATTTAAGAATAAAACTATAATTATATATAAATAAAGAACAATCATATTGTACAAGTCATTATATGTTTAGGATTGAGCTCTAATATGCTCTAACCTTATAATCTATTTATTTTTGCACATGATATAGTTATTTATTTTTATATATTAATTTTTTTGTATTTATGCATGTGAAAATTTAAATATTTCTAACTAAATTATATTTTTTTTTGTGTTGGCCCCAAGCCGAATATATATGGCTTTGCCATACGCTTGAACGTAGTTCAATAGCTACTTTTAATAACGTTTCTCAATAAAAATTGAAATTTCACTTTGACAATTTCTGCAACGGAACATGTTCCATTAAAATATACATTTTAAAATAAAAATAACTTTTAATTTGATTTTATTTATATTTAAGTCGAATCAGATTAGTTCAAGAAAAAATCTTAAGACATTGATAAGAAATTAAAAAAATATTAAAATGGAACACTGAAATAATATTTAATTTTTAATTGAATAAAAATGCTAAAATACAATTATGGAACAGTATATTTGAGTTTTTTTTTTCACCATTGAGACTTGAGTAGTAAAGTTTTTTTTAATAAATAATATTGTTAAGGTTTAAATAAATTTTTAATCCTTATAAAAAAAGTAGGCAAAAATATTATTTTGGTCCTTTATAATATTTAAAATTTTCAATTTAGTATCATCTTAATTTTTTGTTTTAATTTGGTCCTCAATAAGTTAAATCATTGCAATGTCGGACTTTCTATCCAAATTTCTTAAATAGAGTTAACTGTTGGCTACGTGGATGTCACGTAGATACATAGGTGACAAGGTCCAGGTCATCCTCCTCCTTCTTCTTTAATGCATCTGGAACGGTCCGTTCTGCTTGCACTCGTTGTATGTTAAATGTTGCATTTGGAACGACCCGTTCCAGATACAAAATTAACACACAAATAGTGCACTTGGAATGGGCCGTTTTGGTTTCAGAACGGACCGTTCCAGATGCATTAAAGAAGAAGGAGGAGGATGACCTGGACCTTGCCACATATGCATCTACGTGGCATCTACGTGACCAAGAATTAACTCCGTTTAAGAAATTTGGACAGAAGGTCCGACATTGCAGTGATTTAACTTATTGGAGACCAAATTGAAAAAAAAATTAAGGTGAGACTAAATTGAAAATTTTAAATATTATAAGGGACCAAAATAGTATTTATGCCAAAAAAGTAAGTTTTGATTTTGAGCATTATTAAATTTTTTATTTTTATTTTTAAAATTATTATTTTTAATTATAATAAAATAGAAAATTTTAATTTTAAACTTATAAGTTATTATTCTTTTATGAGATATAGTTCTATTAACAAAAATTATACTCACAGATGATGAATTAGTTATTTGTAAAAAATTATAAATGAGTCATAACATATCTTTTGTTTATTTTTTTACATAAATAAGTCATAATATATCTAGATTAGAAGTTAATAGTTATATGAATATTAAAACAGTCAGTTGCATTTATCTATAAAATTTTATCTTTAAAATATAATTAAAAAAATTATATTTAAGTTTTCATTTATTATAATAAAAAAATTATTTAATTTTTATTATTCATCAAAATTATAATAATGATATTAAGATTTTATATTTACTAGTCTGGTCACTAAAATAACTCTAAGTGGGTCATTTCTATTATATATTCTCAAATGAAGAACAAATTGATGTAAAGTTGATAAATAAGTTATAGAGTTATGTTTAAATGATTTTTTAAATAAGAAAAAATATAAATAACTCGCCTATATATAAAAAGAAGAAAAAAAGTTAATTTCATACATATTAAATAATGTAATTAAATGTATTGAATTTTTTGAATTTCATATAAAATATATATTATAGGGGTGTATCATATTAAGATTTTAAAAGATTTTTTTATTATTATAATAAAGTCTTGTGATATTCAATCAAGATTTTTTTTAATATAAAAAATTTATATGGTATTCAATTTAGACAATTGACATTTTTTAAGAGTCTGCCAAAATTCAGTGGTATTCAATTAAGACAATCAAATTCATTTTAGAAATTCATCAAAATCTAGTGGTATTCAATTGAGATTTTTTTACTTCTCTCGCCTTTCTTGCTTCTTTCTTTCATCATCATCTTCTTCTTTCTCTTTTCATTACTTCTCTTTCATTTATCTTTTTTCTTCTCCTTCTATATTTTTTTCTATCAATTGGTGAATAATTTATCAATATTTATTTTTAATTATTAAATATTTAAAATATTTTTTGTATTAATAAATATTATCTATTGTTAAAATTTAACTATTTATTTTTAATAAAATTTTGAAATATATATTGACCCTCAAATGAAAATAATTCTCAATTTATGTTATGTATCTTTATAGAATATGATTAAGAAGATATTTAGTATTTTTAAATCATGTTTTTTTTAAGTCAATATTTAAGACATAAGTTGAACCTATATTAATATGTAGCACTATATAACTTTTTTTTTTCAAAAACTGTTGTTATGATGAAATTTTAACTGAATTAGATGAATCTTTATCTTTAATGCTATCATTTAATAAAAATCATAATTTTAAACATATTATTTAGTCTCAAGTGTATGAAAAAGAGAATATTTTAAAAGGAATAATATAACTTTGAATATGTGAAAAAATGTTAGTTAGAAAGATATTAAAGTCAATTATTTATCAAAAGATAGTAAAATGTGTTGATTTTACTTTTCTTTATTATTTATGTCATTTTTTTTTATTAAATCTTGTAGTATTACAAATCCATGTTTTCCTATGAAATCCATAAAATCTTTCAAAATATTATAATATAAATACATAAAAATTTATTAAAATCGAAATTACAAAGTCTTGCTTAAAATTTAAATTTTAAAAGACTTTTAAAAAAATATTTGTTACCATGACATTCTTACAAAGTCTTTTAAAATTTATAAAAATTCATATAATTTTTCCATGCTAAAATTATCATTCAAAATCTCAATTCAATACATCACCTACATTATTAAAACAACTCTAAAAAAATTAATAATAGAATAGCAGCGAAAAAGGCATGAAAACAATCGTGCATAAAAATAATAGGTAGTTACTTCTAATAGAATGTAGTTTTTTTTTTCAGAGAATAATAATTTTTTCTTTGAATATAAAATAGGGTTATTAATATCTTTGAAAAAATTTCATTAAATAAGTATATCTTCTTTATATATTATTAATAGGGAAGAAGACACTTCATACCTCTCTATATATTATTTTTATGTATTAAAATAGTTGTAGAAAAAATAATTAAAATTTAAAAATAAATAATCATATATAATGATTTTAAAAATTGGATAAAATTATCCAAAAAAAAAGAGAATATCTTTTATAATAAATATAAATATATTATTTATTATTATCTATAAAGATATAGACTATCTACTATTATCTATATAGATATAGATAATATTCTCAATTATCATCTTAGGAGTACTTTGAATTAAAAATATTAAAAAGTAGGTTATCTCCAAAAAAAATCAAGGACAGTTAGTAACTTTCTTGTTTCATTCTTTTCTTATTCCTATCAAAGAATCATAGTAACCTTCTTGATGTAACCTTTTTTTCTTTCTAGCTACTTAATTTAATGAATAATCATATATAATAATTTTAAAAGTTAAAGATAAAATTATAAAAAAATCCCTTTAAAATAGATATATTATCTATATAGATATAGATTATCTCTATTATTATCTATATAGATATAGATAATATTTTCAATTATCATCTTAGGAGTACTTTGAATTAAAAATATTAAAAAATTAATTTTATTTAAATTTATTATATTTAAATTTGTCTGTAGTTGACACATTTGACGCTTAAGTGAAGGATAATCTTTTTCTCTAAATCCATGTCATCTCCAAGAAAATCAAGGATAGTTAATAACTTCCTTGTTTCATTTTTCTAAATCCTATCAAAGAATCCTATAGTAACCTTCTGCATGTAATCTTTCTTTCTTTCTACTTTAATGAATAATCATATATATTAATTTTTATGATAAAATTATCCACACAAAAAACCCTTTATAATAGATATATTATCTATTATTATCTATATAGATATAGATTATCTATTATTATCTATATACATATAGATAATATTTTCAATTATCATTTTAGGAGTACTTTGAATTAAAAATATTAAAAAAAGGATAATTTTATTTAAATTTACTTATATTAGAAGTTAATATTTCTTTCTTTATACTTGAATGAATAATGATGCATCATCTTTTCTCCTAGGTCTGCTTCTACTTCGCCGGTTAGAGGCCGTCGATCAAGATCATTATCATGGTCCATGAGAATTCGTTCGAGGTGTTGCTTTGCAGAAACGCACTTCTAATTTGTTTAATTAGTTATCGTATATTAAACATGCACACACGTAAAAGCTAAGTTATAATGTGTCCATAGCAAAGCAATGCCATAAACATACCTTATCGGATGGTTAAGTATGTTACAGGAGTCAAGTTACTGCTGATGCGGAGAATCTTGGAAATTTGTTTGTTACAGGCTTGCCCACATGGTTAAATTCAACTTATGATTGCAATTGCATACCTTTATTTAACATGATTTGATGTTGTGTCAGGTTTTCACTTTTCTCAATACTGTGTGTAAGTAAATTTGATTTCTAGAATGTTTGACTTGATTTTAAATGATGTTTCTGGACCAAGAATGCTGAAATGTAATTTTCTTGATTTTAAATGATGTTTCTGGACCAAGAATGCTAAAATGTAATTTTCTTTCTTTCAGCTAATCTAGTTTATGATTTGTTTGGATGTGAAATTGAAATAAAATAATTTATTTATTTAAAAAAATTATAAATTTTTTAAGGTGAAATATTTTTATTTGAATAAAAAATTTAAAGAATTTAAAATTTAAATATATATGAAAATTTTTAAAATAATAAATTTTTAAATTTTTGATAAAATAAGAATTTGAAATTTTTTATTTTTTTATTTCACTTATATATTTTTATTTTATCTTTTTATTTTTTTATGTTTTTAATTATTAAATATTTAAAAATTAATTTATATTTATTTTTATAAAATTTAATTTTTTTTGTTAAATTTATAAATTTAATTTAATAATCTCAGCGCGCGTAATTAAATTATCATATCCAATCTAATAATTTAAATTTTTGAAATTTAAATTAACTTATCCAAATAAAATATTTTAAAATTAATAAAAAATTGAAATTAAAATAATTCTAAAAAATTTAAAATTCTTTAAATTCGTAAAATTTCTCATTTAAATGCATCATCAAGATTTAGCCAAATATACCCACTTCGCGCATTTCAAGCAGCAATAAATCAAAATATGGCTTATTTGGTGCTCTTATGCATTCTTTGTGTGCTAATGTATATGTCCTATTGTGACCTTGACTTAAATTTCAGGGATAAATTTCTAAATTGTGATGACAGATAAGTTGAAAACACTGTCGGTGGTTGATTATGTATTTTTTTTGTCGGCCATTGTCTTGATATTTGTTTGACATATCAGATTGTATGTATTTCTAGTGTCTTGAGATACCATTGTTACCTATAGCTAAATCTATGTTTATAAATTGAATAATTGATTAAGTCATGAATCATTGAAAAACCAAACATCTTTAAGATTTTCTTTTATAGCTTTTGCTTTCAGGTTATCGACTGCCACTTGTTAAAAGATCTTGAAACCAAAGAATATCGTGGAATTGGGTTTGTGACTATGGAAACTATTGTTGATGCAGAGCGCTGTATCAAGTATTTTAACCACACTTTTTTTGAAGGTCGGCTAATAACTGTGAAAAAGATAATATTTAGCACCAAAATGATTTTTGTAAAACTTTTTCCTATTTATCTTTTCTTCCATTCCTTTTTAGTCCCCCATTCTCACCCCAAACTTCTTTATGAGAAACATTTCCTGTTAAGTTTTGGCTGCATGTCTTCTCTGTGTAGCTACGATGAATTCACCATCTATGCTCTAAACGACATGCTCATCAATTCAAATTCGAGTATTGGACATAAGGGTGTTGCCCTTTATTACCTCTGTTAGTGGAAGACTAGCACTAGCATTAACATACATTGTTTATGTTTTCTTTTTCTTTTGACATTTATAATAATCCTATGTGGCATTAAATGTCTATATGCTTTGTGAATGTGTTGGAATCAGTTTAAAGAATCACATAAAATCAAAGTAAACATATTTTAAATAAAATAATGGTGTTAAAATCTTTGGCTTTGTGTTGGCAAATGACATTACAGTATCTTTATTTATGAAGGCGAGTTTGAAGTTGATTTGTTGAACTGAAAAATGCATCAAACGGTTGTATAATTTATTGTAATCTTTTATATGTATTTACCAAATGTCCTACCTATCATTATATTATTTGCAAGCAAAGAGAAGTCGTAGAAGGACACCAACTCCTGGCAGATACCGTGGTTCATGGGATAAGCAGGGTAAATTGGAGAATCATCTTTCCTGGATTTTTGTTTTACAATTCAACCATAATCTTAATGTATTCATCATTTGATTTGTTCTAAATAAGTCTCATTATTGTTTTATAAAAAAACCAGCATATTGGACTTGTAGTTCAAACTTTAAACTACTGAACCTCTACTACATAAGGATGAATGAATAGCTTTCATGTTATGTGCTTGCGTCAATTTTTCCTTAGGACACTAGGAGTTCATACATATATCTTCACATTAGTATAATATTGTCATATACACGCATGTCTTTATATTAGTGCAACACATTTTGAATCAGAACATTGTTGTCATTGAGGCAGTTAGATATAAGTTTTAAAAAAACTTTTGAGATATTCTCTCCTGAAAATAAAGAACTTTCTAAAAAACTCTTGTAAGTTTTGTATTGAAACAAGTTCATTGTGTTACTCTACCTGCATCCATGTTGACTTCATGAGGTGTAGTGATCAACATATGCAGGACAGGGAAGCAGGCGATCTCGTAGTTACTCACCAAAGCAAAGGTAGGATAGAGACTATTATTCAAGAGACCCACGAGGAAGATCTCCTTCTCTATACAGATAGAGGGTGGAAGGGGAGGATTACTCTGACAAATATAGGAGGCGGAGGGATTAGTCCTTATCAGCTGGTGATAGTTGCCTTGCCATCCAAGATAAAGCAAACATATCCATATCCATGGCTTGATCTGTAAGGACCAATATTAAAATTGTTTCCTTTTGTGTATAAAATCATTCTACAATAAAATAAAATTGTACAACTGTTATTGCAACTATGCTTTTTTTTTTTTCTTAGAGAGCATGCATTCTGCAAATTAATTGGCTTTTTTCTTGATGGTCGAATGTATATTTCATGCTTTAGGCAGACCATGCGATCATGTTAGGTGTGCCTTCATGTAAGCAAAATGCTTCAACTTTCCTTTGAACATCCGAAGGGTGCTGCGTGGCCAAAATATGGCAATGCCAAGAACCATTCCAGTAAATATCCTTAAGCACAAGGTTGGTGTCTTGGATATTGATAAAATCAACTAACTCCCCAAGACAACTCTCCTCCAACTCACCCTATCCGAGACTCCCTGGGTGACATTTTCTTCAACACAAATATTTGAAAGCTTACTCTATGTTGGCCTTCCAACGCCTGGCGTAGCATTATGAAAGCCAGACAATTCCTATATTCTGGTTTTAAGCCCAAGCTGGGGGTGGAGATAACTGAGGTTCTCACCAACAGGGAGGATGGAAATAGCCACTGGCATAAGCATAGCGATTTAATGCGTGATATTTGGAACCTTTAGAAGAAGAATTGGACTATTAGCATTTATCATGTTAGCAGAGATACAAACTCGGTTGCTGATCGGCTTGCTTATCGACGGAAACTGAATGGGAGATGAAGTGAGTCAACCCTCCTAACAGTATTTTGATCTCCTAGTTTTAGATAGAAAGGATTGTACGAACCTGCATGGAGTTTTCGCCTTTCGTCTTTTGTTTTATGTCTGCTTTTAGGTTTTCCCAGTACCCAAAAAAAAAGAAATTAACTTAAAATATATATATATTTTTTAATTTTTCTCATTATTTTTTTAGTTCTTATAATTTAAAATAAATTTTTTTATTTATAATTTTTATACTTATATTTTTCAATCATTTTTAGTTATTATTGTTTATGATAGACCTTTTTAATCTTTGTAGAAATATTAAGGTACAAAAAAAGTATATGGAAAGATTTAATTTAGAGCATTACTAGTAAAATAAATTTGGTATCAGATACATAAAGTTGAATTAATGTTTCTATCATGTCAATATGAAAGAGACAATGTTATAAAAAAATTAATGATAGTAACTAAAAAAAGAAAATATAAAAGTATAAAAACTAAAAAGATGTAAACTATAGAGATTAAAAAGGATTAAAAAAAAGTATAAAAATTAAAAAAATTATTTTCAATTATAAATTAAAAGGTAAAGTAAGTAAAATTATAAAAATTAAAAAAATATTTTATCCATATAATTTTTTTAGTGGAACTATCATGAAAGATGTGCTCTCATACATTGAAAATAGAGTTCCACATACTATGAATTAAATGATGGGATAAAAATTTAAAAGTAAGTTTAAATGTGTTTTTAATTTCTCAAATTTAAAGTAAATTTATTTTTAATCCCTCAAATTTAAAATTTATCTTTCTAGTATTTGTAATTTGAAAAAGAAAACTTATTTTAATCTATATATTTAAGTTTTATTAGAGAATCTGTCAAATACTTATTTTTATAAAATCTACTTATTAATGTTCTTGTTAGTAAAAAGAATTACATTAAACTAAGTTAATATTGCATCAGATAGATTACTGGTGACCTAAGTGATTAAAACAAGATTTTTGAAAATTATATAGTTTAAAAATAATTTTAAATTTAAAAGACAAAATAAATTTTCACTAAATTTGAAACAGTAAAAACATATTTAAGTATTAAACGTATTATAATTTTAATTCATTTTCGAAATATTAAAATTTAAAGAATAAATTTCAACAGTAAGCTTTACTAAAATTTAGCTACAATCTCGATCTTCTTAGCATGATTTAGTTGATACAACACGACCCGACCGTAAAACATATGCGGAAACAATAGGAATGTAAACTCACCGATAAAGTTTTAAATCTAAACATTGAAAAGAGATAATTAACTTCAATTGGTACCTTCTACATTATAAAATAAAACAAACCATTATGTTGGAAGGTATTAAGCGTATACATATTATATTGAAGACGTAACGCACTTGTAATTTTAATTTTGGCAGCTAGTTCTAAACATTTAAATAAGCAATAGTGTATATTGAAATTTGATCTTTAGATCATTATTTGATATATTAAATGAAATCAACAATTATTTCCCAAAAAATCAGATATCCAAGGAAAAAAATCTATTTAAAGTATGTTTAAAAATATTCTATCTCCCATTACAACTGTTATTTTATATAATAAATTATCAAAAATAAACTATATGATTAAAGAAATAATTAAAACTTTTAAAAAGAAACTCAACTAAATTATTTTCAAGTTTCAACGATATTTTTTTCTAAAATAGATAATTTTGAAATTTACTTTTCAAGTAACTTAATCATGATGCTGTGTCATGTATAAAAAAAATAATTCAAGTAACATAATCTTCAGCGCAAATAATTGAAATAAAAAAGGCAATTCAGTATTGAAAAATCAGAAAGAAACTCGTTACACTGCGCTTTTGACCAGATGGAACAGTTGCAAAGTTATAACATTGATGCATCCAACGTTCTCAACCAGAAAGTAAAAATGTACATCCTCTTGCCCTTTCCCCTTATTAAATAACACAACTTAAAAGAAGGGGGGCAGTTGGCCACAAACCTTGACTTTAGTTCATCTCAGTGGCAGCAGTCAAATGAAAGGAATAACCTGACACATTCTCATACCCAAAAAATGGAAAATTTTGTCGTTTGGCATTGCCAAGAGTTCCTAAATTATTAAATTTAGAAATTACAAAAAAAAAAGGGGATTAAAATAAGAGCAGAGCTGGTGTGTATGTGATTAAGACGCCGCTGATTCCTTAGCAATTTTCTCAGCCTTGGCAATGACCTCTTCAATACCGCCAACCATGTAAAACGACTGCTCTGGGAGGTCATCGTATTTCCCATCCAACACACCCTGACATACAAAAAAAAATTAACCATGCATAAGTCCACAACGTAAACAAAAGGTCGATAAATGAAGTATGACATCACAATTGCAGCTTTATATATATATACAAAACAAACATACATATATCACTGCAACAAGCTGGAAAAAAAAACAAGCATGGTAACCAAATGCTCAGATTATTGCTCCCTTCCCTTTTCATAGCACCAATGATGTTTGTGCAGACAAGCAAGTCAAATGAAACAGTGGAAGTACGCCACAAAGGCACGTCTCCTAACCTAAATAAGGGGATAATGGAATACGAACACCTCAAATCGAGAGGTGAGTAGATCACATAGCCAAGTGCATGAACTCTCGCCCCAAGTTTTGGTTCGACAAAAACGCAATTAAAGATTAAGAAAAAAAAGGAAATGAACACACAATTGCAATTTTCAGATGCAGCTTATAGAAAATTATAACTAAAAATTAATTTCCAGTAAATGAAATTCATCAAACAAAAAAAAAAGGTTTATTATCTTTTTGGACCTAGCAGTTTCATAAATTTAAAATTTTTAGTCCTTATAGTTAAAAATATTCTATTTTAATTCCTATATATACTATTTTTAGTCTGTCTTCAATTACTAAATGTAAAGTATATGAAACTATAAAGACTAACAGAAATTAAAAAAATAAAATAATTAAAAAAAAAACAGTATGCATAAAGATTAAAATAAAATATTCTTAATTATAAAAACTAAAAGCTAAAAAAAGATCATGAAACTATTAAGACAAAGGATAAACCTATAAAATAAAGGGTACAAACAGGGTTTTAACATAAAATATATATATACAAATAATAGAAAAATTCAATTACAACAACCAAAGCCCTTTCTGAGACCACTAAGTAGGAAAAAGTCATTAATCGACAAAAAAGCAAATGATACCTGGAAGCTGTTGATGTTCTCCTTCAACTCGACATATTTCCCTGGGGCACCAGTGAAGACCTCTGCCACATGGAAAGGCTGGCTCAAGAATCGCTGAATCTTACGGGCACGTGCAACAGTCAATTTGTCATCTTCACTGAGCTCATCCATTCCCAAAATAGCAATGATATCTTGAAGATTCTTGTAGTTCTGAAGAACTTTCTGTACACCACGAGCAGTTTCATAGTGATCCTCACCCAAAATAACGGGGGAAAGCATACGGGATGTAGAATCCAAGGGGTCAACAGCAGGGTAGATACCAAGCTCGGAGATCTATACAATAAAATCAAATAATCAAGGTGACGATAAAAAAATACATCAGGGCATCAATTTACTTTAAATAATACAATCAAACCTGTCGTGACAACACTGTTGTGGCATCCAAGTGAGCAAAGGTGGTAGCAGGAGCAGGATCTGTCAAGTCATCAGCAGGCACATAGATAGCTTGGACAGAGGTAATTGAACCCTTCTTTGTGGTTGTAATACGCTCCTGAAGACCTCCAAGATCAGTAGCCAAGGTTGGTTGGTAACCAACAGCAGATGGGATACGACCAAGCAAAGCAGACACCTCTGAGTTAGCCTGCATGATACATCACAACGTTAAATGAACAGTAAAAGCACAAAAAATACCCCCATGACAAAAAAAAAATTATCTTAGACAAGTCAGCCAAAGGACACATGCCTGGGTAAAACGGAAAATGTTGTCGATAAAAAGAAGCACATCTTGGCCTTCAGCATCACGGAAGTATTCAGCCACAGTAAGACCAGTGAGACCAACACGGGCACGAGCACCGGGAGACTCGTTCATTTGACCATAGACAAGAGCACATTTGCTTTCACTCTAACATCATGAAACAACCATAGTTGACAAATCAGTAAAATACACAAATGTAAGTGTCAAGAGAATGCGGAAAGTGCCATGAACAGAGTCCAATTCACCTGCTTATCACCAAGCTTGATGACACCACTCTCAATCATTTCTCTGTACAAGTCATTACCCTCGCGGGTTCGTTCTCCAACACCAGCAAACACAGAGAAACCACCTAACCGATGGAAACAATCAGCATCCAGTGTAGAGAGGTAAAGGAACATTTTACCAAAAATAAATGAAGTGCATTAAGCATGTACCATGAGCTTTGGCAACATTGTTGATAAGTTCCATAATAAGCACAGTTTTCCCTACACCAGCACCACCGAACAACCCAATCTTCCCTCCTCTTTGATATGGTGCAAGCAAGTCAACAACCTGTACAAAAAAACAAGACATGCAAAAATTGGTACACAGTCACATGGCACACACAGGTAACCTCACAATGCAGGAGATAATATGAAATACATTTATATATAAATAAAAAAGAAACAGGGAATGAAAAATACCTTGATCCCAGTAGCAAGAATCTGCTGCTCAGTTGCTTGTTCAACGAAAGATGGAGCTTCTCTATGAATGGGCAAATAGTGCTCAGTTTCTGAGGCAATACAGCACAATGATTACCATCAGTTACCACATTTCATGGAATGACAGAGAAAGCTCTTATCTACCAATCAGATATAAAGAATGAAAAGGCTTTATGGGCTCTTACTGAGGTCGCCCTTCTCATCAATAGGCTCTCCAAGGACATTAATGATACGACCAAGGGTAGCCCTACCAACAGGAACCTAAACGGAATGCATACAATTAACAATATATTAGAAAATAGAAAATAAAAAAGCAAGTGAAAAGGCAAAAATAAATAGAAAATCTTGTGAGCTAAATTAGTGTGTGTAAAACGTGAGTCTAAAAGTTCACCATAACAATGTCCACATACAAAGATGAGAGATTGGACCAGATGAACTAAGATCAAAAGCATAACTTAAGCAGTATCGTTGTAAACAATTAACACTATAAACTGAGTCTGATTGAAATTAAGAAAACTGAAACAAGAACCACGAAATTCAAATTTCCCGGATCAAACAATAAACCATAATTAGTTCCAAATTACACAACATTAGATTCGATTAAAAAGACGACCAATGTCAGCACATCAATTTAATTACATGTCTAAAATGCAGTAGGACTATCCATAAACTAAAAGACAAAAAAAACATCAAACAACGCATACACCTTCGCGCTAAATAAACCCAAAATTGAACATCAAATCAAAATCACAAAAATAAAAGGCATACAAACAATTCATTAATTTAAAAAATAGGTGAAAAATTTTCAGATCTACGACATAAAGCCTATATCTCCATATCGAAACACCAAACAAGCCAAGACTTCTGATAAGCCCCAACTCGGGCAACCAATCAAATCAAATTAAATCACATTAGCAAAAACAAATTCACGGAAATGAAACTCTGAACCAATAAACGCGACAAGCGATTGAGTGTTTACAGTGATGGGGGAGCCAGTGTTGAGGACGCGCCAGCCTCTGACGACTCCTTCGGTGGCGTCCATAGCAATGGTTCGGACAACGCCCTCTCCCAAATGCTGCGCCACCTCCAACACGAGCCTCGAGGAGTGGTCCAGAACCTCGAGCGCGGTCAGGATCCCCGGCAAACCCTCGTCGAATCTCACATCCACGATGGCACCGATGACCTGGCAAATCTGGCCGATCGCACCCTTCCCGGTGAGCTCATCGGTGATCTTCCCACCGCCGCCGACCTCCTTCTTGGGCGGGGGCGGAGCGGAGGGAGAGGCGGCAGCAGCGGCCGCGGTGGCGTATTCGGCGACGCGGTTGAGCAGGTAGCCGTGCGGCGAGGCGCGGTTGGAGGACGAGAGCCTGGAGGTGGACGGGGAAATGGAGGGCTTGGATTGGGATCTGCGGAGGGAGGATCGGAGGAGAGACGATACGAGTCTGCGTGAAGCCATCTTGGGAGAGAGAAAGAGAGAGAGAGAAGAGAGAAGGAATGAAGAGGGCTAGGGTTTGTGGAGTGAGGGAGTGACACTATATGCGCAACCAAAGGCCCCGCTTAGCTCAAATATGGAATGTTGCATTTTCGCCCCGATTCTTTCCGCCTATTCTGTTTTTGACCCCTCCACTTTTGGTTTTCCCATTTCCGGGTCCTTCGCGTTTGTGGAGCGCCTTTTGTCTTCCCTTCGCGATTCTCTAGTTTTTGGCTTTTGACCCGGACTTCAATTTTCACAACTCTTTTTTATTTTTAAACTATAATTATCAAAATAAAAAATTAATTACAAAAAATCAAAAACACACTTGAGAATGAAACTCTGAACTTTTCATTTTCCCCTCAATTCTTACCACTTAAGAGAGTTGTCATTACAACCACATCCATACTTTTTCTTCCACTACATTACTTCATCTTCTCACAGCCACAAGGCCCACAACCATATCACCTCCACTTCCTCTCAAGAGTTAACAACAAATTCAACTTTTATATGTGTTTCTCTTATTTTTATTATATTTTCTTGACATGTGATCTCTTACATTTTATTTTTTAAATTTTAATTTAATTTAATAAATCTTAATGCACCATTCACATTTTGAATTGCAAAATTATTTTTAATAGGAAATCATAATTTTTTCACTATTTATCTTTACTTTCGTTTTTAATTATACTTGTTTTATAATTAAGGTATTATTGACATGCATTTAAAGATGTTCAAAATTTTCACTTATCACATACACATATGTGCACTCACAAACACATATATCAATTTTTATAAACATATCATTACTCTTGATTCATCAATTTAACAATGAATACAATTACAACATTTTGTTAATGGAGTTATAAATTATTTTGTGCTAGCAATAATAATGGATTATAAATGTTGTTTTTATTACATTTTGTTGTGATGAGAAAAATGAATCATGCTCACTTTAAACATGTTTTCTCAATTTAATGTACAAATCCTAGTTGTATTAAGAATTTAAAAATGATAGCCATTGACCCATCAAGTCAGCCACATCAGATCACACTTTATTTATTTTTTAATGATTTTATATATAATCTATAAAGAAATATTAGGCCGAATAAGATCAATATTTTTTTGGGAAGTGTATGTATCATGAAACCTAATTTTTTTTTGTCTAATTTTTATCAGGCATGGTTTAGCCCGTTTGATCCATTAAATCACATTGGTCCAATCTTTTTTGTGGGTCTAAAAATTAGACTCGAGCCCAACAAACCCATTTGTCCAACAAAGTTTGAAAGCCCAAAAAATGTATGCATAGCAATTGATAAGTTTCATCTTTGTTATATACAATTTGACAAAAAAATAAAATGTCGTTAGACTAATAATTTTAAATAATTGGCATTCATTTTGTTCTATATTTATATATAGAAACAATACATTTTTAGAAACTTAAATTATGATAAGAGACACATTACATGATAAAATTACAAGATGGTTTTTTTCATACAATAGAAAGGAAAAATATGTCAAATATTTTTGTTAAGTTGTCGGGGGAAAGATGTAAAACAGGGGTATAGGAAAAAAAAATTTAATTTATCATTAGATTTTTTTAAAATGAATTGTCAAACTTTTAGTGATTATGCAAGATTTACTCTTTGACTCTATAGGGTTTGGTTTTGTGTTGAGTGCGTGAGGTGGAAGCATTTCTACTTTCTCTTTTGAAATATATCCTTGCATTTGCTTTCCTTTTTTTTTTTCTTTTTTTTTTTTTGTCTACAGTGCCCTTGCTTTCTCATCTTCACGGAAATGGGTGAAAAATTTTCAACCCATGACTGAAAGAGTTAAAGCTCTCTTTTAATTATTTTTTTATATACAAATAATGAAATAAAAAAATAAATTTATTGATTTTGAAAAATATTAATAATATATGTTTATGTCATCACTTAATTTGTTGGTTGTCCGGTGTTTGTGGCATGCATTGTCAACAAGGAAGTAATTTGAATTGTCAAAATTAATTTAATGATTGTAATTAATTCAATCATAAAAGTTTCGAAACCATTTTAATGATAAGGTATGCTAAATTTTAAATAAACAGGAGATTTATAATTAGACAGTCTTTTATTCAATGATTGTACATTAAATTTATTTTATTTTATAACATATAAAATAGTTTTATTTTTTTTATATAAAAGTTATGAAATGTACTGTTATTAGTAAATAAATATTAACAAAATTACACCTTTTTCTTTTGCTTCTTTTACATAAATCCCTACTTGAGGGATAACCCACTAAGACAATGGGAAATCCACAAAAATTTCATTGAACTTGAATTTTATTAGAGATGTAGTTAGTAATTAACCTATATAAAGTTCTAACAATCATCTTGTAATTACACTTTTTATCAAATCAAGTATTATTTTCATTCTATATTTGTTTTTCTCATTTTTTCCATCTAGATTCCGGAAGAAATTAGAATAAGGAGAGTCCAATCCAAAAAATTAGTTCATTAAATAGGAAAACTTCAAAATTTTAAGTATGACATTAAATTTTATATTCTACTTAACATGAAATTTCTATAAGAATGAAGTGTCTATTTTATTTATGTGCACAAGGATATTATTAAAAGTTTCCAAAAGTCCATGAACGGATCACATTTGGGTGGATTGGAAGGAAGAAATGTTGATTTGCAGATTATAAACAATTAACACGCACATAGTGGTGGATAATACAAACGAGGGACTTGACGTTTGTTTGGAAAATACCAACTCTAAAAACATGATCTGACATCTCCATATCCCTGTCTTTTTATTATTTTCCTATCACACCACTTATGTTATATTATTTATTTTAATATTATAATATTTATATGATCTTTAAATTTAAAATTTTAAATAATAAAGATTGAATATTAAATAAAAAATGTCATTAACTTACGTAATAATGTTATACAGTATATACACTATAATGTGAATATAGTAAATAAAATAAGTCAAATAGCTTACTGACTTTGGTTCTTAAAGAAAAGTGAAGCCTTATGGGTTATATAGTCGCTCTGACTTTTATTACATTTATTATTTTGCAGTAAATTTACTTAATTTTTTTCCTTTGTAATAAATCTGGTTAATTTTAAAAATAAAAAAACTAAAATTGTAAAAGTAAAAAAAAAAAAGACTAAAATCACGGATTATAAATTACAAGAGGTTAAAATGCATATTTTTTGGGAAAACTAATTTTATCAAAATTACAATCTTAGTTTAAATTTAAATTTTGACATACTATACCAATAAAAATGAAGTGACATAATTTTAGTATATATTTTTTTTCATCAACGTGATGTTGTGTGATTGATAGATAAGCGTGTCCCTTATCTATATTTAAGTTACCATTGTATTTGAATTAAGGGCAGCTTTCATGCATCACCAATGTAAAATTTTTCATGTTGAAAAAAAATAAATAATGAATCCAAATAAAAAGGTGTGGGAGTAGTTGCCCCGTTTAAAAGGCCTCGTCTTATAAATTATAAAAAAAAAATTATCTAACCTGTGTAAATAGATCATAAATATGTATAATTATAAACTATTCTTATTTTTTAAATTATAATAAAAAATAAATTTATAATATGAATATTATTCCTACAAATTATTTACTCCTAGTTTCATCATTTTAACCTTTTCAATTACTCACTCTTTCCCTATTTCCCCTTTTTTAATTTCTATGCGTATTACATACACTATCTGTGCAATTGGTTAACAAGTTTCTCTGTGAACTATTTCAAACTTTACTTCTTGTTCTTTTATTGGTGCTAGCAGAAAAAAAAAAAAAAAAAACGCACATAGTGTATATATAGAGAGAGAGATTTTGAAAATAAATAATTGTATTGAGTAATTATTTTATTATAGAGAATAATTTAAAATATTATTAAGTGAATATAATAAATTAAAGGATAAAAGTATCTAATAAAAATGGAAATTAAAAAGTTAATTATCAAAAAGTATCCTTTATATTATGTATAAATTAATTTGTAATAAAAAAAAATCAATATATAATATGAATATTGAATCTGTTTATTTAAACTTTTTTTCTCCTATAAAAGTGTTTCTTTTTTTATTAAGATAAACACTTCTTTACTTTTGAATGTGTTTGTCATTTTTTTTTAAATAATTAATTTTTTTTTATGAAACAACTCTTATTTATTTTTAAAAAATATTTATTTAAAAATACTTGTTTTTAAATTTAAACAAACAAGTTCACTATTATCGCAAATTATCTACTCCTAGCTTCATATTTTACTCTCTTTTTTTTCATTTCAATGTGTATTGGATACACTGTTTACAAATTTCTCTATGAACTATTTCAAACTTAACTTTTTCCCCATTATTAGTGTTAGTTGAGAAAAAGGTACATTACTTTTTCCCCCATTATTAGTGTTAGTTGAGAAAAAAGGTACATTCTTCAACATGTTTATTTTTGAGAGATTTTGAAAGTAACTGGATAGAGTAATTTTTTAAAAGATTAAAATATATTTTTAATTTTTATAATTTCACTTATTTTACTTATTAATATTTATATATTAAATAGATATTTTTAATTTTTATACTTATTTTTTAATTATATGATATATAAAATCTTTATCGTGAATTTTTTTATATCACAATCTTTTTTGTGTTAACATGACAAATATTTTAATTTTCATATCTCTAATATTGAATTTATTTTTATTAGAATTATTCTATTTTTTTAAGAGTGACATTGTCATATTTTGATGATTTACACTCAAGTTAATTAACTTTGACAATGTAACTTAAAAAAAATTGAACAATGAATATTTTAACAATTAATGTCACAAGAAACATTAAGAAATCAAATTTAAGATAGTTTCAGAAGAAAAAAAATATTTAACATCTAAATTACAAAGTTTAAAACCTTTGTTATATTCAATATAAAAGAGATACAGTTATAAAGAAATTAAAGAAAATGACTAAAACAGGTAGATATGTGGACTAAAAAATACATCTTAAACTACAAAGATTAAAATTAGTTTAAAAAAAAATAAAGGCTAAAAAAATTTGTTTTGGATTATAAGATTAAAAGTAAAATAAGTATAATTATAGAGACTAAAATTGTATTTTCACATTTTTTATTATGTAGAGTAATTTTAAAAATTATAAAGTGGATAAAATAAATTGAAGGGTAAAAGTTTCTAAAAAAAACAAATATTCTTTTTTATATATATATATATATATATATATTTTGTTACTAATATTATTATATATTTAAATATTTTAATTTTAATAATTTTTTAAGTATATTTTTATCTTTTCACTTAAAATTTTTGAATTTTTATATTTTAATTTTAATAATTTTTTAAGTATATTTTTTTTATCTTTTTGTCTTAAATTTTTGAATTTCTATATTGTAATTTTAATAACTTTTTATTTCTACTATTTATTAATTTTTTTTTCTTTAATATTTTATAATATTATTGAAAACTTATAATTTTAATCTCTATAATTTTATCTTACTTTTTATTTTATAAGTATAATTTAGATTATTTATTTTATAATAAAATAATTTTTTTAAAAATTTTTATGAATTTACATAGAAAAATGTATTGAAACTCTTCCATTTGTGAGGCTACCATAGCAACTCTCTCATTTCAATGTATTCCATATTTTTCTCTCTTGTCTTGTGGTCCCCGAACCTGACCAAAAGAATTGACCAAAAAAAAGGTGAGAAAAGAATAAAAGAATGCGAATATAAAAATGAGATATATAATTGAGATTTAAGAGGGAGGGAGAAAAATCTTTCACACCGACTCCAATCTCCGTCCATCGCAGTGTGTGTCTGTGGATTTGTTTGGGAAGAAAAGAATGGAAGAGAGTCTATTAGAATCACGTAAACAAAGTGAGAAGAAGCAGAGAGTGACATGGGGTGGTTTTGGCCAAGAGATGAAGAGGATCATTCACATAGCACTGCCTATGATGCTTGTCACTGCTTCACAGTATTTGTTGCAGGTTGTCACAATCATGATGGTTGGTCACCTCAACGATGACCTCTATCTCTCCGCCGCCGCCTTAGCCATCTCTCTCGCCACCGTCACCGGTTTCAGTCTTCTTGTCAGTTCAACTCTACTTTCCTTCTCAACTTTATTCCACATATTTCCTCCTTTTTCTTACTCCTACATTAACACTGTCAGATATTACACTAATCCACTTAGTAATTTGAAAATCGTTATAAGTTATTCTTCAGAATGTTGGTTATAATCCTAACCCAGTTATCAGAACAGAAGAACTGGTTTGTAAGGTGATCATCTTTTCTAATTCATATAATTAGGTAATGTAAGATCTTGAACACACCTAATCATATCGAAGATTTGCATATAGTACTACTAGTTTAGTAACAACTTGATAATTGATGACTTGTTGAGTCCATCAAAGATCAACAATCATTAGTATATCTTTTGAATTTGATATTATCTTAAGAAGTTAAGTTTGAATCTAATTCAACCAACAAAACTAATTATGGGAATGATTCCCCTACTTGGATATACTATATCAATCATCCTAAGAGTCATACCAACTTTTTGCGAGGAAGATTACTTAAAGCTTCAAATAAATATGAAAATATGTAAGATCTCATGGACCTGCAAGTGTGATTTACTCTTTTATATATATACTTGCATTTCATTCGTTAACATCTTGGTCTACACAAGTCACAGCCATAATGGTCCACACAGTGACTACATAAGTATACAGCAAAAGAATCTTGGTAGTTGTTTGCGTCATTTATGGGAGTTATTAAAAACAAGTAATCATTTTATGAACGACTGAGATATAAAATCTCACTTGTAAAGTAAATTTTTTAAAATTCCCTTCTTATCCTAATTCTTATTGTCTGCCTCACTATTATGATCTAATTTACGAAGTACAAATTCAACGATGCTATAATGTACTATTAAAGCACTAAATCGACCCAAATGAAATTGAATGCTCGCGTCTAGATTGATTTAGTTTGTCTTTTTACCAACTATTTCTAACCAGTTAGCTTGCTCAAAATCATCAAGATTTTATTCCCCCATTAACTTGGTGCATTCGTAATTTGCACATGCTAACAGATGGGAATGGCTAGTGGACTGGAAACTATTTGTGGACAAGCATATGGAGCTCAGCAATATAAAAAAATTGGAGTGCAAACATATACCGCTATATTCTCTCTCATATGCGTTTGTGTTCCCCTGACTTTGCTTTGGATCAGCATGGAAAAGATACTAGTTTTCATAGGCCAGAATCCTCTAATTGCACATGAAGCCGGAAAATTCATAATTTGGCTTCTTCCAGCACTTTTTGCAAATGCAGTTCTGGGACCGGTAGTTCGATACTTTCAAATGCAAAGTTTGCTTCTTCCCATGCTCATAAGTTCTTGTGTCACTCTTTGTATCCACATACCCCTTTGTTGGGCTCTGGTGTTTAAGACTGGACTGAACAATGTTGGTGGAGCATTAGCAATGAGCATTTCAATATGGTTAAATGTGATTTTTCTTGTATTATACATGAGATACTCTCCTGCATGTGCAAAAACCCGTACCCCAATTTCCATGGAGCTATTCCAAGGAATTTGGGAGTTCTTTCGCTTTGCTGTCCCTTCTGCAGTAATGATGTGGTGATTTATCTTCCTCTTCACTTGAAGTTGTGTATATTAATTTCATCGAATTATAGATATTGGACATCTCGTGTCACATGACTAAATAGTATATATAAGTGACCTTATAAATCGATTTTGTGATAGAGTTATTTCCTATTCTAAAAATTGCTACAATGTAATATTTTCTTTATGCTGATGACTGTAGCCTCGAGTGGTGGTCATTTGAGCTACTTATCTTGCTGTCTGGGCTGTTACCAAATCCACAACTTGAAACTTCAGTTCTTTCTATTTGGTATGTTTGCTACATTCTTTTTTTTTTTTTTCCATTTCAACATGTAAGACTTTTCTGGCTCTCCTTGAACTGCAACTCAGGATCTAACAGTCTTATGAGATTGAGATTTTGTATTTTTTTACAGTCTCAACACCATTTCAACTCTCTATGCAATACCTTTTGGAATTGCTGCTGCAGCAAGGTGACATCATAAACATGTTCTTTCTAAATATTTTACAGCTCACAATCTAAGAATATATATAGCTTCTTACCTTTGGACATATGTCTAAACTAATTATCTTTTCCCCTCTCTAATTTTAGCACAAGAATTTCAAATGAACTAGGAGGTGGGAATCCACATGCTGCTCGTGTTGCTGTGTTGGCTGCAATGTCTTTTGCTGTTATGGATACAGCTATAGTCAGTGGAACCGTCTTTGCTTGTCGCCATGTTTTTGGTTATGTTTTCAGTAATGAAAAGCAAGTTGTAGATTATGTCACTGTCATGGCTCCTTTGGTTTGCATATCTGTTATATTGGACAGCATACAAGGTGTCCTGGCAGGTAAATTTTCCTCTTGTCTAATTATTTTTAGTTAAATTTAATATAGAAGAGAAACATTATCGCAATTCGTTTTACAATACTTTGGCCCAGGAATTGCTAGAGGTTGTGGATGGCAACACATAGGGGTTTATGTCAATCTTGGGGCCTTCTATCTCTGTGGGATTCCAGCTTCTGCCTCACTGGCATTTTTGGCAAAACTTGGAGGAAAAGGACTTTGGATTGGAATACAAGTCGGTGCTTTTGTTCAATGTGTTCTATTTTCTACCATAACAATTTGCATCAATTGGGAACAGCAGGTATGTATCCTCTCTAACCTTTCTCACAAAACCACCAAACTTGTAAATCTAGTAATTTACTACTGTTGTTTCACGAACTTAATAAAGGACAATAAGGTCTCTAAGTCCTCGTTTGGATACCATTTTGATTTTGCTTAATGCAGGCAATCAAGGCAAGAAAGCGGTTATTTGATGGTGAAATTTCAGCAGAAAGTAGATTGGTATGAGAAGCCCATGATCAAATCAAAAGGCCAATTTTCTAGTGATGGGAACAACTCCACGTGTGAGAAGTAGGAGCACATTATCTTTATTGGCATTGGCAGTTTGAAAGTAATGCTGAATGAGATTATGGATCTTGATAAAAGGCTAACGATGTCGTATTTAATGTTCTTTTTAATATCGAAATCACAAATTTTGATCATAGAGATTTATTAAATAAACTATATTCGCGTTGTGCGGTTTATTGAATTTTTTTTATATTTTTATATAATATTTTAATATATATAAATTAAAATTTTATAATATAATTATTATTATTTTAAAATATAAAGATATGAAATTTGTGTTCATACTTTTATATTAAAAAAATCATTAAAAATAAGTATTGACATTATGTATAAAAATAAACATTACGTAAAATTAGTTTGATAAAAATGAAATTAAGGTGAATGTAGATAAAAATAAGAATTTATTATTGAAGTCAAAAATTGATTACAGAATAACAAATCACCAATGAAATAAAAATAATATTAAAATGAATATAGATCACTATTTAGATGAATATTTGTCTTTTTTTGTGTTAGGTTGTTGAATTGTTTTTTTTTGGTTTGTGTTTCTTTAAATTTTGAATCAAAATTGACTTTTCATCTTGAGGAATTGTCAACAATTTATATAGAATTGGCTTTTAAATTGAATGTTATTATGTAAATTAATTGAAATGAAGTGTTGATTGTTAAAATGTCATTTATAGAAAATAATAAATAATATTTAATTATTATTTATTAAAATTAATGATATAATAGGTAAAAGGAGAAAGATTTATAGTTATTATGCAGAGGTAATTCAAAATGACAGATAAGTAATTTTATTGATATGACAACATGTTATAGATATTTTTAACCAGCGTGTCAAGGTAATACAAGTAAATGATGATTGTTAAAATGTTAGTTATAGAAAATAAGAAAATATTTAATTATTATTTATTAAAATTAATGACATAGTAGGTAAAAAGAGAAAGATTTATAATTATTATGTAGCAGTAATTCACAATGACACATAATCAATTTTTTGACATGACAACATGTTAGATATTTTAAGGTCACATGTCATCGTAATACAAAGTAGCTTGGCTTTAAATATGAAATTAAATTGAATGTTATTATGTAGATTAACCGAAATGAAATATTGATTGTTAAAATGTTAGTTATAGAAAATAATAAATAATATTTAATTATTATTTATTAAAATTAATGACATAGTAGGTAAAAAAAGATATTTATAATTATTATGTAGAGATATTTCAGAAGGACACAATCAATTTTATTGACATGATAACATGTTAGAAATATTTTAAATTGATGTATTAACGTAATACAAAGTAACTTGACATTTATATTATAAATAAATAGATAGATTATGGTACTCATAAAATTATAATTTTTAATAAATTTTAATTAAGACACTAAAAAACGTGTTAGAGAGAATGTCATGAGTATTTTATTTTAATTCATTATTATTGTTACTAAAATATTTTTGTCAAATACATTAAGCTTTCCTAGTTCTATTATATGTAATATTATTTTTTTTTTATATTTATTTTCATAGCTTGTCATTATTTTTTTTTGTCCATGTTATAACTTATCATTAGCATTATTTATTTTGTATATAGTAATGTCATTATCTTTAATAAATAATATTTAATTATTATTTATTAAAATTAATGACATAATAGGTAAAAAGAGAGAGATTTATAGTTATTATGTAGAGGTAATTCAAAATGACACATAATCAATTTTACCGACATGACAATATGTTAGAGATATTTTTAACTGACATGTCACGGTAATACAAATAAATGATGATTGTTAAAATGTCAGTTATAGAAAATAATAAATAATATTTAATTATTATTTATTAAAATTAATGACATAGTAGGTAAAAAGAGAGATTTATAGTTATTATGTAGAGGTAATTCAGAATGACACATAAGTAATTTTATTGACATGATAACATGTTAGAAATATTTTAAACGGATGTATTGACGTAATACAAAGTAACGACTTTTATATTATAAATAGATAGATAAATTATGGTATTCATAAAATTATAACTTTTAATAAATTTTAATTAAAATAATAAAAAATGTGTTAGAGAGAATGTCATGAGTATTTTATTTTAATTCATTATTATTGTTACTAAAATATTTTTGTCAAATACATTGAGCTCTCCTAGTTCTATTATATGTAAGATTTTTTTATATATTTATTTTTATAGCTTATCATTATTTTTTTTGGGTCCATGTTATCACTTATTATTAGCATTGTTTATTTTGTATATAGTAATGTCATATCTTTAATAAATAATATTTAATTATTATTTATTAAAATTAATGACATTGTAAGTAAAAAGAGATAAATTTATAGTTATTATGTAAAAATAATTCAAAATGATACATAAGCAATTTTATTGACATGACAACATGTTAAAGATATGTTTAACTGGCATGTCAAGGTAATACAAATAAATGATGATTGTTAAACTGTCAGGTATAGAAAATAATAAATAATATTTAATTGTTATTTATTAAAATTAATGACATAATAAATAAAAAGAGAGATTTATAGTTATTATGCAGATGTAATTCAGAATGACACATAAACAATTTTATTGACATAACAATATGTTAGAAATATTTTAAGTTGACATGTCAACGTAATACAAAGTAATTTAACTTTTATATTATAAATAGATAGATTATGATAGTCATAAAATTATAATTTTTAATAAATTTTATTTAAGATAATTAAAAACGTGTTAGAAAGAATGTGGTGAGTATTTTATTTTAATTCATTATTATTGTTACTCTTCAAATTAAAAATATTTTTGTCAAATACAATTAGCTCTCCTAGTTCTATTATATTTATTTTCATAGCTTATCATTATTTTTTTTTGGGTCCATGTTATCACTTATCATTAGCATTATTTATTTTGTATATAGTAATGTCATTAACTCATTATTATCTTTAATTGAAGAGACGTCTGAGACATATTTGAGAGTGTCATGATAGTATTTTTAACTACCATTATAATGTCATGTAAAAACAAAAAATACGATAATCTTGACTGTAATTTAAGGTGTTTGGTACGTTCTGATATAGGTGAAAATTATTGACTTATAATTATAGTTTTAGCTGTGGGAAAAAGTTATTAGTTATAAAAAAAAAAATTATACCCAAAGTCACAATTTGTCATTAAATGGGAAATAAGAAGTAATAAAGTAACTCTAAAAAAGAAATAGGTAAAATAAGTATCAAATTAAGACATAAAAAGTCAGAATTATTTGAACCACGTAAAAAGTAACAATAGCGACAGGCGTGCAAGACAAAATGAGGTGATGAAGCAAAATATATATAGTGGTCCTCGGCCTAGGCTATCCAATAAGGAAGAAGCCAAATCCAACACAAATACCTACTATTAGAGTCGTAATTGGCATTCTCCAATAATAATTTATTATATATGATGGATTCATTCTATATAATATAGTTTATGTAAATAATCTATAATTTAATCTTTGCCGCTACAAAACAATATAAAAATATATATCTCATTTTTTTTCTTAATTTATTAAGCTTTAAAAATTATTCATTTTAACTTAATAATAGGATTAGTTTAATGGTGTGGAATTCGAGTAACATGTATAAAGTTCTAAATTTTATCTTATGTTATTGTCATCGTTAACGAAGAAAAAAAAAATTATATATATATATATATATATATATATATATATATATTTATTGTATTTAGTTTATATTACAGGTTTTACATTTGAAATCAAATCTATTACTTTTTTATTATTATTTTTTTAAGGTTATGTACGAGAATTAAGAAAATAATTGATATTTTAATTTTTTAAATTATTTATTACTTATTTTTTTTAATACTTTTTAGTAGTCGGAAAAGAAATAAGTACGTTAAAAATAATAGATATATTGTTCAATAAACACATATTAATTATCAAAAATAAAAATAAAAAAATTAATAAGTCATTAATTTTTAAAAAAATATAATGAAAAAATAAAAAAAATAGTGTCATAACAATTATGAAAAAAAAAAGAAATAGTATACTGATGTTAACATTAAATGAACATTAATTAATTGATTATACCGTAATTGAATATGTTTGGAAGGTGATTCTTTAATAACGTGGCACCAACATCATTTCCATTTTTGCACATTACCGATATCAATCACCATATAAAATGAGATTAGACGAAAGCAAAAGTTAAGAGACTTTGTTGCGCGAGTTTTTGGACATATTTCAAAATTGCAATAGAATCATGAAAAGGAGAAAGATGAAACTTGAAATAAATTTCTAAACAATGATTAAATTAAGGAGCAAGTAAGGTTGTTTCATTTTTCAAAAGGACAAGTTACTATTTAACAGTGTTTTACTTTAGCTGTGATTTGAAAGAGTTGGTACATCATACATGTACATAGTTTTTGTATTGACACTCGCGGAACGCACCATATAGTATATATATAGTATATTCTAACTAAAAGGAAAAAATAAGTGTAAAAAATATGGTATATAAGTATGAGTGCAAGGCCGAAGGGTCACCAAAACTCTTGGTTCTTATCACCACATCTCTTGCTCTCTCTCGATCTCTCTCTCTCTCTTCAAGTCCAACACAGTTTCTGGACAAAAAAGCATGGAAGAAAACCTACTAGAAAAACATGTAAAAGAGAGAGTAACATGGCGTGTTTACAATGAAGAAATGAGAAGGATCTGTCATATAGCAGGGCCTATGGTGGCTGTGGTTGCTTCACAATATTTGTTGCAAGTTGTGTCAACTATGATAGTTGGTCATGTTGGTGAACTCTATCTTTCTAGCGCCGCCTTAGCCATATCTCTTGCTGGGGTCACTGGTTTCAGTCTTCTTGTAAGCGATCTTCTACTTACTACTCTCCCTCATTTTCTCCTCATATTTCCATATTTCTTTTATAATCACATTTTTTTTCATATTCAAATTTAAATTCAGACCATCCACTTGCCTTATTGAATTCTGATATTCATTCGTATAATTTTTTTTTTTTGACAAACTGAAATAATTTAAAAAAAAAAAACAAGACTTTTCTCGTCGTTGACTTGTTGATGTGATTGTGAAACCCCAATGCAACGATCAATTCAATTGAGAGATAATATCACAAGACTTTTTTTTTTTTTTTTTTTTTTTTTTAACGGGCACTTCACTTTGACGAAGGTACATGATTTTCCTGCAACAAAGATAAGATACATCGTACATGCACATGTTATAAGAAGAAATACTCATTTCACAATTCATTTTTATAGGTGTACCTCTCTTTTTATGCTGAGGAACAAGCATGTTATATATACCGATCTATTTCCGGATTTTCTAGCAAGTTTTCTTCTTATCTTATAAAAACTATACTCCTTAAATAAAAAAAATAAATATATTTAATGCCTTAGAAATATTAATCCTCATACTCTATCTTCCTAGTTTCTTTTAAATAAATATTAAATACATTTGATTTTTATAAAATAAAAAGAAGATTTATAAAAAGATGATGTAGAAAAATATGATATTACTCCTTTGTATTATGTTAATTTAAGGTACAGTCTTAGGATGCTGATACAAAATAAAAATAAATTGACCAAAAAAATATTAATTTTCTCACATTTATTTGTTTTTTTAAATGAAGTCTAGGATTTGATTGTTCGAGAGTAATAAGTGTGTATTTGTTTTAATGATAACACACATTTCTATATACGTTCTTCTCGATTCATAAGTCAAACCCAGTTTTAGAGATTTTAAACGTAAAAAAACACACCATCTCCCTAAACCATCACATGTGAGACTGTAGTAGCACCGGAAAATACGGTCTTTCATTTATGGGCACTGCCCCCAAGTTTTCCATTGCATTAACATCTTATTAAAAAGACCAGACGATATATATATATATATATATAACCCTAAGGTGGTATGATTTTTTTCACCAGGCCAACTTCTATAAAATAAAATAGTATTTCTAGTTGTGATTTTACATATTTTATTACATGTATAAAGTAACTCAACTTTTCAGCAGTTACACCTATTTAAAAAAAAAAAGATATTTAAACTTATTTTATTACATTAATATTTATACAAGTATTTGAGAAAATTTATAAAAATAATTTGTTATGTTATCAACCAATTTAAAAAAATTGTAGTAAGTAACATAATAAACTCAACAATAATTGTAAATTTCTAAAAATAAATTTTAATATTATCTTGAGAATATAAATTTTATATCTAACTCAAAATTATAAAAGCAACATGTAAGTGTGAAAATTATCTCTTATTTATATATTCTATATTAATTATATTACTGATCGATGTAAAAACTTCAAGAGAAATAAACCTGCGATATTATATTATTGGTGAGGTTGATTTACTCATAGCATAAGGTAATCAAAATAGACTGCTTGCATTTAGTAATTAGTTTATCTTCTACATCAATTATTTATAAGACGTTATAATTATCAAGATTTTCTTCCTGAGTGACTTTGTGCACTGATGAATTGCATATGCTAATAATAGATGGGAATGGCTAGTGGATTGGAGACAACTTGTGGACAAGCTTATGGAGCTGAGCAATATGAAAAAATTGGAATGCAAACATACACTGCCATTTTCTCTCTTACTTTGGTTTGTCTTCCCCTGTCTCTCCTTTGGATCAACATGGAAAAATTACTAATTTTCATTGGCCAAGACCCTCTAATTTCCCACGAAGCAGGGAAATTCACAATTTGGCTACTTCCAGCACTTTTTGCATACGCAATTCTACAACCATTAGTTCGATATTTCCAAATTCAAAGTTTGCTTCTTCCCATGTTAGCAAGTTCTTGTATCACTTTTTGTATCCATGTACCTCTTTGTTGGGCTTTGGTATTCAAGACAAGACTGAATAATGTTGGTGGAGCATTGGCAGTGAGCATTTCAATATGGTTAAATGTCATTTTTCTTGGATTATACATGAGATACTCTTCTGCATGTGCAAAAACTCGAGCACCCATTTCCATGGAGCTGTTCAAAGGAATTTGGGAGTTCTTTCGTTTTGCTATCCCTTCGGCAGTAATGATTTGGTAATTTATCTTCCTCTTCAAAACACTGTGTACATATTCATTTAATCAAATTGTTTAAATTAATAGTTTCCTTTTCCAACAGATTTTCTAGGATGTATTATAGAGAAATTTAAGGCAGTATCTGACACATTTTTTTTAAAAATATATTACTTTCAATTGACTGAAAGTTTTTGAAAATCATAAAATTTGATATATCTCAAATCCTATTTAACAAGTCTTTGTCGTAATGTTGTAAATTTCAATAAGTTTTAACCGATAAAAGAGTATGTAACTAACACGACTAAGCAAAAGTGTTTGATATATTGTCTTTTTGTTTTCATGTTGATGACATAGTCTTGAATGGTGGTCATATGAGCTGCTTGTCTTGCTGTCGGGGTTGTTACCAAATCCACAACTTGAAACTTCAGTTCTATCCGTATGGTATGTATGTTACTTTTTTTTGGTTTGCAACTCATGATCTAATTACAAATTACCACGATTGAAATACTTTTTTTTTGTCATTTTTCTACAGTCTCAACACCATTGCAACTCTCTATACAATACCCTTTGGAATCGGTGCTGCAGCAAGGTAACATCATAGACATATTCTACATATTTTACATGATGTTACACTACATAGGTAGCTTGAGCATATATATATATATATATATATATATATATATATATATATATATATATATATATATATATTAACTAATTATATTTTCTCCTCTCTGATTGTAGCACAAGGATTTCAAATGAATTAGGAGCTGGGAATTCTCATGCTGCCCGTGTTGCTGTGTTAGCAGCAATGTCTCTTGCAGTGATAGAGACAGCTATAGTAAGTGCTACACTCTTTGCATGCCGCCATGTTTTTGGTTACATTTTCAGCAATGAGAAGGAAGTTGTTGATTATGTCACTGTCATGGCCCCTCTGGTTTGCATATCTGTTATACTGGACAGCATGCAAGGTGTTCTCACAGGTAGTTATTCCTCCTCTCTATTCTTAAGTAAATTTATATAGAAGAAAAACTCTCTCAATTTGTTAAACAATTCTTTGATTCAGGGATTGCAAGAGGTTGTGGATGGCAACATTTAGGGGTTTATGTCAATCTAGGGGCGTTCTATCTCTTTGGAATTCCAATTGCAGCCTTATTGGCATTTTTGGTGGGACTTGGAGGAAAAGGACTTTGGATTGGTATCCAAGGTGGTGCTTTTGTTCAAACTGTTCTACTTTCTGTCATAACAGGTTGCATAAATTGGAAAATGCAGGTATATACACTCTAACCTTTTGTCAAAAAACCCCAAAGACTTGAAGTTTATTTGGTTGCACCAAATTAAAAGCACCATAAAGTACACAAATTCATCTTCTGCCTTCAATTTTTATTTTGATCAATAAAACTTAATGCCCTTGTTAAAATAGTATTCCTTTTTGAGATTGCTACAAACTTACAATAACATGGTCTTACAATGCAGGCGATCAAGGCAAGAAAGAGGCTATTTGATGGTCAATTTTCAGCAGACAATATAGTGGTATGACAAACCAGCTCTTAATCCAAGGCCAATTTTCTAAAAATGAGGACTGTTCTTCATGAACGAGGAGTGAGATTTTGGGATTTTGAAGTGGTTAGCTAGCTATTTGAGCTTAAACCTCCGTGCATCTGATTGAAGAATAATCTTAGGAGTTTTTTTTGTCATGATAATAAGATAAACGATTAGCAATATATTTGATATAGTAGCAATGTGCTGCTTGGAATGCAAAATGTCATTTTGAGCTATTCTAACTGTTTGTTTAATTGCCGATCCTTTCTACATTCAACTAAAATTGAGTTATTGTAACTTTTAAGGTTCCGAGCCTAACATTTTTTTTCTTCCATTTTTTTTTTTAACTTTCAGAAGCTACTTTTAATTAAAAGTTAAAAGTTAAAAAATGGAGTGAAAAAAGTTAATGTTAAAAAAAGTGGGAATATTAAAAAAATAATTGAATTATATATTCATAAATATGTAGATTTACTTAAATATTAATATTTAAAACTGATTATTCATAAAAATATTTATTTAATATTAGGATAAAATATAATTAATCTAAGTTTAATACCTTTTTTCTATCCCTTGTATAAGTTAAAAAAATACAATTTTAGACATTTTTAATTATTTAAAAAAATATTGAATGTTTTTAAATATGAAAATAATTTCCTTTATAATAAAAATAAGTTGAATTATAAAAAAATAAGTTAGAATTTGTGACCTGGACATAAGATATAAAATAAATAGATATCCCAATTATTAGATGAGATTTTGTATTAGAGGAGACTTGACCTTTTATTAATTGATTTGAGTTCCAAATGTTAAGGCACTTGAAATTAAAATTTATGTTCCTCCGTTTTCAATCCAAATCCATATTTTGGTGTCGATTCTCATGGATAACACACCAACCGCCTTATCAAGTGTAAACATTATAGGACAAAAAATATGGTCCAAGTACCCAAATATATCATAAAGTATTATGCAAAGACACAAGAAGGGCTATAAGGCTGTGTCACACACAGCCTCATGTCTTTAGGTGAGAAAATAATGGAAGAGAATCCATTAATAAAACGGATAGAACAGTGAGAGAGTCACATGGGGTGCTTTCAGTGAAGAAATGAGAAGGATCTGTTATATAGCAGGGCCTATGGTGGCTGTGAACGCTTCCCAATATTTTTTGCAGGATTATGTGTCAACCATGATTGTTGGTCACCTCGGTGAACTCTATCTCTCTAGCGCTTCCTTAGCCACTCTTTTGCTGGTGTCACTGCTTTCAGTCTTCTTGTAAGCTACCACTCCAATATACATACATCACTAGTTTCTTTTGCTCCATATCTAGCTTATGTGTGATTATGTTCTTATTTGATTGCCAATTCTTCTGCTACTTAATCAGACATATAAAAGATAATAGAATAATAAAATCTTCGTAGAGAAAGTATTGTACAATTTGGAATTATCAAGTATATGTGGTCTCAATTGATCTCTAGTTACACATAGACATGAGAAAGAGTAGTTAACAAAATTTGGCTGTGTAACATTTATTTTAGTCATGTAACTTGTTGATGTAGGAATCTCCAACACAATGATGATCCCAATCCATGCAATACTCCAACTTTGTTTAATGATTTGTCTTTGCTTAATCATTTATCATTATTTTGTTCTCCCAATAACTTGATGCATTGGCAATTTGCACATGCTAATAGACAGGAATGGCTAGTGGATTGGAGACTATTTGTGAATAAGCTTATGGAGCTGAGCAATATCAAAAAATTGGAAAACATGTTACTTTTCATAGGCCAGGAACCTCAAATTTCTCATGAAGCAGGCAAATTCATAATTTGGCTTCTTCCAGTACTTTTTGCATACGCAATTCTACAGCCATTAGCTCGATATTTCCAAATTCAAAGTTTGTTTCTACCCATGTTTGCAAGTTCTTGTATTACTCTTTGGTATTCAAGATTGAATTGAATAATGTTGGTGGAGCACTGCCAGTAAGCATTGCGATATGATAAAATGTGATTTTTCTTGGACAATGCATGAGATACTCTTCTGCATGGGCAAAAACCCACGCCCACATTTCTTTGGAGCTCTTCAAAGGAATTTGGGAGTTCTTTCATTTTGCTATCCATTTGACAGGAATGATTTGGTGACGTATTTCTCTTCCTGCTAATAGTATCAAACTATAATGATTTTCCTTTTCCAATAATTTTTCTATAATGTATTGAGTTATTTTTTTATAAAAAAAATCTTTAATAAATCTTTATTTTAAGGAATAAAAGTAAATTGTAACTTAAATAAGAGTTTATCTGACATCTTTAAAGTCTAATTTGATCTAACCTGTTTAATAAAAAAATCAAATTTAAACTAAAAAAAAAACATATTTATATAAAAAGATTAGACTTAGGTAAATCTGTTAGACATGATAGTTTAACCTATTTATTTATATAATATAATAAAAAATTAATATATATATATATATATATTATTATTAAAAATATAAATAAATACAAATAAATTTATAAAATAAAAATAAATTGTTAATATTTAAAATATTTTTTTATATAATTATTTTTTTTTATTGCAAGTTTATAAGTTTACGACTTGTGTGTGAGTATATATTAATATACAATTAAGCATGAATATTGTCTCTTCAATAGAAAATAATTAATTTTTTTTCTTTTATTTTTTTAAACTTAAATTTTAATAATATTAAATTAATTATATTTTTAAAATAAATATATTTATATAATATAATAAAAAAATTAATATAAATATAATATTAAAAATATAAATAAACAAATAAATTTATAAAACAAAAATAAATTATCAATATTTAAAATATTTTTATACAATTATTTTCTTTTCATTATAGATTTATAAGCTTACCACCTGTGTGTAAGTATATGATAACTTATATGATTATATATGAGTTGTTTCTTTAATAGAAGATGTTTTTTTTTTTTTCTCTTATAGTCTTGAATAGCGGTCATTTGAGCTGCTTGTGGTGTTTTCTGGACTATTATCAAATCCATAACTTCAAACTTCATCAGTTCTAATAATTTGGTATGTTGGTTACATGTTTTTTTCTAAGCCAATAAATTGTACTAATTAATTCGGTGTTACTTTTTCGAAGTCACAATACAGTTGCTAGTCTCTACTCAGTACCCTTTGGAATGGTGCTGCAACAAGGTTACATTCATTGTGCACATTTTACATTTTTTGTCTCTATATGTGAGTTAATTAACTTTTCTCCTCTATCTCATTATAGCACAAGGATTTCAAATGAATTAGGAGCAGAAAACCACGTGCTGTTCGTGTTGCTGTGATGACTGCAATGTCTTTAGCAGCCAGAGACAAATATAGTAAGCACAACCATCTTTGTATGTTGTCATGTTTATGGTTATATATTCAGCAACGAGAAGGAAGTTGTTGATTATGTCACTGTCTCGTTTCTCTATCTACTATACTCGACAGCAAACAAGGTGTTCTCGCAGGTAAATTTCTTTCTTTTCTATCCCTAGAAATAGGTGAGTTGAGAAATTGAAATAATAAAAAAAATAAGAAAAAATTGTATATATGCTAGAAAAATAGAAAAGAAATAAAAAAAAAATATAAATATAGACCAAAAATAATAATAAACTTTATAATTTTTTTTTATCAACAATGCGACATAATTTTTATATGTTCTAATTAATCTCTTAAACTTGTGATAGAAAATGTGAAAAAAATCTATCAAGAGAGATTAATTTGTACCATTCTGTATTTGTCTCTTATTTCAAGAAACTTATAGAACTGTTTTGAGAGAGAGTCAATTTTTCTTTCTTTTTCTTTCATTCAGAGTTGAGTACGGAGTTAGGAAGGTTGGAGCAATTCTTTCTTTTTCTTTCATTCAGAGTTGAGTTACGACTTGACTTCAAAATCATATAAGCAGAGTTTCTTCCTTTTCTCTTCTCCTTTTGGCAAATTTTGACTCCCTAAAGAGGTAAAAGAAGTTAAAACTTGAATCATTGCTATATTTTGAGTTGCATGTAGTTAGATCATCATCAAATAAGAGATTTGTGGTTGAGTTAAGTAGATTGCATGTCTTTTAGGGTTGTGGGTGTTCTTGAATGAGTTGGGTAAAGATAGGTGATCTTGGTGTTATGATGGATGCATGTGATGTTTTATGACATTTTTAAGCTATATGTACAAATCTAGTAGTGAAAATGAGTTGTAAATTTTGTTTAGAGAGAAAAATTGTTGAGAGTAGGTGAGAAACGAAGGGAAGTCATGAAAATGTAGAAAATTCTTACACTTAGCGCTATAGTCATGATTGAGCACTGCAGTTGTGAGGGAAGATGAAATGACGAAAGTTCGACACTGAAGCGCTGAATTGAACGTTGCAACAATGGGGATAGATGACCGAATTTGGTCTTGATGTCTTTATGAAAGTTGTAGTCTTAAATATTAACTTTCTAATGACTTTATAATCACCTAAAAAGGAGGTCTAGAACTCTAGTTATGACTTTTATAGAAAATCTTTTTGCATGAAATTTATATACTTGTTGCATGATATCTTAGATTGACGTTTGTTGCTAATACTTTTATTTAATTATTATTGAATCGTAATAAGTGTTGTGACTAAGTGAATCGTTACATAACATACAAATGAATTTTAGTGCTTCAAGGGAATACTCTATTTGCCATTTTTTTTCTTATCTTTTATTTCTTCTACCAAACACACACTTTAATAGTGATATATTTAATATGATGGAAAAAAAGAATGACAAAATTAACTTTTATTCCTTAATTTAATAATTTTATTTAATTATTTTAAATATATGATAATAAATTACAAAAAGTATTAATAATATTTTTTTATTAAATGAGAAAGATTTATCAAAATTTGTATTTTTTTTAATATATTTTAATCGATACTAGAAAAGTGTTGGGATATGAATGTTTAGTAGCATTATTTTAAGTTTTTTTTCCTTTTTTTTAACTGAACAATGAATAATTTTTATATAAAAAAATCTTACAAACATTTTTATTTTTTTTGGTGTGTTTTAAGGGATTATCAAGGGGTGTGAATGACAAAACAGGGGATTTTCTGAATATTGGAGCGTTTTATCTAATTGGGATTCCAGTGCTGCCTTCTTGTCATTTTGGGTGCAAGAGGAAAAGGAATTTGGATTAAAATAAATACAAATAACCTGCTATCATAACTAGTTGCATAAATTGGGGAAACCAGGTATTCTTCAGCCTTAGAGTTAATGTTTGTTTTCACGTTATAAAAAAAACATTAAAAATTGGAAACAAATGAAAATAAGAAATTATTTTTTGTTATTTTTTTAGTTGTCTAATGCAATTATCAAAATGTTATTTAATTTTCTATTTTATCCTTTATTTATCATATTAATTAAAAAGTGTTTATGTTAATAAAAATACTTTTATTCTATTAACTAATAAAAAATTATCTTAAATATGACTTTTTAAAGTAAGTATTATAAAAGTAAAAAAAAAATGCATATTAAATATTAATATATAATTAGTGTGTACATAAATTAAATCAAATACCTAAAGTTTAAACTTAACTTAAAAATCATAATTAAATTATTTAAATTCGACTCTTTTAGTTAAATAAATATAACTGAAAGTTTAAGTTTAACTCGTTAAAAAATTAAAGTTTGAGTAAATGATAATTTAAAAATATGTGTTTAAGATTTGATAATTTAAAATTTGAAAAAGTTAATTCATACAAAAATGTTTTCATGCAAGTAATAATTTTAATTTCAATGTGACATATGTGTAATAAATTTGGATTTTTCAATCATACATGAATATTAATCACAAGTTATATAATAATTTTATCTTTTAAAAGTTAGATATATGAACAAGATAAAGTATAAAAAAAATTCTTTTATATCTTTTAATAAATTTATGTCTTATCTAATCAAATTATTAAATAATATGATATTATTTTTTAAATCATATATTTATTCTTATATAAAAGGGATACAATAACTTTTTAAATTTCTAAGAAAAATTTATAGTCTCTTTTCACACACGCACGCACACATATATATCTTTTAGTCATGAAAAAGTAATTATTAAAAAGGTGATTCTGTAATTCAAATATATCATTAAAAAAATAATTTTTTTGATCATAAAAGAAAATTTTCATCCGCATCTATTGAAAATATAAACTAGATGACAAAAGTATTTTCTAACATAAATTCTAAATATAAATTAGATGAATAAAAGTATTTTCTAACATAAATTAAGACAATCATATAAAAATACTTTTAAATACCAGAGTACAATAACAAAGTAACTATTTAAGTACACTAAACTAGAAACATTCTAAATTGAAAAGAAAATAAATCACAATACTCATTAATAATTTCTACTAAGAATACATTTTTACTAATGTCGCAAGAATATTTTATTAAAATTTATAATTTATACTGAAAATATTCACTGATGTCGTAAAAATATTAGTTAATATTTAAAATATTTAAATATTATATATATATATATTCTTTAAATAAATTATGCCAGATAACGTAAGAATTTTCTAAAATATTTATAATTTATAATGAGAATATTTTCTCTATTAATGTCCTAAGAATATTTGTTAGCATTTAAAATATTTAAATTATATATATATATATATATAATAAGTTATGTCAAATAAATAGTAATAAATATTAGATAATTAATACAAAGTTATAAACTGTGCTATTTAACAATTATTTCTTTAATTTAAAAATAATTTAATAATTATGTCCCGAAAATTTTGGAAAGAAAATTATTAATACATACATCTTTATTTTTATATATAAAGATATATAGAATGATTAACTATATAATGATAATGCTGTACAAATAGAATATCTGATATTTTAAATTAATTTTTTTTTATCATATTGATTACATGTTTTTATTGTTTATTTAATATTTTTCAAAAAAAAAAAACTAAAATCAAAAATTGATCCAATCAAAAACTGTTTGAGATATAATCATAATTTAAATTTTAAAACCGGATAGATTAGATTTGATGATGAATTAAGATAATAAAAATAACTAAATTTATATCTTTAAAAATATAAATAAAAAAAAATCCATCCAATTCAGGAAACAACACCCCTAAATCCAATTATTTGGTAAGATATAAAATTTTGTTCGGTCTCACCAGGACAAACACCTTTAAAATAGTGCTATAATGTTCTAGGACAACACTTTCAACCACGCTTAGCATACAATACAAAATTTTAAAGATCGTTTTTCTAGCGGTGATACAACGACCCTTGTAGTTAGAGAGGATATGGAAAAGAGTCTCTTAGAGAAGGAGGGTGCTTCACCCACAATAACATGGAGTTGTATCGTTCAAGAGATGAAAAGTGTCGGTTATATAGCAGGTCCTATGATTGCTGTCACTTTGTCACAGTATTTTCTGCAAATAATAGCAATGATGATGGTTGGTCACTTGGGCAAGCTTGCTCTCTCTAGCACTGCCATTGCCATCTCTCTCTGTGCTGTCACTGGTTTCAGTCCTATTGTAAGTCTTCTTTTCCCTTCTCATGGTCCTCTCTCAAGTTTTATTGTATTGCACCCGGTTAATATATATGAAACACTTGTTTATCAAAGAAGGTTAAATTATTAAAAAGAGAATGAAAGGAAAGAGACATGAAGATGAAAAACATAGCAATTAATTTGCCTTATAATTTTTTATAATTAGATGAAAAAAGATATTTTTTTTAGCAATATCATATATAACTTTCAATGCAGATAAATTTGTTTGAATTGGTTAAAATTATTGTAGATGACAAAATTTTCTTTTCAAATATTTAATACAACTTTATATTTAAAATTTGAAAGTTGATCATTAGTAAAATTGAAATAATGTTATGTTAGTTGATCCATACATTTAATAGTAATTAGAATAAATTATGATATTCTATTTGAATTTGAGTTTAATTTAATTTAATTTCAAAAGTTAACTCATGAGGTTGATAATGGGTATTTAATCTCCAACAATACCAACAATTTTTCAATTCAATAGGATAGTAAAATGAATGCATAAGAGGATACTTGGTACACCTGTTGTGATTAATATTTGAGATTGAGAATTAATTGCATTTTGTATTTTGAACTCGTGAAACAGTTTGGAATGTCATGTGCACTAGAAACTCAATGTGGGCAAGCATATGGAGCACAGCAATATCGAAAATTCGGTGTTCAAATTTACACTGGTATTGTTTCTCTTACTTTAGCTTGTCTTCCTCTAACTCTTTTGTGGATCTACTTGGGGAAGATACTCGCTTTACTTGGCCAAGACCCTTTGATTTCTCAAGAAGCTGGAAACTTTGCCTTGAGCATGATCCCTGCTCTATTTGCTTATGCAACACTTCAGTCCTTGGTTCGATATTTTCTTATGCAAAGTTTGATCAGTCCCCTTGTCATTAGTTCTGCCATTACTCTATGCTTCCATGTAGCTTTCTGTTGGCTACTAGTTTTTAAGTCTGAATTGGGCAACTCCGGAGCAGCATTTTCTATTGGAACTTCATACTGGCTGAATGTGATTTTACTCGGATTATATATGAAATTCTCTCTTCAGTGTGAAACAACTCGTGTCCCAATTACAATGGAACTATTCCATGGGATGGGAGAGTTCTTCCGCTATGCTATTCCTTCAGCAGGAATGATTTGGTGAGTTTCTTCCTCTTATTTCTGATCTTTTATGTTATTGCTGATTTGGTTTTCAACCATGGTATGTTTCTTACATGTTTGATTATGCAGCCTTGAATGGTGGTCATTTGAGCTGCTAACCTTGCTTTCTGGCCTTCTACCAAATCCAGAGCTTGAAACTTCTGTCTTATCCATATGGTATGTACACAACTTTACTGTGGAAATTGTCATTCGGAAATATTGATTTCCATTGATGTAAGTGGTGCGTGCTAATTTGTTAACTATTTTCTGATCAGTTTATCAATCATCGCGACAATCTACACAATCCCAGAATCAATTGGTTCAGCAGCAAGGTTTTGACCCACATAAGTCCCATCCTCTCATTAATTTGTGCATATTCATATCCATGTACAGTAATATAGTAAAGGGCTTTTTGTCCTCATTCTGATTGGTTTCTCTTTTGGGTGGGTTATTCAGCGCTAGAGTTTCAAATGCATTAGGAGCTGGAAATCCACAAGCAGCACGAGTGTCTGTTTCTGCTGCAATGGCTCTTGCAGTTTTGGAGGCCATTCTTGTGAGCTCAACCATTTTTGCTTGCAGACATGTTTTAGGTTATGTATTTAGCAATGAGCAGGACGTGGTGGATTATGTCACAGATATGGTTCCTCTTTTAAGTCTTTCTATTTTACTTGACACCTTACACGGTACTCTTTCAGGTTGGTTCTTTCTGTTCTCTATTTTTGAATGCTCACTACTCTTCTTATGCAATGACTCTGAGTTGTGCCATAAAATATAATACTTATACATTATAGGCATTGCTAGAGGATGTGGATGGCAGCATCTGGGAGCATATGTAAACCTTGGAGCTTATTATGTTTTGGGAATTCCAACTGCTGTTATATTGAGTTTCTGGTTACAATTAAGAGGTAAAGGGCTGTGGATTGGAATATTAGTTGGTGCCTTCAGCCAAGCAGTTATGCTAGCTCGTATAACAAGTTGTACAAACTGGGAAATCCAGGTTTGCCTCCGCAATCCAAAAATACCATTTTCATAATGTTATATTTACTAAAATTTGTGATTTTCAATAAAATTTCAATTATTGACATTTGACAACACATTGTTGATAATATTTCTCATCTCGTGAAATATCAAACTAAACCTTTTGACTTTAAAGTTTAAACCACAGAAATTATGTTTACAGTCAATGAGAAGTAGCATGTTAACTCATGAAATCTTATTAATATTGAATTTTGAACATGTACTTCTAACTTTTTAGAGTAACCATGGACTACCAACTGAAATGTACTGATTTCTCGAATGTCTGAGATTGCAGGCAATTAAAGCAAGGGAAAGGATATTTCAGACAAGTTTTGCTGTAGAAGACGGGCTAGTTTAAGCAAATGAGAGAAGATCAAATTTTAGTTACTTAGAGGAGGAAAAAGTTTTCTAACAGAACATGTGTATTAATATTGATCTGTTATTTTTTCTCAATCCAAGTTTTGTTAGGGTTATGTATTGTGAAGTAAAGCAATTTGATGGATTCAAGCAGAGTAGTAGCATTTCAATTTCCAATTCCATTAATATCCTTGTGTACAGTATAACAAAGTATAAATTACATAGTAGTTCCGATTAAAATACAATAATTTTAGTTAAATATAAAATTAATGCATTAATGATGTAAAACAATTTTACCCTATTATCTAAACTTAATAATCATGTATATAAGTTTATTAATTTTTATGATAATTTCTTTAAAATTCAAATCAACAATAAATTTTTATTGGTTGATATATATTTGTTTTTGTTAAAAATTATGATACACGAGACAAATATATTTATTATACATCTAATTTATAAATAGAACATGATAATTGATATAAGACAAATAAGATGAAAAAGGACAAAAAAAAATGCTAATAAATTACACTTGTTATCATATTGTTGTTGTACCAAAATCATTGTGATCATAATCATTGACATTCATCTCTATCATAAGTGCTTATTTATTTATTAAAATTTACGAAAAAATTGATATATGATTTTGAATGTACAAGTTTTTTTCTTCTTCTTTCATTTTTTTTTAATTTGAAGCTATATTTTTTGTTTATATTATTTTGTGTTCTTTTTAATTACATATGTATTTATTAAAAAGTTGAGTAACTATCATAAATAATATTTACAACTATAATATATTGCCTCACATTCTTATTATTAAATTTAATCTCATATATCAATATAAATAATTATGTTATTTAATTTTATTGAGTTTATAAAACAAAATTATGATTTATCGATTTTACTTTTTTTACTTATTATTAAGTTTTCATAGGAGAAAAAAAATGATAAATATCAATTGGAGGAAATTTAAGAAATTAGAGAGAAAAGTAAACATTTTCACAATTTTTAATAGAAGCAAACAAAGAAAAAATGATTTTAGATGATATCACAAATCCATCACTCGTAGATAATTTTAATTGTCATCAAATTTGATTAATCATGAAATAAAAATAAATATATGGTGAATTTAATAATTTTACAATAATTATTTTAAAATATATAAATAAATTTTTATTAATTAACAAAAAAATATTTATACTCAACAATATATTGAAATTAAATTATATATAACTAATATTTTAGGGTTTACTAGTACAATAAACAATATAAATATATTTTTTCTACATATTTATAATTTATAACAAATAAATAATTTCAAATATATAAATTATATTATAGTTAAAAATTATAGTAAATATATATTTTAAATATAAATTATATTAGAAATAATTTATCACTTAAATTCTTATTTATAAAATCTAATTTAAAAATAGTTTTTTGTTCCTTTATATAAGATTTAGTTCATATTGTTTGTTGGGACAATTATTTTTAAAATATTTCTAATTAAAATATATTTTCTTAATTAAATGAAATACATTAATTATAAATTCTTCAAAAGACGTATTTAATTGGTTAAGAGAACAAACTTAATTAGGATAGAAAAGTAGTGTAGGACATGATCTAATTGATTAAGAGAAGATAAATATTAGTTAAGAAAGAAAAATAGTTAATGATAATTTTGAAGACAATTTTATTGTTATTAATTATATTAAATATTTTTGTTAATTTTAGTGCATTAGATATTTTTGTGATTTTGAATTAGTATCTTAAGACTTCACCTTAAATTAATCTGATTTAGTCAATTGGTAAGAAAAATCGGTGCATTAGATATTTGATTTTTATATATATAAATAGAGATAATATATAAAATTTATTGACACTCGAGACTTTAAAAAAACAAAAAACAAAACTGATGACTTAATTTAGCTTCGTGACTTTTCTTCATTTATTATCTTTTTAATTTTCTTAAAAAGTGAAGAAAAAAAAACATACAAAAATAATCTCCAAAGCAATAAAAAAACTACTAACTATTAAATTTATATTTCAATGATATCAAAACAAATTTAATAAGAGATAAAAGTAATTAAATATCAAAAGCATTGTGCAAGAACTGAAGAACATTCTCTTTGAAATTAAATTAATATATAAAATGTGTTGTTAAATCGAAACAAACAATTTAAGTTTTCTTATAATTCACCATTTGAATTAGAGCATTAAAAATATTATCTAAATGTCTAATAATAAATCGAAAAATAATTACCTTTCAATATTTTTTTTTAGATTTATAGTGACCTGATAATATTGCTTTCAAATATTTTTAACTCATCTTTCATATAAATAATATAGACATGACATCATAATATGACTGAATCAATTTACAAAGATATTCATAGTACCTGGTGGAATCCTATTGTATTGTATGTAAATGTCCTTCAAATCAGCGATAATCACTATATATGGAGCAAAATTAAATTTTGAATTAGTATAAAAATTTAAATAAGTAATTTATGACATACATTATTGTATACATTATTAAAAAAAATTAAAATTTACTCATTTTCCATAAATCAAATAACAAAACATAATATTTATAAATTTTTAAAAAATAAAAAAATATTTTTTTTATAGAAACTAAAATAAATTTTTTATTTAATTTTAAATAGGCTAAATAAATATTTAAACCTAATATAAATTATTTATTATCAATTTATAATATAATTTATATAGTATATATATTTAAAAATATAATATAATTTATAATATTTATAATTTATTTAAATATATATTAAAAATTTAAATTATAATATAACTTATATATTTTAAAGTATTTATTTATTATAAATTATAGATATATAAGATAATTATTTATCTTAAATATTATACTTGTCAAATTAAAATACTAATTATTTATTATAATTAAATTTAATATATTGTCTAGTTTAAATATTTATTTTATTAATTAATAAGCATATATATTTATATTTTTATAGTAATTATTAATATCACTATTCTTATTAATAAAATCCAACTGTGAATATTTTTTTATACAAAATTTAATTTTTTGTTTTAAATATATTAATTATTTTTAAATTTAAATATCCCTAATTAAACCATGTTCTTATAATTTAATAGAATATATTAATTATAATTTTTTAAAAGATATATTTAAAGAGTAAATAATATTAATTACGAAAGAGAAATAACATAGACCATTCTAATAGATTAAAATAAAGGTGAACATTAATTATTAATTAAAAAAAATAGAACAAAGTAATTTAAAATATATATATATATATATATTTATTATACTACTAGAAGTTTTATCTGTAGGTAATGCCTTTATGGATAATATGTTTTTGTAAATTTTAAAATTCGCAAGAAATTTTCCTATGAAATTTCTTACGAAAAAAATTCGCAACAAAGTTTCCTGCGATTTTTTTGGCAAGAAATTCTACAGGAATATTTTTTACGAAAAAAATTTAAAGAAATTACTAATGCTCACAATGAATTCATCCGAAACATTTGTTTCCACACCTTCAACATATGATACATAATCTTTTAAATTTTAAGATTGTAAATTATAAGCTTAACACTCAACCATATAAATCAATTTATAAGATAAGTATCGTCCCAACTTATATATTTTTTAATTATTTTATTTTCAATCGACGTGAGACTTGAAGTTTTTTTAAAATATTAAACTTATAAATTTAAATATTTTTTTGATTTTTCCTGCGAATTAAAATTGGCAGGAAAATCCGTAGGAAAAATTACTTGCAAAATTTTTCTACCATTTAGTAAACATTACTTGCGGTTTTATTTTTGTAAGAAAATCTACAAGAAACAAAATAAAATTCTTACAATATTTTCTGCAAATTTTTACCATGAAAAAAAATTTCTATGATCATTAAAATTGTAGCAAAATTTGCAAAAATTTCTTGTAGATTATTTTTTATAAAAAAATTGTAAAAAATATCTGTAAATTATTTTTCATAAATAAATTTGTAAATTTTTTTTTTTGAAATTATTATTGCAAGAAAATTTACAAAAAAATTTTGCGAATATTTTTTTTGCAGGAAAATGACATTTTTCTAGTAGTAGTGTTATTATAATTAGATTAATTATTTTTTTATTTCAATAATTAGATCTCTTGATCTAAGTAATATTAAATTCATAATTTCAGCGTACCTTCATATTTGTTTTGTTATTAATTAAAATTATTTTTGGAGCGATGGTTTATGGATCCGTGAAATTGTCGAAAATTGTGAGACAAAAAGTTGAGTGAGTGTGTATAGAATATATAAGAGCACCTCCAACGGTAGGTGTTTAGTGGGTTGCTTAACGTTAAGGAACGGTTCTTGTAAGAAACTCTCGTTGGAGTGAACTTACGTGGCAACCCAGTTGCTTAAAAATTTTTCTTTGTTGCTTCTGCAAGCAACGGTGCTTAGCACCGAGAAGAAGCATTTGATTGGTTGAATCAGATCTACGTGGAACCCTCCAAACAATCAGTCCCGACAGCCCCCGCGCCAGAACCCCCTCCCCGCGCGAACCCGTTCCCCAACGCAGCACTCGACCGGACCCCCTCCCCCTGCGCGCAGCTCCGACCAGACACCCTCCCCCTGCGCGCGCGACTCCGACCGGAATACCCTCCCCCTGCGCGCGCGACTCCGACCGGAACCCCCTCCCCCTACGCGCGCAACCCCTGACCGACCCCGTCAGCCGCGAGCAACCCCTCAGCCGCGCGCAACCCCCGACCAGAAACCCAGCCGCGCGCAGCCCCCAGCCACCAGCCACAGCCAACACCCAACACCCACCACCCACCAGCCACCAGCCACCAGCCACCAGAGAGAATGAGAGACGAGAGAGAGATTGAGAGATAAAAAAGAGAGCTTGAAAGAGAAAGAGGGGACGCCAGAGAGACGTTTATTTTTTATTTTTATATCTTATTTTCTGTTTTTATTTTTTATTTTTTATTTTTTATTTTTATTTTTTATATTTTATAATAAAAAATACATTTTGTAAAATTTTATTAAAAAATAATTAAATTAAACACATTTTCAGTATTTCTATTTTATAATTTTTTATTTGTTATTTATATATATATATATATATATTATTCATAATAATTAATTTTTAAAAAATTTATAATAAAGTATAGTGTGAGGTGTCAAAAAGTGTAGTATGAGTTGTAAAAAAGTAGGGGTGCTTATAAGAAACTTCTATTGGAGTAAAAATTATAAAAATATAGTATGAGTTGCTTAAAAGTGACGTGACATAGTAAGACCCATTTAAAGTGGTTGGGTGTAGTTGCATATTGTGCTACAGAGGATTTTATCCAAGGTCAAGTAAAAGCCTCTCAAGGTGGGATACATTCTCTTCCCACCTCAGGTGGCGTCTCAAATCAAATCGCACTTATAAAACACTAGATCATCACCCTATTGTTACATACTGAAACTCGTATATATTTATACGTTTTTCCATCTGTCTCAACTCTCAACTCTCAACTGGGTGCAGTGCTTTAGAGAGGATATGAAAGAGGGTCTCTTACACGCCGCACCCATAATAACATGGAGCGTCTTTGCTCAAGAGATGAAAACCGTCGCTTATATAGCAGCTCCTATGATTACTGTTACTCTGTCACAGTATTTTCTTCAAACAATAGCAATGATGATGGTTGGTCACTTGGGCAAGCTTGCTCTCTCTAGCACTGCCATCGCCATTTCTCTCTGCGCTGTCACTGGCTTCAGTGTTATTGTAACTCTTTTTTTCTCTTTTAGTTTTGCATGTTTAGATAAATTTGATTATCTTTTTGTAGATGTCATATATAATACAGGAAGAATCTAGAGTGGCCTGGTTGTTGGTTAAGTTTGGCTGTGCTTAAGTCAAAACTAACTCACTACGTTAGGGGACTAGGGGTCCCCTCATTTTTATATGCACTATTCTTATTTTGTTCATATCACTATTCTATTGATGTAAAATCTCCGTCACATACCCCTTAAAGTAATTCGACAACAATCTAACAATAGGTGGATAGTAGCTCGACTGGAATAATGACAATAGTCAGGATAAACCTTAATACTATATTTGATTTTGAGTTTGAGTTTAACTTGATACTAAAATTTAACTCATTAGGTGAAAGTTGTCCCTCAGCATTATTTAGTCTATTTTACTATTCTACGTGGAATCTTTATCAGTAATGTGAATTTTTCAACTCACATGAGGATATTGAAATGGATGCATGCTAGGATATTTAGTATACTTGTTGTGACTTATATTTGAGATTGGAGAATTAATTGCACTTTGTATTTTGTACTCGTGAAACAGTTTGGAATGTCATGTGCACTGGAAACTCAATGTGGGCAAGCATATGGAGCACAGCAATATCAAAAATTCGGTGTTCAAATTTACACTGGTATTGTTTCTCTTACTCTAGCTTGTCTTCCTCTAACTCTTTTGTGGATATACTTGGGGAAGATACTCACTTTACTAGGCCAAGACCCTTTGATTTCTCAAGAAGCTGGAAACTTTGCCTTGTGCATGATCCCTGCTCTATTTGGTTATGCAACACTTCAGTCCTTGGTTCGATATTTTCTTATGCAAAGTTTGATCAGTCCCCTTTTCATTAGTTCCGGCATTACTCTTTGCTTCCATGTAGCTTTCTGTTGGCTACTGGTTTTTAAGTTTGGATTTGGCAACTTGGGAGCTGCATTTTCTATTGGAACTTCGTACTGGCTGAATGTGATTTTACTCGTATTATATATGAAATTCACTCCTGGGTGTGAAGCGACTCGGGTCCCAATTACAATGGAATTATTCCATGGGATTGGGGAGTTCTTCCACTATGCTATTCCTTCAGCTGGAATGATTTGGTGAGTTTCTTCCTCTCACACTGATCTTTAATGCTGTGTTTTTATTTGCCCTTTGGTTTTCAGCCATGGTCTGTTTCTTACATATTTGATCATTGCAGCCTTGAATGGTGGTCAGTTGAGCTGCTAACCTTGCTTTCTGGCCTTCTACCAAATCCAGAGCTTGAAACTTCAGTCTTATCTATATGGTATGTTCGCTAGCGTGGAAATTGTTATTCATACCCAAATATTGATTTCCATTCATGTAAGTGGTGCAAATTTGTTGTTTAAATGTTGACTATTTTCTGATCAGTTTATCAATCATGACAACAATCTACACAATCCCAGAATCAATTGGTTCAGCGGCAAGGTTTTGATTCACACAAGTCCTATCCTCATGAATTTGTGCATTCTCATATTCATGAAGAGTAATATAGTAAAGGGTTTTTGTCCTCATTCTGATTGGTTTCTCTTTTGGGTGGGTTATTCAGCGCTAGAGTTTCAAATGCATTAGGAGCTGGAAATCCACAAGCAGCACGAGTGTCTGTTTCTGCTGCTATGGCTCTTGCAGCTTTGGAGGCCATTCTGGTGAGCTCAATCATTTTTTCCTGTAGGGAGGTTTTAGGCTATGTATTTAGCACTGAGCAGGACGTGGTGGATTATGTTACAGATATGGTTCCTCTTTTAAGTCTTTCTGTTATACTGGACACCTTACATGGTACTCTTTCAGGTTTGTGTCTTTCTGTTCTCTATTTTTCAATGCTCACCACTCTTCTTATGCAATAACTCTGGGTTGTGCCATAAAATATAATACTTGTTCATTATAGGTATTGCTAGAGGATGTGGATGGCAGCACATAGGAACATATGTAAACCTTGGAGCTTATTATGTTTTGGGAATTCCAATTGCTGTTATACTGGGTTTCTGGGTAAAATTAAGGGGAAAAGGGTTGTGGATTGGAATACTAGTTGGTGCCTTCAGCCAAACAGTTATGCTATCTTGCATAACAAGTTGTACAAACTGGGAAAAACAGGTTTGCCTCCACTTCCAAGTCTTGTCGCTTTGCACTTGGCACAGACCAAAAACACTATTTTCACAATATCTTTTCAAGAGGAGTACTAGCAATATATCCTCTAACACACACCCTACTACTAGTTACAATTTATTAAAAATTATAAAATCAGGAAAAACTTTTTAAATGAGTAAGAAGAGAAACTTACTAAAATTTGTGATTTTTATTAAATTTCAACTGTCAATTATAGGGGAAATGTTGCTAATATTTTTTATCTCGTCAAATATCAAACTAAACCTCTTGAATTTAAAGTTTAAAACAACAGAAATTCTGTTTACAGTGAAGGAGAAGTAGTATGTTAACCCATGCAATCTTATCAGATTTGAACATGTTCTGGCAACTTTTTTTTAGAGCAACCATGGACTACTAACTGAAATGTTCTCACTTCTGGAATGTCTGAGATTTCAGGCAATTAAAGCAAGGGAAAGGTTATTTCAGACAAGTTTTGCAGTAGAAGATGGATTAGTTTAAGCAAATGGAGAAGATTCCTTGCAGCTTTGAGCCGGTTTAACTGGTATTGGTGAATCATCCAATTCTGGTTGCAGAAAAGATGGGTGTATTGGATTAGGGTTTTAAAAGACTTTTTTAGTTGAAAAAAGTCTTGTGAATTTTAAATGACTTTGCAGGATTTTCATGACTTTTAAGATTTTATAGGATTTCGTAAGACTTTCAATCAAGATTTTAATGGGTTCTGCAAGATTTTTAAGTTAAGATTTTAATGGATTCTGCGGGACGTTATGAACTTTGCAAAATTTCGTAGATTTTTGACATATGATAACAGTTCAAGATTTTTTTTTCATACATTCAAATTTAAATAGAGTCAAAGACAAAAAGAAAATAGCAATGTCTAGATAAATAATAAAAATAATTTTCCGTAATATCATGTCCTTCTAAATAACATTCACTCACATATTCATAGTTATACTAGCATCCAAGCATTAACATCTTTTCGCTCTTGCTCCTGAGTTTTAATAATAGACTCAAAATTATGATTTTTATTAATCGATAATGTTGAAGATGAAGATTCGTTCACCACTCCAATTGAAAATTCAACAGAATGACATTCTTTACGAAGAAAGTTATGTAGTGTTACACAAGGTAAAAATTATTCTAAACAACATTCAAATTTTTTATAATTAGTGATTTAAAATATTTTATTTATAAATGATAAAGAAAAAAAACAGTGGGATAGCTACCCTACTCTCTTATAACTAAATATGTCCCTTCATTTTATATTGGTATTTGAGTGAAAGTTTGTCTTTCGTACACTTTTATTCATTTAAAATATCTTAAAAATTTACAAACATCAACTAGGAGAAAAAAAATCTGAAATTTGTTACAAGTATAAAATAATTTTTTAAATTTTTTAATTGCTTTCAATTATTCACTCATGAAAAAATATTTTTAATGTTGAATTCTAAGATACTGAAATGTTTTATGTTAATTTTCCTTTTTAAAATATAAAAAATCCTAATTTCATAATATAAAAAAAAAATTATAGTTAAAAAAAGAAATAAAATAATTGTTGAGTAAGAATAACAGTAACAAATTCAAGAGAGAGATAGATCGCAATTTTTGTACTGAGAGGGTTCTATTCCCAGAAACCCTAACTCAAATTCATCTTTTATATATATATATATATATATATATATATATTATTTTTTTATTCTAATAAATCTAAATTGATTACAAGGTCTTGAAGATTTACGGTTGATTATTGAGATCATGATATCAATTTTAACTTTCACCTTTCCCTTTTCTTGACGTGTGTTATAAAAAAAATTACTACTTAAAAGTTGAAATTTCAAGCATTTTTTGTGTTATATAACTGGGGAACAGTCTTAACTATCATTTACGTATAGAAGTTTCACCAAATAGGAGAGTATTATATATGAGCGGTAGTGTAGTATTATTAGCAAGAAAAAATTGAAGAAAACATGAGCATAAAAATAAAAAGATGAAAAACTCACTTGAAAATTCTTGAATCACTTGAAAAGTCACTTCAAATAATCCTTCAAAATTTGATGGGTTTGGATGTGATTATTTTATGAATTTGGTATTTGTAGATACCACTAAAAATCCTTCAAAATCTCTCTAATACAACAATCTTTTAAAGCTAATTAATTATTTTTAAATTATAAAAAGTCTCAAATGAATACTAATAAATTTTAATGGATTTTTTAAAAAGAATATTAAAAATCTAGATTAAATACCACTAAATTATTTTTAAGTGACATAAAATCCTGATTAAATATTAATGGACTTTTTTACTATAAAAAAAATCTTTTAAAATTCTAAACTAATACACCCCTAAAGTTCAGTAACTTAAAAGAGGAAAAAGTTTTCTAGAAGGACAAGCGTAGTAATATTCATCTGCTATTTTTTTGTCAATCTAATTTTGGTTAGGGTCTTGTAACGTGAATAAAGCAATTTAATGAATTCAAGCAGAGTAGTAGCACTTCAATTTCCAATTCCATTAACATCCTCGAGTATATAATATAACAAAAAATAGATAATAGAGTAGTTCCAATTAAAATACTATAGTTTTAAATAAGAAAAAAAAAATGCACTAGCAGTGTAACATCATCCAAGCACACCTGACATCTATGTTAAATTTGTTGATTTTTATGATAGCTAATTTAAAAGTAAAACCAATAATATTATTTGATTGGTTGAGAAATTAGTAGTTGCATATTTGAGGTGTAAATAAATATAAAATAACCCAACCAATTTGCACATTGGTCAAACAAATATTACTAAATCAAAATGTAAATGTAAATACTTTTTTCCCCTATGGTAAATGTAAATTCTAATTGAATTTGAGTTTTGTTATTTAACACCAAATGCATATATCAAATATATAGAATGGAAGTGTGAGGTCAACTATTCACTGAACTTTTATCGGCTATTCTATTACCTAAGTTGTAATAGAATCAAATTCAAGCAGATTATAGTTTAGAGTGTTTAAATAAATAATTTAATCAAGTACTTGCTTATTAAAACAATTTGAAAAGTTGATTTATAATTTTGAATGTACAATTTATTGAAATAAGATTAAAAAAATATTTTAATAAACTTCTTCATAAATTTTGTTTTATAAAAGATCATGAATCACTTTGGTGAACTCAAATAAATTATTCTGATCATCTTCTTAATTAAAGTTAAGATATATCAACACAAGAGACTTAAAATAAATTATGAAAAAATGTCAACGCATATAATTCAGATAATTATACCATGATCCATATGAAAATTTAAATTTCGTTTAATGCAGGAATATTTTATACTTTTGGTATAAAAATTTTACACTATCAATTAATTAAAAATTATTTTTTATATAATTTTTAAGATATTTATTATAAAAGTCAATATATCTATTATTATATATAAAAATTAATGATTCAATGACAGTAGTAAGTACTCTTTTTCTCTAATTGTTATGAGAGAAAATCTTCATGTGTAGATAAATTTATAACTTTTACAATAATTATATTAAAAATTATATTAACAATGATTTAAAGTTGTTAAACAGTGTAAAAGTGCATAATCATTAATCTAATTTTCTACCCTCTTTTATATATTAAAATAATTATGAGCATGATTATATACAAATTTAGAATAATGTATCTATTAAAAAAATTATTAATTTTAATAAAAAAAATATCAATTTTTTTCTCTCTAAATTTATATCTAAACAAATTCTATATAAAAAAAACGTATTCATAAACTACTATCAGATAAAATAATATATTTACGTTTTTTCTTTTGTTGAAGAGAACATTATTAGAGGTTCTTATTAATTTTTTTCTTGACTTATCATTTCTTTCAATTTACTTTGAATATTTTTTTTATAAATTAAATATATAAATCATTAGACAGTGAAATAACATTATACCACAATATAAACTATTCTATCATAATTTAAAATATAATTTATATATTAAAAAATTTATTTATTATAAAAATTAATTTATATATATAAAATAAAATAATTGTTTTGAATTAAGAGTATTTTTTTATAAATAAAATTAAATATTTTATAAAAAAATAATATTATATAATAGTATAACATATTTATTATAAATCCAAAAATATAATAATATTATTAAAAATTATAAAATATAAAATTTATCCTGAACAATTGTCCTGTTAGTGGTTTTTAATTGAATGAAAGATTTAAAAATAGGATTGGCTTAAACCCCTATTCCGTGATTCAGTTACCGAACCCAAGATACGAACGCCGTCACTCCGGTTGTGGTTGTGTTGAGGACGATGGCTGTAAGAGCCAAGAAAGAGAAAGAGCGCCTCAATCTAATCTTAGGTTCCTACCTCACCACTATCCATGAAACCCTCCAGGTATCATATTCATATTCATATTCATACTCGTTCCTCTCTGCTATCAATAACATCATCATCTTTTTAGGTTTTGGATCAAACGCCACCTTCTTCTTCCTCCGCCAAAGTCACCTGGGACGATGTCATCAAGATGGCTGACCAAGTCTCTAAACAAGCAACCACAGGTTCGCTATTCTTAAATTCAATTGTCAAATTATGTTTTAGCCTAGGGAAGTGAGATTGCATTGCATGAATTCTATTGTGCAGTGGGAATGCTTTGGAGTGGAGACAAGCCAGAACCCAAAGCAATTGAGGAAAATATGGCAGCGTACTTCAACAATCTACAAGGTTTCCTTTTGCTTTCCCATGCCAGTCTGGTAGCTGCAGGGCCTACCTTGTCTTCCACTGTTCATTCATCTGTCAAACAAGTCGTTGATTCCAGCTTCAGGATGATGAAGGAAACTGTCTCCTTATATGGTATGATAACTACTAATTACTGATTGGTGGCATGTGTAGATCAGTAATGTTTCACTAGCAGCACAAATTGGAACATGTTTATCCTTAGACCACCACTTCTATCCACTCCCTCTGTCACAAATGTAGAATTGAATAAACTTTTTCAGAAGTACTTCCGAGAGAGAAAAAAATTAAAAGAAAAAATGAAATAAGTTTTTCTATTAATTAATTTGTAATTTTTTTTGAAAAAGTTATATGAAAGAGTTTTTACAAATTAAATTATACATAAGTTATTTTTAAGCTTACGGAGAAGTTTATTTTATTTTTCCTTCTGATTTTATCCTCTTAGAAGTGCTTTTGATAAAGTTTATTCAAACATGATCTATGACATTGAGAGTTGAGTTGAGAAGAAACACATGCAACCTGAATGATTTCACGATATCTAGGTGATAGTGAATTAATGAAGGAGATGATGGATATGAGGGTGGCTAAGATATTTAGTTTTACTGGTGTTAGAGGTGTTTTCAAGTCCTTTCTGTTACACCATGTTTTCATGATATGCCCTTTTTCTTTGGGATGTCGAGGATCATGTCATTCGTTGATCCGGTAGTTATATATATATATATGTGGAGGACAATTGTCTGTCTAAATCATAATACTTGCGATATGGGGTTTCTCCCTTCACAAAACTGGATTAACTGTCATAAAAAATAACATTCCAGTTTTGTACGGCATTGAACTTGACAAGCTTCAATAGGTTGAAAAATATGTTGATTAAGAAGTCTGACACTAATATGCATTGATTAAGGATGCTTTTGGTTTCGGAATACACACATCATGCTCTTTGGAAAATCATTTTTAATTCATTGACATTTAATATGCTATCATTGATATACCCCCATTAGTTCATTGTTCCTTTATATATATTTTGGTTGACTAGATTATCATGCTTCAACTCACTCACTACACAACAGCATAGTCCTGATCCCACGTCAAATTACTTTTCCAATATCTTATTGGATTGTTGACAACCTTCTTTCTCTTTTGACGAACACTAACAGGGTCCCATTGTAAAGACCAGAAACTATCAGTACCGCAATTGGTTGGTGCTGTATGGGAAGCATGTTCTGCCCTTAAGAAGACTCCTTCAACAAATATTACAGCAATTGGGCGAGGAATGACACAGGTTGCTGTTTCAGTGAAAGATGTTCTTCGTGAGATGAAAGAATTGAAGCCTGATTCATGTGATGATCAAGTTGACAAAGCTGCTGGTGAGAGTTGTGCAGAAGCAGTGTCTGAGCCACATGATGATAATTCAAGTGAAGGTGATATAGGGAATGACCTGTCGCCTGAAGAGATGAAAGTGGCTGAAAGAGCAATTGTGGTTGTCTCTGATACGCTTTCAGTTATAAAAGTACTTATTCACTCCATCATAGGCTTGCTTAAGCTGGAAAAACCTAATGACAACAGCAGTTTTGTAAATTCGCTGGAAAAGTTGTTGCAATTGTGTCAGGAACTTGGCCGGCAGATTGATGAGATTGGAGCTTGCCTTTATCCCCCTCAAGAGATTGCTGCCATAGAGGCAGCTTTGGAAAAAATCCGCAGCATTATTGATGTTGTGCAAGTGGAGGTAGGAGAACTTCTAGGCGCATCAGATGTACTTCTGGAGCCATGCAATGATTTGAGGAGTTCATTGAGACGGCTTGAATCTGAACTAAGTAACTCTAGTACCGCTGAAATAGAAGCTAGAGTGGAAAATATAACATTAAACAATAAGTAGACTCTGATCTGTGTACTTTTTTTTTTTTTTTAATATTATTACTATTATTATTATTATTTTCGGGGTTGGTTTAATGTGCAATGAATTTGACGTTGTAGAACTCATGGCAATGATCCTTTTGATTTATAATTTTGTACGCACCAGTGTCTAACCTGGTCAACCACTGATTTGATTTATGATTTCCGTTTCCTACAAATAATATATATATATATATATATATATATATATATATATATATATATATATATATCAATGAGATTTCTGCTGAATATTATCTTGGTCTGGATTGGATAAGTTTGTCTATATACACTTAGAAGAAAATAAGAAGAGAAAAAAAATCGAAAAAAATATATGATAAAATGGATTGAGCTTATCTGACAAGTTAAAATAAATTTATACAATTAACTTATAGAAGTTGTATCATTTAACTTCTTTAAAAGTTGATTTTAACTCAAGAAAAAATTATTATACTTTTTTTTTTCAACCAGTTTGTATAGAAAAATTTATCTAATACAATAAGTAGACTCTAAAATATGTACTTTAATATTATTGTCATTACTTTAGGCGGAGGTTGGTGGAATATATCTGCAATGAATTTGACGTTGTAGAACCTGTGTTACTGTTCAACTTGATTTGATTTATAATTGCCGTTTCCAAATAATTCAGGGTATGTCTTGTGTTTGGATTTTACGTCACATTGGTTTCAAAATCAGATATTTTTCACATTTAACGTAAAAACGTATATGTTTCGCCTCTAATTTTCACTTCTTTTACGCACTCTCTTTGGATAAGTACTCAAGTTTTATTGCTCTAACCATACACGTCACATTTTTATTTTATTTGCACACAGGATTTTAATTTTAAAACGTGTTATGAACTGAATGTTGGGATGAATTTTAAACGAAAACCTCCAAATGCCAAGACTCGACGGACTTTGGGAATGACTGGTTACAGAATTAAATGTTTAACTCAATCAGAATATAGGAAGAGTAATGCTCTGATACGAGTAAAAATTTACACTAGATTGCTATGTGAATGTACATTAACACGTGTTCAGACTGAAAATTCTGGCACAAAACTATGATGGGGCTAAAGTCACCGTCCAGTAAGCTTGACCATCCATGCGCCACCTAGGTAAAGACCCAATAAGGGTGCCGCTAGAAGAACTTGAGTGAGAGGATCAGTGGATGGCGTAACTATAGCAGCTGCCACTACTGCACCAACCACAACGTACCTCCAAATTGACAGCATCTGGTCTCCGGACACAAGTCCAAGTTGTCCCAATAGAAATTGTATGACAGGTACCTGCAATTTGACTTCCTTTAGATTCCATGACTACTAAAGTTTGGAGGGAAAAAAGGATTGCACAGGTAAGAGATGGTACAATACAAATATATGAGACTATTTGGATAGAAATTTAAAAGAACTTTTCTACCAAAAATAAAGAAATTTTTTTAATAGAAAAATTCTCAAAAATGCTTCTATATTGTATCTAAACATGCTCATAGAGATTACTTCTTATTTTTGTTTCATCAAGCAACAGTTCTGAACTACTTATGCAAAGGAATGATTGATTACAAATGGACTCTAAACAAAAACTATCTTATGAGAATTCTTCATCTTAATAGCAATAGCATGGCTTTCTTTTGAATTCCTAACAGAAGGATGTTGTTGGAGCGTCCACATTGTTCATAACTCCAAATAGACCCCAAGCAGGTATGTTTAAAAATGTAATTATTTGCTGCTCTATATGTATTTAATATCTAAATCTTTTGGGAGCAGAAGAAGCGAGATTAGGTCAATGGCTTCGAGGCATGAATTGGTGTCAGCTAGAATACACTGTTTACCACATATTGACAAAGAAAGGAAGAATAAAGCCGGGAGAAAAGAATTACCTGGAAAGATAAGCCTGTACTGAACATAAGCACCAGAACAAATTCAAAGTATTGATCAATGGACCACAATGATTCAACAGCACCTTCAGCGTAGTTAACAAAGAAGTTTAATGCTGCAGGTGTCAGAACTAAGTAGGAGAAGGTTATTCCGGCGTAGAAAAGAACTGATGAGCCTAAAACAATTGGCCCTAGAAACCTTCTTTCAGCTTTTGTAAGTCCTGGAAGTACAAAAGCTATGATTTCGTAGAGGATGATAGGACTTCCCAAGAGAAGGCCACAGTATCCAGACACCTGCACTTCACAATGACAAAATATAAATTCTATCAAGGTAGCTTTTTGTATTTTATCTTTATTTAGAGTTTTAACTCAACATAGATGGATTTGAAAAACGGTTAGATGCACAACACAACATCACCATTGGCTGTACATCAGGTAGTAGCATATTTTCTTTGTTGAGATCTCATATTGACTAAAGATATGATCAACTTAATCATTTTAAGGTTTGGTCAGTCTTCACCTTCCAAGTTAGTTTTGTGAGATTGAGTCACATCCTAAGTCCAAATTCAAAAAGATTCTTTAACAACTATCACTAACCCCCCTCCCAACCCAAAAAAAACACAAACAATTGATGACAGAAAGATTATTAAGATGGCACACACAAAATATAGATTTTGGCCAATCACTCCCTAATACTATGCACCATGTGCCCATGAGATCTTATCATTTGATGTAATGTAAGCAGAAATGAACATACTGTATTTAATCACAAGAGTTTCGTCTTATTTGAATTTTTATTTTTTAATTAAAGCTATCAGAGATAAAACAATTAGCACAAGAATAAACACATTCCAATTATGCTGTGCCATTAACCTTATCTGAGATGAGAACTAGTTATGAGGAAGACATAAGAATTAAGGCCGCTTTATACATTCCAGATGAAGCAAGAGAGCAACAGCACAAAACACTGGTTTAATTTTGCATAAATGTGTACCATAAAATAGAATATCACAGCTCATTTGACAAGGAAGGAAGCAATAACCATCTCAGAGACATGTAAGAAATCTTACCTTCAATGTTGTGAAGAAAAATTCACCAGGAGCTAGCTGAAGAAATCTTACACCCTGTAATTTAACAGGAGCTTCGAGAACCATTATCAGTTCTTTTGAAAATGCAAAGCATCCCAAAATGCTCGCTCCAACTGCTAGAACGGATACAAATATTCTCTGTCGCAGCTCTTCAAGATGATCAAATATGCTCATTTCTTTGTCATCAGGAAGAAGCTCTTTACTTGGATAAAGAAAATCATAGATAGGACTTCGATCACCATCTTGCTCAAAATTTCCCTGCGTTTCTTCAGCTGTACTCTCAAAAAGATCTGTGTTTTCTAACACAAGAACGATCTCAGAATCTTAACCAAAACTACTACAATTGTGGAAACATTTCCCCCTGATAATCATTTAACTGGGGGGAAATGTTTTTTTTAGTATAATTTCAAATATACATGCATTAACCCATTATTAAAATACTAATAAAAGAACACCAAGGATAGGTTAAGTTAAACAATATAGTATTAGCACAAATGATATACTAATCATATTTGGAAGTTATCCTCATGGCATGCTTACAAAATATAAGACAAATACGATTAAGGCATTAAATAGAAGGGGGAAATTATTGAATTTGACGAAGTGGGTTTCGGTGTTACTTACCGGGCCTTTCTTCAAGGGCGGAGCCCAGCCCAGTTGCGGTAGTAGTCAAGTCCTGTTGCTTCTCTCTGAGGTCGTCATCGACGGCGAAGCAGAGAAAGCTCCTATTCCTCCTCCTCCGTGACCGTGAGAGAGGGAAACTCAACCCGGGTGTATTTTCGACCCGAATAGAAGTTCGGAGCGACCCGAATTGAGGAACGATATTCATAGGAACGGTGGTCGTTACCAATCCCATGCCAATGTTTTTTGATTGGCTCTTGTTTTGTTAGATACGATTTGCTTTGCTTTTGGTTTTGGATGTTATGTGGCTTCGCCGCCTGATATTTTTCACTTGCACCTCTTTCAGACACAAACCAGGACTATTCTTAACTATTGCATTAAGCACAAAAATAAAATAATGTACACGTATTGTAATTTTTAGTTTTTTAAAATTAATTTTCTAAAATTCAACATAACACTGGGTAGTCGTTAAGAAAACAAAATAATCGATGAATAAATTTGTAGAATATAATTTATAGATTTAACTGTATTGGAAAATATTGTTAAAACGAATTTCTGCTTTGATACCTTATAATAGTTCGAGAAATCTTGTTATATGAAGGACATTATGAGGAAACAAAAAAGTAAATCTTTAAATATTTATTTCATAATAGAATTCATTACCGAATAAGAAAATATGATTATAATTAAATAAATATTTTTCTGTACATGAAATCTGTAAAAATTAAATCAATTTATATTTTTTTTTTTTGCATCGAAGTTGATTTTTTAATTTGTTTTATTATATGTTTATAAATAATAAATATCTTTCGTAAGAAGTAACTATATTAGAATAAGAACATAAAAGTTGAATTAAAAAATAAATAATACATGTATTAATGTTATAAAAAAAATTAATTTCCTTACATCATAAATATTTATGTTTAATAAATTTATTAAATTTTATAATAACTATCGTAAAAACCACCCTAAAAATAGTTTTTAACTTCACAATGAAAATATAATTTTATTAAACTCTTTATTTAATTACTGTATCATCGTGAAACTCTTGTAGCAAATCAGTCGGGCTTTAATGAAGCCCATCACAGGTATTGGGCCGTGTTGGATAAAGAAAGGACCTTTGGTCGTTGCAAATAAATAGGCTTGGTTGTTGTTCCCGCCAATTGTGTTGCATCATCGGCGCGAAATGGCGCTAGAGAATCACATAACGAAGGCGGTGAATGTGCTTCGAAGCAGGATCTGTGACCCCAAGTTCATCTTCTCCAACGATTCTCCAGACAGCAACTACAGGTATGAACTAACTTCTTCTCATACAGTTAATGTTCCTCCTCTTCATTCAATCAAATCAGGAATCGATGACCTTACTTCACTGGTTTCTCATATCAGCAAACTGAAATTCATGATATCGAGTTCGGTCACGGAGGCGTGCAATAACTCTATTCTTCTTCTCGGTCCCCGTGGCTCCGGCAAGAACGCGGTTCGTTCATCACTCACCTAAACCTCGCATTAAGGGGTTTCCTCCATTTTCTTTTCACTATGTCTTGTCTTGTTAGGTTTTGGAGCTTGTCATTCAAGATTTGCTGCAACAGTATCCGGACTCGATTTCAGTGGTATTCATTGTCTCCTAATATTGATGTTAATAATTTGTGGAAGTGTGTTTTTCTCTCTTTTGAGTTAAATTTTCACTGCAGATCAGGTTAAACGGACTTTTACATAGTGATGACATCTCTGCATTCAAGGTTGGCATTCTCGAAACCTGCTTATCCAACCCTATCCAATGTGAAACTCTCATTCATACTTGCACACTGACACTATGACATTGTGGTTTCTAAATTTCTGTTAAAAGATGTGGAGTAAATCTTTCTCTTTTTAAGAAATTGTGAATTTACAAAGGAATTGGATGGTGATGGACCAAGCTGTGCAATGCAGCTCAAACTATTTCTGGATATGCAAGAGCAATGAGGATTTGTTATGCACATTATAAAACTTTCTAGTCTTATTGAAGAGATTGTTTGAACTAATAGATTTAGGTTGGATTGCTGCCTGTAACAGCCTGTTCTTGTATGGTGTCTCATTTGTTGTTTCAAATGATGATCAAACAGGAAATGGCTAGGCAGTTATGTATGGAGCATCAATTGTTGTTTTCCAAAGCGGTAAGATGAACTACCTATACAAAATTCATACCACGCATTTACAATTATGGTACAGTGATTTTTTAATCTTTATATGAATCTTCTGTAGGCATCATTTGATGACAACTCCCAATTTATGGTGGCCATGCTAAAGTGAGTAAAAGTTATCTTGGTTGAAAAAGGAAAATAAATTGAAGTTCCAAAGCATTTATTATCTTTGTTTTATAGGGAATGTGGATTGGCACATAAAACAGTAATTTTTGTTCTGGATGAGTTTGACCTCTTTGCTAAGGTAAGGATCCTTTTTCTTTTGCCCTTTGATCATTTCTCAAATCCTTGTAGTGTAAATTCTGGGTTATAATTGTTGTGTTTCCCAACCTCTTTACTCTTTTAGTATTAAGTAATCTTGTTTGTAGTCTGCGTTCTATTATGCTTTTCACTTTAACTTTTTTAATCATACATTTGCTACTAACTCCATCCTGATTCTTTGCAGGGAAAACAGCGGTTACTTTATAGTTTGCTAGATGCAATGCAATCAATAACATCACAGGCTGTTGTACTTGGCATTAGTTGCCGTCTGGTATGTGCTTTACAGTTATTTCCCTTTTCTTATATAAACTTTCAAGTAGTTACAAATATTTCATGTCTGAATTTCTTTATGTGATTGGTTGAGAAAAAATTCCTCTAAATTGATAGTGGATCAAGAGTTTCCCACTTTTCTTTGCTTGCGCATATTTTGAGAAAATAATCTATCATTGCATGTGGTGCTTGTAGATTGTAGATCATAAAATAACTTTTACAAATCAAGATGATCCACCTTGCAGGATGCAGATCAGCTGTTGGAGAAAAGAGTACGATCTCGTTTTTCACATAGAAAGCTGTTGTTCTTACCCCCTTCCATGGAAGATTCACAGAGGTAGGTGGATTGTGCTTTCCATTGGACTGAACTATGCAGATGGTGATGTTAAACATGCACTACTTGATTTCTTGTCATGCAGCTTACTGGTGCGCATGCTGACATTACCAATTGATTCAAGCTTCCCACATGATTATGCTGTTGAATTTAACAAAAACGTCCGAGTATCCTTTTTATTGTGAGTGATTTTTTTATGTTTAGTTGGCCTTCAAAATGAACACGAGTGCAACCCACATTAATTTATTCATTTCACAAAGCACAAGAATTCACATGTTTTGACCATATTGTGCAATCACAGAGACTTGATCTGAATCCTAACCCATAAATTAATAATGCATACATTTTGACTTGTTTGTCCATAAGTTGGTATTCTTACATTTTCAGTTCACGAGCTTTGCAGAAAGAACTATAGTTGCAAAGCTTTTCAATTTTTTGCATTCCCATTCACTGCATTTGTGTTTCTGCGAGTAAACTGATTTCATTGAAAACAGTTAGTTTGCATCTACAAAAGCTGTTATGGGTGGAAAATTCACACTCCTGTATTTTCTTTGATTAATGAAAATTCACACTTGTTGAGCTGGTTAAGAAACCCTTGACAAATTGCAGAATATTATAGAAGATAGAAGGTTCAAAGAAACCCTCAATAAATATTTAAATATTGACTCCTCTGTCAAAGATTTGCTGAGGTTTCTGTAAGTATTTTTCACACTTCTGTTAGCTGTTGAATATGAGTAGATCATCCTCCCAGACTTATGTTTGATTATTTTCCAGATTTTGTGCAGTCTCTCATATGGATTTGCAGACTGGGTTCCTGTCTCGGGAGAACTTTGAAGTTGCATTTTCAAGTATCCAGAGGCATCCCAAATTGGAATTTTTAAGAAGTATGGTAATTTTAGATAATTTATAGTTTATAATATACTCTTCTTTCTATATTAGAGATTTAACCCCCATTGATGTTCTATTTATCTATAACCTGTTTCCATTTAATGGGTCTTGATTTTTTATCTTGGAGTCTTCTCCATAATTCAGTATACTTGCTCTTTAGATGGAGCAATTAATGGCTTTTTGGTTATAATTGCAACTTGCAAGCAGATTGCTCCGAATTAGAACTTTATATATTGGTTTGCATGAAGAGTTTGGAACTTAAAGAGCAAAGTTTATGCAACTTCAATTCTGTAATGAAAGGTAATATTTGTTGCGTTTTTCTTTCACTCTTTTTATATTATTTATTTATGTGTTTGTCATATTTTGCAGAGTATAAAAGTGTACATGATTCCTTCCAGACTTCTAGAAATGCTTGCTTAAGGGTGTGTTTACTTGCTTTGATGATTTTCTTTTGTCAGACGTGTAATATATAATAAATGATAGTTATGGTATGTTTCCTACTATTTCTCTCCAACCCCAAATTTATTTGGTGGTATTTGTTACCTTGTGTATGCAGGCATTTGAACACCTTATACATCGTGAATTGATATGTTTCACGGACAATAGAGGACAGAGTTTGTCTGTTGAATTTCGTCCTGTAAAGCTTCTAATTTCACCGGCGGAACTACATCAGGGCATAGGAGCCAACAATTCATGCCCTGTAAGTTAACTGACTAAATTAGCCCACCTGTATTTTAATTATCTGCCGATTGCGAAATAAGAATTGCGTCGATTTCATTGGAAGCATTTGATTGAGTTTTAGGTTATTTGTTTTCTAGTTTACTTTGTGTAACTTCTTCCGCTCATTGTTACGTGTAATATACGTGAACGTTAGCGATGGGAACTTAATTTATTAAATTATATGCCTTCAAACGATTTTAGGTTCAATTTTGAGATTCATGTGTATGAAAAAAAAAAAAACTGTTGGGAAGAGTCTCCACTTTAGTGCTTCACCTATGAGTCTATGACTGAGATATTAGTCTCTTATATACCGTATAGGAGGATATGTTGAGAAACCAAAATAGTAGTACTAATTAAATTGTATGTTTTACAGCCTAAGCTTAAAAGGTTCATGGATCGTGAAGGCATCATTTGAGGGACATGACTTTTGGTGCTTCACTGTAGACTGTATGTGGTATGATTCCAAATTCTGATAAGTTCAGCCAGTTTATGAATAAATAAATGTCTCTTTTGTTTAGTTAATGCTTTTTCGTAATTATGATTGATGTACATGATATTTCTTTTTTTTTTTTGTATTTATTTCTTCTGAATAAAAAGATTTGAATATTTGCTATAGATTTAATCCATTACATTAAATCAATAGATTACAAACCATGAAAACAGCCCCCAAAAAAAAGACTTGTGCTTATCAAAGTATAGGTGTTACATTATGAGTTTTTGATGAAAGGTTGGCCAAAAACTGCTTTATATTATTATCACTCATGTATCAACACCTCATTAAGAGTTTTTGACAATTTTGCAAATGCTAAATTCATTAAGCAGTATAATTATACATCATTTGATGTAGATGTAAAACTTTTGTATATTGATAATATGTCAAGATTAATTTTTTCATAATCATTAGTTTAATTTTGATGTACCGATAATTTAAACAAGTTTTACACTAACAATATTTTCTTTTTAGAATTTTACTCTGTATGATAATATGTCGTCACATCTTTTAATAAATTTAACAACTCGAGTATTATTTCATTACATTAATAATGCACATACTGGTTTGGCTTCAGACATCCTATGTTGCAAGTTGAAGTGTATTTTCTCAACTGGTTAATGAATCATTCCAGATGCATAGAAAAGACATCAATACAACATGAATTCTAATTTGGAAAATTCAAGAATTATGAATGTAGCCGAGGAAAACAAAGTAAAGAAATGTAAACGATACTCTTGAATAATGTATAACTAGTGTAAATGTAATGTGTAGGGATGGTAATGGGATAGGTGTTATTTTGTCTCTAAAAGGTGAGACAATTTCAAGTTTGAATTCAAATTTTAAAGAGATGGGTTTATATTTTTGAAATTTATCTCTATTTCTATTGAATTTTGTTGGATTTTTTTTTTGGTAAAGGGATTTTGTTGGATTTGAGTAAACCTACGGGAATTCATCATATTTTTTTTTAGAATTTTAATTAATTTATTTATTTTAAATAAATTAAATTATAGTTAATAATTATATTATAAAATAAATAATATATATATATATATATAATAATAAATAAGAAAGAATTTATAAATAGAAATTTTAAGAATTACATTTTTAATTAAACTCTTAATTTTAATTTTTATATTTATGTATATATATATATATATATTTTTTTTTTTTTTACTATAAAAAAATTATAGTAGGCGAGTACAAGGATAGGATGGGGTGAGGAGTTACACACTTGAACTTATACTCGAACTTGATTTTTCAAGTTGGAGAAAACTTGTATACAAACCTATATTCATCAAAAACGAGTTTTTTCATCAAAATTGACTCAGGATTGGACAAGTGTCTGCATATGCAAGTTTAGTTATCATGTCTATTAATGCATAAGCCATAAAGTGTAAATGAGTTTCTGTTAATTGGTAGTTAGGAGAGATTTTTTTTAAAATTTTTGTTGTTTAGTTCAATTTTTATGAGAAGCGGGAAATAAAGTTTTTATCTATTTTAATTCTCCTCTAATATTAGTGTGATTTGGAGAGGAATGGAGAAATTTTTTTAAAACATTTTGAGTGTAATGTCCTAGATATCTTACTTATATTTTTTTTTAAAATTATAAGATTATAAAAGTAAATTAGTTTTTAAAAAATTTCTCATTTTTGTCTACCAAACAAGAGTTATTTATTATCTCTTGTATCATAATTCCTTTCCTCTACCCCTCTTAACCATACAATTCCTATCTCCTCTCCTTTCCATTCATTTCTCCTCTATTAAAATGTGTAATTCAAGCTAGACAATGTCTCTTTTGTAAATTCGGCATTAAATATACAACCAACATATTAGGTTGAGTGGAACTTGACTTGGACTTTTCAAGATCTCAAATTCAAATTTTGTGAATAAAAGAAAAAGTGATTAAAAGGAAAGATCTTATTAAAATCAACTAGTTAAGTTTGTTGACAAAAATTAATCAACAAAATTGGATAATATTTCATAATAATTCATGACGTTTAACTAGTTTTTGAGATTGAGTTAAGACTAATTTAAAGATGTTATAAGAATTCAATAGTTTTAGGTGTAAGAGAGTAGGTTAAAAAAATACCAAATTTCAAGACAATATCTCAACAACATATATAAATGTTAAGGTAAATTGAATTTTATGTGCAAATTTTAAGGTTGGATTTGACTCAAACTAAAATTTTAAGTCATTATCTTATCCATTACCTTTTTGGTTTATTTTCCTATCTATTGAGCCTTAATATTTGGGTAAATGAAGAAAAAAATGATATTTATGCAATAAATTGTAGAATAAATTTTACAGCGGATGAAAAAATAGAAGATATTTCATAAAATGTGGCATAAGTGACTAGTAACTTAAACCCTACATATGATAGGGGTTTGGTAGTTGTCTATGTGAATAAACCATTATTTGTGGGAGAGGAGTTGCTTCTTAGTTGATACTTTGGATAATTACTTTCATGACTTCTGGGGGAAATACCTTATTTTTATTATAAAAAAAAAAATAGAAAGAGAGAGAAATATAAAATGATGATACATGAATAATTTTATGATATTTTATCAAACCAAATCGCTCAAAATATTCAGTGTGCAGATAAACAGAGTACAAAAGCCAAAAGGTAACGTGCTTCTTATACTAGCAGTAAGCCAATTTTATATTCAGTTGTTTTATATTTGCAAATTTCTAATAAGTATTATTTTTTTACACTAATAATAAATATTATTTAATTTCATTTTTCTGTTATAGCGCAGAAAAGATTTGTGTGCTAATAAACATATTGATAGAACAATTTTTTATCAATAAAAAACTTATAGCAATAATAATAAGATTTGAACTTAGAGTTTTACATATATCTTCCCAACTCTTCCGATTACTAATATAAAAATTGCCCAGAATGATTTATATTAACACAAATTAAATTAACTGTGTGATGATTAAATTCTGTAAACTCAGTAAAAATTTCCTATGTTTCACATGTGAATTAAAAAATATACATAAGATGTATAAAGAAAAATTAAATTTTTTTTATCGTTGATAATGAAAAAAATATGAACTAAAAAGTAGTCTTTAAAAGTTTTAATTTTGAAAATTATTTAAAATAATTTAATTATAGTGTTACTTAACGATCATTGTATATCTCGTTATATTTAATATTAATGGGGTTCAAATATTAACTAAAATAATTATTGAAAATAAAAATCTATTTTGGGTTTAAATATTTAATTAAGTAGAAAAATCGTTTATTGAAATTTATATAAAAGTTTATATGACCGTGTTACAAAATAAAGAAGACGCGTGACTACTTGATAATTATGTATAGAGGCTATTTTATTTTCAAGAACAAAAAATTGAATTTATAATACAGAAATAAAATTATTTGAACTTGATTTTCTGAATCTAATTTTTCCAAAAGCAAATTTTTAAATAGTCGATATATGTTTTAAAACTTATATGTTAAGGATTTATTGATAAATGTTACTTTAATAAAGAGTATACAAATATATTAAAGTAATAATACAATGTTAAATTAAATTATTCGTGTAAATACACATGCAACCAAGCCTGTAATTTTAATGCAAAATTGGCAAACCTATTAATATTAATTTTAGAGCACATTTACATCCTCAATTAATAAGGCTCTGTTCGTAAAGGTTGATACGATGATACTCGTAGTCTCTAACCAATTGCTATGATAAATAAATAAAATATATATTATACTTTTTATAAGAGTATTATATTATTTTTATTTTAAAACATATAATTTAGTCTATTTAACTTAACATTATTAATATAAATTATACTCTTATCTTCTGATAGATGTAACACTTCCCATATGTTAAAATATTAAATAAATAATATTTCATCTCTTAAAAATACAAGTATCATATTGTCACTCACTTATTATATTAACTTAACATCATTAAAAAATGATTATTATAATATTTTAAAAAGTATTTTTATTTAATTAGTCATAAAAAAATATACTTTTAATTTAACAGAAAAATATACTGTTCCGGTCACGGGATGCGCTAGGGTTTTTCCTAGATCAAGCCGCAAAGCCAGAGCATTCGAAAAGTGTAATCTGCCCTCTCAACTCTAGGGTTTTGGGTTTTATGGTACGTCGTTCATGGGCTACTTAGGCCCCGAGGATCAAGGGATTTCCTTAACCGTTAATATTTGGAGAATATCTTGTCATTAAAGATGGGATTTTATCCCTGATATCGGAACAGTATCTATGTGGGAGAGTTAGATCGGATTTTGGCCGAGTTACTCCTGCAGAGCAGACAGGTCGGATTCTAACCGAGTGCACCCATGTAGATGGGTTGGATCGGATTCTGACCGGGACGGTACACTTGCCTTCCAGCCTTGAGCCTATAAGGCGAAAAGGCTTGTAGCTTGGTAACCTAGTCAGGTATTAGCCGAGCAGAAGGTCAAGTCGAATATTTACCTAAACGGTACACTAGTCGGATTTTTACCTAGACGGTACACTTGCCTTCCAGCCCTGAGTCTATAAGGCGAGAGGGCTTCTGGCTTGGCTCTTACGAACCATATCAGAAATAAGTAGAGTCAAAGCGGATTCCGGCCGAGTTGAGAACAAGTCGCCCAAAATCCGATCTAACTCTCCCGACTAATAACACCAAAAATTTTAACCAAGTTTGGAGCACTTTTTGAAAACATTTAGTCGTCCAAGTACCAAATACGAAACCTTCTAGTCGTTCGAATACCGATTAGGTAACACCAAAGATTTATTTATCTAACAAGAATATGAAAATATCTAGTCGTCCAAATACCGACTAGTAGCGCCAAAAATTTAATTAAATATAAAGTGCATATGAAAATATATAGTCGTCCAAATACCGACTAAAGAAGGAAAAGTTTTCCAAGTGAAACTTAATTTGAAGAAAACCACTCGGCCAAATACCGATTTAAAAGAAAGGAAAATTTTTCCAAGTTAAAATTAATTTGAGGAGAACCACTCGGCCAATTACCGATTAAAGAAGGGACCTCAAAGTCGGCCAAAAACCGGTTTACATAGCGAACAAGGGAAATTTCCCAATGATGAATTTCCTGTCGATATTTCAAGAATTAGCTTCTTTTTCATTGCTCATATGTCTTGTTGCATTAACTACTTTCCTGTACTTCTCATTTGATCATGCGAATGTGGCAATGCACTTAATCGTCCCAATACCGACTAGTAACACAAAAATTTACTTAAATTTAAAGCACAGGTGAAAATCACTAGTCGTCCAAATACCGACCATATCTAGTCCGTCTAGTCGTCCCAATACCGTCTAGTAACTCCAAAAATTTACTTAAATTTAAAACACAGGTGAAAATCACTAGTCGTCCAAATACCGACCATATCTAGTCGTTCAAATACCGACTAGTGACTCCAAAAATTTACTTAAATTTAAAACGCAGGTGAAAATCACTAGTCGTCCAAATACCGACCATATCTAGTCGTTCAAATACCGACTAGTGACTCCAAAAATTTACTTAAATTTAAAACGCAGGTGAAAATCACTAGTCGTCCAAATACCGACCATATCTAGTCGTTCAAATACCGACTAGTGACTCCAAAAATTTACTTAAATTTAAAACGCAGGTGAAAATCACTAGTCGTCCAAATACCGACCATATCTAGTCGTTCAAATACCGACTAGTGACTCCAAATTTTTCACCAAGTTTTACAACAGTTGAAAAATAACTAATCGCCCGAATACCGACCATATCTAGTCGTTAAAATATCGACTGGTAACATCAGAAACTGAACTAAGTAAGGAACTTGTGGTACCTCTGAAGTAGGAAAGATATGAGAATCATCTTGTGAGAATCACTCTGAATGTATTGATTGAACTACCAGTTCCGATATACCACCCTAATCATGTGAGGGGGCCAAGATTGATGTTTAGCTTGATCTTGTGGAAACTGAAGCGAATTGCGAGTCTCCGCCTGTGGATTGAGATGATTTGCAATCGGTGGTCGATCAGTATTTTCAAATTAGGAGTACTTCTAAAACAGTTCGTGTTATAGAAACTTTGAGCCGTAGTCGTGGTAATTTGAACCTACAATTAAGCCCTGATTCGTTGTTGTCACTGATTCATTTGAACTACCCGTTCTGGGTTATTTATACTCGCCAAGTCGGAATCTAACCGATCAAGGTCGAGTTTTTTCACAAAACGAGTTATTTATACTCGCTCAGCCGGACTGTTGCCGACAATCACGAGTACTCGCCAAGTCGGAATCTAACCGATCAAGGTCGAGTTTTTTCACAAAACGAGTTATTTATACTCGTCCAGCCGGACTGTTGCCGACAATCACGAGTACTCGCCAAGTCGGAATCTAACCGATCAAGGTCGAGTTTTTTCACAAAACGAGTTATTTATACTCGCCCAGCCGGACTGTTGCCGACAATCACGAGTACTCGCCACGTCGGAATCTAACCGATCAAGGTCGAGTTTTTTCACAAAACGAGTTATTTATACTCGCCCAGCCGGACTGTTGCCGACAATCACGAGTACTCGCCAAGTCGGAATCTACTCGATCAAGGTCGAGTTTTTTCACAAAACGAGTTATTTATACTCGCCCAGCCGGACTGTTGCCGACAATCACGAGTACTCGCCAAGTCGGAATCTAACCGATCAAGGTCGAGTTTTTTCACAAAACGAGTTATTTATACTCGCCCAGCCGGACTGTTGCCGACAATCACGAGTTCTTCGAGTTATTTATACTCGCCCAGCCGGACTCGTTAAAAAACCTTTGTATCACAAAACCCTCGCAGCAGACTCCCATGCTTCCTCCACGAATTAACATCTGGGCACGAAAGTCCATTAGATGTTGACTAGGATCCTGTTTCCCGTCAAACGGTTCCAACTGCTGATACGAAGCTGTTCTTTGACAAACCGGACCTTAGATTGACGATCCGAACGGTCAGAATGAAGAACCTCACTTCCCGAACCTATAGTCCAAAAATCAGCCCGATCCAACGGTGAACGACTTCACACCGATTAAAACACAGTACCAGTCCTATTTTGCGCTAGAACACTTTCACCTACTGATACGAAGCTTTTTTCTCCCAAACCAGGCCTCCGGTTAATAATCCGAACGGTCAGAATGAAGAACCACACTTCTGGAACCTACAGTCCAAAAATCAGCGCGATCCAACGGTGAACGATTTCACACCGATTAAAACACAGTACCAGTCCTGTTTTGCGCTAGAACACTTTCACCTACCGATACGAAGCTGTTTTCTCCCAAACCAGGCCTCCGGTTAATAATCCGAACGGTCAGAATGAAGAACCATACTTCTGGAACCTACAGTCCAAAAATCAGCGCGATCCAACGGTGAACGATTTCACACCTATTAAAACACAGTACCAGTCCTGTTTTGCGCTAGAACACTTTCACCTACCGATACGAAGCTGTTTTCTCCCAAACCAGGCCTCCGGTTGATAATCCGAACGGTCAGAATGAAGAACCACACTTCTGGAACCTACAGTCCAAAAATCAGCGCGATCCAACGGTGAACGACTTCACACCGATTAAAACACAGTACCCACTCTGTTTTTGTGCGGGAAACTTCCTCTCCTTCTCTCTCTCAGGGTCGCTCTCCTCTCTCAAGCCATTGATCAACGCCATCATCTCCTCCATGGTAGGGTGTTGTGGGTCGTGGTTGGATGTGCCGCCTCTCGCCATAGTAGAGTGTAGGTTTTTTCTTGTGACTTGGGGCGTAGGAAGAATTTTACCGTAGCCCCACGGTGGGCGCCAAAATGTTCCGGTCACGGGATGCGCTAGGGTTTTTCCTAGATCAAGCCGCAAAGCCAGAGCATTCGAAAAGTGTAATCTGCCCTCTCAACTCTAGGGTTTTGGGTTTTATGGTACGTCGTTCATGGGCTACTTAGGCCCCGAGGATCAAGGGATTTCCTTAACCGTTAATATTTGGAGAATATCTTGTCATTAAAGATGGGATTTTATCCCTGATATCGGAACAGTATCTATGTGGGAGAGTTAGATCGGATTTTGGCCGAGTTACTCCTACAGAGCAGACAGGTCGGATTCTAACCGAGTGCACCCATGTAGATGGGTTGGATCGGATTCTGACCGGGACGGTACATATACTTTTAATTAAAATATATTTTAAAAAAATTATTGTCATTGATCCACTTATTAAAAAATTGTAATATATATAATTGAATTTAAATTAATTTATTAAAATTATAAATAAAATAGAGACTACAAAATAATTATATATATATATATACTTTTATATATATGTCAATATATATAATATAAAATTAATATTTATATTTTATAATAATTATATTTTATTTAATAATAAATTTTTAATATAAATATATTCAATTAAAAAGTATATAATTAAAATACATATTTTAGCATTATATTAATTAAATATAAAAAATAATACTTTATAATAAAACTAACTTTAATATATAATACTATATAAAGAAAGTATTATTTTATTCAAATGTTTATAAATATATTATATTAAGTATTGATTAAAGAATATCTAAATACTTGTATTGATTTTATTATACTTATGTAAATATATTATTCTTATTATGATATATAACTTTAAAAATATTTTGTAAGGACAATAATGAAAAAAATATTTTTAAGATATATATAATTAATTTTAGTAAAATTCATAATAATTTTTAAAATAATTATTAAATATGTAAAATCAAGTGATAAACTATTAATGTATAATATGTTTGAATTTGTTAAGAGAAAGTGGTGTAATATTTACAAAATGAATGTTTTGATAATAACTTTTTTTACCGACAGTTAAAAAAAATTAACAAAACATTCTTAAAATAGCTAAATTATCATATTTTAAAATTTATTGAGAAAGAAAATTGTAATTTTTAACATAAGATGAGAGGAGAGTGAAATATTTATATCTCTTAGAAGAAAAGAGTTTAAATTACTTTAAATAAACACAAAAAAAAAAAATGATGCAAGACTTCTGATTATATAACTTTGCAGAGTGAATCAGTGATAATTCACGAAAGGATGAACGTTTGTTAAGTTTAATGTTTTTATTTATTTGTTTTTTAATATAAAAATATTAAATTTTTTACTTTTTATTTATTATTTAAAAATAATACTTTTAAAAATAATATTTTTAAAAAACATATTTTTAAAAAAATATTTTTTATACATGTTTCTCATCAAATTGTGTGTAAGGGATATATGAGAATCTTACATTCTTGTTAAAAAGAATGTTTAGTGCTGTAAAAAAAATTATGTTGACAAAAATTTTAAAGTGTTCCTTTTGAAATGAATTGTCTTATGGATAATGCTAACTGTTTTAAAGTATCAGGGTGACTATAAAATTCATTTGTTACTGTAGTAAGAAAATTATGATAATAAAAAGTTTTATATTTAAGTTCAAAATTAGAAAAATGACAAATGTATGAATAAACAATCTTACCAAGAAAATAAAATAAAAACCCATGGTATACACTTCTATTTTTCATTATGCTTTCCTTTTTTGTCAAAAATAAACTCTAATTTATTGTAATTATATTATTTTAAAATTTCCATCATTATTCATTTATAAAGTTCCCTTACGACTAGTAAAGTTAAAGACACATTATAAAAATTAAAAAATTACAACTTCAAAACTTACCGGATAGAATATTTCTTTTTGTCATATCTTGGCCTACTGTTCGTTTGATTTTGTTTTCGTTGGACATATCTTGGTCTAGTTTGCTAAAATATTATTGTTGTCAAATCTTTAGCCTCCCATTGAGTACGTGGATAAAGAAAACTCCACCACCATTTCTTACATAATTTTTTGATGAGTACATTCATTACATAATTTTTATTATTATTAAAATGTAGATAAAGAACAACATTTCCATAAAAATAATAATATTCTAGAGATCTTTAAATCAACATCACTGTTTATCGAAATTTAACAATCTTTAATTTAATCTAGGACTTATCATTTATTTGCATTTTTATTGGCTCATGTTGAAAAAAGTAAATCAATGAACAAGTACATTCCAATTATTTCCTTGAGCGTCTCCACGTGAAAGCAGTAGTAATGCATTTATGGTTCACCCAAAAAATAATGCATTTATTGTTGAAGCGGTAAAGAATGAGACCGAACCAAACAATAAATGGTATCAATGTAAGTCCTTGGCTGAACACTTGATAATCAGCACAAACTTAACTTTGCATCACAGTGGAAAGCCTCTATAACTTGTCTTTTGTTATTTTATCTTAGTTCTTGTCATAATCTCCAACATTCCTAACGATTAACAGAAAAAACCTAGTAATTCCAAGAAAGTTCGGTTTCTTCCACGCTACTAAAGAATTCATGATTTTTGAATTAGAAACTTCTACTGCTTAAACTTTTCTCCTCGCAAGTAACATTTATTTCTCTTTGCTTCCTTCTACCTCAACGCACACTAGACTAGTAGTAGCAAGAGCAATCACTAAAATGGGAAGCCCATTCAACAGTGTACTTTTCAATAAAAGGGTCTCTGAATTCATTCTCTTATTGGCTGATGACAATTTCAAGAGGAAGCGATTGCTTTCTCTTTTTTTTTGTCTTCATTTATACCAACTACCTATGTAATAATAATTCTAAGCACTATATCTATAGCTGACCAATTTTAAAGTCCTAGCCTCAGTAGTAATGAAGAAGAAAAAGTCTATGGATGTGAAGCTAACATACCTAGTGAAATCCTCCCAAAATTTCCAACTTATAAAACCCTCATTAAAAATAACTTTAAATCCTCAATGATATCTTTCTACTAATCTTCTTAGACACGAAACTTGAAAAATAAATAACTAAATATTTTTATCTTCACTTTTTCATTTCATATTTTATGTAATAGTACATGCATGATACTTTAAAGACTTTACTTTCTCCTATATTAAAAATTTGTTAAATTTTATGATAATTAACTTGAATGTTAACTCTATCATAATTTTTTAATTAGTCGATAATAATAATAATTTATAATTTTGTTAGGGTTATGTTTTATATTTATTTGAGAAGATATATTTACAAAAAGAAGTATTATTTTTTTTATTGTTCATGGTATTGATATTGTATATTTTGGATTTACATCTTTATAGTTTTGTTTTTAGTTATTATCCAAAAAAATTTAACTAATAAAGTGTATATATGTTTTATAAATTCTTGTTTTAATGATGTAAGATCTTGTTTGTATCCAATAATCCTTCCCTCAAAACAAAGGACTCAATCTCCCAATTAGTAAAATCTATCTTGCATTGCATTGCATTTTTTTATATTGTTTGTATGTATGATTATAGGTTATTCCAACCAAGTCCAACCAAACTTTATCACTAATAGAATTATGCTTCATACTTGTTTGAAAGGATATATTTATTGAGAGGAGGATTACTTTTTTATTGTTTTATCGGTTATTTGCACACACACAACTCCACAATGATATTTATATTGTCCACTTTCGATTTACATTCTTATAATTTTGTTTTTGTCACTACCAAGGCTATAAATTGTGGTTCGCAACACCTATTACATTGCTCCCTATAACTGCAACGACTTATAATTGTAATTTGATTTTAAATCATTGAAAATTTTGTAACGTAATCACAATACCATTTTATTCCACTTTTTCTTTATTTATTTATTTTTTTCAAAAAACACAAATAGATTCAACTCTACAATAGTATTGATACTATCTACTTTGAGTTTACACTTTCATAATTTTACTTTTAGTCATCATCATGATTATAAATTGCATTCTATAACACTTGTTATAGTGCTCCTTGTAATTGCAACAACCTACAATTGCAATGTAATTTTAAATCATTAGAAATTTTGCAACGCAACCACATCATTTTTGCCATTTTTTTGTCAAAAAACACAAATAGATTCAAGTTTTAATTTTCTAATCTAAAAAGTTTGGTCACATGGGATATTAAGAGAGGGGATGGTTGGTTAGAATTGTTAATCTCAACAATAATGTCAAGAGGTGCATGATGTATTTTAGAAAAAGGAGAAAGAGATTTAGAATGAAAAATTAAGAAAAAAAGTTTGATTGATTTTTATTATTATAGAATTATTTACTTATATTCAATGTGAATATATAATAATTTGACGCCATAATTCACATCAAAATAATTATACACAACTAAAATTTAGAATCATGATCATCCTCCAAAAAGTCTCTAAAAAATAAAGTATGTGAATTTTATAAACTCTTATATTTTTTATTTTAATGATGTGAAACTTTATTTATATCTTAACAAATTTAACTCAAAATTAAAAGTTATAGACTAATTGCTCCATTCATAATATCTATTCAAGGGCAAGATAAAAATATATTTTTTCATATATGCATAAATGAAAATTTAACACTTGTCACATTCTTAAAAAAAAAAAAGCAAAAAAAAATACATAATTAGCGACTAATTATACTGCACCATATTTTGGTATAGTAATAATAAAATAATTAAACTCGTAGAGTATTAACCACTTTGCTCATTTCATAAACCCACAAAATTGACTGACATAAACTAAAAATAGTTTTGTCTAGTTTACCTGATCGATCAGACCTAGGGACTTTCCTTTCTCAGATGGGACAACTAAAAGTTACAGCAACCACCAAAACTCTTTGATTTGTCAGCTGAATCACAAAGTTATACTTACTTGTCTCCCAGAGTTCCAAGTTCTGCATAGTTAACAACGTCTAAAGTTAAACTATAAAAAAGTTTGATTGCCCACTTTTCTCTTCCAACCTCTCTCCTTCCTCATCATCCTGAGAGAAGGAACAAAATGAAAACAATGGCTGCCATCACATTCTCATATCCAGCATGTACCTACCTTGTAAGGTGCTGTTCCATGAGAGAAAACCATGACAAGCTTAAGCAGCAACTGAACAGCAGCATCAGAACTAATGGGAGTTTCAGGTCGCCAGTTAAAGTTGAGTCACTGGGCCAAAGTACAGCTTCAACTATCACCACTCTTGGTCAAGCTGTCACAGTTGGTGAAAATGGTCTGCGCCAAAACATCCCAACAAAGAAGCAATTGGTTGATCCTCATCGTCAAGGGCTCATCATTGAAGGTGGAGTTGGTTATAGACAGACTGTTGTCATTAGGTCCTATGAAGTTGGAGCTGATAAAACTGCCACACTTGAGAGCATCCTCAATCTTCTTCAGGTGATTACTGATTGATTAAAAGCACAAGTTGTTATAGACATGTTCGGATAAATTTCTGTGCAAGTACTTTCAGGAGAAGAAAACAAGAAAAATAAAATTGATTTCTACATAAATCATCATATACATAAGTTGAAAAACATTTTCAAAAAAGTCAACATGAGAGAATTTTTCCAAATTAATTTATGCACAAGTTAATTTATGTTTGTTTCATTTTTCTTCTTTCTATTTTTTTTTCTCCTAGAAGTGTTTAAGAAATTTATCCAAACAGGACCATGATCATTTAAGCCAGTTCACTTCACAAAAGGTACAAGGGCTTCATTGTTTTGTTGCAAAATGCAATCTTATATATGGTGTATTATGTGCAGGAAACAGCACTAAATCATGTTTGGATGTCTGGACTGCTCGGTGATGGGTTTGGGGCAACTCATGGAATGGTGAGGAACGATCTCATTTGGGTTGTCTCAAGAATGCAAGTTCTGATTGATTACTATCCCATCTGGTAAAGTCCCTTTCCATCACGATTATTACATGGAGATGGAGGACATGAATGAATGTACATTTGCACCCTTTAATTAATATATCTTTTGTTGTTGCTGGAATATACAATCAAATTTGAAAATCTTCACCTCGCTTTAGACAATTCTTGTCAAAATTGTTGTACCTTTTATAGAAGGCTTTCCTAGAAATTTTCTCCGTCGTTAAGAACTCTTGTCCTGTTCTCTTTTGGCAGCAGAAGGCCACAAAAATCTACTACCTCTTAAATAAAGTTACGTGTTTACAAAGATGCATATAATTTCATTAAGATATTCCATATTTAAATCCATCATAGCCCATGACGGACGATCTTAACTCAATTAAACAAAGCAAGTGCGCACCTATCAAAGTCAGAGTAGACTCTGACTGGTGGCCATAAATCTTACCAAATTTGCTGAAACAATCTTAATGGAATGAAATTTTAGTTTTACTAGCATATAGTTAGATTAAATCATCATGGCATGACAGAACCATAATAACTAGTGATGCATTTGACACGTGGCAGGGGAGAGGTAGTTGAAATTGACACATGGGTTGCAGCATCAGGCAAGAATGGAATGAGGCGAGACTGGTTGATAAGAAGCCAAGCCACAGGCCACATTTTCGCACGTGCAACAAGGTATGTACCATATATATAGGGTGTGGATAATCTATCTGGAAGCACTTTTAGGGGAAAAGAGTAAGAAGGAAAATTGAAATAAATTAAAACTAGTTAATCTATAAATTAAAAAATAAGATTTTGAAAAGGTTGATAAAAAAGAAATTGTATAAATTAGATTGTCTATAATTTAATTTTAACTTATAAAAAAATATTTAATTTTTTCTTCTTATTTTTCTCACTTAAAAATTGATTTTGGAAAAATTTACCAAAGAGATCCATACATGTCTTTCACAATCTTTCTAGCAGTTTCCCACGTTTTAAAATCATTGCTGATTGAGGTTAGCTATAAAACAGCACGTGGGTGATGATGAACCGTAAAACAAGACGTCTCTCCAAAATGCCTGAAGAGGTGAGAGCAGAAGTTTCACCTTGGTTTATAGAGAAGCAAGCAATTAAGGAAGATGTTCAAGAAAAAATAGTCAAATTGGACAAAGAGGCGAAGTACATGAATTCTGACTTGAAGGTATATATATAATATACCATTTACTTTATGCATTACAGCACAAAGACTGTACACGATTATTGACTTTGTGTCCCATCTCCATTCTGCAGCCCAAGAGAAATGATTTGGACATGAACCAACATGTTAATAATGTGAAGTATGTAAGATGGATGCTAGAGGTAATTAAATTGCAAAAATTTATCAACTCAATACTCATTATTCTTCAAAAGGGTCATTATGAATGTCATGGTTAACTCTCAAATTCTGTTGGTGATTGCTTCTACAGACCATCCCTGACCAAATTCTTGAGGGGCACCAATTATCTGGTATCACACTAGAGTACAGAAGGGAATGTGGAAGCTCAGATATAGTTCAATCACTATGTGAACCTGAAGAAGATGAAATACTTCATGGTGTGGCAGAACCAGATTACTGCACAAATCTGCTTAATGGATTATCATTGGCATCATCAGATATTATTAATGGTAGTGGAGTCTTGACTTGCCTTGAACATAGGCCAATGAGGTATACACACCTTCTACAAATCAAAGGAGAGAAACAAAATGATGAAATTGTTAGAGGAAGGACTACATGGAAGAAGAAGATAATGCCATTTTCCACTTAGACCTAGTAAGATACGTGAACTGCTGGAAAGGAACAAATGGTAGCATATACTCTAGTGTGCACACCAACAAATTCTTGGTCTAAACGAAACTGATATGAATATGATGACAAAAAGACAACCAGGAAGCGTTCGGAGAAAAGAATTATATACATGTAACAATTCCAATGAAGTCAAAGTTGTGATTATGTTTCTAATTTAATTCGTGAAAAAACTAATACAAAATGTGATTATTTAGTTATAGTAAAGTGTAGCTATGTGGGCATAAACTGTGTTATAATTTACAATAAAAAGAAATGTTTTGCATTACATTGAAGTAAAAGCGGAACTTACTAAAATAATGCAACCGTGAAACAACGAGAGCAAGCCCACACGAACGTGACAAGGCAAAGCCACCCGATGCTACAATATGGTGCTTTTGCTCTTTTATTTTTAATAGGTCACATGCTATGCCTTTCATTCATTACTACGCATTTTTATAAATAAATAAAATGTTTTAAATCTCAGACAGACTGATTCAACTGAAAAATCGGTAACCGATCCAATGTTTGGTCCAATTAAACTAGAAACTGAACTTTGAAAAAACCGGTCAGAGAATTGGTAAATTGAAACACGCAAAACTGATATATATATATATATATATATATATATATATATATATATATATATATATATATATATATATATATATATATATATATATATATATTCTATGGTACCCATTATATTAATTGTGGAGATACCTGAACAGTCATTTTTTTTTATTTTATAATTACTTGTTTTATTTTTATTTTAATTTAATATTTTTAATAATTTATCTGTATCTTTATATTATTTTTATATTTTTTAATTTATATTTTAATATAGCATCTATTATAATTAAAAAGTTTAATATTAATATTTTACTAATATGTTTTAATTTTTCTTTGGTGATAACTTTTTTAAATTTATAGTATAAATAAGTTTTTTAGTTATGTTATTTATTTTTTCTATTTTAATGTTTTTATAATATTATTATAATTTTTAATTTTTAATTTTTTAATTTGGTCAGGTATAAATAAATTTTTTTTATGAAAATTGACCTTTTAATTATTTTGTTTTGAATTAGTCTTTTTAATTGATTTTTTATATAAATTTTTAATCTAAAATTTATGTTGTTTTGAATTTATTTTTTAAAATTTATTTGTTTACATAATGTGATGTACCAAAATCCTTCAGTTTTCATGGATACAGTAACAGTTCTCATATATATATAAATAGAGGAGAGTTCAAACGATACCAGTATAACTTTTACCAAGTATTACACCACTTAATAACTTTATATTAAATGTGAATTTTGAAAATCTAACCGTCAGATTGAAAGTTCATATCTCTTATATCATATATGTCAAATTTTGTTAAAATTGAACAACAACTTAAAGGCAATCAAAGTGTTCATATTTTAGTATATTTTGAAATGTATATATTACGTCAATTTTGTTTTATAATAATGAAGTATCAAATCATCTTAGATTAATATAAAATTTTATATATATGATCTAAGAGATATGAACACTCAATTTAACGGTTGAATTTTCAAAATTCACATTTAATATAAAGTTATTGAACGGTGTAACACTTAGTAAAAGTTACATCGGTCGTTTGAATCCTTCTCATATATATATATATAGAGATTATAATAACACCGGTGTAACTTTTACTAAGTGTTACACTACTTAATAACTTTATATTAAATGCGAATTTTGTAAATCCAATCATTAAATTAAAAATTCATATTTCTTAGATCATATAAACAAAATTTTATATTAATCCAAGATGACTTGATACTTCATTCTAATAAAACAAAATTGACGTAATACATTCATTTCAAAATATACTAAAATATGAACACTTTGATTACCTTCAAGTTGTTGTTCAATTTTAACAAAATTTGATATACACATATAAAGTGATATGAACTTTCAATCTAACGGTTAGATATACAAAATTAACATTTAATATAAAGTTATTGAGCGATGTAATACTAGGTGTTATTATAACACTCCTCATATAACACTCCTCATATTACATCGTTCAATAACTTTATATTAAATGTTAATTTTGTATATCTAACCGTTAGATTGAAAGTTCATATCACTTTATATGTTTATATCAAATTTTGTTAAAACTGAACAACAACTTGAAGGTAATCAAAATGTTCATATTTTAGAGAAGATAAATGAGTTAGAGAAGAAATTTAATAGGAGATAAATAAATGAATTAGAGAAGATATTTAATAGGAAAGAGAAATGGGATGGAGAACGAATTTAATAAGAGTGAGAAATAACTATAATATCATTTATACAAATTAACCAAATAAAAAAAATAAATAATTTTTTTGTCTTAAAATTTTGATATAAGTTGCTAACATACTCTCACTAAAAAATAGGTAAGAATATATTAGCACTTTCCTATATATATATATATATATATATATATATATATATATATATATATATATATATATATATATATATTCATTTTTTAACATTTTATCAGTTTTGCTATATGTAAGTTAATCTATAACACTTTAAGTGTCATTCAACAATAATAAAAGGGCAACAATAAAATGGAGAAAGAAAAATGGTAATTCAACATATAGTTAATCTATATTTAGTATAATTTATTATAATAAAACAATTGTTTTTTTTAATTTTTAGTAGAACTTTTGACAAAGAAACAAGTTTTTATAAAAATAATTAATAGAAAACATTTAAGTCAAAAACCGTTATCCATACCACCGAACACAGATCAATTGGTGTGTGGGATTGTTTTATTTTAAACAAGAGTAACTGCATTAAATAGAGTTAAAGTAAAAAATAAAATAGCGTTCCATTGATGAAAAAAAAAACCGAAGTGTGTAGTAATGCCTATCCTAAACCTAATGCTCTTGTTAATCTCCAATGAAGTAACACAACTATTTCAAGCTTGACAAGTCGTATCCTAAACCTAATGCTCTTGTTAATCTCCAATGAAGAAACAACTATTTAAAGCTTGACAAGTTAAGACATTGGACAGAATGTATGAAGCAAAAGCATTCTTCACTCAAAATTTCATTAAAATGACTGGATAATACACGTTTCAGAATGATTCATTCCGAGGCGAATAAAATACCAATGGTGGAAACCTATTCAGAAGCCTCATAAATAATAATAAGTACACCTCTCTACCAGCTGGAACTAATATTTGCCGCCCAAAGAAACTGTGATCCACTACACTAATAATTAAGCTAGGAGAATTAATATTCCATCATTTACAATTAATTATGAGGTTGATGACAGTATTTACACCATCTGTATGGCTATGGACCCATAAAAATGAGGAAGGAATCAATCAAAGAATAATTCACTGCATGCTAACGCTGCAATAGTAAAATTATCGCCTCTTTTTCCCTAGACTGCGATGATGTTGCCATGACCACAAAAGCAAAAATGTAACAATTGCCATTCCAACACACGACCAGAATATTACCAGCCATATAGGCATTGGTTTAGGATACAAGCCTGTGGAAACAAAACCACCATAGAATCAGTGAATTAACCAATAATACCAACCTCCAAATATGAACACAATAATTAAAAAGAGACCTACGTACCGTGTCCAAACTTAATGCAAATCAGAAGTTCAACAATGCATATGGCAAGAGAGAGCCAACAATATGCTCCAACCTTTTTCACTGGCTTTCTGAAAAATTTATGTCAAAAAGTAACTCATTAGGATGTTGTCAATATGCCATTCAACACATAATATGCTAACAGAATCTACCTGTCTTGAAGGTATGAATTGTACTCGCGAATTGTTGGAATGGCAAGTAGCCACCACAAAATCAACCTATATATAACAACTGAATTTCGAGGGGGTATCCAGAGACAAAACTTCAAAAAGAATGTGTTGAGCTCTACTGTCAAAAATACAATGCAAAGACTAAGCACTTGAATGAAACGCCAAGGACCAAGCAGTGGATGCCACTCGTCTTTGTCCCACTGAGCCGGTGTGAATTGGCCTAATGTTCGTTTTACCTAATAACAATGTAACAAAGACCACTCTAGTCTCATTCAGCAATCATAATAACAAACTAACAATAAGAATTAACTAATATTCTGTCAGAAAGTACAGTCAAAATCATTTTTTTCTCATGGTGAAGTTACTTTACTACAAAGAAACAGTTTTAGGGAAAACAACCATCAGGGAAAAAAATGTAATAGGGTATTATTGTTCCAACAGGCTAAGAAAAAATATATTACACGATAGAGTTATTTCAATTTCAATTGAGATCAATCTGGATATGTGATGAAAGAAAAACAATAAAAATTTCAAAAACATACTTTTCCAATTATATTAGGCTGCTGGCTTAGACCAACCCATTTGTATGTTTTCCCATCAAAGTATCTAACAGTATGCATTCCTGCCCAAATTCCTGCAAATTAAACCAAGTAAAGGATGTTACAATCAGCTATAACAATTTCAAAGCCAAAAGACATTAAATAATAGTGCAAATACAAATAAACACTACATGTTCTTTAATAAAATGATTAAATGAGTAGCCTCTCAGAGCTTTCAGGAGGGGGGTCTGTTAATACAAACTAATAATAATGATTTGAAGAAAGTCCATGCTAGAGTTTATTCAGTGTACCACCAGAATCATGAATTATGATACTATCTATAAGAACAACTAAAAAGTTTCACATGGTGTATCCAAAGTTTTTGTAGGCTGAAAATATTAATTTAGATGTAAAACAAACTGAACTTGCAATAAAAATAATACTAAACTAAGTATATCTTTGTAGGCTTGAATATCATCTAAGAAAAAGTTACAAAAATAAATCACAGAAAATATACTTCATTCCTTGAATTTTCAATATGTAGAATGAAAACTTAAAGGAATCTGAAAATAAGTTCCATTGATGGCATATGAAAACGTAGTATTAAATCATCTTGGATTAATGTAAAATTTTGTATATATGATCTAAGAGTAAAGAACTTTCAATTTAACGGTTTGATTTACAAAATTCACATTTAATATAAAATTATTGAACGATGTAATACTTAATAAAAGTTACACCGATGTAATTATAACCCTATATATATGGGGAATGCTAATATACTCCCACCTATTTTTTAGTGGGAGTATGTTAGCAACATACACCAAAATTTTAGGACAAGAAAATCATTCATTTCTTTTGATTTGGTTAATTTGTATAAAAAATATTATAATAATTTAATTTAATTTTAAAAGAAAATAAAGCATTTTCTCTCTTATTAATTTTATTTTCTAATTCATTTTTTTATTAATTAATTTTTTATTTGTTCAGAGAGAGAGAGGGAAGACATCATGAGAAATGAAAGAGAAATGAGCTAAAGAAGCCATTCATATGTACAATAATTTCACAGTTATTATCCAACAAGATAATGCATGCAAAGTTGCAAACATACATTTTCGTATGCCTTTGAACATTAAATAGTAAAGATACATTCACAGATGTTAGGAACTTATAATCCTACAAGCTTTCAACATTTAAGGGGCCGGGCATGTTTTCAAAATCAATTTTTATTCGGCTGACTATTACAATGTAAAGGAATGACTATAGATGCAATCTGTAGTCAAGGTGAAACAATAAATAAAATAAGCTCATGCTTCAATAACAAAACCACATGCAATCTTTGCAACTTGCAAAATAGAATGGATCCAAAACTCTTACCGAACCAATTGCAGATCAAGATGTCAAGAACAATACTGTCCCACCAGCACTCGTTGAAATTTGGCAACATGTGACGAAAAGTATACTGAAGATGCCAATACAGAATGGTTTGTAAACAACACAGAAGATATAGTTATACCAAAACAACAACAAAAGTCAAGCTTGCCTCCCCAGCCATTTAAAGCGAGCTATGTGAAAAAATCATAGATATTTTAATCAAATCAGGGCTTACCTCCACCAACTCAAAACCAATTGATAACACCCAAAGAAGGGGCTGATTACGAATCAATATTGCCTTCCCCCACCATCCAATAACATGAGCTAGAACAAATTCATCAAAAAGTGTCTCCTGAAAAATGAAGCACAATATATAAGCCTCATGTCATGGTAGGTCCAAATATGATAAATTAAAGAACAAAATAATTTTAGGAGAGATCAGGCAAAAACAAAGGTTGTGAAAGAAATCATACATAAACATTCTTAAACCTGCTTGCAGGGTTTTCAGGCAGATATATACGACAGTCAGCACCATAAGATCTTTCTGGAAGTTCTGCCAAGATCAAACACAGTAATTACGAAATTTTAAACTGAAGGAAACCGGCTGATCCATGACTATCCAAAAAGGATTTCAAATCTCAAAAACAACATATATACATAATGAATTAATTTCAATCAATTCAAAGCTTATAATAATAAAGAATCAGATTGAATTACCAACACCAAGATCAGGATGAAGAAACTTCATAAACTGTCGAGCATCATCACGCTTCTGCAGGGACAAAAATTGAAAATAAATGTTAGTCCACTTTGTTCACTTGCTGGAAACAGAGTAACAAATGAGAAAAAATTACGCAACAGAAGACAAAGACAAAAATCGAGGAAGCTAACAGATGCAAATCCGAAAAGTAAGCAAGAACCTAGTGTAAAATGCAAATTTGAAGCTTGACAAAGATAATTAAACTTTATACATCAATAACAATCAAATTGAGACATGAAAACCAACCTGAAAAAGCAAAAAAGTGAGAGCAACAAGGTAAACAACAGCCATCCCATGAACCAAGCGCCAAATTGCAGGATGTGGCCTAATAAGAACCCTGCATGAAAACAGGAAAAAAAATTTATTCAGTTAACAGTCTCGACAAATTTTACTACATCTTCAGCTGAACTAAAACACTCCTAATCCTCCACCATCATTTGCTATCAACAACCAGTGATCAGCCCATTTTTATATTTTCCATTTATGGACCATTGTTCCTGGTTCATAACTTATCAGAAAAATTTTAAGCATGATTATAAGAAAATTTGGATGGAACTAGCTTCCATCAAACAAAATTAAAACACCTTGGATTCCCAGTTATCTTCATACAGTTCCATATCTCTTCCACACTCCCCAACCCCAAAAGGAAGCATCTTCCAGTAACTTCTTTCCAGCGACCATCCAATCTACAGCGGAACACCCCACGACCAACCAATCTTGAATGATATCTTGATTATCTCGAGTGACTTAACCTATTAGATAATGTTCTAAAATGGTGATGACCGTGTCTCTGTGTGTAGAGTGGTCGCATTATTCTCTTGACTTAAATTCTTAATTTTAAAAATGAAATAAATTAACTGATGAAGTCTGGAATTTAAATCTTAAACACCACCTCTCAAACCAAACTAAAAGTTCATATACTCAATCTCCTCCAAGATATAAGCAAGAGAATTATCCAATCATCTTGGGAGTCACAGAAAATAAGGAAGACCTTGTTACAAACTTGGGATCTAAATCTAAACTCAACATATATACCAGACAAATAAATTTAATTTAATTTAATTAAGGAAAAACGCAACAAGACTAATATATACATCCAAAAACAATTAAGTAATGGAAAATACCAAACTAAACTAAACAAATTCATTCTGATTACTCACGTAGAAGGAGCTTGCAGCAGGCAATAAGCAAGAAAAACAGCAATCATTGCCCATACACCCCTACAGAGAACCAGTTGTGTGAGTATTTAGCACATATTTGTAGACAGAAAAATGATAAAGAAAGAGAAATGAGCACTACTTAAACTAACAATACCAAACCTTTTAACAGAAGTAACAAGATCACCAGATGCATCTCTTTCTGGATCAAGTGCTCCACTTGCCCAACTGCCATAAACAATGATATAAAATTAAGTAGCGGGAAGAAAATTAATTTCATTAAAAAAAACATTTACAATTTAATAAAAAACTTGTTAACATTAATTTATACAGCTAGCTAAACACACTCACATAAGAAAGCAAGCACCAATAAGTAATAATGTGATCGTGCGAGGCTTGTATGCCCATGCTGTCCATGGATCATGTTCATCATCAACATTTGACAAATGGGAATTGCCATTTTCTTTAATAAAATCATTTCTCCTTATTCTTGCATGACCGTTGGACTCCATATTCAGTGTCCCAGACAAGCTACTCTCTAACTACAGTCAAAACCAAAGATAGAAGATCATTTATAGGTGCTATGACAAATACCCCGAGAGTTCTATGCACCTCAAAAGACTACTACTCCTGGTAACTGAAAAGCACACAATACAACAAATGGTCACACAAAAAATCATCCGTTTGATTCAGATAAAAATCCATGATGTGAAAAATAAGAAACAGCATCATATACATATATAAAAGCACACCAAACATGAATATAACAGACAAGATTATTGCTAACTATCCATGTGTAATTGCATTGCAGTGGCATGTTATGAGAACTTCATTGACATGAGAAATATATTCAGGAAAGAAAAGATAAAAGGAGTCCACATACGTCACTATATGACAGTAAAAACTCCACACACGCATAATAAGAACAAACTGTAAGAAGGTTAGACAAGACAACTTCATGTAAACATACAACCAGAAGACTTCTCAAAAATATAAAATCAAAAGATATAATTTCTCCATTGCAATGGAGCGAAGAAGTTTAATATTTATCACCTTTAGAGTATCATGTAAATAATTAACAAGCATGTAAAACAAAAAAAAAATGATCCAAGAAATAACTTCTGCATAAGAAACCATCTTAGGGTTCAAAACTAAAGGCCAAACCAAAAACATTCATGCAAATCCACTAAATTTACATTTTACAGCGCAACAAACCCCAAATTGAAACCTAAGGTAGTAGCTGGTGCACAATTCAATGTGATTTTTTTTTGTGTGTGCGTGTCAAAAACCATTGGTTGACAGCCCAACAGTTCACCGCAAATTCTACAGTAGCATTTAATAGCACTCAGCAATATTTTGAACACAGTACAACCCATCAGCATCTTAACACAAAAGACGACACCACATGCATATCATATCACAAAGAATAAAACCGAGTAATCAACGGATCCCCGTCAAGAGAGAACTACGCAAACCGTTACAGAAAAATAATTTTTTAAATAAAAAACACACATTTAAAAGGCACTACATCATAAACCTTGGAAAAGACTCAAATTCTCAATCCAACCAAATTACCAAAGTCGGTCACAGCAACATGATGGATCTAAATCTGGCGGAAGAAGCAAAACCCATTACGCCAATGCATAATTCAACACCGTATCGATGCATGTAACGGCGAAACCAATCGAACCCCGAATCCACTGGAACAAGGGCCAAGTGGGGTGGGCCGAAAAAAAAAACTTTTTAAAAAAAAATTCGAAGAATTGAAGGAACCCAAAAAGGGAGGGAATAAAAAAAAAAAAAAAAAAAACAACGTACACTGAATGTCAGGAGAGGTAGTAGATTCGAAGCACAATGCATAGAGGAGTGGGCGCGTGTGTGCGTGTGAGTGATGATATGATTCGTAACGAAAAAGAGGTTATACAGAGAGCGAAAAAGCGGGTTATAATAAAGTTTGCATATTTGTTTGAGAGAGTGAAAGATACTTACTTACGTAGAGAGAGAAAGTTGGGGAAGGGTGAGGCAGACAAAGGACCCCTGGCCGTACGATTGGAGAAACGAGAAGATCGCAGCCGTCGGATCAGAGTAATGAATGATGAATGGAATCAGAGGAAGAAGAAGATAAGTGTTTGTGTGATCTTTCTCTTTCCGCTGCTATGCTAATGAATGGAGAAATTTTATATTTATAGAGATGTGGGTGTCACAGGAAAACAAGGGCAAAAACGGGATATTCACGTATTCTTAATCCCTCTCTCTCTCTCTCTCTATCTCTATCTCTATGAGGGTGGTGGGTGGGTGAGTGAATGAATGAGTGAAACTGTGGTGGCTTCTTCTCTCCTTTTGAGCAGAGTCTGCAACAGCGGCGAAAAGGCGATGAGAGAAAAAAAAAAATTAAAAAGAAAAAGAGAGAGAGAGAGAGAGAGAGAGTACGACGGTCAAAGATAGATTTGAAGATGTTTTAGATACGCACGATGACGATGATCATGAATCATGGACCAAAAAGTTGTCAACATTTTTGTTACAATAATGTCCCTCCTCTTTCCCACTAATTACCATTTCCCCCTGTTGTTGAAATTACCCTTATGCCCTTTTTTTGCAATCTTTAATTGGAGTGAGGACAATTAGTGTTGTTTGATGTAGCACAGTACAAGTAGGGTGAGTAAATTAGAGTGTGGTGAAGCTAGCTACCACAAAATATCGTAATCGATTATGCTCTCGAGATTCCCTTCTTAATTTTCATGCCATCAATCATCGAGTAGCTATAAAACACAAAAATACAATGTGGGGGTAAAGCCCAATTGCATCCTACAAGAGCATACAACAAAATTAATTAAACCCCTTCCCCACACAACACACCCTTACGCCATCATTCTATGTCTACTTTTGGTAAAAACATACGACATCCCTTCTCATCAAAATACTATTACTTATCTTATTTATTATATTATATTATATCTTATTTCTTTTCATTCTGTCATTTAAAACAAATTATCACCTTCATTCAGGAAACCTTTTAATGTTTATCATATCAAAGATTTGGAAATTATTTTTTTTTAATTTATAGTAAAAATAGGGCATCAATGATTTATCAAAATATTAATTTTACTATTTATCAATGACCAGAATAATTTATTATTTGTTGTGCGCAATTTGTATTTACAATTTAAATTACTCTATAAACTACTTAAACTTCTCAATTAACTACCCACCACTCATATTCTCTTTTATTTTTAATTGTTTACTTTTTTTTAATGACACAGAAGCAAGTCTTTGACACCACAAACTTTCTTATAATAAATATATTATTTTTAGAGAAGTTAAATAATATTAAAATGTACTTTATGAACAAAAAAAACTCAGGGATCCTAATTAAGAATAACAGCTATGTGGCAACTACCAAATATCACTTTAATGAAATAAAAAGGAAAGAGAATGTATATAATAAATACGAAGGGACGATATTTTCGGGGTAATATAACGTGTCAGTGACGATATTTTTGTGGGATACGAAGTGACCTCGTGTTTAATTATATTGATGTCTTTACGAAAATGTAGGCAGCAAATTATATTTCCAAGTGAGGTATACATTGCAAAAAAATTGTTTGTTAGTGGAAAAAGCATGCAACAATTTAGTGACTGGACTGATCTTTAATAAGATAGAAAATAATGACATCTATCACAATCGGGCAACTAATCGTACACATCTTAAACACTTTCTGTCATTTTGCATAAATGTTTCTCATTTTTACACTTTCTTGTTTTAAGATTTTCTTCTTTTTTTTTCATTCAACTGCGTGTGAGGTTCATGTCAATCGCTTTTTTGGTTTTTCAACTTATCACTGTGATTTATTGTCCATAACTGTTGTTAAATATATAAAATGCATTTTCAAGCCAAACAGATAAACAGATAACAAGTACGTGTGACGAGTTTCACACGGTATTATTAATAGGAAACGTGTATTGTTAATACAAAATGCATAAATATATTTCTAGAACTCACGTTAACATACAAAATTATTATTAATAATAATAAATATTAACGTTTTACTCAACAAAAGAAATTCTATTCTTAATTTTACGCTAGACCAATAATTAAAGTGCCTTTCGTGGAAGGGTTTCTGGCATAACCGATTGTTTGAAAGTTGAAGATAGAAATTGACCATTGATGTTGTTTTGGCAAAGTAATGGTAGAAAGTAGAAAGAACTATCTAGGATGGTTGGATGTCATTTTATTTTATCTTATCTTTTGTTAAATAAAAGTGGCTGTCGACATCATTTCCCTTTTTTCTTTTTCATCATAGCTATAGCAATTCTTAACTGGAAATTAGACATTATTATGCTTTTATAAGAATATTCGGACCATTCAAGCACAATTTTTTTCCTACCTAATACGAAAACACATAAATAACTACTATAATGTGTAGAATTTGATCCCAGGCCCAACTTTTACATCTTGTTTTCTCCCTTTCCTTTTTCAACGTGGGATTAAAAACAAGTTAATAAAATAACGGTCATGTGAACAATAAAATGTTTTATCTTTTGTTGTATTAATTTTGGTTGAATTGTTAAAATGAATTAGAACTTTTAATATAATTTGATACATTGCAAATTTGAGTTAAGTAGGTGCAAAAAATTACCTAATTTTAGTTATAATAAAATTTTTGTCTAATTCACTTGTAACCTATGAGTCAATTTAATTTATGACTTAACTCACCTAAATTTTTATTTTATTTTTTCTAAGCATTAGTTTATATGTAATTATACATTTATTTTATTGATTAAATTTTAAGCATATTAGTCATAAATTATGATAATTAGTGTTGATTTGAAATTATTTATTAATATTTTATGTAAATTCTTTGATATTAATAAATGGTATAAGTTAGTTGTGGTTGAGACCTACTTTTTCTTGACATTTTTTTGTCTAGTTATTAATATAGTTGTAATTTTAAGATATAAAAATATAAGAAGTATTTTTTATAAAGTTTAATTAATTTTTTTAATTAAAATGAGTTAACATATTTAATCTACCAATATGCGATGGATCAAGTTGGGTTAGTTTTTTTAGGCTCACAAGAAAATGAGATGAATTGGTTGATCCACTTATTGTTCTTATTGTTCAATTCATTGTAAACTGAATTAGACTAGGTGACCCACTTTATCAACTTTAAACTTTTGGAGTTTAATTTTGATTCATTATTATTTTAATATTTTTTTTTTTGTGTTTTGAAATTTATATTTGTTGAGATATTGTAGTCAATGAGTATGATAAAATCTCTAAGAATATAAAGTGTAAAATTTATTTAGTAATATTATATATTGTCTTTTTTTATAAAAAGCAAGTTATAGTATATTTAATATATAACGGTCAAGATTTCTTTTATGATATATGTCACATGTTATTCTCCATTTTTTTGCACTTCCTCTTATTTAAAAGAGAAGTGTATTTTGCATGAGTCCCACTTCCATTTCTACACAATTATGCACACTTCCTTCTAACCAAATAGCACTAACTTTACAATTTTCTCATACTTCTCTTATTTTATGTTCTTTTCTCCCCTATTTACCTGTTATCAAACTCACCGTTAGAGATACTTGTAGTGTGTTTAATTCCATTTTTAGACAAAAAAAGTTGTTCAAATCAAACTGTTCAGCTTGGATTAATTTGACAGTTTTTTTAAATTTTAATTTATTTTCATATAGCTTTCAAGTTTATTTTTCAATTCCATTTCAAGCAAAATAAATTGCCTCATAAAAGTGATGCTGGCTATAAGTTTCTTCAAAGAACAAAAAATAAGAATTAAGTAATATACTATAATATATGAATCTTCAGTTGTACAAAAATAGTCAAATTTTTTTGTCTACAATAGTTACAGCATTTTCACTTGTTAGTTAAAATTTATTTTTCACTTTTTGGTTCAAAATTAAAAGAGTTATGGCTTACAGAATTTTAATGATTTTTCATTTACTAAGGTAAGAACGACAAACATAATGCCCGAATATGTCATGATTTTAATAATGAATACTCAATTTAACTTGAAAAATGTATAAATATGAGTAATACTTTATTAAATTAAGTACAAGAATAAAAATAGGTATATACTTATCTGCTCTTGTACCTATCTCGTATTTGTTTTTATTTTAATTTTTTAGAAATTTAATTTACTTTTCTTAAAATTTATTTGAGATTTTATATAATTCTCAGTCAATTCTGAATTTATGTTAGATGAAATTAATATGATTTTGTAATTGAAATTCTATGTAAAAAATTTATTTTTTATATATATATTTTTAAAATAATTAATTTTTAAACAAATATAACAAAAATAAAAATGAAGATATAAATTTTATATCAGTCAAACATGAGAACAAAAATAAATATAGGATAAGAATTTAGGGACGGGGACATATAAATGTTGAAACTTGCACCTACCTTATTGCTATCTCTATTAATATTATTCAAGTGTTTTTACAAACAAAAAAAATTAAACCTTTTTTATCATGAAAAAAAAAAAAGAGTTATAACTAGAATAACAGGCCCCATCGTCTCTTCTTTTCAAATTACTATATTCTTCTTACTCCTTAGTAGTTGTTTTTGGAATAAGAGTGTTGAGTAGGTCAAATTTATCTTTATTTATATATTATCTAAATTAGACTATTTTTAAGACACTAACTCAATCTAATTAATATATGAAATATGAGATATTATAATATTATATTATTTTTAACAAAACTTGAATTATAAAATAAAAAAAAATTCAAAACTTAAATTAATATATATTTTATAATACATAACTTAAAATACATCATTTAATTATAAATATAATATTTTTATAAAATAGTTAATCACTCAATAATTTTTTATTATCAACACAAAATAATTCAAAAAAAAAATCTTATACCTTTTAATAAAATATTAGATATTAAGTTACTTGAAATATAATTTGAACATGTTTTGAAAATAAAATAAGTCAAATTTTAAAATTTAAACTCTTTCAAATCAATTTTAAGTTAAACTGATTAGCGAGTCAAGTTGGATCATACTCATCCCTTACTTAAATCTTATATAAATTTATTGTAATTTTCAATTTATTTATTCTATTACACTTTGAATTAGATTTTTAGTTTACTTTACCAAAAAAAAGATTTTTAGTTTGCGCATTTTATAAGATGATATTCCCTTTTATATATTAAGTACGAACGATTATTTTGCATAATAATATTTTTAAGATTTTTTTTTTTTGTGATAAGACTTTATGAATTTTTTTTTAACTTTTTAACTGATTTAATTTTTATTTATTATAATTATTTATGAATTAAATTTTGATATTTTAAAATAAATTATCAATAAATAAAAATAATCTTATATTAAAATATATATTATTTATAAATATATTTTAAAATAGTTATTTATATTAATTTATATTAATTTTAAATATAATTTATACATTTAAATTTAATATTTATTTTTATATATAATTTACCATAATTTTTAGTTATACATAATAAAAATTTATTATATACAGTATCTATTAAAATACTAATTAAACACAATTGATCTTATTAAATATATAAAGGTGGATAAAATAACGAAGAAATATTAAGAATATATAATCTTTTACGCCTTAAACCCCTTCCCCGCCTTAAAAGAATATCTCTAATTGAGCTATAAATACCTTTTTTTACTTTTCTGTTTTACGGTAAGTGGTATTTTATATTTGTATCCATTTATAAATCTTAAAAAATAAGAAACCGTAACAACTTGTCAACTTGAAAAGAAAGAAAAAAATCCTAGAAATACTAGGATTCGAATACCAAAAAAACGTGTATCCAAGATTCCAAAAGGCTGCATTTCTTGCCGTCCACTTTTCTTGTTCTAGAAAACTAGAGAAGAGTTATTTATCCCAAAAAAAAGAGGGATAATTTAGTTTAAAAAAGGGTTTATGAAAAATTGAGAGCAGGCTTATCTGAAAATAAGTGGAGAAGGCATAGTAACAGATAAATGTTGGATAAGCAAGGTACAGGGTTACATCATAACAGTGATGAATTGAAATAATTTAGATGATTAAATTATGATTAGACACATGTAACATTTGGAAGAATATTGTACACTAGATATCACAAGTTTTGACTCCCACCCCACCCGTCTAATGGGCTTGTTCACGTGCGATACTGAATTAATAAACGCATTGGCATGTGACACAGACATGCTTTTGGTGCAGTTGCTCATAATACATGTACGATGTGTGGGCTCTTAATTACTCATTTCAACATCCTAGCACATGATCGTGACACTCAACAATTAGCACCTAATTCATGTCACAGACTTATTTGCTGTTTAACTCATATAATTAGGTATTCTGACAGCGAAACGGGATAGGAATATTGACTCAGCTGTCAGATACGACCCTTTGAGGGAACCGTGTTGATGTCATTTCAAATGCCACAATGTCATTAACAAGCCCTACTTATTTACTATACCCCTTTTGGTTCTCTTGTGTGTCACCACCCACACTTCCAGGCCAGCTTTGTGTTTCTGTTTCTGCTTGTGTGCGACTCATAAATATGCCGGCATCATGCAACTATAGTACAACTGTTGTTGTTGCTAACACTCATGTGCATCTTAATTTCTGGAATACTAAGCTAGATGGGTGAATTAATTCTAAGTCCCTGTTTGTTTTAAGATATTTACTGTTCACGACGAAGGAAAGGTGAAGCAACTTGACGTTTGTTTTCGCTGATTTGCACCGAAAGAAAAGCGGGAGAACTTACGTGGCCGTTTCTCGCAAAGTTATGAAGAAAATAAATGAAAGTCACGTAAGAAATGAGAAAACTCGATAATACCTCTACTCAAAAGCTGAAAAGATTAAGTTCTGTCATGCTCATGCATGCAGAGACTGTACCATGCAGCAGAGCTTCATTTCTTTATGCATGAGGGAGGGTAGCCGAGGTATGAGAATGAAGAATGGAGGGTAAACTGCGGTGAAAAATTGAACTCCCAGCCAGCATAATCGATTATGTATGTATGGCACATAATCGATTATGGGCCAACATAATCGATTATGTATGATTATGGTGGCATATTTTTGCTTCTAGTCATGTAACGTAGTTAGTATCCCAGAACGGACCGTTCCAAACTACTAAAACAAGGGTAATTTAGTAGTCTAGAATGGGTCGTTCACAAACTGGAACGTGTCGTTCCAAACTATTAAATTGACTTAAAAACCCTAGTTGAGAACGGGTCGTTCCAAATTGGCTGTTATTGGTAAAAATGCAAATTAGAAAATATAATTATCATAATATATTTTGTTATTATTATTTATTATTATAAATATTATTATTATTATCATTAAATTATTAATATTATTATTATTTATTATAATTACTATCATTATTATTTATTATGATTCTTATTATTTTTTTAATATTTATTATTATTGTTATCATTATTTATTATTTTTTAGTAAATTATACCTATTAATATAATTTTATTGTAATTATTATTATTTACAATAAATAATATTCTACTCATTTTTAATCTAAGGGTAAAAGCGTAAATTATATATTCATCTATTAAATTTTTAATTTTTATCTATCACATCAATTAATTTATACACAAATTATCACAAACTTTTCACTCACTTTCCACTATCTTTCCCTTAATCCAAACAACCTCACTTCCCACTCTCTTTCTCTTCAAATTTTTTCATTTCTACTCTCCCAAATCCATCCTTCAATCCAAACACAACCTAAGAGATCAAAGTTAGGAATTGGGATTCACCTTGTTTATTGCCAAGGCTTCTCTTTCTTAATTTGTTTCATCTGCAACAACTTTTGCTTTGGTTTTGTGGAGGAGATGGTGCCGCACTAATTAAGGCTATTAGCGATGATGCAATGTCACGCTTACAATACAAGACGTCTTTCCTTTTCTTTTGTCTCTGCGATATTCCACTGTCAATTATTTTTCTTGCTTCGTTGGCTTATTAATCATACTCACACTTAAACTCATTAGTAATGTAAGGTGCGTTAAAATCAGAAAATCATAAATGTTAATAAGTTTAGTATTTTTTAGGGTTTAAAGATTTAGAATTTTTATAAAATAATTTTAATATAAAATAAATAAATCGTTCGGCTTTTCTTCTTTAAAAAAATGAAGATAGTAAATTTTTATCTAACAGGGACTATAGTGTAACTAATTTCAAATTTTCAAGGGTCAAAATTTTGTGTTATTGTTGCAATAATTGTTAGAAAGTGAGGGTAAACATAAGTTTATAAGCATATAAAATAATTTCAATTAAAAATTTTTTTTTGAGTGATGATCAAAACAAGATTATAAAAACTTAGATTCAAAGTAAAAATTTTATACTAATGTAAAATTATATATGTGTTAGCCTTGATACTCAAAATAGACAATATCATATCACAATAAACCTTAAACTCTGATACACAATAATTACTTTCTAGCATAGTAAATTTTCAAAACAATCATAATTGGTTATTTATAAAATTTCATATTGAGAAAATTAATTCTATAAATAACACATTCAATTTGATTTATTTTTTTTTTTAAGTAAGAGACTAATACACTACTGTTCTAAACTTACATTGTCAAGAATCTAACTCAATTGATTGAATAAAAAAAAACTTGCAAGTTATTTTGATATCAAGTTTGAATCGCATGAAAACAAACTTTCATTTTTTTTCATAAGGGTGCCATAAAATATTTTTATATAAGTTTTAAAGATACAAAATTTGGGAGGTCATTGTTACATCTTCATCTCTTATCTCTAATTCTCATTATTACAATTATCATTACAACTAAGATCTATTAAAATTATTATTTTTTTATTATTATCGTTATTGTCATCACTACTATTTTTTTTTATCTAACTATTATTATAACATTGATTAAACATTGTTATGGTAACAAGTATTGTCATATGTTACTACTATTATTTTTGTTTTTGCGAAAAATATTAACGATGTATTATTTTGAACATATTTTTTAAGTTAAAATTTATTAAAAATCATAAAATTTTATAAATCACATATCTTATTTAATAAACTTTGATCATAATTTTATATTTTAAATACATTTTTAACTGATAGGAGACAATATATTAAAATCATTCCATATTAAAAAATATGTTATTAATATTATTATATTTTGGTGACATGTTAATACATGATTACTTTAAAAGTTATATTTATTTATTTGATATATGTTAATTTTTTTAAAAAAGTTAATCTTTATATTCAATAAAAGATATCTCTTGATAATAATAAAAAAAAGAAAAATAATTCAGCCTCTGAATACATCTTCCGAAATTCATTCCGAACGATTAATATAATAATTTAAATTATAAATATTAAAATAAATAATTATTTTATAATAAGTTTATTAAAAAATATTAATATTTTAATATTTGAAACGTGATTCGGAATATGGACTGTGTATCATTGTTCATAAAAAAAGAAAATTACTCTCATCAGCATTATTCATCGTTTTCAGAATCATCTGTCTATCAATGTTACCGTGATATAAACCGAAAATAAGGAAATAAATAGTTATTTGTTTGATTTACAACAATAATTGAAATTTGAATACAAAATATAAGAAAAAAAGTAAAAATATAAAATAAGAAACAGATAAGATAACCCAATCTAGAATCACAAAGTTTGGTGGCTCCCATGGATTTTAGCTGTAGCTACAGTGGCAGCTCTGTTCCGACGCTTTTTGAAGTATTGATTTGATTTGATTAGCGTGACATAATCAATCGCCATGCTGGCATTTGCTGTATTGAATGCACTATTGCATACCTTCATAGAGGATCCGTTATTGTTTTCAAAAGTTGTACAACTTTATCTGTAATCTATAATATTATATATATTTTGACTTTTTTTTTTAATATACTGTTTTTATTTATTTATTTAAATAACTCAAAGTGAAATATATTTACGTAAATATACCACCTAGTTTTGTAGGTGAGAAATCGGTTACTAAAGGAATTTTTCCAAAATTTTAAAAAATCTCTTTGAAAAATCGGTTACCCAGTAACCGATTTCTCAAAGGCCTTTTTTTTTTCTTCGTTTTTTCTCTTTTCTTTTTTGTTTTTTATAATTTAAATTTTTTTCCAGATTTATAATTTCTTTTTTAGTTTTTAAGTTTAAAATATATAGAATTTTAAAAAAATTATAATGAAATTTAAAATAATTAATTTAGTTATTATTTTAAATTTAGATTATAAGAATGTATTTAGAATTTAATTTAAAGAATAAAATTGAATAAAATTAAATTTAAATAGAAAAATTTTAAAAAAGAAAATATTATGATAAATGACAACTTTAGATAAAAACAACATTAATTGAGATGAAGAAGTTGAAATAAAAACAAAATACAACAATAAAATAGGAGATCGAATAAAAAAGAACAACAACAGAATTACAATGCAGTAAATTAGAATCCAACTTTAATGATGTTTATGGCCACCCGTTCCACACCTCGGAGGTTGCCGGTTCCTTGTTGGGTTTCCACGACCAATGCGTGGTTGTTGTGGTTCAACCTCGTCATGTTGTATATTAACAGTATCGGTGACTGGATTTGACGAACCACTTCCACCGACCTCAGAGTGATAAGACGAAAATGAAGGAAAATTCATGTTTTGCATGTAGTTATATGCACTTTGTGGCGTGTGTACGTCGACGCCAAAAAGATTGCTCATGAAGTCCCCTGTTGGAGTTGTTGTTGATGGTGGTGTGTACATGAATTGTTCATGGTGTGTATGAAATGATGGATAAGATTGAGGATGTTGTTCCACAGTATAAGGTGGGTGATTTATTCTTATTCTAAAAACTTAACTAAATTATTTTATTTACAATTAATACAAAATTTTAAAATAACTTAAAATTTAAAACTGAAAAACTAAAAAAATAAAATTACAAATGTGGAAAAAAAATTAAAAATAAATAAAAACAAAACAAAAACTAGAAAACGAAAAAAAAAATGGGCCTTTGAGAAATTGGTTACTGGGTAACCGATTTCTCAAAGGGATTTTTCAAAATTTTGGAAAAACCCTTTGAGAAATTGGTTACCCAGTAACCGATTTCTCACCTACAAAACTAGGTGGTATATTTACGTAAATATATTTCACTTTGGGTTATTTAAATAAATAAAAAAAAAACAATATATTAAAAAAAAAAGTCGAGATTTTACACATTCTATAACTTTTAAGATATATAAAGGAGATATTATAGTTTGGTGTACAAATCCTTTAGATAATTTTATTTTTTAATTTTAAATAATAAAAAATAATATTAAAATAAATTATTTTTATAAATACAGGACTCAAATTTAAAACATTGAAACGTAAAAGATCAAACACAAAAGTCGAATATTTATTTTAAATATTTATAATAAAAAAACTTTAAAATATCACAATTAATATAATACCATAAATAATTATAAGTACTATTTAATATAATCACTTAATATTTATAATATAAATTAAAAATAATAATTTTAAATTAAAAAAATCTTATAAAAATTAAAATCAAAATTTACTTATTTTATAAGAATTAAAAAATAATAAGTCTTGATGTCATGTATTATTGCTTTAAGTTATTGATTAACTTTTAAAATAATTATCATAAAAATAAATAAAATATAGTAAAAAAATAAAATAAAATAATGGCACATGATTCTTTAATATAAATAACTCTAAAATAAAATAAAACTTGTAAGATAATTAGATTAATTTTGTATACTTTAATATCACTAAGACTTTAATTACGGACCTAATAGTAATGACACATAATTCACTAAAATTAAATATTTTAGTAAAATATATTTAAATTAAAATATTTTACTATGTCACTATTTAATTACGAAACTAATACAAAAGTAAGAGATTTAGACTAAATTTTGTTCTGAACTGTAAAAAAAAAAAAAAAAAAAAACTGTATGTTTTATGTCTTCAATTTTCGTTTTCACATACTGCATTTGGGTTAAGCTCATAATTATAACACAAACGTTTGGATATTTGTTTCTGGACTGCCTTCGGAGGACTCACTTATCTTTGGTGGCATAATTAAACTGTTGGTCATTCGAATTGGGTGATTTTTTTAGTGTACTACTATAATAATGTATGGAAGAACATACACAACCGCAAAAACTACCAGACTTCTACATCGGTTCTTTTACGACCAATGTAATAAAATGTTGTTTAATTTTTAAATATTATCAACTTTATTATATTGGGTGTTACTTATTTGATATAAAATATCATATTATACATTATTTGTTGGTTTAACGGATGTATAATGTAATATTTTATATTAAGTAACAACCAATGCATAGTTGTTTATATGTACGTCTAAGGGTTTTTTTTTCCTTCGCATTCTTCTCTTTGATACAATTTTTTTCTCTCTCTCGTCTTTGATATTCACTTTGCATCGTTCGATCTCCATTGTGAACCCTCCCTAATTCCATTTTCAACATTGTCGTTTAGATATGCATGTGGTTCTTGTTTTATTTTACAAATCCAATTGTGTTGGTTAGGGGTGGAGAGAGGAGAACACGGGTGACGACAAGGAAGATGCATAGTAACATTGTGCATTTTTTAAATAATTATTGATTTTATTAAATTGTTATGTGATGTGGTGATTTGCTGTTTAATTATTAAAAAAATTTGAAAATTTATAAATTCTCATGAATTTTAATTGTTTAGGTTTTTTTTTTATTTCACAGAAGTCAAGTTTGACCTATTAAAGAAAGGTATATAAAGTTTCCTTTAAGATTTTAGTTTTATAAGTTCATTTTTTTTAAGAAAATTTAGGAAAAAGTTAGAATAAGGAATTCTTGAATTATGAAATTCTCCTTTCTTATACTAGCCTTCCCGAAAGTGTAGAAGATTGTAGTAGAGTTGTCGAGATTCAAGTTTGGAGAGCTTCGAATCAAACACCTTACAGGATTGGTGCGAAGTTTTTTTGGAGGGTCTCAACTTTCTTATTCATTCTATTCTTTTCTCTTAGATTTGGAGGTAAGGGAAGTTATAACTTAATCTTTGTTGGATTGTCTAAGTTGTATGTTGTTTGATTTCATGAAACTATGACTCTGTGGATGATTTGAGTTGGTATTCTTGTGTTGTAGGATTTTGAGGTTCTTGAACATGATAGGAAGATTTTGATGAGTTGTTACCCTTTCTTAGTTGCATGTTGTTATATTGGTTGGAATTAAGTTGCTTATGTTGTGTAGGCACGTTTTTTTCCATTACATGCATGGAATTTTTAATTTTTAGGTGAAGAGAAAGCCAAATTCGTGAATCAGCTAAGGACAAAATTCATCATCGAATCAAAAGTAGCTTTGAGCATTAGGTGTGATGCAAGCTAGAGGGTCTTTACCTCACTAATGTCAAGCATGAGATTGGTAACTTCGTACATGAGTTAGATGAGAGCTTTTTGACTTGGTCACGTTGGGCATGGGTTGAATGACGTTAAGCATGGATGCCTTTTAGAGCTTTGATATGGTGACATCAAGCCCTAGTTGACATGGCGCTAAGCGTGATCAAGATAGAGACTCTTTGTCTAAACGATGTTGAGTGTCAATGTAGTGACATCGAACATGAGTTAGGTAAAAGCTTTCTGCCTAAACAAGGCAAAACATGGGTTTAACCACACAAGGTGTGATTGCCACAAAGGTTTTCTGCCTTATTCACATCAAGCACGCGAAGAATGGTGTCGAGTGTGGATTGCCTAATGAAAATATGTTGAATTATTGATTAAGTGTTGAACATGTATATGGTTGAATCTCTTACATATTGTAAGTTGATATATGATGATAATTCTTTATACGTTGATCTAGGATAATATATATCAATGATTAAATTGTTGAAAGTTATAAGTTGAGTTGCATGTTGAAATGTTGAGGTGGTTGTGTTGAGAATGTTTAAGACATTATGTTGAGTTGTATTGATTGAATTAGGACAAGAAGGGAGATTGTTTTAAAAGTTGAATATCTCATTGTAAGGATATTGTGTTGTCGTGCTCTAAGAGTCAAAATCCTTATTGAGAAGTTGATTCTTAAAGTGAATCATTACGTCTCCTCTAAAACCTTAATTAATATCGTATAGGGGCAATGCCGATCCATATTGTCTATAAGTGACTATAGTATAGGGATCAGGTCGAGTTATACATGTTCAAAGTGACCAAATCGAGTAAAGTACAAGGTTGAGGGCCATAATCTCTAACTACATATTGGAAGAGGCGTAGTTTTTGGAGGGTAATCGGTAGACTACTCCCATAAAAGTCTTAGTCATGCATGTTAAGGTTGTGGTAAACTCACACCCAAGTTATTATACCCTGACAAAAAATATTAGACTTTCGTAGTTTAAGTAGCAAAATCTAAGAAACCATATTGTGTTGTGGATTTTTATCCAACTTAGTTGTTGACCTGGTTAGCCCATAAAGATCATGTTGTTAGTTGATTTGGTAGAGTCAAACCACTTAGACTCCTCACTTGTATTGTAAGAGATCTCTTACTTGAATGTGTGATGACACATGTAATTGATTATTTTATGCATGTGGTTGAGTTGTGTTGTGCATATGCTATATAGTTTTGTTGATAAGTTATGGTGTCATTATGTTGTTCAAGTTGAAAATGATGTTGTGTTGTAAGATGAGAACATGTTGTGTGGTGAAGTTGAGTTGTAAATGGATAAATGTTGATGCATGTTATTGAGTTTCTAGTTGTATAGTTAGTTAATTATTCTATACTTGCTAATTATTTTTGAATACTAGCTTACCCTTACATATTACCTTGTAGATTGAATTGCGATGATCATATTTATATGAGAGTATGACAAGGATAGGTTGAAGGAGGTTTATTTTGAGGCCATGTTGGATGATGACAATGTTGGTTTTTTTGGGCTAGTTTGATGTGGTTGGTTTAGTAGTTGGTGTTTGACCGACAACCTAATATTATATATGTAGCACTAGATTATTGTACATATGTATACTTGTGTAGTTATTATATTATTTTAGTTGTTGACGAGATTTTTCACATGTATATATTATTATCTGTGTATCTATATAGTGTTTGTATGTTAATTCTAAATAGTTAGAATATTTGACTTTGCTACTAGTTGTTGAGCTATAAATGTAGGGACTTGGTAAGTCGTCACACAATGCCAGAGAATAGGGAAGATGGTGCATAAGGGGGAGAAAAGGAATGGGTAAGGTGGTGGAGATGAGGTCCATCAAGTTATGGGTGGCTGGAAAGTGAGGCGATGGGAACATGCACAAGAGAGGTGAGAGACAAAGCAATGTGATGTGGGGTGAGGAGGAAGGTGCAACACATAGTGAAAGGTGGGGGAAGGATGTGGGTTACCGTTGTGAATATTTCCTTCCCCCACCTTTCACTATGTGTTGAGCTATAAATGTAGGGACTTGGTAAGTCGTCACACAATGCCAGAGAATAGGGAAGATGGTGCATAAGGGGGAGAAAAGGAATGGGTAAGGTGGTGGAGATGAGGTCCATCAAGTTATGGGTGGCTGGAAAGTGAGGCGATGGGAACATGCACAAGAGAGGTGAGAGACAAAGCAATGTGATGTGGGGTGAGGAGGAAGGTGCAACACATAGTGAAAGGTGGGGGAAGGATGTGGGTTACCGTTGTGAATATTTTCTTCTATACTTTTACATTGATTAAAATGTAATCAATGTAGATTGTTTTGTTTTAACCAACATTTTTTACATTAGTAATGATTTAATATGGTGGATGAGATTGTAATACTTATATGACAATATATCCAAATATAATATTATTTTCAAATATATTATCAATATTTGAGTAAAAGGAACTATGATATTTATAGGTGAGAGGTTAGTTGACTCTTAGTTGATAACATATGCCAATCCATATGAGTCATTTCTTGTTAATATTTACATTTTGTCATGAGAGGTTGAAAGTCTTTTAATATATGCAATTTCATATGAGATCAACAATGATATTTAATCCCATTATTTTTTTCTAAGTACTTGGTAAGACATAACATAAAGTGGTATGAAAAGTGTTTAAATACTTTTGAAGCTAGAGACATCACCTATTAAATGTAATTAAATTACCATTGTAAATCATGTTTATATATGAGGACTTGTTAGAAGTTGAGGCAATGATGGGACATCTAGACCAGGTCCAAGGTTGCTTATGCCTTATAATGATCCCTAAGAACTTTTACCAGTTCAAATGGTATTGATACAATTATCTCGTTATCATACCAAATAAGGACATATTGAAGTAGTAATCAAGTGGCTTGAACCATTAAAGATGATCAATAGGTGGAGAATTAGAGTAATATACACAAGGTCTTATTTTTTTTATATATGTAATATTTTTCACAAGTAAAAGAAGTAATCACGTGCCTTTAGAGAAGTCAAATTCATATGATTAGACATTAATGCATTTACCTCATTGCAAAAAATTTTGTTCCATTTATTTTACAAATCACATCCCACATGCCTAATTTCGAGACCTACTTTGCTTGTCTTAATAAATGTAATAATTAATGTATTTTAACCAAACATTTAGAACATGGACAATTATATTGATCATTGATCGTCATGATTATTGAAGTGTTCTATTCATGTATACTTCTATTGTAGTTCAAACCAATCAATCACAAATTGTGTGCATTGTTACTTTTGAGACATTTTTATTATTAATTGAAATTTATGAAAAATAATAAAATAATGTGAATTTCCTTACTTATTTAATAAATCTCACTTTTTATGTTGTAATTTTTAAAAGAAATTAACTAATTAATAATAAAGAATATGTTAAAATAAGTATTTTAGAGAATGTGCTATCACTTATTAACGCGACTCACATCAACACGTCTCACATATAATCATTCCAAAATCAAAAGAAAATCAAAAGTAAACTTTCACTTCTCAACAAATAAAGTTGAAAATTTTTCTTGGGAGCATATGAGATCAATAAGCGCTCAAGTGACAAATTGTTATATCAAGATTTTCAACATCATAATTATTTTGATACATTCTTTTTTATTAGTAAATTTATCAAATATTATTAAATCGTGAATGAAACTGATCAAATAAGTTAGTGACGCACAAAAATTTATGATTCAAATAAATTTGGAGGGGATGAAGAGTATGACCAAAAGTAAATTACCAACATTATTCAAGGAAAAAACTTGGACATGTTTAGTTAAATATTATTGAAACAAAAAATCTCCTCTCTTTTATCATAATAATGATGAAAAATATATTAAAATAATATTATAAAAAATATAAAAATATTACATAAATTTATTTAACGTAATTTAGTCCTTTATGTTTACGTGTACAAGAATGTACATTATCTCAAATTATATTACATATATGTTTTTGAAAATCATTCAAAACAAAGTTTTGTGGGTGAAACTTGAAAATCTCTCCTCACAAGTTTCATAAATAGCACTTAAAACTTCATCTTTACAAATTTTACGGATGTAACTTAGAAATTTCTTTTCCACAAGTTTTATATCCCTTTATAGGTCAAGTGATTATTTTTATCTTAGTCTCTATTTATTGACTTAACATCTTAATTTTAAAAGAGAAAATAATTTTTTAAAATAAATATAATATTTTTAATTCTAAAAATAAATAATATATTTTTTATATCTGAATAATATTTTTAAGATTTGAAATTGAAATTTTGAAGTGTTTTTATAACAAATATTTAACGTAGAAATTGAACAATGGGAAGAAATTCCATGTTAAGCAAGAATTCAAGAAACGGCACGCAAATAGGGTTTGGTATCTCTTGCGTTTGCATCATGTGCCATTGCTTTTGCATAGTTCAGGGAACATCACCAAACACATTTCAATATCACTGTCTTTCAAAATGTGAAGGAAACTGAGATAAATACGTCACACTTTCTAGTCCCAACATCAAACACACCGTCCGCTTCACGCAATTACCACTCAATTTCTCAATCCGGTGTGCCCTTCTCTAAATCTGTATTGGTCAAAGCAATACCCATTATCCTATTTAGAAACCATTTCACTAATAGATCCAAACCAGATTTTGCTCCATTCTCATACATATCATATAATGCTACATTTCGGGGACACATGAAACGATGCTGCTACTTCTTTCAACCCCATTTCTTGCTGTTATATTTTATCTTGTGTAATTAAGGAATTAAAAAAACAGGCACAAATTACATATTCCTCCTTTTAAAATTCCAGCTTGCACTTCAACTTTACCTTCTTTTCTTTTTAGGCAAAACATTACTTTTTTCTAAGCATGCAAAAATATCGCTTAATTTCAGCATTGACATATAATTTAAATTCTTTATATGTAATATCAATTGATAGAGACAATTCCTACTTAAATAGTATAGTTTTAGATTTGGATTTTGAGAATGTAACCATGTTTTATATATATATATATATATATATATATATATATATATATAATTCAATTAAATCAATGATAACACGTGGACATGCAGGAGAATAAAATTTCATAGTATTTTTCTTTTCAAATATGGCATAAAAGTTAGAAATAATCCGTAATAGATTTATACCATAATATTTTAATTAACCTGTATATATATAATAAAAAAAAAACAAACAATGCTCCCTAATGACTCTTATAAAGAATCATTAGTGGGCACAGCATTGATGGTAAATTACTAGCTAGCTTACTATGTCCCTCGGCCCGCCATATAAAGTGTGTTGACTTTCGGTGCAATCTTTGGACTTTGGTAGTGTCATATCTGATTACTCCGGTTAACGTGATCTTTCTTTGATCAAGAAACTGAATTACCCTTTCATACTTTCAATAATTGAGTGCCATGCTGAGTTCACTAATTTTATTTGAACATTAACTCAACGAGTCAAACTTTATACCAATAAAAAAAATGTGAACGAACAATTATCCATAAAATATTTTGATTGAGATGCTTCACTAGATTCAATAATTAGTATATAACTTCTTTAGTCTTATTCGTTGCAAAAAGCGTCGAAGATGACAAACCAAACCCATGCACTCGGGTAAAAGAAGACTCTTTTGCTTTTGCTTTTCGTTAGGATGCATCTATAGACTTTAAGAACTTGCCCATTATTCCCTTATATTTCTAACTTTAGGGCCTATACTTTGACATGAAATTAATTATATCTTTTGATACTATAAGTGGTAATTTAAGTAATAGCACTAAGTTTGAATTTAAGGATCGATGTTTCTGTCTTCTTAAAATAGTCTTTACTATGAGAAATTACCAAGTTTAATATTGTAAGCCTTGATTAGTCTCACATTAAAAAAAAATGCATAGAACCCATAGAAGATAAATTGGATGTACGTCTTGATTGATATGACATCATATGATATATTGGCACTTTCTTTATCAAATATTCCTCTCAATATTATAGCCAAAGTTTTCTAGGATCGATCGCTTCGAGTCAAAACGCCATGATTATGATTATTGTGACTTATTATTAATTTAAACAAAATGTATGCCTTTATTGCATTGAGCTTTTCGACATAAACTAATTTAGCTTTTTAACTAAAGGATAAGGTTAATGTATTGTCAAAAGTTTAATCACTTCCCCGCTAAATTAATATTTTATGTACAGATGGCAAACATGTTTGCCATTTTACTTGGTTGCTAGAAATCTAATTACATCATGGTGGAAATCTCTTTCTCAAGTTTTAAGGAGATATGCAATCTATGTTGTATAGTTAAACGATGACATAGCGTTGATGGTTACGATTAAGATGGGAGTGGTCGTAGTAACATTGATTATAATATCAATGTCAACAATAATTAAACTAAAAAGAAAAATTGCATGACACTTATATATATTATGCATTGTTAGATTTAAGAAAAATGAACATTGTGACATCAATTGATCTCTTCTTTCAATATAGAGATAATATTTTCATCTTGATCTTTAATTTTTTTCAATTAAGTTTCCTAACGAGTAACTTATATTTAATTGTTAAATTGAGAAAAAAATAAAATTATAATAAACAGAGTATAACTCTTTTAAAATTTATTTTCAAATAACTTTTTTTGAATTATAAAAAATTGAATTAACATATAATATATTTTTTTATAAATATACATAAATTTAAATTAATATAATAAAATATTAAACAAAATTTAAATTTTATATACTTAATTTATTTATTAAGAATTTTGTTGGTTAAATAACTAAAAATAATATAAATGAAAAGTTTAGAAATAGACTAACTCTAACAGAGTTACAATATAATATATTTTCCACTCATATTATCGCATTATTTTAAAATTAAAAAAAGTGGTGTATTTAGATATTGTCCGCAAGCCCTCACGGTTTTGCTTTTAGACATCAGTTTTACCCCCTCCCCTACCAGCCATCATACTCGTCTGCCAACCATCATACCTAATACTCGTCTGTCAACCATCATACTTACCAACCATTATACTCATCAAGCCGGTCACCTGACCAGACCAACCAGGTTCTGATACCACTTGTTGTGCACCGAGGAGGTTACCACCACACACATACACATGTCTCCACATTTGTGAGATATTGTCCGCTTTGAGACTAAGCCCTCACATTTTTATTTTTGAACATCATCCAAAAAATCTCTCAACCAATGAAAACAAGTATGTATATATAAACACATGTCTATCCTCTTATTTGAACGAGGTAAGACTTTGCTTACATCTCAACAAAATCGCTCAGAAAAAGTGGATGATCAACACAAGTTCAAATTTACATATCTTGCAAAATATTAAAATATCATATCATTTAGTTCATTCCTTCTAAAAGATGCCAATTAGTGTTTTTCACATGCTCAGTTAGTAATTGATAATTCTGATTGCGTCACCTTTGATTACACTCCATAAAGAAAGGGATAATGATGCCAATGAATAATAATAAGCCATTTAATCACGTTCTTTAATGCAGTAGTTTTAAATAAAGAGCACACACATCAGGAACGAAATAAAGTGTGTTCAATTAAACACTACCTATTATTATACATAGAGGTACTTTTTTTAACCAAATTATATTATCTGAATATAAAAATTATATATATATATATATATATATATATATAATTTACTTAATTTAAGAATAAATTTACTTAAACTTATTTCACATAATAATTTATGTTTTACATTAAATTTTAATCATATAATTGTTAAAATTAAAAAATTTTAATATATAAATCAAGTTTGTAAAATTTTTAAAAATTTAAAAATTATTTGATATTTTATTTTATTAATTTAAATAAATAAATAAAATATTTTTATAATTATTTATCAATTTAAATTAACAAATAAAGTATCAAATAATTTTTAATTTTTTAAAAAATTTATAAATTTAATTTATACATCAAAAAATTTTAATTTAACAATTAAATATTAAAATTTGATGTAAAATATGAATTATTAAGTCAAGTAAGTTTTGGTAGACTTACTCTCAGAATAAGTGAAACCTTTCTCATATATATATATATATATATATATATATATACATATATATATATATATATATATATATATATATATATATATGTAGAGAGAGAGAGAGAATAAGTCTATACTTGTTTTATTCAATAACTTATGTTCTACATAAAATTATATAAAATTTTAATAATTCAATGGTTAAATTAACCATTCTTAATGTACAGGTTTACAATTTTTAAAAAAATTTGAAAATCATATAATACTTATTTATATAAATTTAAATCAAATAAAAAATATTTTTATTTATAATTATCCATCAATTTTCATTAATAAAATAGAGTATTAAATATTTTTCAAGTTTTATAAAAATTTACAAATTTAAACTATAAATTAAATTTTTTTTTAATTTAATGGTTAGATCATTGAAATTTGATGTAAAACATGAGTTAGTAAATTGTGTTATAGTATTGTGTTATAGCAAATTTAATCTATTTTTATTATTTTGGAAACCCATTGCCAATTTTCTTCAGTGGAATCTTTTTGGAAGAAGCTGGACTATAAATTGTGTTATAGTATTGAGGCTACGGGGCATTCCGGGGGTATTTGGATTTTGATGGCAATGTCTTGCGTTGCTATTTTATCCGAATTTGCCTCTCACCCTCAGGCCATCTCGTTTACGGTTGCGGAAGGAAGCAAAAATTGGGTGTGTACCGTCGTCTATGCTAATCCTCAGATGGATCTCAGACAGCAGGTTTGGGCTCATCTTTGGGAGTTGGGGGGCCGGGTTACGCTGCCATGGTTAGTGCTTGGAGACTTTAACGAAATCTTGCTGTCAACGGAGTGTAGGGGTGGTCGTTTCTCGATGGCACGGGCATCACAGTTTCTGGAGGTTTTGAATGAGTGTAATCTTCTTGACATGGGGGCTAAGGGTCTCCGCTTTACGTGGTACCGAAACCAACGTGGGGTTGTGTTGGCAAAGCGGTTAGACCGTGCAGTGTGTAACGTTGCGTGGCAAGCAATGTTTCCGGAAGCATATGTTGAGAATCTGTGCAGGGTCTACTCTGATCATTACCCTCTATTATTGCGGCGTGAAGGCTCACGAGAAAAGTCTCAAGATCGACCATTTCGGTTTCAAGCTGCTTGGGCCACTCATAGGGATTTTGAGCAAATTGTTAGGGAGGCGTGGTGCCGTAGCACGCCGACCCTTGCCAATGGGTTATAAGCTGTTCGTGTAGATGCCATCAAGTTTAATAACGAAGTGTTTGGGAATATTATTATGAGAAAAAAGACTCTGCAACGACGTCTCAAAGGGGTTCAGCTACAACTCGAGTTAGGGGAATCGGAGAGCTTGTCACGCTTAGAAAAGGCTATACAAGCGGAGCTGGACGAAACTTGTCTTCAGGAGGAGTATCTATGGTTTCAAAAATCTAGAGAGAAGTGGGTGAGGTTTGGGGACCGAAATACGTCTTTCTTCCATGCTCAAACTCTCGCACGAAGAAGGAGGAATAAGATACAGGGGTTGTTGCTTCCAGATGGGTCTTGGCACATGGATCTGGTGGTAATGAAAACAGAGGCAATCGGATTCTATAAGGAGCTTTTCTCGATCAATAACGACCACGGGCCTCTAGACATGCATGCGGGGGCTCCACCTGGCCTGGGTGGTGCAGCCCTATCTGCCTTAACGGCCCCAGTCACGAAGGAGGAGGTTCGCCGGGCGGTGATGAGCATGAAGTCTTTCAAGGCACCAGGGCCGGATGGGTTTCAATCGTTCTTCTTTAAGCAGTACTGGCCCATTGTGGGTGGTGAACTATGGCGTACAGTGAAGGATGCCTTTCGGTTGGGGTACTCGGACTTATCACTCTTGGAGACACAAATGGTGTTAATTCCGAAGGTGGATCATCCGGTGAGTCTCAAAGAGTTTCGTCCTATCAGCTTATGTAACGTTTCCTGGAAGGTTATTTCTAAAGTGCTTGTGGCTCGTCTTAGACCCTTCCTGCAGGACGTCATTGGTCCTTTCCAGGGTAGCTTTATCCCTGGGAGGGGGACTCGGGATCATAGTATTGTTGCTCAAGAGGCCTTCCACTTCGTACAGAAGGAAGGTTCTGGTGTGGGATCCTTGGCCTTAAGAATTGACCTTGAAAAGGCGTATGACAGGGTCAGGTGGGACTTTTTGGAGTCTACGCTGGTGCAGTTTGGTTTTCCAAGAATCACAATTCAACTTATCATGTGGGGGTTGAAGAATTCGTCCATCTCACTCCTTTGGAATGGCAGTTCCCTACCGCCCTTTGTTCCGTCTCGTGGCCTTCGGCAGAGAGACCCATTATCTCCGTATCTGTTTGTTTTTTGCATGGAGCGCCTAGCCCTTGGGATCTCTGAGTTGCTCCAGGAGGGTCATTGGAAACCGATTCAGCTATCTCCTGGGGGTTTACCGCTATCACACCTGTTCTTTGCTGATGATATTTTACTGTTTTGTCAAGCTTCAAATGACCAAGCTCAGTTGGTGGCGTCAACCTTGGAGGAGTTTTCGTGCTCATCAGGCTTGAGCGTCAATTTGACTAAGTCTATGTTTGTGAGCTCTAAAAGGGTTTCACTGAGGAGGATAAATACATTAGAGGGCTTGCTTGGGATTGGCCACACGGCTCGGATTGGGAAGTATCTGGGGGTTCCCATGACGCATGGTCAGCCGAGGTGCGCAGATTTTTATGATGTGCTGGACAAAATCCAGAATCGACTTGCGGCTTGGAAGTCCAAGCTTCTCAATAAGGCAGGTAAGTTGTGTCTGGTGAAGTCTATCGTCTCCTCTATTCCAGTTTATAGCATGCAAACATTGTGGCTTCCTCAAGCAGTGTGTAATAAAATTGATCAGGCTTATCGTCGTATGCTCTGGGCAAAATCTGACAACACCCGGTTCTGGTCTCCAGTGAGCTGGGATGTTGTTACGCAACCACAAGAGTTGGGTGGCCTTGGAGTTAAGGAGGCGCGAAGGGCGAATGTATCACTTCTTGGGAAGTTAGTTTGGGATATGCTTACCGCTCCTCAGAAGCCTTGGGTTCAAATCCTCAGCGATCGTTATCTACATGGGGACTCTATATTGTGCGCTCAACACAGGAGGGGTGTTTCTCCAACCTGGTCTAGTCTTATTAAGGCCCTTCCTTCTCTTCGTGAGGGATTCGAGCCTCAACTAGGGTCGGGGGCCTCTTCCCTTTGGTACACGGACTGGTCAGGTACTGGACTTTGGTGCGGGAGAGTTCCTTTCGTTCATATTGCGGACACCAACAAAACGGTCGCAGACTGCTGGGTTAGAGGAGAATGGAATTTCACTGCCTTGTATACTGTTCTCTCGGCGGAGCTGATAAACTCGGTCCAACGGTTGAGCTTCGGCAATTCCCTTTTGGGGCTGGATCACTTTGCTTGGAGAGGCGATAACTCAGGTTGCTATACAGCGGCATCTGGGTATCATTTTCTGACCACGGTGCTGTCAACTGAAGGGGATGAAGTTTGGAAGAAGACCTGGAAGTTAAGGATCCCCGAGAAGGTTAAGTTCTTTCTGTGGCAATGCCTTCACTCAGCCCTTCCAACGAATCAGGTTCGGGCTGATAGGAGGTTGGCCGAATTTGGGGCTTGCTCGCGTTGCTCTTGCCCTCAAGAAACCATTTTACATGCACTTCGGGATTGTCCTTATTCGCGAGAGGTGCTGATGGCTGGCGGGATCAGTGCGGGGTGGTTTTTCTCTGGAATGGATTGCTTTCAGTGGCTGAAGAGGATTATTTTGCATAACGAGGCGATCAAGCTATCCATCACCCTGTGGTGGGTTTGGCGGTTTAGGAATAACATGCTATTTAACGACGAGCTTTGGACGATTTCGGCGGTCCGTCGGAAGATGACACTATCTACGGTGGAGAATAGTGTGTATAACGCTAAGCGACGTCTATGGGCAGAGCATGCCATATGGAGGCCTCCGGAGCATCCGTGGGTCAAACTAAACACGGACGGGAGTTGGGTGAGTGGGACGTCTGCTATGGGGATGGGTGGAGTTATTCGAGATTCGGCAGGAATGTGGCGGGGGGTTTCTCGCGTGGTGTTTTACATGGTGATGCGTTACGTGCCGAGCTGTTGGCCTTGGAGGATGGCCTAGCGTTTTGTTGGGATGGTGGGTTTCGGAAAGTGAGTTGTGATTGTGATTGCCTGGGCGCTGTTACGCTGTTTCAAGATCGGTCAACGGATAGGGATTACCTGCATAAGCACTATGATGTTATTCGTCGTATAAAGCGCATGCTAACTAGGGACTGGGAAGTTCATGTAAGTCATATTCCTCGAGAGATAAATTCAGTAGCTCATACGCTTGCTAATTGGGGTGTAAGGAACATAGGTTCCAATGTATTTTGGAGGAGTCCTCCAGACTTTATCCTGTTACCATTAGGGAGAGACTCAATGTCTTGAGTTGTCTACTTTTTAGTTTTCACTCTTTACCAAAAAAAAAACATGAGTTAGTAAGTGAAGTAAGTTTATCAAAACTTCCTCTTGAAGTAAGTGAATCCCTCATATTATATATATATATATATATATATATATGTATATATTAATTATTGGATACAAATTTTTTTCAAATGATTAATTAAGTAAAATGATGTATCTTGTTTTGACCAATGCACTTCATCATATACTCAAATAAGAAAACGAAAGGGACAAGTCTTCATTAAAAATTAAATCATTTATATTGAATTAGAAATTAGAACTCTTTTTCTTTTAATAAATATAGAAGACATTTAAAATATTCTTTAAATAATTAAGAATATTTAATAAGAGAAATTTAATATTTCTTATAAATTAATATTTAAAAGATATTTGTTACATTGTGTTTGGAGCTGAAATTAGTGTAGAGTGAAGAGGAATGAGAGAGAAAAGGTATGATTCTCTTTTGAAAGAAAAAAAAAACATTTGTTATTGGTAAAATGAAGTTAGGGGAAATCAGGCATATTGATATTTGGTTTCCATGTCAAATTTATCACCTTTAAAATTACGCGAATTCGAGCAGAATTACTATGCTTAAAATTTTGATAACAAAATATCTTTATTGAATGCACTTATGTGTCACTATAATCAATTAGGGTACGATCCTAATCTATTATCGTAATATGTTATTTGTGTACAGAAGATCATTATAATTGATTATGATATAAACATAATCTATTATGCAGTAGGTTAGAAGTGTAACAAAGCCACATACTCAACTATTCGGTTGATATAGTCGATCATGTGATCATTGTAAAAATGCATGCTAAATATTATTCGTCAAAAACAAAGACAAGAGGTAAAATGATAAGTGTTCAAATTATATATTTTTACACGAAATTTAATTATATAAAATATTATTTTAAAATATTGTTTTTTATTTATTTTTCACCTAATTTTATTTTATCAAGCAATTATAATTTAAACTTTATTTACTACATATTTTCATCAAACCCTTTTTCAAAAAATCATTAGTTTTGTTTTGTAATAATTGTTTACTGGGTGCTTGAGATGTGTTGAATAATTCTGAGAATTAAGGAACTCATAAGAGTTTGGTTAGTTTGAGGGTCTTTGACTAAAGGTTTAGTTGACTCAGAAGGGAAAAAATATATACGACTTCTAATAAGAATTGAGTCTCATAAGTTTACATTTTTCAAAATCTTATAGAGAGAGTTCTAGAGACATATGATATGGATCTTGAAGTTTTCTTCTTTCTTTCTTCTTTTAGATCTGTTTGGTGCATGAGATTCGTGGTTGGGGGATTCAAAGCTAGGCTGAGAATCAAAATTGTGTGTGGAGTTGGGTGCTTAATGCTTGGAAGCTCATTCTTTTGTTCCTCTTCTCTCACAAATCTTGATATTTAGAGGTAAGGGGAACTATAAATGAATTCATGATTGAATGGTTGAGCTATATCCTATATCTATGCAATTGTTGTTGTTTGGTTGTGATGGTGTGTTAGGAATTGCATGATTTTGGCAAAAGATGGTGAAATTGTGTGTGTTTGGTTTCAAGATAGGAAACTTTGTGATTTTGATTTGTACTTGCTTTCATGTTGAATTGGGATTTGGATTTGAGTTGTAGATGTTGCATATATGTGTTTTAGTGTATTGCATGCCTAGTTTGGCTAATTTTTAGGTCTTGGAGTGCCAATTCGTGATTTGCATTTGCATAAATCTAATGTTGCGCTTGGTGCACCTTCATGATGTCAAGCGTGCCTTCAACAATGACCTTCTATTCTTACTCATGTCGAGCATAGGGTTTGTGGCGTTGGACATGAGGAGGGAGATTAGTCTTGGGTTAAAGTGATGCCAAACATGTGTTGAATGGCGCCAAGCATGAGATAGAAGGATTGTCTTTGTCTAGATTAGCGTCGAGCGCCAAAGAAGTGGCATCAATCATGAAGAGAGAGAAAAGCCTCGGGTTGGCTTAAGGCTAGGTGTGGAATTTCACCACACTAGGTGCAAGGTCCTATGAGCCTCCACCATTTCCATGCCAGTCGCAGGTTATATGGCGTTGGGCATGGGAGAGGTAGAGGGTCCCCTAGCTTGATGGTGTTGAGCATGAGACATGTTGCATCGAACATGAGTTGCCTTACATAAAAGTGATGTTTGGTGATTTAGATGGTGAACATGATTAAGATAATTGATTCTATTGCGCGTTGTATGTTATATGAAGATGATTATTCTGTGTATTGATTTGAAATGATATATGTAGATGCATGTATAGTTGAAAAATGTGATGAGCATTGATATGCTACATATGATTAGTATGCTATAGTTGTATGGTTGGAGTGTTGAATAAGCATTGGTATGCGTTACTTGATTAGTATGCTTTGATATTTATATTCATTGATTTGGGATAATGCATATTGATGATGTGTATTGAGGTGTGATGTTAAGAATGTTATAAACATTAAAGCATGTTGACTGACTTAGGACTAGATGAGAGTGTTTTGTTTTGAAAGTTGAAGATCCCATATAGGGAATCTTGTCGTGGTGCTTTAGGAGGCCAATGGTTGAAAACCCTCTTTAAGTAGGTGTTATCTCTTGGAATGAATTTTATTGAGTCCTCTGGGATTTTAGTTAATATTGGAGTCAAGTATGAGGTCGAGGGCTACAACTCTTAACTAATTAATGGAAAGGTTGTGTGGTAACTCAAGGATAGTTAGTGAGCATTCATAAGTGACTTGGTAATGTATGTCAAGGTTGTGGTACACCTATACCCAACTATACTAGTCTTAATGGTGGACCCATAATTTCTTAATATAAGTGGTGACACTCGAGAAATCAGAGGACAGGGGTTGATATCCCAATTTAGCTAAGAATCTAGCGGGCGCATTGGGCATGAAAAATAATCAGGTTGATTTAATAGGATCGAACCACTTAGACTGCTCAGGTATATTAAGAAATATCTGTAGGTGAATGTGTGACGATGCATTAGTTGTTAAGTATGCATATGATGTGGTGTGAGTTGTTGTTTGTTCAAATGCATTGGATGAGTATGTTGTTGTGTGATTTGGTTGTGGTGAATATTTGATTACTTGGTTGTTGAAGTTTTCAAACATGTTGATTATAGTATAGATGCTCATTTCCTATACTTGTATTCTTTTAAACTCTAACTTACCCTTGTTTGTTTCCATGTAGTTGGATTGTAATGATCATATTGGGGAGCAGAGTATGGATATGTTTGTAGAGGTATGCAGTGGGGAACATCGGGCAAATGGTAGCTTTTTGGTTGTGTTTTGATGTTATGGTAGCTATGTATAGGTTTTGCTTGATCTACAACTAGGTTGTACATTTGACATTACTAGATTACTATTTATATTTGTATATAGTTGATCATATATATTATTGTTGTTCATATATGTTGTTTATATTTGTATAGTTACTAGCACACATTTATGCATGTTTATATAATACATATTTAGGTAACTGTGAATGTATGACCATGGATAATAGTAGTAATTTTCGTTACTAGTTAGATGATTTCATTAAGTGTAGGAATCATGGCGGGTCATTACACCTCTCATTCCATTCAATTCCTTCTCCCCCAAACCAAACTTTAGTGGAGTAATTCTTTTTAGGATGAATACCAAAATTGGTGCTTAAAAGAAACATGACCACCACTTTACTCCCCCAAAAAGTTAAGACTTCAATCTACTCTTGCTCTCACAATTTTGCAAGTGTGTAATTTTAGTCTTTAAAGTTTTTTATTACAAATTTAGTCTCCTATTTTTTTTTTTTAAATAAGAAATGTTGGTTCATCATTAACATATTAGTAAAATTAATATAAAAAAAAATACTAACATGTTTGTAAGTGACACTACTAGACAATTATTACTTAGTCATGAATCTTATGTTAGCTTTCATATAAAGAATAACATTACTTTTTAGTATATATATATATATATATTATTTTTCTTTTTTGTTTCAGTTAAATTTTATAATCTATTAGAAAAAATTATTTTTAATACTACTATTTTTCTACATAATTAACTAATTGTATGTAGTATCACTCATAAATACTTTTTTAGTATTTTTTATTTAATTTTAAATAACATGTCAAAGATAGAAAAATATTATTTAATTTTAAAAAAATAAATGATGACATTTGCTATAAAAAGAAATATTGGGGACTGAAAATTCACATTTGCGAAATTATCTGAAAAAGAAGTGAAAAATACATACTGTTTCCTTTTATCATCGGAAATTAAGTATAGCCATTAGCCAAAGAGGCTAGTTTGCCACGAGGGTTCCAATTCCTACCAAAAAAGTGTCCACATTTAATAACCGATTGTAATTTAAACTCGGTTGTTATTAAAAAAAAAAAAAACTATTAAAAAATGCACACTTTTTTTCGTCGTCAAAGAAGGAAATGCTAATATACAGGGGCAGAAAAGGTACAAAATAAGTACAAGCCAATAGAAAATCTCTAACCTTGAAAGATAATTATTTATAGTGAAATTCATATATGTAGCTACTCCTATTGTTGCTATTAATTTTTGGTAGGGAACATCAGACAGAAACAAATATACAGCTCCTATATGGATAGAAATGAATATAATAGAATATTCTAGCTGGGGGAATATCATTCCGAGTTGTTCGCCATAAATAACTAATCAACCATATAAAAAAAAAGGCTCCACATGTTTCCATGTCTATTTTGTATATCTAATTAATTAATGATATCTTTATAATCTCTTTGAATTTAGTTATGTCAAGTCATATTATCATATTTGACTTAGATTTAATGGTGTCAAATCGTATTATCATATTTGACTTGGATCAATCGATCTAACTGATTGACTTAAGAATTAGTTATTTAATTAGTTAGAATTGACTAATGAATCGAAATATTTTTTATTTTGATGTAATCTAATTTGACTCGACAAGTTTAACCTAAAAGTAATGACTTGGGTATGATTGACCTGATTAGGTCAATGCATTTTATTTTTTATTTTATTTTAAAAATACGACATTCGTGGCTCTCCTTTATTGTTCGCCTCCTTTGTTTGTCGCTTGCCTTTGTTGCACGATTTTGATCGCACTACACAACACTTGTTGTCTCTCCTCTCTCAGTCGTGTACTCTGACAGCAACAATGTGACCTTATCAGTATGGTGGGTTCATCATCTCTTCACCGTACAATGACATAACCTTCAACTTTTATCATTGTTCGTCATTTGTTCTTATTGTACAATAGCGAATTAGTCATCTACTCATCGCATGATAATGTGACCTTACTCTAGTGTGTAAATCATTAACTATATATATATATACATATATTTATTTATTTATTTTGTTTATTGCTTGTTGGTTGGATCGAGTAATGATTATTTTGTTTCTACTTGTTTGTGCATGGATTTTTATTTTAATTTTATTTATTATATTGCTCAGTTATTTTGATTTTAATTTGATAAGTGTCTATAATATTAAAAATTTTAATATCTTTATTCATGAAAATTTTATAATATATTGTTACTTGTTTGTAATATCTTTTTTGAAGCATAAATTTTACATGTTGTAAATTATTTATAATTTTTAATATAAATAGTCATACGAGTTAATTAGTGACTCAATAATTCAACTTCTAATTCACTAATTCAATATCTTAATAAGTCACTATCGGATCAAGTATGATAACATTGGTCCCAACATTTTAGACAATAATTTAACTCTTTAAGAACCCTGGGTGACAGCGAGAGATTACGAACATAAATTGTGACCTGTGCTATTGACATATGATGTCCTACCTTACCATGTTAGAGCTTCAGAATCCCTAGAGTAATCTCATATTTTGATGTAAGTTTTAATCTTATCCAAACAGTATTTTTGTTTCCACTTTTATCATAAAATTGGAACCCATCTATACCCCTTATTTTAAGGAGTCTTCAAAAAATATCCTAAACAGTTTAAACTAAAAAAACAGATAAGAAAATTAAAAACTAAATAATTGTTAATTAAAAAAAATTGTATCTGTGGTTTGATATTTGGTTTTTTACTTCTCATATTTAAAATTAAAGCAAATCGAAACAAACACACGTGTTAGTCCAAATAAAACAGAATTTTGATAAGTCAAGTAAAATTGAGTTCAAGTAGTGATCGACAAATACTGTGCACCATTATCATGGTGACAAAAAAAACCTATACCGTAAATATATTAAAATTATATTAATACTTATAGTCTATACCTTTAAATAAACACCATCTTAGATGACATTTTTCTTGTACCAATAATTGATTCTCTAAAGAAGTAAGATTAGAATTCAGAACTCTCTAGTGATAATTTTGTTTTTGAGTATATTGAAGCGTAGCTATTGTAATTTTGATTTAGCAAATTTATTCGGAATGTTTGTCCTCTGCGATGGAAATAATAATAAATAAGTTGAAAAGAACATTGTGATTGAGTCACCTTACGAGGACATGCCCCAAAGAAGGAACACATAGGACAGGTGCAAGACAAGAAGTCACTCGGTAGTGTGTCACTTTTTGAGTTGTTCAGTTCAATAACGCTAATTGCAAACTTGCATATGGTGTTCCCTGGCCACAACCAATGACCCCAATGGTGGCCCTTCTCCGGCAACAACTTTTGAGTCATTTTCCTAACACAAACAACATTTGCCAGTGTTTAATGGAGCTCCAGACAATAACACAACAACAAAACACTCGCTCCAAACTTCACAACTCGATCTCTCGTACCAACACTCGATCACACGTATTTTTCTTCATTTCAAATTATTTTCCCACTTTTTTATCCACACCATAGCTTATAAGTTCTTTTGATTAACTATTAGCTAGTTTAATCAAAATAAATATGTTAATTATTATAAGAGTTTATTTTATAAATTTTTAACTTATTTTAATAAGTTAATTGAAGTAATTTATATAGTTTGTTTGATAAAATTATTTTATAAGGTGAGTTAAAACTTATAAACGCTTATAAGTTATAAGTTCTAAATTGTAAAGTCAAAGGCTTAATTATAAGTTAATTAGTTCAATTGAAAGTGTTTAAAAAGATTAGATTAATTTAGTTGATTAACATAAAATGTCATATTTATTAGGTTATTGATAATGAGTATGGAAGAATAATACATAGACAATTTTTTTTTTTAAATTAAAAAGAATAAGTTTTTTTTAAGTAAATTAACTAGAATAGAAAAGAAAAACATCTAAGAATTTATAATTATAAATTGTTTCAAATTGGTTTCTAGAAATAAATTATAAGTTCATAATATAAATTTTCATACTAAACAAATTAATTTACTTTGTCAAATTATTTATTTTGTTTGATAATGATCAAAGTTTTAACATTTGAAAAATATTCCAAAATAAATTATATCTTTACTCAGAATTTGATATTAATTAACTTTTTTATAATTAATTTATCCCTTCATAAACGATGTAATCACTACAATTAAAAACAATGTATATATATATATATATATATATATATATATATATATATATATATAAGACTATCATAATAAAATTGTACCAAAAATAATATATTTATTGGTGTCTTTAATTTATGTAAAAATCTTAAATTTTAGTTATTTTGAAATGGATCCAGGGAGTAGCTTATAAACTTTTTTAACTTTAAAACTTATAAGCTAGCTAGTTTCTGACTTTCTGTTAACACTATTTCTTTTATTATATTCTAGTAATTAGTAATGTAATAAATAGTTGTTTTAAGATTCATACATTACCTTAAGCAATGATATATAATTTAAAATGAAGAGGGTATTCTTTTTTGTTGTCCTAATTTAATGTGGTTCAAATGTTTTGTTATGAAGCATTAGAGACGCTTGAAGGGGGCACAGAGACCCCTACCCAGCCTGTCTCATACTCAACTGGGTCAGATTCCATTATTTTTAAAATTATTTTACCTAATCCTAAAAGCGTGCCCCGACAACTAAATCAATGTCTCATTTCAATATTGGTCCGATTATTTTCTAAACTCAATATAAACAACGTAAAATATTATAAGCACTGATCCGACATCTCTAATCACAGTTAAGGAATAGAAATGTTGTTTGTGTACTTCCATAAGTTGGCAGCAAGCTTTTAGTTTTGTTTCTTCAAGAGCGAGAAAGACAGAGGTAATAGATATGAAAATGGTTCTGATCTGGGGAAAATATTTTAAAACATGGTAACATTATTTTAATAGAGTTTTGAAATGCAAATGAAGTGGCCTAGGGAAAGAAATGCATGCATTGCTATAAAATATAGGGTCAATGAACCTTGACGTTTCAGCGTCAATATTATATATAATTGTCACAGTCACATGCAACAAGTCCCTACTATGCTTATATCTGTCTTCTATGTTCACTTTTCGTCTGAAACTGAGGGTTTTCTTTTTTAAACCAACAACTAGACGATTTTAATGTTTGTGACATTTGCTGGTGGCGCTAGCTCATGCTGCCCACGTACTGTTTGATTTTAACTTCATTCTTCTTTCCTCAAATCAAATATCTTTCATAATCGATATGAAATATCTTTCATACTTGGATTCAAATTTGATAACTAAAAGGGTAATAATGTCTCATGCAGTTGAAAACAATGGTGAAAAATAAATGTTAGTTTTACAATTATATAACGACGATCAAATTGGTTAGGTAATTAAATCATTAATATTGTTCCATTATAAAATATATTTATAGATAAATCATTGAATATTTTTCTTATGTTTTTTTTTCGGTTTTCTTTTGCCTTTAAGTCATTAACAAATTTCCTTACTCTTTTATTGGTCTGTTCTTCTTACTAAGAATTGTATTATTTTTCTTCTGATTTACATATACATTCAACTCACTCAAGTCAATATTTTATCATATCTTTCTTATAATATGGTAATGCTCGATGTAATATTTTTTATAATCAATATTGTTCATGCAGTATCATAAAGTTAACAATCAAGGATTAATATATGTTTACAGAACGTGATTTTTGTTGATCAAACATTATTTTAATATAGACAAAAATTGAACCTAGAAATATCAAGTCGACCCCATGTCTCATTTCTAATTTAATTATTTTGAAAAGTGAAAAATTGAAATAGTTATAAACAATTTAATTTTTTTTATGAAATTGTAATAAAAATATTTTTTACTAATTAAATTAATATTACCTTGTATAATTTTATACTTATTTGTATATTTATAAATACTTGATCATCATATGAGATGATTGTTATTTTTTTTATAGGCTTAAATATGATTTTAGTTCCTCAAATTTATGATAAATTTATTTTTGATCCTTCAAATTTAAAATTGTTGTTTTAGTTCTTATAATTTTTAAAAATCTTATTTTAATCTCTTAGGTCACAATAATATATTTGAAAATGACAGATTGAGACAATTATACACTATTAATTAGGTTTAATATGATAATTTCACTAATAAAGATACTAGTGGATAGATTTTATACAACAATATTTAATAAGTTTTTTAACAAAATTTGAATATAATTATGAATTTTTTTTGAAATTATAACGATAAAAAAATTAATTTTAATTTTAAAAGACTAAAAATAAATTTATCTTAAATTTGAGAGATTAAAAATATATTTAATTCTTTCTTATTTTATTTTTCTTTTATCTTCGTATTACTGAAAAATAAGAGCTTATCTTTTCTTTTTTTGGGTCGAGGAGCTTAAATAAAAATACAGTGGGAAACTTATAAGAGGATATAATTAGGCCCAATCAATTTGAGTTGAATGCAAGGCCCGCAGATGAACCCCAAGAATAAATCTATACATTTCTCTCTAACCAGATTGCCTTTCGTAAAATTTTTGGATTTGCAAGTTAGGCCCGTTTCATTAAGGGCGTGTTTGGAAGAGGCAAAATTATAATATAAATACTTGCATTAAATATTTTATAGAGCTTGTAAGAATAACTTATATTTAAGTTTTTTTTCAACTTATTTGAAAATATAATAATTTATGAAAGTAACTATTAATTTATATGAAAAAAATTAACTTTGTTTCCTCTTTGATCATTAGAACAACTTATATATAAACATTGATAAACATTTATTTATTAAAATTGTTTATCTAAAAACACCTTCAAAGATTTCCAATTATATTCACCAATCTTATTAATTAGTATTTCAAAGGTATTTATTACAAAAATAACAATAATTATTTAATAGGAATTATTTTGATGATGTGTAAAAATTTATAGTGGAATTTAATAATATTTTGAGTAAAATTTCAATATATTATAAATATAAAATATTATATTATAGATAATTTAAAAACAACTTAAATATGAATTTTAAAGTGATTATTGCTAAAATTGTGTTTTAAAATAATTATACTAATACATGATTAGATGTTGTTTTGGTGTGGCCTAAAGAAGTCTTCATGTTCTTCCCATGAAACTCCTAGCTAGTTCTAAGTTGGCTAGTTCTAATCGGAATGCTCCTAAGTATGTAACCTTGTTGACTTTTATGGGTCTCTCCTGATAAGATAAAACTTGTGCTTGATTTGGTGTTAAAAACCTATAAACGTCCGTTCAACTTAAAGCAAGACCTTCCCCATTTCTCAAATTTTGTTTTAAAAGTGGAAAATTATGGTTACATTTTTTTAAACGCATACCCAAACATGCTTAAAGTAATTAACTTCTTCATGATAAGGCCATTGTATTTTGGCATGACAACATGATCTTTACAATTATCCTCATGTTGACATGGAAAGCTATCGTTAATGTTATTGGGGTTTGCCATGGACCTTTTCGGGCTATTAGCATTCTTAATCAAGCTTTAGTTGAGACAATTAGGCCTTGTTGATCTTAGACTAGGTTAGGTTTGGAATAATAAACCTTGAGTCAGTAGCTCATGGTAGCTCGAGATGCTGAAAAAAAATATTGTTCATAAAATTAACATGGATAAGACTTATAATAACATTGTGGATTGTGGATTGGGTCTTTCTTCATTGATGCTTGGGATACTTTGCTTTCTCAATCACATAATCAATCGTATTATGTTTTGATCTACACCTTATCTCTATAATGGAAAAAACCTTCATGCCTTCTCTCCTAGGATAGGACTTAAATAAACAAATTGTTGCTACCTTGTACTCTTGTCATTTATAGAGAGCTTAACCTCAATGATTGAGGATTATGTTTAACCGTGTTGACAAGTTTTATAGGATTTTGAATTTTAAAATTAATACTCAAAATTGAATAGTATTTTTTATATGGGAATATTTTCACATCAATAACGAAATTTTGTCACCCACATTGAGTCATTGACAATTAATTTCACTACAAACAATAACAAATACCTTGGACTTCCGATGGTTATGGGTCGAGCTATGGCTCAAAATTATGATCCAATCATAATGTGATTCTCCTTTGTACTAACACATATTGGAAGGAGACACGGCTGAACAAGGCATGCAAAATTACTCTAGTCCACGTTGTCTTATCATCCATCTCATTTTACCTAATGCAAATATATTGATTTCCAAAAAGAGTGTGCAATAGAATGCACATCATCGTTGATAATTTATTTGGAAAGGTTTTATTGATCAAGAAGCCCATTTTAGGCAAGATAGGAAAAAAAATATATGCTAAGCCTAAACGATTTGGTGGTCTTGGACCATGTACTATGACGTTAACTAATATAACACCTTTTAAGGAGGATGGTTGGATCTTTCACTACAATGATGCTAAACTTTGGTATCAAATTCTCTATAAGAAATATTAAATTTCCCACGTAGAGTAGCTCCAATACAGACAAGTCTTCTCATGTTAGACAATCTATCTATTTGCAAAGTGGGTGATGTCCTTAAAAATGGTTTCAAGCCTAAGATGGATATATTCTATCTCTTTATTTTTTATTTTTTGGTTTGATAACTGGGTTGACCAATAGTTTATTTTTACAAAATGTTTTGTGTGTAGAGATTCACAATTTATATGTTCGCCTCAAATATATGTTCACAAATGTTATTCAACATGTGTTTATTACCCCTCCATTGATTCATGAAGATGTGGAAGATTATATTATTTGGTCTCTTTTGTGCTCCACTTTTTCAATTTATGACTAGTTTTCCCAAATATCTATATTGTGTGATAACAATGTTAAACAAATTCATGCCGACTTGAAAGCTCTAATTGTCTTAAAATATCAAACTTTTCTTATATTTGTTTTTTTTGGCATGATGCTTCTCCAACAAAAATGGTTACTTTATGAACGTGGTATAATTGTTGCAAGCCATTGCCCACAATGTGAAAAGGCCAATGAATATTTTCTCCATTGTCTTTGTGATTGTGAGACTTCAAAGGCCATTCGAAATCACTTCAATTAAGCATCGTAAATTTCTTTTTGCTGAGGATGTGCATTCAATATCATACTACCTTGTTCTTGGCAAGACTTTAGACCATTTGGAAGAATATATGCAAGATGCTATTTCAAAACAACGAGTTCAATCAGATATCTTCAATTTGCTCCATCTATGAATTGTTGCTTTATATACCATGTCTTCCTTTCCCACTTAAAGCATGATAGCCTAATTTTCATGGTTTTTGGGTCTCCTTCCAACCTTAAGATTATTGCTCTTAATGTGGACGGGAGCATTTTGGGTTACCCAAAACAAAACGAGTTTTAAATGTATTATTTGAAATAGCTTGAGTAGTGGTTATTTGGTTTTGTTGGATTCATCGGTCAAAATATATATTATCACATTTACCGAACTTATGGTCCTCGTCAAAAGATTACAATCCATGCGGAATTTATGTTATCCCAAGAAGGGTGTCTCACAGAGTATGAATTTGCTATGATTCTCCCACCGACACCCTTGATCATGCTCACCCTCCAACATGAAGCAATATGTTTTCAGTTTTCTCATGTTTAGGTTGCTTATTTTCTCTTGATTTATCACGTTCCAAAAAAATAAATTTCAATTTTTTTAAACAATTTTTTTTATTTAAAAAATATAATGTACGTATGTTTTTTTAGTAAAGTAAGGAATACAAAGCAAAGGAAAAGGAAAAGAGACTAGCCTTAACTCGAACAAGTCACGTAAATAAATATCTAAGGCAAAGGAAGGAGGAATAACAAATTCTCTTGTAAAGTAGTGACTTCCTAAAACGCTAAAGCAATCCGCTCCTACATTCGTATCGCAGTATATACTAGTGAGAAAAACTCTCCAAACTCCATAAAATATACAATTTAAACAGGTTAATCTTCAAATTTGTGAGTTAAACATGTTAATTCATATAAGTCCGTTATTAAATGGTTAGGTAATATAGAATAGTTAGTCCACTAGAACTGTGAGTTAAATAAGCAACTTGTTGTATTAGTGCGTGTTTGTCTTAATTGATGGGATTGGCAAGCACGCGCGGTTGGGAGCGTGGAAGATAGATCTCACGATCATCATCTGCTTTTGGGTGAGTCATTGTTCTCGCGGACGCAGAACAGAAACTGAAGACAAGTGGAGAAGTGTATAACCGAAACGACGCCGCAGGAGTTTGCATGCTCTCCATTCCGCAACCCTCGTGCATTCCCAAAACCCTAAAACCTTCCATTCCCTTTCCGCTTCCGCCCATGAAGGACCGCCGCACGCTGTCCTCCAATGGCTCCATCTACATTCCGCCGCACCACCGTCTCCGCTCCGTCGCCAATTGCAACAACTCTCCCTCTCCGCTTCGCGCCAAACTCCACGAAAACCCTACACACGCCGCCACTACTCTGCAACCGCAGCTTCCCCAAAACGCGCGTTCGCGCTTCGTCTCTGCTTATGACGACACCGTTTCCGAGGAAGGCTCCGATCGTGAATTTGAACCTCCATCACTACCGGTGAGTTTTACCTTTAGTTTGTTTCTCGTTATTCCAAGTGTAAGTGTAGATACTCATTTTTTTTCTCTCTCTCTCTCTCTCTCTTCATTTCGTGCTTGACAATTTGCTTACCAGAATGCTTCCCCTAATGATAACACTGATGAGTGGAAGCGGAACTTCACCACGCTTTTAAATGACAAGAGCAGGCATGAGTTGATCTCGAGAGAGAAAAAGGATAGGCGTGATTTTGAACGAATAGCAGTTTTGGCAAGCAGAATGGGGTTGTATAGGTGACTTTTCTATTCTTTTTCTGCAACCTAATTATTATTGTTTGAGTGACGATTAGGTTTATTGAGTGGAATCTCAATTGCATTTGTTAATGGCAGCCATATGTATGCTAAGGTTGTTGTCTTCAGTAAGGTCCCACTTCCAAATTACAGATATGATTTGGACGATCGGCGGCCTCAGAGGGAGGTATGTATCCTGTTCAATCACTTGCACCTTACTCTTTCACCTTTGGCCTTTGCTCTGCATTCACACATTAACAAAATCTAAGGGTCTTAAAATTATTTAAGCAAGAACAAGGTACTCACAATTCATATTTGACTGTATTTAAATCAAATTTGTTAATAAAAATCTCATCAATGGAATATTTACTTCTCGATAGAGACACCCTAGTAAAGCTTTCAGGAATTGACAGGTGAGCTTGTCTATCGCCACATTTACACGAGTTAATGCACACTTTGAGGAATATCTTAGCCAAAAATCCAGGGCGAACAAAAGCTTTTCAGATTTGTCATCTGCAAGATCAAGCAGTAATGGCAGTATTGCTACGGATGAAGGACTTTTTGAGCAATCTGAGCCACTAGCATCAAATAAGGCTGTTATGGAGAAAATTCTATGTCAGAGAAGCTTACAAATGCTTGATCAGCAGCAAGCATGGCAGGTTACCTTCTCTCAAATAGAAAAGTGTGGCATGTTTTCCCTGTTCTGTGATATAATTTATGTGTATTTTGTAGTTTATTCCTTAATGTTTGCCTCACTATCTAGTGTCGTAAGATGTTGATATTAAGCATTACCACTTACCACTTAGTAATCTACATTCCATTTCCATGCGTCATGTTAAAAGAGGTTTTGCAGAATTTAACCAGAATTAGAATAAAAGGAGGTAGTCTTGCAACGTAAGTATACTTCATTTTGAGGGGTTGGGGTATGTATGAAAGATGGGTAGTGTAGTAAACTTGAGGGAATAAGATGGAAAATCATAGAAAATGAGTAAAGACAGTATGAGTGTAAGAGAGCTGAATCAAATCGTGACATCATTGGAGACTATAGAGACAACACATTAAGGGAATAAATAATAACTGGAATTTTATGTGTATTCTTTTTTAATTTTTTTTTCTCCTATGCATTATTATGTATGTGCATACATACTATTAATAACCATTAACTTCGATGAGACCCAACTCTGAGAACTACAATATTCATTACATGATGCATTCTTCATTTAAGCAAGGGCTTAGATTCACCAAAAAAAAACTGTTCTGTCTTAAAAGTCCAACATATAAGTAAATTGTGATTTTATAATGTATTTATTAAATCAGAAGTATTCTATAGTGATGACTGATGGGTGAGAATGATATCATATGGTTGTTATGGCATGCTGATAAGTCTTGTATAAAAGGCAGAAAACTTATGAACCAATGCGAGTTTATATTTCTCTCAAAATACCTAGCAAGTAGAAACTAGAATGTTAATTCTATAATGATGTAGAAAACATGCAGAAAAGCAGAAAAGGGAGGGATGATGAATCCCACCTCCCCATTTTTCTTATTTGTTCTTATTTTTAGGAGGGTTATGGGAAATGGTAGGAGTGGGGGAACCTAAGAAGTACATACTATGGTAATTGTTAAATATACTAAGTACGTGTTTGGAACTACATCCACATTGGACTAAATGCATGTCTGCCTCACTGCTACGTATTGTAGCTCCAGCTTCAACATGAATTAATGTGGATCTTTGACGTTATTCCAAACATGTTGTAAGTAGCAAATCAAATGAGTATTAATGGCCGTAGGACGGAAAACATTACCATAATGCTAATCTTATTTTAAATGGAAAGCCTAATTTATAAGAAAATCCTAATAAATTAATCTTATGTAATGGTACCTTTGTATTTTCAATTAGTGGTGACTGGTGACATGTGAAGGAGAGAATACACAAAATCAATGTTAGTCAGTTTTCATATTTGAACCATGGGTACACCATTTTGCTTGGTGTACACATCTGGTAAAGGACTACAAACAAGTATGTGATAGACTCACAGACACGTGCAATCAAGGAAGGCCTTAAAAGTATACTCCCATAGGCCTAAATGTAAGGTCCAATTGCAATTGGGAGAAGGGTTAGGGTGCATGGATGAGTGAGATATAGAGAGAAATGGAAATCTGATATAGTGGGCGTGAAATTTTACTTAAGGGGGATATGGTATCTTTACGGTTGACAGCTTGTAGCTAGGGCTAGGGCCTGATGATATTCTTGCTTGGCTGGGAGTACTTTTGCTCTTCTGTTTTCTGTATTTCCCTTTCTATTTTCAATCATATACAATCTCCTTTTATTGGATAGAAATTACTTCAATCAGTATGCCTTTGGTGCATAGTTTTTTTTTTTGTTTTTTTTTTTAATAAGCCTTTGGTGCATAGTTTTTTTTTTTGTTTTTTTTTTAATAAGCCTTTGGTACATAGTACCTGTGTTTAAATAAAAAGAAAATAGAGATTAGGTATGGCTTGGGTGTGACTCAGTTGTTGCTTGGTTTGACTGGGTACAGCTTAGGTAATTTTGGCCCAATGGTTGTTGTTTTCTCAAGACAGGTCACATTATTCCTCCTTTCCTCTTCCATCCGTGTTTCAGCATCTCACTTCATGTTTCTGGATGTACCTTTCTTGGTTGGCTGGTCTTTGATGTGGCTTTTAGTGCCTGACACAGACATGCAATTTCTTCCAATTATCTAGTGATTCTTGTGGTCCATTGTTTCTTCTCCATCTTCAAACAGCCTTAAGCTCAAATCAATAAAAAAATTGTGTTCTCTCTCTTGTTTCTATCGTTGCTTGGTCTGCAGAGCGATTTTTATTGCATTATTTTAGGTGATTGCTGATTGTTCTTCAAAAGTTCTATTGAATGTTCATGATAAATATTTTGGGTGCTCTTTGGTTTTTAGCTATGCAACATAGGTTTTTACCTGTATCTATGCAACATAGGTTTTCATAAGTCACAGTTTGGATGATGTCTTCCCTCCATTGACTAATGATTATAGCTCAATCTAATGGTTAGTGTTAATGGATATTCATGCCTAACTTTTGTGGTAATAAGTTAAAAACAAAAAAATCTACTGGTTTTTCTTGGTGGCCATTACAGTCTGTGTCTGCTTTATCTGTTCAAGTGCTTGCAGTTTGTGTCTGCTTTACTTATACAGGTGCTTACAGATACTGGTTTTAGCAATTATGTATATTAATCAATTTTCCCTGAGTTTCTGTTTAATATTTTGTTAAAGTACCAAATGAGTTTTAGAAACCATTGACACAACAAAAATGTCTTGAATGTTCTTGACATCTTGCCTTCTCAACATATCAGGAATCTCTTGAAGGAAGAACAATGCTAGAATTTCGTAGAAGTCTCCCTGCTTATAAAAAGAAAGAAGCAATATTATCAGTCATATCAAGGAATCAGGTTGGTTGAATAGCTGTTTTATAAGCACTTAAACCTTTGTGATTTTTTATTTTATTATTTGTAGGTTGAGTTGTGGATCCCCCAAAATTAGTTGTATAACATTTGTATGTTGATGTCAGTTTTTTCTCATAGCATTGTTGCAAGACAATTCCTGTTTGCTAGTATGACTGGTTGATGCACTGAGAATCAATTGTGAGTTGATTCAGAGGATAAATTCAGTGATATATATGTAAACTGAAACTTTTTTGTGAAATTCAGAACTGCTAAAGATGCAGTTGATGTTTTTATTCTCAAAATTTTCATACCAATACTATAAGGTGAAAGTATGAAAGTTATGGTGGTGGTATCGTTGAATTGCAAGCCAGCAACAACAGTGATCATCCCTGAAAAGGGGGGTTGTTGTCTGGGAGTGGTGGTGGTTGACATTGGTGTGAAAATTTATGATGATAAAAAATTTAAAGTACGGGATTTATTGTTTTGTCCAGAATATAGACAGTTGCTATAGATGCTTTTCAAGTTAATGTTTATCAGAGAACTATATATCAGACTGTTTGTATCACATGGTTAGCTTTAGCAGAGTTATCTGTAACAGAAGTACTTTGGTGGCAGAATGCTCAAATAAATGATAAAAAAGCTAGGGTTTGACTAGCTTTGGTTTATATTATTTCTATAATAGCTTGATGTATGAGCTGGGTTGATAAGATGAACTTAATGTCCTCAGCAGTCTGTATGGTCCTCTTATGACCCTTGGAGTGATACAGAACTTTTTCAGCTTTTATATATGCCCACTGCCACTGTCACCAGAGACTATATTTTTGCTTAGCTACTGATGTTGCTGTGACATTAAATGTTTTTATAGTAATCAATACAAAATATATTACACATATTGGTTAGGTTCTAGGTTATCCTTTACTTTGATTCATATATGCTGGCTGGTTTCTGATACATATATGATTTAAACATAGTTCATAGTCTTAATTTTAATCCCTTTGAAACTAGATATCCATAATTTGTTTGTCAGTTATTAAATGATATATTTTTTAGGTAGTTATCATTTCAGGTGAAACAGGTTGTGGCAAGACAACACAAATTCCACAATTTATTTTAGAATCTGAGATAGAATCAGTTCGTGGAGCTGCTTGTAGTATTATATGCACACAGCCAAGACGCATTTCAGCCATGTCTGTTTCTGAAAGGGTTGCTTTTGAGAGAGGGGAGAAATTGGGCGAATCTGTGAGTTTATCTGCAAAAGAAAATTATTCTTAATAAACTATCCCAACCCTGTAACTCTTATGTTTTCTGAGAATTTTAAGTATTTCTCCCTATCTATCAGTTGCTCACACACATGCTCTCTTTCTCTCTCCTTCAAAGGTTGGATATAAAGTTCGGCTTGAGGGTATGAAAGGGAGGGATACCCATCTCCTCTTTTGCACCACAGGCATCTTATTAAGAAGATTACTAGTTGATAGAAAGTTAAAAGGTGTAACTCATGTAATTGCGGATGAAATTCATGAGCGAGGGATGAATGAAGGTAGAATTCTGAACTTCATTGAATCTTTGCCTTTTAGAACATTTTTAGATTTCATATTCTTTCATTTTATGCCACAGATTTTCTGCTTATTATCCTTAAAGAACTCCTTCCCCATCGACCAGAACTGAAACTAATTTTGATGAGTGCTACGGTAGATGCAGAGCTCTTTTCTTCGTACTTTAATGGGGCTCCAGCTATGTATATTCCGGTGCGTTACAGAAATGCATGATATTCCTTGTGTTTTGATGTGAGATAGTCTTGTGTCTATCAATTTCTTATGGTCATTGGATCATGAATCCAAGTAGAAAGATAAACAATGAGTAGAAATTAGAAGTATTAAGGGAGTAAATGGGTGTGCAAAGCAGGTATAATATTATCATAGATGGGAATAAAATTAATCAAGAATTCATGTTGCCATTTAGTTTATAGTTTTGTTTCAAGAAGTGTTTATTACCTTTTTCTTTGGGATAAACATTCTAGATTTTTTTAAGGATAATATTTTGGTGCCAAAAACTACAGATTTTTCTTTTTCTTATTGTTTGGGTGGATATGCTTATCTATATAGGGCTTCACATACCCCGTTAAAACTCATTTTTTGGAGAACATTCTTGAAATGACGGGCTACAGATTGACTCCTTACAATCAAATTGATGATTATGGTCAAGAAAGGATGTGGAAAATGAACAAACAGGCCCCAAGAAAGAGGAAAAGCCAAATTGCTTCCGCTGTAGAGGTATTTAAGAAATTCAGAACTGCAGTTGCATGTTTAATATTTTCTTAATTTTAGTTAAATTTGCAAAATGTGTGATCAGGATGCAATTGGAGCTGCTGATTTCAAAGATTACAGCCCACAGACACAGGAGTCTTTGTCATGTTGGAATCCTGACTGTATTGGTTTTAGTCTCATAGAATATATTTTATGCAATATATGTGAGAATGAAAGGCCTGGTGCTGTTTTGGTTTTCATGACTGGATGGGATGATATAAGCTCTCTGAAAGAGAAGCTCCTGGGACATACTGTTTTGGGTGATCCAAACCGTGTTTTGTTGCTTACTTGTCATGGCTCAATGGCTAGTTCAGAGCAGGTAATGTTCTGTCTGTTGATGACTAATGTGTTAGTGTTCATTTTATACAATCTGCATGTATGACCTAACCTGTGTCCGGTTAGGTACTCCACTGTAGCAATGAACTTATAAAATTTTATATTCAGAAATATAATCAGATTCCATGATGACTCATTGTCTGAAAATTAATTTTAATGATATGCTTATACGTAGTCTTTTACTCTTTTGTTGAAGAAAGGTGATATATGCTTTGTCTCCCTGTTTATGATTAATATTTATATAGATTATACATAATGGATATGGAAATATGCAGAAATTAATATTTGAAGAGCCTGAAGATGGAGTAAGAAAAATAGTGCTAGCAACAAATATTGCTGAAACAAGTATCACAATAAATGATGTTGTTTTTGTTCTTGACTGTGGAAAGGCAAAAGAAACATCATATGATGCACTGAATAACACGCCTTGTTTACTTCCTACATGGATCTCTAAGGTTTCTGCTCAACAAGTAAGGTTATAATACTTTAGTTTAGTTGATTTTGTTGTGGTATTTATCAATTTGTTCAATATTAGTAGACACCATTTGATGATTCAGAGAAAAAAAAAGCAGGCATCATTTGATAAGAACCTTGGGAGAACCACACCACAAAAGCTAGCTATTGTAGTTGGAGTGCCCAAGGCCTCATAAATCCCACCCTAGAATTCCATACTTCTAATGTGGGACTCAAGTCCCATACCTTGCAATGGGATCTTAACATCATTTTTGAATCTGTCATCTTCATCCAGAATATATACATACTATGTTCATTTTCTTTTGAGCTTTATGCATAGTTCATAACAGTTTAGTTGGCTGACCGTTATGGACACTGGACGACTGATACCATTAATATTTCTATATAAGCAGTAGACTGAATTGTAATGTGAATTATTTTAATTATTGTTGAAAGAGAGAGAAACAGATGCAAGAGATGCTCAAATCATGTAGCTTGATTATTTGATGGAGTTCATTTTATATTAAACTTAATGCAATAAATACAAATAAATATTGGGGATAATATTCCTATTTACATGATACGCTAGGTCTATAATTACAAAGATCCTAACTAGATAAGGAAACAAATCTTAAAATAGAAATAAAAGTTAAATCCTGACTGATCATATGTGATATTCTTAAGTAGTTTAAGATATAAATAATATATCATCAGAGATATTTTTCAGATTTTCTGACAATTATGATAACAACTCAGCATTTTTCAGTAGACTAAGGCTAAGCTCTTAAACTTGTGGTCAACATCGATAAGAGAGTGATTGTGTGTTCTTTCTAGTTGTGTAACAATCATGATTTTGGGAAGAAACAGGGCATATATTATGAAGCTTGATAGACCTAGTATTTCCTCACTAGTCTTCATTTACACCCATAGCTTGAGTGGCACGTTGGAAGTAGTAATAAAGGAAGAACAGTATGTGTGTAGTCAATAAAAGATAGAAATCCAAGGAGGAATAACGGAATTCTTTATTCCCGGTCAAAACACTGCAGAGCTTCAGATATGAAGTCTTAATTTTATGGCAAAATCTATTTACAATAGTTCCTAAGGTCATTGCATATGGCTCAAGTAAAAGACAGACATTTGATCTATAAGCTCACTAAAAGGTTATGTTACATGACTTTTTAAATGGCTTAGGACAACATCATTGGTTGCCCCTACAAAAAAACTTCAGAGATAACTCTAATAATATAGAATAAAGGGTCTGTTAGATTTCAGAAAACGTTCTATTTTCATTTCTTGTTTTCATTTTCAGAAAATAATTTTCATTTTGAAATTTAGAAAATGTGTTTGGTTTAACTGTTTTCTATAAAAGTTTACAAAATGTTTTTGGTATAAAATTTATAATAAAAAATTGAATAATAAATTTATAATATATATTAACAATAATATTAAAATCATTATATTGTTTATCTACAACAAATAACTATATATCTATATAAATTATTAGAATAATTATCTATTTTATAAATGCTTTACTTATCTACAAAAATTACATGTCACTCTTTTAACATGTAATTGTTCTTATATTTCTCATCTCAAAGTAGCTATCTTTTATTTAACTAGTAGTAACCGAGTATTCAAAATTTAAATATTATCCCTATGCACTATTTTTATATTTACTTCATTAGTTTTTAATAATATATTTTTTAATATATCATTTATATTATTTTAATTTCTTATCTCTTTTCACATATCATTTTTGTATTTACTTCATTTTTTAAAGAAAATATCAATAGTTAAAATTAATTTTATATCATAACACAAAAAAGTAATTCAAGATCTAAAATCTAATTTATAGATTCAAAATTATTTATTTATTAAAAAATTTAATTATAATGCAAATAATAAAAATATTTATTTATTATATATTTAGTTATATAAAATAATAGTTAAAATTAATTTTATATCATAACACAAAAATAATCATAAATCTAAAATCTAATTTATATATTCAAAATTATTTATTTATTAAAATTTTAATTATAATGCAAATAATAAAAATATTTATTTATTATATATTTAGTTAGAGAAAAAAATATTAATCTTGTATATTGCACAAATTAAAATGTGCATAATATAAATATAACTAACATTACATTTTAAGTTTAACAATATATATATATATATATATGTGTGTGTGTGTGTGTGTGTGTGTGTGTGTAATTAAAAATCTAGAGAATAATTTTATAAAAGAATCATAAAATATAAAATGTAAAAGACAAACCTAACTAAAAATATAGATAATAATTATGTAAAAAAATATTCATGCATATATCATAATTATATAGTAGAATATAAAATGTAAAAGACGAGTGATTGAGTTACATATCAGCCAAACAAAATGTCCACTAAATTATGAGTGACACAGGATTCAAAGAGTTGCGCTAATATTTTTTCTTATATTACTGTTGTCCCATTGCCTTTTCAAGGATTTGTTTTCGAAAATACTGAAAATGACATTTTTGTGTTTTCAAATTGGAGCCTGTTTTGAAAACGTTTTCAAAGAAAATGTTTTCTAAAATTAGAAGTAAACATATTTTCATGTTTATTTTCTCTTTTCTCTGAAAATGAAAACAAGAAACAGCCAAACCAATCATGTCCAAAATCTTCACATATAATGTAATATCCTACTAAAATCCAATACTATTTATGGTTACCTTGACATTACTTTATATATATAAATATATATTGTTTAATCATTCATAGTTCTTGTGAAAATAACAGGAAAGATATCAACATCTGAAATACAACTGTAATTGATCTTCCATTGTGCTGCATCATTGGACAGTGGCATAAAAAAAGGAAAACTTTGGTATCATATACATGTAATAGAGGCTATGGGCAATTTGAATATTTTTTTGGTTGGGGTCTGGTGCATGATTGTACTTCAATATCCTTGCCTAATTTGCCTTGTATAAACAAAATTATTCAATTAGAAATTGACGTTTTATTCCCCTGGATTTGGTACCATAATCTTTTGGGGTATTGAAGTTTCACATTGATCTTTTTAAAAAGCCTTGATCCCAATTTATCATTCTTGTGGTAATTTTCACCCCAGCCTATCTGAATAGGCTATCATGGATAATGTTTGATCTAATAAGACTATGCAAGATATTTCAAACAAAGTTTGGTCTAGAGTGTCTGGAAATGGCCATTATGTTGAAAGGCTTGGTTATGTGCCACTTTCTTAAGATTAAGGGTGAAAATCAATTAGACTCCAGGATAATAATGGTGAAGTGTAGTATCCCTAAAATTCTTCATATAGACAACTACCAGTGAATCATGACTTTAATTAGTAAGTAGTAACCATGAAATTATTGGAGCTTTAACATTGATATTATTATCTGAATTTTCCCCTGAATCCTATTTTTCTAGAGAAGAGGAAGAGCTGGTCGGGTTCAACCAGGAGAGTGTTACCATCTCTATCCTAGATGTGTATATGATGCTTTTGCAGAGTATCAGTTGCCAGAAATTTTGAGAACACCTTTGCAATCTCTCTGTTTACAAATCAAAAGTCTAAGACTTGGAAGTATATCTGAGTTCTTGTCTAGGGCTTTGCAATCTCCTGAGATACTTGCGGTAATGATAAATTTAATTTATTCTTTAGAATTCCACCAATTCATGTCATTTTCTTTTATTTAATAAATCTATTTATTCATTTATTGTGCTGGTTATTTATATATAAATTTCTACCTGTCTTTTTTTTTAACCATTTTATCCATAGGTACAAAATGCAATTGAATATTTAAAAATAATTGGGGCTTTGGATGGGAATGAGAATCTCACTATTCTAGGTTGGTTTCTCTTACTAGTACTGGAAAATATGGCTTATATTTTCCCCTTGAAATGATAAAGACTTATGTTTCAACAGGGCACTATCTGACAATGCTTCCTATGGAACCCAAACTTGGCAAGATGCTAATATTAGGTGCTATTTTCAATTGCCTGGATCCCATATTAACTGTTGTTGCGGGGCTTAGTGTGAGAGATCCTTTTCTAACACCATTGGATAAAAAAGATGTAAGTTGTTCCTGTTTTAAATATTTGACTAATGGTCGAAAAGCTAATCATTTTTAATTATAGGCCACTCAAAATTTAATTGTACACCACTTTATCTTGTCCTGTCTTCGCTTGAACATATTACATAACTATAACACTTTCGATTTCTTGTTTCTGCTGTTTGGAAATTACTTTCAATCGAATTTTCTTCAAGGAGAACCCTACCTCTGTTGAAATTTTTTTATATTGGTGCTCTATTTTATTGTATACATATGTAAATACTGTAGGAAGTCTGTACATATGAAAAAGCTCTGACAAGTGATAGTGTGTAAAGCTAAATGTATTATAGATCTTGCCTCTTACCTGTAACAAAAAATGAAGTTCATTTTTATTTTGTTTTTCTTCTCGCTAGTCTATCCTGTCCTCTTTGGTAAAATTTGGTTGTGTTACGTGTTTTTAGTAGAATAGGACAAGTTTCTATTCATTTTTTTTTTTCAAACTCATTGTATAAGTTAAAGCACTTTTATTATAATTTATTTCTGCTGTTCTGCATTACCCTTTTTTTCTATCCTTGGCTAGAGCACACACTGTATTGTTGGGTGAAATTCATGTGGGACACATTAAATTATGTGGGGTCCCACTTCCTATTGAGTGGGACCTACATGAAATTCATTCAATAATAGTTTTGAAAGAAGTGTGTTGCTAGTATGCCACCAAAACTAACAGAGAATGCATTTTGTATGCCATGTGATCTTTTTGAGATTTTCCTCAAAGTGAGAGTTAATTAGGATAAGTACTATTTCAGTTAATTGGACATATTTAATGTTTTTAATGGGTATGGTCACTTTCATAAAAGCAGTACATGTAATGGACCATTTATTTCCCAACTCATTGTGTGATAGTCTTGACTTGAACTGAATTTCATTATTTGACACTTCAAAGTTCTTCATTGTAGCTTGCAGAGGCAGCAAAATCTCAATTCTGTGGTGCATACAGTGACCACCTTGCACTTGTAAGAGCATACGAAGGTTGGAAAGATGCTGAAATGGACCTTGGTGGGTATGAATACTGCTGGAAAAATTTTCTCTCCTTACAATCTATGAAAGCTATTGATGCTCTTCGGAGGGAGTTCATTTGCCTGCTCAAGGATACAGGATTAGTTGATAGCAATACAGCCAGCTGCAATGGATGGAGCTCTGATGTAAATCTTATCCGAGCAGTTATTTGCTATGGTCTATATCCTGGAATTTGTTCTGTTGTGGTATGTCCTTTTATACAACAAGCATAGTATATTAATACAGAAGCCTTTCCCCTGTAATCAATAGAGGGTGGAATTGGTCTGGACCTAGAGGGGCAGTTCCCCCTCCACACTTTTTGTTTTAACATTACATCTCATTTTAACATGTTTACAACTTAACATCTTTCCCTTATGTGCCGTTCCCCAGTAATCTAATCTTTTGTATCCTAATTTTCTTTTTCCACCTTTTTATCATATAAAAAGAATGATGCTATGGTTCCCCCACACAAAAAAAAATAAATAATGAAGTCAATAATACATAACTGTACTCACAAAAATAAATCGCAACTAAGCTTTAGAGGTCATGATAAGGACAACTAGTTATCTAATGGCTTGGCCAGCCTTTGATTTTACAGTTGACTCTAGCATTACTCTAGAATATTTTGTTTGTACAAAATATTGTCTTTTACTTGTAAATTTTCTTTCTTAATTATATATGAAGAGAAATAATTAAGTATAATTTAAATTAAAATTAGTTTGTCTTCTGTTTAGTGTCAGTTATGATACAAAATATCATTTTTTTTTTTATATTTGAGTTAGTACATAATTTAAAATATATCATTGTTTAAATTTTAAACAACTTTTGGTCATCAAATTCTTATTTTGGTAGATGCTGTCCTGAATTTAGTCTTGGTTACTGTCCTCAGAAATAGTTCATTGCTTGGAGTTGTACATTGTGTTATTGTATATCATGTTTTGAGAATATGAATTACGATGTAATTTCATTTGCAGCATAATGAGAAATCCTTCTCTTTGAAAACAATGGAGGATGGTCAAGTGCTCCTATACTCGGTTAGTCTATTCAAACCTTTATAATATGTTGCATGCTGTGAAACATTTAAAATAATTACACTCAGGTTTTTATTTTGTCTTTTGATTTATTTTTCCTGCTTTCCTTTTTAATTGAATACTTATTTCATTTGCCTAGAACTCAGTGAATGCCCGGGAAACTAAAATTCCTTATCCATGGCTAGTTTTCAATGAGAAGATAAAAGTGAACTCAGTTTTTCTCCGTGACTCAACAGCTGTATCTGATTCAATGGTGCTTCTGTTTGGTGGAAGCTTATTGAAAGGAGATGCTGTAAGTGTGATGTGATATTTTATTGCTTCTCATGAGTATTATATATTCTATATAATGTTTGCAATTTTTAGTTGCTGTCTATGTTATAGTTGTCTGATGTTTTACTGCAATTCAACCCTTTTCTATATCAGGATAATCACTTAAAAATGTTAGGAGGATATCTTGAGTTTTTCATGGAGCCCACTGTTGCTGAAATGTACCAGAGTATAAGGAGAGAGCTTGATAACTTCATTCAGAGCAAAGTAGGTGCAAATTAATTTCATACTCCTACCAGCTTACCCTTGACATTGAAGATTGTTGAACATAGTTTCTTGATGCAACTGAAGTAGCATTCTGTTTAGATGCTTTTTCTCTTGGCCAATCTGCAGTGATGATATGATACTTGACGTTTATTTTAAACTTTATATTTGGCAGCTACTTTTTCCAAGAATGGGCATACACTGGTATCATGATCTCCTGTCTGCAGTACGGCTGCTGATTTCGAATGACAAATCTGAAGGTAGATTTGTATTTGGTCGCCGGGTCATTAAACCATCAAAGAAATCTATTATGCTGGCCTCACATCCACCCTTGGTTTCAAGGAATGAGAGTGGACCTGGGGGTGATAATTCTAAAAGTCAGCTCCAAACCTTGCTTACGAGAGCAGGCTATGCAGCACCCATGTACAAAACTAAACAATTGAAGAACAATCAGTTTCAGGCTACAGTCGAATTCAATGGAATGCAGATAATGGGTCAACCATGTAACAATAAAAAGAGTGCAGAAAAAGATGCTGCAGGTGAGGCGCTGCAATGGCTGATGGGTGGAAAGCAATCAGGCAGGGAGTATATCAATCACGTGTCAATGTTACTTAAGAAAAGTAAGAAAGATCACAATTAAGTGATCAAACTAATGAGCTCGATGCAAAGGTAAAGGAGCCCAAGGTGAAGGATGTATGTGGTTCTTGCTCTCCTCTTCTAGAGGGACATGTGATTTGACGAGGCACTGTTGCTGGATCACTGGGTCAATTTGTTTATGAAAACAGCCAAGACCATGTCCAACATCAAACAGATTGAATTTGAAGTTGAAAGATACTTATTCTTGATTGAAGCAAAATAACGGATCATCTGTGAACATGAAGCAAGCAGTGTCTGTTAAACAAAGCTTGAGGATATTAACTTTTCGAATTTGATGCTTTTACATCATCGGCGAGAAAATAGATGGTTAGTGGCAGGGCCATACTTTAGGAGGGATTAGTACATAGCATTCATTCATCCTTTCCCATTAATTCTTTGTATAGTAATTATCAATTTTGTCAACATAAGATCCTAAATATGCTGAACCATCCGGGCTTTTGTTCTGTTTCTGGGAACAAAACGAGATGGAAAATTGAAGTAACAGGTTTTAGACAAAATTGCAGGTGAAAAAAAAAAATAAAATGAAACGTTTGTTCAGCATCAATAAATTGAGTGGTGACAAATATAAGTTGGAAATGATCACATTCTTGGTTGTCTCAAGACGACGGCAAGACCTACAAGGAGTGAAACCAAAGTGGTCCTGTTGCCATCTCAACAGTGTTTTGATCGAATGAAAATAGATGAAAGGAAAGTAGAAAGATATTTATAATTTTTCTTTACGAGTTTAGAAGTTTAAAAGGAAAGAAAAAAAAAATATGGTGGCTGAAATTCCTTTTCTTTCATGTGTCTTCTATCGAGAAGATTTGGATGAGACAATACTTTATAATATTTAGAATGATTTGTCTAAATTATTTTGATTTCGAATTGCTTTTTTGTGTTGATAGTTATACTGTATAATACATTTTTCCTCCACCTATTACAAACTGGAGACCATTCTCTTCTTTAATTAAACACTTTTTTCTTCCCTTTTATTTAGTATTTCTCGACTTCTAAATCAAAGAGATTCATTAGCTTTTCTATTAATTCATTAGCAAACTACAAGTTTTGGATTCTCACGTATATTACCTTAAGCTGACTGAGAAAAAGCATGTCAGATTCCACGGCATTTCTACTTTTTGTTACTTCGAAGACTACCTTTACGTGGCTCACAGTTTACGTGGCTCACAGTGGTAGGAAGTATAGCGTTTAAACTGTTTATTTTTTTGTTGGCCAACTACTTATTTTTATTGGAACAGCTTATATTCAAAGTTTCGTTAGATTGAAAAAGCTTTTTATATCCTAAAATTAATCGAAAATAAACATGCGTATTTTATTCTCACCCGCTGATTTAAAAGTAGAAAACTTCACAAAACTAGCACCAACACAAGGGATTATCAAAATATCATGGCAATTGCAGAAACAATACTTATTTAAGGCGACAGTATGTTTGTATAAACTTCTAAAAAAAACTTCTAGATAAATAAAATAAAAGTAACTTTTTTCTGGAACTAAAATTAGTTATTAGAAGATAATTTGTTGAACATCTTATTAACTTCTTCAAAAATATATTTAATATGTTTTTAGCTAGCGTAATGTAAACTTATGGAGAATTTTTCTTTTTCAAAAAGTACTTCTAGGCAAATTTATTCAAACATGACTTAATGCCTTAATTGTATATCGCTCACCAAAAATACAACTTTAAAAGAAACAATCGTGGAATATTATTTATCACTTTTCAATACTAAATAAATTTGGCACTCGCATAATAGATGCTGATTCAATGTGCCAATATCAAGTCTCCAACCATAAACTGGACAGCTAAGAGCAAAATCTGTGAACAGCACAAATAAACAATAAATAGTAATCTTTGATTTTCTAATGTTCTTTTCCCATTTGGTTCTTTACTAATCCCCAATCTTGATTTTACCAAGAAAACCTTTGTTTCTAGCTCAACTTATTCAAACTCATTTGCTAGAAGTTGAAAAGAAAAATACAACACATCTAATTCTCCTTAGAATTCACTGCTAAGAAGAAACGATAAATAGTTAAAACAAAACATTAAGGGCCAAAAACCCTCAACTTTTAGTAGGTATAGCCTTTGACAAACATTCCCTTCTTAGCCTCTTCATTCTCGCCCTCGGCAGAGTACCTTCCAAGTTGAGCCAAGGAGTTTGCTTTCGCACGCACCAAAAGAGCCTTTTGAGCAGCTTCCACATTCTCAGGGTGTCCTTGCCAAGTCTTAAGCACAGTGTTCTGAAGAGCTCGTGCATATGAGAAAGAAACATGCCATGGATTGGGACTTTGGTTCATTGCATTAAGATTTAGTGTTGCTTCCACTTCAGATTGTCCACCAGACAAAAACTGAGAATACAAACAGAACATCGTTTACAGTTTAATTTAGTGGTTCTAAATTTCAACTTCTTAATCAAGTGTAATCTTAAATGAAAAATAATTGAAATCAGCATCACCATGATGTGCTTGCCATGCATGGAAATCTGATAGTCGCACATCAATTTATATGAAGAGTAAACAAAAAGGTGTGGTAACTGTACCATGATTCCAGGGACTGCAGGAGGAACTCTTCTTCTAAGCATGGTTAGAGTATGTTTGGCAATGGTTTCTGGAGAAGCCTTTTCCTTGTGTTCAGCTCCAGGTGTAACCATGCTAGGTTTGAGCAAAATTCCCTCAAAAATGACATTGTTTTCAGCCAAATAGAAGAAGACTTCTGACCAGACCTTCTCAGCCACTTCCAGTGTCCTCTCAATTGGGTGGTCTCCATCAAGAAGAATTTCAGGCTCCACGATTGGCACAAGACCGTTGTCCTGCAATGCAACACAAATGGAGCCGGGGATGAGTAAATCACAAGGAAAATACCTTGCCCGAGATAAACAGTAAATAAGCGTTTAATGCACACTGACATCAAGTAATCAAACCATAAAACATAAACCAACATAGCAAAAATTACATGGTTACCATTCAATCAAATTTGACCCCCTATCACAAGTTAACATGTGCTTAAAATATCTGCTACCTTTGTCACTGACCAAACTAAACCCACAACCAAAGTTCACTCCCTTCAAATGAAAGAGCCACCCACTTCATATGGGTAGAGTATCGTGAATGACACCACAGGATAAACAACAAAATTACATATATTACTCTTAAGAATATGCTAGTTTCAGCAAACAACGATTCAATGGCACAAGAATACCTGAGAGATAGCAGCATAACGTGCAAGTCCCCAAGCTGCTTCCTTAACAGCTAATGCAGAAGGACCACAAGGAATGCTAACAACTGTCCGCCTATTGATTACATTAGAACATTGCATTCAATTTCCATGCATCCGTTCAGAAAGAAAGTTTCCCAAAGAACACAGAAACAATGACTTACCACTTGGCAAATCGAGCACCTTGCTTGTAGTACTCAGCAGACCTAGAAGCCAATCCATCTAACCCTTGGCACCAGGACTCGTTGTTTGACCCTGGCAGAGGGACCAGGCCCTAAAAACAACAAAACTAAAAGCATAACCACCAAGCCAGTTTCTAACTAGTGAGACAGGACACAAGGGACACTCAGACAACAAACCTTGTCAACTTTGATGCCAGGCACAATGTTCTCATTGCGGAGACAATCGACGAATTTCTTGCCATCAGTTGTTGACTGGTAAAGGGTTTCTTCAAAAAGAATGGCACCGGAAATGTACTCACCAAGGCCAGGTGTGGTGAGCAGAAGTTGCCTGTAGGCCTGGCGATTCACCTCAGTATTGTCCAATCCAATGGATGCTAAACGCTTCCCACATGTTGCATTTGATTCATCAATTGCCAGAATTCCACGACCAGGAGATGCAATAGATTTCTACACAACCAAGAAACAAATCAATCACCAACCGAGAGAGAAACCATTACCAATCAAGTTTTAAAAAACGTGATTTCCGTCATAACATGAAGGTTTTTGGAGTCACTGCAACCGGATCAGTCACATTTGTCCGCAATTTAAAACCTTGAAACCAATCACCAATCACCGATCAAAGGAAATATCTATTCATCCATATTCCATCCATGATCTATCTATAAAATATATGATATCTAAACTAGACCCTAATTGAAAACAAAAAGCATCTTCCAAGTGTAACTAAAAAGTCAAACACAGGAAACTTTACAGTAAATGAACAAACAAAAGCAAAGTTAAAAACTTTAGGTTGGAAATGAAAAGAATTGAAAAGGGCCGGGGGGGGGGGGTACTAACGGCGGTTTGGACGAGTTCATGTTGGTAAGAAGAGGCGTGGATCGGAAGAGAGAGTCGGCGAGGAGAGGATCGACGGCGAGGGGAGAAGGAATTGTTGGCGATCCAGTGAGAAGAGAAGGTGGTGAGCTTTGCAGAAGCCATGGCTATGATGGGTGTAGGGTTTAGAGTGAAGAGAAAGGAGTGGTATTACTATGTATGAATGATGCGAAAATAAGAGAAAAATGTTGTATGAAAGAGAAAGGAGTTTTGGTTTGGTTTTGTTTTCTCGGCCACTCCGCGGTAGGTGATGTGAGACAGTCCTCAAGCGGCAATACCAATATCACCAAACACGATCACACCAACCCACCCTTTTCCTTTTTCTCTACAAAACTACAACCTATCTATATTGCTTCATCAACTCTGATTTCATCAATATCATCAAAATATAACAAATTAAAAAAAATTAAACTACACTTCACTTTCTTAAAACATACGTATACTATAATGTTTTCCACTCTTACATTATATATAGCATTTTACTTTTTTTTTTTTTTAAATTCTATTAACTTGAGTTAAAAAATTATTACTAAAACATTCTTTATATCAACAGTTAATATAAATATTAAAATAGTATTTAATTAATGTAGTTTAATGTAACATTTAAATAAAATCATAATTGATATTATATTATTAATTATATATATTAAATCAAGGTAATATATAAACTTTAAGATATTATGTAATCGATTTATTAATAAAGTATTTTTAAATAATCTATATAAATTAATGTCTTTTTGATAAAATATTATTTATCATATTTAAAAAATGTAATTTAAAATATGCATATTAAACATACAATATTTTTATGAATATAAAAATATATTATTAAATAATATAATTGTTAAAATTGATATATATATATATATATATATATATATAATTTAATTATTTTACTTTATTTTGTATTGACGTGATAAAAATATTAAATTTGACATGTGACGAAATTAAACTAATATTTTTATTAGTCAATACAAAATTGATAATGTTACAAAAAAAAAATTAATAACAGGACTAAAAAGATTATTAAGTTGCCAGATTAGAAATTAAAAAAAAATATTTTAAACTATAAAAATTTAAAAATAAAATAAGTAAAACTATAAAAATTAAAATGTATTTTAACATGTTTTATAATTTTTTATTAAGTGAATAAGTAAAATGAGCTAAAAATGTTTCAACATGTATTTAATCAAATGTATATTTTAAAACCTTGTAATAATTTTTTTTAGAATGTCAAGTTAAACAATCTTGAGGTATTTAAAAACACATTTGCAGTAAGTTTAATGAGTCAATTCATGCACTCACTGCATCAAAAACACCTTAAAGTTGTTTATAGGATCTTTAAGGTATTTAAAAAATGTTCCAGGAAGATGACTATGTTTTAAGAAAATTGCGCAACAAGCAATACAAGTATCCACCAATGTGGACTAGGTTGGCTCCATTAAAATTAACATTTGGCTATTATACATTTGTTTGGAAAAATTTGGTTTGGAGAAGAAAAAAGAGAATGTTGTGGCACGAAGTAATAGAGAGGTTGAATATAAGGCAATGGCACGAGGGATTTGTGAAATTTTGTGGCTTAAAATTTTTTTAGAAGAGTTGTAACTTCCTATAACTCTACCCATGAAGTTGTATTGTGACAACAAGATTGCAATTACTATTTTCTAAAATTAAGTTCAACAAGATCAAACCAAGCATGTAAAAATTGACAGACATTTTATAAAAGAGAAAATAGATGCATGTCAAATTTGTATAAATTCAACATAGAATGAAATAAGTTTATATAAATTAATTTATATAGAGATTTTAATAAATTATAAATTTATTTATTTAAATTATTGATGTGTAATATGTTTTATTGATTTTTTTTTCTTTTTATAGTAATTGCTTCTTATATATTTTGTTTTTATAAAAAAACTAATTAAGAATGCATTTGATACACATAAACATAATATAATTCAAGAAAAGCAGTAAAAGATAAATATGTAAGTTAGGTGTAATACATCATTTAATCTTAGATATATTTGAATTTTTGTAAATAAGTTCATAAATTATAAAATTGTAATTTGTATCTTTAAGTGATTACTCAATTTTCATTTTTATTTTTTTAAAAACACATAGACTTTCACCAGCTATATTTATATATAATGAATATGGACTAGCAACATAGTTAGCTTTAGTTGCATATAGGGATGAGAATAAATCAAACTTTAGCTTTAGTTACATATAGGGATGGGAATAGATCAAACTTTAAATAAGAGTTTATGACTTAACCTCTTTAAAGTATAGTTTGATCTGTTTAATAAAAAAATCAAGTTTAAGTTATTTACTTAAAAAGATTAGACTTAGGTTTATAAAAAAACTTGTTAGATCTAATAGACTAGCTTATTTATCTATATAATTTAATAAAAAAATTTAATATACATATATTATTTAAATAAAATTATCTCCTTTTACTATAGCCTGTACATAAATTTAAGTCAATATATATGAATGTACGTAATATGATGAGATTATCTCATATATCATGAGTATTTTTTAATTTATAAATTATTATCATAACTATTTTATTTTATTAAAATGAGTTAATTATTTAGAATATATCAAATCAAATATAAAAAAAATTAAAATATTTTTATTATACAATTATTCTTCTTCATTATAGATTAGCCAGAATTTTTATAGTCTAGCTTACCCTCATTCTATTTTATTAATTGACTTATCCATTCCCCAAACGATCATATATCATACAGAAAATATCTAGCTCCAGGGGATGGAACACGAGAAAACCCCCAACAATCTGAATGAATATAATTCGAAGTGACCTTTATGCATACACTGTGCAATGCCTTTGGCAAATTTACTCTTTTGCTTACCAAAAATGTATTCTCAGAAAATTTAAGTTCCTCCATCTTATGATATCCTAGAAGACCTTGTTTGCTAAGGATCATCATACATTCCTCACTCGTGCCCAAGGCATATATGCCACACATTTGTTTGATCTGGCCCATGTTTTTTAGTATGAGAAGTTAATAGACTGAACCTGAGATGATATATCCTTGAGGGAAGTAGAAATTGCTCCTTTTGGTTCCTCTCATAACTATAAAACACTTTTTCTGATTTGTATTACCCCACCTTCAGCACTGCACATGAAACCTTTGAAATCTAAAGCTCCAACAAAAGTCAAGTTTGAGTTATGGTACTTGGCATACTTAAATAAGTGTTCTTACAATTCCACCATGCAATTTATCTGAATTGGACCAATTCTAATCGCCTTACAACTCACACTATTCCCATTAAGACATCTCCAGACTTCTTTTCATATGTCAAGAACCAGATTCTATCCGGACATATGAGATAAGAACAACATGATAAAATGTTGAGTTGTTTAAAGTAATAAAATGTTAAATTTTTTAATTGATTGGAATTGCTTGGTTAGAGATTCCCTGGTATTTCAGTCTTGTGGTCATGCTTCCTTTAATCTTCTGAACAAGTAAAAAGTGCCAAGGGCCCAAACAAGCAACCAAAAGAAAAAATCAGGAACTCTAGTTCCTTATTATTATCATTTTGAAATTCAAAACATTCAAAAATAAAACTGTAAAATTTTCCTCTTTGCTTCATGTAACGCTGCAAAATGCATGCCTATTACTTTCAACTTGAATCATATTTCATTTCATTAAAAATAATCCGGAATCTAGAGGAAGTAAAGAAGGTCAAATGGTGAGAATCAACTATACAAGCACGATTTGAATGTGAAAGTTCATGAGGCCGATTGCATTTCCCTCTTCATTAATTCCTGCAAAGAGAAGACACGTAGAGAATTCATTTCGTGGAAGATGACAACATTAACATTGATCCTAGTAAATCGTTTCATATCAAAGGCTGCTATTGTTTATTAGTATTACCTGTTGGGTGGCCAACACTAATAGACGCTCTTTCTCCTTCTTCTTGCGTTTGCATTCTCCACACCAGCTAGAAAAATCTCTCTGATATTTCTTCAACTCCCTAAAAGCCGAACTGCATGATAACATGAAAGTTGATTTATGTATAATTGACCATAACTATGCAAATATTTTGCGATCTAAAGTCATGAGTATGTATGGAAAATTTGCAGCTTCAGTGAAACAAGGGGCCAAGTCACACTCTGGATTCCTCCGGTAGTAAAAGAAAGTGATATAGATACCTTCTACACCAGAGAATTAAATTCATCCGATTCCCAGATGTTGTAGGTCTGGCACCATGCCGGTGACGACCAGGATGAAGAATTGCATGCCCTGGAACATGGGAATAATCGAAGATCTCCTACAAAGGTATGCTTAGAGTTATATATTTAACAAAGCAAATGTATTTATGAAATTCATATAAATATAATAATGTACAAATAACGTTTGATCAACATCATGTTCCATTGCCATAATGCTATTTGATTTTGGTATGAAGAATATGAAACTTACAACTTTAAATTTTGTAATGTAATTGTCCAGTAATATACTTTGAAAATAAATAATGTTAGAATCTAATTGCAAGGTATGAGACTTGAATTCCACATTATAAGTATGATGAGACTTTAATATGGGGTTTAAGACGCCATGAGTGCTCCAACTAAACAACTAGCTTTTTGGTTTGGTTAGGGTATAGCTTTTTTTAGTTTTTAGGAACAAGGGAGAGGGACAATCATCCAGAACAATGAAAAGGTATTAATCATCAACTGATGGACATTGGTATTTTCTCTTTTAAGTTTAAAATAGTATTCAAATACATGCAGGAGATCAATCAATGTAGTTAAATATAATTTATTCAGCATGAAAAATGAATATAATTGTCCCATAACAGTATGATAGTAACATACCCCTGGTTTGGTCTCTGAATTTACATGTTCATCACATCGAACACCACGGAAAAACAATTCTCCACCAGAAAATTCTTTTCCCAAGCAAATATTTAAGGAGACTTCTGCATCATCCACATGGAAGCCTGCAAACATATTGCTCTTTAGATTTCAAATTTTCAACAAAAACATATAAAGCTAATTTGTTGGCATGTAAACAGAAAGACAGGCAGCAAACAAGTATAGCAAACAAGATACAATCATATGCCAGACAAAATATATAAGCATCCAAGTAAGCAATAAAACACAAAAAATTCTAGCATAGAATTGAACTTATGATTTGTGATGGATTAACGAGTGAGACAATAAGAAACCATATCTAAGTAAAATAATAGATACATTTAAATTTAACAGAAAATAAGCCAAAATAACCAAGGTATCATTGATAGTTAGAGTGAACATGAATTAATTGAGTCTCCATTATGAACTATAGTGAACTTCAGTTATTTTAGATGGAGGTTTGGGAGGGAAAGAAGCCTAATGTTTTCTGTGTTGAAAGAAGAGAGTCATAAAGTATTTATTAAAATGAACAAGGGATGATTGGAATTTCATGGTAAATTATCCTTTTATTCCTTCCATTAATTCCAAAATGCTCCCAACTTAAAGAGCATATACTTGTAATGAAAATTTTACCCTCCCCCTTTCCCCCAAAACATCCTCAGGGGAAGATAAGGTATCCTACTACACAGAAATTAAGGCAAAATGGGCATATAAGGCACTGAGGCTAAAAGGTATAACAAAACTGAATATCTCATAATTTCAGAAAATCAAAAAAAATTAATTCATTCTTATTGTCTTATCCTTTTGTACAATCAAATAGAATATAAAAAATCTGCAAGATGACTGGTAAATGCATATATAACATAAAGAGAATGGTTAAAGGAGATTAATATAAAATTGTAAATACATATGCTTGAAACATAAAAGTCCATTTAGATTCAAAATATTTAATGCATATTCAAGGCAATTGCAAATCCACAGAGCAGTAAACTAAAGTTTGAGAAACTTACCAAGTTCCAGATCCCTATTGATTCCATATTCAACAACAAAACCATGATGAGAGTCCAGTGAGGAGCCACCAATTTCAGTGTAGAAAACTACAAATCAAAAATTGAAATTGCAAAAGTGAGTGCACAACTGCACATCATTATATTAGTTTCATCATCTTAGCCATAACTTTCTAATCTATTCTCATTGAGAAAAATAGAAAATAACCTCGAGCTATGGGACATATGAAATCACTCATAAGCCTGTCAAGCATGGCTTCCAGACCAAAATCATCAAGAACAGCTCCATATTGATTCATTGTATTAGGTCGCATGATTCTGAATTTGGAATCATGGACCCATCTTTCAAAATGATCCACCTAAGCAATCATAAGTTGATAAGAACATACAACAGCAATACAGTAGAGAGAAAAAGTTACGAACATGAAGGGGAAAAGAAAGAAAAGTGATACCTCAGATATGAGCATTTCACAAAATTGTGGTTGAAGCATTTCAAATGTATAAATTCCTCTAGAAGGTTCGGTGATTATACTTCGAAAACTGGCTTCTGTATTTTGTCTAATTGCTCTTAGAAATGATGGTGTGAAGAATTTCTCAGCAGCCATAGTATATATCTCCTTGTAGAGCGGCTAGAAAAGGAGTAAATTAGGATAGAAGATGTGGTGTGAATTGTGATGAATTGAGGGAGTAGGAAACTTACTGGATAATTGAAGATGATCCTTTGCCTGTATTCCTTGTGCTTCTGAATCTGTAGAGAAATTATAGGTTAAAAAGAAGGGAGAGAAAGAAAGAAGGAAATAGGAATGGGAATGAGTTGAAGAAAACCCGAATGCGGTCGGTCTCGGGCAAATAGCGAAGGAGGATGTTCCTCATGTAGTGAAGCTTGACATCACGAGGGAGGGAGAGCATGTGAGGAGGCAAATACTGTTCGAGAGAGGTGAAGACGAGAGGGTTGAACTCCAATTGAAGGTCTTCGTAGTTTTCGGCCTTGTGATCTCGCTTCGGGCTTATGCGGAGCCTCTCCACTGCGCCACTGCGCTCCAACGAACCGTTCATCACACTCCCAATTGCAAACCCTTCAATTCATCTCTCTTGCTACTTGCTTCTGCTTCCTCCTCCCTCTTCCTATGCTAATGCTAAACATGGTATGTTGAAAAACATATCTTATATTTTACTCACTTTACTTTTTTACCATCCTTTATTATTGACAAAATATTATCATCTGAAATTAAATCTTATATGTATTTTTACCTTTTATTAATTAAATTTATAATTTATAATAAATAAATATTTTAAAATTATATTATTATTATTAATATTAAAGTTTATAATAAATAAATTCTTTTAAGTATATCAATTATTGATTTAAATGGATAGAGAGAAGTTGATTGGAAAAAATAACTTTAATAGAAGAAGTCATTTAAGTTTTTTCAAAATAAATTAGTCATTACAAAATTGATAAGTGTTAAAGAATTAAAAACTCAACCAACCCACTTAAAAAGAGATGAGGCTGTTCAAGTTGATTTACCAAAAAAATGGGGTAAGACAGATTGGCCAACTAAAGAAAATGGTTGGAAAAATGCAATTCACTCTACTTAGGGTGTAAATTGTGTTGACAAGTTAATCCAGTTTAATAAATTAGTAGATTGACAAATTAATTCACCTTTAGCCTACTCAAAGTTTTTGAATTTTTTTTTAATTGAAATATTTTAATATATATTATCATTTTAATATATAATTTTATTATTATTTGTAAAATTAATTAAAAGGGTTATATTTTTTTCATGTAAAAGACTAAAATAATATATATTTCTATTAAAACAAAGATATTATACATAAAAATGCATTGGTTAAAACACATGTAATTAAAATAATATACCTCTATTTTATATAAAATGAGAATAATTAAATAGAAAGAAATATAAATTAAAAAATATAAATATTAATTCAACATAAATTCACTACAAAATTATCTTTTTAAAAATATTAAATTAAAAAATTAGTAAATGGGTTGACCCACCAAATTGATGAATTTATTTATCTAACCCAATCCAAAAACAAAAAATTTAACTTATCAAATTTAACTCATATTATCATCTCTAATAAGTACCTCACACCAATAACATGATAATTCAAAAATATATAAAGATTATATATATATATATATATAAAAAGAGAGAGAGTGGGAAAGATTAATTATCTTTTTAATTCACATTGTTTTATCAATTTTATCTTTTAGCTCTATAATTAAAAATATTTTACTTTAATTTCTATAATATTAATTTTATTTCCTTTAAATTTTTATAAATTTTACTTTTAATTTTTATAATAATATATAACAGAGACTAAAAGAGAACAAAAATTTTAAAATTAGATATTTTTAACTATAAAAACAAAAAGATAAAATTGACAAAATTATAAAGATTAAAATATTAGTTAAATCACACGCATACACATACGCATATATATATATATATATATATATATATATATATATATATATATATATAACTTTTTAAATTTAAAATTAATATTTTTAATTTTTATAATTTAGAGATTTGATTAATTAATCTTTTATAATAGAATTAATTCACTTCTATTGATGATATGATAAGTAATTATAAGGATAACGTAAAACTTTTTTTCTTCTTCTAATTTTAGATAAAATAAATAAATTTAAATTCAAAAGTAATTGTAAATAAATATTCCTCAAATTTAAAGAAATAAATACATGATATATATATATATATATATATATATAACAATAAGTAAAATTTGACCGAGTTTTCTTAATAAATATCTTATATTTAGGTTTTGTAAATAAAAACAATTGAAAAAGATGATTTATACTAATAACATAAACATAATTATCTATTTATATTTCACTCCAATTTATAACGTATTCAAATTTAAATTAAGAAATTTCATGAGATTTATTATAGGTAAACGCATTGAATTTTTTTTTCTTCTTGAAATATAAATATTTTCCATTTTTATACGTAATTATATTAACCAAAGTAATCGTAATCATTATGGTTTTAAAAATTTGAATATTAAAATTGATAACATGAATGTATTCTTATTCAATATTATAGTGTAATTAAATTAAAAAAACTCACATAATTTGAGTTTATTCATGAAAATTATTTATTTAATTCATAAATATGTATAATTAAATTAATTAAAATTTTAAAAAATTTGCATACATTACAAAATTTTTTTTTGACTTTTAATGATAAAAAATATTATCACTAAAAGTTAACATTTTTTAGATAAATAAATTTTTTCATTGATTTGATAACTATTTACCCATCTATTACGTAAACTGTATAACAACGACTTTTAACATTTTATATATAACAAACAACTATATATAAATATATACAAGTATTTAAGTTTTACGTAAATTAAATATTTATAAGTATAAGTAATTTTCTATTCTTTTTATGGTCATTATGTCTATGAGAACAAAATATCTGTAGTTATGTGTCATTTTTTTATGAGTTTATCTATCCAAGTATTTTATTTATTTATTTCATAAACATGCAAAACCAATTAATTAAAATAATTATTTTTTTATACAAATTCAGTTGATTAATTTTATTTTTGATGGTTTGAGTATTGTCATGATTTCAACAGCTGAGATCCCTCTTTATTTATAAAATATTAATTTATAATTAATATATTTAACCCAAAAATCAAGGATAAAATACACTAATTAAAAAAATTAAAGTATATAGAAAATTCATATATAAAATGGAAATAAGAAATTGATAATCAAAGTCATAGATTATAATAGATAAAAAAATAATCATTTTTATTTAATAACTAATATATTTTTTCTCTATCTCTTTTTTCATCATTTTTGTTATTATTATCTCTATTATTATAACTAGAATTATCATTAATTATTATTATCATTTTCATCTTAAATTAATTTATTTTATTAATATTATTAGTATATATTCATTATTTATATGTATTAATATTTAATATTATTATAACATAATAATAAACAAATATTAATAAATATAATTTAAGCTAATAATAAAAATAATAAATAATTTATTTAATAGTAATAAATATACGTGTAATTTTGGTATCTCATTTATGTTATAAATAAAATAGTTTTCATTTATATTAAATTTATAAATTAAGACTTAAAGATGAAAAGATTGAATTAAAAATATTGTGAAGGGATGAAAAAGACTAAACTGAAGGTTAGCAAAGATGAGAGCCATTGGTAATTGGTATGATCAAAGGGGTGAAGCTTCTTTAACTGTAGCTCCAGTTGGCTTCCCGCTTATAACATGCGAGAGGATCCGTTACCCTCATTCTGTTTCATTTCTCAATCATTCTTCTTTCTTTCTTTCTTAATTTCTTTCCCTGCGCAGTCATAGTGATATAGCTAGACAAGGTTGACGGTCTAATCTCTCAAAGAAAATGGAACCTGTTCGTGTAAGTTTTTTCCTTCTCTTCTAACATTGAGTGCATGTTGAGGCACCTTTCTTTCCAATTAACTTGACATCATCTCTTACGATATTTGTTGTTTTGTGTTTCTTTTCTTTTTTCTATGTTGGATTCAACAGATTGAAAAGATGAGGAAATATAGGGAAAAAATCATCTTGGAATATCTAGTAAGTTTTCAACACATGTGACAATGGCAGTAGTTTCATTTTATGATTATTCACTTTTGTTTTTAATTGTAGCCGCTGCATAAGGAGATATATACTATGGATGCCGAGAACTTTTTCACTCCGTCATTTCTCAGAGCAATTCAAGAAAATACAGAAGCGGCCTTTAAAAGTATAATGCATCAACCTTGTAAAGGAATTTATACATTTAATATGCTTCAACCACTATTTTGTCAAAAGCTCATATCTGAGGTATCACATTTCTTTCCTTTCCTTTTCATGCATATATATCATTTTATCCGTTTTATATTAGTGATTTGTGTTCTTATCAACTTCTGACTGTTTAGGTGATTCATTTTGAGAAATGGGCTCTTCATAACAAGCGCAAAATCATGCGGCCTAACATAATAAATAGATCTGGTGTTGTTCTTGATGATTTTGGCCTGGAACCTATGCTTCACAGATTTATGACTGATTTCATACGTCCTATGTCTCAAGGTTCTTTATGAGAATGAATTAGAAAATTATGACTGGAATGAAGAACAAATATAATGATGAGGACTCACTGTTGAAATTTTTTTTCTTTTTTTTGTAGTTTTTTACACCGAATTTGGTGGATCTTCACTTGATTCTCACCATGGTTTTGCGGCTGTATATGGAATCGATAAGGGTGTGAAAGTTGGTAGGTTTTTCAAACTAAGTTCACTCTGCTTTGTAGATTTGCTATTGCTTAGAATCTGTAATAAATATTTTTGATCCTAAATAGAGTTTAGTGCTTCAAGCATATTTATGGTTTTATGTTAATTTATTTTAATCACTGTTACGCATTTACTTGTCATGTTATAGATTTTGATTCTTTTATTTTACCATAACAAATGAATAAGAAGATAAAAGTGCATTCGATTTGCAGACTGGCATGTAGATGATGCAGAAGTCTCCATAAATATTTGCTTGGGATCAAAAGATTTTTCGGGTGGACAACTGTTCTTCCGGGGTGTTCGATGTGATGAACATTTAAATTCAGAGATTCATCCAGATGTATGTTTATTAATTATATTGTTTTGGGAAAATTTTATTTGTGCTGATTAATTTATATTTAACTACATTGTTCTTTGACATATAAATGATTTTTTTCATGAGAAGCCAAATTCCGTACCAAAATCTAGTATTTTATCTTGCAATAAGATCCTGACATATTATTTATTTTTTAAGTATATTTATGGACAAATAAGTTATAAATTTCAAATTATCATTCATACTAAAATTGAATAGCATTATGACAATATTAGAAAGATAATGATGACAAAAAATTATTACATATATTTGATAACTTCAAACATATCTTTGTAGGAGATCTTCAATTATTGTCATGTTCCAGGACATGCAATTCTTCATCTTGCTAGTAACCGACATGGTGTTGAACATGTAACATCCGGAATTGGGATGAATTTAGTTCTCTGGTGTAGAAGGTATTTGCATCATTTTTTTTTTTTATTTCTACTTGAATAAATTAACATAGCTTAGTCCTTTATTTCACTGAAATAACAAAATTTTCACACGTATTTCCTTTTTGACTTTAGACTGCAAATTATAAGTATAGTTATATGCATCAACCTTCATGTTGTCATGCATGCAGTTCGGCTTTTAGACAGTTGATGAAAACTCAAAGAGATTTTTCTAGCTGGTGTCGAGAATGCAAACGCAAGAAGGAGGAGGCAGAGTGCCAACGCAAGAAAAAGGAGACACAGTGCTCATAGTTCCATCCTCCCAAGTGGTAACAATAACATCATTGAGATAAATAAGATTAATGTAATGTTTCATGAAACTTATTGTGTGTCTCAATTTTGCAGGAAAAGCCGCATTGAGCTTCTTCACTTAAGAGGAAAATGTTGTTGTCATTTAGTTTTCATAGTTGATTCACCATTTAGTTTCTTTACTGTTTTGGACGCACCTTATAACTAGAAATGACCTTTGATATGCCATGAAAAGCTCACTCCTTACATTAGCCAATTTAACAACTTCTATAGATTCTTTGTTGTGACCTTGTGGTGTCATTGGTTTGTGTTTGCGACATAATCATTACAAGCCCAAATGTTGCATTTGCATTGATTCGGTCTACTCGCACCTGTAGCAGCTAAGTTAATTATCTGTTATAGGTGGTTAAGATAGTAGGCGATTGAGTTAGTTTTTAAGTGCTAAATGCAAAGATTTGGCTTCTATCATTTTGTAAACATCACTTATTTTTCCCCTTTTTTCAATCAATTAATTTTTGTTTTTCAGAACTCAGCAAATTTGCAATGCTTTTGAATACCCTATGAAAAGGCCCTCGTAGAATGCTCAGGCTTATTAAGGATAGATAACAACTAAGTTTGCAAAGGCCATTCATCAGGCTTATTAAGGAGTTTATATGTTTTCAAGATGTCAATTGAGAATAAGGAGTCCTAAATATTTTTCCAAGGAGATGGATGTAAGCTTTTCAGTCTCGGGAAGTTGGACTCCCTTGGAGTAGAATGCTCGTGACTTCGCCAAGTTTATTTTGAGCCTCGAGTGCTTGTTCAAACAAGACTGCAAATAAATTGGCAACAAAATGTATATATGAACTTTTCGCTTTTGAGAACATCGCTCGCAACATGATCTATTTCTCGAGATTTGGAGATGTAACCCACTTCCAATATTAACTCCATCAGAAATAATCTTTACTCTTCAGTTGCCAACTTTAAAATTCTATTGTGAACCTTATTCATAAATAAAATAAAATAACTAAGATATAAAAGTGGAGTAGCAGGCAAATTTATTATCATGTGTGAATAAAGAAAATCTACATTAAAAATCAAGGGTTAATTATAGATTTTTTAAAATGCTAATAGGGTGTGACTGAATTGACATCATATGTTGAATTTGTGGAAAAGTGGAATTTAATTCTTGCAAAACACATCATTAGGAAGGTGAAGTGTTTTAAATGTAACTAACCCTTGAGTTGAGGATTAGTCTCAAAGTCAACTTAAAGAACCAAAACATGCATGTGGGAATACCTCAAGGTCTCAGTAAGAAATCAAAGACCTTAATTATTGAAAGGAAAATGAAAATAACTTCTAAAAAAACTCTCACATAATTAGAAGAAAAAAAAAGGTAAAAATGAGAATGAGATATAAAATATTTAACATTTTTTAATTAAGAGTTGCTATTGTTCTTCAAAAATTGAGAGATTTTGGTATTTTCTTTAATGTGTATTAGTAAAATAAATACAAGTCATTTAATGAAGTCATGTCAATTTTTTTAAATAAATTTTATCTTTTATTTAAATTTTTTATATTATTTATCTTTAAGTTCGTATTTAATATTTTTAAAATAAAAATAATAATTATCAGATTTGTCATTTGTTGTTGAGAGTGAAGTTTTCAATCAAAGTGTTACAAATAGGTTTTGTTCATAAAAGAAGATCACACACGATGTTACACGCGAATTTGATCAAAGATTGAATTTGTTCACAAAAAAAAATTGGAATGTACGAAAAAAGATCGGAGGATGCGTAAGGAGACCGTCTCTCCTCCTTCGAGGTTGTCTCATGTACATCAAAAAAATTGGAATGTACGAAAAAAGATCGGAGGTTGTTTCTCCTTTATCATGAAAGAAAACAAAAGTCTTATAAGTTTTATGAACACCAAAACATGTTTCAGGCATCACATGTCCATGGCCATGTTTTTATTGTATTCAAATTTCATCTTAATTGAATTGATTTACTATAATAACAAACTAATTCATTTAATAGATTCCAATTATTTAGTTTTAAAATTAAAATGAAATCAAAATCAAATAGTAGAACTTGCAAATATTATAACATTCAAGGCACTACTTTGTTTATTCATCTTGAGTTATGGTAGAAATTTTTGAATTCAAATCTCCTTTGTATTCAAATGTCTTTCATAAAATAAAAAAATAAAATTAATATAATTATTTAAGAATTCAATTAAAAAAATAAAATAATTTTAATATTAAAATATAAAATGATGACACATATCAAAATTAATAACATGACATGAATGTATCAAAATCTTTAAAATTATGGCAGGTATTGTAGAATTTTTTTTTAACGTTAGATAATTTGTTAACCTTGATTAAATAGAATATTATGTCGGTATATGTTAAAATTATGTTACAAGCCGATATAAACAAGTACCACATTGAGGTAGACTGCGGACGAGTTTGACTCTCATCATCCTCGATTCTGATTCTCTGAAACAAAAAATCAAGGCGAAGTTAGGAAAAACAAGTAAAAAATAGAAACTCAACTTCATCTTTGTCGAGTTTTATTGGATTCTGTCACAGAAACTTGTGGTGAACCCTTCTCACTTTTTAAATTTTAATTTACTTATATTTTCAAATAAATCATATAAATTTATTAATTACTTCTTAATTCAAATAGTTTATAAAAATAATTTGTTATACTGTGTCTATGTATTATAAAGGAGACGCACATGCATTGAGATGATAATTGATAAGGAAGAGGATATACGAAATCAATGGAATCTGCACTACTCTCAAATATTCCATTTCAATTAAGGTGATTAATAACTAACAAATTCAACTAACTAACCAAATTTCAACCAACTAATTGATATCCTGTAGCAGCTTGGAACTTGTTCTTTACTGTCACCAGCATTGTTCTTTACTACTCACTAGATCATTTCATTTTCAATTCTCTTTTTTTCTTTTAAAAATTACAAGACTGCTTGTGACAAGGTTGAAATCTCAAAGAAAATGCCCATTGATGATGATCTTGCAAAGAAAGAAAAGTTCATTCAAGCATACAAGGACTTCATCAACTCCAACTATACAGTAAGTTTTCAACAGATGTCACAATCACATTTTTGTTTCTAGATTCAAATTGTGGAATGAGAGAGTTTCTCTTACATTTATAATACAGCACATGTTATCATTAGAATTTTCTGAATTGAGAATACTCATTTTGACTCCTTTCTGTATATATATCTTCTAATGGTTATTCAATTTTCTTTATTATTCTATCAAAAGTTTATTCACTTTCGATTCTAGCCATAAGGAGATATATGTTATGGATGCAGAGAGTTTTTTCGTACCATCATTTCTCAATGCAATTCAAGAAAATACAATAGAGAGTTTTAGGAGTATATTGATTGAACCTATTAGAGGAATTTACATATTTGAAATGCTTCGACCACAATTTTGTCAAAAGCTTTTATCCGAGGTATCACATTTTTTCCTTTCCTTTTCATGCATACATCTTTCTATTCTTTCTATATTAGTGTTTTATGTTCTTATCAACTTCCGATTGTTTAGGTGAATCATATTCGGTCATGGACTCAAGATAGAATCAGGAGACCTCATAAAATGCTTGAACATGGAGTTGTTGTTGATGATTTTGGCCTTGAACCCATGCTTAACAAATTTATGGATTATTTTATAAGTCCTATAGCTGGAGGTTATTTTTTTATTTTTTAAAATGAGAATGAATTAGAAAATCATCACTGAGATGAAGAAACTAATATAATGACGTGAACTCACTATTGCAATTTTAATTTTTTGTAGTTTTCTACAACCAACTTGGAGGATCCACGCTGGACTCTCACCTTGGTTTTACGGTTGAATATGAAATTGATAAGACTGTGGAAATGGGTTTGTGGATATCCTATTGACTAGAATCCGTAATTAAGTATTTTGAACCATAAAATAACAAAAGTTCACTATAGTTCACTATGGAGACTCCACTAGTTCACTCTAATATACTCTGTTTATTTTGGCTTATTTTTTGTTAAATTTAAATGTGTGTATTCTTTTACTTTAAAATCATTTCTTGTTGTCTTACACGTAATTCATCACATCATGTTCATTACATAATTTTTTCTCACGAATTCAATTCCATGTTAGATATTTTTCCTTTTTATATTGCTCATCTTTGATCCTTGCATATTTTGTCTAGGATATGAGTGCATCTTGTTTGCTTTGCTGTCTGTCTTTCTGTTTATCTCTCCCAACAAATTAATTTTATATGTTTTTGCTGAAATTTAAAGAGTAATATTTTTGCAGGCATGCATAGGGAAAACCCTAAACCTTAAATATTTGTTTGGAAAAATCAATATGTTTTTCTGGTGGAAAATTGTTCTTCCACAGTGTTCGATGTGACGAACATAAAAATTTAGTGGTAAGATTACAATAACAGCCTTTGAGATGAATAAGATTAATGTTAATGTTCCATGAAACTTATTCTGTCTCAACTTTGCAGGCACTGATTGAGCTTCTTCACTGAAGGGGAAAATGTTGCCATTTAACTTCTTTACTTGATTCATCATTTTGCTTATTTACTATTTCGTCCATACCCTGCAATTTGAAATGGTCACTCTTTACTGTAGTTAGCCAATTTGACTACTTGATTGAGTTGTAACAAACTATAGATGGTTAACATGACAATGCCAATAGTTGAAGTCTTCTATGACCATACATACATAAATTCGAGACATGAGCACAATTGTTCTACTGAAAGCTTTGAGGAGATAAATTTAAATTTAATCTTTCTTACTTTATATTCAAATATAAATATGAAGTCAATACATGCATTTTCAACATACCATATTATTAAAAAAAAAAAAAAAATAGAACTTCATATTTTACATGTTTAAAAAATAAAATAAATTAAAATCTCCTGTTAGAATGAAAATAATAATGTAAACAAGGAAAATGACATGGTACGCATTTTTTTTTCTTTTTTTCTTAAATTATTTAGTTGGGTTAGAGTGCTTACATATCTTATTATTATTTCTTTATTTTTTAAGTTTTTGTTTTCATTTTCATTTTGCATTATATTTTTAAAAATTTAATTTTTTTTAGGTTTTCTCCTTACTTTTATTTTTTTTCTTCAAATTTTAAAATTTTCTAGATGAAATTGAGTTGTTACACTCTTAACTGGAAAAATTATTTTATGAATTCCACTTCTCAATTATTAAAAAAATAATAAAAAACAAAAAAAAATAATTTATTATTAAATTAGTTTAAAATTTTAAAATAATAATATCTCCTTTTAGCCACTTCAAGTATGTGCTTATATTTCCTTTTAACCATTCCATTTTATTACGGAGTATCTACACAAGAGTTTTGATGAAAATGTTACTTTCAAAAAAAAAATTATTTAGGTGTTTATTAAAATATTCTCTTTCATTATCAGTATCGAATATTTTGATCTTTTTATGAAATTGAGTTTATATCATATAAAAATATTTTTTTGAAAATGTTCTTTATTTTAGGTTTTGTTTTTATAAAGTAAATTCATGTTAATCTTGTATGATCATGTATAAATGTGACAAATCATTTTTTTATTTGGTGTAGGGTCCTAATAAGGTCCACATACATCACTATGGCTCAGTGAATGGACTAAATTTTTTTTATATGGATGAGGAGAATAAGAGGAACGATGATGCTTTACAAGTTGTCAAACTTCAAAAAAAAAATAAACATTTGAATTTTTATTTTTAATATGTTCAGAAAATAAATGTTAAGTACAAAAAACGTGGGTCACTTAGCCTATAATGCAATAATATTATTTTTCATTTTCATAAACAGAAACTGAATTGAAACAGTTACTTTGAATTTTTTTTCTTTAAAAATAGTTTCATCCTCATAGGGATAAAGTCCATCAACCTCCTTAGCACTACCAATCATCCTTCCCAAACTCAACTCCTAAAATTTGCAAGTAGAGGAGTCAAAAATAGCAATTTAGATCATTCGTCAATTTACTAAGAGACAAAAGGTTACATAATAAATTTGGGATATGAACAATATTGCGAAGGGTTAAAAATTTAGAAATAGGAATGGAACCAATAGTCCAACACCAACTATAGTAGAAAACGAATAATTTGCAATTCTAATCTTTTTATGATTTGTACAAGGATTATATGTGGAGAATAATTTTAAATAATTTCTCATGTGGTCGATAGCTCTAGAATCAATGACTCATGGAGCTTTAGAATTTTGTTTGGTGCTAACAAGGATATTAGAAAAAGAAATGTCTTTTTGGCCCAAAGAAGATGATGCCTTTTTGTACAAGTGTTCCAATTTAAAAGAAATGACTAAGAGTTGTCCTCATGCTTCATGTTTTCTCCATTTAAGACTACACAATCAATGATGATGCAACTTTTAATACATCTAGAATTTGCAAAAAATTATGATAAGTACAAATAGGATCAGAGTTAAAGCTCTCTGATACCATGTAATTGTAGAGATAATTATATAGACTAAGATGATTAGAAGAAAATTTAATCACACTAATTACACAATAAATGTAAAGATAAGATAAAGAGAAGAAAAAAGAAAAATTTAATCAAATTTAAATAATTTCACATCAATCCTACCTAACTAAATATCATATATTAAATTAAATTATTGCACTCTCATTTGGACGAAATTATCTTATGAATTTCACTCCTCTATTATTAAAAAAAATGAAAATATAAATATTTATTATTAAATTAAATTAAACTACTAAAATATTTATAATTTAACAACATTTGATTAACGATAAACAAAAGTTTGTTTTTCCATGGTATGAATCTTGTGAAATTTGAAAAGTTAAATGACACCGGCGATAATACACTTTTGCAGGGTGATGTTAATTAATGTTTGAAATCATTTTTAGCTATTATTATAAATCGTCACCCACCAGTTCAATGAATATTGCACGACCCTTTGAAAGAATCTTGTGCGCCTAATATTTTAAGAAACTTCTGGGCTCTCCCAGTTCTAATCCTAACACTTCCTGAAGCTTCCTAGCTAAGAATGCATGTATTATCATATTCTTCTGAACTTTAGGTACGTTAGGCATGTTGAAACATTTTCTTTTTTCAATTTAATATTGAATCTATTTGTCCAATCGTTTTGATGCCAACTTTCTACTCTTGCAAGCCACCTTAAGTAACAAATGGAGAGAGATCAACAAGAAGTCTTTTGGTAACATTCTTACCTTCCTCCATTTGGCTGTATGAGTAGAAAGCGTGATTTTGATTTCTTTACTTATCTCTTCAATTAAAGATCATGTCAAGGTCAAGCACAGTAAGGTAATAAAAAAAACCTGATAGGTATGGCCGTTGTACCTAAACTATAATTGCTATTCCAAAATTGATATAATATCATGACCAATCAAGACAATTTGGGAGGCACGACGTAATAAATTATCAATACATAACATAGATATGGATTACCAGCAATCGACTGTTAATTTACACTGTTTCTTTTAATAAAATATGCACTTCCAATTTTATAGATAAAGAAAAGATAATTAAAAAAATATTTTCACTAAATATAATTAATCAGATTTTTTTTAGTTATTAGTTATCAATAGAGTTAATAAATATTTTATACTAATAAAAAAAACAGATAAAATCTAATATCTTATAATATATTTAAAGAAATATATAAATCAATTTGTTACAAATTGACTTTTTTTTTTCTCCTAAAAATAGTGTCATATTAATATTAAGAGTAAAACACTATTCCTGAAACTGTATCTCGGTCACATTTTTTTAGGTTTACAAAAGTAATCATTTATTATAATATTAATCTTGAAATATATATTAATTTTATCATTTAAGTTACATTTTTCTAAAAAAATTAGACTAAAATAAATAACATTTTACACTTTTATGAATTTTGTTTTTTTTTTTATATTTAATATTTTCAGGAACCAAAGTATTTTGATTTTGTTGAGAATCATAGTTTAAGTCGGTTTCGAAATCGGAATCAATTTCAAAATGTAGGTTTTATATGCCCAGGAGGACCTAAATAAAGCAAGCACCGTGGTATTTCAATTTGGTAGCGTATCTGGGTCTCATGTGCGCAGTAGGCAGCGTAGTTCGAGAAGCGGGAAGGGAACAAACATATTCGACATTATGTGACTATTTAATGTGTTTCTATCAGAATCCTGCAAATTAAAAATCGATCTATAAGAGTTATAATAAAATTGATGTAACTTTTACTAAATATTATATCGTTTAATAATTTTATATTAAATATGAATTTTGTAAATTTAATCGTTATATTGAAAGATTTTTCTTCTTAAATTATATATATAAATTTTGATATTAATCCAAGATGATTTTGATACTTTATTCTTATAAAACAAAAATGACTTAATATATATATTTTTTAAAATAGGCTAAAACTCTAATTTGGTCTCTTATAATATATTAAAGTTTTAATTTAGTCTCACTTTAATTTTTAGGTTCAATTTAGTCTCATTTGTCAAAAATATTAACAATGTTTGTCTTTTGTTTAAATTTCTCAAACGTCATTAAAGAGCATGAAAATTATACCCATGATTCCTACGGTGTGAATCATATAAAAAAAATTGCTAAGTAAGAGTTGTGAGAATCATGCATGTGATTCTCAATCACATAGACACTCCTAAACGGCGTTTGAGAAATTTAGACGAAAGGCAAACAATGCTAACATTTTTAATAGGTGAGACTAAATTGAACTAAAAAATTAAAGTGAGACTAAATTGAAACTTTAAAATATTATAAGGGACCAAATTAGGATTTTAGCCTTTAAAATATACTAAAATATGAACACTTTGATTACCTTTGTTGTTCAATTTTAACAAAATTTGATATAAACATATAAAGTGATATAAACTTTCAATCTAACGGTTAAATTTACAAAATTCACATTTAATATAAAGTTATTGAACGGTGTAATACTTAGTAAAAATTATACCGGTATTATTATAACCCTCCTTATTTATATATATAATTTGATCTAATGTATTGGATAAGGTGAAATACAACAAATTAGTGAATTAGATATATAATTCAATCTTATCTATTTTTGACAAACATTCAACTTATTTTATAATTCTTAATTTGAGCCTTAAATATATAATTGTGATAAATATACTTAATTTGTTGTTCATAATATTCTTTTAAACTTGGGCAAAATTTTCTCCCATAAAAAATGGTTGTATTTTTTTAAACCAAAAATTATAAATAACAACAAATACAAAACATTTTAATGCTACAATTTCAATATTTGAAGTGGAGTGAAGTAAGGATAGTTGGACCTACTTAGATAAATTTTTATAAGATACCTTTAAGAGAAGAAAATAATAAAATAAACTTGTCTAGAAATTAAAATTAATTTATACATAGATTAATTTATAAAAAAAATTATATTGATTTTTTTTTTAATTTATGTTCAAGTTAATTTTAACTTGTACATAAATTTATTTTATTTTTATGCTTATTATTTTTTTTCTAAAACTTCTTTAGGGAGAAATTCATTTTACCCTTAATATAATTAACAGATATTTAAACTCTTCAGTTGAAGAGTTGAATAATTTTGAATACCCAGAGTTTGACTATTATTTTTTAGAAAATAAAAAGTAAATTGAAATTTGAAGAAGAAAGAGTGAGGGAGGGGGGACCTTCCTTCAAAACTTTGACAGTGGATTAACAAAAAACTAAAATATAATGATCATTGATTCTCATTGCTCTAAAACATGTGGTTGCTTCGTGTCTGTTGCCCGCACTTGTTTAAAGCCACTAAAATTGTGGTCGGTAGATACGCGGATCTCATTGGACGGCGTGGATTGGATTTTGGTCAATGCCCAACCAATACTTTCGTTTTCTATGCCTCCTTAATTTTATTTAATTAATACCTTTTTTTTCATGAATTTCTGCATGTAACGTTGGATTTAAGAACTTTTGCTAAGGTAGGCTTTTTTAATTAGTTGTTTTGTCAGTTTATTATTAGCTCTCAAACCTCAATAATTTTGTTTACTCTCATAACTCCATTATTATGTTTATGGTCTGAACACAAGTCACCGACCCACCGCAGATCTTGCAAAATCTCTGTGTGTTGCAAATCTTGGTGACAATTTCGCTTGGCCCTCTCTCGTTTAGCCATCAATTCCTTGCTTTATCTTAATCAATATGTATATTTTAGTTAACCGCTTCAATAATTGAGTTAGATACATTAATTCACGCCACAAGATTAAAGTTGGCAAAGAGATTCTTTTCATTTTCTAATAATAAATTTTATCTAAATACCCTAATCTAATGTTTTTGTGTTAGAGTATTTCTTATTTTAAACCTTCTACTTGCATAACTCCAGCATATGGATTGCCTAGTTGGTTTAAGTATATTCCATGTTCGTTACCACCCATAGTGCAGCATGTTTCTCAACTTGGTTATTAATTTGTGAATATGTCTATGGGGACAAACATATATCACAAATTAGTGGAAAATATCTTCATTTTCGATCTAAACGATACTGGATGAAAATACAATATAACATGTATAATTTACTAATTTACTTTTATAAAAAAAAATTTAGTGTAAGTTAATAAATACTTATAACTTTATTAATATACACTTTTTTTTAAGTATATTAATAAATTATAATTTTAATATTTTTTTTAAAATACATTCTAGTTTAACTTGTTAACTTTAACTTGCTTCTTCTAAAATAAAAGTAAGTGCAAGATAATAATTTATATTGATATTAAAATATAATTAAGTTTTGAAAGTTCTTTCATAATTTAATAAATTAATATCAAATAAAAAATTAAATATATAAATTATATATACATATATATTAAACTATTTCATGAATCAAACAAATTAAATTATATAAAATTAATATTTGACTCATTTATTTATCAAACTTAATTTTTAGTTTAAATTCAACTCATTTAATTTATAAACTAAATTTACCAAACTAATTACACATTAATTAAGTTTTAAATTACACTCATTTACATTTTGTTTGACGATTTGTACATATCAATTTGTTGTGTAAATGTGGCCTTATGCATTGCGAACTTCATTAGCACCCACCAAGGCCTAATAAAATCTTCTTTTTTTTTGTATAAAAGGCCTAATAAAAATCTTTTCCCATACACTCTTTTAGTTTATGAATGTATCCGTTGAATTTGAAAGTTTTGAGAAAAATAAATTCTTTCGGATGTGAAAATGATGAAATATCATTCCCCTGTGTGTTTCCAATCACAAATTATTGTATTAAGATTCATTTAATAATATGGGATATAATTGCTATATATGTAATCAAAATGAATATTAAAATATACACACCCTTTAGCAGTGGGACACCACTGAAAATTCAAAGACCAGGGAGCCGCACCGTTTTCCTTTTTTAAAGAGAAGAATACAAAACAAAATGGAAAACACAATTAGAATGAGAAAAATGGTGTACAAGTTCCATTTTTAATTTATTTTCATGAACATTTTGTATCAATCTTCCAAAAATTATAGATAAATAAATAAAGGAAAGAAAGAAGGCAGGTTGCAGTCTGCAGAAGATAGTGTGGGGCAAAGTGGTTTGACTGGACTCTTGTAATTATTACTTAATGTTTTCTTTCTAAAAAAATTTCCCCTTCCTAAAGTATTCGCATGTGTGAATTGCATAACTTGTAAGCCCTAGCGGCAGTTAGAATGATTTTTGTTTTTTAAAATGGAATGTTACCATTTCATCCTTCCTAGAACAATGACAAGAAAACAAGTATCACTTAAATATAAAATATATATAAAAAAGTAATACTGTTTTTCTAGATCATGGAAAATAAAGAAATGTAGAACATGCATGATACATCACACCTTTTCTTTCTAAATCAATGCAAAAGAGAATTATCCATTTGGAGAAAAAGCAAAAGGATATTATAATATTATTCTTGGAAGAAAAAAAATCTTCTCCTCAACCAACTCTACACGTTGCATTCTAATACTATTTAGAGTCAGGATATTTATATATAGTTTTCTTTTTATATTAAATTCATTAAAGATAAAAGAGTTGTATACTGATCTTACATTATTCTACCATATTCTCTCTTTTAAAAAATTTAGTATAACCTTGTTTTTAACACATTCAATACTCTGTCATCAGCGTATTATTTTCAAATTATTCAAGAAATTATCTTTACTGAATAATTGTAATTTTATAAGATTTTACCAAAAAAAAAAACGAAATTTACTCAAATACACCACATAATTAAGAAATTCAATCAAGTAAGAATATTGAAGTAGAAAAGGGAATCAATTATCGCATATTATATATGTTTTTAGTTTTTACAACTGAAAATAGTTCAAAAGAACTGTTTGAGACGACAAATTAAGAAGTTATGAGTTTATTAGTCTTCAAACGAATGAGATGAGTTCACGTTAGGCTAAGGGGCAAAAAAGTAAAAAAAAAAATAATAAGGAGCACCATGCTTTACAACTTAAAAAATGGCATCTAACTATAAAAGATGGGGACACACAATCTTAAAGTAATCGACATAAAAGAATAAACTATTTTTTTAAGGATAAAATTAAAAACAAAGATTCTATATCCCGCACTTATTTACTTCTTTGACTGAAATTCATATAACTTGCACGAGAATAACTGAACAAAGACGGCTAATAGTTGTAAGAAACGTGTTGTCGTAAATTATTATTCATTTTATAAGTTTGATTGATATAACTTTTTTTTGTCTACAAACTTTAGTTTTTAATTGGTTTTGTTTAGATCCCATGTATATTCAATAAAAGTCAATTTTGTTTGAACATTAAAAAAATTATTACGAGTAGAAAATATTTTTCTCCAATTATGTAATGCAGTTGTTTTGAAGTTTGCTTAAACTTAAATGCATACACTTAAAAAATGTGGGAACAAAGAAGAAGAAGAAAATATTGCATCTTTTTCTCAACGATCCCACTCTTTCATGTGTCTAAAAGCATATCTAGTTTCAATGTATGAGATAAAGATCACATGTCCAATTGTTAAATTTACTCCCTTTTGCATTGACTCGGCCGTGTATTGTATTAACCAAGAAAAATCTTGTAGGTCCATATCAAATTGGAGTAATTATGTGTTACTACCAGTTAGTTACCCATTCATGTCATGTCCCCCTTGCAAAAATGCAAAATAATTTCCCCTTGATTAACAAAATCACACGATCACTCTCAAAAAAAAAAAAAAAAAACCTCCTATTGAATAAGGAAGCCTTAGTTATATTATATGTGTTTAAAAAATGGCAAATATGAATATGAAAATAAAAAAAAAAAATAAAGAAAAGACGGCGACACCCGGACAACACCTTGAGAAGGGCTTCTATTATTGCCCGTGTCACACGATGGCCTTTGGGAAATAAAATGTAAAAAGAAATATCTTATTAGTTGATTATTTAATATCATTAAATTATTTTAAATTAGTGGAAGTAATAAGAAGAAAAAAAAGAGATATAAAAAGTTGAATAAAGAAATGTAATTTAAAAAGTGGATTTAGAAATAGAGATGAGATGAGAGAGGGTTTTATAACGCAAACGCAATCCGCAATCCATTGATTGATTGAATCTGAGAGATGGGGTTGCAGAACGAGTTAAACGACGTGTGGTCAGGGTCGATTCCGCTGTTGGTGTTGGCGCAGGTAGCGACGTGCGTCAACTACCTCCGCTCCATGCTTCTGGCGCTGCTGCAATCGCTGGGGCTGTGCAGATTCCACGGCGACCAGACCGTGGACGAGACCTTCCTGGCCGCAGTCGGATCGGGCCTCGCCGGCCTCATCATGCTCGCCGATCAGCTCGCCCTCACCAACCAATTCTGCTACGAGGGCTGCGCCGGCGCCGACCACCGCTGCGTCTTCTGCCAGAGCACCCTCAAGGACGGGGAGCAGGTCCGCATGCTCCCCTGCCGCCACGTCTTCCACCGCGGCTGCTTCGACGGCTGGCTCCACCGCTACAACTTCAACTGCCCCCTCTGCCGCTCCCCCCTCTTCTCCGACGACCGCCTCGCCCTCACCCAGCGCCGCCTCGGCCACCAACTCATCTCTTGGTTCTCCCTTCACTGATCCCAATTTTACTTTACCCGTACCCTTACCCTTACCCTTACCCTTACCCTTAGCCTTAGCCTTAGGGCACTTCTTTTTAACGCTATTTTTTTAAGGATTTTCTACTGTCCCACTATCCTTTTTCACCTCCTCTAAATTTTCTACTCCTATTCCTATCTCTTTATGCCCAATAATTCCATATTTTATTTACAAACAAACAAACAAACATAATTTTCTCTTTTTCAATACTTACTCGCTCGCTCACTTCTCATTCACCCTCTACCTTTTCCCATTAACAGCAAAAATTTTAAAAGCTTTTCTGGAAATTGAGTAAAATAGTCAAACGACAAGTTGAAGTAAATAAATGGCCTTGCGCATTTTTCTAAACTGCCAAACAAAATTCTTGTGAAACATGGAATCGTATATACGCAAGTGCAAATTATTGAGTCCTCTGTTATTTTTTTTATTTTGGCCGTTGATTTTTGTTATTGTATTTTTAACTGAAAAAATAATTGTAAAACTACATGTATGTTTGGATTTGTTTTTGTATAGTGGTTTAATTGAAGTGAAAATTAGTTGGGAGAAATGAAAAAGAGGTTGGGAGTGAAATTGGGGTGAATAGTAGTACAGTTATGAATGAGGTGGTGATGACTGATGAGCATTTTCCATTCCAAATTGGCAAAAGGGTGTAGCATAGCATTGAATAAAGAGCATAGGGTGCGTCGCAAGTATCACGTCACCATTAAAAGTGAGTTGAGGTGTCACAGCTACAGACCTACAGCTACTACAGACCAACTTAGGCTGCGATTCGTTCATTAGTTCTGTGGCTACCACTGCTACCATCAAAATCTATTTAACCAACTCTACTTATATATAATTTCCTTTTGAGGAAATTTATTTATTTCTCGCTTAGTTTTTCTTTTATAACAACAACTGTCAAGAGATTTGTTTAGACACTTTAACTGTTGTGTGTATTGGCATTCTGTCATTTCTTCCCATTTTACCAATTTTTTTTTTAAATAAATTATGTGCACTCATAAGTATTATTTTAAAAGCTTTAAAATTTTAAGAAAACATAATTTCACATTGGTCAAAAGAGAAGTTTTTTTTTTTTGTTAAGAATTTATATGTCAACATTTATCTTTAGTTAGTACAAGCACTGAAACAGGGAATGGGCTTATGTACACAAAAATTTGGATTGTCACATGCTTTTTCTGCTATTTTTTAACATTAGCCCCCGCAACTAATCTTACCGTAGAAATATATTTTTTATTTTTAAAATCTTAAGTGAATTATATTCTAATGACTCGTTACAACGTGTAACATGTATATATATATATATATATATATATATATATATATATATATATTATGCCAAGTGGTTTTTTTGTTAAATGATAAAAATATACTAGTATGAAATAAAATAAAATAAAGTGAACTAGAAAAACCTTGGTATTATTTATATCATACGTATTACTTTAACGACCAAGTTCAATGATTCTTAATTTGATGTTTATATGAATAAAGAATAAAACTTGAAACCGAGTCTGCAATCTGGGTATCTTGTTTAGTATGAGGAGAAGCAATAATGGTCGAGATGAGATTGTGATTTGTGAAGGGTGGAGAAATATAGCATTCACACACACTCCCTTATTTTTCTGTCCTGCCTCCCTGTTCAATGTTCATTGCTAAACAGGCTGCTGCCGAATGCAAACAAAAAACCATATGTACTTCCCACAATGCATTAATGCAACAACTATACATTTTCCAAATTAAAATGAGAAATTGGTGGCATTGGAGCCACTAGAGGATTTGGATGGGAAGCTTCTTCTTGATTTCTTACAAGTATAGAATGGGGGGTTAAGCTGGTTGCCGTAGCACAATATGCTTCAAAATAATTGCGACGATTGTGATATTTGAATAGTTTTGGTAGCATTGGGTCCCCAACACAAAACGCCTCTCTCTGCTGCATCACTTTCACAATTTTTGTTGTTTGCATTGAGCCACCGTTGTACAACTTTGCTACAACTAATGGACCGTCTTAAATAACAGTCCATCATTTTTCTCTCATTGCATCATCGTGCTCTTGTTAAACTCACTTAGTCAACTTTTTTTTATGTGTTGTCTCTTCATTACTCTGTCCATCCATCTCGTGCCTTCCAAACCAAGGAGTTCAATGCCAAATCAAATTCGTGACATCCTTCAGTTATCATTATTAAACACATCTCGTTCTACAACGCACTCAATCATTTAAATTCTTTTGATGCTTGATAATGCTCAACAAAATTGATTATTTAATGCTTTTTAACTGTACAACACTCGATCATTCTATACATTCTAAATTTTTATACAACTAGTATCTACAATAAGAAACTAGTTTTTCACAATTTAGTGAATAAGTTGCAATTTTTATTAAGAGAGATTCACGTTTAGCATCTGATGATATCGATCATTTTGTTATTTTTTATAATTAAATTTTAGTATTTTGTTGGAGTAAAAAAAAAACGTTGATTGTGTAGACTCTAGAGAAGCATCTCTTTGATTTGCTCTGTTCTCCTTACCATGATCCGCATAAGCCCTTCTTTTCAATTGTTTGTTAAGGTCTTTCCATGATTGTTACTTACTAGAACATCACAGTTCATACAAACATACCCCGCAAAACTTCACCCTTCTCAACAATGCTAGCTTCTCCGTTTATTAAATTTCGCCTAAACGATAAACCAACAATTTTATCATCTTCTAACATATTCTTCCAAATTCTAAAGGTTAATCACTTTAGACATAAGTCCTTTAACTTTTCTAAAGTTTAATCTTACTCCTTGATAGATGGAGTATGTGTTTCGATTTATTTTGATTTTAAAGTTATGCGGTTTTTATTTGAATATTTTTATTATAAACAATTTATAAGTAGTAAGAATAATTTTTTTATCCGAGCAAAAGTGGCCTAAAATCGTTTTAATTTAAAATCATTTCTAAACTTTCTAACATGAAAATAGATATGTAAAAGATTACCTAAAATCACATTAAATGTTATAAACTAAACACGCACATAGTTGTCCATTGCCTTAGTTCCCAAGGTTAATGAACGTTAAATGGCATCAACATTCATTAAAAGAATGTTATTTTATGAGATGGGAAAAAAACACATCAAAATCTTAACTGTCATTTCGTTCATCATTGTCGTCTTTTTCTTCATCCAACAATGACAACTCCTTACGTGGATCCTACAAACTGTTAATAGAGGTTACAACGTCGACCACACCAAAGCATCATTTACAAGATTTTCAATACTTGGAACAACGCTATATATATATGTTATGGTTGGTTAGGGTGGAAGGGTCATCAATAGAAACTAGCAAGTACCCTCTCTTTTTTAGAAATTTCGCCAGCAAGAAGTTTCCCAATGTGTTGGACTTGAATTAATGTCACTGAGGTAATTAAGCAGATCCTACAAACTCAAATGTGATACTTACCATTTCGCTTATAAAAGAAAAAGATAGTTACCATTTCTTTTATTAAGAAGAATGTGTCATGGTTACTAGTTGTTTGAATGTGCATTTTAATATTTATTACTCAAATTAAGATGGGGAGATGGAAAAACCGAGATTCGTGGCCCTCGATGTTTTTTGTGGAGCTTGAGGGGAGAATAAATGTAGTGAAAACTAGAAAGAGGAGGGTGAATTAGCTAAACACATGCCATTCTTGAATGATACGGATGCAAATCGTACTAAGGTGACAAGTCAATAGTTCCATAAATGATTATTAATGTACACTAATATCAGGACTAAACATTGTTATTCCTGTCAAATGTTAAAATTTATCTTTTTCTTTTTTAACTTTCAAATAACTAATAAAAAGCTAACTCGTCTATTAGTATAAGATTCGTGTGGTTTTTCTTCTTACTAGATACAAGGTCTCTAGTTTAAAAAGGTTTCAGTTAAGTTTGTAACTTCGAAGAAAATGCCATTAATTCTTTTTTAGCTATTTTTTTTCCTTAAAATTGGGAGATATTTAATTGTTCCTATATTTGGAGGATTATTTACACTTTTTCAAAAATTATCTAATTTCCAGAAACGTAGGAGTTGTCATCGGAAAGGTAAGGCCATATTTGTAGAGGATTGTTTTAGGTACAATCGCATTGGCCCTTCTCATATCGGTAAGAAACGAAGCTTTTTCTCCCTTGTTTTTGGGTTCTCGCTAAACTTTAAAATTGCATAAATTCATTACTACATATTAAACCTCATACGTTGAGAAATAATGAATCCAATTTATTTATGTCAACAAACTAATGGTTCTATTGATGTAACAATTAAAATAGGTTGTTACATGTCTAGTTACAGAAATTCTTGAAATTTGTCCAGTCTTATATTGCTTTGACACAGAAGATTTGAAGAGATGCATTCAAAGATCTGCCACATACTGAAACGTATCCTATATGAAGATTTTTTTGGGTTTCAGCATGATTGGCTAAATATTCTCTTGGTAAGAGTTGGATTTCGACTTATTGTCTTTACAAGATTTTGCTGACACAATCTCTTGATCTAAGCATTTTGTACTTCTCAGTTTAGGAAAAAAAAAAAAAACATTGCTGACTATTAGATCGAGTATAAACTAGAAAACATCATTTTGGAAAGAACATTGTTACCGAAACTATGTAAAGTAAAATTACTTTGATTTCGTCCAGGTTGAGATATTAAATTGAAGTCGCAGATCTACAAATCAACCCAAGATTAAAAGATCTTGCGGATCTAATAAAGTAGCATCCGTATACGCATCTAATCGATAATCTAAAACAACACACATCTACTAGATCTGAGGTGATTTTGTTGACCCTTAAACATGGAGAACGATAAATAATGAAGGGAACGAAAGTTGGTAGTAGAAGCGACATGTCCAGCAAAAACAACATAAGACAGATCGGTTACAATGAGATTAAGGAATATGCTTTAGTCTTAATTAAGGTAAAAAAAAAAAAAAAAAAAAAAGGATCTAGTTTGGTATAGTGTAAAGAAAAGAGTAAACTTACTATAGAGGAAGAAAGAGGAGATTGGAAAGAGAGGAACCAGAGGAAATAATAGGAATGGGTGGAATCGGCAAAGGAATAAACATTGCGAGTATTACGCTTTACCGACTCACCCATCTCCCATCACTTCCTTAAGCTCTTCGCCCTTTCCCTTTCTCTCTCTAAAATGCATTCTTTTCTTCCTGAATGAAGGAGGAGAATGAGCATGAAGGCTTTTGAATTGAAGTTGAAGGAGGGTGTTAGATGTAATTATAATAAAAGAAAGGGTGGATAAAGTTAAAATAAAGAGGTTCACATCACATGCAGTGGAATCAAAATGAGATAGGATATGGACAAAAGTTATCGGGACTGGAAAAGAAAAGGAATCTTATCTCATAATGGACCCTCACCTCTATTATTACCCACTCTCTTCCAAATTTTATAAATCTACGATGCTACCATTTAAATCTTTTTAAACCCACTAAATTACTTTAAAACAATGCCACAATCAATTTTTGTATATTAACTATGCAGTTGGATGTGTATTTTGAAATTTTATTTTTCATGCAAAAATGATTTTGTGTTTTCTTGTTTTTATCCTGAAATCAATATTTAACATAAAATTTAGTATAAAATTTTGGAGCTAACAAAAAAGTTATTTTTATCATTTATAGTCAATCAATTTTTTGAAATAAAATCAATTTTACCTAACAATAGTTAAAAGTATATGATTTTATTTAAATCAAGCTTGACTGGTGGAATAATCGATTCTCATACTCAACATGAAACCAAATATACATTCTGATATTTTTTATTATTAATTTTCTCACTAATAATATAGCTTAGTTACATTATTTGTATTGAAAATTAATAAAGTGTTATTAATAATATAAAAATAAGACAGATTATTTAAATTCAAATTTTGATGGTAAAAGAGACAAAGAGATAATGACAAAAAAGTTCTTTAAAATGGGACATAAATCTACAGATGAAAAGACGTTTGAATTTTATTACGAAATATAATTTAATTTCTATATAATTATAATGTGAAATTTTTGTACACTATTATTTATTCACATTGATATGTTGTAATAAGTTTATTAATCTTGACAAAAGATATATTTTTAGTCAAATGTAATTAACGACTTCGTACTTTTATATTGATGAATTTAATTTTCAAATTTTAAAAATAAATAGATTTAATTTCTTTTAACTTTAAAAATAATATGATAAATTTTTAGAGAAGATAAACTAAATTTACAGATTTTTAAAAATTTTGAAAACCAAATTCATTGACATGAATGAAAGTATAAAAGGCTGAATAAATATATTTTTTAAATTTTATAATAATTATTTTAAGAATTAATTTGAGAATGATTTTTAATGGATTGATGGTAGAAAAGAATATTAATTGTGCATGATAATTAAACTTAAAAAAATATTCATCTTTTTCTCTAACCAAATCACCGATCAACAAAAGCTTATTGGATCATAACTCTCTTTCCGTCGAAGCCCAGCCCAAACATTCGCTCACACGAAGACTTTGAAAAGCAAAACGCGTTCATGTCACTGTCACGTGACTTTGCATGTTACTTGCGCTGATAACACGGAACGCATCTCTCTTTACTATTAAATAATCTCAACTTGTTTATTTCTTTTTCAAGAAAATTTATCTACAATAAGATTACAGAATTTAAATATAAGACACAGTGTTATATTCAGGAATGACTCGATATAATCCTCGCACTTAATAAAATCACCATCTATTAATAATGAAATTATAATTATTACTTAGAATTTATATACTTACAATATTAGTATATGTATACAATAGTATGTATGTATGTAAATATAACTAAAATAACTAACAAGTATATATACAATAATTTAATAAATACAAAATATAAAATACTAAGTTGTTAGTTAAGCAATGTTGATGTAGACTAAGTTAGAGATTTCTCTCAAAATGATCAATCACACTAATTCGTTTTGAACGATCTTTTTGAGTGAACAAGCCTATAAAAGATGCATGAGTTCGAGAATGAAATTTGCATCTCAAATGTCCTTCAATTCATTTAATAATTTGTAGTAAAAATAGTTAACAAGTATATTTTCTTACACGTGCTGAGCATTGTCCTGAAAGGCTTATCCATAGTGTTTATGCAAATTCCCAGGATACAACAAGAATGTCTCAGAATAGAATTGAAACTATAAAACTAGCAAAAAGAACATTTAAAACCCATAGCAGAAAAAAGGGAGAAGAGGAGCGAGAGAGAAAATAGAACTTTGTTCGGTGTGTCTTTCTCTTTTAGTAGAGACACCTACTTATACGGGGTTGGGGCATAGAAGAAAATAAAAGTCATTTAAATAAAATAATGAGTAATAAAACTCAAACAGTTAGAAATTAAAAAAATCACTAAAATGAGATATTATGAGTAATTAATTTCTAAATATGCTAAAATTGTTATCCTTCTAAAGCCCCTTAATTTTAAAATTATTTAAAATAATATTAAAAAGATGTAAAATTTTATGACTACGTGGACTTCTTCCTCTTATTAATACCTATTTTACAACATAATATATTCGTTCCATACCACCAATTTCACATCCAAATGGTAATCAAAGAAAATGGAACATGCAACACCCACATACTTTCAACACCATCAATTTCTCAAATCCCACCAAGAACACCAAAGTCTCCCTTGTAACCAATTCATTGATTCTCAACATTGACATGCGAAATTATGCATATCTACCACACAATTGCAACCAATCCACACCCAAATCATACATCCATCTCAACATTCAAGAAAATCTCATTTCAGCTTCCCTTACCTGAACTAATTGAGAGAAAGAGAGGAGAAGAAAACGTTTCCAAACTTCTAAGCTCCGCACTCACACTATCTTAAATTCTTGACCCCAAATAGTCTTGAATCACCAACTTTAATTGATCAATAACATCCTACAAGCTCGAGAAATTTAGAAGAAGAGGAGGAAGAAAGTTAGAAATCTTCAAAGATTTTGAAGCAAAACCCAACCCTTAGAACTCAAAAAACAATGTTACATATTGACCTAATTAACTTTTTACTAAAGTTTAACTTGTTCATTTATGACTTAATTTTGATTCTTCTATTGAGTTATGCATCACTCCTAACTTATGATTATTTTTTAGATAAAACTACTGAAATAATTTATTCAATATTTTATGAGTTTATTTAAAAATGTCTTTAATTTTTTTAAACTATAAATTTTCATATTCAAATATCATAATTAATTTTTATTATATTTTAATTTAAATATGAACAAAATTATAATCATATGTTAATGAGACAATACAAATGAAGAGAAGAAAAATGTCATTTGATCTTTTCATATTTATAATTATAATAATATATAAAGAGAATATCAATATTTTCACTCTAATAATTTTTAATCTTCATTTTATTAAGACGATTTTATTTTTAAATATTTTTTTTTATTTTTTTTAATGAATTTTTTCCCCTTTTTTTATATTAGAAATAAAAAAATCTTTACTTCCCAGATCATATCCTACAGCAGACTTCATAAATTTCTAAGTATAGCACGCTTTCACATACCACGCCACGAGCTTTCTTTTCCTTATCCAAATATCTAAATATCAAAAGTGAAAAGTATTCTTAACTGTTAGGAATATATGTAGAGAAATCCAACTTTTTTTTATTAAAAGTATTCTCTTAATCTTCATTTTGTAGCATGATAGAAATTGAATGGACCGAAATCGATAGACGAGGGTACTTGGAAAATAAAATAGGTCAAAAGAGATCAAAATGCAGAAGCACAAGTTTTTTTTCTTAACGTGTCTCTTTCAGAATTAATCTTATTCGAGATATTATCAAATATAAGTATTAAATATGAACATATTTTAATATAATATATATATATATATATATATATATATATATTTTTTTTTTTTTTGTTTTGTTTTGAGAAACCACTCTTCTTGGTGCAGAAAATAACTAACGTAATATGATGCGTTAACAACTTGTTTGGAGAGTGGGTATGAAAGATAGTTGTCTACTTGTCTTGATTATGAGAAGATTGTGACAACAACATGTCAGCATCAATGATTAATTATGTCACATGGGTTTTAATTTGAGATTAATGACTATAACAATGACTAAATAGCAAACACCTCTTAAAGAAAAAATGTCAAAGAAGTACGGAATTTTTTTATGTGAAATATATACTTGAATGATATAGAATGCAAATATTACTGCTTCTAAAATATTGAAGACCATCATTATAGAGATTAGAAAATAAAAAATAGAAAAAAGGGGGTATGTCTCTCCTTTCAGTGAATATGATTTCTTTCAACCCCCAAAACAATATTTATTTTATAAAAAAGATGTGTTTCCCCTGTTCATCTTTTACACTTAATTTTTACTCGGCTTAAAAAATATTTTTCACTCAGAAAAAGTGTTCATACTAAATAACATTACTGTTTCTTTAAAAGAGTGCTTGATTAGGTGTAAAAAAAATATATTAAATTGCTACAATATTTTTATATTAATACTTATTTATGGATTCGCATATATATATGTTAATAATAATAATTTTAACAATACTGGTAATTACTTCAAAAATCATATTTAAAAAGTATAAGTTTTATATTTATTCAGGTTTGAATAACATTCTAGAATTAGTCTAGTCACGTAATTAAGATTTTTATAATTAATTATTTATGATTTATAGACTCCAAGAATTTTTTATTATTAATAAGATAGATTAAGTACTATATCTTAGTATATTATCTTGGCTATTAAAGATAAGATTTGGTCTAGAATTTTTTAAGTATATTAATATATTAGAAAAGTATATGATATTAGATTGAAGGCATTGATAATGTATATTTTTAAATCGTAGGTTATGAACCTAACTCATTTTATAAAATCTACTTGTAAGGTAAGAGTTATCCTCACTTATATATTTTTTTAATTATTTTATCATAAGTTGATATGAGACTTGAGATTTTTTTCAATATATATCTTCATATCTAATATTATTAAACTTGGTACGTGACTAAATGATATATAACCCTTTTAATGATCTAGGATATGTAAAATTTAAATTTTTTTCCAATATATCTTGTCACACTAATATTACTAAACTTGATACACGTAATAATAATAAGTAACCTTTTTAAAAACGAATTTAAATAACCTTAATATTATATTAAATTATAGATTATGAATTTATCTCAATCTTACAAAACTGAATTATAAGATACGGATATTGAATTAAGTTTTTCCTATAAAAATATTTTGATGATGTAATTCTATACACATTACCGAGGCCGGGGAGAGAAAAGGTAAGGTTTAGATTCCACACTCGTTGGCCGGGACAAACTTTCCTTTTTGAGTAATACTATAATATTTTAAAAATATACTTTCCCTATACATTTCGTTAAAATAAAAATAAAAAATTAACACCTAAAATAAGTTAGAATATGTAAAAGAACTAGTGATAAAATAAATTTATTAAAATCGATTTAGTGGTGTGAAGTTAAGGTTTGTATAAGAGAATTTAAATGCGATACTAATTATCATTGTACATCAAAATTATTATTCTTAATTTTTGACCTCGTCATTGTTTGATCTAACTAAAAAAATAATGGTAAAATAAAAGCAGAAATTTGCATTGCAATGTGAATGTGGGTGAGGTTAAGCAAAAGATTGGCTCAGCATTTGTAGGTGATATGGAAGAAAACAGTGGAAGGCCCAATTCATCGTGGGTTGCTCATTTCTGATAACGGGCCTCCATTGAGAGCCTGAAAATACAGTTTGGGTTCTTAATGGATACAACTTCCATTCCATGTGTACAAAAACATTCATCAAGAACATTTACCTTACCTCTCTTGTAATACGTTCATCTAGATCATTTATTTTATTTGACTAATTCTTGTTCATGATAATTTCTGTTTCTTATTGAGCCGTATCACATTAGATTATTTTTTAAATGTGCAATAATTGGAATTTGGGTTATCTTTATTATCTTAAACTATAAGTAATAAGAATTGAGATTACGCGCCACCCACTTAGAAATTTGACTTTGTATTTTATGTTACTTTATGTTATTTGTTTTATACTATTGACTAGTATTTTTAATGTGTATTTATAAATTAAAAAAATAATTATTAATAAAAGAAATATATTTTTAAATAACTATTTTCGTCTTCCTTTTTCTTTTTTTGAATTTTTTGTCCATTTGATTATATAGTAACTCTTTATGAATAAATGATAAAATAGAGAAAATATATATTAAAAAAATGTAACCATCTATATAATTTTTAGAGGCACAAATAAAAAAATGTATAATAAATTATATATATAAATAAATATTATATTTAAATATATAAATCATATTTATAATTTGTATAAATGAATATTTTTAAATATATAAATTATATTTTAAATTCAAAATAAATAATTTTAATTATAACACAAGATTATTTTAATTATTGATAATTTATTTTTAAATTTTTAAAATTTAATTTATAAACAAATGTGATTAATAAAAAATTGAATTAGATAAAAGAAATTTATAAAAAAAAATCTAAAATCACTTTATTAAAAAATAACTCATAAAGATTCTCTTACACTAAATAGTTGTTCACATTTAATATGAGAGTTAATATTTCATGCAAATAAACCTAGATAAATGCACTATCAACAAAGACTGCTAGCTAAAACACAAAACAAGATACACTACATTTATATTGTTTAACTACTTTATAGGAATTACAAGTTTAATAGTATTGATTTTGGTGGTAGTTTATATATATATATAAAAATGCTAATATATTCTTACCTATTTTTTAGTGGAGTATGTGAGTAACTTATACCAAAATTTTAGAACAAAAAAACCACTCATTTTCTTTTATTTGATTAATTCGTACAAAGAATATTATAGTAATTTAATTTAATTTTAAAAGAAAATAAAATATTTTTTTTCTCTTATTAATTTCATTCACTAAGTTATTTCTTTTTTCTATTAATTAATTTTTATTTGTTCAGAGAGAGAGGGGAGAGACATCATGAGAGATGAGAGAGAAATGAGTTAAAGAAGAAATTTAATAGGAGAAATAAATAAGTTAGAGAAAGAATTTAATAAGAAAGAGAAATGAGTTGGATAAGAAATTTAATAGGAGAGAGAAATGACTTAGTGAAATAAATTAATAAGAGAGAGAAAATACTTAATTTTTATTTAAAATTAAATTAAATTACTATAATATCCTTTATACAAATTAACCAAATAAAAAGAAATAAGTGGTTTTTTATCCTAAAATTTTGGTGTAGGTTGCTAATATACTCCCACTAAAAAATAGTTGAGAGTATATATATATATATATATATATATATATTAGAATTATATTTATAATTATTAGGATTCTATTAATATATTTTTGTCTGATTAATGTATCTTCGGTTAAGGATATTTCTATAACAAAAAAATATTAATACAATAAGGTTCTGATAGTGTCATATTAACATATGTTTTTCTTGCTTCTCTTTTCAATTTTCATATTTTTTTTAGCTAAGTTGTTCTCTTAATCTATTTTTTTAATAGAAAAGTTTAAATTAGGATAAGACATGATCTCATGTAAAGTCAAAGTCAATTAGTGACTTTATTTTTTAGAATTTTCAATGAATTTATGAATTGTCTACTTCATTTATAACACAAATTCGCATGGAAGGATATAAAACATAAGAAAAAATGAATTCAAGTACGAGTGAAAAGACTTGACCAATTGTATCATCCAAGGACTGACCTTAGAGATTGTTTGAATGTACAATTGCCCAAGGTCCATGACTAAGAGGGGCCTTATTTTAAAAAAATTATATAATTGTGAGGTAATTTCTATATTATTTTATATTACTTTTAAAAAATAAAATTATCTCTTATATATACATTTTATATCTAATTTGGAAATGCACTATTTTTTATTATCAAAATTATTTATATAACACTTTTTAATTAATTATATTAGAAAAATAAATTGAATAAAAAAATATAGTGCATCTTTTTTAGATTTGTTAAAATTATGTTATTTGTTTAATGTAATAAAATATGTCATTTTTTAATTAAACTCTTTAACTATTTTCATGTTATAATGCTTATACAAGGGTTTATTTCAACAAATCATTAGTTGAAATGGTACTAAACTTAATCCCTTCAAGTATCAAGGTAACTAGTCATATTTTTTTGATAGAGATTCGTTATTGGCAAAATTGATTGATATTTTATACTAATAACACGATTATCAAAAAATATATAACGGTTCATATTTATTGTTTCGTCTTAAGCCCATAAAGTATCATAATTGACCTATGTTACCCTTGTGCACCAATTATTTTCTTAATCTAACCTATCATCCCTTTACAAAGGAGGCAAAAATAATTAAGACAAACTATTTGTTTGAGTGATGTTATAATATTTGAGTGAAAATATCGAGTACACAAAACGTAAATTCTAAAAAGGAGCAGATCATATATATATATATATATATATATATATATATATATATATATATATATATATATATATATATATATATATATATATATATAAGTAGTGAACTAATGTGATGTTTCATAATTATTTACTTAAAGTAAAGAAGTATTATTATTATGATAGTTGGTTAATATATATAAGATGAACATTGATCTCAAAAATAAAATTTATGCAAAGTGTACATACAAAATCCAAACCATACAAATTAATAGAATAGATGATTTATATAATATAATAAGCATGACAAAAACATTATCGCAAACATTATTCCAATAATCATCTTCAAGATACCTTGTAACGCTTCACCTAATCGCACATACCCCTAATCGCACATACCCCTAAGCATGCCATTAGGTTCAATATCCAAGAGCCTAGTGAGTGAGTAAAGCTCTTTCTCTTCACCTTCAACCAACTCCAATGTTCAACCTTTATTGATTCTACTATATTCATCAAGTTAATATGTTTGTCTTGCAACACCATGACATTTCAAGCTTCCCACATAGTCCACACCACAACAAACCAAATCCTCTTTCATCCTTTCTCTATTATACCTTTGTCACCCACCAAACCTGTAAAATGATGAAATTAAGTTTGAGTCTCTTAATGGAAAATAGATTTACAACCCACTCAATTTAGATAAAGTAGCCAACCTGGTAAGAACTATGAGTATTCATGGAACAAATGATTAGTTAATTCCATTTTATTATTGTACCTTATCACCACGTGTCCTCCTCAGTTACAATATCCCGACGATATATATTGAATTTCGTAAATAATCTATTTTGTAACAATCTTCATCTAAACATTGTAACTTTCAATGATCCTACATTATTTCACACTTTACCGATTTACTTCCACATTAGACATGACTTCCTCAGCACAACCTATAACAACCTTATATATCAAATATCAATACCACACCCAAACCCATGATCCCTCCACACAACTCCCCATCTCATCCACCCTTGCCTCTTTTTGTTCAAACAAATAGTGCGATTTTAGAAAACTATACTTAAGCTTATCCTTTCCCACCCAACACTTCAACTAGAAAGAAATTTGTTTCCCATCTCCAACCTTTCTCACCACTGCCTCTTGAAATCAATTCCCCCTCAATGGTTTCATACACTTTTCCATCTCATAAACGTCCTTTAATTTGTTCAGTTTACCATTCTCATCCCTATACAAACCAACTCGAACCTTCTACCACAAATCCTTCTGATTTACTAGCATACGCCGCTTCCATTTATCTAGTAAAGCTATATTAAACAATATGATTATCGCAAACATGAGGCGAACAAAGCCTTACTTTAAGCCCCTTAAAAAAATATTTTACATTAATATTTATATGATCTTTTAAGGCTTATAATTCAAGTCACTTTTTTATTCTTAAATGTTCACTTTAAAAGGCCGATCTCTAAAAGATATAAGTATAATTATTTTTTTAAAACTCATTTCTATTCTTTTTTATCGAAATATATTATAATTAATTTTAAAAAGATTCACTTTAAAACTTGCTTTAAACCTAACAATGTTATGGATCGACTCTAAACGACTTGAGGATTTTAACACCCAACACCTCTTCTTTCCTCTCCTGACACACCAAATTCAATTTTCATGAATAATATTTTATAAAATTTCATAAATTATAAATAATTTTTTAATTACATATACTAAATTACAAAAATATTAAGAAAAATGAAGAACTTAATTATAATTTTTATTTTTAGAAACTTAATAAAAAATTTCAAAAAAATTTAATGTGAAATAGGTTTTCAAAAATACCAATTCATTTCTACGAGAATAAAATATATATATTCCCAGAAAAAAAAAATAAGACTTTTTGATAATGCCTTTTGACAGTTTTCCTCTAAATCTTTAAGTTAAATATGTCACATTCATGATTAATGCTGTCAACCATTATCATTACTAACATGCTACCTCTATTTTAATTGTCTTCTCATGGCAATTAGATTACATCTCTATTGTTGTGTTCGGTATTTTTTTTAATATGTTTACCCTCTGAGTTAATGTTATCTATCTCGTTTTACCAAGTACCCCACATTTTCCTTAATCCACGGAGGAGGATTAGTTAAAATGCCCGAGTTCATAATACCTCTGGTTTGGCAGGGTTCATCACGTGATTAATGTAAAAATTCAAAAAGTTGTTTGCTTAATAATGTTAATGATAACTAATGTTCAGTAAAGAGACTTTTGAGCAGGCCAAATGAGATTTTCCAACTTTACCTCTGTTAGAAGGGCGGTTTGTACAAATTGTCCCAGCCACCGCCAGATACTCTTTTTCTACATCGTAACTACCCTGCCCTTTTTATTTTACGCCTAAGCAAATAATACTCTAAAACTATATATTAAGAAATTAAAATAACAAAAAAATAATTAATTTTATAGACTTATTTAATATTTTGAAGAGTAATGTGACGGTACTACTATCCACTCTTTTCTTAACTGTTTAGAGACAATTATAGACAGTTGTGGAAGGGAATTCTAATTGGTTACTGAAAAGGGGTTTTAATTCAAGTTAATCAAACCATTATGATTTTTTTTGGTTATTTATGTCTGCCATGCACGAGTACATTAGTTAAAAGACAAACAAGCTTCTAGTAGGTAACATTGATAAAGACGTATCATGTATGGTGTATCCAATTCGATTCATTTCTTGCGATTCAATCAATGCTGGAATATTCATTTATCATTAATTGGTTTCGTTCCAAGTTTGTGATCAAACAGACATTAAAGTCCAAAGTGATCAACTTTCTTTCACCAAAGGCATACCCTGCTTTTTCCATTGCTTTTGCCTCTCTCGTATTCTTTTTTATTTTCTTTTGGACGTTTGGTACCTTGTCATATTGTTTGCTTTGCATCTCCTATTGAAGGAAGGAAAATCAAAAGCTGAAGAAACTAAAAAAAATATTGAGAAACCAAAGTCATTCATTCCCTTTATATAAAATCTTACAACAAAGGAAAATACATTAATGGGTGTAAGTGATGCATGCCAGAAGCATTGAGTTCCTAAATTAATTAACCACCCAATCTTAAGACAAAACTCCCACTATCCCCTTTTGACCACAACCAACAAGCAACCTCGTATGCATCTCTTACATCCCATGATTCCATCATAACATTAATTAACAAAACAAAACAAAACAAAACAAAGAAAATCAGTGGCAAATACGTAAGAAGAAACAAAGTACAAAATTTAAGAACCTAAAGTTAAAGGTAATTCGGACCGCTACCCTCAATTCCCCGCGATGCAACGATGACACTCTCCCAATTCTTCACATTGTGATGAGGCAGAAACTCAGGAGAGTGCAATTGCAAAGCCTTTGTTTGTGTTGTTTCCTTCATTCACCATCAAATTTTACGAATATTTACGGAAATACCCTTCCACCCTACACCACCGTCATCTACGACGGAACGAGCATCCTTCGCCGGCGTAGCTTGATCTCTCGAAGACACACTCCTAGAGGCCATGTTTGAGGGTGATGGGAAAAGCTATGAACGAGTGACAAAGAAAATGGAAATGGGCAAAGCTAATAGCTATAGCTAAAAAAAAAAAAAGGGTTGGAATAGAGAGTGAGAGGGTGTAAGCATAGGGACAAGGGGTGACATGATGGGTCGTATATAAAGGCGAGATTTTAGCTTTTGGTTGTGCATTATTATTATTATTATTGTTTATAATAATATGCATGTGGAGAAAAAAAAAAAAGAAAAGCGGAGTTGAAATTCTTGGTCTAATATAGTTAAGGGCATGTTTGTGGGGAATGCCAAAATCTCCACTAACTCGGTTTCCAAAGCTCTTGGAATTTTCATATTCATTTTTCGTGGATCAAAGAGGAGGAGGAAAAGAAAAAATTGTAGGGGTTTGATGGGGTTTGTTTGTCTGCGTATGTGAACGTGGCTTACTTGTGGGGTAGAAAATTGGTGAATGGTAGTGATTAACTATTTTCTCACTTAGCTCAACGCACAAGCTTTTATGGGCAACTTTTTGGATTTATTACCTTATTATTGAGGGTTGGGAGAGATGATGCGTAGTGTGTAGTAGTGGGGCATTAACCTAGATTGGAGTGAATGGATATATGGGGGCAGATGATTGGCCCAAGGTGCAGCTAACCCCACCAATTTGACGCGGATGATTGAGTAATGAACACCACCAAGGAATTCAAGGGGAACAAAAACATAAATAAAATGCTCCTAATTGGGTTACAAATTACAATTTTCAAGCGTCAAAACTACTCACATGATTAGTCAAGAAGCTACTTGTCAAGTTATAATAGATTTCAAAGATAGATGTCCTTCATCTACCTCTTCACTATGAAAAAAGTGTGTTTATTTTTGAACAGTTTAGCAAACAATCACAATTCACACCAACTTTTGTCCTGCAATTTACTGAACAATTTTCCAAGTCGAGCCAACGTGCAATACTCGATATCTAGTGTGGACTCCACAAGGAACGTCAACATTTTGGACTAGGCTATCACAATTGCATGCGCATTGAAATTTAGGAGTCGTTGCAGTAAATGGGAAGGCAAGGAGAAAAAGACACTTGCAATGCTATTTCTATGCATTCTTTTCTTTGCTTTATTAACAACCCTTTGTCTTAGTCAAAGATTTTATTCCTACTCATAATCAAATATTCCAGTTTATGTGGAACTCTGATCAATGTTTATACTAATTTTACGTTTGAAAAACCAATTTTATCCCAATTGAGTGCATGCATTCATTAATTTCTATCAACAGATAAAAATTAATAGTCCTTGTATTTATAAAAACATTTTTGCAATTATTGTGTAATGATCGATGGTGAGATTGAAAAAGGTTGAATGATGTTTGTCCTGTAGCTAGGAAGAAAAGGGTGTGCGAGTGGGATGGGTAACATGAAATTTAAAAGTAAAAGAAATGTTGAGAAAATGAAGTTGGGGCACTAGGGTTTGGATTATAAGAAATATAATGGACACCAAAGTCGTTGTCTACCATATTGCTGGTATGATAAAGGCTAAATCTGAGACACTTGGGAACATACTTTTGATCATGATAGAGAAAGAACGCACCTGTACTAACAAAATGTGCAGCTCAATCACTTTACTATAGATTTGGCCATCAGAATAGAAAAAAGAAAGACATTACAAAAGCATAATAACAAGTCAGCGGTATAGATTCCTTCTTCTTTTTTATGTTGTTCAATTTTGCTTTACTTTCTCCCCCCTCCTCCAATGTCTTTCTCGCTTGAAACTTGAAAATCAAAACCTCAGTTTCTTCTACAATATAGTTATGCAATAATGCAAGAGAGAGGATTCACCATTAAATAGATCTTGAGATAAATTCATTGATCGCTCATCTCTCACGGGAACAAAAGGAGAGAAGGAAATCAAAGGCGATCCAACGTTTTAAACTCGCATGCATGGCATACAATTTTATCGCCTGAATTATTTTAAAAACCATTCCATATTATTGTTACAAGCATAAGTAAATTTAATCCTTAAACCTATAAAAAAAATTGTTTCCGTTTTTTAAATCGATCACATGTATCACCTTGTAAGACAATTTCATTCAAGTTGGGTCTATGAATAGAAAAAATCTTCCTTAAAATATTTGACGCAACTACTTATTTAAAATTTGAACTTTAGGTTGTTAATTAATTTAATTATATATATATATATATATATATATATATATATATATATATATATATATATATATATATATATATTACAAATATCCTTATTAAAGATAATTGTATTTAAGATAGATAGGACTATTATGAAAAATAAAACTTATTTTTAGAATATTTAATATAGTTAATTATTAGTTATATAAATTTAAATAATCAATTTTTTTACAGTAATTATTCTAAAATTTGTTATTGTTCTAACTCATGCACTTAGAGTGACTGTGGTGGTTAATCCTATACCATTTGATCTAAAACACTGAGTAATAATTGGAATAACATTGTGTCAACTGAACTGCGCATAATACATTCGGTGGTAAGTGACAACTGTCTCTAACTTTTTTCTTTTCTTTTCTTTTCTTTTACCTTGATTGTTTGTGGGGTGGAACAACTAATTGTCTCTACCTACGAAAACTATTATAAATTATTAGCATCACTATTAAAATAATATTTAATTAATAAAAATTATATTTATAGATATAAATTATTTTTAATTGTCAACTTTAAAATATTACATGAATTAAATTAATGAAAATAAATATTATAATCAATTTAATAAGAAAGATTAAAATGTTTAATTCAATGTGATATTTATTTTGCATAAATTATTAATATCGATATTAAAATAATATTTAACTAATAAAAAAATATATATTGTAAACGTAGATTAATTTTTTTTATCAATTTTAAAATAAAGAAAACTATTATGACCAACTTAATAGAGAAGATTATGGTACTTAACTCGATATTATATTATTTAATCCATTAAATTAGCGTTAGCCTAGCCCTCAACAATAATTGATTTAATTTATAAATTTGACAATAATAATTGTGCATTTGGATCAATGAATTTGATGCCAAACATTATGAATTAAATTGATTGATACATAATATGTGAAAATCATCATTAACTTATGTACTTTAAATTAAAAACCAACATAATTAACGAATCTTAAAATCGAGGATCAAATTAACAAATTCTTAATATTAGATATTACAATTAATGAGCAATTAAAATTTACTAATTTAAAGGATTAAATCAATTGATAATTATATTTTTAATTATGGATATATTGACTATGTTTATTGATCATGTTGGACATAAAATAGTATGTTTGGTTACACGATAATATTAATCTTTAAGTTTCATCAATATTTTTAATAACTTTTTATACATTTTTACAAGATCTTATATTAAAAAAAATGAATAAATTTATCCAAAATTCACCTTATAATCTCGTAGTTTGTTGATGAGTGTCTTAAATGAAGAGGTGAGGTCGATTTGTCTTTGATGAGATGAGAATAAGAGGGCCATCATATGGCTAGAGTTGACTCCAACTAGATAAAGTGAAAAACAACAACACAATAGAATGGGTGGAACCCACGAGGCACATGGGCTGCGTCCCACGTAATAGGGTCATTTGTGTCAAAGTCTTAATTTACTTCACCATTACGTCATTAATATGTCATTAGAGCATAACTAATATCGATCATAAAAAAAGTTAATTCATTGACTAATTCAACTACAAAAATATTACTTCGTTTCTTTCACCTTTTTTAAATTCAATATTTGTAGTATTCAGTTTTTATTTACCAATCAATAAATAACTTTAAAATAATGAAATTGCTTGGTTGAAAAATATGACCAAACTTATAATAATCTCATCAAATGTTATTAAATAGCTCGCTATTGAAGATTAATAATTACTATTTTGTTTTATGTGTTTGTATTTGTAACAGTATCTTCAATTTTGGTCCTTTTTTCTTTAACGTGCATGTATTTTATTTTCTGTCGCTAAAATTGAATTGAATGGTTAGATCAAAAATCGGTCAATTTATTGATCTAAAAGAATTACAAAATTGAAATGTAAAAAAAGTGGTCAACAATCAAATAAATCGGTCCAAAATTTGTGAAAATTGACTTAAAAAAATCAATTTAAAACGGTTCTTTTCAAAATAATTTGTTCTAAAATTATTTTAAATATTTTATGATAAATAAATAAATATCTTTAATATAGATTATAAATTTGAATAAATTATATTATTTATTATTTTTAATAATTTTCTTATAAAGATATAATTTAGTTATTTATATTGATTTATATTTTTTATATCATAATATATTATATTTTATTAATTTCATATTTTTCTACTCTAAATATAATAATATTATTATATATTATTATATTTAATTAATATTTTTAATTTAAATATTATATTTATATTTTTACATGTACTTTAAAAATAAAATATATATTATTTTAATTTTAGTATTATAAATTTATGATATTATATTTATTTAATATTATTTTATATATTATTTAAATGTTATAATTATTGTTTTAATGTTATTGATTTGATTACAATTAAACTATTAAACTTTAAATTAATATTTTGATTGGTAATCGGTTTGATTTTAAAAATATTAATGTTATTGCATTTATTTGAATACGTGTATTTTATTGCATTTATTATGATGTATTAAGCAATTTTACATAAATGTTTAGTAATTATTCTCTTAAACTTTAATAGCATTTAACTCAATCTTAATTACATCTTAAACAAATTTTCTCTTAAAAAAACATGTTAGTAATTAAACATGTTTTTGATCTTTAACTATTTTCTATTTTTTTTATTAAAGTCGTTATTTAATTAATTAATTTAGCGTTTTTAAATATTAATTATCTTCAATTTATCCAAAGGGTAACTTTTCGTTATATATATATCATTATTTTACGTGATAAAACATTATAGGCATAACTTACGAGTTAGATATAATTACTCGATTAAAAATATTAATCAGAATACCTTTTCAAAATTATATCGTATTGTTCAATAATAACTTTCAATTTTTCAACATAAAGAACAAAATAAGGAACATTTAATTGCTAAAATTTCGAGCAAAAGTTACATATGATTCATTATTTTACCATTCAATAAACTTTCTTATGTTTTTAAACAATATTATGGGATAATCATTTTTAAACTGTGATGGTTAGATAAGCTTAACTATCTATGAATTTTTTGTTTTTTTAGAGAGACGACCTATGAATGTTATTTTAATTAACTTCATATATTCAATTTTTCCCTATCTTTTTTTATTTATTTTATTTGATATAGATTACTTTATCAAATAAAATAATTTAGATTTCGTTAAAATGTTTAAATAAAAGATTATCTCATAATGTATATATAATTTTTGGCTCGTCTCTCATACTAGTATTATGGATATAAGTAAATTTAAAATATACTATTAGTAAAGCATATAAAATTCAAATTAAGTAATATTGCTCAAAAGTCAATTTCTGTGTTACTCACGAAAACAATATTAAAATTTATAAATATTTAATGGCAAGTGCATTTATGTTTATTTTATTTAAGATTGTCTTACGCAATAAAAATTGTTTTATTATTTACATTTAATGTATTTTTTATTTTATACTTATTTAAAAATATAAAAATAAAAAATAAAAAATTATAAGGTTAGAAATGTTAAAAAAAGTGTATATAAATTTTTTTAATCATAATATTAATATAAAATATTTATTGTTAAAAATAGTTTTTTTTTTTGAAGCAGCAAAAGATATTTTATTTATTTAATGGTACCAGAAGTGCAATTCATATTACAAAAAATGTGACTTGGTTAACCGTAATATAGAAATATCATATTCCAGATTACTAGACAACCAAGATTTGTGTTGTACCCCTCAAGTCTAATAGAGACCACCAGTACATGTACATATTAGCCCCTTCATGTTTTCCGTAACTCTCAATGTCACACATAGGCCGTTGGATTTCCTCCCTTTTATCCATGACTTCCCCCATCCATTATACAACCACCTGGGTCTGCTTGCCATTGTGTATAGCTGTATGTGAATTGTTTGTTCAATGATAGCCACCTCCAAGTATCATTTTTTATATCCTGTATACATTTTTGGATTTGTAGTCTTCGGCCGTTAAATCTGATATTGTTCCGCATCATCCACACGTTGTAGACCACAGCACTCCACAACACTTTCCACCTATCTGAAATTTTTTTAGAAGATATTGAGATGGGCATTTGCTGAAAATGGTTTGAAGGATTTGCTGGTAGTACAGTTGCTAAGTCTATCCAGTTGTAGCACGTTTTCCAGACACAGTCAGTAACTCCGCATTCAAAGAACATGTGAGATGTAGATTCCTCTGCTCGTGAACATAGACTACATAGTCTCTCCGACTCTCCTAGTTCAATATTCCTGCTCTTAAGATTCATTGTTGTAGGCAATCCTTCCCTAAGTAGTCTCCAAATCATTATAGACACCATTGGTGGTAGATTTAGCGACCATAGTTCTTTATATACTCCACCTTCTTCTCCACCATTCTTCCATGAACTGAGTTGATCATAAGTAGCCTTAACAGTATATTCCATGTTATTTCCTACCATCCAGATCCAATGGTCTTCACTATTTTTGTCCAACACAACTTCTTGTAATCGGCCCATCATTTCTTCCCACTGAATTTCGTCCCTTCCCAACCATCTTCTTCTCCACCTAAAGCTCCACTCCCAACCTCCCTGTAGCCAGTGTCCCATATTGTGGATAGTTGTTTGTTGTTGTCCTGAATTGATATATAATCTAGGATAGTCTTCAGCCAATGTTTGTTGACCTATCCACTTGTCTTCCCAAAATCTTGTCCTTTTCCCATTTTTCACTTTCCAATTCATACATTTATCAAACCATTGTTCACTACAGTCTCCACCACACACTCTCCTCAGGTCTCTCCACCACATTGAATAATCTTTTTTGTTATCCCCTTCTATCAACTTTACCCATCCTCCATATTTAGATTCTAAGACCCTCACCCACAGATTGCTCGTATCATGATACATGTTCCACCTCCATTTTGCTAACAACGAATCATTGAACAAGGATAAATCTTTTATTCCCAACCCACCCTGACTCTTTTTGCGGCAAATTTTATCCCAACTCACCCATGCAACTTTCCTTTGATCTTGCTCCTCCCCCCACAAGAATTTACGCTGAATACTTTCCACTTCTTTTTGTACTGTTCTTGGCATCTTGTAGAAGGAAAAGTAGAATAGAGGCAGTGAGGATAAGACTGAGTTAATGAGACAGACCCTACCAGCCATAGATAACAGTTTATTTTTCCACCTAGCCAGTCTTTTCTGCAATTTGTGTATTACATGCTTCCACATAACCTTCCTCCTAGGATTATCCCCAATAGGAAGTCCTAGATATGTAAATGGGATATCCAAAATCTTGCAATTGAGGATAGTAGCGAATCTGACCATGTTTGTGGATGAAGTTTCAATCGCTCCACATCTACTTTTAAAAAAATTTACCTTGAGTCCTGATACAAGTTCATAGCATCTAAGAATGCTTTTCACAGTAATCACGTTATTAAGTGTAGCTTCCCCAAAAAAGATTGTGTCGTCTGCAAATTGTAGGAGGCTAACATCCACCCTTTCTTTACCTACTTTGTAACCTTTGAACATTCCTTTTTGAGTTGCTTCTCTCATTAAACCAGCCAACCCCTCCGCTACAATTACAAACAGAAATGGAGCAAGTGGGTCTCCTTGTCGGAGACCTCTTTGTGGTTGGAACTCCGAGGTTGGGCTGCCATTTACCAAAGCTGATATGTTCCCCGATCTTAGACACTCTAGTATCCAACCCTTCCACTTATCACCAAATCCCATTCTATCCATCATATACATTAGGAATTCCCAACTAACAGAGTCATAAGCTTTCTCATAGTCCACTTTGAACACGAGACAATTATTTTTCCTTCTGCGTGCCTCATCAATTACCTCATTAGCAACCACGATGCTTTGTAGCATATTCCTTCCTGACATGAAAGCACTTTGAGCTTGATCTATCACCTCTGGTAGGACAACTTTGAGCCTTTTAGACAACACCTTAGCCAATATTTTATACATAGAACCAACAAGCGATATCGGCCTATAGTCACCAAGACTAGCTGGGTGGTCCACCTTTGGTACCAGAGTGATGAAGGAAGAATTGCACCCTTTTGGTATTCTACCATTGGCATGGAATTCTTCTAACATCTGACAGATGTCTCCTTTCAGCAATGGCCAAAATGACTTTATAAAATTAAAATTAAAGCCATCTGGACCTGGGCTTTTGGTTCCTTCACAGTCCCATACAGCTGCTCTAATTTCCTCCTCTTGAAACTTAGCTATCAAGAAGTCAACGTGCAATGTTGAGATCTTGTTGAAACTAACCCCATCCAATTTTGGTCTTGTCCAAGTCTCCTCAGCAAACCTATTGCTAAAATAGTTTCTCACCTCCTCCTTTATTTGTCCTGGGTCCTCCACCCATCTGTTACCAATCTGCAATCCCACTATTCCGTTCTTTCTCCTTCTCCAGTTGACCATCATATGGTAGTATCTAGTATTTTGGTCCCCATCAATAAGCCATTTTGACCTTGCATTTTGCTTTAGCAATGATTCATTCATATTAGCCAATTGCCAGAATCTTTGTTGTAGTTCCTGCTTCTCATTAACATCTGTTTCCTGCAATGGTCCTGCCTCTTCTTTCTTGTCCAAACTATTTATCCTTTCCTCCACCTGTTGTATTCTTAGTTGTAGGTTGCCAAGATTTGTCTCCTTCCAGCTCTTAATCTCCCTTTTCAAGAATTTCAATTTTTCTTTTAGTCTGAAAGCAGCCCAACCTCCCACCATATTTGTTTCCCATACTTTTTTAACCAACTCTTGGAAGCCTTCATCTTGAAGCCAACAATCAACTATGCGAAAAGGTCTAGGTCCCCAATCTTGAGCTACATCTTTAAGAATAATAGGGCAGTGGTCCGACACATTCCTTCCTAGGATGTATTGTGTAGACCCCGGCCATTGTGTCACCCATTCCGGTGAAACTAAGAACCGATCAAGCTTACTTCTCGCTGTGCCGTTTGACTTGTACCAGGTAAAGGACCGTCCTACTGTCCTGACTTCTTCCAGATCCATATCTGCTATAAACTCATTGAACTCAATACTTTGACTCCTTCTGCTTACACCCCTTATTCCTTGCCTCTCTATATCTCTTCTTACTTCATTAAAGTCCCCAGCCACGAGCCACCTGCTAATATTGCTCACTGATCTGATTCCCTTGATTTCATTCCACATATTTCTTTTCTCTGTTAAGTCACAGGGTGAGTATACATTAACAATCACAATGCTTATATCCCCCTCCTTCCATACACCCTGTACCCCAAGATATCGCACCCCTCTAAACACTCTTTCTAATCTGAAGCATTCCTTACTCCATGCACACACCATACCACCCGCAGCTTGCACTGCTGGAACTTCGACATACTCAACCTCCGAGTCGCCCCATATAGTTTGTATCATTAATTTGCTTATTATCTCCATTTTTGTCTCTTGTAGACAAATAAATTGTGCCTGCTCATCAGTGATCACCTTCCTTATGTACCTCCACTTTACTCGCCTCCCTAGGCCCCTAACGTTGTATGAGATGACTTTCATTGATACTTCGTATGAGCCCCTTCGCTTGTCTGTTGTCGCAGATTACCCTGTTGATCCCTCTCTTCCATGTTCTTCATCCTCTGCAAGATTTCTTCCTCATTTCCCTTGTGGGTCACACCTAATTTCACCCCAATGTCCCACAAAGTTTGTGTCTCCAAATCAACTCTCCTTAGCCAGTTCGTATCATTGTAGTTCTGTACATTAACATCTACTAGAGAATATGTGCTTATACTCCCTTCCCCCACCACTTTGTTGATTTTGTTTTGCCTCTTGCAGTATGTGGCCTTAGGTAGTTGGTGGGTTTTTGCAGCTTGTTTGTTTCCACCTGTGTAATCGACTTCGTTGCTTGGTTGTTGGGTTACTCCACATCCTTTGATGCTCCCCTCCTGGACGGCCTTCGGGAAATTTCCAGGCATTGTGTACGTAATTACTGGCACCTCGTACAGTGTATCTACGTTTATCTCCTTCGCAGCCTTTTGCTCTAACCTCCCCCTCTTCCCAACTTTTGACCCGTTTTTAGTGATTTGTTGGTCTTCCCTTGTTTGGTTTTCTACATTCACCTTGTTAGGCCAACTTTTAACCACAAATGATCCAGTTTTTTGGACTGTTTCCTGCTCGTCCTGTTCAACATTTTCCAAATCTTTGACTTTGTCAGGGCCATTTATTTGTTGTTTTTCTTTTCCCACATTCTCAGTCTGAATTACCAGCAAATCCCCATTTTGATCCGCCATCTCCCTATTCTGAATTGCTAGTCCTTTGTCTGACACACTCGTGTACTGGCCGCCCCTTTGCGTAGAAATATCTGCCAGTTCTCCATTAGTTGTTTGGTTAATGCTATTATCCACCGTGTTATCATTCAAATTTTCCCTCCCTTCTCCGATTTGTCCTTCACCCTTCTCTTCCGTTTGAACCTCCTCTTCCACCATTGCTTGTACTGACTCAGCCACATGGGACACTTTCTCGTAGCCATCCGTTGAACACTCTGATCCAGATGATTGCAACCATAGCCCTACTTCACTCAACATGGATGGCACCTCTGAATCGGTGAAGTTATTCCGTAAGAACCAGCAGTTGCACCCCGTCCGTTTGCTAACCACCTCCTCTACCAGTCTTATTTGCCTTCTCTCCCCATTAATCTTTACCAATTTATGGGAATTAATGAACCGGGCCGATCCTGTCCTGATTAGGACCCTTGCAGAGTTTACCTCATTCAGTTCAAGTGTATCTCTATGTATACCCACCACTGTTCCTAGTTCACCTACTACCTGGCCAAGACATTCCTCATTCCATAGTTGAAGTGGGACACCATAACACCGGACCCACACCATCCTATTCCCAGTCGAAACTGACTGTGACCACTTCACAACCTTGTTGAAGATAACATTTAGTACATCACTTTTGTCACTGATTCTCTCCTTCATGGTTTCTTCTTCTAACCCCGAAATTAGAACCATATCATCCACCCAATACTTCAGCTTTAGATCAGTATTATCATACAGAAAACCTGCCTCGCCAATATTGTCAATTAAAGTAAGATCCTTCAAGTACCCCACCCATGTATTCTGGAGTTTGTTCAAGTTAGCCTCAACAGCTTGTATTGTTTGACCTTCCCATCTTTCCTCTTCATCCTGGTGCTCCCCTTTATCTTTCCTCCTCCATACTACCTCCCTTTTGACTTGTTGTCCCCTTGTGACTTGTGCGTATGTAAGACATCTTTGTTCACTGTACTGGTTTGCAATTTGTTTCTCCTCCTGTGCACCTTTTATCCCTCCCTTTAGCATTGTTTCCAACTTCTTTCCTTCCCCTCTCTTGTACTTAGGTATATTCACATGCATCTTTGTATTCCCAATCCAGATTTGGTCTAATTTTTTCTCCAGATCTTTCGCGTTCAATACTCCAACGTATCTTACGAACCCGTACCTTTGACCGCTTCTATTCCTTTTCCTTACAATGAACACTTCCCATACTCGCCCCCATTTCTGGAATATCCTCCATAAGTCTTGTTCCATGAAACTTTCAGGAAACCTTGAAAAGAAGAAAGTTGTTACTTCTGCTCCATTTGGTCCTCTGTGATATTGCTTATGCCCCTCCCAGATTCCCTCACATCCCTTCCCTTCCGTGGTACCACCTCTCATGATGTTGCAACTGTACTTGTTGCTCTTTGCTCTTTGCGTCAACCCAGGCTCAAGAGGATTTACTTGGCTAACATTAATGCACTAAAGGATAAAGTGAGGAAATAGTGAAAATACCTTCACCACAAGGAGGCTTCCTAGTAGTTGAAATACTCGAGGGCGACCTGGAGGACGGCGGGGTCGAGCTCCCAGGCACGGAGGACTACGACGGGGTGGAGATTGACGAGGAGGTGGGCGGCGCTGCTGCCGCCAAAGCCGAGGTGGGCGGCGCTCTGATCCAGCGGATCACCCAGCGACTTAGGATAGCGGTCTTGACGTACAATTGTCTGCTCTCTTATGTTCACATACACTTCACACGACACCGTTGCCTTCAAAGGAACGTGGAAGAAGAGAAGCCCTAACTTCCCTTCGACTCGCGTATCGGTATCGAACGGAATCACGCCCCTGGCGATGTCTTGGAGCAGGTAGAACGCATCATAGATGACCTCAAATCCGTCGACGTCGAGCGTGGCGTCAACGTAGGAGGAGGAGCGCGCCCTGATGAGGCCGCCGGAGGCGGCACCGGAGGAGACCAAGGCGAGCTGGCGGCCGCGGTAGCCGACGGAGACGGCGAGGGAGTCGTAGGAGAGGGAGAAGAAGTCTCGGTTGCGGATCTTGACGGTGACTGAGAAGGAGAGGTCGAGAATGGGCCTCGGGTTGGTTCGGACCCCGATGCGGTTGAGTCGGATCCGGACGAGGCGGATCTCCGGTTCGGAGGGGTAGAGGAGGAAGGCGGCGGCGGCGAGGAGGAGGAAGAGGAAGAGCGCGGCAGAGTAGAGGATGCAGCGGCGGCTCTCTCAACGTCTCCTAGCCTTCTCTCTTTCTCTTTCTCTCGTTATTTCTTTCTCTTGTTCCCTCTCTTTCTCTCAACGTCTGTCTTTCTCTCTCGCTCTTGGGCTGTAGAGGGTGGTGGGTGGTGTGGGTGTGGGTGGGTGTGGGTGGTGAGGAGGTCAGATTCGGGCTATCAGAGGGTGGTGGTTGTGGTTGTGGGTGGCGGGGGGTCGGATTCGGGCCGCGGAGGGTGGTAGGTGGGTGTGGGTGTGGGTGTAGGTGGTGGGGAGGTCAGGTTCTGGCTGTCGGAGGGTGGTGGTTGTGGCAGTGGGTGGCAGGGAGGTTTAGGGTTTAGTCATTAATATATATATATATATATATATATATGCGTTTGCATGTGTACGAAATAAAATATAAAAAAAATGAAGATAACTAAAAAAAAGTACAATTAAATAGTTTTATATTTTATATAGACGTAGAGAAACAAATATATTCAAACAAGAGAAAAAAAAATGTCTATCTTCAAAGTCGGTGATCATTATTATACACGAATAAACAAAAGGAATAAAAAATCTTTGACCAATGATATGTGTAAAATTATTATAAAAATTAGTGTATGATTAAAAAATTATATTAAATACTATCTACTATGATAATTTGAAATTCGGTGGAAAAGAAAGAAGAAAAACAAAAACATGTTGAATGTAAGTGCAACAAACTAGGAGAAGGAATCCTTAGGTTGAAATCAGATTTAGTTTTGGACAAAATGTGCGTGCTTTAAAGATGTGCACCAATGGCTTTGATACTAGACCACCTCATACACAACAACACTCTCTAGATTTGCTGTCTCACTGTTACGTTTCAATTCTTTGCCTGGCCTTGACTTTTAATCACCTATAGAGGAGGGTTATATATCTAAATTTCTCCGAAATTATATATATATATAGAGAGAAATGATGGTTATAATAATCTTGATGTATTTTTTTATTAAATATTACATCGTTCAATAATTTTATATTAAATGTGAATCTTATAATTTAACCGTTAGATTGAAATATTATTACTCTTAGATCATATATACAAAAATTTTATATTAATTTAAAATGATTTAATATTTCATTTTTATAAAACAAAATTGATGTAATATATATTTTAAAATATACTAAAATATGAATACTTTGATTATTATCAAGTTGTTGTTTAATTTTAACAAAATTTGATATAAACATATAAAGTGATATGAACTTTCAATCTAACAGTTAGATTTACAAAATTCATATTTAATATATAGTTATTAATTAATGTAATACTTAGTAAAAGTTACGTCGATGTTATTATAACCCCCTCACACACATGCACATATATAGGAGAGATCTGTTTATTTCCGGAATAAGTTTACATAGGCTTACTCTGTTCAATAATTCATGCTCTATATCAAATTTAAACGATTTAACATTGTATTTAAATTTCTTAATACACATATCAAATTTATAAATTTTTAAAAAATTTGAAAATTATTTGATAATTCGTTTCAACAGTTAAATCGTTGTTATTTGATATATAATATGTATTATTGAACAAAGTAAATCTAGATAGACTTACTTAAATTTACTCATTCAATAACTTATGTTATACATCAAATTTTAATACTCAAATCGTTAAATTAAAAAGTTCATAATACTAGACTTTTCTAGTTTAAATGATAATATCCAATAAATTGTATTGTAAGAATTGATATCTCAATTTAGTTGTTGATCTAGCAAGTGTAAAAAAATTGATTAGTTTGATAGGGTAAGTCACTTAAATTACTTACCTTGGTATAAAAGATCTTTGTAGGTGAATAAATGACTATATATGTAGTTGAAGTATATACATATGATATGTTGTGTTGTTGTTTATATGTTTGCTGATTATGCGGTCGAATGACATTAATGTGGTGAGATAGAAATTTTCATATTTGATTAAGTTGTTTATTTTGTAAGATGTTGAATATCATGTTGAAGTGAGTTGTTGTATGATTTACATGTTAATGTTGTTGATAGTATAATTGTTTTACTCTTATACTTGTTGCATAATTACTCTTTTTATACACTAACTTATCTTTATATTATTTTCTAATGGTTGAACTATGAATTTGTGATGATTATGTTTTCATGGAAATAAAACAAGAATAAACTTGAAGAGTTAGATGTATGAAATATCATATATTATTTACATGTAGCTTGGTGCTACTTTTAGTAGAGCTATTTAATCAACAATTTAAAATTTTATTTTACAATAATAAATTACTATATATATATATATATATATATATATATATATATACACGTATACATATATTTATATTTGTATAGTTTATTTATTTCCTTGGTTGTTTTTTCTTTGTATATATCTATTGATACACATCTACAAGAAATGTGAATATAACAATCTTAAAAAATTGATTGTTTCTATTGTTAATAATTAATTTTATTAAATATAAGATCGTTACAATTATAAATAATAAATTTTGATTAAATCACAATATAAAATTATTTTATAAATAATCTTTTATCATAGCATAATTTGTCCTCGGATAAAAGTTGTAAATAACAATTAGTCTTAATGTGAAACCTATTTGTTTAATGCTAATAAAATTTATGTCAATTAATTAATATTTGAGTTTTTAAAACATGTATTTGAAAAAAAATAACTTAACACTCGTTCAATTTTCCATTTTTTAATATAAAAAATTTAAAATAAATATGATGTTACCTTTCAATTATATTAAATGTAATACAAACACATCATAATCTTTCAATATCAATTGAAAGATAGTTTTGAAATGAATTAAAAGAAAAGGATTTTACTTGATTGTCAGTAAATAATATTTTATACTATATTCACTTTAAAAATCCTTTTAAGCTATTAATAATCATTAATAAAAAATATTTTTAAAAAATAAAAGAAATTCGAGAGTTAAATTGAATGATTGGATAGTGGATGCAGGGTAGAAAAAGGAAAGGAAAAAAGCATGTGTGTTGTGTGTCTGAAGAAGAGAGTACAAAGAGCGGCGCGTGAGGCCTCGAGAGTGTATCTGAGGAACAATGGTGGGTCCCGTTTCAATGTTTTTTACGCATTGGATCCCGCATGCATGCGCAATCCTCTTTCTTCGCTTTTTAATTTTACCTTTCTTAATTAACTCTAGCGGTGATTCAGCCGTACGAATTGATTCATATTTAAGCAGGTCAAGGGTTTGAATTTTGTGTTATATATACAGTCACGATAAATTTTAAGAAAAAATTAGTCATTATTATCAGTGATGTATATTTCATTCCAAAAAAAAAAAAAAAAACTTTCCTAATTTATGCTCAATTTCCCTTTTTCACTGTCACTTCTCCTCGTTTATAACCCTTTTTTCTTCCATTCAATTAGATTCAAATTCAACCTCTTGTTACGTGTTACGGTAATAATCATTCACCTTATTCCACAACTAAAACCTCTGCTTTTTTCACTCTACCTTCTTCTTTCTAGACACAATCCTAAGTAACACCATTCGCTTATCACTATCGGTTTCTGGGTTTTCTAATGGTTTCAACATAACTTCATGTTCGAGCTAATTAAGCTAAGTCAACTATACACTTGTTTGCTCAATTTTTAAGACAATTTTTTTCCGTAAAATAATTTGGGTTGCCTATCAGTTTGAACGTAATTTGATGTTGATCACTTTCTAATGTAACAAGTTAGCTAGTTGAATCCAGAAAATATATATGTAACTGATGATGAAAAAGAAAAATAAATTTTGATCATTTGTATATTACAAGAATATCGGAAAAACTTGAATTTATGTTTCTGGACCTCACATTCAGCAAGCAATGACATTTGCAAGCTCCCTTATTTATCTAAAAATACAAAATCAAAAAATGGTGAAGTGAAGCATCTTAGACACCAATTAAGGTTTGATTGTTTGATCAAAATTTGTTTTTTTATGATTAACTTTGATCAAACAACATAAATCTCGAAGCGTCGTATCATTCTTTTTTTTTTTTTTTTAAGAAAAAAAACCCGACCACAATGGTTTATATGGTTATGGTTATCGAGTAAATCCACTCCTTTCTTAAAAAATACAGTGCTTAAGTGGGCACGTGATGGTAATATTTTGGAATCAAAAGCAAGTGGATAACGACTCTTAAATTCATCAAATTAATACTTAGTAAAAGTTACACCGGTGTAACTTTTACTAAGTATTATACCGCTCAATAACTTTATATTAAATATAAATTTTGTAAATCCAATTGTTAGATTGAAAGTTCATATCTCTTAGATCATATATACAAAATTTTATATTAATCTAAGATGATTTGATACTTCATTTTTATAAAACAAAATTGACGTAATATATTCATTTCAAAATATACTAAAATATGAACACTTTGATTACCCTCAAGTTGTTGTTCAATTTTAACAAAATTTGATATACACGTATAAAGTGATATGAACTTTCAATTTAACGGTTGGATTTACAAAATTCATAATAATATAAAGTTATTGAACGGTGTAATACTTAATAAAAGTTACACCGGTGTAATTATAACCTCCTTCGTATATATATATATATATATATATAGAGGAGGGTTCAAACGACACCGGTGTAACTTTAACTAAGTGTTACACCGCTCAATAACTTTATATTAAATGTGAATTTTGTAAATCCAACCGTTAGATTGAAAGTTCATATCTCTTAGATCATATATATCAAATTTTATATTAATCTAAGATGATTTGATACTTCATTATCATAAAACAAAATTGATGTAATATATACATTTCAAAATATACTAAAATATGAACACTTTGATTACCTTCAAGTTGTTGTTCAATTTTAACAAAATTTAACATATATGATCTAAGAGATATGAACTTTCTATCTAACGGTTGAATTTACAAAATTCATATTTAATATAAAGTTATTGAGCGGTGTAACACTTAGTAAAAGTTACACCGATGTCGTTTGAACCCTCCTCTATACTAAAAGTAAGTCTACCTATACTAATTCTGGTTAATAATTTTTTTATATCAATTTTTAATCATTCAACCGTTGAATTTAAAGATCTTAATGCATAAATCAAGTTTGTAAATTTTTAAAAATTTGAAGATCATTTAATATTTTGTTTCATTAATTCAAATTAATGTATAAAATGATTTTATGATTATTCGTTAATTTAAATTAATGAGATAAAATATCAAATGGTTTTTAAGTTTTTTAAAAATTTGTAAACTTGATTTATATATTAAAAATTTTAAATTCAACAAATGAATATGAGTTATTGAACGAAATATGTCAATGTTGGGATACAAACAAGTCCCACATCGATAAAATAACATAACAAATAACAACTTATATAATACAAACATACTTCAATGATTAAGAGGCCTTTTGGGTGATGACCAAAAGCAAAACCGTGAGGGCTAAGGCCCAAAGCGGACAATATCTCATTATTGTGGAGTATGTTTGTGTAATAACCTTATATCTCATCATTGTGGAGTATGTTTGTGTAATAACCTTATAAAAATATTTTATAAAATATCCTCTCAGACAAATACCATAAAAATAACCCCATCAGTCAATAATTCTATGTAAGTCTATATAGACTTACTCCTAAAGTAAACAAATCTCTTTTTTATATATATAGATAAATATATAAAGAGAATATAAATCAATTTAATTAAAAATAACTTAAAAGAAGTTATTTTTCACCCTCGATCAGCTTTAATTTTTTTTAAGCTAACAATTTTAAGATCCATATTTAATCATTAGATTGAAAATAAAAAAAATAAATGCCATGGTCCACATAATCCCTTCTTTTCAAATGTTTGTTAAGGTCTTTCCATGATTGTTACTTACTAGAACATCACAGTTCATACAAACATACCCCGCAAAACTTCACCCTTCTCAACAATGCTAGCTTCTCCGATTTTTAAATTTCGCCTAAACGATAAACCAACAATTTTATCATCTTCTATCATATTCTTCCGAATTCTAAAGTTTAATCACTTTAGACATAAGTCCTTTTAACTTTTCTAAAGTTTAACCTTACTCCTTGATAGATGGAGTATGTGTTTCGATTTATTTTGATTTTAAAGTTATGCGGTTTTTATTCGAATATTTTTATTATAAAAGCAATTTATAAGTAGTAAGAATAATTTTTTTATCCGAGCAAAAGTGGCCTAAAATCATTTCTAAACTTTCTAACATGAAAATAGATATGTAAAAGATTACCTAAAATCACATTAAATATTATAAACTAAACATGCACATAGTTGTCCATTACCCTAATGGCATCAACATTCATTAAAAATAATGTTATTTTATGAGATGGGAAAAAATCACATCAAAAACTTAACTGTCATATATTTCCTTCATCATTGTCATCTTTTTCTTCTTCCAACAATGACAACTCCATAACATGTTTAGAAAATTTATTTGACAAAACCAATTCTAGCAGTCACCACAAAGCAAAGCCCCCTTACGGGGGATCCTCAGACATTCAGCAACCAATTTCAATGTGGAAGGAGTGCAAGAGGCCAATCAGAATCCCAATCCTTTTGCTCCGCTAGCTACACAGAGGTTACATTGTTGACCACCAAAGCATCATTTGCAAAGTTTTCAATACTTGGAACACCACTATGTTATGGTTGGTGAGGGTGGAAGGGTCATCAATAGAAACTACTAACCTTTCTTTTTAGAACTTTCACCAACACATGTTTGGAATTTGTTAGACTTGAATGTGAGTAAACCATATCGTACAAACTAGTAATAAACTTATATTATATTATAGTGAGAGTGGATGAATGTACTCCCTTATTTTAATTAAATTATTAAAGTATATTTAAAAAATATTATATTTTTCATTTCTAATTTTATAAATTGAATTCATTAATGATTATTTTTTACATTTATATTTTATTTTATTATATATATATATATATAATGATGATTATTAATTTTTATTTTTTTAAATAAATTACTCTCACTCACCTAAGTTTTATTTGGAATGTGACTGTTACAAACTCAAATGTGACAATGACCAATTTTGACTTCCATTTCCTTTATTAAGAAAGTTCTAGCTTCTCAAAGCAAATATAATCTAACACTCATAGCCCCCTGTAGTCGTGGAAAGTTGTGTGCCTTGGACTTGGTTACTAGTTGTTGCAATGTGCATTTTAATATTTATTAGTCAAATCAAGATGGGGAGATGGAAACACCGGGACTCGTGGCCCTCGATTTTTTTGTTGAGCTTGAGGGGAGAACAAATGTTAGTGAAAACTAGAAAGAGGATGGGGAATTAGCTAATAAACACTCGTCATTCTGGAATGAATATGGATGCAAATTGTAATGTCACCTAAGGTGACAAGTCAATATTAAACGCTAAAGCATTTATGATTACTGTTGAGTTTTAGTAAGGATAATATTAAAGCATTTGACCCTTAAATTCTTAGAAATTAAAATGAAGGACCGTGTCAATGTCACTTACATATTTCAGAGATTAAAATTGTTGTTTGCTGGAAAAATATTTTGTAATTTGAAAACGGGTCCTTTTAATTTGATATTTATTTGTAAGAGATTACAATTAATGGTTTTTATTTTTATTTTTATGCAAGTTGATTTATATGTCAATTCTGTAAGTGTCTTGAATTTTACAAAGCTAGTGGTTCATCTTTTTGGTGTTGAGAATTCAGTGGTTCCTTAGGTGGCTAATAAGGGTGTTTGAAACAATTGAATTCCAGAGTTGTTCTTACCGAAAATTTGTTGTAAAGATGATCCGCCAAGTAAGATTGGTGAGCCTTTTTCACTGGTATGTTGGTGTTCCAAGATGGGGGTGGTACGGTACCTGCAAAAGAGATTCCGATGCCAAAATTAGGGTTTGTATGAGTATGAGTCTTGTATAAATAATGCACGTACCTTGGTGCGAATTAGGGTTGTGTTGGGCCTTGGGCCCGAGATTAGTTATGATTTGATTAGATAGCGGATCTCGCCTAGACCGAAATCGCCCAGCGCATGTCCGAGGTCATCCTGCGCTGTGATACCGAGCTCGGCATGGCGGTACAGATAGTAAACTAGCCCCCCGAGTTCCAAAGACCGTAGGTCGAGGAGTTAAGACCGAGCTCGTCTAGTGGCCGTGACCCTTCGCGCACGCCTGCCTGTCGAGATGCCACGTGTCGCAACTATTGTCTCGTTTTTGAAAACGTACATGTGGCGCGTGAGTGAGGGTGACGGTTATGCGATTATGACTGGTGCTCGTCATAATGGAGGTCGTTAAGTGTGTCGCCAGCTATGCTCCCTGGCTGACACGTGTTGTGACCATTTAGATTTCGGAAAACCCTCTTTCTCTCTCTCGCGCCCTTTCTCATTCACTTTACTCTTTTTCGCCCTTTCAGCTTCTTGCGCACGCTGTCTTCCTCGCTTCCGTTAATCTTTCATCTTCGTCTTCTCTGTTTCCGTCGCCATTTTCGGTAATTGGGTTGTGCTCTTTCTTTACCGTTCTTTCGTTTGTGACAAGAGTACCAGGTACTTCGATTACTCTGTTCTCTCTTTCTTCTCCAATCTTCTCCTTTTTCCAGCCATCAAGAAAACAAAAGACTCGAAGAAGGAGAAGATTGGAGAAGAAAGAGAGAACAGAGTAATCGAAGTACCTGGTACTCCTGTCACAAACGAAAGAACAATAAAGAAAGAGCACAACCCAGTTGCCAAAAACGGCGACGGAAACAGAGAAGACGAAGATGAAAGATTAACGAAAGCGAGGAAGACAGCGTGCGCAGGAAGCTGAAAGGGCAAAAAAGAGTAAAGTGAATGAGAAAGAGCGCGAGAGAGAGAAAAAGGGGGTTTTCCGAAATCCAAACGGCCACAACACGTGTGAGCCAGGGGGCATAGCTAGCGACACACTTAACGACCCCCATTATGACGAGCACCAGTCATAATCGCATAACCGTCACCCTCACTCACGCTCCACCTGTACGTTTTCAAAAATGAGACAATAGTTGCGACACGTGGCATCTCGACAGGCAGGCGTTGTAACAGCCCAAGAACCCGCATGTAGATATTGTCCGCTTTGGCCGCAGCCCTCACGGATTTGTTTCTGGCAATGGCACGCATGCCACCCCAAAACGCGTCTACACAAGGAAGGTGTCCACACCCATATATATGGCATGCTTCGTTCTCCTTCCTAACCGATGTGGGACTATATCCACCCCCCCTCAAGGGAGTCCAGCGCCCTCGCTGGCACACCGGCCCGGGAACCGGCTCTGATACCAATGTAACAGCCCAAGAACCCGCATGTACTATACATATAAATAACCCTCTTTTCTCCCGTACCTGGATAAATAGTAACTTGGGCAGAACCTCCTCCTCTTTTTCTTAAATCGGAACCGGAACTAGGGCAGAATCTCCTCTCTTTCTTTCTCCCTTTCTATCTCTCTAGAATTTCCTTCTCTCTAGAATTATGAATTTTCAAAACCCTAGGCCCCTATTTATAGAAATTTTGAAATTACTATGCACTATTCATTAAAATAATATTATTTAATTAATTCTAATATTAAAGGCAGAATCTCCTCTCTTTCTTTCTCCCTTTCTATCTCTCTAGAATTTCCTTCTCTCTAGAATTATGAATTTTCAAAACCCTAGGCCCCTATTTATAGAAATTTTGAAATTACTATGCACTATGCACTATTCATTAAAATAATATTATTTCATTATTATAATATTAAAGTTACTATACACTATTCATTAAAATATTAGAATTAATTAAATTTTTAGAATTCTGAATTCCGCATCCCTCGTAGCCGCCCCTCATGCGCAGCCATTCACTATGCATGCATAGTAGAATACTATTCATACATACGTATACATGAATAGTATTCTACTATGCATGCATAGTGAATGGCTGCGCATGAGGGGCGGCTACGAGGGCTGCGGAATTCAGAATTCTAAAAATTTAATTAATTCTAATATTTTAATGAATAGTGCATAGTAACTTTAATATTATAATAATGAAATAATATTATTTTAATGAATAGTGCATAGTGCATAGTAATTTCAAAATTTCTATAAATAGGGGCCTAGGGTTTTGAAAATTCATAATTCTAGAGAGAAGGAAATTCTAGAGAGATAGAAAGGGAGAAAGAAAGAGAGGAGATTCTGCCCTAGTTCCGGTTCCGATTTAAGAAAAAGAGGAGGAGGTTCTGCCCAAGTTACTATTTATCCAGGTACGGGAGAAAAGAGGGTTATTTATATGTATAGTACATGCGGGTTCTTGGGCTGTTACATTGGTATCAGAGCCGGTTCCCGGGCCGGTGTGCCAGCGAGGGCGCTGGACTCCCTTGAGGGGGGGTGGATATAGTCCCACATCGGTTAGGAAGGAGAACGAAGCATGCCATATATATGGGTGTGGACACCTTCCTTGTGTAGACGCGTTTTGGGGTGGCATGCGTGCCATTGCCAGAAACAAATCCGTGAGGGCTGCGGCCAAAGCGGACAATATCTACATGCGGGTTCTTGGGCTGTTACAGGCGTGTGCGAAGGGTCACGGCCACTAGACGAGCTCGGTCTTAACTCTTCGACCTACGGTCTTCGGAACTCGGGGGAGCTAGTGTACTATCCGTACCGCCATACCGAGCTCGAGCTCGGTATCACAGCGCAGGACAACCTCGGACATGCGCTGGGCGATCTCGGTCTAAGCGAGATCCGCTATCTAATCAGATCATAACTGATCTCGGGCCCAAGGCCCAACACAATCCTAATTCACACCAAGGTACATGCATTATTTATACGAGACTCATACTCATACAAAATCGGAATCTCTTTTGCAGGTACCACCCTCATCTTGGAACACCAACGTACTAGTGAAGGAGGCTCACTGATCTTACTTGACGGATCATCTCTACAGCAGATCTCCAGTAAGAACAAGAGTTAATAGGAATTTCAACAAATTACATATGAACAGTGAGAAAAAAGAGCATACATTACATGCATGGATGCTTATGCTATTTATAAAGGCTGCCTTTATGATATCAGAGCCGCGGAAAGGAAGTGACAATCTATTATTGTAATAAATTTGGCATTTAATTATTTTTTTAGAGTAATACTGTTCAGTACCAAAAACACGTATACAAAGCAACTATTTTTTGATATCTGTCAAATGTTAAAATTTATCTTTCCTTTTTATAATTTTCAAATATAGCAAATAAAAAACAGCCACATCTATTAGTATTATTAGATTCGTGCGGTTTTTCTTCTTACTAGATAGCAAGTCACTAATTTAAAAAGGTTTTAGTTAAGTTTTTAACTTTGAAGAAGATGCCATTAATTCTTTTTAAGCTAATTTTTTCCCTTAAAATTTGAAGGATTATTTCCACTTTTCTACTTCAAATTATTTAATTTCGCGAGTCATCGGAAAGGCAAAGCCATTTTTTGGGGGTAAGACTATATCTTTGTAGAGGATTGTTTTAGGTACAATCACATTGGCTATTGTCATATCGGTGACGGTGAGAAACGAAGCTGTTTCTCCTTTGTTTTAGGGTTCTCGAATAAACTTTAAAATTGCAGAAATTCATTACTTCATATATGGAACCTTATATGTTGAGAAATAATGAACCCAATTTATATATGTCAGTAAAATAATGGTTCTATTGGGGTAACAATCAAAATAAATTGTTATATAACTCAGGCTAGTTTCTACTGCTCCTAATAGAAATTCTTGAAATTTGTCCAGTCTTACATTGCTTTGACCCATAAGATTTGAAGAGCTGAAATCAAAGATTTGAAAATTACTATAACGTATTCTATATGAAGATTTTTATGGGTTTTAGCATGATTGGCTAAATATTCTCTTCATAACAGATGGAATTCGACTTATTGTCTTTACAAGATTTTGCTAACTCAATCCCTACCGAATGGTTTGATCTAAGCATTTTGTACTTCTCAGTTTAGAAAAAAAAAAGTTTAATACCCTTTTAATCCTTTTTATTTTGAACTTTACTCGTTTATATATATCATTTGTTTCTTTTAGTTTATATAATTACATAAATTCTACTTTTTAATCTATATAGAAATATGGGATGGTGAATAAAAGAGAACTAAATAATATTATAAGAATTAAAATGAAACATTTTTAATTATAAAAATTAAAAGACAAAGTTCATAAAATTACAAGGACTAAAAAAATAACTAAGAAAATAACAATTGTGTCTGCTATTAGTTCAACTTTAAAGTTTAAGCTAGAAAACATCGTATTGGAAGATTGAGTCCTGATGCTTAGTACGAAGAAAAGTCACACGAACCTTATGCGAATAGATGTATAGCGTGTTTGCATTAGTGTTAGAAACGTGAAAAATCACGTTTGATCAGAAGCAATAAACAATAGTTTCTGCGTAACATATTTCCAAAACACACTAGTAGTCGCTTTTTATCGGTTATTTGAAATTCCAAACACACTAGTAGATCGGTTATTTGAAATTTTTTAAAAAAAATTAACATTTGACAGAAATCACAATGTTTGCTTCGTATAAGCCTGTTAAGGGTCCGGTCAAATATTTTTGGTACTAAAGTAACTAAACAGTATTACTCTTTAAATTACTAAACAATTAAAAACATTTTAATAGAAAACCTAAAAAAGAAATCTAGACTCTTCAGAGTAGAGTTTTAAGGTAGATTATTAAAAACGATTGTGGTTGATACATGTACGGAAATGGAAGAATTAATATGAACCATGAAGAAAAGATCCAAACATACTAATAAAAGTGTGATAAACGTAATAGATTGTGGTGAAGATGAATCCAAGAAACCGATATAAGAATTTGTGTTTGTTTTAGTTCATATAGAGCATGCAGAAAGCAGAAGTATATGTTTGTTTATTGAGAGGGAAAAAAGAAAAGAAAAAGAAGAGAAGATTACCAGATGAGGATGGAAAGGCAGCATAGAGAAAAGGAAAGAGGAGAAAAAGAGGAAAAACAGTGGTATGGGAGGTGTAGGGAAGAAACATACAAACAGCATGTCATGTTATAAGCCTTAATTCCTTCCCAATCCCCCCATACCCTTGCCTTTCCCCTATTTTGTCTCCCTTTTCCCCTCTCTCTCTCTCTCTCTCAAATGCCTCAACATTCATTGAGAAGGAGAATGAAGGCTTTTGAATTGAAGTTGAAGGAGGGTATAAGATGTAATTATAATACAAGAAAGGGTGGATAAAGGTCAAGGAGCCTTATGTTATACAATAATGGTGCATGATGTCGACAAAAGTTGTTGGGAGTAGTGGAAAACGAATCTTATCTCATAATGGGCCCTCCCTGTCTCTCTATTATTACCCATCACGGCCCATTCTTCAACATTTTATACTACTCCTCAATGCTAACAGTTAATAAATTAATTCGTCAAATTTAACTAACAATAGTTAAATATATATAATTTTATTTGAATCAAGTTTGACTGGAAGAATCAATTCTCAAATTCTCAGCATGAAAATACATTCTAAAATTTTAATTATTAATAATATGTATTCTTTACTTTACTTGTATTAAAAATTTAATAAAGTGTTATTATTAATATAGAAATAAGACAAATTATTTAAATTTAAATTATGATGATAAAAAAGAGAGAAAAAATGACAAAATTATTCTTTGAAGTGCGACATAAATCTAAGAAAAAAATGTTTTTATTTGTTTTTATTAGCGCAGCTTGGTAGCCTGTATAGAAGTAAAATTTTCGGTTACAATTCTATATCCAAACCGGAAAAATAATTGAATTTTATCAAGAAATATAATTTTATTTCAGTATATTTATAGTGTAAAATTTTGGACACTATTATTTATTCACATTGTTACGTATAATAAATTTATTAATTTTGAAAAAATATATTTTAAATTTTTATGTTTTCAATCAAATATAATTTTTATTTTATAATAACTATCTTAAAAATTACTTTGGAGAGGATTTTGAATGAATTGATAGTAGAAAAAATATTAATTGTGCGATAATTAAACTTGAAAAATATGAATCTTTTGTCTTACCCGAGCACCCTTTAAGAAAAGGTTATTGGATCATAAGTCTCTTACCTTGGAAGCCCAGCCCAAAGATTGGGTCATAGAAAGAGAAAGACTTTGAAAAGCAAAAGGCGTTGACGTCACGTGACTATGTTGATTGCGCTAATAACACGGAACGCATCTCTCTATACTCGTCGCCTTCACTGCTCCAACCTTTCTTAATTCAATATTACTGCTTTTAATTAAGCTGCTATTAAATCATCTCAACTTCTCTCATCATTAATCACTTCATTTTCATTCTTTCTCTTTGTATTATGCAATACTTCCAACTTCCAACCCTCTAACTTTATGATTTTTTTAATAAATTATTTTTAAACTAATATTCAAATTCTTTTTTAAGTTAACATAACTTCACTTACTTTATTTTTTAATTATGTAATTTAAAATATATTTTTTTAAACATTATATTTATTTTTTTAAAATTTTTTTTAGTCCTTATATTTTAAAATATATTTTTTAAGTTTCTATAGTTACATTTTTTTTATAAAAAAAATAGCCTTTATTATTAATTTTTTAACATTTTTTTTGTTTTATATTGATGCGATATAAATTTTCATTTTAAAATAATAAAAAAAACTGTTTTAATAATAAACGTTGCATGTAAGCGTACATATAACAAAAGACATAATTAAAAGTAATTTTAATAAAATATTGACATCAAACGCATAAATTTAAATTAAGATTTCAATCACATTAATAAAAAAAAGATAATGTTAAAAAAAATAACAATAAAGACTAAAATAATTAAAATAATATAAGCATAGTTATATATATATTTTTATATAATATATATTTAAATTTAAAATACTTTTTATATAAAGAGTCATTATTTATTATATCACTTTAAATTCACGAAATGTCAGGACGGACCCTGATAAGTTATATTAACTTTATGTCTTAAATATTTCAAGAGACAATTTTGTAATTTATAGTAGTTTATTTAATTTATGAAGTTATAAATTATTATAATTAAAGGATAAAAAATGTGTAAAGAAGTAAACCATATCATTATCCAATAGAATATCAAAAGTTGTTAACATATGTAATTCAAAGTATTATTGTGTTAAGTATTAAAATTCAATCTACACTTTGAAGCATGTGTGATTATTTCATAACAAAAACAAAATCACAAAAACCAAACTAAACTTCAATACGTGATAATTAAACTTAGTGAGGCACATGTTGGTTGAAGTTGAAGCCTGCATTGGCCAATAAAGAGGCGAAGGATCTCAAATGTACGTAAAGGATAGTTCCAAACCTAATACAGCTTGGAAACATACTCGTTGGAATCAGTCTCAAGCATGATCATAGTCTGGGTTGCGGGTGTGACAAATAATGTTCTACGAAATGAGCCCAGAGAGTGTTTATTTTAGCAAACTTGAAATAAGTTGATAGAGAAAATTCATTTTTTTTAAGTGATATCTTGAAATGAGTTGACAGAGAGGGAACATTTTGAGCAGAAAGGGTGAAAGTGTCTTGTATTAAGTGGGCACTATATATGATGAAGCTGTTCAAATGAGTGGCCATGAGTAAAAATTTAGTGTTATGCACAGTTTAAGTTAATTTAGCAAAATAATTACCGTTGAATCTCTCTAGATAAAAATCAAACGAATATTTAGTAATCAATTTATTATTGTGATTGAAATTGTGTTCGGTGAATGTATAAATATTTTATACTTCGTGATTCAAATTGCATTCATTCACAATGAAAATATTTTGAAGAAAGACCAAAGATGGACATACTCTTCAAACCCGTGTGCATGAATCGTGTTGTATAACATGATCGTTAAAGACAAACGATATAGATATGTTGTCATTTTTTATATATTATGATTATGTATACAATCACATATCAACAACTAAAGTATTTTATGTTTTTCATCACAATTTTGCAAAATATTTACAAAAAAAGGGTACATGTTTGTGAAAAATAAATTTATTTAATGTCAATTGTATGAACCACAAAATGAAACCTCAAATATTATGTAACATAAGGCTTATAAAAATAAGTTGAAGAACTCATTTAAAGAATCAAACATTGAAATTGAAGACGCTCTAAAGAGTATTCGTAAAATATAAATATATAACACTTGTCTTAAAAAGAAATAAACATAGTCTGTAAACTAGTTAATTAAATGTGTCCATACCTAAAGTATTGAACAAATCACTCAAATGACTAGTATCTTTGACAAAATGTAAACAGCAGGAAATTGAAATTACGGGGAAGGTTCCACATAGGTTTAATTAATAATTTTCACAAAATGCAAACGGTAAGATTCCATATTGAAGAATAGGGGTGAGCATTAAACCGACACCCGAACCGAACCCGAAAAACCCGATAAAAAATATTGTTTTTGGGTGGGTTCGGGCGGGTCTTATGGGTAAATCGGGTTAAAATTTTGATTTTATACGGGTTATATTGGGCGAGTTCGGTTTTAAATTTTTAAACCCGCCAAAAACCGAACCCAACCGAAAATGAGATAAGTTTAAATTTTTATTACTTTTGTATAACTAAATAACAATGGTCCAAACTTAAAAGTTTTTATTTCAAATATAATATAGCCATCAATTTGTAACTTATTTTTTTCCTTTTTCTCATAACTTAGATATTTATTTTGTCTTCTCCTTCCTCATTCAACTTCTCAACACACTAGTCCATTTTTAGAGTTATCTTTTTGTTTCTTTCTTTGTCTTTCTTTTCCATCTTCTTATCTCCATTTTGAGTACATTTTGTGTGACTGTGATTTCTTATGATTTTGTAATATAACTTTATATTTCTTTTTCATGTAACAACTATGAATTTTGTTATCTTTTATTTTTGCTTCTTTAGTTTGTAAATGTTTCAACTACGAATCTACTTACACCATCTATTGTCACCTTCATTCTATTTTTATACACTATTTTAAAAATATTTTTTATCGTTTTAAGCTTCATCTTCCTTAAGATAAATTGGTTTACAAAAAAATTCAAACCCGATTATACCCACCCGCTTAAATCCGAATCCGTTTCAACCCGAACCGCCTCAAATCGAAAGCTCAGTCGGTCGGATATGGGTCACATTTTTTCAAAGTCGGTTAACAATGAGTTGGACATTTTTCACCCGAACTCGACCAAAGCCACCCGTTGCTCACCCCTACTGAAGAAATATTTGTATATTATTACTCAAGCTCCTTTGAGAATGAGAAGTCAAATTACTCAAACATTTCAATTGTATATATACCATTGCTTTTTTTTTTACTAATCATATATTGTAGGTGAAAAAATATTTACTATTTTTTATCAGAAAATTCATCTGATCACTTTTAATAGAAAATTTAGCTTTTGTTTTTCTATCTTCAAATCTTTCAAGTCTTATTTAAAACAAAAAAAATGACATTTGATAGATATATAACTGGTTTTTCCGATAAAAGGAAGCAATGACATCAACAGATAAGCATTTCGCATATTATTTCTCAGAACATAATACCGAACTTTGAAAAATAACAAATAGATGACGAAATAACAGATACGTTTTATTGGGTCAAAAAACACTGCTCGTTCATTCCATTTAAATTAAATGGCTCGCAAAATCTGGTTAGTTTAATCAAGAATCTATGTAACTTGGATAAAAATCTGGAATGAACTTTATTACATGTTATAGTACTAGTCGTCCCAAACTATTAAAAATGTGGAGTAAATTGGAGTCATAGATCTACGAATCAACCCAAGATTGAAAGATCATATGGGTTTAATAAATTAACATCTGTGTATATTAAGATCTTGTGGATCTAATAAATTGGCATCTGTGTGTAATATATCATACGCATCTAAGTGATCTAACTGATCATCTATAACAACACATATCTACTAGATCTTAGATAATTTGTTAACCCATAAACATGGAGAACGATAAATAATGAAGGGTTTCTTGTTTTTTAACGAAAGTTGGTTGTAGAAGCCACATGTCCAGCAAAAACAACAAAAGTTAACACGACATAAATATTAAAAAGAACGATCAGAGGACCCTTCATTCTTAATTTCTGACACCACTTGCCCTACTGCATGCGTTGTGTCTTAATCTTATCTGTACTCAAATTCAAATTTACATTTTCTGTAATCAATCAAAAAGTGCAACATCAATCTCTACCGTTCATTTTTCTTATATTAAAGTTTAATGAAATATAAGTTTAAAAATACTTCAACCCTTCGATTATGAATGCAAGACCTGAAGTCATGTAATCAACTGCACAAAATCATACTCCATTAATCTGAATTCTGAACAGTTTTTAAACATCAATATTAAGTAAACGACTTTATTAACATAAATATTTAGAAATGAAATTAAATAAATAAATAAAAATAATTAATGAAAGATCTGATCTGACGTTCACGTATATTTTCTCTCTTCTGCATGGTACATTGTTGATCGAGTTGATAAAATTTACTATAGACAGTAAAATAATATTTTTTTTCTCTAAATATTTAATATAATTATATATTTAAGATTCAAATTCAATATTATTAATTAAGCCAAAATAACCTTATAACAATTAATTCACATGTTGGTCAGTAAAGTAAAACTATTTAAGTTTAATTATTATTTTGGCTACTGTAATTTTATAAACTTTCTTTTAGTCTATTTAGTTAAATATGTTTTATTTTAATTTTTATACATACTCTTTTTTTTTTAAAAATAAAATAAAATTGACGTCTATTACTATAAATATTAAAAAGTAAAATTTATGAAATTGAACTAAATAAATACAAAATTAATAAGAATTAAAACAAAATATTTTTTACTATAGGAACTTCGATCGACATGAAATTTACCAAATTATAGAAATCAAAATTTTAATTAAAATAAATGTTTATAAAAAGTATTTATTACAATTTTATAATTTTAATGTAATAAGTATTTAATTTTGCGGTTAAATAAGTTGACTTTAAATTATTATAACTTTATTGTTTTTTTTAATTGCCATACAATGCTATTAAATACGCATTAAATTAAGTCATTCAATTATTCAAAAATTTATTAATTTTTTATCAAAAAAATATTAAAATGTTGACAATGTGCTTTGAATTTAATTCTATATATATATATATATATTATCCAATTTAAGCATTAGAAAAAATGTTTTAAAATACACAAAAGTATTTATTTTTAAAGATAAATCATTAGTTTAATCATTAAAGTATTTCTCTCTCCACTAAATAGTCTTTAAATAATGAAATCAGATAAGTAATTTATGTGCAACTTTGATTTTGATGCTTGCCAATTTTTGTTGTTTTTGTTTTTTATTTCTTTAAATTTTAACATATTATTTTTTATCCTTGTAATAAAATGACTGAATTTTTATTTTAATCTTAATAAAATATTTTTATTTGATCTTAATCTCTCTAAAATATGAATATATTTATTGTTACAATAATCATTTTAAATTAAATAAATAATATACAATTTAGGAATTTAAAAGTTATCAGATAACTCTCATGTCACTAATCGATGAATCTTAACTTTCAGTTAAACATATGATTACTTAATGAGTGTCATATAATGGTAGGAACCAAAAAAAATAATTTCATATTTTGAAGGATAAAAATTAAAGAATTGTTTTTTATAAAAATCAAAAATAAAATTCACTCATTTTATAAGAACTCAAAACATATTTAAGTTTATTAAAAAAGTATACTACATAGTCTCCTAAATATTAAAAATTAAATATATTTAATGATTATTTATATAATTTTATAACTTTAAAAATTATTTATAAGAAAGAATAACACTCAAAGCACTAAATTAATTATTTATTCAATCAAGAAGATATAACTCAAATGATTGAGTGAGGATATAAGTATTGTAAATCCTTGAGTATTTAATGCGAGGTCTAGAGGTGGAGGAAATTGTTTCCCCTCCACCTGAGGTGGAGTCTGAGGTGTTAGCGGACATAGCTGGAGGTCCGTTTGTTAGATTGTAATTTTGTTTTGTTTTTCTTTTTGTCGGTACTTTACCAAAAAAAAAAAAATCCTTGAGTATTGAATTTGACTCCATATTTTATATATATATATATATATATATATATATAATAATAATAATTATTATTATTATTATTATTATATTATTTATTCAATTTTTAATTAAAGATGAATACCAATGTTTGTTGTTTGTTGATTCGATTGGTGTTGTGGTTGGCCCTGTTTAAGATATAAATAAGGTCTCATATCGATAAAATAAAAAAAGAAATAGTAATTTATAAGACACGTATACTCCAATGATAGAAAGGCCTAAAAGCAAAATCGTGAGGACTTAAATGTAAAACAGACAATATCTCACCATTGTAGAGTTATGTGTAAATTAACTTTAATATAAATATATCCAAACAAGCCTTCAAAAAATAACCCTAATAGGTCCTCAAGCTTTAAAGTCTTAACTTCGAGTATTGGGTTTGATAAAAAAAAAATGACCCTCAGAGAGATAATCTTAATGTAATTGAAGTTCAACTAATCCCTCTTATACCTTGTTTAAAATCAAATTTGTTTATAATTTTCTTTCCACTTTTTTTTTTGGGTGATGACTATGCATTGTTAATATAAAAACTTTTACACGGTGTAGACTAATAAAAAATATTATTAATATGATTTTTAAGATAATTATTATAAAAAAATATAAAGTAATTTGTGATTAAAAATCCAATGTTTTACATTATTAATGCATTTTTTTTATTATTATCATAATTGCGTATAATTGTAATAAATTAGGGAGTTGCTCCTATAAATTTGAAATATTGAATGGTTTTGAAAGGTTTCCTATGTAGATCAATTAATTAAACAAATGTAAGATAATAATGTTATATTAACTTTCCTAATAATTTTTCTTTTGTTGATAAATTCTTTTCAATGAAACCTTAACAAATCGTAAGATATTGGTTTGAGATCAAAGTAAAAGAAGATAACAACTTGAGATCTTTCCAAAATTAGCATCAACTTTATCTTCTTTTTCTCCCTCTAGTAGTTTTGGCATTGCGAACAACTTCTAACCCTTGTTCTAATATGAAGATTTTTTTTCACAAGAATACGAATAATGGAAGTAGACATAATAGCGAGCACTAAATTTTAAATCGAGTGACAACGTAAAAAATAAAAGGAGGTAATAGTAAAGAATTTTCAATTGTAGGGTGTACATGTTTAAGTTAGAATTTCCAAAAATTAAAAAAAATGCAATTTTTTTTGTAAAAAATTAAGGACCAAATTAAAATATACAATAGTTCAATATTAATACAATGCAAAGTAATGATTGAAAATTGATGACGTGACAAAAAGTCAAACGACAATTCTAAAACCCTCTCAAAATGTTAGGATAAGGTAGAAATTATCAATGTTATAGACTGAGATGTAAGTAGACTATTTTTAATGATAAATTATTAATATATATTATATTTTTTCAAAAACAAATGTTTATACAAGTTCTGTAAAATGTTTATACAATTCAAGTTCTAAAAAATTAATGAAATACTTGGATATTATATATTGACTCATTCATGGTTATGAAAACAGCGAATATAAATTTTACATAAATATTGTTACCATAATATTTTCACACGTAGTTGTTTGCGGATTCTGCTTCTATTATGTAGCGCTGCTTTTGAAGGAAAAAAGATGCCGAAGAGCTTCTACTATAGGTGTCTGGGTTCTCACTTCTAAGCCTGGCCCAATTCAAAGATGCGTCAATATATCTACAGTATCTCTTAGTTTTTGTTGGTCTCTGTTTATATGCACAAGACCAGCTCGGCATATTTTATTGCATAGATAAATGTTCGAAGTCTCTAGCTAGGCTACCAGTGTCAAGTATATATGTCCTATCATCTGGAAGCCCAAATAAACATGATAGCATATCCTAACTTAGTTCAGGCCCATTTATTTCACAGGACAAGGAAGGAGTAAACTACTATCTTGAGTCAGGAGACACCTAGACCTAGAGATTAGTTAGAGTCAGATTACTGCATGCCTGTTTATTTTAGATTTTCAACATTATAAACCATGATAGAATAGAAGCTATTAGTTATAATTTTTACATGTAATTTTTACTTTGATTCACGTTTTGAACATGGAACCAAATACGCACTAGGTAAAAGTGCATGCTTATTTCATGACCTGATCTCTTAAAACCTAAAAGGACATATAAATTTATTTGATAAACAAATGGAAGTGAAATATATTCGTATTAAAAAAAAAAGTACAGGCAGCTAAGAAATAGACTACACTAGAAACATTACAACCGCAATGAGAAGTTGCTTTCTTTGCAAAGTATCAAATGGTATCATTGCAAAAGTACCAAAAAAAAAAAGTAAAACCAAAAAAAGTAGTATGATTACAAAGAATACTTTCTCTTTGGTTGCTTGGATTGGGAACATGAGACGTATTATGTATGTAAAGTTCAAAAATGAAAATGTCAAACTTGACGGGAAGAAAAAAGAAAGACACGATCGACGACTACTGACCACATTCTCCCCCAAGAATCCTGCTCTAGATCTCATCTTGCCGCAAGCCTCCTATTTTTGTTTTGTTTTTGTTATTTTAGGCTTACTTTTCATTGGAAAAGTAATTATTATTTAGGTGGTGGTTGTCCATGTTTGTAATTACACAATGAAGAATATTATTATGTACCATTTACGTTTACTCTGGCCAGCAGACTATCTTTCGAGCTTCATTGTTCTGGGCTTAGGCTGTGATACGACAGCTTTCTCTTGCTCAGTAAGTGCATGGCGGAAATGGCATCTATGGCCATAAGGGCAGACAACCCCAGCAAGGACCATCCTGCAGACCTCAGTTTTGTAGCGTGGGTGGCGGATGACTGGGCGAAGCTCCCCAATACCGTGAGCAAATTGGCAGTGGTCTCCATATGGGCATGTGCCAGTTTCTTGCCACTTATTGCACAGCTCAGTCTTGAACATCCCTTGGTTATACACTACCATTTCAAGAGGCTCTTCCTCTTTCTGCCCTCCACGCACATATACCTTTTGCTGTACCATAGCATAGCAACATACACAAAAAATCAACAACCAAATAGCATAAATTAACAATTAAAAACAAATAAATAATCCTCCCTATTCTTCAGAATGGCAACAATCAGATCTAGCTAAATTAGATATATATCATCGACGTATTCTCACTAAATGTTCCATTTACAACTTCAACCATATAATTGTCAAATGGTTTTCTAGATTATATGCTTGATTATGCATTTATATTTCGGGATCCACGTGCACAATATATTATGTATACCTTCCACACGCACTAATTACGTTAGCTACTAAAATGACATCTTTATGTTCTTGGCTGACAAAGACTTTTCATCATACAATAAAATATATTTGCATCAATTTCACCCTACCAATAAAAATCGATAAAGTCATCTCACAGGTCATTAGGTATTTTTTGTTTGTGGCTATTAAAACGTTGAACTTACAAACCACTACCAACAGAATGACAGATCTTCACAGTGCTTGTCTATCATAAATATTTTAAAAATTTAGAGGTGCAAGAATAATAATAATAATAAAACTATTTAGTGGACGTTGTATGGCTAGCTCCATCTATATTTTTAGTCTTGCTATTTTATATTTCAAAATTCAGAGATTGTGAAAAATAATTATTCAATCACTTAGATATATAATACTAAATACCTATGGCTCCATGTATCCAGAATAATTTTACTCGGAACATGATAGAACCCCACCTAACGACCCAAAAGCCCAGGATGCTGGCCACCAAACAGGGTTACAACTGTCACAGAAAGGTTTGGGCTACTACTACTTTCTTTTATGCCTCACAGCAACTTGAGCTAATGGGTCCGGTGAACCCGAATGCTAACTAGAGTTGCACACTTCCAAAACAAGCACACGCAAATGAAAACAACAACCACAAACCACTCCATTCGTTGCAGCTACCAGGTAATGACATAGACAAGCAAGGTTTTACTTCTTTTGAAAGGAAAATAATTAGCAACTAACAAGCACGTCAAGTACGGTAAATAACGATAAAATCAATAATCTCACCGCAAAACAAATAAGATAATAATAATATCAATAATTAATAAAAAAGGAAGTTAGCATGTGTGTGTGTCCTTACAACGGCTTCAGGTGGAGTGGCGGAGGTGCGTGGACGAGTGGCACCTTTGTTGCGAGAGGCGTTATTGTTGGCGGCTAGAGCCGCAGACTGAGCCATCTTCAAGTAGCCATTGGACCTCACAGATATGCTCTTAGGGAGAGAGAACCTCTCCACTTCCACCACGTTATTCTCAATAACGCTCGTTGGACTCTCGTCTGAAATTTCCTGCAGCTCCTTGTTGCCATTACTATTCATGTTGTTATGACTATTATTAATATTGTTATTGTTGTTATTCCAATCGGCGCAGTTCTCTTTACCCTCTCCAATGTGCAGGCCGCGGAAGCTGTGCGCCACATCAAACAGCGTCGGTTGCGGCTGGCCGGAGGAGCCGCCGCCGCCATACTGGTTCTCCAGCGAGGCCTGGATGACGAGGTGCAGCTGCTTCTGCAGCTCCTTGTTCGCCGCGCGGAGCTGGCCGTTCTCTTGCCGCAGAGCCTCCACCTCTTTCGAAGTCTCCACGAGGCGACTCAGGCACATGCTGTGACGGTTCACCATGTCCTGGTGCTTCTGAATCACGCCCGAGTCGTACTGAGTTGACTCGGAGTACGGATACAGCGAAACGCCACCGCCGTTCGCGGAGAGTGACGCAATGCTGTCGTTCGACAAGGCCGAGTACAGTGAGCTGTAGACGCCGCCGGGTGACGAAATTTGACCGGCGGTGACGGCGCCGAATCCGCCGTTGGCGGAGGGGGAGCAAGCGTCCTTATTATGCATCTCTGCGCTGCAAGATCAGGCAATAAAGATAGTAAGAAAAATTTCAGAAACGTGACGGTCGTTTAATTAGTTAACTGGATCCTTCGATCGATCGAGCATTAATTAAGTCATGTTTATATAAAATTTCAGATCATAATAAATTAATAACCGGTTCGTTAAAGTTTCAGAGAGTGCGATCGAAGAAAATAACGAAGAACTAATTAGGATTATTCAAGAAATGTCGATGAAATGATCGGTAAGTCCAACATGCAAATTATTGTGTGAGAAAGTTAACTCAGAGGGAAATTGCGTTGAGATTAAAGAAGCTATACTCTCCGAAGAAGAAGCGGAAAATCTGTTGAAAAGCGCTCACCTCGCAGCTGGTTCTGAGGTTCTCTTTTAGAGTGAGGAATTTTAGAAAGAGAAAGCGATTTGAGAGAGAGAGAGAGGTGGAGGGAGAGATTTTATAGTGGTGATGGTTGAGGCGTGTGTGTTTGGTGCGAGGGAAAGAAAGAAAGAAACCGTCTCTGACACACTTCCTAACAGAATGCTCTTTCGGACCTTATGCTATTTTCGCGCCTTCCCCTAATTACCCCTACTCATTTCCAAAGATCGGAGAAATCTTTTTGGCCTTTTTTGGTATTTTAACTTGGTGTCTTCCTTCAAACTCGAATTCCTCTCTTAAGTATTAGCGGGTCATAATATTCTTTCTTTTTGTTTTATGAAATAATAATAGTGTTCAGTTTGCATCTTACGGGTACTAATTTGATTCCTGCAACCCTTTTCATTTCGTCTAAACTCAATTCACCCACATAATAAACTATAATCTTTTTAGCAATTATTGTTATATACATCCTTTTCTATTCATTTGTTCTTAAATAATACTATATATAAATTAATGTTTAATGTCGAATCCATATGCACTCACATCAATAATTACTTAATGCAGAAACCAGCTAGTACGGATTTTTGTTAATTACTGTCTTTGTTAGGAAGCACTACTATAAATAAGATAAATACATTATTAATATTAAATATTATATTTTTAATTGAAAATTCTATTTTAAATTTTTTGAACAGTACGTACCTTAAAAATAATGGCTGAGAAAATCAAAGTAATATTCTATATAAGTAAATGTATCACTTGAAAATTGTTGATACGACCAAAATATGTAGTTGAACCGGCTCAGCGAATTGACATCTTGCACGGATTTTTATTCACCTGAAATATTTCTTTAAGCGCATCATACATTTTTAAGAATTCAAATTTTAAATCCAAGTACTAATCATGGTAGAAGTTAGATTGATGTTACATATAAAATAATCATACAACAAACACTAAATTTATAAATTCTTGGAATGTTTTTTAAAAACTAGTGATATCGATGTGATGTTTATAAGTTAATTCTTATCATTAAAGGACATCAATTTGGTCATAATAAATAAATAAATTTTGGACAAAGTAGGTGTTAAAGGAACTTATCATTTAAGGACGAAATGGATATTTTAAAAAGCCTTCAAAGAACAAAATGAAAGTTTTCTTAAAATCGCATATGCAGATATAAACTAAAACTACAGACGCCAATAGCTGGAGTTGGAAAAATAAAATGTTATGGTTTTTAATTAGTCTAATGAAGATTCAATCACATCAAATTGCTACATTGGGTCCACCTTATATGATTTTGAACATAAGATAAAAAGAAGTAATATTTAATTGGTTGTAACAGAAAGATAATAAGAGGCGGAAAGAGTTTAGAGGGCGTATTCAAGGTGCAGCTAGTTGCGGTTAGAGCAGCATTTGATTATATAATGCTTGAATTTGAAGTTAGTAATTTCATGGAGGGTAGTGGCTGGTGGTCTAGGCTTTGCATTGGTTTCCCATTTTCAAGTCAGGAAGTAAGTGGATTAAGACACTTCCACATTAATTCATTTAAAGCCCATCATGGTCTTTCTTTCTTTCTATATGGAATTGGAGGGATTGCTTCCTTATCACATTTACAACAACCTCTTCCTCTATTCGCTACTCTATCAAAGTCTGGTATCGAAATGTTTGTTGAATAAAATAACACTCATCCAAATAGATGCTCTCGTTAATTTCTTTCTCGATAGGCAAAACCCAAATCCCTTCCCACGTGTCATGGTTGTTAAGTTAGCCATACAATTCTTCTCAAATAATATCTTTTCATAAAACAAACAATGGTCAGGTTGTCTTTCCCTATCATTACAGCTTTGGTCACACTGCTAAAAGCTCAATTAGTTGTTCTTAAGTTTCATCAAGTCTCAAGACCAAATCGCAAATCTCCCTTTCTCTACCAGTCTCAATGCGCATAGCTGCAACTGAAAATGGCTGCTTGTATGCACAATCTCCTAAAGTTGAATTGAATTGGAACACAACTGAGTATAGGTAGATTATTTGGTAAAAGGGGTTACGATGGGTAAGGTAACATTTCAAATATCAGGTAAAAATGCAAAAAGGGTTGACTAAACTTAACTATCAAGAGACCCCAAGATCTGCAACACACATGATTTACTAAGAATCAAAAACCATAAAAACGTCTGCTATGGTTAACCAGTAATATTTATGTACGTATATAGCCATATAGGTTTTTCATCGGTCCATATATATATGAAAAATAACAACTTACTCTTTTAAACATATTCTTTGACTAAAATTTATTGAAATTACAAAATTGTGCTGGTCTTATTTAAAGTCTCACTTATAATTTTATAATTCTCAATAAATTTTAATGAATAATACAATAAGTTTAAAAATAATGTGTTGATTATTATGAAAACAATAAATTGAAATCATGTAATCATATATGAATAGTAAAAATTATAAGTGAATTGGTGTTCACATGACTATTTTAAAAAGTTATACATATTTTTCTTTTAATCTTAATCATCTAAGAATGATCGTATGATTGAATGGTAAGACTTACTCCCTGTGTATATAACCGACCACATAACATAGGAATCGATTTATTAGACTTTTAACAGGAAGTGAATTGAAATTTAGGGAAGAAATTATTCAGAATTTATTCCTATTAACACATCAATGATTAACTCTTTCGGTATGGGGTGTAATAATATGTTACGATATTTTTTATGCTATATATTTTACAATATATAAACGGACAAAATGTGCATGAAATTGAAAGAATCAGTTGATGAAGTGAACATAAGCTTCATGATGTGGAACAGTGTGGGGTGTAGAATAGAGAGAGATATCTACATTGCAAAAGTCAATTGCTTTCAGCCTTAGCAATGCCTTTCACTCTCTTTCTTACATTAGCTCCAGTTTTCCTGGATAGAAGTCGAAATTGCTTCTCATGCCTGGAGGCAAAAAGAATATAAATATGATAAAATACATATAATCTAAAAATATTTCCAGGGATAAAATGCATAATTGCTGGTACTAAATCAATGTGGTAGCAAATTCAAATGTCAAAATTGACAATACTAAGATGAAGATCTAACAGGTATGTGGCGACAATACTGGTATTAAAGCAAGGCTAAAGTAAGGCACTTAGCACTCAGAATTCACAATTGAGATTTTTTTCTCTTTATAATATACTTCATATGACATTTCCTTTAGGCTCCACATGTGCAGTCTCCAATTCAACTTAACTACTTGAATAAGCCTTCCCTTCACTGTAGGGAGAAAGAGCACTGTCATCATGGTCAGTGCAACTGCTTTCTGCATTGAATCTCAAAACAGAGAATGGTTGAATTGTATCCATGCTTCTTGGACAGTACTGGTTGAGATGATTCATATCCTTGTTCTCATTATCGGATTGGGAGACAGTAATGAATGCAGCTGCTGAAGAATCCTTTCATGACAGAAAAATAACACAGTACCATTAAAAGGTATTTTACTTTGGAAGAAGGGTATCTTATTGATGTTAATTTAACTTCTTACACCTTAGCTCAATCAAGTAACTACCTATGGATACATAATTACACCTTAGATCGACTGGAATTAACCTTAAACTACAAAATGTCATTTTTATTCTAAAGCTTACTATAAAGGCAAGAACAGGAAGTCTCCACACATGTCACCATATACTACACATTTATGGAACTAAACCATTGGATCATATATGGAAAGCGTAAAGTAGACAACCAATTCTTCTTTTATGGTATTTCAGTAAATTGCTACCGTTGATAGGAAGTGCAATTTTAGGCAAACTCAATATTTAATATAAAGTAATATTTCACCAGGCTTGCTGAATCTTGAATGTAACAATTTTTTAATATATGTTCGTAAATATATATTAAAGTATTGTTGAATCTTGATGGAGGCAGAAAAGGAGTGTAAGGCATTGCTAATGTAATAATATTTTAATACTCCCTCTCATTTTATTTAACATTCAAGCTTTTGCTACAATAATTAAGAATTGTAATTAATATTTTAAATTTTATAAAAATTAGTATGTAATTTCTTAATATATTCTTTATCTTTCTTATTAATTAGATTCTCTCTCCTTTATACTTCTTTTTTAATTTTCTCACTCCAAAATAAATAAATGATTAAGAAAATAATTGGGGGAAATTTTTTTTAGTTTCGATATAAAATAACATCAAAATGGGACAATTGTTTTTCCTTCCAGAACGTCAAACAAGATGGGACCAAGGATTAAAAAGAAGGCTTGATGAATTTTTAATGTAACATTTTACAGTTTCTATAGCACCTTTCTGACTCGATTTACGTGTTTGAATGCTTTCCAAAGAAATGTTTGGTATAGCCAATAACAAATTAACAATGAGTGACAAAAAGTCATTTACACCAATTTTATTCAAGTCTAAACTTGAATAGTTTCATATTTTCCTCTTTAAATGGAGCTAGTCATTCATATGCCACTGAAAGGAAATTAAACTGATGGAGTACACTTTTATGCACATAATGTTTATTATCATACTATTTTCATATTCTCCTCAAGTTGATATAAATAACATTGTGAATCTATGATACTCTTCCATTATCTTTATTGTCGGGTGTAGCCCTATAATTATCAGCGGACTAAGAGGAAGTGAAAATGTGTTAACCATAAAGGAAGAAATTCAGACCTCCATTGTATTTGGATTTTCAATATCTGACTTGTCAACTGACTTATCCTTCTCTAAAGAAGAGCAGGAGACATCTTGATCATCAAGCAGTATACTAACTGGATCTTGATCTACTCCAAATAGTTCTTCAAAGTTTTGGAAACTTAAGTCAACATCAGGTATGTTAAAATCATCTTGCCAAACGAGTTCTTCACATATCCCGAGGTCTTGAATATTTTGGGACCACAACTGCAAACATCGACAAAAAGAAATTTCCACTTTCATAAGAGGTATAAAGTTAACCAGGTGCTTGAGACCTAATAATAATATAATGTCAACCAAATTTAAATGAATCAGATGTTAATGCAGTCACCAACACAAAGCAAAATAAATGTCTGCTTACACTGCTAAATGTCAGACATTCAATTATTCATTTCTTGTCATTGACAGAGATTGGGAGGCAGGTACTAAGATTAATATACATCAGCACGCAAAGTTTTTTGTTTTTTGGTGGATCATCATGCAAAGTTTGAAATAGAAAATATCAAAACTTTATAATACTGATTTAATTTTAGTAACCCGGTCTAGAGCATGTCTGAATGATTTCCCATTTGTTCAACTTCAACCAATTTTTCCTTTTAAATAGGGTTGGCCTGGAAGCAACAAGTTGAAGCCTTTGCATTTGAGAATCTTCAGGTAGAAAAAGCCGTGTACGGATATTAATCTTATATCATAAAATTTATACCTTTTTTAGTAATTACACGTGTAAAAGTAACGTCCAAACAACAATACTTGGTCAAAATCACTATTGAAATAAAAGAATAAATCATGTTACCATAAACTCACTTTTAACCAAACTTAATTTTGCAAAGTCTAATCCAAACATGCACCTAGTATGTACTCCTGTTTTGTTTCTTGCATAATGTTGATATGCCTTTCATAAGTCTGATTTTTCTAGGCACCTAATCAGTTCTGTTTGATTAATATATAATATAATCAAGGAAAACGCTATTATAGACAGGTATAGAAAATATAACCGAGTTAAATATGATGCTTAGCTCATGCATAGCATCACAGCAAAGTGCAAATTAGGAGAACAAGTTTGCAGTTTCACAGTTTCGTATCTAGAAGAACACTGGTTAAAAGCAGTGATCAAAATATGGCCTCAACAGTGGACAGATAATTCTCTAACCTGATTACTTCGGAGTGGACTTTTGCATGTCCAAAACAACTCTCCATGCAAGGGAAGATCGACAATTGCAGAAGAAGATAAATTATCAAGTTGAGAAAACGTTGAAGGCAAAGTTTCAGGATTCAGCTGCGCAATGGAACACTCATTTTCCAGAACATTAGTAGCAAGATCCTGAGGATTTTGTGCTTGCTCGTTGAATTTTTCGTCCAATTTCTTAAGAGTGTGATATACTGAAGGAGATAATTTTTTTTCTTGTAGCCTATTGATCTTTGCAGAATAATCAATCCCCTCATTCAGTTGAAGCCATTTTAAATCAATAATCTGCTGCACAATAGTTTGTCGTTCTTGATCACTGTACAATATCTGCAAGAAGATGTATCACATCTTAAATAAATTTGGTAGAAGCTATTCCTATTGACTTTTGTCTTCTTTTTCCTTTTGCTAATTAATTAGACGTGTATATTCAAATTATATTATATTTTGTCTTGATTTATTGAATCAGGACTAGAAACAAAAATAAAAAATTTCTTAACTTGTGTTGTGGTAAAGACCATAACAGAGTATACTTTTTTTGATTCAGATAATAGAGTATGCTTGTTAATCCACGTGTTTGGTGGTAAAATTTTCACAATTTAACTATACTCTAAGGTAGGAGTGTGAAAAAAATTCAAACTGATCTTAACAGATCTATAATCAATCCGATCCATTTTGAGAAAAAATTGAACTAATTCATTTTGCAAAACTGGTTTAGTTACCCAAAATGGATTAGTTTGATTTAGTTCGATCTTAAAAAAAACGATTTATATATAAGTATAAAATAGATAACTACACTATACCAAACCTATCTAGTTTTAAAAAATCCAATCCATATTTTTAAAAAATTAAATCGATCCACTTTATAAAAAATCGAAGCGATCCACTCTATAAAAAAAAAAATCAGTTAACCAATCTGTTTTTATAAAATGAATCAATTTAGATTGGTTTATATTTTTCAAAAATCCAATCTATGAATACCTCTAGTCTAAGGAATATATTTGAAATTATACCTTGCTATAATTGTTGAAAATTCCTAAATTTAAGAATGCACTAAACAGTTGGATTTGCTCAAAATTAAGAAACATGTACTTTTCAGTTTTCTCTCATTTATCCAATAGTAAACCATCAAATCCATTCCTAAAATTATAGTTATCAGTTATTTTTAGTCCTTGAAATAATTAAAAGAAATTTTAATCCCTATGTTAACGATCCCTTAATTTCAATTTAGTTTGAAAGTCAGTCAATTTGGTTTCTGATTGTAGTGTGTGCATCAGTCAATTTAATTTCTCACTTTATTCTGTATTATCATCAGTCAATTTGGTTCCTAAAAAGCCGACAACCAAATTGATTGGTAGTTGTTAAATTAAAGGACTAACTTGACAGAGATGGTTAAATTCAGGCATTAAATTGATTAAGTTTATAATATTAAAGACCAAATGAACTGTCGGTGCCAATTTTATGGACAAAATCAATTCACAGTTGTTAAAATCAAGGATTAAATTTTCTTTATTATAATATTAGGGACTAGATTAACCTTTTTTTTTTTATTTTAGTTGTCAAATATCATTTCATTGCATCCATTCCAGAGGAATTGAAAGCAACAAAGTATACATCCTGTTCAACTCTTAACTCAATAACTCCTTTAATCTTCATTCCTCTCAAAGTATGGAAGTAAACTTGCACTAGTATCTTACGATCTTACTTCTGTATATTCATGTATGTGCTTTTAAACTATGCCTTTCACTGGTTCATATATTTTTAAATCAATCACTTAATAAGTATTAAGTAACATGTAGTTTATAACCAGTGCCTTTTATTAAAATGGAAAACTTGGTTGACATAAAAATAAACTTTATATCATGAGGGCATTAGCTATTGACTTAATTTTCAAATGACAGAATTCTAAAATTATACTCCCTCCGTTTTTTATTCATAATCATTTAAGATTTTGCACGAGACTTAAGGAAATGATTGATATTTTAGTTTTCAAAAATATTTATTACTTACTTTCCTATTCTACCCTCTATTTTTTTATAGTATTTCGTTAGAAACATATTGTCCTTTTAAATGCAACATTAATTTCACATAGGGGATTCAATAAAAAATAGGTAGACATTAGAAATAAATAGATGCATTATTCAGTAAACATACATTAATTATCAAGGGTAAATATGAAGAAAAAAAATTAATAAATCATTAATTTTAGTAAAATGATAATGAAAAAAAATAACAAATTCTGACAAAACAACTATGAATAAAAAACGGAGGATTACATCTCATCACAATAATAAACGAGGTATTAAAACTTCTATCTTGCATACCTGACCTTGTTGACCAGCGGATCCCCCATCAAGTTTGGCCCTAGATTTCATTGAAGGGACCCCAGTTTTTGTGGCAGGCTTTCCTGAGAATTGTGCCACATTCATATCGGCAGAAACACAAGAAACCGAATCAAACTGATCCTGACTGGAACAGTTTTCAATCTCATTCAATTCAAGGCCCCAAAGTGCTGCAAAGTCTTTAGCAGAAGGGCACCCCATGAAACTTCTGATAGCTCGTTTCTGATGTGGCAAAGAAACATTGTGCAACTTTTGATCGCAGTCTCTACAGATTAACATTTTGTGGTCCAAACACAGAACATAAGCAAGATGGTATCCGCATGAGTTACACACAAGGTTCCGGAGGTGCCGGCCAGACAATGCATTTGCCAAATGCACCTTCGCATCACAAGATAGGCAAAGATATGCTGCATCAGCCTTGCAGTAAACAAGTGGCCTCAAAGCTGTGCAGAATTCACAAACCTTCTCCATTTCTTCAGTCTTCAATTCCAAGTATCCAAAAAGCTCTAAATTTATCAAACCTCATACTGTATAGGCAACAATTTAAATAAAGAAGAATCCAGATATCAGTTCAGCTGGTCTATACAAGGTTGCAGAAATCTTTTCCGGAAAAGGTAATCGCATCTTATATCAGTTGTTGTCCTGTGTAGTAGGTTTAGAAGCTGTGAAGAAATGGGACAACAGCTTTACATCAAATGCAGTTGCATACACCTGTGGAAGCATAAGAATACTATTAAGAATGTTTTAAACAGTCCATTGAGAAATTTTTTTGAAAAAAAGAGTTTAATTTCTATGCTTTTACACCTTCAACCAATCAAAATTACATGATAGATACTATCATACTATTTTTAAGGTAATTATTATAAAAGTTAATAAACATTATATATATAATAATAATAATAATAATAATAATAATAATAATTTGTTATCGGATGAAATCGTAAAGAATAACCTTCCTATAAATCCTCCTGCTGCCTTACAGTACAAAAAGTATTAAAATGAATAAATAATGCGTTTAATGTCTTAAAAAATATAAGATGTTGGAAGAAGATTTAAAATTATTACCAGGTAAAACCTCTTTCACTGTTAATGCACAAATGTTGATCGGAAAAAAGTGATTGAAATGTTGATCTCTATCCTGTAGCTCCAAATTTATTGGAAATCACAAAGGAACTATTTTAAAACTCCTAAATTTGACACATGGCTAATAACTCCAGAATTTGTAATATAAAGTATAATACGAACATGTTATCACTCATCATAAAAAAAAAAACCAAGATTGGAAATTCAGTAAGTGACCTCCCAAAAGACAATAAAGTTGAACGGAAGATAAGAAAAAGAGAAGCAAACAAAAAAAGATTTGAATTGAATGTATAAAAAAGGGGAAGAAGAAACCAAAAGAGTAGAAAGCAGTGGATGCAACAAGCGGAGAGAAGGAAGCACAAGGGACTAGGGTTGACTTTAGAGAAGGACTTGAAAACTGAAAAAAGGAGTGAGTTAGCTGCGCCTGCGAGTGTTTCCCAATAAAAGCAAAGCAGACAGCAGAGGACGTTTTGGGTTGTGAAGAAGCATGAGTCATGCGTTATAGCAGGCTAAGGCTTTACCCAACTGGGGTGGTGACGTGTGCAGCAGAACTTTCCAGCATGGACAAGGGATGTGGGGTCCACCAAGGACGTTATCCAATGTATAGTGCTGCGCATGTGAATGTGGTGGTTACGTAATCCGAAAGTTTAGCCTCGTTGGGCCAATCGCAACGCACAATGGGATGGGCGGAGAAACTAGCCCGGGCCCACTCACGAGTCCATTTACGTTTACATCAACAACCAACACTTTTCATTTTTCTTTCATATTTTTCTATTATTACATTAATTTGGATGTATTTCTTTTACTGTATTAAAATCGAGGAAAGTGGCTGAACCTCATTATTTGACACTCAATCATAATAGTGGAAATGGAAATCAGAATGGAAAATAAAAAAGCAGTGAATACAATAAATGTTGTTTAGACATGAAAAGGCAGTGATGGAAATCTTGAACTATGATTTCCGATAACGTAATTAAACCCCATTGTACTGCATTGAATGATACCATCACGATTCAAAGTTTTATCACCGTCTATCAGAAGAATTACGCATACATCAATTGCAACTTGCAAGCAAATTTTTAATATTCTTAAAAGAATTTAATTACAATATAAATATTTTACAACATATTTCTATTATCATGTTCTTTATTATAAGACATAATTTAAAAGAAAATTATAGTTCTGTCTTATAATAAGAATTGGAGAAACTATCTTACTTTCTTTCTGTTGTATGTATGTATTAGTTGTGATTTATATTTTCAAGATATTAAATATATTTAATTTTAATTCAATGTTTTCTATATAAGATAATAAGAAAAATTATAAGAGAATAGGTAAGATATATAGAATATTTTCAAATTTGTCAATAATATATAAATTACTTTTTAATAGTGCATTAAAATTAATTTTTTTACAACGAATAAATATATCAATACAAATAAATCATAAAATTGAATTAGATAGAAATTAAATATATATATATATTGACTAGTCCAAAAAGCTCACAACTTGCATAAAGTTATATTAAAGAGTGTTTCTACATGGTAGAATCCCCTCTAGGAATATAAAGTTTTCATGAGGTTTATCTTGAGTCATCATTCATGCATGAATACTTTCGTTTAATAGAATATTTTTATGTAGAATGTTTCAAATTCAAGAACATGCGCTACGTGGATTTCTTGAGAAACAAACTTTCTTGAACAACGTGGAAAGTTTCAAAGAGTTGATATTCAAGGTGCTACAAAGCTGGGAGTCTAGTGAGTAGTGAGGCCACATAGTTTGCAATGTTGCTATGGAATATGTGGAACAGTAGAAATGGAAAAGTTCGGGAAGGTTCTCCCTAGAGTAATTCGGCGATAATATTGAGAGCAAAAGAGCAACTGGCCACTGGGAGATTGGATCCAAGCCCAACAAAAAGTAACACCGAACAAAGATGAAAATGTACCCAAACAAACTCATTGGCTTCCACCTGCAACTGGCTACGCAAAAATGTGATGTTGATGCAGCTTTATTCTCAGACTCGGGAGATAGTGGCTATGGGATGTGCTTACGTGATTATTGGGGTACATTCATCCAAGCAAATCCACATGAGAGTGAAGCTTTGGCATTGCTTGAGGCCCTTCACTGGATACACTCAATGGGCCTTCAAAACTTTTACTTTGAATCAGATTGCCAAACGGTAATCCATGCTATGAAGAATGAGACACGTGACTGCTCTAAATTTGGTTGAGTTGCAGAAACTATCCTTCAACTACCCAATTCAATTTCTTTATCATATTTTATTTATTAACTAAAATTTAATATTTTAAAATAAATTATCAATAATTAAAAATCATTTTATGTTACAATATAAATTATCTTACATCAAAAATATAATTTGTTTTAAAATATATATTTGTACAAAATTTCCATATAATTTACATATTCAAACATTAAATTTTTTATGATTTATTATAAAATTTAGTTGTATATAATAAATATTTTTCGTGTGAAAGGTACAAACTAAAATTCTACTTTTAAATAAATATAAATCATTTGATATTTTCTATTTTCAATATATTTTTTGTAAAATAATTCCCCCATTTAAAATTTAATTATTACTATTACGAAAAGGCGAAAATATTGTAATTTCAAGTCTCTGGGAGATATACTCAATATGAATTTTATACTATATCGAAATTCTTCGTTTTCAAACCATAATCGGATTCATATTGTTAGCATATATATTAGTATTTAATTGTATATATTAGAATTAGAATTATTAATATTATATTATTTGAAATTTCTTTATGTTTTTAAACAAGAATCGAATTAACAATGTTAGAAAAAATAATTAAATGCCAAAAAACCTAAATTTGTGCATGAATACATGTGTTGAGCTTCTAAGTCCATAAAATGACATGTACCACAGTGTAAACAGTTATCTCTATATGTCATTGCAAAAAATCATTATGCACGTCTATCTAACTTCGGCATCCTTATCAACAATAATTAATTATAGTAATTTGAACAATTAACCAATACACCAAAGAAGCATCTACCAAAAGGCTGTTACTAGACGATGCTGTCAAAATGTGTGCTATACAATTAAGCTCAATATTGCGAATACATTGAGAACTAGAATTGTTTTTGACTTTCTTCTTTTACTAAAGATACTAAAAGCAAAAGGCAAAAAACTTTCTTGGGTAATGCAAATCCCAAACGTAGACCAAAAATGTCAGTTTGAGCTCCGAACCAGAAAGGTATAGATTATGTTCTATATTTCCAGCAACGCGGCATTAGTTTTGAATCAACCGAAAGGCTACTGGAGTGGAGCAGTAGACAAATGATACTTTACTGCAGAAACAAGTCAATGACAAAAAATGAGCAAATATGCGGGTGACCATCCCACCCCACCACCCCCAAAATAAAGAGAGAAAAAAATGTCCACAAGTCCAACACCAATCAAATAACGAACATTTTTTCGATAATTTATTTATGCTTCCCTCGTACACAAAGTAATTTATCTTCCAGCAACAGTAGAAGTCATATTTCCTAAGGCAAATGTTAGAAAGCATCCCCCCATAACTTGTACAAGGAAAGCCCAGAAAATAACAAGAAGTTAATTATCCCTTAATCTATCTTTGTCTAGAAAAATAGGAATAACTTATTTATCCTTTCATTTTTATCCTCTTTTATTTATTTATCCTTATCCTTGGGAAAATCTGGGAAGGGAACCACCATGTCTACAGAGCAACTCCATTGTACTTGTCATGATTTTTTGATAACATTGGATATATATCAGCTAAGAACAAAGATATCAATATTTCTCATCATAAGGGATATTTACCGCAACCTAAATACGAACATATTATACTTCAAACAACCTCATTGCACTTGATCATTGTTGACAAAATTGAAAGCATTCTCTCTTGGGGAACCAGAACATTATACATAACTCATCACGAACCCACTTTTATTTCTATGGCATTCACTGTCAATGAAAGGTCCTTGCTTTTGTTTTTTTTTATATTTTAATTACCCTCCCCCATGTCATTTTATTTAGATGAATCAAAATCCATCATAATGACAGATGTGAAGTTAAGTCAAGTCACAATTACATTACCACTATTTATGATATCTTGTACTGGACCACTACAAGATATCCTAAATTTCTCAGAAGCAGGAAGATAGAATATTCCTCACCTAGATCAACTTGATTTCACGTGAACTTCAATAATATCCTCGTCCTCCATCCCAAGGCTAGCAGGGGTTTCAGACGAACTTATTTTATCACCATCAAAGGACAATACTATCTGTTTCAGGTCACACTTGATTTTCTCTGCATATGTTTTGACAATCCTTTCGAATTTGTCATCCTAGAGAAAATTAAAAAACGTATCAGATATCAAGTGAAAAATTGTATTTATTTCGGAAATATGTTCAAAGACCTATAAAAGAAATACAGCTTTAAAAAAAATAACCAGTAACACAACTCTTATATTCCAACATATTACAAGTAGATGTTACCTGAATAATAATGTTAACATCACAAAATATAACAGTACATTGACAACGTTAAGTACATCTGCTGAAGGAATTATATACCATGAACATCCGAATCTGCTTTGTTCCAGCCTTGTCTTGAACAGAAATGAGAATTTTTGCTCTTTCAGAATGCTCAGAACTTTTCTCCTTTACAACATCCACAGAAGACTGCAATGAATCACTAATTTCAACTTTTGAAGACTCTTCAACATCTTTTAACAAATTTTTCGCTGATTCAGCAAATGAAGCAATTTCTTGCTTCTTTAATCTACGCACATAAATAACACCCCATTAGAAACTGTAGAAAACAGGTGCTAGGAGCTGGGGAGTAATTATATGATAAAGTAAAACTATTTTCTTTACCCAATGCATACTTTTTCTATTAGAGCACCAAGCACATATATCAATATTCCAACATCCTACGTAATGTTGACATGTGGAGCAAGTCTAGCTCCAGATGAAACCAGAGATGCTTAACTTTTATAATTTTGTCATATCTAAAATGTTTTCTTTTGTTGCTTTCGTTCTTGACAAAAAGGAGAAGTGTAGAGAAAGAAAAAGAAAAAATAGTGCAAGGAAATCCATTTTAATGATTTTATCATTGCATTTTGTGATTACGGCTAAGTTAGCTATGTATTTTTTCAAGAAAAAAAGACAAAGGCTAGCACTTAAAATATATACAGTATATAGATGTATGCAATATTCTTATCCTACAATATCACTGTTGTAGCAATCGTTCCCAGCTTAGAACAATCATAATCATGATATAAATTTAAGGTTAAAAAAAAAACAAAAAAAACAAAGCAATAGCAAGCAGCTAGGATTTGGCATTTGAAAAATTCTACAAAGAGTGAAATGTTCACAACCTCAATTTTTTCAAAGTTGAATCATCTTCAATGTTCCTCTCTGCATTACATGAGATTTTTGGTGGGGGAGGTAACCAGTCATCATCCTTGTCCTCAATGTCCACCACAGGTACTGCTTTCCCACGAGTCTTCTCATTTCCAACCTAAACCCCGCAGCAGTTTCAATAGTTATAAAAACCATTAGTAATAATCAATAAATAAAAATCAGAGCCAAAATAATCATTACAGGCTGAGAAGTCTTCCTCTTAGTGCCAACGCAAATCACATCCTCGTCATCATCACAATCATCTGCAATCAGAAAGTCAAATTCAAATACTGGTTAAAACCCCATCCCGTAAAATTGCACCTACGGATGAGGTGATGATAAAAAGAGTTAGAAATTTAGGGTTTGAAATTGTGGAATGTTGGATATGAAAAGAAACGAACCATCGAGGCAGATGGGGTTCAGAGGTTGAACCCGGGTGTAATCAAACAACGGTTCCAACTCTTCGGTATCGTCCTGCATAAGAAAAGAAGAAATTGAGATTGCAGTTCCGAGAGAAACCCTAATTTGAATTTGAGTAAGGGAGCGTCACCGTCATCGTCGACCTCTGTCGCTGGGTGTCTTCGGATGTTGGCACTTGGTATTCTTTCTATTTCACCCAATAGAATCCTCTACGGAACTGAATACGGTGCGCTGCTAGATCCTGTGGTCAGTGGTTTTTACAAATTTGTTTTCTTGTACGATAAGAATTTTAAAGGTGGAGGATTGTTAGCAGTGTTGTGGAATCTGTAGACGATCCCGTCCCCGGTTTCACTGTCCCGCTCCAAACTTTAAAATTTAAACACATTTATTATTTTCAAACACGTTTGATTGTGGACTGGCCTCTATTAGTATTAATTGTGTTTGTAATTTATTTGAAATAACTAGTAACTAAACCTTCTCCGATGTTTTCTTTTTGTGATTATTTGTAAAATAAACTTTGTTTAAATAATTTTAAATTTCAGACATGACATAATATAAATTTGTTAGTATATTATATATATATATATATATATATATATATATATATATATTAAAAATCCCAAAATTTAATGTGTAAAAAAGGTTAAAAATGTGATTTTACTAAATTAAGTAATATGTGACAAATAACTTTTGAAATGAAAATACCATGATTTTAATATAGTGTGAAAGAGAAATTTATTCCCATAACATGTTCTTAAAACAATATTCACATAAGTATCTTTTCTTTTGTTACTTTCTTGTATATAACTATTTTATAGCTAAGAATTACTTTTCTTTTTTTATCTTGGTGACTTTATTTTCTTGCAACTCAATTATTTTTAGTGAATATAATTTTTAAATCTCATAATTATTTTGGTAACCTTTTTGTAACTGATATGTTGCAATTTTTTATCTTTAAAAGTTAGATAAAATACACCAAATAAAATGAAAAATGAAATAGTACAGAAATTGAAGATAAAAAAAAAAGTTAAATACTATTTTATTTGAACTTAATATCTATTTTATTATTTTTTAAAATATTTTAAACTTTAAATATAAAGTGCATCATTTAAATAGTTTTTAGTTTAGTTGTTTTGTTTTCTTATAACTAAATTATTTTCTAGTGAAAAGAGTTTACAAATTTCATAATTATTCTTATGATTTTCTTTATCTAACTATCTAAAAAATTTAATTATAATTTTGTAGATAAATTTAATAAAATTAAAAATATCTCATATGTTAAAGTTTAAGGTTTAGGATTTATGATTTTAGGGATATAGGATTTAAAGTTTAGTCTTTAGTGTTTAGTTTAATGACTTAATTTTCTTATAGTAAAATCATTTTTTAATGAAAAAGGTTTACAAATCTTTTAAATTTTAAGAGGTTCCTGTGGTTTCGACAATTGATAGTGGAATCACACTCAGGTTGCGAGCTGATGTTGAGACCACTATCAAAGAACTTGACTAGTTAATGCTATCTTAACTTTCGCTACCTCTGATGTTCCTTTTGCTCTCAAATATTTTTCAGTGTACAAAATCCACCAATAAGCATCATATGTTTCATCAAACAATGAAATCTCCATTTTTTGACCCAATTTAGTAGAAAACAGATCGATAATGAAATAATTAATGAGTAATAAAATATTACTATATCACTATTCCTATTCCTACCATTAAAGAGCTAAAAAAAATTATAAAAAGATAAAAATAAATTGAAATATTTTCATTCCTCTTCAAAAATTATGAAATACTTTATTTATAACTCAATAACCACAAAGATAATGTCACAAATATCGTTATTTACTATTTAAAAAATTAAAAATATAAATTATACAATATTAAAATATCATCCTATTAATTCACTTGATTTAGTTTCCTTCTTTTAGGTTTTCTATGACCATCCTATCATACACATGTCTCATAAACCATTTTTTTTTTTAATTCAAACAATTGTCATATTATAAAAGAAGAATTTGCTTACCTCTACTCTACGTCGAACTCCTTTAGGTATTTTTTTTTCTAATTACGCGAGTCATACATGCAAACTAGCTTTAATAGGAAGAATATCTACTTTATATAATAAAACCTTTTCTTTTACGTCTATAAATTTATCTTTCTTTTTTTTTTTTAAATTGTAATTCCTTTAAAATTCTGAATTCTGAATTCTGAATTCTGAATTCTGATCCACCTATAGACGCTAAAGATACTCTTTTAAAATAAAGCTATCACATGAAACTAGTATCCTTAATTGCATATTGACAGACTTCAAGTCTTCAACACATTTTGATCGCATATTCTAACAACGGGGACAGATGTTTCATTTTATCACAGAAAATCCGCGCAACAATTCTAAAGTTAATGAGTTAAATTTAAATTGTTTGAATTTTTAAATAAAACCGAATTTCTTCATAAATTTTGAACAGGCTTATAATTTATTGATTTTTTTTTTTCAAAGACATTAACCTTTCAACAAAATTAATAATTTTTTTCTTTTTCTTTTTTTATTCATAAACAGAGTTTACTCCGTGTTTTAAATTGACAATTAAGATAATATGATATTGAATTAAGTAGATGTGCATAGTACAATTTAAAATAAAAGTTTCATTTATTCTTCAAACTATTTAGTGTCACGATATTGGTATTACAAACCAAAGTGATGTTGTGTAATTGATAAATAATTTATGTTCTTTAAGTGAGTAGTTAGAAATTCGATCTTAAAAATTTATTGAAAGAAGATAGTTTTTAAAATAATTCTTCGTACCTTTGAATTAGTCTCTTTCTTAGTTAGAAGTTGCCTAAAAAAAATTGGTAATCAAAGCTATCCATTCTATGTAGACAAATGTGAATGGTGCATTCTATTTTTCGTAACGTCTGAGTAATTATCATTAATTTCTTTAAGTTGATAAAGTTTCCTGTGGACGGGCTTTAGTATTTATTTCACAATGGTCAGCATGTTTCAAATTGACTTTTTGTTTGTTTGCTATATCATAATTATTTTTTACTTGTTCCGACTAATAACATAAGACGGTGAGTAATGAACTATCTCTCACAAGAACCTGAGTTTAATTTTCATATTAATAAATAATTTATAAATATATTTATAAGCGTTATTATTTCAAAATCCAATTCACTTAAACTTTTTATCAGATAAAAACATAAATAACAAAATTCTCTTTGTAAAAAATAACTTCATAATAATCACTTTAGGAGACATGGTTAGAGTATCTTGTATTTGGTTTACAACGTCAAATTTAAACTTTATCCAGTCACATTAATTATAACAAAGTTAATGATGCTACCTTAACAAAATGTTGAGGTTGCCACTGGTCAAAAAACCACTCAGTACTATTCAATCCCTTTTCCTAAAGCACAATCTGTTTCTTTCTCTTCGGTCTAACCTATTAATATTTTCTTTGCTCATTCTATTCAGCTCCTCAGGCATTTATCCTTATAATGGAAGATGAGTCAATATCAGTGAACAATTTTGTTCCTAGCTTTGCACGAGGCTTTAACCTTCTCCTAGTACATGATGACACAATGTCTCTTGTGTACCTCTCATCACTGCTTAAGCTATATTCGTTCAAAGGTTTACTTTTATAGAATTTTAATTCCCTTTATTACATTCGCTGCCCTGGTTTGTATCATTTCATATACCCTTTTATCTGTTTTAGTCCTACATTGAATCTCTTTGGTGCTTTCAATCATTCATGTGTGCGTCAACTATCACTAGACTAACAAAATTAAACGAACGGGAAAGATTAAGATACAAAAGATCTAGCCTTTAAGATCCAAAGAGTAAAGCTAACCACGAAAGGAAAAATTGAACCAATTTCAATAAATTTAGAAATGGGTTTGAAATGATCTGATAGTAGACACACGGGATGCCTGAACCTAGGTTTACTTAATAGGAAGTCCAATTTGGTTATTTGTATCATTAAAAATTAACACTATTTGATATTGTCTCTCATTTTTGTAAGTTTTCATGTACATGCATCTTAAACATATACCTTAAAAATCAAAAGCACATTTTTTTTGTTTTTCAATTCTTAGGTACAAATAACATTTTCCTAGTAAGTCCTTAAATTTTACATTTGTGGCCGTCACCTGCGAAATTTGATTGATGATTGATGATGATGTTAAACCCATCACTGTTAAACCATTAATGATTTACTACCGGATCTATATGCCTTGGTAGCTTACGTGTATAATTGTGTTTTCTGAAATCTTTGCTTTGAATTCTGCTTCTGATATATAATTTCTTTTAATTCATAGTATCTTTTCAATTTGGATGTTTCAAGATATTTGCATTTTCCTTATCTGTTTATTCATTTAAAAGCTCAACAACAAATCAACAAACAACCTTTCTCCAATTGGTTTTGTATGACTTGATAGTGCATCTTGAGAAATTTGTCACTCTTCAATGGACAATTAGAACATTCTATAATAGGTAGCTAATCTGCAACAGTTTATGGCAATAGAATTAAAAATGAAGATGTGGTGTTATTCCCATTGCTTGATTAATGTGAACAATAAATAACAATATAATTTGTTTGGTTATTCAGTAACTGCTACGACTGACACATCAGCAGCTGCATCCATGATTTTCCATCATGAATGCAGGTTCAAACTGATCATGGCTAAAGCTAAAATGCCAGGCATGGATGCCCTTTCTTTTCTTGATATAGTGCTTGAAAAAGACATTCCTGTTATCTGTAAGTTCCATTTCAGATCTTTCAATTTACTAAAATACTATGGTCAGTGAAAAATTGGGATATATATAAAGGATCTTAGATTTGAATCTTATTGTTTTCATTGTAATTCTTATAAATAAATAAAAAATCTTTCAATTCACTTAATTTCCTCCAATATTTTAGTCTCATTTAATTAATGTAGTAATACATCGTTTTATATAATGTACAGTTATTTACTCCGGAGGATTTGATGATGTAACTCAGAAAGCTTTAGCTACAGGACTATGTTATTTCCTTAAGGAACCAATCTGTGCAAATGATCTCAAATATTTATGGCAACATGTGTATCACTCAAGAGCCCATTCAGCCAAAAAAATCCAAAATGCGTACTTTCAGAACACGAAGTACCATGCAAAGGGATTAGAGAATATGAAGATGAAACAGGTAAATAGTTATAGAATTTTGTCAATAAATCTACATAAGTACAGTACATATCACATACCAAATTCAGTGTACGACGTACCAGGTTATGGCATGTGTAAGTTTTGTAATAATAATGTAAAACTCGATAACTTGCATGATTGAGAAGAATCTATCATGGAATTTAAGACTTCAGAGTACTTGCTTTTTAAGCAGTTGACAACTACACAATGACAGGTTCTTAGAGGAAATGGAGAAAGAAACAAAGATGGTAATGAGGACATGGCCAAAAAGAAGAAAATAGTTGATGAAAACACAGAGCATGGTTCATTGAGATCAACCCAGATGGAGTTCAACAACAGTTATTATAGCAGTGAGGAAAAGCGTGCAATTGTTTGGACTCCTGAGCTGCATCTAAAGTTTACAGAAGCCATACATATGTTAGGAGGAGAGAACAGTAGGGTTAATTTTATGTTCTTGAATTCATCCTCCTTTTATGTCTTTTTCTTGATTAGGTATCATTTATGGATTTAAGCTCCATTCTTGATAAGGTAACTAGAGATGACTAATTCAATGTTTTTATACTAGGGGCTCGTCCAAAACAGATATTGAGTCACATGAATGAGCCTCTCCTGACAGTTCGCCAGGTTGCAAGTCACCTGCAGGTTATTTTCTGTTGCTTCAACTTAGATACAATCATGACGCCATAATTTTTGTTTTACAAATTTATAATTTTTTATGCTTCAGCCTTGACTCATAGATTTTTTTTTAATATTAAACTGTTTGTTTTAATTATTACACTAATTAACACAAAGAAAATATTGGGTTTACTTTGGGATTTGTCTACATAAATTTATCACCAAGCTCTTAAAGAAAAATAAATAAAATTAACTTTTCAATAAACTAAAATTATCTTTTATATAAATTAAAGTGAGGGAGTTTCTAGAAATTAATTTGCATATAATTTAAACTTTTGAATAAATCAATTTTTTTTCTATAAGTGTTTACAAAGAAATTTATCCAAACAAACATATAATATGTTATTTTGACTTTATTTTAAACTTATTAGGAAATGTTTTAAGATATAAAAAAATATAACAATTGAAACTTAAAAATATAATTAAATAATTCGTCTATAAATAAAAATTATAAGATTTTAAAAAAAATTAAAAAAAATAAAATTATGATACCTATATAGATTTCAGGTGTTTTTGACAAGCATAGCCTAATATTAATATGTATACATAAGATTAGGAGGGCATTCATGATTGTTATTTGAATGGGAAAGGCCAGCGTGCATTATTTTCCCTTTCCCGTTTGCTTCATTGTTTAGCCTTTCTTCCTACACAGAAACACCAGTTGCGGTTAAAGCGTAAAGAGAATGCCCGCAATTCTGATTTGCCTCTGGTAAGCACGTCATCATCCTTAAGCCGCAAAGCCAAGTTTTTCTCACCATCTCAAGTGACCAACTTCGGAACAAAAGGTAGTGCTAAAAGATAAACTCCCCTTGCATTTCACTATTCTTAGATTGCAAACCATCATTTTTGTTTGTCACCCATTCGTAACTTTAGACCATAATTTTGATCTAGGTCTCCCACCACCAAAGGTATCCTTGAATGAGAGCCACAGTCAAAACCAAAAGTTTCTAGTGAACAACGCTGCAACTGAAAACAACGTTTGTCTAAGCCAACGTCTAGATTCTACGGTAGCACACCCTGTGCTAGCTGCTTCAGTGGATCAAAACCACCCTGAAACTGAGTACCACGATTTCATTAAAAAGTTTGTGGAAAACTGTGACAATTTTGATTTGTCTAAAAATGAAATTAATCCTGGTGATGTTGATCGATACTGTGAGATGCTAAGAGCAATTCTAGATGGCAACAACTCCACTCCTTGGGAATTTGATATGGACAACACCAACATAAGGTTTGTCCCTTTATCATGTCACAATTCAACTAATGTAAGACCTATGCTGTGTTACACTTCAGATATGTAAGATATACAATTTTTCTATTGGATTTTTGCAGGATTGACTGAACCTTCAAATGGAAGCGTATTCGGAGCAAATGAAAACCTTTCTCTTATGTAGCAATTCGCTTCCAGGAAAAGACATTATAATTCCTATATGATATGTAGAGAGGTTTCTTTCAAGATATTGGAAGATGATAGATACAGTGTCTATCGTTTTCTTTCATGTGAGAAAGCATTAAGACATATATAATCTTATGTAAATACACTATACTGCGTAAATATATACTTAGAGACATGCTTTTGTAAATATTTTATTAAAAATGCTATGTACTTCTTTTTAGCAAACAATATTATGCAAGGTTTGATTGTGAAATTATTTTATGTAAACATGGAATATAATTAACTATTATTTGTAAATGCAATACAGTCAATGAACAATTTTGAGTACTAAATAAACGAATGTATTTCATTCTAATATAACAAATGCCATTTCACTAGATTCTCTAATTATCCAGTAAGAAACTAGAAGAATAAGCAAACATCCAACAGCAACAGAAGTGTAATTTAGTGTCTCTTCGGTTATTGGGTACGATACAGGCAACGAGAAGAGTATGGAGATGGTTAGGACCCAAAGGACAGCAACCCAGCCCGTAATCACTCCATAACGGCCCAAGTTGAAAGGCCCAGGAACAAAATGATTCCGTGGCAATGTCAGGTTAAAGAATATAGGTAAGGCATAAGCAATGTAGAGAGCAATGGTTGCTATGGACACCATTGCCTCGAATGCCACTATGCTTAGCACATGGTGCATTTGACGGAGCCTTCATATACGAAATTCATTTCTTGAGTAAATTGCGAAGCACATGGCAACATGTTCACTTGCCAAGCAAAACTGCACTATGCAGCTACCTTTCCAAATTACAAACTTTCCTCGTTCCCTCGTGGTTTCTAGTGCCAGCTACCTTTCTTTTTCTTGAAAAATAAATTAGGAAGAAAATAAAATAGAGGTAAATGTGATAGATGAAACAAATAATATGATTAAAAAAATGAGATATAAGGAAAAAAAATGAAGTACATATTACTTATTTTTAACTCATGCTTAGAAAATTTGTATATGTCCATCCCATATTATGATAGATGTAAGGATGGAGGGAAAAAGATATATAATTATAAAAACTTAGAGAAAGAAAATAATAAATTATATAAAAAAATATATGATGAGGTTAACCTTGATAACCAAACAATAAAATTAGATTAATATAAAATAATATGAAAATAATATATTTTTAATCCTTTTAAATTTAGGATAAATTTAGTTTTTAAATTCTCAAATTTAAAACTATAATTTTTTTTATTATAATTTTTCAAAATCTTGTTTTAATCTCTCGATCACTAATAACATATTAGAAAGTAATAAATTGAGATAATTATACACCATTAACAAGATTTAATGTGATATAAATTTTATACGAAAGTATTTACCAGATTTTTTAATAAAATTTAAATATAAATACTAAAATAAATTTTTTTGAAATTATAAAACTAAGAAAATTAATTTTAAATTTGAAATATTAAAAATAAATTTATGAAAAAAAATATTTAAATCAAATATTAAGAGTAGTCGAACTGAATCGGTAATTAAACCGGTAAAAATATCCATTCACAGTTTATTAATTGAATCATGAAGTCAAACCATCGTCAATAAAAAAATAAAAAAATAAAAAAATAAAAAGGTCGAGTTTTTCTGTCTTGGCCGTCATCAATCAATTTTTAATCAAGCTAAAAGTATGAGTTTTTTTATGGGTTGATGAATTGGCTTCTTTGAGCCCAACCCACCAAAAACAGCAGCTTAAATAGACTTATAGGCTAACTCAACAAGTCTAAGCCATTTTGTCACCCATACTATTCAATTCCCGTAATAGTCATTCTTGAAACCAAAAGAGTAATTAAGTTTATTTTTTATTTTCTAAATACATTGAAAGATAGATAAATTCCACACAAATAATGATATTGAGATGGAGTTGGATTCGCTAAACACGTACACAACTTGGATTTTTATATATTGGTTATAGGGCCTTTAAACCAACGGCGACCACAGATTATCCAGTAAGAAACTACAAGAATAAACAAACATCCAACGGCAACAGGAGTATAGTTAAGATTCTCTATGGTTATTGGGTACGACACAGGCAACGAGAAGAGGATTGAGATGGTTAGCACCCAAAGAACAGCAACCCAGCCCACAATCACTCCGTAACGGCCCAAGTTGAAAGGCCCAGGAACAAAATGCCTCCGTGCCAATGTCACCCTAAAGAAAATAGGTAAGGCATAAGCAATGTAGAGACCAATCGTTGCTATGGACACCATTGCCTCAAACGCCACTATGCTTCCAAGAGACTGCCAATACATTCACAATTCAGTTAGAGTTATGGCTAAACATATTTTTACACTTTTTAATAAACAACTAAATTTGCAGCTTATAATAATAATAATAATAAAATACACATACCGTTAGTGCCATGCAAAATGATATAAAAACGGAAAGCCAAACAGCATATATGGGGACTTCTTGCTTGTTAACTTTGTGCCACAATGATGACAATGGCATGGCCCCATCTCTAGAGAAAGCATAAGCCATCCTGAACAAATTTTAAACATCATACTTTATTCTCAAGTAACTTGAGAAATTAAATCCCTATCAAATGGAAAATACACAAACTTAGGCATGTTTTTACCTTGAATTGCTGGTAACTGAACTCATACCACAGAAAAAGATGGCAACAGCAACAATTAGTAAGCAAATAATACCCCCGGTTCCATTGCCATATCTTTTCTTGAATACCTGATAAAATACTTCAGCAATGGCATACCCACCAGCATCATTATCTTCACTCAAAAGGTAAAGGATGTCAGTGACTGCAAAGGTAATGCCTAGTATGTAACCCCATCCAACAACAATTGATATCCCAACAGCACTGATAATTCCTTTTGGTCCATTTCTATCAGCGTCCTTCGTTTCCTCTGTCTACATATACACGGTACAGCAAACAGAAAGTCTTAGTCTAGAATCTATATCATTTTGTAACTTCAATCCATCTATGGAAGTGAAGAGCTCCAAGTTTTCAAAATTGGAATGAGTAGAAAAGGAAGAATATGAGTAGAAAAGGTTCACCATATGAGCTGATGCATCAAACCCAGTTAGGGTATACTGACTCATTAGAAGTCCCAAGAGAAATATGTAGGGTTTGCTGCTGATTCCATCCCCATTTTCAGTATTGAAATGAGTGAAAACAAACTTGGCACTGGCCCTTTCCGTTGCAACAGAAGGAATGACAATAATAAGCACAAAAACACCTAAAAATTTGCATTTCCAATTAGGGATTCAGATAGAGGTTTCCAAGGAGAGCTGAATGCAGAAAACAATCAAACAGGAGATTTCTTCATACCTAAAACATTCCAAATAGCTGCCAACTGTCCTAAGAATGATAGCAATGAGATAGGTAGGCTGTTGATTATACCATGTAAGAACAAAATTCCTCCATGGAAAGCAATAACTACATATTTAGATGCCTCATATCCACCACCATTTTTCCCACCAGTACTAAGGAGAATGATAACCTGAATCAGTTGTGCAAGAGAAAAATCTACACTTGTTGTCACTGCCCACTGCAAATGAAAAGAAACCAAAAATTGAAGCTTCAAATGAATTCATGGAAATCTCCATCCCACACAAGTTTAGAACTTGTAGTGAAAAGCGAAGGATGTTTAAATTCTAAAATAGGTGTCATTTTAAGAATACCTGGCCAACAATATTGAACCTGTAAAAACAGATAAACCACCCAACACGCATCAGATAAATAACTGTGGGAAACCAAATATTGCAGAGTATCTTGCTATTAGACTTCACAGGTTGATTAAGCAATAAACTGTGTTTTCAAACTATATGGTATTAAGGAGAGCTACAAAATTAGGCATGTGTAGTCAATTGTATGCCGGTTAAATTTTCAAAAACTTGGTTGAACATTTTACATCATAAAATTGAAAAGTTAACAAATTATGCATCATATCATCAATTATAACTCTCAGTTTTGCCAGTGAATTTAACATGAGTTCCATGTTGTTAATTATGATTAAATCTATGAAATATAGCCTAAACTGTCGTTCAAAATGTTCTGTGCATGTTTCTGGTTGATGTGGCTTTTTGATTCACCAGTTATACAGATATATAAATGCAACTCGAATATCTTTAATGGAAAATCTTGAGACAATGAAAAATTAGAAGGAAAAAGGAATTTGTGACTTTCTACGATAGATTTAACTATCAATAATATCAATTATTAGTGAGTAGAATGACATGTCTGCTGCACACAATAGTAGTGCATAATACAATCCTCAAAAGTAAGTCACTTCTCTGGTCAGAATGATTAAATGATGATTCTTCTTGTGCCTAACTTAAGGTTAGAAATAACATCCTTCAATTATGCCATAGATAAATATTCTACCAACCTACTTCCGCACCCTCTAACTTTCAATTCGCCCAAAATCTCACCATTAAATTATAAAATATTAATTTGCTGGAAGTTCACAAATTTGAGTTAGTTTATCAGAATGCACAACATGCTCATCAGTTTCTCTAAGATCACCGACCAAGGTGAGAATGGGACTTCAAAAATTTAAATGCAATGAGGCCCACATAAGATCCTCATATAAACTACAAAGTTGCATGGTGGTCCGTGGTCGTTAATAATGGTTGCTAGCCACGCAAATCAAGACATGGTCAACACGTTATTAAAAAATTGCCAGTAAAACATTTGATAGTACCTCCTCCATGTGGAAAGTCTGGCATTTATAGCCACTTTACATATCTTGAATTATGCACAAGAAAATTTTAGATGCAAGTATTAACAAAGAACCATAGCGTGACAGTGATGACTGATATGGTTTAAAATAAAAAGTAGACAAGTATAAATTATAACATACCAGATAATCTTATTAAATTATTTTTTATGTTTCCATAAATAAATGTATTTTTAAATCAATACTTTTTAAGTATTAAATTAAAATAATTATATAATTTTATCTCTAGAAAAGACAACTCGTTTTATATTATTATAGTCTCAAAAACTCTGTCTATACAAAATTACAAATTCGCCCTCGAAAGAATAAATTTGGTATATATTAATTAACTTTAGTAGGGTGAACAAATTTTCAAATTAATAATTTAAGGGGCGAATTTGTAGTGATAAAATCTTTTAAAGATTAAAGCAAAAAATAATAACATTTTTCGAGCATCAAATATGCATTTGTTTTTATTAAAAAAATATTATTGAGATGATATATCAAATAAATTAATTTTTTTAAGATGAAAAGATGTGTAAAACAAAAAAAGATATTCACTGTTGTCTGTTGGTTTAAATTAAAATGATTCATAAAATTAATATACATGTTTAATTTTTCGATTCATGTAAAACGTCACTTTTTAAGAAAAAAAAATACATCTGGCTTCAGAAAATATATATTACACAGCAACAATATATTTAGTCGTATTTAATAGGAAAATGATAGGTGAATTGAATACCACCAATTGCAAAATATCAACTAATGTATGAGATTCTACCTTGAAAAAAAAAAAAAAACTAATGTATGAGATTCGAGAAGTAGTTTCAGACGATACGGAACACCAAGCATAAATGCATCCAATCCAAATGCATTCATACCAAAAAGAAGAAGGACAAAGGGTAGGTGGCTGATGTTCAGAAGATTATTGCCAAGTTGAACAAGAGGTGAAAAAAGGACTTGAAAGGAAAAAAGAAACACATAAGGGAAAATATAGAGAGAGAGAGAGAATGATGTTTGTTCTAAATGAATTATAATTCTACAAATATTGTCCCTTTGTCATTCATTTCATGTTAGCCATAATAATAGACATAAAGCAATTGGCAATTATGTTGGATGGTGAGGGAGAAAAATAAGTGATTTTGCATTGAGAAACTAAATTGAACTGAAAAACTTTTGTCACATTAATGAAACCAAATAGGGTTAATTATAAAATGAATGGAGAAGATCGAAAGGAAAATTATGTAGTACCAGCCAGTAATCCAGGAAGCAAAGGGGGCCCAACCAGGCCCAGCAAGCTTGGCGCTCCAATAGTAAAGCCCACCGGAAGTCGGGTAGGAAGAACAAATCTCAGCCATTGAGAGAGCAACGATCATGGTGAAAGCTGATGCTATAAACCACCCATAGACGAAGGAAACAGGGCCTCCATAGTTCAAGCCAGTGTTGTAAAGAGTGGTGACTCCAGTGAGCACTGATATAATAGAAAAAGAAAAGGCGAAATTCGAAATCACCCTGCAAGAGGAAAAATAAATATATATGAAAAGAGGAGAGAGGAAATGAATAAATTAAAGGAAAGAGAAGTTGAATAATTACGAGAGATCACGCTTGAGTTCTTGTTTGTAACCGAGTTGTTTGAGACGGGCATGGCCAGAATCAAGTGCGACCACATGAGATGGGAGCACTTTGTCGGAGTCCATGAATATGGTGAAGGTGGTCAATGGAAGCTTGAGAGAGAAGAAGTGAATTGGAATGCGAATATGTTAACACGTGAATGACGTACTAACTTGCGTCTCCTTCTCTTCTCTCCAAATATACACAATAAGTGTACCCGTTTGTTCTTTCTACTTCTTCTCATCATACCATTTACTTAAATTTAAATTCAATTCAGATTTTAAAAATACGGAATCAAATGGGTTCAATAGTGTAATTATTTTTTACTCCTATCCTTTCTTAAATTTTACATTTTAATTCTTATAATTAAAATTATTCCAAATTATTTTTTATACATACCACTTCTTATTCTTATAATTTCATAAATTTTGTATATTACTCTTTATAATTTCATAAATTTTACGTTTTAGTCTCTATAGAAATAAATAAAAATAATTAAAAGAAAATATATTAAAATTATATATATATATATAAGAACTAAAATTAAATATTTTAAACTATATAGACATAGAGTCTAACATCTACTACAACAAAATTGTTATATAGTGATACACACCCTATAATGACACTATACATATCACTAAAAATTACTTTTACCCACATAATAACTACAATATATGTTGGTATATTATTAAAAAGTGTGGGTATAGACTATAGTGACACACAAAATATGTTGTTAAATCTCATTCAAAATCAACACTAAAATTGTGTGTAACTATATGTCAAATAGACATTTACCTACATATATTGTACCTATAATGACACTTTTTGTATGTCACTATATATAACATTTCTTATAGTGATCTATCTATTTTAGTACCTATATATATTATTTTTATTTTTTTTAATTCCTAACATCGATTTGTTTATACGTGAAATGGTAGATAGCATGTAACACTGTACATTTTTAATAGTTGTTGTTAATTTTATTAAAACTTGTGTTATGTTGATTTTTTATTAAATTGTTGATAAGCTCTAAAATTAAGTAATTTATATGAGTTTTAAACATTTAAAAAGTTCTTTATGCAAAGGTCTAGTTTGACCTTGAGATAATATATATAGGATTTTCTTTTTTAGATTTAAGTTTAATATATTCATTTTGTGAAAAATTGGAGAGATGGTGGGGAGTGGAGATTTGGAGTTTTGAAGCTCTTTTATTTTTTTATCTTTCCTTGTTGATTCCTTTTTTAACTCCTTCCCTATAGTTGATTTGAGGTGATTGAGTTGTAAATTGAGTTTTTGAGTAAGAATCAATTTCATGTTGGTGGTGGTGCGGAGTTCTCGAAGCTCGTTGTTCTTCAGCTTCCTTTTCCCTTGACTTTCTTTGATTCCGAGATAAGGGGAGCTAAACTCGATCTTTCTTGATTTATGAAGTTTCGTGTTCTTGTGTTTGTGGTATTTCTCTTATGAATTGTGGTTGAATTGAATCATGCAAAAAGAGATGAGTTGTTAATTTCTTGTATTTTTTTTATATCTCTCAGATGTATGATGATTTATGCCTTGATGTGTTGTTGTATGTGTTATTTCTTACTATAAATGAGTTGTTGACAATGACTATGAGTGTATGGTTGTATTGCATGCTTGGATCTTATGTATTTCATGTGATTTGGACAAAATTTGTAAGTTTGCAAGTATAAAATTCATTTTCGCATCGAACGTACCTTTAGGGTGTCGAAGGTGGCTCAAATTAAAGGCCTTTGTCTCACTCTTATCTAGTACATGATTGATATAGCGTCGACATGCGTGAAGTGGGAGAATTGATTTTGCTTGGTTTGGCCCTAAGCATTAAAGGAGGGATGTTGGGCATAGGAAGAAAAAATCATCTATGTCTAAAATGGAATTGAGTGTTAATTTTTTCACATTAGGTGTGAGGTCCCAGGAGTTTCCTATCTCATCCATACTAGACGTGGGTTGCATGGCACCCGACATGTGTGAGGTAAAGGACTATTTGCCTCAATGGCACTAGGCGTAAGGTGTGTGGTGCTAATCGCGATTTTGCTTTGAAAATTCTTGTAGTTTAATTAGTGATATGATGAACATGAATATGTTAGGTGAATCTATTACATGTTATAAGAAGAATGTATTGTGTTATATCTCATATGTTGATACATGATGTTGAATCTTTACACTTTTGGTGTAGTATATTGTATAAGCTTATTTAATGGTTGAGAGTTGAAGTGAGTGGTTAATATTATAATAGTTTAAGAAGAAAATATAATTTTAAGATAAATTTAATATTTTCAATTAAATTATCTTATTAAATTAGTATTAATAAATTATATAATTGAGTCTTGTAAATATTTTTTAAGAAAATAAGTTTCTTTAAAAAATTATAAAACATCAAATTGACTTAAAGACTATCTAAGATATAAGTCTAAACTATCTTCAAAGTATATCAAGTGAGATTTACTTTAATAATATAATGAATTATTTATTGATAAAAATTAATATTAAAAATTTTATGTATTAATAAATAAGTGAATTCTTTAAATATATATAAAAATGTATTTTATTAAAAAATTATACTTATATTCAGGATACCTTTTGAGATACCAAAACATATATTAATTTATATTTATTAAAATACCGGTTCACATCAAAATATACTAATAATATTGTTAATATTAACTTATTAATAATATTACTAATACCAACTTTTATTTATCAATAAATATATATATATATATATATATATATATATATATATATATATATACTTGAATATAAATTATAATATATATAATTGAAATAGGTCAACAATTATAAAATATAAAAGTATTATAAAAAGATATACTAATAATATTATTGGCATTAATTTATTAATACTAAAAAAAAAGGTACTATGTTTCTTTGTAAAAAAAAAAAAAGTGGGTAATTATTTTTAAATGGATGACCAGTTTTTTTTTTTTCAATTAAAAAATAGATGAGTAGTTTTTTTTTTTCTGCATACATACTTTTTTCTATTTCATCCTTGACATAGATTAAGAAAAATATAAAATAAGAGTATAATTGGATTTTTGAGAATATACCATGAGAATGTATCTCCTTTTATTTAATAGTTATAAATATGTAACATTTCAATTCTTATTTAAATTATACATTATCACCTTCATATGTTTTTTTAAAAAATTATTTATTTTGTGATTACATATTGTTATCAGAGTTAAAGGTTAAAAATTTAAATATATTTTTAATGTTTTCAGATTTTTTTTAATTTGTTTTCATATATCATTTCATCATGTGACACAACTGTCATATAATTTATAAATCTTTCTTGTTTTATAATAAATGTTCTAAATTTTCGAATACAAATTAATAAAAAATAATAAGTAGATAAATGAAAATAATAATTTTGTAAAGTTAATTTTTATTATTAATTTTTTCTGCTGAAAACGATGTAATACGACAATTTTTTTAAAAAAAAGTTGTTAGATATATGCAAAAGAAATTAATAATAAAAAAAATAAAATGATATTTATATTTGAGACGATTTTTTTCTTTTTCACAAAAAACTTGTGAAAAGAGGGAAAGGGTAATTGTTAATGTTTGATGCCAGAATCTTATGGGTAGTCTCACTGCTATTAATTATTCTTTAATTACGGTTTGAAAATCTTTAATTGCCCTTTCATATATACCGTGACTTATTATTATCGCATAATAAAATAAAGTAAGGAATTTTCAGTATGTCAAAATAATAATATTTAATCCCTTTTTAACATATTACAGAAAGCATGAATGACTATATCTATAAAAAGCTTCAATTTGAAGCTTGCGGACTTAAACTACGATTCCCCAAAATTATTATTTATGGATCTATGAGCTTTTGTAGGATGCGACATATATATGTATGGTTCATATTTTTCCAGCAGCCACTTAGATGGGTAGAGAACAAGAAAACTATATAACACATTTCTTTGACTTTGGTTCATGTAGAAATATTTTGTTTTGGGGACCACATTTCACATTTCTTTGGCCCTCTTTTTCATACTCCATCCAAAATTTGAAACATGTTAATGTAGAAACTCCAACATAATTGACTCCATTTTATAATATTTTATTCATCACCTCACCGTTTTCTCATAATCCACGCAACGCACGGCACATGTTTGAATGTGTGACAATACTTTAAAGCGGAAATTGTTTTTTCCCCAATAAATTGATAATATTCAAGAAACAAAATCACATTATAAAACAATTTACATAAAAATTAATTAGAAACATGTTACTTCTGATGATGCATAATTTATAATATAAAAAAACTAGTATTTTAATATATATAACGTATAGGATGAATTTTTAGTTTATATAGCAAAAATTACAATAATAAATACTTTTTTTTATATAAAAATCATATTATAATTAAATTTATATTTAATGAATATTTGTAATTATATAAAATAGAGGTGGTGAATGAATTCATTTATTTATCCATTCATCCAAATCATCTACGAGTAAATCCATCTATTACAATAAAAATAAACAATGAAACGAATTTAATTTATCTATTTAATTTTATGGATGATTAATATTTATAAAATTTATTAAATTATAATTATTAGATTTAACTTTTAAAAAACTATTTTGATATAAAAAAAATCTTATAAATTTTAAAATATTATATAAAAATATAATGACTTGTTAAAAAAATAGTTTTAAAAAAATTATCTAATTTCTAAACTTATAAAATATTTCGTAAAAATTATCTAAATTATCAACATTATTTTTATAGCTAGTGGATAAAATCAACTTCTCTCAAAATAAAAACAAATCACTATCAAACTAATTTCAACAAAATCTCCTCAAATCTTCAACCAATTTTTCAATTTAAACAATTTAAACAGAAATATTTAATCTTCTATTTCTTTCCCTTTTTCAAATGTGGACCATTCCAATGTGTGTTCAAGCATTTCAAATAATTTTATTTATATCATTTAAATTTTTGGTACAAGTAAAAAATATAATAATATTTCACAAACAAAATTATTTATTTATTTGATATAATTAAAATTTATAATTTAATAATAAAGTATTAAGATAATTTATAACAGAGATTAAAACACTCATTTGTGTGTGATCCTGTAGATTCAATACTAAGTTGATAATATATTAATAAAATTAATATATTAATCAAGGTAGGTATCTAGTAATACTCTTTAACACCCAAATTACATAAAGTGATATTTTACTTTTAAGAATCAATAGAAGAATAATAAAATAATTTTGTTCCATCATTAACTTTAGAATATAATTTTTCTGTCAAACTCTATTAAGTTAACACATATTTAAGAAACTCATTTCTTCTTTTATTTAATATTCCTAGCCAGGATATAATTTTATTCTAGAGCCAAACTCATTATCTAGAGTTGATGGGTCCCCTTTTTGATCAATCATTAATTCTACAAGCATTTAATCATATCTAATTTCTAGTCAACTAATACCTCAAGGCATTAGGTGTCCAAAATTAAAATATAATAAACAACTTGTTAATTACTATATTCAATAAAGACATTTACATATATATTGATCTATCCGGATTATTGTTGTCTTATTTACAACAATCCTACGACTAAAAATAATTTAGATTAAAATAATAAAAGACTTTATTTTCTCATTGTCATAATCTCTATCATGATAAGATGTCTATAATTTTAATCAAAAACTTTATCAAATAAGATAAATTCATTGCATGATAGATTGAATATTGGACACACCTAATTATTCTCCAACAATATTATCCCTTACCGATGACGTTCTACATAGAGATCACATTGAAGATGCGGTCAGTTCACTGAATTAAAGATTGACTATTGGGCCTTTAAACCAATGCCTGGCACTAAGTATCCAGTAAGAAACTACTAAAACGAGAAAACAAGAAACCGCAACGGGGGTATAGTTAAATGTCTCAATGGTTATTGGATATGAAACAGGCAACGAGAAGAGTATGGAGATGAGCACCGCCCAAATAACAGCAGCCCAGCCCACAACGACTCCGTGACGGCCCAAGTTGAAAGGCCCAGGTACAAAATGCTTCTGTGCCAAGGTCACCCTAAAGAATATTGGTAGCGCATAAGCAACATAGAGGTCAATCACCGCTATGGACACCATTGCTTCAAATGCCACTATGCTTCCTAGAGACTGCAATAGAGTTACAATTTACTTATGAGACCAATGAAAACATATAATAAAATTTGCAGCATTTTTTAAAATGAAATAATATACTAGTAGTAAAGTTTTAAAAAATTATGTTTTTCATACCGTTAGTGCCATACAAAATGATATAAAAACGGAAAGCCAAACTGCAAAGATGGGAACTTCTTGCTTGTTAACTTTGTGCCACAATGGTGACAATGGCATGGCCCCATCTCTAGAGAAAGCATAAGCCATCCTGCGTAATTTTCAAGCATCTTATTATATTCTCAACTAAGTAGAGAAATTCTCATATGGAAAGTGCATTATCTATTACCTTGAATTGCTAGTGACAGAAATCATACCGCAGAAAAATATGGAGATAGCAACAATTACCAAGCAAATGATACCACCAATTCCATTGCCATATCTTGTCTTGAAAGCTAAATAAAATATTTCAGCAATGGCATAGCCACCAGCGTCATTATTTTCACTCAAAAGGTAAGGGATGTCAGTGACTGCAAAGGTAATGCCTAGAATGTAACCCCATCCAACAATAATAGATATCCCAACAGAGTTGATAATTCCTTTTGGTCCATTTCTATCAGCACCCTTCGTTTCCTCTGTCTGAAAATTCAAGTTTGTATGGTCTAATTCATTTCATAACTTCTCCATCAATGCAAATGAATACAACAAAATTAACAAAGTGGAAAGCAAGAGCAAGGGTACACTGAAAAAGAAATTTTCTAATTGAAAGCTTTCATACCAGATGAGCTGATGCATCATACCCAGCAAGGGTATACTGACTCATTAGAAGTCCCAAGAGAAATATGTAGGGTCTGCTGTGGATTCCATCCTCGTTTTTATCATTGAAATGAGTGAACACAAATTTTATACTAGCCCTTTCGGTTGCAACAGATGGAATCAGAATCATAAGCACAAAAACACCTAAAAGTTTTCCATTCAAATTAGATATTCAATATATAAAGGCTTTTCTAGAGAACAAAATATAGAGAAAAAAAAATGAAATAGGAAATTTGTTCATACCTAAAACATTCCAAATAGCTGCCAACCGTCCTAAGAATGATATGACTGAGATAGGAAGAGTGTTTATTATACCGTGTAGGAGCAAAATTCCCGCATACAAAGCAATAACTACATATTTGGACGCCTCATATCCACCACCATTTTTCCCACCAGTGCTAAGGAGAATGATAACCTGAATTAGTTGTGCAAGTGAAAAGTCCACACTTGTTGTCCCTGCCCACTGCAAATAAAAAGTTAGTGCTTCAAATGGATTAAGAAATCTACATCTTACACGAGTTTGATCACTTGTAAAAAGTGGAGAAAGTTAAAATTCTAGAATGTGCCTTCTCTGGAATACCTGACCAATAATATTGAACCTGCAAGAAAAGAGAGACCATGCAACTCAAGTCAGGGAACGCCAGTGTACATATCTTGTAATTAGACTTTCATTAAGCTATAAACTTAGTTTTAAGCCGGAGGCATTAGTGAGGATGACAAAATTTGATATTTGTAATCATGTTGTACGTAAGGAATATTGCATGCTGGTTAAGAGCATTTTCAGAGCCAGCTTGAACATTGTACATTATATATCATGTTGTACATATATAAGAAATATAGCATGCTGGTTAATTGGATGTTTCCTGTGCAAAATATAGGTGCATATTACAATTATCAAATGTCTCCTCTTAATCAAAAAAGACTAGATGGGGATTCTTCTTTTATCATACTAAAGTTCAAATTAAAACCCTTTTATGATATTATAGATAAATTTTCTATTAGCATATTTCCACTTTCTCTGCTTTTCTAATCATCCAAATCTCAACCATTCAAGTGTTTCCATGGCATGCTCGTCTAAAACAACAATTACCAACTAGTGAGAGAATGCCACTTTTAAAAAATTTGAGTCCAATCAGGTCCTCATAAGATCCTTATATAAAAGTTAAAATTGTATGTTGCTAAATAAAATAATAGATAGTTGTATGCAAATCTCTGGGCTTACACATATTAAAACTTATTAAAAAGTAATCCATCGAAAGCCTAATGGGTAATGATAGCTCCTTCCCTGTAAGTGTGAGGTCCCCAACATTTATAACGCACACCTTAAATTTTTTATGCAAAAAACTTTCATATGAAAACGTGAACAAGGAACCAGTGATTAGGAATAAAACAAAAAGGAAATAAGTATTAAAAAACTTTAAAATGTATCTGAGTTTACATATAAAAAATCTTCTTCACAGGACATAATAGCTTTCTTTAAGTAGAATCAACGTTGATGAGAACTAACAATTTAGAACAAAAAGATCAGATTCAGACACCGGAACTTAGGAATCTTCATTCCTTGAGGGAGCACTAACTAGAAATAAGTCCATGATCAGTCATATGAAGATGAAGAATATACTGTTTTGACAGTAATTTAACAATTTTCTGCATCCTACTCATAATTTTTAATAAACATTAACAAACGACAAAAAAAAAGTTAAAAAAAGTGTGTTATTGACACTTGGTGAAAGATACTAAAAATATCACTTAAACTATAAACATAAATAATAACTCTTGAATCTAGATTTAAACATAAATCAATCATATAAAATTGACTTACAAAAAGAGAATCTTCACTTATATAATTTATTTTGGTCATATATTTATTTTTATTATTTTGTAATAATATGATTTAGGATAGAATACCAGCCAGTGATCCAGGAGGCAAAGGGTGCCCATCTAGGGCCAGCAAGCTTGGCACTCCAATAGTAAAGACCACCAGTTGTTGGGTAAGATGAACAAATTTCAGCCATTGAGAGTGCAACAAGCATTGTGAAAGCAGAAGTTAGAAACCACCCATATTGCATTGAAAAGGGCCCACCATAGTTCAACCCTGTGTTGTAAAGGGTGGTGATGCCTGTGAGCACCGATATAACAGAAAACGAGAGGGAGAAATTTGAAATGGCCCTGCGATATAAAACATGGTACCCATAATAGGAAATGAAAAACCAACAACAGAAAATAAAGTAAAGAAACAAGACAGCCTTACGAAAGATCACGCTTGAGTTCTTGTTTGTAACCGAGTTCAAGAAGACGGGCATGTCCAGAATCTAGTGAAGAAGCATCACCATTTGTAACTGCAACCACATGAGATGGGAGTGACATGTTTTCAGTAGCAGAACCCATGATAAAGTGTTGTGGTTTTTGATTTGCCAACTCAACATGAATTACTCAAACTTAGTATTATGTAGCTCTTTTTCTCTTTGTCATGTATCTAATTAAGTCAACGTCAAAGTCGTTCACCGCCGGCTCATGATAATCCAATTTATTTTAATGCATCGTATAATGTATCCTTACATTTGTTTATAGAGAAATTGCCATTCAAAAGTCGTTCGCTGTTGTAAGTATCTTTATATTTTTTAGTTGAATATTTATGTCTTGGATGAGTTTCAAACTTCTGGTGATTGTTTTCCTCTAGTAAATGTTTGGGAGTTTACTAACAAGTATTAAATGTTTGAAAACATGTTAGAATAATAAAAGTGCTACAATCCTAATTAAATTAACTTTTATTCCGTCGAAATATGCTGTTTTTAAGGAAAAGTACAAAATGAATATTTTTTATTTATCAGAATTACGATAACCATACCGATGATGAAACCAAAAATCCTCTGCGTATTACCTATCGCTAAAATACAAAATGTTTTGAATTGTCTTTCGTTGAATGGCGCATAAATACGAAAAGAAAATGAGATGTTTGCATGTTATTTATTGATATTGAATTTGTCTTTTATCCATATTAGTAAAAGAATAAAATTGAATTTGTCTTTTATCCATATTAATAAGAGAATAAAAAGTTGCCTCTTAATAAGAAGTAGACTATGGTCTAAATAAGAATCTGCTCCCCTGCTTCTTAAAAGCTGAGCTTTCTCTTCTACTTACATTTTTTTTTGTTCGAGGGAAGTGATTTAATAGAAAATGAGAAGAAAAATAGAGATTAATTTAAGTAGATTTGTGAGAAAATTGCTCTGGGCTCATATGAATTTAATTTCACCTTTTTAAGAGTGAATTTATGTGAAATTTTCAACTAAAAAATATATAGACAAGACTACTCTTACATTATTGTCTAAATAATTAATCACTATAAGATATAAATGTAATTGATTAAATAATTTATTTAATATAAAATTTAACTATATAAAATATATTTTTAAAATATCAATTTTTCTTTATTTCTCACCTAATTTCAGTATACAAAACAATTATAAATTTCACACTATTTTTCATTTATTTCTTATCATCAAATCAATTTTTATATATTATCTTTCATTCTTTCCCAACTTCCAAACAAAGCATTAAGCTTTGCATTTTCAACTTCATTTCATTTATGCTATTTATGTCATTGATATTTTTCTTTGATTCCCTTCAAAACTCTATAAATGTTTTGTTTAAACGTAAAAAAAAAACATTAAGATCTTAATAACAAAGTTTTATAGTTTAAGAGTGAGTTTTAAAAAATTCAAGGTCAACATATATATATTAAACCTAAATTATATTAATATATATTATACCTTAAAACTGTAGCAATGAAATAAAAATGAAGAGGGTGCAAACTAATTCAGCTAGAATTTTCACTTTTGTTGAATAAATTATTTTATAAACAAAAATTAGTAAATTAAAAGAAGCACAAATCCAAATCATGCATTTATTTATTTAATTTCTCTTCAGCTAATCTCAAGCGTGTGGTTTAGCGGTAGGGATCAGGGGTTCGAATTTTACCTTGTGTATGCAGCCGCGTTAAATCCTGGGGTCAGTTATCCCACCCTTTGAGGTGTCATAGTAGACTATGCTTGTACAGCAAAGAACATTTGAGTGAGTGAGTCACTCTTTTGTTAATATTTCGCCATCTTTGAAACTTAGTATGTAGATCAAGTTTAAGTTAATTTTAAAATTCAATTATCTGAATATTATTGTTACTACCGCTGAATAATAAAAAGAAATATTCAAAGAAAAAAGTTTTATTCTTTACCATGACATTTTTTGTCTTTCTTTTTTTAATTTTTATTTACGGTGTGTTCTTGGATTTTCTTGCTATAATGATATTAATTTTCTTGTTAGAGTCTTTACTATTTTATGTTTATAAAAACTTATTTCTAAAACATGAATTCTTTCATGTATTTTACTATTTTATTCATTGTATAAGTTAGAGATAGATGATTAAGAGAGGGTGAAAGTCTCATGTTTCTAATTACAAAGCTTTGATAAATGGTTGTATTTGAAGGGTAATGTGTGCAATAACTATCAATAGAAACTATGATGGTATATTATTTTCGATTTTTTTTTTTTGGTGCGCAATAACTATTCCGTTTTTAAAGATAAAAATATAAATAACCCATAATACAATTAACTATCCTTTCATACAAATTATTTTAATATAAAGTAATCTAGTAAATTATTTAACGATAATATTTCAATTATTTAAATAAGTAAATTAAATAAAAATATTAAATAAAAATATTAAGCAAACTTAAATAGATAACATCCTATTTAAAGATTGATCTAAAATAATATTTTTCTAACCAAAATTATACTTAATTTAATGGAATCCTATATACTTGTACATAAGTAAATTAGCTATAATGTAACACAATTATCTTAATTGGAGTTATTAATTTGATGGTGATGAGTTATTAAATTATTAAATTAGGCATCTTAAAAGGAAAAAAATATGTTATGAAAATTTGATTTAGTTTATACATTTATGAAAATTGTCATTGTAAAGAATATTTTTTTTCTCATTTTTTTCATGATTCAACGATAGCAATAAAAATATGCAGATAAACTAATTTTAAAAATAACCTGAAATATCGACATATTAAGATTAAGTTTCGAAGACAACAAAATATTAACAAAAAAATCAATCATTCACCTACTCATTTAACTATTCATCACTGTACAAGCACAAGTCTCCTACTTACTTCTATCATTATCTCTATCCTTTTTCTCATGTTCCTTTGGCATTGTGGTGATCATAAGTTTGTTATTGATAACCACCCTACTCACAAGCTTTGAATGCATCATTTTATTAGCAATTGAAACTTCTACATAATGAATTTGAGATGATCAAGCAAGAGTTCCATTGATCCGTTGGTCATCACATATTGATTACCATGTTCACATCACTAATTCAATCAATCTCCACTATAAAACAAAAGAAATTGAAGAATGGATGATCAATTTAAAAAATTTGAATTAATAAAGAATTATTAAATTTTATCTAAATGTTTATTTAAATATGTCAATAATATATAATTGAATTTCGCGTATAATAAAGCCAAACATATTTTTTTTTCAAAGAATACCAATTATTTGTTTTAGATGTTACTAAGAAATTTTTTTTTTAACTTAGAATAAAAATCGATATATTTGTTGACGGTATTTTTTTTATTAAAAAGTAAACTAATTAATTCCTAAAAATATACTAAGTCAGAATAAATTGTGTTACATATTAATTTATATTTTACACCTAAAATAATTAAGATAAAGCAAAAGGAAAATAAAGAAAATATATAGGTAGAAGAAAAACATTATTTTAATTATCTTAAAGTTTAACAACATTAATCAAGATCTTTTATTTATCAAATGAATACAAAAATATATATATATATATATATTAGCATTTCTATGATATAACTTTTAAAAATAAAATATTATATAAATAAAATAAAATTTAAACATAAATTTTTATATAAAATATCACATATAAAATTACATAATATATTGATTCTTATAATTAGGTAAATATCAAGGCAAAGGTGCTATAAACCATGTAGATTTGTTTATGATAGGATGAACTTTCATGTTATTATTATGGATACTATGGAAAGTTACCCCACCAAGATTAAAACTATAAAATTGATAAAAATGACTTCTCTATCATAAATAATAATTCATTTTCTTTGTCATTTTTTCTTTTCTTTTGTGGGTGAATATGATAGAAAACTCTAATTTTCTTTTAATTTTCACCCCTAATGTGTTTATCAAAATTTATTTTTATTTTATTTTATAACATTATGTATATTATAATAATATTTTTTATGTTAAAAACCAAAATTGGTCAAAAAAACTAAAATTAAAGTTTTTAATTCATAATAAATATATTAATTAAACTAGATATATTAAACACTATATATTTTATATCCAATAAGAATCTTGACATTATTAAAATAAAAATTAGCGTTTAAAATTCATAAATAATTCTTATAATTATATTTTAGGGGAAAATTGTTTAAATTGAAACATGTTAATGTGGAAACTCTAACATAATTGACTCCATTTTATTATATTTTATTCATCACCTCACCGTTTTCTCATAATCGACAAACGCACGGCACATGCGTGAGTGTGTGAGTGAAATAGTTTTCTCCTCCAATAAATTGATAATATTAGAGAAAAAAATTCACATTATAAATTCTTTTTATATTATTATTTTTATCTATCGCGTGAGTGACGAAAATTCTTCCTTTAGATTCGGGACTATGATTAGACTAATGATTTTAAAAGCTCAGAAGCATGCTCGGAAGATGACAGTGAAGCATAGTAATATAAACACTAAACACCAAAAGGTTAAGCATCTTCTCCAGCAGCCTAAAAAAATCTTATAAAAACTGAAGTAACATTAATGAACTTTTTAGTTGGTTTCTTTTTTTGGTCAAAGATCAAACTTTATAGTTATTAAGTTGATTGAATTGTTTTAACCAACGTGGCATGCCATGCCAAACGATTGACCATATAAAATATATATGCCAATCTATAGCATCATTTAACTTTAATAATATATATTCTGCCAAAATATTCACTAAGTTTATCAGTCCGTTATGCGACAATAGGCAATCACAATCACTAGGTCACAAAGTCATCTTAAAATGTGAAAAGATAAGTTCAATGAGACACCTTCAAGAAAAGTCCACCAAACCTGATTACATGTCGGACTTTCTATAAAAAATAAATAAAAAAAACACAACAACATATTTTCTCTAGGATTCAGCCTAGCCCAATACTGTGCAATGGCATGTATAGTTTAAAACTTTAGGGTATTTTTGGTAATAATGAAATGAAGGAGAAATAATAGAGAGAAAGATAAAAGAAAGAAGAGATGAAAAATAAGAGTTGTTTGATGCAGAGAAAATAAGAGGGAGAAAAATAAAAAGGAGTGGAGAAACTAGATAAATTGCGTCAGATGCAATGAAAAGATGTCTAATGTACATTTTGTGATAATTTTATTTTTGTGGCTAGCAGCCACAAAAAATTACTTAACTTACAATATCGAGGATTTGTTTAAGCAAATTTCTTTAAAAATATTAGGGAGAAAAATAAAATAAAATAAAATAAAATATTTTATAAATTAAAGCTAACTTATATATAAATTAATTTTTTTGAGAAACTATATAAGAAAACTACTCATGTATAAACTAATTTTACTTTAAGAAAAATTTATTCTATTTTTTCTTTATATTTTCCCTCCCATAAGTATTTTTGGAAAAAAAAAATGAATTTATTGGACAGTTTAAAATCGCTAAAAACTCATAACAAACAAATAATCAATTTTCGACAATTGAAATTAATTGTCAACCCCTAACAATCGATTATTTTCTTTAATAATTTTTCAGTTTGTAATTTTTTTTCATTTTGAATAGGCCTCCGATTTCCTAACCATATAAGGTGGGGAATGGGGACGGATTGATTTATGCTCGAACAATTATCAAAAGCTTATTTTCATATTCTTTTTAAAGGAAAAAAAAAAAGAGCTTATCTTCATCTATTACAACAACATTTAAATTGTTGGATTTGATTTTTTTTTTAATAATTTCATAACTTATTATACTTGTATATTTATTTTATTATAATCTCATCTGTTAATGTTACTACCAAAATTGTTATATCACTATTTATTAACATCTTAAATACACCTCTCACCTTAACAAAGACAAAGACAAATGAAGTATACACTATACACGAACCAGACTTATAAAATAGTGCATCTAGGGGTGGGCAAAAAAAACTAAACTGAGCTGAACTGAACTGAACTGGTGGTGAACTGTACTATAAAAAACTGAACTGTTTGTAAAAAAAACTGAACTGAACTATTTAAAAAAAATTGAACTGAACTGAACTGTTGTAAAGTTGAACTGTACTGAACTATAAAAACTAAACTGAATTATAAAAATTGAACTATTTTTATAAAAGAATAAAAATTAAATGTGTTTAACATATTATGTCTTAATAGATTAGCTCGATAGTCTAATAACCAAAATTTTAGAAAAAAAAGTGATTTGAAAAAAAATTATATCAATTTTGTTGAACTTAACGGATCAATTGAGCTATGTTGAACTACTTATTTTTAGGCTTAAAATTCACTGAGTTTGTTTGACTGAATTTTATATTTTTTTCCTTTGAAAAATTTAAATAAAATGGAAAATAAAGTAAAGTTGACAAATGTGTCCTATTTTGATAGATCAATGAGTCAAAATTGTTCAATTCAAAATATCATAACAGTTTAGTGCAGTTTAAATTGCAGTTCAGTTCAAGTTTTTATAGTATAGTTCAGTTCAGTTCAATGACACAAAAGAATAGTTCAGTTCAGTTCGTCTGAACTAATATTTAGTTTAGTTCAGTTCATATGAACTACTTTTAAGTTCAGTATAGTTTTTATAAGTTCAGTTCAGTTGAGTTCGTTTTACCCACCCCTAAGTGCATCTACGGAATAGGTTTACCAACCCTTTCCTTAGCTATATTATCCCTTACCGATGATGTTCTACATAGACATCACATTGAAGATGGGGCTCAATTCACTGAATTAAAGATTGATTATTGGGCCTTTAAACCAATGCCTAGCATTGAGTATCCAGTAAGAAACTACTAGAACGAGAAAACAAGAAACCGCAACGGGGGTATAGTTAAATGTCTCAATGGTTATTGGATATGAAACAGGCAACGAGAAGAGTATGGAGATGAGCACCGCCCAAATAACAGCAGCCCAGCCCACAACGACTCCGTGACGGCCCAAGTTGAAAGGCCCAGGTACAAAATGCTTCTGTGCCAAGGTCACCCTAAAGAATATTGGTAGCGCATAAGCAACATAGAGGTCAATCACCGCTATGGACACCATTGCTTCAAATGCCACTATGCTTCCTAGAGACTGCAATAGAGTTACAATTTACTTATGAGACCAATGAAAACATATAATAAAATTTGCAGCATTTTTTAAAATGAAATAATATACTAGTAGTAAAATTTTTAAAAATTATGTTTTTCATACCGTTAGTGCCATGCAAAATGATATAAAAACGGAAAGCCAAACTGCAAAGATGGGAACTTCTTGCTTGTTAACTTTGTGCCACAATGATGACAATGGCATGGCCCCATCTCTAGAGAAAGCATAAGCCATCCTGCGTAATTTTCAAGCATCTTATTATATTCTCAACTAAGTAGAGAAATTCTCATATGGAAAGTGCATTATCTATTACCTTGAATTGCTAGTGACAGAAATCATACCGCAGAAAAATATGGAGACAGCAACAACTACCAAGCAAATGATACCACCAATTCCATTGCCATATCTTGTCTTGAAAGCTAAATAAAATATTTCAGAAATGGCATAGCCACCAGCATCATTATTTTCACTCAAAAGGTAAGGGATGTCAGTGACTGCAAAGGTAATGCCTAGAATGTAACCCCATCCAACAATAATAGATATCCCAACAGAGTTGATAATTCCTTTTGGTCCATTTCTATCAGCAGCCTTCGTTTCCTCTGTCTGAAAATTCAAGTTTGTATGGTCTAATTCATTTCATAACTTCTCTCCATCAATGCAAATGAATACAACAAAATTAACAAAGTGGAAAGCAAGAGCAAGGGTACACAGAAAAAGAAATTTTCTAATTGAAAGCTTTCATACCAGATGAGCTGATGCATCATATCCAGTAAGGGTATACTGACTCATTAGAAGTCCCAAGAGAAATATGTAGGGTCTGCTGTGGATTCCATCCTCGTTTTTATCATTGAAATGAGTGAACACAAATTTTATACTAGCCCTTTCAGTTGCAACAAATGGAATCAGAATCATAAGCACAAAAACACCTAAAAGTTTTCCATTCAAATTAGATATTCAATATATAAAGGCTTTCCTAGAGAACAAAATTTAGAGAAAAAAAAATGAAATAGAAAATTTGTTCATACCTACAACATTCCAGATAGCTGCCAACCGTCCTAAGAATGATATGACTGAGATAGGAAGAGTGTTTATTATACCGTGTAGGAGCGAAATTCCCCCATACAAAGCAATAACTACATATTTGGACGCCTCATATCCACCACCATTTTTCCCACCAGTGCTAAGGAGAATGATAACCTGAATTAGTTGTGCAAGTGAAAAGTCCACACTTGTTGTCCCTGCCCACTGCAAATAAAAAGTTAGTGCTTCAAAAGGATTAAGAGAAACCTACATCTTACACGAGTTTGATCACTTGTAAAAAGTGGAGAAAGTTAAAATTCTAGAATGTGTCTTCTCAAGAATACCTGACCAATAATATTGAACCTGCAAGAAAAGAGAGACAATGCAACTCAAGTCAGAGAACGCCAGAGTACATATCTTGTAATTAGACTTTCATTAAGCTATAAACTTAGTTTTAAGCCGGAGGCATTAGTGAGGATGACATAATTAGATATTTGTAATCATGTTGTACTTAAAGGAAAATTGCATGCTAGTTAAGAGCATTTTCAGAACCAGCTTGAACATTGTACATTATATATCATGTTGTACATATATAAGAAATATTGCCTGCTGGTTTATTCTATGTTTCCTATGCAAATATAGGTGCATATTACAATTATCCAATGTCTCCTCTTAATGATGGAATCATGCCTAGGAAGGCAAGAGGTGACATATTGAAGGAGTCAAGAGGAGTTGGCTAGACATGAAGGTTTGGGCCAGTCAGGGCCCAATGGGCCTGGGAAGGCCCAAGTTGAACTTTTCATGAGACATATTTTGTTATAGCTATTTTCATATGTTTTGTATACATCATGTTAGTATAGGTATCATATATTTTGGTCTTGTATTTTGGACCACATAGAGTAGCATTTTAGGTTTTAGGCTAGTTGGGCCTAGTTTTGGGCTTCATGGGCCTTTGGGCTTTTGGTACCCATTATTGGGCTCATTTTCATTCTTGTAATTTTTCCTTTCCATTGTAATTGTTTGACCAATGTAACTAGGTCATTAGAATAGGAAAATACAAGGAATACTAAAGTATGCTAATTATGTTAAACTAGGTTTAATTTGGAAGCCATTTAAGTTACATTTGAGTCACATGTTTTGCACCATTGGTGGCTGAACATGTGACACTCAAATTAACCCTAAATAGCTCTCAAATCAGACCTAAATGCACCTTGGTACCTAAATTTTCGGACTTACACATGTGCACCAAAGTTTGAATTCAAATTTCAAATTTGAATTCAAACTTTAGGCGCCAATTTGTGTAGCTTTGGTCTAGGTGCCTATGTGCTTCATTTCCGTGCATACTTAAGTCCTCCTTTCACATTTTTGTATTCACTTTTGAGAATAATGAAATTTGAGAGCTTATTCAGCCAAATTTCGTTCAAGAGTCACCATGAGAGAAAGCTTCACCTTAGGAACCCTACTAGGTTTTCCTCCTCTTTGAAGTGAGCTTTCCTTTGTTCCTTAAGCTTGGATGCTTCCATCCATAGTATAGGAACCCTAAGTCCGAAAATCTTCACTCCTTCAAGTGTCTTACATTCGGATTTCAAGCTCCATTGAAGAGGTCCAAGCATTGGTGAATCCGAGGAGAAGAACACCTATCACTTCTCCTAGTTTTTGCCATCAATTTTGGTATCAAGAGCAAGGTTCTTCAAAGAGATAAGTGCTTCATCTTTTTGTGTCTGAATTTGTGTTCAATGTGTTCTTCTTGTCTTGTTTAAGTTTCGTTGTGGATCTATATGTTTTGAATCCTCTTGTGTTCCATAGATCCATTGGTTGATTGTTTTTGAGTTTCTTTCACAATCAACATGAATTAGGACCTTTTTGCTTGTGCTTATATTTTGTTTTCTTTGAGTCTCTCCATTCTTGTATGTGTCCGTGATTGGACCTCATGCATATGCATTAGATTTTGGTTTTTAATCTTGTTTTGTCTTAGAAGTTCATGTTTAGTCCTTATATGTTGCAAATTCCTTGAATAGCATGTTTAATCTAGTTTTATTTTAAATTTTGTGTCTACATGTTGCTCTCGGTTTGCTCTAATTTGTGCCTACCTATATGTGCTTTTTCTTTTACCTAATTGTGTTCATAATTTGCTATTAGTCCTAGCAAGTTTCTTTAGAGTTAGGTTTCCATTGTGTACTTGAGTTTTCAAATCACTTTCCATTGAAAAAATCTTATAAAAATTTTTGTGACTCAAAATTTCAAGTGCTTAATTCTACTTCTAGTGCACTCTTTCTTGTGGATTCATTTTTAAAAATAAATTTAGAGGCTGAAAACAAAGATAAAACAGAGCCTAAGGTTCAAAAAGTTCAAAAAAAAAAGAAAGAATACAAAAGGAATCCAAAACAAAACCTAAAAACTAGTGCACTAGTTTCTTTGTTTTTCACTTGAATTTTGACCTAACTTGTAGTCTCGGTTTCTATAGCTTGGAATCATAAAAAAATTTGAAACAAAAGGAAAATACCTTCTCTGGAATCTTAATTTGAATATAGAAAAAGAAATAATAAAAAAAAAATATAGAAAACAAATTAAAAGGAAAAAGCCGAGAGGTGTACAAGCTGAAAAATCTACTTGATTCCTTGATATTGTTTTGACTACTATTTGTTCTATACTTATCCAATTGTTCTCAATTTTTTTTTGTTTTGTTCATCTACTCTAGTACCTATCTAGGAATCTTCCTAACTGTGTGCTAGCTTTATTTGGAGTCTTAATTTTCAGTTTTACTTGTTGAACCTCTTTGAGTCTTGTCATATATACATATTACTCTTCATTTTTTGTATAAGCTTTTCAAATTGTGCTTTTATTGCTTGTCTTGTTTTCTTTCATTAAATTCCTTGTGCTGGAAGTGGCCTCAAATCCTTGCTTAAGGATCAAGCATTGCTCAACAAAGAGTAGGAAAAGTTTGGACACTAAGACTACAAAATTTTGACCTAATTTAGTGACCTAGCTTTTCCTAAACTTCCTTCACTTGAGTGACCATTCCTTTCACCTTGTGAGGAGCCTCCATTAACCACTTTTGTTGTGTTCATTGTGCAGGTCCAGGAGCATCTTATTTCAAGGATTAGTGGCGGATTAAAACACTTGAACAAGTGTTAGAAAAGTTGATCAACCAATCCGTCACTAATTGGGTCACAAAAGCCGTCATTAATTGTTTTCTAGGCTAGTTTAAATTTTGCAATCTCTTTTGTATTTTTAAACCAATGGTGAAGGAATTTTTTACTCTTGGCAAGCGGACCAAGCTTCGTTATAGTAATTTGATATCGTCCTCAGGGATTTGGTGATACTAGTAATTTTCTTTCTTGTTTGCGGAGAACATGAGTGAAGTATTGATTTAAGTTTGAATTAAAGCAATTAAAAGCAACAGAATGAATGTAATAGAAAACCTTATATGAGAAAGAGATTGGATTCAAATGTACTTACTAACTCTTTTAATCTTCATCAGATAAATATGATTCCACTTCTATCACTTTCATGTTCAATAATTAGCTCAACCAGATTCCTCAAAATTGAGCCCTAAGGTGGTTAACCCTAAACATGATTCCTCTTTGAATTAAGATTAACACCTTGCATTAAGACAATAACTTGAACCAAAATGGCTAACAAAATCAAGTCTATTCCTAGAACAAGAGATTATTAGGTGAATGATTCAGTTTGGGTTTTGAAAATGTTTCCCAACAAAGTTCAAAAACCTAAAATCATAAAATGGGTGATCAAACCGGATTAAGCATTAAGAGAAGAATCAAACACAAGTAATAGAGCTGAATATCATATAGATCTAAGAAGAAATAGAGTTAGTAGTTACATTGAATCCAACCCAAGAGAAACTAGCCACTCATGGTGAGGGCCATAGCAAATAAAAAGATGAGATTACACCATAGAAGAGAAGAAATGAAGATGGGTCCTCGTTCCCAAGCAAGCCAATCTTCAAATCTAATCTTCAAGCTCTCCTTTTCTCCTGGGTGATCTTTCTCTCTGTGTTTCTCTTCGTTTTGTTCTGTTTCGATCCCTTTTTTCCTCCCTTTCGTGCCCTAAAATACGTCCTGTCCAAGGGAAAGTTGGGATTTTTAACCCAAGGCTGCAGCTCTGGAATGGGGGCTGTAGCTCTGAATTTCTGGACTGCCCAATGTTCCAAGGCTGGGGCTCTGGTTTTCATGGCTTAAGCTTCAAGTCTCTGGAATTGGTTCAGGCTTCGTGGCTGCAGCTTTGAATCTGGAGCTATAGCCTTAACTCTCTGGAACACTTCATTTTGGTTTAGGCTTCATGGCTGCATGGCTTTGGAGCTATAGCCTTGGATTTCCAACTTAATCAAAATCTACACAAAAAGGAAATATTTTCAACCAAAGAAACTACACTCTTGTAACTCCTTAGATTAATCTTAGTTCATCTATTTGGAGGGTCAAACACAACCAAAATTACTTACATCTCTCCCAAAAAGAGTGTCAAATTAAGCATAAAAATATGCAATTTGAGCACTTATCAACCAATTTGTAAAGCTTGGAGGGAGTATTAAGAAACTGGTCAGGTATATCTAAACCTTGGTAGCTCACTCACGCGTAGTACTAGTGGAAGTGGCTTGGAAATTTCATATGTTTCTAGCTTCCACTTAGGGCAAACCGACTAGTTGCTTAATCTTGCTTCCTTTAAGTGTTTGATCTTTAATTTGTTTACTTTTGCTACCTTGTTTCGACTAGCTTTGTGTAGCATTTAATTGTTCACGTTTTAGATAGCTTCAAAAACAATTGTGAAAAGCATACAACATAAAAATCTTTGTGAAAATTTTTGTGGAATTGAAAATACCACAAGGGAGTTTAGTGATTTCTACTTGAAAAGGCTTGGTTATTAAGTGGCTCTTAGTAGCTCACCTCCCTTGATAGTGCAATTTGTATAGTTAGACTTCCAAGTGCTATTTTTTTGTTCCTAGAAAATTACAAAAATATTTTCTTTTTGCATAGCATATAAAAACAAAATTCTTTTGTTTAATCATGAGAAAATATTCCTCAAGTGGTAGTGATTTAAGCTCTCCAAAAAGTTTTTCACATCCTACTCAAAGGCTTAAATCACTAACACCTTGGACAAAGCAAGAAGTGTTAAAAAGAGAAAAAGAAAAACTTGAAAGAAAAGCACGACTTGCAATTTTAGAGGAAGAAATTTACATTCTTAAACAAAAGAAAGAAAAATTTTTAGCAAAAGAAAAATTGAGAAAAACAAGAGAAAAAGAAAGAAAAAAGGCATTGCTCTTAGGGAAGAGTAAGGAGGAAAATAATTCCTCTAAAGGACTTGTGAGTGAAGAGAGTTGTTCTACCACTAAAAATCATTTACAAAATACTCTCTTCATAAATAAAGACCTTAACTCTTACCCTAATCTTATCACTAGTCATGAAGTAGAGATTCAAGAACAAATTATTCTAAAGAAAAATGAATCTCAACTTCAAGATGCAGTGAAGAAGGAGTGGACTACATTTAGTTCCACTTCTTGTGCTACTTCCTTGGAGGTGCCCAAGGAAGAAAGCCTTCCCCTCTTTAGGACTCCTTCTACCTTAGTTGTTCTAATAAAGCACCCAATTTTCGGTTTACATTGTTTAGTAGATACAACTTGTAATAATCTATATTCTATGTTTGATCTTATGGGAAGTTCTTACTCTTTTGAACTTAATACGTTTCCTTCCCTACAAGACAAATATAGCTTATATGATTGTGAGTATCTAGTAAACAATCAAATTCAAAATTGTTTAGGGCGTTTTCTAGTGGTATTTTCTTTATATTCTAGGAAAAGCCTAGGTTACCATTTAGGGTACTTTAGGCAAGATGTTGTAATTTTTAAGAAGCATTCTTTTCATTGTCTTAGTCATAGTGTCATTACATTTTTAGGATTTCATTCTAGGTTGTACTTAGAAGAGGATCCAATTTCTACTTTTAGGGAGTCTAATTTTGATAGTTTATTTTTTCTTAGGCTAGATATAAGGACTCCTCTTAGGATCCATAATCCATTTTCTCATCATAAACATGTCACCTCTTATACATGGTTTGTTGTGTATGTAGGTGATGATTCTTATTTCATGCATCCTCGTGATTTGAGGACAAATCCTTTTCAAGAGGGAGAGGATGATGGAATCATGCCTAGGAAGGCAAGAGGTGACATATTGAAGGAGCCAAGAGGAGTTGGCTAGACATGAAGGTTTGGGCCAGTCAGGGCCCAATGGGCCTGGGAAGGCCCAAGTTGAACTTTTCATGGGACATATTTTGTTATAGCTATTTTCATATGTTTTGTATACATCATGTTAGTATAGGTATCATATATTTTGGTCTTGTATTTTGGACCATATAGAGTAGCATTTTAGGTTTTAGGCTAGTTGGGCCTAGTTTTGGGCTTCATGAGCCTTTGGGCTTTTGGTACCCAATATTGGGCTCATTTTCATTCTTGTAATTTTTCCTTTCCATTGTAATTGTTTGACCAATGTAATTAGGTCATTAGAATAGGAAAATACAAGGAATACTAAGTATGCTAATTAGGTTAAACTAGGTTTAATTTGGAAGCCATTTAAGTTACATTTGAGTCACATGTTTTGCACCATTGGTAGCTGAACATGTGACACTCAAATTAACCCTAAATGACTCTCAAATCAGACCTAAATGCACCTTGGTACCTAAATTTTCGGACTTACACATGTGCACCAAAGTTTGAATTCAAATTTCAAATTTGAATTCAAACTTTAGGGGCCAATTTGTGTAGCTTTGGTCTAGGTGCCTATGTGCTTCATTTCCGTGCATACTTAAGTCCTCCTTTCACATTTTTGTATTCACTTTTGAGAATAATGAAATTTGAGAGCTTATTCAGCCAAATTTCGTTCAAGAGTCACCATGAGAGAAAGCTTCACCTTAGGAACCCTACTAGGTTTTCCTCCTCTTTGAAGTGAGCTTTCCTTTGTTTCTTAAGCTTGGATGCTTCCATCCATAGTCTAGAAACCCTAAGTCCGAAAATCTTCACTCCTTCAAGTGTCTTACATTCGGATTTCAAGCTCCATTGAAGAGGTCCAAGCATTGGTGAATCCGAGGAGAAGAACACCTATCACTTCTCCTAGTTTTTGCCATCACTTAATCAAAAAGATTAGATGGGGATTCTTCTTTTATCATACTAAAGTTCAAAATAAAACCCTTTTATGATATTATAGATAAATTTTCTATTAGCATATTTCCACTTTCTCTGCTTTTCTAAGCATATTTCCACTTTCTCTGCTTTTCTAATCATCCAAATCTCAACCATTTAAGTGTTTCCATGGCATGCTCGTCTCAAACAACAATTACCAACTAGTTGGAGAATTCCACTTTTAAAAAATTTGAGTCCAATTAGGTCTTCATAAGATCCTTATATAAAAGTTAAAATTGTATGCTCCTAAATAAAATAGCAAACAGTTGTATACAAATCTCTGGGCTTACACATAATAAAACTTAAAAAGTAATTCGTCGAAAGCCTAATGATTAATGATAGCTCCTCCCCTGTGAGTGTGAGGTCCCCAAACATTTATAACGCACACCTTAAATTTTGTATGCAAAAAACTTTCATATGAAAACGTGAACAAGGAACAAGTGATTAGGTATAAAACAAAAAGGAAATAAGTATTAAGAAACCTAAAAATGTATCTGAGTTTAAATATAAAAAATCTTCTTCACAGGACATAATAGCTTTCTTTAAGTAGAATCAACGTTGATGAGAACTAACAATTTAGAACAAATAGATCAGATTCAAACACCGGGACTTGGGAATCTTCATTCCTTGAGGGGGCACTAACTAGAAATAAGTCCATGATCAGTCATATGAAGATGAAGAATATACTGTTTTGACAGTAATTTAACAATTTTCTGCATCCTAATCATAATTTTTAATAAACATTAACAAATGACAAAAGAAATAGTTAAAAAAAAGTGTGTTATTGACACTTGGTGAAGGTACTAAAAAAATCACTTAAACTATAAACATAGACAATAACTTTTGAATCTAGATTTAAACATAAATCAATCATATAAAATTGACTTATAAAAAGAGAATCTTCACTTATATAATTTATTTTGGTCATATATTTATTTTTATTATTTTGTAAAAATATGATTTAGGATAGAACACCAGCCAGTGATCCAGGAGGCAAAGGGTGCCCATCTAGGGCCAGCAAGCTTGGCACTCCAATAGTAAAGACCACCAGTTGTTGGATAAGATGAACAAATTTCAGCCATTGAGAGTGCAACAAGCATTGTGAAAGCAGAAGTTAGAAACCACCCATACTGCATTGAAAAGGGCCCACCATAGTTCAACCCTGTGTTGTAAAGGGTGGTGATGCTTGTGAGCACCGATATAACAGAAAACGAGAGGGAGAAATTTGAAATGGCCCTGCAATATAAAGCATGGTACCCATAATAGGAAATGAAAAACCAACAACACAAAATCAAGTAAAGCAACAAGACAACCTTACGAAAGGTCACGCTTGAGTTCTTGTTTGTAACCGAGTTCAAGAAGACGGGCATGTCCAGAATCCAGTGAAGAAGCATCACCATTTGTAACCGCAACCACATGAGATGGGAGTGACATGTTTTCAGTAGCAGAATCCATGATCTTACGGTGAATTAAGAAACAGAGAAGCAAATTAAGAGTAAAGAATGTTGTGGTTTTTGATTTGCCAACTCAACATGAATTACTCAAACTTGGTATTATGTAGCTCTTTTTCTCTTTGTCATGTATCTAATTAAGTCAACGTCAAAGTCGTTCACCGCCGGCTCATGATAATCCAATTTATTTTAATGCATCGTATGATGTATCCTTACATTTGTTTGTAGAGAAATTGCCATTAAAAAGTCGTTGGCTATTGTGAGTATCTTTATTTTTTTTAGTTGAATATTTATGTCCTGGATGAGTTTCAGACTTCTGGTGATTGTTTTCCTCTAGTAAATGTTTGGGAGTTTACTAACAAGTATCAAATGTTTGAAAACATGTTAGAATAATAAAAGTGCTACAATCCTATTGACTCAAATTAACTTTTATTCCGACGAAATATGCGGTTTTTAAGGAAAAGTACAAAATGAATTTTTTTTACAAATTCTAAAAATGTTTTGTTTAAACGGAAAAAGAATACAAAATTTTATATATCTATCCAATTACAAATTAACATGCATGTCTAGTTTGTTTTCTTTTGCATAAATTTATATAATTTTATTATAAAAGAAAGTCAAACCAATTAAACCTAATAGATTTTTTTATTAGCTTTTCATGGTCTAATTTGACCTGTTTAACTTATCAAGAAGTTAAATTGATTTTATTTTTTATGAGTATCTAAATAAAGAATTCAACATAATTCATTTATGTGTGCCACACCACCTAATTGAATTAGGCCAATTTTAATAACTATAATATTTTAAAAAGTTATACACTTTTGTTATATTTTATTTTTTTTGTGTAAATATTTTAATCGATATTATTATTTTCATTTAAAAAATTGAAATACTGCAATAATCTTATCAAATTTAGTAAGTGCGCTAACGATGAGAGTATTTTTCTTTATACTTTAATGTTCATGACGGTAGAGTATCTGCAAAGATATTTTGACGCTCAAGTTAAATATTTATAATGAGTATAAAATTAGGTTAAAATAATACATGCTAATCTTCAAGTAAAAATACATCAAATAAATCATAAATTATTAGATTATATCCTAATTCTTTTTCTTTCAATTTTTTTGAATTTGATCATTATGTTAAAAAAAATCTTAAGATTTTAATAACAAAGTTTTATAATTTAAGAGTGGATTTTAAAAATATTGAAGGTGAACATATATATTAAACCTAAATTATATTAATATGTTTTATACATTAAAACTGTAGCAAAGCAATGAAATAAAAATAAAGAGGGTGTAAATTAACCAATCGAGTAATTGAGGTAGAATTTTCACTTTTGTTCAATAATTTTTTTATAAATAAAAATTAGTAAATTAAAAGAAGAACAAATCAAAATGGTCCATTTATTTATTTAACTTGTCTTCAGCTCGGACAATAAATAGCCATTGAAAACAGGCTTTTTGACCAAAGTGGGATCGTTGACCAACTTATTTACGTAAATGGGACTCTTTTGAAAGTATTTACGCCTTTGGGACTGTTTACAACGGTGTCGCTATGGCCCATAGCGACACCCATGCCACGTGGAATTTTTAAACTCCAGGAAAGCCATGAAAGCCATATTGATAATGTCGTTATAGCCCCTAGCGACACAAAACGGCTTCAATGAAGTCGCTATAGCCTACAGCGCCCCATTTTTAATATTAAAAAAATATAAAAAAAAATAAGTAAATAGATTTTTTGAAAAAAAATACGAATTTTCAAAGGCATAAATATTTTCAAAAGAGTCCCATTTACATAAATAAATTAGTCAACGACCCCACTTTGGTCAAAAAGCCTTGAAAACAAATTATCGAATTAGAAAAAAAGAAAAAGGAATCAATCATTTCCCATTCAAAACAAACGGTCGTGGCGGTTGAAAATTGAAAGAAAAAAGGGTTAATTATCTTGGTCCAAAAACGAAAGGAAGAAGAAGCGTTCGTTGATGATGCAATCCTGGGTCCACGGCAATAGCATGAAGGTCCACTCTGTTCCAAGAAAGCAAGACATCTCAATCCAATCCAGCGTCGATGGGGAGAACTCGACGTCGGAGACTCAGGTCGCCGGCAAGAAGCTCCAGCGACTCCCGCACGTGTTCAGTCGCGTCACCGATGGGATCGCCGACGTGAGGGTGCACACGGTGGAAACCCATCCCGGCATGACCAAGATCGTGGTGAGGGAAGGCGGCTCCGTGGATCAGCTCGAACTCCACATGCAGAGGTTCCGGCTGCCAGGGTCCACGCCCGAGCTCGTGAGCGCGGTGGTTGCCAACGGCCAGCTTATCGTCACGGTGCCGAAGGAACACAAGGAAGAGCATGGATCGAGATGCTAATAAAGGTATAGTAGTTCACTCATTCTTGGAAATAGATGTATGTTTGTATAATACACAAAAGTTAAGCTATTAGGATATAGGTGTGATTTCTATATGACGTGTAGTTAGCTTCATAATTCATATATGTTACTTATGTTAGATGAAAATTATCATTTTGTCATATTTATTAGATAGTTTATTGGTATTTGAACAAAGTAAATCTTTAAGATATTGGTTAATGCGTTGTATAAGTTGGGGATAATGATTAAGAAAGGTTGGAGTCTTATCTTTCTAATTATAACGCTTTGATAAATGGTTGTGTCTGAGGGATAATGTGTGCAAGAATGATTAAAAGAGAGACGTTTACTAATGTTATTAGTCGTAAGGCCTTAATTAATGAATATTGAAAAATGGGTGACACATCATATTTTATTAAAAATCAAATATGTTTTTGAAGCTAACTATCAATACAACTATGATTGTATATTATTCTTGGTTCTTCCTAATGTGTAATAACTATTCCGTTTTTAGAGATAAAATACAAATAGCATATATCACAAATAATTATCCTTTCATACAAATTATTTTAATATAAAGTAATCTAATAAATTATTTAACAATAATATTTTAATTATTTGAATGAGTAAATTAAATAAAAATATTATGCAAACTTAAATAAATAGCATTCTGTCTAAAGATTGATCTAAGATAATATTTTTCTAATCCAAATTATATACTTAATTTAATGAAATCCTATATATTTGTACATAGGTAAATTAACTACAATGTAACACAATTATCTTAATTAAAGTTATTCATTTGATCCATTAGTGAGGAGTTATTAAATTTTTAGATTAGGCATATTAAAAAGAAAAATATGTTATGAAAATTTGATTTAGTTTATACATTTATGAAAATTGTCATGCTTAAGAATAAATTTTGTTCTATATAGAACATCTTTTTCATGATTCATTAATAGCAACAAAAATATTCAGATAAACTAATTTAAAAAATAACCTGAAATCTAATCGACATACTAAAATTAAGTTTCAAAGACAACAAAACATTAACAAAAAAATCAATCATTTACCTACTCACTCAATTATTTGTCATTGTACTAGCACTACCTCTATCACCATCCTCATCCTCTTTCTCATGTCTCTTTGGCATCGTGGCGATGAGCTTCTTGTTGATAATAATCACCGCACTCACAAGCTTTGAGTGCATCAATTATGGCAATTGAAAACCCTAAATGATGAATTTGAGATGATCAAGTAAGAGTTCCATTGGTCTGTTTGTCATCACATATTGATCATGTCAATCGTAGTATATTTGCACCATATTCATGTCACTAATTCAATCAATCTCCCCTAAAAAACAAAAAGAATTGAGGAATAAAAGATCAATTTAAAAAATTAAATTAATAAAAAATTATTAAATTTTATATAAATATGTTTATTTAAATATTTCAATAACATATAATTAAAATTTACGTATAATTAAGCTAAACATATATTTTTTTTTTGCAAAGAATACCAATCATTGATTTTGCATGTTACTAACAATCTTTTTAAACTTACAATAAAAATTGATATCTTTGTTAACGGTATTTTTTTTATTAAAGAGTAAACTAATTAACTCCTAAAAATATACTCAGTTATAATAAATTGTGTTACATATTAATTTATCTTTTACCGCTAAAATAATAAAGATAAAGTAAAAAGGGAAATAAAGGGAATATACAGGGAGAACAAAAACTTTTTTTTTAATTATCTTAAAGTTTAACAAATATTAATCAAGATCTTTTATTTATCAAATGAATACAAAGAAAAAATATTAGCATTTCTATATGATATAACTTTTAAAGATAAAATATTATATAAAAATAAATAAAATTTAAACGTGATTTTTTATATAAAATATCAAATATAAAATTATGTAATATATAGATTTCATAATTAGAAAAATACCATGACAAAGGTGTTATAGACCATCATGTAGATTTATCCATGATAGGATGAACTTTCATATTGTTATTGTGGACGCTACAGAAAATTACACCACACCAAGATTAACACCATAAAATGATAAAAGAAAATGTCTTCTTTATCATAGAGTAACAATCCTTTTTCTTTGTCATTTTTCCCTTTCTTTGGTGGGTGAAGATGATAAAAACCCTAATTTACTTTCAGTTTACACCCTTAATATGTTTTGGATGAAAAAATATATGATTTAATTTATTTATTTATTTTCCCATCACCAAAAAAAATTGAGCAAAATTGGGATATGACAACTGTGTGAGTTACGAAAACGGAGAAGAACACAAAATAATTGTGTAGATAATAAAAAGGATGATATTTGTGATAATATATTCTTACATATTTTAGTAGGAGTTCTAATAAGAAGAATGACAAAAATCGAAAACAGAGAAGAATTTAGATTTAGAATGTTGTAAGATACCTATTATTTTTAAATAAGTTTTTAATTCTTATTTAGCCAAAAAATTTGCTACTTGAACAAGAAGATAATTTATCTAATAGCTAAGGACAATATATATGATTATTATAATATAATATTTTTGGGAAATAATCATTCAAAAATATTTTTTTAGTTGTTAGGAATTAATTACTTAAAAGATAATCATTAGTTTGTTACAATAATTTAAATTACTTTTTTTAAAATTAAATTCTTTTTTTTTATTTAATCATTTTTTATTTAATTAACTAATTTCTTTAAAATTTCATTTTAACTTCATTATTTTTTAACTTAATTAATGAATCTTTGGGACAGAAATATTTATATCTTTGCATATTCAGAAAATTGGGACATCCCTTATTCATATCAGAGCTTATATATTATTTTAAAATTTAATTAAAATACATTTCATTTCTTTAATATATTCTCAATTTAATAATTATAATTTATAATAATAATAATAATAATAATAACATAATGTATAATATGACTATTAGTTTTTTTTATAACAGTTAGACATATATATAAATTAATTTTTAATTAATTAACTGTTAAATAAAGTTAAACTTGTCATAAATTTAAGATGTACATCTTGTGTGTTAAAAAACGTTGACACTTTTTAATTTGAACCAAAATAAAATAAAATACTTCGGATACGCACAATAAATGTTTTTTTATTGGAAAATAATATAATGGCCGAGTCCCGAAATTTATTTAAAGCAAGGATAAATTATTATCATTTTTTTTGCCGACATAAAGGGGAAGAGTTTTATGATGATGTTAAAAAAAATTAAATAATTCACTAGGATTATAATCTTTATTTGGTGAAAATTAAAGGATATAAATACCGTTAATATTTAATAATAATATAGAAACATCACAATTATAATATTATACATTAATAAATGTATTCAGACGTGTAATTGTAATTACCATTTTTATATATTTAAATTTAAATTTAAATACATTTTAAATATAGTTTTCAAATAATACATCATTCAATAACTTTTGTAGAACATAATATGTTTCTTAATCATAATTGTAAACTTGTATATACAAGCAGTAGATATTATTTATACAAATAAGGACTACCATAAACTATCTTAATAAGTAGTTTAATATAATAAAAAAATACTATGATTCATTAATTTAAATTATTAATTCTATCTTATTTGTATAATTTAATCATGTCTTTTTTTAAGTAAATTATTCATCCTTTATACTAAATTATTCACCAATTTGATCGATCTTTAAAACAAAATAAAAGTAGTCAAGAGGTGGAGAGCAATTTAAAAAATTAAAATTAGTAAATAAATATTAAATTTTATATAAATGTGTTTCTTTAAAAAATTTAATAACACACAATTGAAACTATATGACATAAAATTAAGCTAAACATATTTTTCAAAGACTTAAGATTACATATATCAATCATTAGTTTTATATGTCACTAAGAATATTTTTAAATTTATAATAAAGACGAATATCTTTGTTAATTTTTTTTAATTTATTAAAAATTAAACTAATTAATTCCTTAAAAGTATACTAATTTAGAATAAATTGCGATACATATTAATTTATCTTTTATGCCTAAAAATAAAGATTGAACAAAAAGGAAAATAAAGTGAATATATAGGTAGAAAAAAAATATTAGCATTTTTGTAATAAAAAATTTAAAAATAAATATCATATAAAAATAAAATAAAACACTTTTAAATGTAATTTTTTTATATGAAATATCAAATAAAAAATTACTTAATATATAGATTTTACAATTAAAGAAAAAAAAAATCAAGGTAAAAGTGTTCTAAATTACCATGTAGGATGAATCTTTATGTTCTTATTGAAGCTACACTAGATTGCACTATCATATGGGATGATGATCAAAAGTGTATTTTCTATCATAAATAAAATGTTATTTTTCTTTTTCTCTTTCTTTTTTGGGTGAGCATAATAGAAACTAATTTTCTTTCAATTGAACAAGAAAATATATTATCTATTCGATAAGGATAACATGTTTGATATTATAACATGTTATGTCTAAGAGATAATAATGTAAAAATATTTTTAGTTATCCATAATTATCCGCATAGTTTTGATAGAGTGTAATTAACAAAAAAGATAAACGGTCAATGTGTTCATTGATCATGAAGAATATCTAGGGTTGGATAATTGAGAAAAATTTATTATTTTAGTTTGTACAATGTATATTTATTATATAAAATTAAATTTTATAATTATTATATATATAAAAAATATATTTAAATGTATAAATTATATTTAAAATTTAAGATAAATAACTTATATCATAGCATAAAATTATTTTTATTTATTGATAATTGATTTTAAATATTAATATTCAATTCATAGATAATTATGATAAAAAAATATTAAAATAATTTTTATAAATTTTTTAATCAAAGAAAATTATTTAAAGTGGTTCATATATGATATATAAGAATTAATAATTAAAAAAAAATGAAAATTACAAATCAACTCCTAAAAGATATGCTAAAAAATCCATGACAAAATCAATTTCTGTTCAATACCCGATAAAATCTCTTTAAAATGTGATTTCCATGTTAAAAGTGTCGAAATTCATTCAAAATAGTGACAGTTGACTTTGTCAATTTTACACTACATCAATTTTGCTTTCTCTTAAAAAAGTAAAATAATAAAAAAAATCTATAATAGTGAATGATTAATTGAAGATATAAAAAATATTAAAAAATAACAAGTTGTAATATAAAAAAATATTTATAATAATAAAATTAGATAAAAGTTGTATACTTTCAAGATGACCAACACTTTATTATAATTATAGTTAGCTAAATGGCTAAAAATCTAATTTGGTCACTTATAATATTTTAAGGTTGTAATTTAGTCTCACTTTAATTTTTTGTTTTAATTTAGTCCCTAATAATTTAAATTACTACGATGTCGGACTTCCGTCCAAATTTTTTAAACAGAGTTAATTGTTGGCCACGTGGATGCCATATAGATGCATAAATGGATGCTAAATTTTTTTAATATATTTAGAACTGTCCATTCTGGTTCCAGAACGCCAACCATAAACGGTCAATAATTATAATTCACGCCCGTGATTCTAAATCACGATTGTGAATTGTGCAAGGAAAAAAAATCCAAGGTACAAAGCATTTCAATCATTAGATTTGGTAGTGTTGTCAATGGGGGATTGATAACTTTAATGGTTAAACATTTGGGCTATATACCATTTCTGGACCAATTGCAGGATATAGGAGCTCCTAGAAGTATTAATTATAATATTTGTTATGCAATGTCATGTATCACTAAGGACAATGGTGGCATGTTTTATTTCATTGTTAGTCAAACTGGAGTGAACCACTTACTACCAAATCGGCACTATACAGTAAAGAATAAAACAACATGGTATTTTCCCTTGGAGTCATTGACCGATACCCTAACAACAACAACCTGTTCTTGAGGAGATACAACTTGAAGTAGAGGAAGAGGACACACAAGACCAACATTTCACCACGTGATTGTACAGGTAGATAATGTTGATATTCTGTCAGTTATTCAGTGTATGCTGATATCCAAATGATTTCCCTCCTTAGTAATTTCTTTGAACTTTCTTAGTATATGTTATGTTATGATTTTTTGTTTTCAGTCTCTGAACCATATTTCAATCTTTGAATTTATGTTATGTTATGAATTTTTGGTTTCAATCTTTAGACCACATTGCTGCATTTTGTTGAACATGCGTATGTGATTGACATTTTGGAACGGCCCATTCTGAATCTAGAATGACCCGTTCTGAAATTAGAACAGATTGTTCTGGTTTTAGAATGGGCCATTCTAGATGCATTAAAGAAGAAGGAGGAGGACAACAACATACATGTGGGACCTTGCCACTTATGCATCTACGTGACATCTACATGATATCCACGTGACCAACAGTTAACCCCGTTTAAAAAATTTGGACGAATGTCCAACATTACAGTAATTTAAATTATTAGGAACCAAATTGAGACAAAAAATTAAAGTAAAACTAAATTAAAATTTTAAAATATTATAAAGGACCAAATTAAATTTTAAACCTAACTAAATCAATACGTATGTGATGTATGATTTATATCAGTAAATTGAGTAATTTGACATTGAGTTAATTATATAAATAAAAATCGATGACACCTATAAATATAAAGTATAGTAATATCAAGAATAAGTTAAAAATAATATTAAAAATTAAATATACACTAAATTATTGTTACAAATTATTGAAATCTTTTTTATGATCAACATTAAAACACATTTTAAATCTTCAATTTTACTATCACTATCTACTTTAAGTTATTCTCAATTTTTTCTAAATTATTTTGATCTTTTATGTGGTTTGCTAAACCATTTTAAGACCAATATTAAATTCTCTCCGATCTCAAGCCAACACAAACGTATTCTACATTTCCTTCCCTACAAAGTCTCATATGTTGTCACATCTATGCTAGAATGCAAACTTTTATTGTAAATGAAGTATCAATCCCAATATTTACAATAATGAAACAAAATACAAAAAAAAAAAAAAAGACAAATTTTATAATACTAGAAAATTAAGTTTTTTTTTTAATATCAAACTACCCAAATCTAACTGGCCTCCTTAGTCTGTACGGTAATTGTTGAAAATCAATATCTGAGGCTGGGTTCAAATGCTGGTATCCAAAAAACCTACCCAAATCTAGAGTATAATTTGTCCCAAGTGCACGAGTAATGTAAGAAAATGGATTATAAAAAGTATGATAACTTTCGCTTAATTAGAGAAATAATAGATGAACACTCACAAAAGAGGAATAAGTTTTGGGGGAAAGAAAAAATCAAAATTTCTAGGCCATTTTAAGTAGATATGTTTATGTAATTCTTTTCCTTTCCCTCCTGATGCAAAATATATAATTGGTTGCCAGTGTAAAAAAACTTTATACTGACAGTGTATAGGTGAGTAACTCATACTTCAATCCCGTCGAGCCGATTAACAGCTGAACATAAAAACAGTGCTTTGACAACTAACAAATATAATCTGGCCAAAACATTAAAGACAACTAATAAGACATCCCAAATTTCCAATCCAACAACCAACCAACCATCTTAGAATCAAAGGAATTTGATTGACATCCGCATTTTGACAACGATGCTAAAGTGGAGATTATCTGCAACACGAAGCCCTATAATTTTTACAGATTATGGACATTTCCTAGGTCTTTACGGCAGTCAGTGTGCTCTTACATTTTGTGATGCACCTAACATGGGGCTTGAATCCCAGCTATTGCCTCGTGTATCTGCATCATGTTGAGGTGGGATATACAAAGATACAGCCTGAAGCTCAGCAGATTGCACATTATTCACCGTAGAGGGCTGAGCTCCATTACGAGATTCAGCCAACATCTGGAAGTATGCATGAGGTCCCCAACCTGCATATACAGTAATATAAAAATATACACATGAAAATTATGAGTAGATATTTTTCTTCAAAATCTGAAATAGAAAACCATATTAGACTTAAACAAATTAATGTGATCAGAGATGACGGGGAAGCATAAGATAGGAGCATACACAAGAATGTCAATCTACAGCACAGTCTAACACAGTAACACTCTAAATTAAGCTTATAACATCAAGCAACAATTTTTCAGTCACTTCCATCAACTTTACAGAAGTCCTGCAATTACAACTTTGAAAGCTGTGTTCCAATTGGAAAGAGAAGCGAATGATAATCTCAGGCTGGGATTTTTGGTGAAAATTCACAGTCCGCAGGATTGTTTCCAACCCAAATTTATTTGAATTTGGTACGAATTTGGAATTAAGCTCAAAGCAATAGATTTAAACCAAATTTTTAAATTAAAAAAATTGCAACTATTTTAGCATAAAAAGGTATTTTAAAACGAACACTTTGAGACACTAAACTTGAATGAGAGATTTGTAGCATATTGAAAAGTTCAGTAAATTCAAAGTATAACAAGTAAATACACGTGTTTTTTAGATTTAGATCATAAATATTTTGATCAAGCCTGAGCCTGGCCAAATGTCCAAAATGAATGGCCTCAAATTTCAGATGCGGCAAGGCTTTATTTGGACTTGGACAGGATTCAAAGCAAATTGACATAACAGCAATGACAACACATACTTCAAAGAAATGATGAAAGGAACAATTCATGGTCATACCATCTATATCATATGGAGGTGGAAAGAATTGCAAGTAACAAAAGGATGCAATTGTCGTCCCTGATAAAAGAAATTCGTATAAGAAACTTCACAAAAGGGTTTATTAAATATTCAATCAATCTAGCTTCGATAAACAAACCAATAAGAGCTCCAGCAAACACATCTTGCCAATGATGCCAATAATCATCTACACGAGAAACAGCAATCATAGCTGCTACGAGGAGAGGTAAGAAAACAAGACACAGCTTTGCAACATGGCCCCTACGGTCAAATACCCTAACTTTTCCAGATAGATACCAAGCAAGATAAACAAGACCAGCAAAGGACCCTGCATACAAAAAATTGAATCTTTTATATAGCTAGTGGTAAATTACAAAATTAGAAAAGACAAAAGAAACAGGTCATTCCCAAGACACTGATGACACCAAAATGCATGTGCTACCGAAGCATATTTTCTGGACATGAAAGAAGCAAATTCAAAAGGAGAAACTAAGGTGGTATTTGGCTTATTTTTTGTTTTGACTTTCATTTGATATATTTTCACTATTAATTTTAAAAATGAACGTTTTTACAAGAATTTAAAAGTAAATGGTGAATAACTGAAAACAACAAAATATTTTCATCATTTCCTTTCCAGCATCTCTGAAACAAGAAACAATGAAAAAAAACATGTATTTTTTGCAATTATAAATGAATAAAAAATATTTAATCAATCAATAGCTCAATAGAATTCTTGGTTTATTTTTTCTTTTAACAAAATAGTATTTCTGTAGTCATTGACATTTTCAGTGGCTGCAAAATTGAAACCAAACATCACCTAAATATTTCAAAACATACCAAATACCTCAACCTTTTGAAATTTTGGATGATTAGAGAAGGCTGTAGAAAAAATCTTAACAATTTCTTTTTTTCTTTATTTGATACTAACTCATCAGAAACAATTTCTAGGCTTGTAATTATATTATAATCTAGAAGAACTTCATCCTGAACATACTGTAAATTAAGATTGTCACTTACAAAGATATCTGAAGTCAACAAGACCACCCAAAGGAAATGTCACAGACCCCGAGATTGTAAAGAGTACTTACAAGAGGTATGTCCACTGGGGAAACTTTTGTGCCCTTCCTTAATAACACCCTTATCTCCAGTACATCGAACATTACTTGTTACTGGATCATACACCTGAACATGTCATGCATCAATGGGGTGTTTATATATTGAGCAGTTAACTATATAAAATAGTACGTATCACATATTAACAAAAAAATATCAAGATTATCTTGGTAGTCAATAAAATTGAAAACCCACCCCTTTTCCATCAGGGAAACAACGCCAGAAGAAATCTGGCCTTGGCCGTCCAACACCATCCTTGATAGCATCAGTTATCACCGCAGTAATGAGTACAGAAAATAGAAGGCCTGATATGCATTTGGCAATAGGTTACAGTATATCAAAGTGATGTCCAAATAAGAAGGACAAGGAAAACCTTAAAAGGTTCAGAAGTGTACCCAGTATAGCATGGTGGAAGTCATAAACATCCTTTCGAATGAAATAGTAAACGAGAATAACAGCCAACGGTAACAATATTGCTATTATCTGTTTAGGAATTGAAATACAAGAACTTATATCTTCAATATTAACCAAGTCAAGGATAAAAATAACTATAATATAATTAGTGAAATAAATTTCTTTCAAAACACAATCCAAGGAAGAGAAATATACTGGAACAGCCCAAAAGGGAATAGTATTTTCTTTCAACGGGTATCTAAGGTCTGTCAACATCCCCTCTCCAACAAAACGGTGAAATGGATCTATTATATTCAAGACAGCATCAATGATCACAAGAAGCAAAAGAATCAACCAGTCATGCATATGTATCCTTGCCACTCTAGTTCCATGTGATCTGATAGTATGCATACCCAATTGAATTTCTGGCATTTTTTGTGCTGCAAACGACAAATAGGAAGGTTAGCAGGAATTATGTTAAAAATTAAAGTACCAAAGCCAAAAAGAAGAAAACCAATAGCTAAAAAAAGGAGGACAAAATAAATAACCATGCCACAGTGACAAATATATATATATATATGTGTGTGTGTGTGTGTGTGTGTGTGTTTGTGCTGCTATAAAATGACTCCAACAAAACACAACATCAGTGGGTTTAAATCCTAACAAAACAAAAACCAGATCCAAGCCTTCTAGGATCAATCAAAACACTAATGTTCAGTCGTGAATCATATTTATTGATAAACCACTGACCTCTAAATCCCTCTGCTTCAATCTAATAGGCTACCTTTTATCTGGTGTAATATTTCATCGCTTTCATGTGGGAGTGCCTTGGCTCAAGAGAAAACAAAACTCTCAACCCAAATATGTTGCGAAGTATGTAATTTAGAGGCTGAAATTTCTCAAATGCTTACCTTCACTGGACTCCTCAATTTTAGAGTGACAATTTCATTTCATAGTGTTTGTGGAACCAGTGATGAGTATAACGTGAAGGTATTGCTCTATTTTTCCATTTAGTGGTATGTAACCTGTGCCTTATACTGATGTGTGCAAATATTTTATCACGGAAACTGGGTTGCCTGTGCAGTCAGTTTTGACAGTTAATCTTGCAGTCATTATTCACTGGCTGAATTTTTTTTTCTTATATTTTATCACTTTTGTAAAAATTGAAGAAAAAAAAAAGGTTGAAAACTTTTCTTCTATCTCTCAGTAGTCACTAAAGAGAATCCTCATCCGTAATCACATATTTGGCAATTGCCTTTATTGTTATGTCCTAGGATCTGATTACATATTGACTGTTTCAGTAATGTACTATTTATCTAAAACTTCAGTTTTATATTAATGAAGGTGATTGCTAGTGGTTTGTTTTCCCACAAGCATGAAGTGTACATAATGTTTCAACAGGTAGGATATAAAACTGGATTCATTTCAAAGCATACTAGCCTTGAGTTATAAAGGTTAGGTATGCAATCCATCCTTGACATATCCTAAAATTATGCAAGATACTTATCGTAAGACCTTATCAAATCTGATCAACTAGTAAGCCACAAGTCAATGCATGATATCTTAGTTCCTCAAATATCTCTCATCCTCGCATAAATCCCACAAATATCTAAAGAACGCACAGTTCACTTCAGCCACAAAATTCATAAACGGCAATTTAAGTTCACCCAGTCCTACCACATTTTTTTTTTACTCATCAAAATCACTATATCGATAAAGCTACACTCTCTACATAACCGAAAAAACTCAAAAGTAATAGTTATGGTTCCAGCAACAAAATGTCAGCACTGAAACCAAAAAAAAAAAAAAAATCAAAAGCACTCCGCAGTTTTGAATAACAAAAATATATAGTTACATGCAAGGGTTTCTTCTTTTTTCTTTTCGTTCAAAAATTACAGAGGCAGAGAATCAAGCGCACAATTATTACTTTACAGTTCAACAGCAGACAAAATCAAATCGAAGTCGGAGAAGTAAATCTTGACATGGAACAGAAAATAAAGAAAATTGAAAGAAGAAGCACAATGCAATATGATATAGAGAGAAAGAAGAAGGCACCTGTACTGCAACTGCACGTGCACGAGATTCAAGGTAGCGGAAGGAGAAAGAAGGCGGAAATGAAAATTGGAATCAAGTTTCGTGCCTCAGAAGCCGCATTTCAAAATGACAAAAGCAGAAGGCGCGTCGTATGGATTATTAAAGGAAAAAACACTTTATTACCTTTTTCACCCTTTTTCATTCGCAACGAGTATATATATTTCCATTTTTAAAACAATTTTAGATTCTTATTAATTCTCTTTACAAAAATAAAAACAGAGACAAAGGATATTGCATTAATTATATTTATTACGAAATATTCTTTATTAAAATATTTATGAAAATTATCTTAAGAAATTATGAATCAATTATTAATTTTAATAGAAATTTATCACGCGGAAAATTTATATTTATCTCTCTTGAATAATATTAATCAAGTGGGATTTATTTAACATTATTAAAAAATAGATACAAATTTTTTATATCTTTTTCATGTATCTAGTGATTTAGCGACCTTTTATTTAAAAATCAACACTTTTTATGGTCTAAAGTTAGGAATATTTAAAATAAAAATATCAAATAAAATAGATTCAATTAAGGAAGAATATTGTCTAATTTTCATGTTAATAAAAATATCTAATTGATAGTTAAATATTAAATGGTAATTTTAAATTCTTTTAGTGCAATAATTTAAAATTTTAATATATAATAATGCTGAAAATGAAGTTGGTTAATCTTATAGCATTCCCTTTAGCAAGATGGAGTTGGTATAGTAATTTGTTTCTCAATTATTTGCACTGTACTTAACAAGGAGGAAACTAAGGTCTATGCAGCAGGTGACAAACCGACACGCTGCATTCATAAATAAACCAATGACTTCTTTATTGGAAAGTAAGGGAATACCATTAAAATCTGAACACCTTTACTAAATTTTATTTATTGTTTTGTCATTAAATAATAATTGTTCTTAAGTAGTGGTTGTGGTACATCAAAAAACATAATAATAATTTATTTTCAACAATAAGACTATTCAATAAATAATATTACTTATCGAATTATTATTAAATAAAACTTAAATATAGTTTTAATCTCTTAAATTTGAGATAAAATTTAGTCTTTTAAATTTAAAATTAATTTTTTTAGTCTTTATAATTTAAAAATATATATTTTAGTTCTTATATTCAATTTTTCTTAAAAAAAAATAAATTACAAAGACTATTTAGTTTTGAATTTAAGAGATAAAAAATAAATTTATCCTATATTTAATAAACTAAAACATATTTTAAAAAAAAATACTAGCAGTATTTTATGAACACTTATTTTTCGTATTCACACTCTTTTTGCTTTTCTTTTTCTTCCTTTTGACTACTCATTCAACATTGCATTAATGTCTCCTCTTCATAATACTCCTGCATTAAAAGCTATAATTCATGTAAGCTTGTCACATGGCAGGTGAAGATTTGGGAACCAAACCAACACCTCAGTTTATTGTGAAATTTTCAACATCTTTTCTTTCCTATGTAAGTGGGTTATGGGTGTTTATTAGTTCAGCTACTTTATACTCCGTATTAATTTATTTTTCTCCTAATGCACGGTTTACAAAAAATAATAATAATTTTCAACCATTGTTCATTGTCTATTATAACAAGTCTCTTCTCATAATCTTCTTCGTTTCATTGAAGACAAAAATTCGTTGCCAGTTTCATAAACTTTTTCTATCCTTTCCTTTCTTATTAATTTCATATGAGATATTTTTTTATTTTTTATTTGAAAAATGATTCTATTTCTTAAATTTTCTCTCACTTTTCCTAGTATGAAAAAGACCCTCTTTTTTCCACGATAATCCCTGGTTTTTAATATCTGGCATGGAAATTACTACATGTTAAACTAAGCTTATAAAATAACCAAAAGGGCAAAAGATTAACCCGTTGTTGTTCAAAAGGAGCAGAAGATTGTCTTATGCTCAGCCTTTAGGGGTATAAAATAAAATAATAAAATGAGACATTGGAAGTGTCACTTCGTTAATATTTAGTTACGAATGCAATACTTTTGGGCAACTTAAACAGAGATGTTTCTTGGGCTTTTTTTTATGCAAGCAAAGGGACAATGTAGCGGGAAAGAGATTCGTGGTTTCAGAATTTGAAAGGGTGTGTTAGGATTTTAATTGCAGTTTTCCTAACAAGGTCTTGCTTCGAGATAGACCAAATCTCCTAACACTACAGCTACCAAAATTAAGGGAATAATCTTCTTGCCTTTCATTTCATGCTGTTAGAATAAATACAACTTGAAAATTAGGGTAACAAGCACCCTCCAGCCAAGGCCCAAGTAATTGATAAAATTATTCTAACTTTTTTTTTTTGAAAGGAAACTAAACTATGCTGAGACATAACTGGACTTATAAGATAGAAATTGGGTCCACTATTTTAGTTAAAAACATAATCTGCATGCCAATTGGGCTTCTGAATGCTTCTTTTAGCCCGTTTTTCTTCACTTCCTTCAATTGCATTTGGGCTGCTATCAATACCGGGCCCATTTGCAAGGACTTTGTCCACAAAGTCCTGAATAGGGCCAGCTGCCACATCAGTAAAAGTGGCAGATGAGATATTTTGAATCAACGGTGAGGATGGGACTTTGGGTAACATGCCACGGATCCCGATTGGAGTTGAAGACTTGGAAGTGGAGTTGGTAGGAAGTGAACGTGTGCTTTTAAGAGGGATCCACGTGGGTGAGGGTGAAAGGGGTTGAAGAGGCGGTGGGTCGGTGGGAACATTGAAAGGCGGATTAAGGTGGGAAGGGGAAACATTGAGGGAAGATGGGGTAGTGGTGACTTGTACAGGGGTTGTAGGGTCACAAAGGTGAGTGGGCAGTTGTGGCAGAGATGACGGAGGTGTGCCCTTGAAACGACGAAGCACGGAGACGTGAAACACTGGATGGATCCGCGCTTGAGGGGGAAGCGTGAGACGGTAAGCAACCTTGCCGATACGGCTCTCCACCGGAAAAGGGCCGTGAAACCTAGGGGACAACTTCGTTTGTGTGGTGGTGCGGAGGGAAGTCTGCCGATGCCTTTGGAGACGAAGGAGGACCCAGTCACCAACCTCAAAGGAGACATCGCGGCGAGATTTATTGGCGTGAGCTTCCATTTGCTGTCTGGTTCGAGTTAAGTTCTGTTTTAATGTTTGCATGATTTCTTGCCTTTGTTGCAGGGATACCAGAGCCAAAGATGAAGTGGGGGCGGTCGGAACATGGTCGAGCAAGGAGGGAGGTTTGCGGCCGTAGAGAGCTTGAAACGGAGGCATGCCAATAGCTGAGTGAGTAGTGGTGTTATACCAGTACTCGGCTAAGTGAAGATAACGGTACCAGCGTCGTGGGTGGTCGGTGGTGAAGCAACGGAGGTACGCTTCGAGAGAACGATTGACAACTTCGGTCTGTCCGTCTGACTCCGGGTGGTAGGCAGATGAAAAACGGAGGTGAGTCCCCTGGAGGCGAAAAAGTTCCTTCCAAAAATGACTGAGGAATACACGGTCCCTGTCGGAGACAATCGATTTTGGAATTCCATGGAGCCGAACTATTTCCACGGAGAAGCGAGTGGCCAGATCTGGAGCTGTGAATTTGGTGGGTAAGGCCAAGAAGTGGGAAAACTTGGATAGGCGATCGACAATAACCCAAATGACGGTGTGACCGTGGGAGTTGGGTAAGTGTGTTATAAAATCCATGCTGATGTCGTCCCATACCTTTTGTGGAATCGGTAAAGGTTGAAGGAGGCCTTGATGCTTAACAGGGTAGTATTTGTTCTGTTGACAGGTAAGACAGGATTGCACAAGTTTTTTGGTGTCCTTGTATATGCCTGGCCAATAAAAGGAGGCACTGAGGCGAGCCAGGGAGGGTTTAAATCCCGAATGGCCAGCATGAGGAGTGCTATGGAATTCCTGGATCAACGATTGGCGAAGCCCATCAATGGCAGGTACGAAAATTTTGTCTTTAAACATGAGCAACCCTTGTGAAAACTGAAAATTTAGGCTGGCTGCTGAATCGGATGTGTATTTGTTGACGAGGGCTCGTCCCGCGGAATCCGATTGATAATACTCGCGTAGGGAGGCAAGGATGGTGGGCACGGAGGTTGATAAAGCCTCAAACACTGGGGTAGGTTTTGGAAAGCATCGAGATAACGCATCCGCAACAACGTTGTCACGCCCAGGACGATAAATAATATCAAAGGTATATCCCTGTAGCTTCATAGTCCACTTGTGCTGTTCTGGTGTTTGTATAGCCTGGGAAAGGAGGAATTTGAGACTTTTTTGATCAGTAAGAATACGAAAAGGTTTACCAATAAAATATTGTCTCCATTTTTTGACAGATTCTGTAATGGCAAACATTTCCCGAGCGTACACCGAAGCACTTTGCATGCGGGGGCAAAGCTTCTTGCTGAAGAAGGCAATAGGATGGCCATTTTGGGACAGTACAGCTCCAATAGCCACAGAAGAGGCGTCAGTTTCCAAGTCGAAGGGAAGTTCAAAGTTGGGTAGGACTAGGACTGGGGCTTGGGCAAGGGCTCTTTGTAAAGCAGCAAATGCTTGTTCTGTATCACAACTCCATAGAAAGGAAGAACGTAATAAATCTGTGAGTGGCGCCGCAATAGTAGCATAGTGGCGAATAAATCGCCTGTAAAACCCGGTGAGGCCGAGGAAAGCACGGAGTGTGGTGAGGTCGTGAGGTCGGGGCCATTCCAGAATAGCCTTGATCTTCTCAGGGTCCGGTTGGACGCCTTGGGCTGAAATGAGGTGCCCTAAATAAGCAATATTAGGCTCTGCAAAAACACACTTGGAATACTTGGCAAAAAATTGATTAGTAGTTAATAACTCTAAAACCAACTTAAGGTGAATTAAGTGGTCATTAAGATTAGAGCTATAAACCAAAATGTCATCAAAAAATACTAGAACAAATTTGCGCAAATGCGGGCGAAATAAATCATTCATGGCTGCCTGGAACGTTGAGGGAGCATTAGTGAGACCGAAGGGCATTACCAAGAATTCATAATGCCCATCAAAAGTTCTGAAGGCTGTTTTGTGAGTGTCAGGGGGGTGTACACGTATTTGATGGTAGCCGGAGCGAAGGTCAATTTTAGAAAATAACGAAGCCGACCCCAGTTCATCCAATAGCTCGTCAATGGTGGGAATAGGAAATTTATCTTTCACTGTAATGGCATTAAGAGCTCGATAGTCAACACAAAATCTCCAAGATCCATCTTTCTTTTTAACCAAAATAACCGGTGAGGAGTAAGGACTAGTGCTGGGAATGATGAGGCCTTCTTGTAACATTTCAGAGATAATGGAGGACATAACCTCCTTGTGCACATGAGGGTAGCGATAAGGTTTAAGATTAATGGGGGAAACAGTAGGTAATAAGGGAATATGGTGGTTATGGGGACGGTTTGGGGGAAGGCCCGTGGGTGCAAGGAAAACATGTGAGAATTGAAGAAGGAGATCTTCAATGGCAGGGTTAGGGTGAGTGAGAGTGGGGATATTAGGGGAAACAGCTGAGGGTGTGGGGTCTAAGGGTTGAAATGAAAGAAGGTGAAATGAAGCAATGGCATTAGTGTGGAGCAGGTGGCAAAGCTGGTGGTAAGTAGCTGGTGTAGGAGTGAAGTTGGTGTCGCCTTGAAGGGTGATAGGTGTATCAGAAATGGTAAAAGACATAGTGGGGATGGAAAAATCAGAGACAATCGGGCCCAATGTACGTAACCATTCAATGCCCAATACAACATCAGCACCTTGTATGGGTAATAAGTAAAAAGGAATGGAGAATGTATGGGAGTGCAAGGTGAGGGCGACATCTGGGCATAAACCAACACAAAAAATGTGGGAACCATTACCGACCATAACCGGAAATTGAGGTGTAGGTGTGATGGGGATATGTAGGTGGTTGGCTATTCGTGGTTGAAGGATATTATGGGAGCTACCCGTGTCAATCAGGACAGAAACAGGAAGGCCTAGAATGGACCCTTTGAAACGGAGGGTTTGAGGGGAGGGGCACCCAGAAATGGCTTGGGCAGATAGGTGAAAGTGGATAGCTGGTGGGGTATCTTGGTCAAATGAAATAAGAGGGGTTTCGGTATCAGGGGGATCAGTGAGGAGGCATGGGTTGGGAAATGGGGATATAGGGTCAGGGGGAGGGTCATCAGTCATAAGAAGGAGAAATTTTGGGGTTTGGCATTTATGACCAGGGTGATACTTGGCATCACAATTAAAGCACAAACCTTGGGCTCTACGTTCTTGGACTTGAGTTGGGGAAAGGCGTTTGATAGGCAAGGGGGAAGTAGTGGTGGCTGGTGGGGATGGAAGAGGTGGGAGACGGTTAAGAGGTATTTTGGGTTTGGAGTCTCGGATCTTGGCCTCAATTAATTTAGAGAGACCAATGGCTTGGGAAACGGTGGTGGGTTTAAGAATAGCGAGTTCACGTCTAATTTCAGGGAGGAGGCCAGAATAAAAACAGTCAACAATAGCATCAGGAGGAAGGCCATAAACCCTATTAGAAATTTTCTCAAACCTTTGTTGATATTCAGTGACAGTGGTGTGTTGACGCAATTTGAAGAGCTCAGCCCGAAAATTTTCATAGCCTGTGGGGCCAAAGCGGAGCTCCAGAGCACGCTCAAAAGCGTGCCAATCAGAGAGCTGTTGGTTGTGGAGCATCCATTTAAACCAGGAAAGAGCATCGCCTTTCATATAAAAAGCAACCATAGACAAACGAGCCTCAATGGGAATTTGATGGTAAGAGAAAAATTGTTCTGCTTGGAATAACCAATCAAGGGGTTCGGAACCGTCAAAATGAGAAAGTTGCAATTTGGGAGGGCGAACAGCATGCATAGTGTTAGGGGAAGAAAGTTGACGTGGGATAGTGGTGAAAGGTGGAGGGGTAAAAGGGGTGGAGAAGGGGTTTGGGGTAAAAGAGGGAAAGGGAGGTGTAAGGTTATGGGGAGTAGAACCCTCAGGTCCAGGGCTGGTGAGATTAGGAATGGGAGGTGGAAGGCTATTATCAATAGTGGAGGAAGAGGAAGGGTGCACAGCAGCAAGTTTTTCAACAACCGTAGCTAGGATGCTATTGATGGATTCGTACCTGGCATCCATTAGGGATTGAAAGTTGTCAAAACGGGTCTCCTGTTGCTGTTGTAAGGTGGTGAGGCGGTCGGCCAAGGCTGCCAAGGCTTCGTCCACATCCTTCCGAGGAGGCATTAATGAAAGCACCAAAATTGTTAGGATTTTAATTGCAGTTTTCCTAACAAGGTCTTGCTTCGAGATAGACCAAATCTCCTAACACTACAGCTACCAAAATTAAGGGAATAATCTTCTTGCCTTTCATTTCATGCTGTTAGAATAAATACAACTTGAAAATTAGGGTAACAAGCACCCTCCAGCCAAGGCCCAAGTAATTGATAAAACTATTCTAACTTTTTTTTTTTGAAAGGAAACTAAACTATGCTGAGACATAACTGGACTTATAAGATAGAAATTGGGTCCACTATTTTAGTTAAAAACATAATCTGCATGCCAATTGGGCTTCTGAATGCTTCTTTTAGCCCGTTTTTCTTCACTTCCTTCAATTGCATTTGGGCTGCTATCAGGGTGCCAGCATGACTGCATGACTGCATGAGCATCGAAAACTTAAAAGCTATTTTATTTGTTTGTATTTGATTCCTGCTAAAGTTGAGTTTCTGAGGTCCCCTCCCATAGTATGATTGGTAATTCCAAATGCTTTTATTTTTATACCTAACGTGTTTGGAGAGAACTGTCAATTGAATCAAGTGGCGGATAGTGTTAGTTGCCGTCAAATTAAATTTTTATTTGCAATTTTAGTAATTTGAATGTGTTTAATTGTTTTATATGGTTGCTATTTATAGCTTTATGTATAGTATATAAGTATTATATGCGGTGGCAGATTTAAAACAGAGTTAGAAGGTGCAATTTTTTTTATAAAAAATAATTAATAACAATCTATTATATTTTTATAATATATGCATAAATTTGTATGTTTTAATATGTAAGTTGGTTTTTTAGACCTCTTAAATCATGATTCGATTCATACAAAAAGTCATTATCACATTTTCATTAAAAAATTAACTATTATCAGTAGCTAGAGGATATAATATATAATATTAAGGGATGTAAAATATTATATTTTTTTACATATATGTTATTGATAATTTAATTAAAATGATGGGGTGTATTTGCCTACTCTCATTTAAATGTATATCTATCACCAATCATTTGTATATTTTAATTTGTTAGTGCATATGTTTGTATCATCTATTGAATTTTAGAGTCTACATATTTTATAAATACGTGTATGGATTATTGTTCTACACACTATATAGATGAAAATGTGTAAGTGTAAAAGTGGGCATGTGTAGTATATAAGTATGATAATAAAATTTTCTCTCCTCAATTTTCATCTCAACATAATGTTGAAGTTCTCACTTTCAATCGGTTTTTATATAATAATTAATTTTGATCCAAAATTTATTCACTTAATTATGTTTATGCAAAATGTGAAAATATCCATCTGGTTTCTCTGTGGAGCAAAGCATGCATCTCTTTTTTATTTGTTTTTTGCCTACAAGGTGTTGAGATGTCTTCGGTTGACAATTGTTTCATCACTCTTCAGTCTTCACAAGACAAAGAAATTGGGCTGGAGGGTGGTTTGGCCCAAAAAATGATTGATGGTTTCTCCATATGGCTGCGGGTCAAGGGAAAGGAAAATCACTGTTGCTTGCTAAGCTGATCTCATCTTACTTATCCCAACTAATCTAATATTATCCCAGATCTAATATCACAATGACTCACACACTTAATTATTTTTAAATTATAACACTTGCGTAATTGTTAATTTAATCATTCAATTAATTACCTTCACACACGCAAAATTTTCTAAATTTTTATTAAAAATCAATTTAATTCTTTCAAATTGTATTATAAAATACAAACAGATTCTTATTTTATTTAAATTCATAATATTTAAACTGATTAACATAATTTTGAAACTATTTTAGCTTAAGCAAATATAATAACAACATAATTATTAAATTTATAAAATAAAAAATAAAGGCAAGCAACATACACTTAATATATGTATTGTGGGAGTATATCATAACAAATATTAGTTAAGGATGTAATAGAAAAATATGTTTAATATTGTAAAATAATAATTAAAATGAAATATTCTTTTTGAAAAATATCAAATAAAATGGAATGGAAGGATTAAATAAGAATATAAAAGACGTATATACTAATTATGTATGCATTATTTATTCTTTTTAACATGTTGTATACCCCTTTGATAAATCTCGATGTAAAATGGGTCGATAGCAATTAAAATAAGAAATGGTATTAGTTAACTTGTGTCAAAATGTCACATTCTAGTTACCAAAAAAAATTATAAAAAGTTTAAAATATATATATATATATCACATTTTTTTATTTTTTTATTTTATATGAAAAACGTACAAGAAAAAGATCTAGATAAGACCAAAACATTCAAATGATGTGCTATGTTCATCTTTTCCTAAGAATTAGAATTTTATAACTAATTATTTTACTTTTGTGAGTTATAAGAATCTCGTAATTTTATGAAAATCAATTTGTTAATAGGAATTATATTTTGGTGTTTAATTATAATTATCAATGATTAATTGTGTCAAATATAGGTCTTGAGTCCGATATATACCCACATATTTTACAAATAAAGGTATAATTGATGGAGTGCTTAATCAAAACACTCTTAAAATAAAGACATAAAAAGATATAATTATCGATCAACCTCAAACAAGCTAAATCATAATAATGATCCTCTCGAAAAAAGAAAAAAAAAACTGAAAGTTACACATTCTAATCTGTGGTATAAAAATATGAAACTTAGATGAATTGTGATGTATATTAAAGTAATGTTTATTTTGTAAAAGTACGTGGGATTACATATAAATATAATTCCCAAAATAATGGTTGGACAAAGTTGTCGCCAAGCCAACTGGATAAAGAATACATGCATACACGAAACTCACCGGAAGGAGCGTTACGTCGGCACATACGCTCGGGCTGTATCATGCCTTCCCCGGACCATCAAAACATGCGCCACATGCCCAAACGCCTTCCTTTATTTATTTTTTTATTATCTCCTTCTTCTTCTTCTTTTTCCCTCAACCTCCTCCTTAGTTCTTACCAAACTAAATAAAGTCGTACCAATGAGATTATTTATTATTTCAGCACAAGCGTGTAAGATACATGTTCCATTGAGATTGGGTTTCTCACATTGAACCAGTTTCCTATTTGAGCCACTTGTTTTATAAAATTTTTAAAATATCATAAATAAATAATAACAGTGTTTTCAAGAATAAAGAAACCTCACTAAATAATTCACTAATGTATTAAAACTATAAAATAAATGTCTTTATGTTGTCCGCCAAATAATTTCTTAATCTTTCAAAAACAACGTTGAAAAAAAAATAGTGCGCTTATACACTAATTTTTTTCATAATACTAATTTGATCAAATAAAATATATAAAAAAATCAATAGAATGCTAGTCAAACCATTCTAAAATATTCTTTTTACCTTTATAGGTCAGAATGGGATTCCATATTTAAACACAAAAAGAAAAAAAAAATCACCCATTATTCAGCGGAAAGCAGCCGCCATGTTTCATTTTTACAGTGGCAGTGCCAATAATAATGCATGAACAACAGAAGCTGCACAATGTTGATAGTTTGTTAAATCTAGTGTTGTTGCCGTGTAGAGAACCTCATTCTATTACAAGTATACACAAAAGTGAGGATCGGTGACCATAAAGATTACTTCTGTCCCATTTCCATGGCTTCCAAGGTTGGGCTATGATAAGAGTAAGGGGTGAAGGTATCACCATTTCTCCTTGGTTCTTGATTCATAACCCTATCCTCCATGGCCTGTACAACGGGTGAGTCACGATTAATGTTTGCGTTGCCTCGTGATTCCTCCATTGCCCGGAAATATGCATATGGACCCCATCCTGGAATAAATGAATTAAAGCAGCTAATTACTCAAAGGAAGTTGCAGAATCAAAACCTTGGATAAATCAAGATATAAACAACATTTGACATGTTGCTGGTAACAGTAAGTAATCAAAGAAATTGGGGTTTTACCATCATCATTATAGGGCGCAGGGAAGAACTGCATATAGCAAAAGGTTGCAACAACAAGCCCTGGAGGAAACATAAGTATAAGATCAATTTCTCTTTATTTACCTTTTGCAAAATGAGTTCTAATATTTAATACTCGGCTGTGGGCCGGATTCTTTTACAACTTCGATTTTGAAGTCAACAATAACAAACCTAGAAGACCTCCGGCAAATACATCTTGCCAATGGTGCCAATAGTCATCCACTCGAGAGATTCCAACTAAGCAAGCAACAAGTAGAGGAAGAAACACAATGCACAACTTTGCCACGTGTCCTTTGCGATCAAAAGCTTTAATTTTTCCGGATAGGTACAGAGAGAGAAAACCTAGGCCTGCAAAGGACCCTGCAAAACAAAATTTATCAGATAAAGAATAAAGATCCATGCATAAACAATTTTCTGTACAAATGAGCTAGTAATCTGATGAATAAATTAATGTGCAGTGCGCATATCAATTCGGCACAAGATTTTCATATCACCCTAATAAAATTTAGTATTGAACTTGCAAGAATTCTTTTCAATTCCTGATAAGATTAATTAAAACAATGTTTACCAATTTCCTATACGTAGTCTTCAAAATCCAAACATTTTTCCAATTGTTAAAAGCAACATACGCAGCTTTTAGATAATATCGCGGTTCTAAAATGTTCACCTAATTAATAAGTGATAAGAGAAATATAATTCAATTTTCAGATTCGACCTTTTAACATTCATAAAATGTTTTGTTAATTACAAGCTCCCACCGAAGCAATCATGAAAAAGGGACCACCGCAACAGAAATAGAGAAAACTTTAGATACAGTTAGTTAGATATTTGATGTTATTCTGTAATCAGGTTAGATTTTTATCTCGAAAACCAGCATTGTCTTTTAAACATTGACTTTTATAATGTGAATTATCAAAGTAATGTTCTAAATTTGATAGGAAATTAAGGAGTACTAAATTAAAGCAAGTAAACTATTTGTATACATAATTACTGCTCACATGATGTATGGCCGCTTGGGAAACTCTTGTGTCCTTCTTTTATATCGCTTTCCTTGCCATGACATACCACACCTCCCCATTTATCATAAGCCTGTAAGGTTAATCAAAGAAAAGAAAATTAATAGTTAATGAGCTCTTCTTTAGCAGTTATCCATCAGTACAAAATGACAGCTATACTTTTTTAGAAACATCTGAATTTGACAGCTCTTATCCCCATCACTGACAAAAGCATCGATTATGTTATGACAAGAAAAGGAAAAACCAAGATGATTTGAGGAGACACAAAAGTGGATTTTAAATTTGTTATCTTGCTGCTCATCACAAGAGATAGACACGGCACACGGAACCGAAGCATTTAACAGCAATTATAAATATTAAATACAAGGGTAAAAGCTATTATTTTTTACCAACAGGACCATATTTGTTTTTACCAAAACAACACAGAACAAGCAGCAGAAGTGTAGTGTATACTGACATAAATTAGCACTTGCCTACCTCTACCCCATCGGGGAAGCAACGCCAAAAGAAGTCTGGCCGAGGCCGGCCAACTGCATTTTTTATTGCATCGGTCAAGACCCCAGTGATCAGAACAGCAAATAGCAAACCTGCTAGTAATGAAGCACATTAACAGCAATTTACTAATTTCTCAACTGACAGATCGATAGTATATTCACGCGCACATGCATTTGTTAACCTTCATAATTGTATGTATTAGCTAGCTTTATATTTTATTTTGAACAAAATTACGATAATAGTCTATCTTTATGAAATATAGCTTTATTCTACCAGTTACTTTTTAATAACTAGTCATTCAAAATATTAACATTTTTTTTATATAATTAGGAGATAATAACTCTTCCCTAGCATATAACTTTAAAATACTATCTCTAATTACAACTTCATATTCAAGATAAAAATTGAATCCGATCTTTAATTTAATAATGCACGTATTAAATTACTTATAGGGACAACTTTCTGTTTTAAGACCTTTTTAAAATATATACTTATAAGTATGTATCTGTTTTAACAAATATAATATAAATAATGATGAATTTTGCTTTTTTCCCTACGTTAATGTTTAATGTAAATTCAACTACATTTCTTTTCTTCCTTAAAATATCAATTTTATACTATTTATTTTGCTTATTAAAAGAGTTTATTTGCAAATTTAAATCAAAAAGTTTTTTTTTATGCACGATAATATAATTTGAACCTAGGATATCGTTCAGATTACCAAACTTTCCCACTAGGGTGTAGAATTTTTTACCGATATAAAATTTTTATAAAAAAAAATTACCAAAAAGGCATCTGTACAACTTTATTTACACATCTAGAACTATTTACTGTACACACTCAGAATTCGGTTCCCCGGGAACCGAATTCTGAGCACAAAAAATAAAATTAAAAAAAAAAAAAAATTGAAGCTCAGAATTCGGTTCCCCGGGAACCAAATTTTGAGTGTGTACAGTAAATGATTCTAGATGTGTAAATAAAGTTGTACAGATGTTTTTTTGGTAATTTTTTTTTTAAAAAATTCTATATCAGTAAAAAATTCTGCTCTAGTGTATATAAATCAAAACATTTAACTGTAGATCTCGGCATAATTGTTTAAATGACTAAAATACTCTTGAGATAAAATTATTTTATAACAGAAGATGTAAGCTTTTCCCCCCAAAATAATGCGTAGAAGTTACTAACTTGCATACCATTATATTAAGTGAAAGTAAAAGCATGAGAGGCAATTGATTATTATATAATCAGTCCTACATAATTGCATATAAGCATTAACTTCAAGACAGTCTCACATAAAACTCACTCCATACACACAGACATACATGCCAAAGGCAAAAGGTTACCTAGAACACTGTGGTGCAAATCATAAACATCTCTCCTGCGCATATAGAAGAGAAGGAAAACGGCCATTGGCAACAGAACCGCGTATAACTGACCATTAGAAGAAGAAAAAAAATTAATCGCTTGCCCCAAATAAAAACAAACCATTAGCTCACAAACAAGACATGTGAGAAGCAAATAAAGTAGACGCCTCTCAATTTTTTCTACCATCTCTTCGAACAAATTTCCCAAGAACATGACAAAAAGGAGTACATACAAATACAATTAGCTGTTAGCATGTTACAACGATACCATTAAATAATTGAATGTTATGCAAGTATAATAATAAACCCAGAAGAAAACAAAAAGATCCCAGATTCCCTAGACTAACAAGCAATCTAGAGAAATTTTAATTCGAGTTATGCAGGAAAAAAAAACACACACACACACACTTACAGGAACAGCCCATACGGGCACCGTGTTGTCTTTCAAAGGATATTTAAGGTCTTCCATCATGTCCCTTCCCACAAAACGGTAAAATGGATGAATGACAAAAAGGACAACCTCTATTACTATGAGAAGCACCAATATAAACCAATCACGAACGTGATTTCTTGCAAGTGCGGCTCCATGAGACTTGATTGTATGAGCCGCAGGATCAACTTGCTGCCTCATCCCTCCCTGCCGTAACAAATAATCAACAAATTAAACATCCAACTAAATTGAGAGTAAAGTTGTGCAGAAATTATTGGCACTGCACATAATTGACAAGGCAGTACATAATCATTAATCACCAGTTGGAACTTGGAAGCATTTCCACTTTCCAGCCACATCACATGATTGATTTTTTTCAAAATGCAAACTTATCAATTATCATATACACCCAAAAGGAAGAGCACAAATCTGGCTGGCTAAAATCATGGATTTAAATTACGGTACACAATCATAATTACAACTACAACTTCAAGGATTTTTTAAACTGCAATTCAATTATATTGGCTACATTTGTCTGTAATTCGCCTAGTACCGCTTTTGAAGTTACCATAGACCGTGCATAAAACTAATTTTCAAACCATTGAAAATTGGAAATGCCACGAGGAAAAAAAAATTACCAGATAGACTTTACAGAGTATGCTCCCACGGTCTCATTCAATTTCACAGATAGACTAATCAATCTTTGGTTTACACTTTAAAGAAATTTGTTAATGGAAAAAATAAAATAAAATTAACAGAGTGATACCGCTACATAGCAGAAAAGGAAACGATAGAAAACGGAAAGAGTATGAGAGAGAAGTTGAATTAATAACCTGAAACGATGGGAAAAATGTTCGGAAAGAAAACCAACCCCGCGACGCCATGTGTAGAGAAAGAGAAGCAGAGAAGTGATGAGAGCGCAGTCACTAAACTGTGACCATGGTATGCAGATAATAGAAAGAAAGTGTGAAATTAAGGCGAGAGTGAGAAGAGAAGTGTTATCGCAAACAGGAACAGGGGAAAGAGAATATAAACAAATTATGGAGAAAGAGAAACGAATGAGGGGAGTAAGTGGGGAAACATCAACTTCCTATGTCTGTTACCTTTTGAAAAGTCTCAACTCTCAAATTCTCAGAGATATCGAAGATTTTGTAGGAAATTTTGAAATATTATCCGAGAAAACTGTTGCGCACGTTTGTTAAGAAGAAAACAGAATCAACTCACTGCTTTCAAATGAAATGGAATGGTTTGGCGCGGCAGCATAGCAGTTCCTGCTTCATGGACCAACACTAGATCCCAGATAACTAACTCCTTTTCCTTTTCAAACAATAAATGATTTTATTTAATTCAAAAACGGTCACAGTACAATTTTGTTTTCACTTATTTCATATGATAAGATTATTGATAATGCATGATGAGATTAATGAATTTTGTAATAAGAGTTTAATTTTGATGTACTGTAATCTTTTATACCTTCAACTAATTTAAAATCACATCAAATGTAACTTTTAAAATAATTGTTCATAATTTTAATATACTTCACAATTTGCTGTTTGATTTGAGGACAACAAAATAAAAATAAAAATTATACCACTAGTGTAATCTAATTAAATTCTTGCGTTAATTATTCTAATGGGTACTATCTAGAGTGATTTTTTTTTTTTATATTAATTGAGTGTATTAAAATTGAAATTGTAAATGTTTGGTAGCATTGTGAAAGAAAAAAAATTACATACATGTGAAAAATAATTGTTCTGAGGTTAATTATTATTCGTATAAAAATATTTATATTACCAACTAATAAAAAATACGTACGGTAGGTGTGAATTTTAAAATTGTTATAATAAAATGTTTACAAACATCTCAAATATTTTATACACAAATATTTTTGTTTGACTAAATTGTATCACTTTAATTTTTAATTCACAGTTTTAGCTTCTAATAAAATTACATAATTTTAATTTTAATAAATTTACAATTTTGACCCTACCAAAACATGTATACATGTTGTATTCCATGGTATGTATGTAACATAACAACTATCATTCTAAAAAGATTAACGAAAAAAAAAACTTTATATCTTGCTAATGTTGTGGGATATAAAAATTACATAATTGTTATGATGCAGTTTATTTTTGAAAAATAATAAAATTTATTTAAATTAATACTGAGTTACCCTCCATTAAAAAATAAATTGCGTTATTACTAAAATAAAAATGTCTTAAAATTTGTTTATACAAAAATAATGAATCACCTTTATATATTTTTATAAATTATATATTCGTGTAATACATGCATACAATTTTAATGATTGAAACAAAATTGTGAATTTTTAAAATTGAAAAATTAAAATTACATAATAAAAAAATATAAGAATGTCAACATGACGGATTAAAAAATAAATGGAGAAGAAAATAGTGTAATTTATCCTTCTTATTTTTACACTAAAGAAACTTAAAGAGAAGTGTCAAAATATCACTGTTAAAAAATGTTTTATACACAATAAAAGATAAAAATGAAAAATAAATATACTATAAATATTACATACTTAATGATGAAAAAATGAAATTACATTATTATTATACTTCCATAGTTACGTTACATGCCACATGTATGTTATGGCTAAACTCAGTTTGACCCGCAAACATTTCAAAAATAAATTATTGTTAAATAAAATTGAATGATCAAATGATGGAACATAGAACAACTTTAGTTATAATTTTCTATAGAAATTAGAAAGTCATTATCTAAAATTTAAAGTAATTTATTGAATGTATTTTATTTTTATTTTTGAGAGTGATGAGGTGATGGCGATTATTTGGCTATTAATCATTTAATTAATATAGCCACCAGTTGAAGGGCAATAGATTATATAGTTAATTAAATTAAGGTAACCTGAATTTGTTGAGCTGAGAAGCAGATTTTAATTTATTCATGAATTTCTCAATTATTATATGGTAGATAAGACGTCGGCATCACTGTTAGCAAGAGGGGGTCCTCCAAGTTAATCCGGCGATTAAAGGTCAATAAATACAACCTTTCAATATGGGACCGCTGTTGCATATTCATTAATGTCACCTTTTACAGTATATCACTAATTTAAAATAATATCCATCATAAGGATTTATGCACACTCAATTTGTCTAAAAAAAAAAAAAAACAATTACAACTATAATTACAGTTGTATTAACTAATGAGTTTGGATTTTATACATCAATTTTTAACCATTCAGATCGTTTTAAGTATGATTTTAGAAGTAATTATCGGCAAGATTAAGGTATATGGTAATCTATAATTAAATGATAGTTTAGTTTTTCTTATAGTAAGATTGAGAACACTATTTTTTATATAGTGTGAATTTAATTTCTGTTATACTATGTTGATAAAAAAAAAAACTTAATTTATATAACTACAACACAAATAACTTTTAGTAATTTTTAAAAAATATTATTTAATTATATATAAATATTGTTAATTTATTTTTACAACACATTATTAAATATTATATATAATCTGTGTTACTGAATATTTTTAATAACATTTTTATATAATTAAATAATTTTTTCATATATTTTTTTTATTTTATATCATTACAACATGAAGAACTTTTAATAACTTTTGAAAAATATTACTTAATTATGTATAAATGTTGTTAATTTATTTTTGTAACACATTATCAAGTGTTGTATATAGTTCATGTTGTTAAATATTTTTAATAACATTTTTATACAATTAGACAACATTTTTCAAATATTATCAAAGTGGTATTTTTGTAACATTTTAATGATGTTGTTAAGTTTTTGCTAACTTTATAAAATAATAATTAGTTTAATATAAATGTTATTATTAATTATTATATTTTATGGCTTCTAAAGTTCTACAGGTTCTTTAAGTGAAAGTTGATGACATTCTTAATTTATCACCATTAATTATATATCAAATATCAAAGTTTATTTATCCTAAGTATAATTACATTATTATATATATTCTTTATGAATCATTCATTTATTTGATATGCGATTTTAATTATGGAAAACAATTAGAGATGAGAGAAATATACTCTTAATGTAATATATTTTTATTCGACTTGGGACTTTGATTTTAGAAATAATTAGAAGAAAAAATATTGAGATAAAAAAAAGTTACTTATCTATAGTAGCATTTTTCAAAAATTTATTGTAAAATAATCTATGTAACATTTTTTTCCTAAATGCGAGACTTTGATTTTGAAAACAATTAAAAATAATAAAAAAATTATTCTATCTATAGTATTGTTTTTCAAATAATTATTATAAAATAACTTGTTTATTTAATATATATTAACATTTTAACCAATATAAGTAAAAAAATAAAATAAAAAATATTATTAAAAAATTAAAATATAATAGTGTATGAATTTTTATACATTTGATGTGCTTAAAAATATTCAAATTCATCAATTAAGTCAATGAAATTATAATTTTATTTTCAAAATAATGAAAATAAATAAAACAATGGAAATATAAATACTTTATTTATTTTCAAAATAAATAAATAAAATAATAGTAATATAAATAATAATTATTTATTATATATATTTTAAAATAAAGTAATAAGTAAAACAATTTATAATAAAAATAAAATACAAGTAATATGAATAATAATTATTTATCACATATTTTAAAGTAAAACATAATTAATTATTTATAAATACACATACAAATATTTATTTATTTTAAAAGCAAGAAATAAATAATTTGATAAAAAAATACAAATATAAATAGTCTATTTATTATATATATTTATTTTAAAATAAAAATAAGTAATATGAATAATAATTTATTTATATATTTTAAAAGTAAAGTTACTTCATAATACAAATAAATAATATTATAACAATTCTTATTTATTAATTTAAAAAAATTGTTACAATATTAAACTTTCACTCTATTTCTCTGTTAACAAATAACTTTTATTTTAGACCATTAGGTTTAGCCTAGTGATTGGGTGGAGAGAGTTTGAGATAGTTAGAAGCATGAAGACCTATGTTTTGTAATCTTTCTTATTTTTACAAAAAAAAAAAAAAGAACTTTTATTTTTAATTTATTTCTTATATATTTTCTTACATTTCCTCATACGTTTCTCTCTCTTCTTCTTCTTTTTTTTTTTTTTTTTTCATTTTTACCAAACACAGTATTAAAGAATTTCAGTGTCCGTTCTTTATTTATTTTGACAAGGTGTCCCTTCTTATTTATTCAATGGACTTATGACATGTGTATGTTCCTTCTTGCTCAAATGCAATGATAAAGCAAATATTTAATTTCAAACATTTGAACTGGAGTTATATCTATATTTTGTATTAAAAAATTGCAGATAAAACACACTAGTCATAATCTTATTAGCCAAGTAAAAAGAGAGACCAAAAACTTGTAATAAAACAAAACGCGTATCCAAAGAATAGGCAATAGTAGCGGGAACTTGGAAACAGGCGTAGCAGGAGATTTTAATATAGTTTTTGTGCGATTGCATGCTTTTGAAATGCCCTCGGAAAAATGGTGTTAGATACACAAGTTATTCCATGCTACTAATATGTAATATGAATGATTTCTTCAAATGCCAAAATCAGCATTCAGCAGCAATTGGACCACAGAGAAAACAAAATATGTGCAGGAAATGGTCAATATGTTTGAAAGGACAACCTCCACGTCACAAGAATAAAAAGTCACAAGATTTTTTCGGCTTTAAAGCCAACTTGTTTGTGGTAGATCTCTTTGGATAAATTAATAAACATTTTTACAAGAAAATAAATATTTTTTTATTAGTTTATAAATAAACTAGTTTTAATTTATAATTTTTTCAAAAATATTTATGAAAAAAATTATTAAAAATTGCTGTATTTTTTCTTTACCACCGATCATGATTTAGTGGATTGCTGTATTTCCATTATGTTCTACTTACCAATAATTGCTTGCGGTCATTGTGGTGGTTACTTCAACATTCAATTATTATCAATTGCAAGTGTTTGATATGTAATTAAAATATTAATTGACTATAGTGGTTATAAAGGATATTTGAGAGGTATCACATCGATTAAAAATAAAGATATTAAGAACAATTTTTATCTTATAAATCAATTTTATAAAATTAAAATAAATTTTTAATTAATTTATTAAAATAATATTAAAACTTATTTTAATAATTATTAATATATTATTGAACCTAATAGATTATTTACTAATCAGGTCATTCATAAATATTTAATTTTATAAATTTTATATTTGAGATATTTAATCTTTAACGTGAAAAAAGTATGTTAAAGAATATACATTGGCTAAAAATAAGATTATAAAAAATAATTTTTTTTATATGTCAATTTTATAAAATTAAATTATATTTATATTTATTTTTTAAGAAAAAAGTAAGTGAATAAACTCATTATCTCTGTGCTTGAAAATGTGATAAAAACGTGAGAAATCACGTCAAATAAGATTTTAAAAAATGACGTAATTTATGACTATTAATGCGTATTCAAACATCCTATTAATCTCTTGAATTGGGTAGTGAAAATAAAGCTAATGGCCAAATGGAAATTAGTCCAGAATGCCACCAAAGGTCTTAGCTTCTTTGGATTAAACGAAAATTTTCTCATTCCAAAACAGAAAAAAATAATAATAATAAATTGAAAGTATCAATTTGTTATTTTTACGTTTAACAATTCTTTGAGAATTTTTGACGATAAACCAAACACATAAGTCTTAACTCACAAAGTACAAATGTCACTTAAACGAATTTTTAAAACTACGGAAAAATTAAAATATATTTGAAATCTGGTTTTAATTATATTCTATAAATTATAAATTGGGTCTGAGTCACAATATAAGATTTTTACAGAAATGAAAAATATAAGATTTTATTGATCAGTCATGTGGCCTAAGAAATTATAGACGATATATTTATTTTTTTTTTCTGATAGATTAAACGGATTTTTTTCACATGACCTTATTTCTACACTAAAAAAAAATAAACATATACCACTTATATCAACCAGAAACGAAAAAGGTACTCTGTACTTTTGTAAAAAACAAAATTAGTTTTTTTTTTCTATTTGACGCTTAAAAGACATATTAGCACGAAAAAAATTAAAATATAAATATAAATATCTTCAAAAAGTGGAAACTAGAAGAACATATATATATATATATATATATATATATATATATATATATATATATATATATATATATATATATATAATGTTATAAACAACCCAACTGTAACAGTGTTTTTTTTCATTCATTTGCAAGAAGTATTTCTCATTCAACCCTAACACAATTGTAATGAAATATGAAAGACATGCAACTATTTTCACTACACAATTTTTCTTCTAACAGTTCTATGCTTATCGTTCTTCTTTTTTTTTTTAACTCTTGTTTTTTTGTTTATTCGGTTTAGCATTTATATGTACCAAAAAAAAGTTTTTGTTTTTTAACTTTTCCTGGCCAAGGTTTTTTGGGCTTCAATTTCTTTCTTTACCCCATTTACTGCAAAATTTATTTATTTGGGCTTTGTATTTGGAGGCACGGCCCAAAATAGTCGTGGATTAGGGTTTCGCAACTTTCGTGGACTGGGTATGTATTGTTTCTTTTTCTTTCTTTCTATTGGACTTGGACACCATCGCGATCTGATTCTTAACAAACCATATTTACAGAACCACAAGCTTCATGATGTATACACCTCTTCTTCTTTTTTCTTTTTTTTTTAATAAGTATACTTTCTTTAAAAAAAAAATAATTTAAAATTTAAAATATCTTTCATTTTTATAATTTTTAGCAGGTAATATTAATTCTTTCAATTTTCCATTGTTCTCTTCTCCCTCCTCTTTCAATTTTATCACCATTATCTTCTCTCTCCCTTCTTTTAGTTTTCATATGCATCCGTAAGGTATAGTTAATAGTAGCGTGTGACTTTCTCAACAGTGTTGAAAGTGCCGAGTCAAATGTGCATTTTTTCATCGAGTGCTTCCCCTATTTTCACGTATAGAAAACACATCAAATAATTTTAGTGTTACAAAAAGTACTTATTGAAATGATAACCAAAAACATTTATCAAAATTGAGTTTTTAACATACTTCCAAAAAGTACTTTCTAGAATAGTAAATTTAGTGTTCTTGAAAGTATTATCCGAAATTATATAAAACAACATACTTCTAAAAAGTACTTCCCGAAACATTAATTTTGCATACTTCTAATACTTTCTATAAGTGTGTTATTTCATATACTTTTAAAAAATACTTTATGGAATATTAAATTTAATATTTTGAAAAGTTCATTCCGAAAGTATGTAAAAAATATAATTATGAAAAATTATTTCCAAAAACACTAATTTCACTATCTAAAAATTATTATAGAATAATGAAATTATTGTTTCCAATTGTCTTTTTGATAATAGTAAATTTAATGTCAAGATTTTTTGAGGTGTGAAAGGAGAGGAAGGATCGAAATAAAAAAAAATGTGCTTAGTTCAACAAAAATTATTGAAGAAGTTGCACATATCTACAATGTTGTCGCGTACTAGTTTTACAATTTGAGTGCATGTGAAAAAGTGAAAGAAATTAGAAAAAAAGAGAATAATGTAAAATTTGATGAAACTAAAATTACCTATTGAAAAATATGAAAAATTGGAAGAAGACAAGAAGGTACATATAAAAATTGAAAAAAGAATGAAATAAGCGTGTGAAAGAGATGAGAAAAGTAGTAAATTAAAAGTTAAAGGTATAAAATTAAAAAATTAAAAAATATAAAAATATAAACATTTTAAAAATAAAAAATTATACTTATATATATATATATATATATATATATATATATATATATATATATATATATATATATATATATATATATATATATATATATATATATATATCATTAGCCGAACTAAAAAACTGAAAAGACAAACAAGACCAAAACAAATAGGAGACAAGAACCAACTGCTATTTTGAATTAAGGTTTTTTACTCTATTTTAAATAATAAATTTGATGATGGATTTTGAACATATCTGATCCCGAATTTCTGTCGATAGATTTTGTTCATTCGGCATTCGGGTTTGCTTTGGTCTAGTTTTTACGGGTTTTTCTTTTCAAAACTAATCTTTTGGTTCTTCGTTTACAAAAAAAAAAAAAAAAAAATCTTTTTTATTTTTATTTTTAAGAGTTGTTTTAAAAATTATATTTGGTTTGAGTATCAAACACTTCTTAAATTTAGAGCAATTATACGCAAAATTTTAAATTTAAACTTAATCATTTCGTTGCCGTGATTGTAACTCCTTTGTGCATAGTCATTATCTTGCAAGATAAGTCAAGAAATGCTAAAGCATATATTTAGCAAAACCTTAAAACAACACGGTTTGTGTGAACATATCGTTTCATTGGATTGCCAAATTCTTATTTATTTATTTTTGCAATAAATTATCCCTGCGTTGGCACAATCATCACTAACTGATCCAACGAATCTTACACAGAATTATGATCGTAATTGACGTTTTCTAAGCCCTTCCTTTTTACTACATTAGTCAAACAAGTTGCTCTTAAAGAAGGTTCATATCACTGCCACAGATTCTCATGTTATGAAAGTGCTACTTCCAAAATATTGCTATGAAAATTATCTTTCATATTTCTTTTTTACTTTTTATATTTTATTCCATTTTGTAGATTATTAAATATGTATAAAAATAACTAAAGATAATAATGTAATTTACCAAATACTTTATAATTTATAACCATTAATAAAAATTGATATCTTGATTTGATTTTCACATTTTTTAATATGTTTTTTTTTCCTTTTAACTAATTGTTGAAAGCATTTTCTTTAAAAACATTTTAAAAAATGAGTGAAAAACTGAAAACAAAAATAATGTTGTCTTCACCTTTTTCTCTGAAAACGAAAATGGAGAATCGAAAAGGCGATGATACAGTTTGTAATTTTAATGACAATTTGATCTTATTCTTTCCATTGACATATACGTGAAGTGGAAGCTCCTAAACAGTTGCACCTATCACACTGTGTACGAGAAGTTCTGTAATGAAAATTGGTCCCACAATTGTAAAAGTGAAAATAAGTGGATGGTATAAAAACCTAATTTGGTCTCTTATAATTTTTTTTATATTTCAATTTAGTTCTTCATTAATTTTTTGTCTCAATTTAGTCCCAAACTAATTAATTGATTTCAATTTAGTCCTAAATTAATTAATTGGTTTCAATGTGGGACTTTCCGTCCAAATTGCTTTCACGGTGTTAACTTTTGGCCACGTGGACGCCATGTAGATGCATACGTGGATGCCACATGGGTGAGAATTTTTTTTAAAACACCTGGACCCAGAACTGCCCGTTCTGAAACCGGAACGGGCCGTTCTAGGTGCACTTTTGGTGTGTTAATTTTGCATCCGGAACGGCCTGTTCCAGGTGCAAAATTAACACAACGAAAATGCAACCAGAACGGCCCGTTCCGTTTTCAGAACAGGCCGTTCCGGTTTTATTTTATTTTATTTATATATAAAATATTAATAATTTTATAAAATATATATTATTAATTATATTTTAATTATGTTATTATATATAATAAAATAAATATATTAATATTTTTTTATATTTTATTTTTTTATATTTATTTTATTAATTTTTATCATTTTATTCTTTTAATCTTAAATAAGTTGCAAAAAATTATAAAGTGATATTTAAATATTTCTTCAAACAGAAAGAGAAATAAAAAATTATTACTCTATTTATAAGATAATTATATTTTATAAAAATAAGTAATTTTAAAATTTTTACCATAAAAAAAATATTTTTCAAAATTATTATATTTTTTAATAAAATTAATCAAGAATATTGGTTTAATTGCATTTTTATCTCTCAAGTATTACAATTGTGCAGTTTTGTGATCTCCAAGATTTTAATTGCATAATTTTAGTCCTTAAAGAATTACAATTGCGCGATTTTGGTCCTTCAATTTTTAATCGAACAATTTTAGTCCCTCAAATATCATAATAGTATGATTTTTGTTTCTCTCATTAAAAAATAATAATTTTAATATATATATATATATAATATTTTAAAATTAAATAATTATTTATCTATTCAAATTAACGTATATTATAATTTTCGATATTATATCAATAATATTATTAATATATTTATAGATAAACAAATAATTTGATAAATATAACTTGTTATATATTAATATACTTTTACAAAAATATAAGTATATTAATTAGAAATATATATCTGATCTTATATATTTATATTTTTGTAAAAGTATATTAATATATATTAAGTTATATTTATCAAATTATTAGTTTATTTATAAATATAGTAAAAATATTATTGATATTAATTTATCAGTAATATTAAAATATTAATAATATATAAATTTTATTTATTTAGTAATAATAAATATATATCATTTGATACATTAAAAAAAATAATATACGTTAATTTAAATAAACAAACAATTATATAGTTTTAAAACATTATATATATATATATATATTAAAATTATTAAATTATTAAATTTTTAATAAGAAAGATTAAAATTGAACAATTATGATATTTAAGAGATTAAAATTGTTCAATTAAAAATTGTGAGATTAAAATTACACAACTATAATCTTTTAAGGACTGAAATTACTCAATTAAAACTTTAGATATCAAAATTGCATAATTATAATATCAAAAACACAATTAAGCAAAGAATATTTTATTCACAGTTTTGGAACGGGTCGTTCTGTTTTCAGAACGTCCCGTTCTGCGTCACTGATGGTGTTTTAATTTTGCAACCAGAACGGCCCGTTCCGGTTTCAGAACGGGCCGTTCCGGTCCAGGTGTTTTCAAAAAAAATTCTCATTCACATGGATCCCACGTATGCATCTACGTGGCCAAAAATTAACTCCGTTTAAATAATTTGGACGGAAGTCCCACATTGAAACTAATTAATTAATTTGGGACTAAATTGAAACCAAAAATTAATGAGGGACTAAATTGAAACAAAAAAAGATTATAAGGGACCAAATTAGATTTTTAGCCTATTTAAGATAATTAATTGATGATAATCAATCATCACAGAGAAGACCTGTTTTGCCCTACGAAGGGCCTAAATGCTACCACCCCTTCCTCCATAAGTTTTTTTCTTTCTATCTTTTGTTTTCCTTTTTTTTGAATTAATATAAAATAATTTGATCAAATAATCTTACTCTTGCTTGTTATATTTATATTTAATTATTTAAATAAATTATAGAATAATTACTAAAATAAATAAATAATACAATAATTTTAATATATTGAGGATATATATTATAAATTTATTATTAAAAACAGGTAAACTAAACACATTTTCAATATTTTCAATTTCTAAAATTAGAAGAAAAAAATTAACCCAAACATATTTTCTAAATTTAAAAACAAAAAATATTTCTTAAAAATAAAATAAAAATATATATTTTTCTAAAATCAAAAACCCTGATATATTTAAAATAAAAAATGATTTGAATATATTTAAGAATTTAGACGATGAAGTTGGAGCATCTGAAACGGTTGGGGATTAGTTGGCGACAACCTGGGGCTCTTAAAAGTTAAAACGAAAGGGGAGTGACCCTAAACTTGGATAGGGTGCTTGGTAAAGTGAAGCCCAATTCACCCTAAAACTCGATGGTTGTTCCTTAAAGACTACACACTTCGTCGTTTACTGCTTCGGACACATTGCATTCTTACCTTTATGTTCGTTGTACCCTTCCTCAAACACCAGTTTTGAAGGTTCAAATGCCTACACCACCTTTTTGGGATTAGACTATTTTTACAAATTTCAACAAAACAATTTTCGCCTACCTTTCAACTATGATATGAATTAATCGTAAAATACTCTTAATATACGAATTAAAATAATTATTTAAAATTATATTTACAAATCTTATTTTCAATTTTTGACAAACTTTACCTCACATTTTTTCTCATAAATATGCTTTCAAATTTTTAACATTTGACTATTTGTATTTTTTTTTCCAACTATTTGTCACAATAACAACGAAATATTAGTGTGACTTGTTTTACGTGAATAACATGATATATTTGATATAGATAAATTAAGTTAATTATGTAACATTAATTAACTTTAATGTGGTATATTTTATTGTTACTAATAAAAGTACTGATAAATGAGTTTTGGTTTATTATATTTATATAAATATATATATATATATATATATAAGTAAATGAGCTTTTTTTTTATAAATTTAATAATATGTGAGTTTTGCTTTACTAATTCATTAACATTGAATAAATATACTAAAATAAGTTCTTTAAAAATTACTTTGACTAAAAATTATTTTTAAATTTGAGATACCAAAATAATATTTACATCACATTTGAATCACTAAAAACATATTTAAGTCTAAAACTTGTATAATCATAATTAAATAGAAAACTCAATCAACAAGTCATTTGAATTAAGCATAAATTGAATTATTTAATTGTTAAGTTTTAGTCTTGTGTATAAAAAATGATTGAGAAAATAAACTCTATCAAAGGTGGTCAATTTTCTTGTTAAAGATTAGTTATTCACAAAGTTAGTATTAGTTGTCTTTTTTACTTAAATTTCATGAATATTATTATGTAAAATGACATACTTTCACGTGTAATATTGTGAATTTTAATTATGTATATTGATTTTATAAATTTAATTGACGTTGTGATTAATTGTTTGAATTGTTATAAAACTCTGAGAATTAAGGAGTTTTTGTGAGTAATTATGAGTTTAAGTCAAAGTTAACCAAATTTAGTGGAAGGTATATAAAGTTTTCCTTAAGACATTAACTTTATAAGTTCACTTCTCAATAAAACTAGGAGAAGTTATAGAGAGGAGTTATAGAGTCATAATTTCTTCCTTCTTCTTCTAAGTTTCAAATTTATAGAGTCTTCCCTTGAGTGAGATTGAGTAGCTGTATAAAGATTCAAAGCCTCTGAAATTGAGAATCTAAGACTTGGAATTGTCGTGCAGAGTGTTGAAGGATTTCGTTTTTCCTTTCTTCTACCTTTTCTTTGGACGATTTGAGGTAAGGGAAACTCTTGAATTTTCGTTGTTGAATCCTTGTTTGAATTATGCACTTTCTTAGTTGTGTTGTTTGAATTTAAGATTAAAATGCTTAGGCTTTGAGTTTTTAGTTGGTTTTTGAAGAAGTTGAGAAAAATAATGTTTTGCATGTTGAAAATTATGATGTGTATGAGTTGATTGTGATGTATGGTTGCGTTGCATGTTGTTGTGGATTGACGTTTAGGTGATGGGAGCCAAAATCACAATTCTACCAAATGTAGAAATTACTATCATGCCAAGTGCAACTTCATGATACCAAACATGATGCAAGCTAGAGATTGGTAGCATTGGACATGAGTTAGAGGAGAGCTCTCTAACTTAGCCACATCAGACGTAAGATGAATGGTTTCGAGCGTGATTTACTTGTGAGTTCTCTAACTTGGTGACGATGGTAAGGATGACAAAATGGATCCAAACCTTATGGGCACCCACAAAAATACCCGTATGCGAGACATGTAAATAGTCGCTTATATGAGGATGGGTATGGGACATGTATAAACTTGCACAATTTAGTGGGTATGGGCGCGAGTGTAGGTACTATGGTACCTAACCCGTCCCGCCCCTATATATATATATATATATACACACACACTTAATAATAGGGATGACAAAACGGGTCAGTCTCGCCCGTTTTGGCCCGGCCCGCCATTGGTCTGTAAAAAATAGGTCGGGACAGGCCAACCTACCAATGTAAAACGGGCTGGGGATGTTGGCCTACCCTGTCTAAGGACGGGCTAGCGGGTTGGCGGGCCTGCCCGCATACAAAAAAAATTAAAAACATGGAAAAAAAAATTTTATGTTCAAATAAATTTTTTTTGCTACAAATAAATAAATATAACCATATGAAATTAAAAATGCATACATATTGTACATAATATATGTTCAACAAAAGCAAATTACAAACATAGAACAAAATCAAATAGAAATTAGTTCACTTACACCAAAATCAAAACCAAATTATAAACTTACAAATTACTTATAAACTAAATTTTTTGATAGTCCACAAAAGAAGTTCAAATACAATTAATTAACTTTGAATTTTTATTTTAAGAATATTATAAGCTCTCTTGGAAGAAGTTGTCTCTACTTTTTTTCTTGATCATCTTAATCTTCATCTTCTACATCAAAATAAAATAAACATAAAAATAATTAAATTAAAAAAATAAAAATATATATATGCGGGTCAGCGGGTTGTGGCGGGCTGACCTGCTATTTGGCCCGGTAGGTTGGCGGGCTTGGCAGGGCGGGCTTAGCGGGTTGGCAGGTTAAAATGATGGGCTCGACCCGCCAATTTTTGGCAGGCCAACTGGCCGGCCCGCGGGCCACGGCCCACTTTGCCATCCCTACTTAATAATAATTTATTTATTATTTAAATTCTATTATGATATTATAACTAAAAGCTTATATAGTCTCGTTTTAATTATTAATTTAAATTGTCTAATAATTCATTTTCTTAACATGTAGTTTTCATTGGTATTATTAGACCAAAATAATATATAGACTTGGAAGATAAGTATCTACAAAAATATGAAGAAGTTGATTTTGATGATGAGGTATCTACATTTTTTTTTAAAAATTTATAGTATATAATTTAGTCTATAATTTTAATCTAATTAAATTTTGTATATTTTTTTTCACAGTTCTAGTACTTCTATACTATGTTACTTACTTTGAATCCAAGTTTACCTTTACATTTTTCTTATGGTTTGATTGCGATGATCATACTTATTATGGGAGTAAGGTAGGAATAGGTAAGAGGGTGAGCAAGTTTTGAGAGTCATGCTAGAGGATGACAAGTTCTTTTGGGCTACTTTGAGACCTTTCCCATCTCCATCTCTAACGTTAAAGACTACTCAAGTTGAAGATTTTGGTGGATTCCAACAAAACCACAACAATTTTTACTAGATTCTTCTTCTTCATTTTTTTTTCTTATTTTTTTTCTTCTTCTCTCCTCTTGTTAGTTGACTATCATGAAAATAAGTAGCTATTTTTTTTCTTTTTCAGTTTGGATGTAACTTATTGTACTTTATGTGACTCTTGATCTTTATATATGTTGTGATTTTTTTCATTATTTTATTCATGAATTGATTTTATTTGGAATTCGATTGGAAAATATTTTCTGAATCAAGAATTGAGATGAATCACATATTGATTCAAGTTGCAAGGAATATAATTTAGATTCATAATTTTTTTAAAAAAATTCTTAATGCTAATTTCTCTCTTGAATATGTAAGGAATTGATATTCAATAGAAAAATCTCAGAATCTCTTTATCAAAAAATTGGTATTGAGTGAATTTAATCCTAATCAAAATAGTGAAATAGTGATTTAACATATATAGTTTCAAGGTTACTAAGAGGTATAAGAAGTGAAATTCAATCTCAAACCTCATGAACTTGAATTTCTTTACCACTTAAACATTAGCTTGCTAATCTTTTAAGTTTTATCAATTTAAACTTTTAGTTTAATGTATCAAATAATGAACTGTTAGGCCCGATAGTATGATATTGTCCACTTTGGGCTAGACCCGCACAATTTTGTTTTTGGGCTCCTTCCCAAAAGGCCTCATACTATATGGAATGGTGGACACCCTTATAAACTAGCCAATGTTCCTTCATTTTACAGATGTGGGACTTGGGATGAATCCCAACAAACAGACTAAGGACCACATGTCTCGTGACCTCCTCCCCTCAAGCGATAATCCGTCACCATCTTGTACCGCCATTAACTCTACGGGACACGCCGCCTGAACACCACAATATCAGGAAGACTTTCGACACAAGGCACCAATGATATTGTCCGCTTAGGGCTAGGCCTGCACGGTTTTGTTTTTGGGCTCCTTCCTAAAAGGCCTCATACTATATGGAATGGTGGACACCCTTATAAACTAGGCCTGGGACACGCCGCCTGAACACCACAATATCAGGAAGACTTTCGACACAAGGCACCAATGATATTGTCCGCTTAGGGCTAGGCCTGCACGGTTTTGTTTTTGGGCTCCTTCCTAAAAGGCCTCATACTATATGGAATGGTGGACACCCTTATAAACTAGCCAATGTTCCTTCATTTTACAGATGTGGGACTTGGACATGACCTCCTCCCCTCAAGCGATAATCCGTCACCATCTTGTACCGCCATTAACTCTACGGGACACGCTGCAGGAAGACTTTCGACACAAGGCACCAAGTTCGATTTTGTTTTTGGGCTCATTCCCAAAAGGTCTCATACTACATGGAATAGTGGACACCCTTATAAACTAGCCAATATTCCTTCATTTTACAGATGTGGGACTTAGGATGAATCCCAACATGAACATTGGTGAGTATAATGTATATATATATATATATATATATATATATATATTTATTTATCTAAACTGATCGAGAATAGTCAATTATCGTAATTTTTAAAGAGACAATATTAGTCATTACTATTACAAGTTAACTTTGATACACTTATCACAATATCAACACGGGCCAATACTCTACGCTAATAACAAAATAAATAAAAATAGAAGAACCTCAAACATTATATTAAATAAGTTACGAGATAGATAAAAAATGTAATTAATCAAAGAAACCAAGTTTTTTTGGTATACATCAATTATTGATAAAAATTAGTAGATATTAAAAAAATAAAAGACAAATCAACTAATTTAAAACATACCACATGCTAATTCAAAGAAAAAACTAGCAGTTATTCACTCCCTATCCTGAGCACCCCTTCAAGTTATTGCAGAGCCTTCTGGAGAATCATAAAACTTTAAGGAAAAACAAGTAGCACTATAGAAGAGTAGCACTGTCATCATTGGTCATCAACTCAGAGATCGTATATCTGGTTAGACACTATATTAAGCCTAAAAAATTAGTAAAATAGTCATAATGGACCCATAGAATTATGCGATGACCCATCCCATTGTTCATGTCATTGGAGTGGAAATTCCATACGAAGTTGGGAGTGTAGTGCCATTTCATCCTCCTTTTATGAAAACTAGCGCTTATTTTAGAGTGGCATTAATAGGTTGAATATTCAATTTTAGTAGGTTGTAGTAGCGCCAACACATCACATTCCAAACATTTTTCTCTATTCCAGCTATAATATAAGATCATTGCTATGATTTCAAATTTGGCTACAATCCTTCAATGATGATAAAACTATACTTTTTCTTTTACATTTTGTCGCAAATGTTATATTATATTCATCGTGTCCCCAAGTAGAGACATAATTTTCCAACTAGTTTGTCATTAAGCAACACTATTCTTTTACCCTCCCTAAAGATGTTAATTTATTTTGAGTAAAGTATTAATTTGAAGTTTAAATTTGTACCGTCTATTGATTAAGTTAATAACATTATATATAAAAAAACAAATTTATTGTTCATCTACGTCAATTGTTAATCTTTTTAATCCTTAAAGTTAGAAATAAAACAATTCTGAATGGTAAGTTTTAATAATTTATTAATCGAATTAGTTCTTCACTCCAACGTTAAAGATCAAAGTCAATTTCTGTTTCTTTTGTGCACACAAGAGAATTACAATTGCATAGTATAGTTAAATAAGCCTCTCTATAAATATTGATAAGAAAAAGTAAAAATAAAAATAAAATTATGATTTATAATTATATCTATACTAATATATAAATCTATACTAATATATAAAGGAAATACTCTTTTTTTAGTAATTACTTTGGTCTCCACTTTTTTTAGACCATTATACTCTTTTATATTAAAAAATTAGAAAAAATATTTTTTAATCAAATTTAAAAATTTGAAATTAATAAATTATTTTTACAATAATTACTTTTAATTTTTATTTTTACATGAATTATTTTATTCTTTATTTATTTTTTAATAATTATTTTTTATAAGTAAATTTTTATTTTTTTTATAATTTTTTTTAATACAATACAGGTATGAAGTATCTTTTTCCTGTTAGTTATTATAAAATAAATTTACAAAATTTTTTTGGTATTAACTTAAAAAAATGAACTTGTTCATATAAAATTTTATTTTGCGAAAGAAAATGTAATTAGAGCATGGATCTTCTACATTGTACTCTAGGAAGTAGGAACCAATTATTAAAACAATTCTAATCAAATCATGAGCTAATTATAATTTAAAAAAAAATGCAATCCATTGATCTTCTACTCTATACTTAGGAAGTAGGAACATTATATTAAACCAATTCTATAAAATGCGTTTGCCGGGAGTCGAACCGGGTCTATTGCTTGGAAGGCAATTATCCTAACCGTTGGACTACAAACGCGATTGATGAAATTTTGATACACGGTTTTATCTGAAGTGATAAAATTTTAATATTAATGCTTAAAAACAAATTCTTTAAATACAGCGGGGGACAACACACCATTGAATTTCACTTAACAAATAGGAATGGTGTAATAATTGATACAAAAACTAATTTTAGAAAAGAGACAGAACAGAAAGAATATTATTTTTTCTAAAAAGTTATTTTACTTTTTTTAAGAGAAAAAAAGTTACGTATTTTTTCCATTACCTTATGAAGATTACGGTGTTTTTTTTAAAGAACTTTTGAAATATGTATTTGAATTAATTATTTCTCTTGAAATAAAATAAAAAAAACTTAAACTGCCTTATCCCATCTCATATGTTTGACATCCATCCATTGAGATATAATTGAAAAACGTGTGCTCCATTTTAATTAACTAATAGTTTTACTCATTATTATCCTTTAAACTACTTGTTACACATATTTTCTGTCACGAAATCTTTTAATTAAATAAAAATAGTTTTTATTAGTGGAAAAAAATATTAAATAAATATAATATTTAATTATTTTTTATACTAATATGGAACTTCACTTCATACTTAAAATCTAACAATTTCATGAAAATTTAACATCTAGTTAATGATAAGGAATAATATACATAAAAATAAGTTGTAACGAGTTTGGCTATTTATAATGTGATTTTATTTTTATGTGACAAAATTAGGATATAAAAATAGCTATTTACAATGTGATTTTATTTTTATGTGACGAAATTAGGATATAAAAATAAAATAAGAATTTATTTATCCTGGGATAGGAAAGCACTTGATGTGTGTGCCTTCACATTGCAGTTTGCAAGAATAGCCAATCCTAGTCAGACGTCAGGTGAAAACGTTACTGTGGCAATTGTCAGTTCTCACTTTACAGCGTTGCCGTTTACCCCTTTCCCCACGCGCCTCTTCATGCGCGTCCCAACCTACTCATTGCATAACGCCGTAACCGTTTTATGCCTCCTTCTTTGCTATTGTATCCTATCCCGTTAAAAACGTGATTATCTGCTTACGTTACGTCAGATCCATATTTCTTCATGTTTAGTCGCTAGTCACCACTCCCACTTGCGACTAGATACCAATTTTGCTTAATTATGGTTCCTAAACCTAAAGTGTACGATAGAAAGGACATACTGACCCAAAAATGTTCACCATTTATGACTATACCATTTTATTTACTACTTTATGCTATTAACTGTGTTCCTTCTGTTTGTTCATGAATAAATAAGACAAAATTATTAGAAAAAGGTGTTAAAGTCAAGATTATTAGTTATTATTTTTCTATTATGATAATGATAATTAGGACTTTAATAAAGTTATATTTTTTGAATTTGAAGATTCACGTATTAAATAATGTAAATAAATATTTTACGAATATTAATTAAGAAACTAATAAATATTTTTTTTAAAACTTATACTGCTTGATAAAGATAATTTACCGTGGGCGTGGAATGAAAGTGATGAAAGTAAATTTATAAATAAATGAGGCTACGGTGTCATAAGAAAAACTTCCTAAAATAAAGTGATTTCTGTGAAAATTAGAGAAAACAATTTAATTATCACATTTAACTTTATCATATTAAAAAAAATACTTATGATATTTAATTAAATGTATAATTAAATATGTTAATTAATTAATATTATTATAATTATTACATATTCGATTATATATACATAATTAAAAACCATTATAATAAAATATAATTGATTAACATAATTATTATATTTAATTATGTATATACATAATTAATTATGTTAATTAATTATTTATTATTATAATTATTAATATTCAATTATTTATACACATGATAATGATTGTATTAAAATATAATTGATTAACACATTCAATTATGTGTATACATAACCGAATATGTGCTGCATTTTATCTTATTTTTATTTATTTATTTTAAATATATAATAATAATAATTATAATAATAAATAAATAGATAAAAAATAAATAACTTATCTTTATATATAATATATTATTTAAAATATTATTTTTCTTAATTTTATCTAATTTTATCCTACTAATTAATTATAATTTTTTTTTGTTAAATCAATTTTCTCTTATTTTGTTCTCTTTTTTTTCCTCCAATTTTTTCTCTTATCTCAAGTTTCAAGCAAAGCTAGGTAGAATTACAAGGAATATCCCCATTAAAAGTGTACTGACATTATATATTTTTAAAAGGATAAAACTTAAGTAAAATATGATTAAAATTCAAAATCCTGTGGATAATATTTTAATTTCTCATTAATTTAATGTTCATAATGTTATATTATTTCTTTTTATCTTTTTAATTTATTAATTTGATATTTTATACACATTTACTAATATTTAGTCAATGTTATTTTTAAAATAAAATATTTATTTTATATAATTAAGATTTTAATATTTTATAAATAAATTATATTTTTAATATATATTATAATCAACATTAAAATTCATAATAAATAAATAATTTTTTATATATTAAAAACGTACTTTTATCTTGCACGAAAATATATTTAAGAATTTTTCATAATGAGAAAATTTGTACCAATTTTAACTTTTTATTTAATTTATTTTTTATTTATCATAATTATTTATAAATTAATATTTTAAAATATGTAATTAATAAATAAAATAATTTTTTTATTATAATATAAATTATTTATCATAAATCTAAAATATAATTTATATGTTAATATATATACTATTTATATATATATTAAACACAAATTACTATTTTTAGAAATTTTTATTCGATTAAAAGATTTATATTTTTTTTAAATTTAATTTTAATATATAACTAATATTTTTTTTATCGTACTATTAATCAATAAAAAAAACCATGAATCAACAAAGTAGGACCGATGAAAAAGATTAAGTTATATTTATCTTTTAATTTGTTTAGAAGGAAAGATAACACAAATAAAAAGTTGACAGAAAATAAAATGATTTTTTAATGTTATTAATTGTATAATAAGTAAAAAGAAAGAAAATAGATATAAATATATCGATTAAAATATAATGTATAATAATTGAAGATATTTTTGGTTTTTTTTTTTACTTATTAAGCTGTCTTATCTTACTATTTTTCACTTCAAAATGAAAAACAGAAATTTTTTAGTGATGATCACTTTTCTTTTCTTCCTTGTTTATCAAATAGGAGTTTTTTTATATATATTTTATTTTATTAAAATGATGTGTTTTTCCCCCTATTTCTTTAGTTCTTTTGTCATGTTTCAAATAAAAAATCAAACTTTGTTATTAATAGTTAACAAATTTGTTAAAGTGATGATAAATTTGATTTTTTAAACAAGATTTTGAATTTAACATATATGTAAGAAAAAAAATATAATGAAGAAAGAAACAGTAATTTAATTATAAAAATAATAATAAATATAACTTATGCAATGAATTTAATTAAATGTGAATACAAAATCACATAGATTAATAATTAAACAATGGACTGAAGAAAAGGTGGAGAATCGAAATAAAATAGAAAAAAGTTATCTGATCTGCAATTGCATGGATGAATGAGTGAGCCCGGGGACACAAAGAACCAAACCCAACTGGGTCCAATCAGTGAACCAGCTGTCAAAACTCACTCTTCCTACTCCCTCCACATCACCATCCCCACACTCCTCTATTCGCTTTTTCCAAGAACCAACCCACACACAAATATCAACTCAACAAACTAAAATATTTATTAAATTTTTAAATAAATAAAAAAAATGTAACTTACTATAAGACCATTCCCTTATGCGCCTTCCTCCCTCCCCTCTTTCTCTCTCTCACACACTTTCTCTCTCTTCGCCATGGAGGCCCAACCTCCAACCCCCTCCACCGCGCCTCCGCCGCCGCCGCAGCACCTCAACTACCCCGACTCCGTCGAGTCCTCCCCACGCTCCCGTAACACCGATTCCTGGGATGAGCCCTTCGCGCCGGCGTCGTCGAAGCTCCGCCTCATGTGCAGCTACGGAGGCCACATAGTGCCGCGGCCCCACGACAAGTCCCTCTGCTACGTGGGCGGCGACACGCGCATCATCGTGGCCGAACGCGCCACCTCACTCGCGGAGCTCTCCACGCGCCTCTCCAAGACCTTCCTCAATGGACGTCCCTTCACGCTCAAGTACCAGCTCCCCAACGAGGACCTGGACTCCCTCATCTCCGTCACCACCGACGAAGACCTTGAAAACATGATCGACGAGTACGACCGCACCGCCGCCGCCGCCGTCAAACCCTCCCGCATCCGCCTCTTCCTCTTCCCCACTAAACCCGATTCCACTCACTCCATCCCTCCCCAAATCCTCGACACTTCAGCAAAATCCGAAGATTGGTTCCTCAATGCCCTAAACGGCGCCGGATTGCTCAACCGAGGCTTTTCCGATTCCGCTTCCGTTAATTGCCTCCTCGGCCTCGACGATGAAGTTGCCGCGAATGCTCTCGAACAGGGTTCCAGGGACGTCGGGGATGGAGGCAGCGGCGCCGCCGCCGCCGCTTCCCAAGGTGGATCCTTCGGAAACGGGAAGAATTTGAAGCAGGATGTTCACTCCGTTCCCGATTCGCCCATGCTGGAGACGACGTCGTCGTTCGGGTCCACTTCGTCGTCGCCGTCGCTGGCGAATTTGCCGCCGATTAGGGTTCACGCCGTGGAGGATCAGAAGGTGATGGGGATTGAGGAGCAGTTCGCTCAGATGGGGGTTGGAGTGGGGCAGAAGCAGGATGAGGGTTTTGTTTTGCTGTCTTCGCCGCCGCCTCCACCTGTACCGGCCACGCTCGCCGCCGTGGGGGTTCCGCTTGCGGCGGCGACGGTGGTCGCCGGGGAGTATCATAATCGGGTCATCTCCGATGATGAGAGATCCGATCACGGGGTTCCGGTTGGGTATAGGAAACCGCCCACTCCTCAGCCACAGGCTCAGACACAACAATTACAGACACAATCACAAACACTTGCGCCTCAATTTCAACAGAAGTCAACTGGTGGTGGCGGCGTTGCTGATTTGCCTTCTCCCGATTCAGTTTCAAGGTATTTTCAATTTCACTTTCCTTTTTCGTTTTTCTGTAGTTGGATTTGGCTTTCAATTGTTTTAATGTTAAGTGTTAGAATTGGATTGTTTATTATATGGTAAGGGGTTTTGGTTGTTGGTGTTAGAATTTTTTGGATTGGCAGTGTTTGAATTAGGTTTTTGGTGATTGTTTTGATCCTGCAGTGATAGTAGTCTTGCAAATGCAATTTCGCGTCAGAAACCTGCTGTTTATCAAGATCAAGTTCAGATTCAATCAGGGACTACAAGGGTTCCTAGTAACCCTGTGGATCCGAAGCTTAATGTGTCTGATTCGCATGGTCGGATTCAGATGCAGCAGCATGTACAGGACCCTGGATATTTGTTGCAGCAACAATTTGAACAGCACCAGCAGCCACTGCCGCAACAGCAATTTGAACAGCTCCATCATCAGCAGCAACAACAACCGCAACAACAGCAGCAGTTTATACATGGCACACACTTCATTCACCATAACCCTGGAATTTCTGCGTACTATCCTGTATATCCTTCTCAGCAACATCCCCAGCATCAGCAGGTTTACTATGTGCCTGCTAGACAGGCTCAGGCTTACAACTTGCCTGTGCAGCAGGCTAATATTGGTGAGTCCACGGGGAACATCCCTTCTAACCGGCCACAAACTCCGCCGAATCCTGCTACATTGGTTCCACAACCCGGTGCTTACAATCCTATGAGAAATGCTCCCATGCCTAAAACTGAAATGAGTGCTTACAGAGCTGCAACTGCAGGCACCCCACAACTAGTTCAAGTTCCTACAAGCCAGCATCAGCAACAGTATGTCACTTACTCACAGATTCATCATCCATCTCAGTCCATGGCTCCCAATTCTGCTGCCCCTGCCAATTATGCTTTCGATTATGCGGATCCTGCTCATGCTCAAATATACTATTCTCAACCTCTGGCACCCACAATGCCCTCACAGTACCAGACTATGACAGCCGCTGCTGTGATGATGCAGGATGGTTCAGCCCAGCATCCCTCAGACAGTGTGAAGCAGCAGATAAGAACCTCACAGCCATTATAAACCAGTCCTTCAATAAATGAAACAATTTTGAAAAAAATGGGTTTGGTTTCCCTTCAAGTTTTTATATGCAGTTCATGTCCGTCATGTTTGGTAAACTGTTTGTGGTATGTATTTGGATAGAAAAATAAGAAACTGTTATCTTCTTGTACTCTTTTCTTGTATGTCATAATTTATATAGGAAACGAAATTGGTCCAGGGTTATACTGTAAAAGGTCAAGTCTGAAACATTGTATTGTGAAGTTCAAATATCAATTCCCAAAATGATTGTCATATAAATTAGCTGGTATTGTTTCTTGCTCTGGTCTAGTGATTCATGTTTATGACAAACTATTTATTCCTGTTGACAAGGGCAATGGATGTGGCCATTTCAAGTTTTGGACTCGCAGTTTGTCCTTTGTCCCTTATGTGACCACAGCAGCCATGCATGAAGGACCACAAATTTTCACTTCTTCGTGTACTCAGAAATCATATATCAGTGTGGCCGCATTTTCAGTCCTCTTGTTCGTTTTATATTATGGGAAAAATCACATTTCTGCTGATTGACTTCAGTTTTTGCTGCGCCTGACCGAACAAAAATGTCCTTGCTGAGTTTTAATTTGAATTTGATTCTCCTTGATGAAAGCTACACCTTGAATTATCACCAATATGCCAGCCTTTAAATGCATAACCAAAATCAAAAAATACAAAATAAGAATACTGCCTCTTTTTCTTCTTGGTAATCAAGTGGATTCTTTAAGTTCTTTTCAAGCTGCAGAGTATGACTTTATACAGAGATAAGGTAGTCCTATAAAAATTGATCACACAGGACAAATTGACAACACGACGTTTGTAAATTATCCTGATTTTGCTAGATAGCAATACTTTTCATGTTATGCAAGAATACTATCACAGAAGCAAGTCTCTTGCGTTGCTAAGATAACGTGAGGGTCTGAACTCAAATGCTGTAGTATGCTTAAGAGAGCTACTATGACAAAGGCTGGCACTTACAGAAACCAGACCTATCTTGAGAAAGACACAAATGTATGATGATAACAATGTTAAGCAAATGAATTTGATTGATGTGAAATTTTAACGTATAGTGAATTTTAAGATTAATATAAACCCTGCACAACAGAGTGCACGTCACATATGATGGTTTTGCTGAATTTCATGTGACTTTAGCGGTAAGGTACATTAAGATTCGATGTTTTATTGTATTAAAGTATGTGCTGAGTACTAGTTAGTGGTTAATATAAGAATAGTTTAACTGTACGAGGTTTAAAAGTTGGGATTAGGCGTGAGTAAGATTGAGCTGGTTACATGCTTGGTAGGACAATTTTGCTAGTCTCGAACCAAATAGAAATAATATACGATTGAAAACAAACAAAAGTATACTTAAATATTAACATGATTCAATTACACGTTTGCACGATTAAACACTCAAATATTGTCATCCGTGACTTAAAATTAAATCTTGGTGACAAGTGGTTGATGCTGACTCTGCTTCAAACAACTTATTGCATACTACACAACTCCCATGTATTATTAACATTATCATCCACATTAATGATGGGGTTAGCAATAGTCAAATGATTTATGGTCCCTACCAGTTCAATGTCAACGAAGGTCTGGTTTTTGCTTAGAAGAATGCTACCGATTCAATGCACATAATTGGTGCATTATTGCCGACCGAGGTCTAAGGTAGCCTTAGTTCAAAGTGGGAAGTTGGGGTGGTCATGGAAGCCCATATGACTGAGAAAAAGAAGCATGGAAGAATAGTGTGCGTGTATATATGTGCACCCCACCGAAATTAATGCGATATTTCAATGCGTCTTTGCTTCCAAGAACTGAATTCCATAATGATGGAAAGGGAATCAATGAGCCATTTGCTCAAAATTTGATTCTCTGCCTCACAAGATTTAATGGATTGGTGGAGTGTCAAAGGCACCAAGTAAAAAGCTGCCTATTAAGGGCCCACTTAAGATGATCATAAAGTCCCTATCTTCGGTGTTTATTTGTCAAAATTTCTAATCACCAGAAACATTTCCCTTCTTGGGCTCCACAATTTTTAAACAAAAAGAAGCTATAATAGATCAGGGTCATCCGCTAGAAAGAGTGAACAATATTTGCGTCATAATGAACATACCACGTTTACATATTCTTACTGGCATATTCGAAGCTTTTGCATTTGTTTAGAAGTGGAAAAGGATGAAAACAACATATATTAATTCATAACAACCGTGTTATACTAGATGAGAATAAAGATTACAACTCTACAAATCTTTTCCTCTTTTTAGTATATATATCTTCCATTCATTAAAGAACATGATAAGATACAATCTTCCTATATTTCCCCAAACTTTAAAATCAATCGAATAACATATCAATCAGACTTGAATCGACAACCGACTCAATGAACAACTTTTAATCGATGCAGGTTGGCAAGCATATGCTCGGTCTTTCCTATTTATACATAAAAACAATTACTGCCTAATGTTCACTTAAATCACTTTCAAGCTTTTGATTACAAACTTTTCGCCATCTCACCCGATGGCAAATTAAGTTCAAGAGACAGTGACAAGTGATCAACTGATGACCGTTATTGGAGAAATTTTTGGAGGTAAGATTACATCACACGGTAATGGTAATGATGTTATATGTCTTGTTACTACGGACTCAAAATATGGTTAATGAAGATAATATCTCACACTTTACATTAAATTTTTTTTGCTGATAAAAGTGAACACAATGAAGGCAAAATTAATGATGATGAAACTCAAGTGAAAACCTATCATCATAATACTGTAAAAAAAAATATTTCAATAACGTGACACAAAATAATTATCGCAAAATTTGACCTAACAACCGTACTTTTTTATATTAAAAAATACCCTCTATTTGTAAAACACCACAAGAAACTCAGCTTATTTAGCCAAAAAGACATTCCTAAGAAAAATAATAATTTGTATTTCTGGAGAAGGATAATGCAAGCAGGGACAAATTTTCTTAGACATAGCTATGAGGATCAAAAAATATTCTACAGATATCAAAAAAGGGGAATAGCAATAATCTAATTACTTAACAGTTACATCAAAAACTCTTACACAATTATCAGCTCCACAAGAAGCCAGTTGCATACTTGTGTGATCATCCTCATTTTTCTTCCATGCTAGACGGTTTACAGTAGAGGCATGGCATATAAAAGGATCTATACGTACAGCAAGAGAAGCAGCCAAACCTGGTGTAGCTATGCTCCCATTATCTGCTCTGTTATAAGACAGATTCCACATTTCTATTTGGCCATTTTCCATTCCAACAGCTAGAAGTCCATAATTTTTCTGATGATGGAGACCAATCCAAGATAGTGCTGTCACACTACTCATAAATTGAGGTAAAGTCGTAAGCAGCCTGACGGATGACTCCCTCTCTATGGCCCAAATTTTTACTGTCTTATCCCGCGAACCTGTTGCAAATTCGTTACCGTGTGGATTCCAAGAACATGACCAGATAATCCGCTTGTGCCCCTCTTGCCTTGCAAGAAGACTATGACTAATTTCACCAGTGCCTGTAAACGACAACTGAGTCATTCGGATATCTGTTGAGTTGCAGTAGCTAATGAGAAACTTGCAACTATTGCAGTACTAAATGAGTCCAATAAATAATTTCAATGTATTTAATTACAAAAATACTTTTACTCATTCGGCAATAAAATTGTTGAAGAGATGGCAATTATTTCAAAACTAATTTTACTGTCGCAGATCTAATGGGTTAGCTTGGTTTTGTTAGTTTTCAGCAGATTTGAGAATTGGCCACTCCATCTCAAGAAATGTCAAGTGTCAACCAAGGAAAATCACCAAAATAATAATAATGAAAAGGTGCAAATTCATATGCCTGCATTCTATAAACAATGATGACAGGTCTACCTGTTTTTGTGATCGAAAAAACGGAGAACTGGCGATCCCTTGAGACAGTCAAAAGAAAGTTGTCATCATGTGAGAACTCCATCTGTGTCACTGTTAAGCTGTGGGATTGCAAGCGGCCAACCGCTTTCCATGAACCCACCTGCCAAAGCCACACCTCTGCAACAGCTGCAGATTGGGCCTGCAATGCATAAATCATATGTGGAACAACACATAGCAATATCAGTAATAAAACAGAAAAGTGAACAAGGCTGAGACTAACAGAACAATCTAAGCCAACCTGGTTGAAGTCAATTCACATACAAAGTAGGGGGAAAATGCATTGAATGAAGATTAACACAATAAGCAGCGTCTACCCCTCATGTTTTGAGATATGCAAGCAAAGTAACAAGGATTTCCATATAAGTAGCCACTGGATCCTGCCCAATAACAATAATACAGGTGCACAGCTAGACTAACACCACATACCTTGCAGGAAGAAGCAACAAGCTCTCCCTTATGATCACAGCATAAAGCGAATAGTTCATTTCCATGACCATAGAGTTTGTGCGATTCAGGCCAAAGTGTATGCCAAGCCAGTTGATCTTCAATTGGAGGTTCAGTGAACACAGTTGGAACGGCATCAGGAATAGTTTCAAGGGTGTCAATACCATCAATCCCACTTCTTTCAGGGGCCTCATGTACAGCTGCAATGAACAATTACCATCCAAAATATACTTTTTAAAAGAGTAAAACACAATAAAACATTTATAATTGTTTGAAAAGTTAAATTTCAACACAGGAAAATGAAACGAGTTTTATATTACTACTTTCCCATCCTATGATATCAGCCAACTCTTAGGAAGATCCAAATGCCAGTTAAAATTCTAGAGTAACCAGTTTCTCAGTCAGCTTATCTTGATAGCAATTAGCAGGTTTAGTAGAACCAATGAGGAACAAAGACAGAAAAAATATATATATAAGTCATATTTCTAAGTTGAAGACCTTCTTCCAGAAGGCCATAAATAGGAATGACTATAGTACTGGATAAAAGTTCAAATAAATGCCACAAAAGGGAAAATTATAAAGTCCAGTTTTCTAAGAGCTCACATATTATACAGATCCAATCCAACAGAAACATGAGTTACTTATCAGATTTCTACACATGCTGCTCATCACAACCAGTAAATACTAGGCTTGGATATCTCAAAACATGTCAATTCTAGCATGAGTTTAAAATAGATTCATAAATGCACAATATTTTGATTTAAGCAACTACATCTAGGCTAATATTGAAATATTTAAAAAAATTAACCAGTAAATTACTTTAAAGTAATTATAATTAACTTAGTTTAGGTGCAAATTTTACCTAACTATCAAGATTAATAAACTACCGGGTTATCAACTTTTTCTGAACTAATTGCACCCTTTTTAGCCTCAACCAGTGGCTTTATCTATTCAAGTAATTACGACCATATGTCATTACTATAAAAGTTAACAGCAGTAGATAACCATGAGAAAGAGCACTAACATTTGTCAATATGATCTAAAAATCTGCCCGTTATGCATCATGTGAACATCAATTTCAACGAAATAACTGACCTTGAACATAAATAGGTTTCTGTGATAGTCCAAGAGCTGACATATTTGCACCCAAAATCTGAACATCTCCCATGACATCATCAGAAGAACAAGACTTCTGCAAGGTGGCATTATTTAATGTCTTCAGAAAAGATAATGGAGCTTCAAACACTCTGGCAACTTTTTCATCAGCTCCACCGACAAAACGATGATTCCCCTTACTATGAATAACTGCCATACAATTTATATCATGACCATGAACTTGAGGACGAGCTATTTCATGCCAAAATTCTCCGTCTTCGAGAGAAGCCTCGACTTTCCATGGAGCATAAATTCTAGTTGTCTGCAATTTTTCACATAGCAACAATTTTCAAAGTGGAAACTAAAACAATTACACAAGCAGCTTGAATTTCATTATTTTTCTCTTCAAAAGTACAAAATTCATGTAGTACATTATGCAAGTTCATATGGAACCATAAGAGATAAATTATAGTCAGGAATGATCAATAATATATAGCGTTTGTGGACAAAATGTTTTAAATACCTGGTCATGACTGACGGACATAATATAATCACCAGTTCTAGCCCATGCAATATCAGTCACTGACGCAAAATGACCAGAGGGAACCTTTTGTGGCAGCCAATTATCATTACCAACATTTTTCCAAAGATGAAAAGATCCACCATACCCATGTGCTAAAATTGAATCTCCATTTGGGCTCCAATGGCCACCATAGAACCCCAGAGCACAGTGGCTTAGTTCCCCAACAGTGACTACATTCATCCAGACACCAGAAGTCTTTTCAGGTTGCCAGATCATCATAGTCTTGTCCATAGATGCAGATAAGATACTTAGTGGTTGATAATAGGCATCCTCTTCCCTGGATGCAACCAAAGGGGGTTGCCACATTACTGAATATACCCAATCTTCATGTCCAATTAAAAGAGATTCTAAGGATATCTGAAAAGAAGATGAACCAGCCAAAAGTACAGGACCTTCTATATAGGATGATAAACTTATTTCTCCTTTCCTGGATATGCCATGTCCATTGGACACAGAGCTGCACAATGCCATCTTCCATATTCGTATGCCTTTATCCTGAGATGAACTCACCAGAAAAATATTGTTTACTTCCCCGTTGATGCTTATAGGTAATGAGAAGTCCAAACTCCGTATCCAATCTGTATGCCCTTTTAGCTCACATGCATGTGCAAGCTGGGTTCATATGTAAAATAAAAGTAAAATAACTTGAACACAATGGAACACGAAAATTTACAAGAAACAGAAAGTTCAAGTTAATAATCTACGCAAAGATACCTTTCCTTTCCTTCCACCACAATAAAGGTGAATTTTGTTATCCAATCCTCCCATCGCAAGGATAATTTGCCCACTATCTCCAGGTAATTCAGCTAATGATAGGGCTACCATAGATTTGGAACCAACAGAGAAAGAATCCCGGCTTGATAATTTACAGTCACCTAAAATGACAAAGCAAGACTTATTCAATGTAGATTAGAATTACTAACATGGTAGTAAACAGGGTCATTGTCATCGGAAATTATGGCTTACCGCCAGCAGTCAGGGGAAATACAACTTCCCACACACAAACAGAGCCATCTGACGAAGAAGAAGCAAACATTGCTTCAGTTTGAGAAACCATAATTCCACTGATGCATGTAACACCTTTCTTGTGTAATTGTGGCAGTTGCAACACTTGCCTCCACTACAAACAATTCAAAGACAAATATCCGAGAAACAATAACTTATAATTCCATCTAAGTTCCCAACTGACAAGTGTCTCAAACAACTTATTTGTATAAAAATTGAGGAAGAGAGAAAAAAAAAAACGGAACACATTGTACCTTCCCATCAGTTAGGGACAGTTCCCACAAAATAATGACACCATCTGCATCTCCAGATAGCAAATAATGCTGCTCCAATTGTTTTGCTGCACGGTATGGGAAGAGGGAATATTAACCATTGATAATTTTTTCAAACATTGAAACTAGTCTAATCATTTCACAACAACTTAGATTCAAGTGCAACTTCACAAAAAAAATGAACTTGTGAAGTTCAAGTTGATCAGACATAGAGAAAGAGAGTACCTTTAAATAAGAACTTGGAAGTTGGGAGCCAGTGTGTGCAATTCACAACTGCTTTGTGACCCGGAAGAGTAGTCAAAATTTGAGCACTCTGCGAAAACCCAAAAAAGAATAATATAAGGGAAAGAAAAAATCTAAGAAAAAGGGTATCTGAAAAAGTAGAAGAGAGAGGAAACGGAACCTTGGGACAGAAAATAGCAACGGCGTTGTGAGCTCCAAAAGAGACGAAACCAGAAGCGCCCCATGAAACGTTGTTCACTATTCTGTTGCACCCCGCTCCAATGAACACCCTTTTCACTTCAACTTCGCCACCACTAGGCATGTTTACGCACTGTGCGCAGAGGTACAAAGTTTGAAGGCGGCGAAAGCTTTTGATTTTGGGTTCTCAGGCGACAAGAGCGTTGCCGCGATCGTTGGAAAGAAGAAACAGATTTGGGCCATCAGGTGGGCCTCTCGTATCGTGGATTTGTAATCTTTCATAGCCGTTTTTGGTGAAAAAATAAAGGCCCGGTTGGAAAGTTCGATGAAGTGTTGAGTTGAAACGTTACTGATCCAGTTTTTTTTTTAATACAATGAGATATTATTTTTTGGTGTACGTATCATATTTTAATTATTTTAGTTCTATCATGCCTACTTCCAAACCACTTTTCTCTCTGACAATTTATTTGGTTTACTTTTTATTTTTCATTTTTATACTTTTTCATAAATCTTATTTTTTAAATTTCTCACACTCTAATAATTAATCATTCACTTCATTATTTCTCTTTTATTTATATTATTTTATTTTTTAAAAGTAGAGAGGCATGAAGTACTTTTTTATAATAGAAATGTTTCTAAAACTAGTTTGATTGTGTATTTACTCAATAAAAAAAATTAACACGATTAATTTAGTGAATTTGAACTTGACTAATCAGTGACAAATATGGAATAAAATATGATGAATCTAGCTTATTAACATATGATATATTTTTAACTTTACATACATTTAAACTATAAAATAAAAGAACTATAAAATTAAAATTAAAGTATATTTTATAATATATATCTTAAGATAAATTACCAATATAAATATTATATAATGTTAAACAAAATATTATTTATTTAGACAATAAATTATATTATTGATGCATAATTACTTTTAAAAGTATAAAAAAAAATAACAACAAACCAAATTAGTATAACTTAAAGGATAAATCAAAATTGTTCTTAAAATACATTAGGTCTAATTTATTAAACCAAAATTGTTAAAAAATTCCTTTTAAGTTATTTCTAGTTTATATGAGATACCAAATCATGAACACCTTGTTTAACATAGTACAAAAGATATAAAAGCTCATAAAGTTTAAAATAAAATAAGTTACTTATGAAAATTGAATGATCTACACTTTCAAAATAAAATATGTAGTTATTGTAAAAGTTAATAAATTGTGATTGGATAACAAAATTGTTTATAGTGTGAATATATCAGTGTCAAGCTCCAGTTAGGTAAAAATTATGATTAAGTAATTTAAATAAAGATGAGCATCCTAATCAAAACAGAATCATTTAAATTTAATAATGAAACAAAAGAATAACAATTTTGTTAGGAAGTAATTTTGAACAAGTATACTTATTGAAATGGATTCGTTTTTGTGGTCGATCCAATGCCAAATTTTCAAGGCAGAAGCCATAATAATTTTGGATAGAGCGACAACCGCCATAACATTTTGACTGAGAGAAGTGATTGAAAGCGTTAGAGACAGAAGAAACGAGAAACACGAGTGAGAAAGAGATTACCACAAAGAAAAAGTAATGAGATAACAGCGAAGCATTATGTTAACGAAAATGTCAACCATGTCCATGTCCTTCCACTCCTCTGCTCTCTGCAAAGGCTCTTCCACCTTCTGCTCCCTCCCACGCGCCGCCGCACCCTTCCGCCTCAGGGCCTTCTCCACCGCCGTCTCCGACAAGCCCTCCGTTTGCACCGCCGACGAACTCCACTACGTCTCCCTCTCCAATTCCGATTGGAAACTCGCTCTCTGGCGCTACAACCCTTCGCCTCTCGTTAGTTTCATTTCCTCGTTCAAATCGCACCAATTTCTGTTCTGTCTCTATAAATTTATTTATTACGTTTTCTTAGAATACATACAATGTTTGTTTCATAGGCACCTCCGAGGAATCATCCTCTGTTGCTCTTGTCGGGAGTGGGGACTAACGCCATTGGATATGACCTTTCCCCTGAGGTATTCAACTTCTTTTTTTCTTGTGATCTTTTTTGTATCCATAGTTTTTTTTTTTTTTTTTTTTTTTTTTTCCAGATCCATCCTTCGTAATTGTGAAATTGTATGCAGAGTTTCGGAATTTGTTGTTGTTGCTTGTATTTTTATCATCGCTGGAATATTATTTGCTTCTTCTGTATACTTGTTATGAAATTCACTGTGGCAATTAGATGATTCAACACGCAAGCAAGTTTCACATGTATCATATTCAAATTCAAATTAACATCATCCCTGAATTGTTGCTATGTGTTGTTTTTGCGCAATGTGATAATTGTATATCGGATATGGTGCAGTGATAAGATTACTATTGACATCCATAGGATAAAATATGCGCAGGATAATACATTTATAGACATGTATAAATTATTCATAAAATATTAGAAGTATATGATAGCAATTCCACAAATCTAAATTAAGAGTTTATTTCTTGAACAATAATAATAGAAATTGAGAGTAAATTAAGATAGAAATTATATATCATTATCATCGTAAATCACTATCTATTGTCTACAAACACAAATAGTACTATCTTGTTCCTTCCTTGAGCATAATTGGTAAAGAAGACAGCCTTCATGTGTAGTTCATCAAGTTACAATGATTCTATTCTTCTTCTTATACATGAATTTATGTCTAGTATTTGGTTGTATAAGATTTTCATAATTTTTTTTTCTAAAAGAAAACCTTGGATACTTCACAAATTCATATTGATAAAGTATCTGAGAGGATTGATATTGGATATATCCGATTTGGACACATGAAGCAAATGCAAGTATTGGTGCTTTATCACTATCTTCTTATTCTTGTTTAAGCAACCACCCATCTTTTATTATTTTTTTTTTGTACCCTAATTTTTTTATTTAGCATTATTAGTATTACATTATAAGCGTGAGAGCAATGTTTACGAACATAGGAACCTGAAGCTTTTGAGGTTTGACACTTATGTACTATTTCAAATTGCAGTTTGATTGCAAAATCTGAATGTCACTTCCCTTAAAGAATGCACCAAAGATACTTCTTTTGATTATATATTATGCTTTCCTCCATATTGTTCTGGTTAAAGTCTCTTTTTTTGTCCCTATTATTCTTGGCAATCAACCTATGTTTGAGTAATTAATGATGCTTTCTGCCTAATTAATGCTGGTTTGTAGTATTTTCTTTTCTGATTTTATGTATCAGCTCCCCACTGACACATGATATGTAATGCAGTCATCATTTGCACGTTACATGTCTGGTGAGGGATTTGAAACTTGGATTCTTGAAGTACGAGGAGCTGGGTTGAGTGTTCAAGGTTCAAATTCCAAAGATATTGAGCAGTCTGCCCTTGCAATGTCTGAGACGATGGAATCTGCTTCAGAAAGTGCAACCAATGGAGCTGTGGTCTCTAACAAAGAATTGAATAACATGTCTTGTGCAGTATCTGAACCTGAGATTTCTGCCCCAAATGGAGTAGAAACTGAGAATGTGGCAGTCAATGGAGACCTTACTAGGTTAGCTACTGTTTGGGATGAATCAAAGTTGGTGGCAAGATTGACTGAGACTTTCATGTTTTTGTCAGAAAGAGTCTCTGGGTTTCTTAGTGAAAGTCAATCGAAGGTCATGTTTTCCAATTTACTAGATCAGATTTCAAAACTTTTGGTGGATTCTCCTTTATATGAACAATTCAATGAGGTGAGGGGAAAGCTTTCAACTCTGTTTGAAACGAAGCAAAACTCTGGTATTACTAGTCAAATAATTGATCTGAATCAAAAACTAGTAAATATTATTGAGGAAGGTCAGCTCTCTGTTTCTCCTCCATTATTTGATCTACAAGCTCGCTTTACTTCTACAATAGAAGATTTTCAAAAGCAACTTGACTTGATAGTGAAGTATGATTGGGACTTCGATCATTACTTGGAAGAAGATGTTCCTGCAGCGGTGAGATGACATCTTATAATGTTGGAAATCTATAAATCAATCACTCTTACTAATTTTATTGGCAGTAATTAACAATTATATCATTAGCAATACCTTTTTTGTTTTTTTTTTTTTTTTACTTTTGTCATTTACTGGAAACTTGCTCTGGCTCAATATCTCTCTTATATGACATTTTGCTTTACTTATGCAGATAGAATACATAATGAAACAAAGCATGCCTAAAGATGGAAAATTGCTTGCAATTGGACACTCCATGGGTGGTATCTTGCTTTACTGTATGCTTTCACGGTATGGTAAGTTTTCACTTTTCAGTGTTTGGTAGTATCAATTGACCATTACCATTTTGCCTTTATTTGATGTTATATTCTTATCTCGTGTAATTATGGTCTAAATCTAAACTATAATGTCCAATCTTTCTTTAGTGGCTCGTTTGGGGGCGGGGAGGGGAGGTATAATATTTGGATTTTGACCAAATATACTGTTAGTCATTAGGTATCTAAGTCAATATTTACTTTGGGAGGAAAATGCTATGCAAAACTTCGTCTATGAAAATCATTAATCTACAGTCTATTTCTGAATCCAACTTGACTATCAACTTGTCTGAAACAGGAGCAACTATAAATCTTGATGAATCACAACATGATCAAACTTAGAACTTTATGAAATTTAATCCTTATATTGATTGGACATATGATATGATCAAATATAATGATATAATTCATTCATTTTTTTTAAAGTCTTTACACGTGAGCAAAGGAATTTACTATTCTTTTTCATAAATGAAAGTGAGATTCAATCTGTATTATATCAACCGGCTGATGGATAATTTCTACATAGAATGATGTTACTCCCAAATCACTTCTTCCCTTCTATTTTTCCATAATACATGCTATTTTGTGTTGTAACTTTTCAACATAGGGGTAGCAACTTCATAAAAAAAAATTGTCAATACATAGTAGCAAATATTACTCGTAATAATAAAAGTGTATATCTTGGACTGTGAGCAGAGCATTGCCTCTTTACATATAGACACGTGTATTTTCATCTGCTTAGACATGTATAAAATTAGTTATTTACTTCATATTTGTATTAATTTATGTAAGGTTTTGAAGGAAAAGAACCCAAATTGGCTGCAGTAGTTACACTGGCATCGTCTCTGGACTACACATCATCCAAATCAACTCTAAAGTTACTCTTACCCCTAGTAAGTGGATGATGGTATAGTTGCTTTTGGTTTCTTCCTGTATAGATTTAGTGATTAACTTGCCATAATATCTGTGAAGGTATTAAATTTAATCACTTGTTGAACAGGCAGATCCAGCACAGGCTCTAAATGTCCCTGTTGTTCCTTTAGGGGCAATGCTGGCAGCAGCTTATCCTCTTTCATCTCGTCCACCATATGTATTATCATGGTTAAATACCCTGATTTCAGCTGAGAACATGATGGATCCGGATTTATTAAAAAGACTTGTTTTGAATAACTTCTGTAAGTATTTCTATCCATTGGAAATCTAAAATTATTCATTTGCATACAACTAAATAGCTTAAGCTTTTAGGAGGGTTGGTTGTAAACATGGTACCAGAGTTGCTTTGAGCAAGTGACTAGGAGTTTGATTCTTGTCCCCATACTTTTGAATTTTGGCACAAAATGAAATGCTTGAGCATTGGCTTTTTTGTGACAGCGTGGGATGTAGTTCTTTTGGAATGCTGGGTAGTACCCTTTAGATAGTAAACTTCCTTTTGGAACCAGTAGTGATAAGCCAATATGGCAATATCTGGGTTGTCATTTGACAACTATGTTGTTAAATTGCAAATTGACTCTTTTTTTTTTTCTTTATTATTGAAATTCAATTCATTCCCAAAGCCCATTTGATATTTTAAAGGATGTAGAGTCAACAGCTTGATCTTTGGATTAATATTATCAATCTATCATGCCAATATTGAATTATTCCTTGGTCATTTGTATTCTCTTAAGAAAGTGTGCAGGAGCAATCCATTCTTCTTATCTGTATTATAAGTGTCAAATCTTGTGGAATACAATACATTCTATTTGGAATTAACAGTTGGATTTCATTTACTTGTTGTTTTGGACTCTTACCAGAACCTCTGTTTGGTGTGCCCTTCTTTTTATACATTATTATTTTACAGAATCTTGAGGGAAGATATTCAGATGGACAAGAATTAATTATATAATTTCATTTAAGCTTGTTAAGATGAATAGGATGATGAAAAGGCAAAATAATTCCTCTGCTCTCACTAGGACCTTGAAAACATAGATAAGATATTAAACTAATAAGGAATGATTTAATGAACAAGAAGTGATATTTGATTGGTTTCATTAAAATTAAGTGGTACAAATATCGTAATCCTGCTGGATGCCTGGATGTACTTTCTAGACATTGTTACTTTTACTACAACAGTACAACCAACGAGTAGGATATTCGGAGTTAGAGCTTTTTTAGTCTGGAATGACACTGGTATAGGCAATGCACATAAAATTTTATTCTTTATTTAAGCAAATTATGTATTGACTAATCAAAATATTAGTATGTGACTTTCGTATGATACAATAACAACTTGTAGGCACCATACCCGCAAAACTTATCTTGCAGCTCACTTCAGCATTTCGAGAACGTGGTTTATGTAACAGAAATGGGACTTTTTCTTACAAGGACCATCTACACAAAAGCAATATCCCTATCTTAGCTATTGCTGGAGACCAGGATCTGATTTGCCCACCTGAAGCTGTGGAAGGTATTCTTTTTTAATCATAGATGGTGATGTTATTTTCCTGTTAATTACGTTGTTTCAAGAAGTGAATAAAAGTTATTTTATGAGCAGAAACCGCTAAGCTAATTCCTGAGCACCTGGTTACGTATAAAGTTTTTGGAGAACCTGGAGGCCCACATTATGCTCATTATGATTTAGTTGGAGGAAGACTGGTATGAACTCGCTCCTTTGGTTGTTGTTGTTAATGTTATTCTAGATTAGAAAATTGTTGTGAAGGAAAGAATAACATGCTCAGTTTTACATTGTATTGGTTATGATGGCATTTTCTCGCAGCTTCCCGTTCTATTCACACCTTTCTTCTCCAGTTCATTTACTCTTACCATTTTTTTCTTTCCTTTTGCTCAAGTATTAATTTATCTTCCATTTTTAATTGGCTTATTGAAGCTTTGCTTGTTTTTTTTCGTATCAAGAATTTGTTTGACATAAATAATTGGTCTATATTTATATATGCCTACTGGCTTCTGCTGCTTTCTTTGTGATGTCTTTCTATGCTTATTTTGAGAACAGGCAGTGGAGCAGGTGTATCCCTGTATAATTGAATTTCTTAGTTGTCACGACAAGTGATGTACTCCATCAATTTTCATCAAATACATTCTTCTTGGATCATGCTTGATAATTACATTCCAAACAGGTGTGAGACTCTTATTGACTTTTGTACATCACGTTAAAGCTTATGCAGCACTCGCCTATGTGATTGTTGATGGTACCGACAAGATTATTTGTTTTGTCATTTTACTAGGTACATTAAACAATGAAGAAAAGGTGAAAGAATTGATCAGACCTTTTGTGCATTAGAGCAAGAGGGTTCCGCTTTTTTTGTTTCCTAACCATAGCAGCAAAAGGTCGAGGATATAGAAATAGGAATGATGAGGAGTCTGTAATTTTTTTTATTATTGCAGTATTGCCTCTTAATTGCTAAAAGTATATGTACATAATTTCTTACCAGATGCAGTTTTTATGTGACTATAATTAACCTGCCAGTTTCTTAAATTTGTTTTACCAACACACGTGTGCTTGATGAAGCTCCTCCGGTCCGAGTTCCAAGACATCTATGATGCCCGGTATTTCAAAATTTGTTACATTCGTTTAGGATATTAAGTGGTCAAATTTCGGTTTGATTTGGTTTTTACACAAGATAATCACCTGAACAAAACATAAAATTAATATGCAATATGCAGTTGAATTTGATTCGATTTAAATTTAATATTAAATCCGATCTAAATTATATTGAGTTTTGGATCGTTTTTTTTTTTTTTTTTATGAATTGAATTTGTTTTTAATTTGGTAACTAATAAGATAAATTGATATAATTGAAAATCTACCAACCACTTGAGTTCTGATTAGCTCTTAAAAAATCATGTGATATTGATGATATATACCATCAAAATTATTTACAACTGAACCCTTGACTGACATATATAGCCAAAATTAAAGGTGTCGAAAAGTAATTACAGTATATTGAAGGTGTGATTTGATTTGGTTCAGTTTGATTTTAATAACAGGTATCTAAAATCAAATCAAATTAAAATAAATGGATTATGTTATTTAGTGGGCTGCATTTCTAGCTAATGTTGTAAGTCTTGTATCTTGAGAGAAGCATAGGTGGCTAGATCAATAGGTCGAGGAGAGCGAGAAGATGATGAACTCTTAAATACACTAACACTATGATTGGTTGTGAAAGAAAAGAAAGTAGAAAGAATAAAACAGAAGAAAAGAAAGAGAGCAGTGAAATTATTTTTTAATTGTTTGGTACGGAAAAAAAATAGAAAGAAAATAAAATTTCTCAGAAGAAAGAAGAAAAATGTATATTTATAAAATGGCACAATACCCTTAGGTAAAAATGGGATGTAATAAAGAAAATAAAAATAAAATATTAAGAATGTATTATTTTAAATTAATATTTTATTATTTTAATATCATTAAATAAATTGTTGTAAAAAATATTATTAAATAAATTAAAAACGTCATGTTTTAAATAATAGTAATCCGAAGTACTTTTATTAACATTATTAAAAAAATTGTTTAACTTTTTAAAATAAATATTTCTTTCATTTTTCAAACTATTTTTAGATTTTTAATTAACTAAAATATATGTATATGTTTATTATAGTAACAACATGAAGATATTTTTGATACGAATGCAAAATAGCGGTTGCAAGTTGCAACTTGCAATATTGCATACATATTCACCATTCTCGGATGTGAAACTACTTTTTTTTTTCAATGCTGCATAAGTGACGGGCAATTTTGTCTTTTTATTTTAAAATAAATTCATATTTTCTCTTTCCATTTCTTCTTATATTGTAGGCCACTCCACTACTAAATATTCTTTGCTTCTCTTTTAGCATAACCAACCAAAGACAAAAATATTTATTTCTCTTCTTACCTTCCCTTTCTTTTCTATTCCGTTGATTTTAATGTGTGCCAAACTCATTGTTCTTCTACACTAGACACCTAGTTGCACTTGGATCTATAGATCTTCGATAACTAGTCAAGAATAAACCAAATAAGTAAACTAGACATCACATTCAACTCAAAATCTTTATGTATTAAGTTTATAAGTTCTTACTTCTAATATGTTCAACTTGTTCAATATCTGATTCTAATATGAAACTTCTTTTTCAAATTATTTGATCTATTTTTTATCAAGTCATCATCCCAGGAATTGTCTAAATCAACCGTTGGTTTTACTTAAAACAATTGCTATAGCGGAAGTCAGTACTCAAGAAGTTGATGTCAAATGTTCTTTTGCTAATAATTAAGCCTGCTGACAAGAGCAAATTTTGAATCAGTGTGCATTTAAAACACTGAGATATCTTTCTTACTTATCAGTATTAAAATGTCAGATACCATATGCCTCCTTTATTATATCTGATCCAGGAATGCTAATATTACCCGGGAGACACATACAGAAACTCTTTTTCTGTAATTCTAATCTATGCGGCTTGTTGAGATCATATTAAATTAACCTATTTTAATTTAGTACCGATATTAAACCCAACATTTGTTTTCTGTACTTGTATATGCCACAAAAAAGAAGAACAAGAAAAGACATTTCCTGCCAAAGCATAGTGGCATGGGATGTTGTGATCTGACCAGATCTTTGTTCCCTTGAAAAATGGTAGACCTGTCATATATGGATAACTCCACAAATATTCAAATGTGAGCTTTATGCATATATCTTCGCGTTGCTTAGATAAGTTCAAGGACTAACTTGTAAAATATTAAAAATCCAAACCCTAAACCCTAATAATCAAGTCAACTTATATACGCTTTTTAAATAAAAACTCACTTCTGTGCATGTTAATGAATCCCTATAATCATGTCATATTGGATTCAAGTGTTTCATTAATCTCTGCAAATGGACATGAATTTTCTTCTGACAGAAAATGCTGATATTTAAAACTATTGCTTATTTGGACATGTATTATGTATTGAAATTATTTTTGCTCATGCTTCTTCATTTACATAATTACATCACTTTTTCGTCTTTTTGACTTCAAAGTATTGCAATGATTGACTTCTTTGCATGACCAGAACACATGTGAATCCCTATGCCAGAATTGGAGTGATGTGTAAAATGATGCACAAAAATGTGTTTTGCAAATATTAGTATCCATTATGCATTTAACCTATGAAGAGAAAAAAGGATTCAAGGTTAATTATGAACCATTATAATTAGATTATTACTACATATATGTTGCTAGAAGATTACCAAAACAAGCCTATCATATATGTTGGTATGACCCAGTTTAATATTCATTAGTATTTTCCATTTGCTGTGTCCTCGGGTTACTATCACCATGAAATATAGTCATAAAAGAGTCTGAGCATTTGTAGCAATGTGAGGAAGCAGAATCCAGAATAACTTCTGTTAGGATCAATTTGGCCATCCTTTGTTCTTGGGATGTTTTGTTTTTACCTTGTGTTCCATGTTGACAGTAACAGAAGATAAGCTTTGAGCATTTAATGATTGATAATGGAGGACGCTTCCTTGTCTTCCATGTGCTCTTTCATGTCTCATTTAGATTCTCAAAATTATCACTATAAATAGGTAAGTCTTACAAATGCAACTCACTACCAACAATACCTACCTTAAGGAATTAAGTCCAGCAGTAGTTTCCAATGGAATCAAACACATCAAGCTTTCTTTTGAACTCTTCAACTTTGCACTCAGTTTTCTATCAAGACAAACAAGATGATGGCATAATTGATCTTGGTCTTAGTCTCGGAACTGTTCATCATGAAGCTTACCATTCTTCTGCCAACCGTATGGGTTCATTCCCTCCTTCATTCTTTTAATTCTGCTTCTCTTCTAGTTTTCCATACCCCATTTAGTCTGATATTTTTTAATTATAAAAAGAGTAAATAGTGTGTGTCATTGCATACATAAAGAATTTTAGCATTGTCTAGGATAATTTTGTTGACTTTTATAATAACTATTTTTAGTATCACGTTTAACATAATTTCTAATTGATTTACAGTGCAGAATATATATTCTATTGAAAAATCATAATTCCATTAGTCAGTAATGTGTAATGATTTTTTGTATGTTGATGATTCAGCTAAGACCGAGTTATATTACTCACATTGTAGAATGAAACGAACTAATAATTAACGTTCAAATTGTAACATCAACTGTATGAATTTATTTAATTTTCCTCCCTCTCACGAGCAGTTGTCATATATGGTCTAATGAAATTATATTTGGATTCAGTGTATGATGGTGACCTTATGGATTGGCCTCACTCTAATCTAAATATCAAGAATTCAAGCACAATGCATTCTAGATCTGTCCCCGAAAATTTTGATGAAGAGATAGAAGGGGTGCAGAGCAATGAAAGATGGGCTTATGTGAAGGTTAACATGGATGGGGTTACCATTGGTAGGAAAATTAGTGTACTTGATCATGGTGGATACTCAAGTCTAGCACTCCAATTAGAAGACATGTTTGGTAATTAAGCAGAGTCAATAATGCATACACTTCCAAGATATTTTTCATAATTTTATTTAACTAGTTACATAACATGTTTCTAACTGACTATTTTACCATTGTAGGAAGCCAATCTGGTTCTGGATTACGATTGTTCCAATCTGAATCAGAGTACTCATTGTTCTACAAGGACAGACAAGATCATTGGAGGCCTGTCGGTGATGTACCATGGAAGTAGGTCCCATTTGACATGCCAACTTTCCTAGGTCATTTTAACAATAATTCTAACTCTTTTTTTTTTTTTTTTTTTTTTTTTGTCGCAGAGAGTTTATAGAATGTGTGAAGAGGTTGAGGATTGCAAGAAAGAATGATGGCATTGTTTCCTGTTCATCTAGATACACCTAAATCTTGCCTTAGTTTATAGTAGAAATTAATCAAAGTTTGTTTTGACGTCCTTCGCTTAAGTTGTTTGGCCTTGATGGATTCAATTAGTGCACATGGTAAAGGAAACGTACCGTACGGGATATGTAATCATTAAAATTTTATACTTGGTGCCTCTGGGGTCCATCGCTGTAGTACCACATTGTTGCGTTAAATTGATACTATATAGTAAAAATACCAATGACTTTCGAACAACTGTTCTCCAAATTTTATGCTACTGGTTTGGAAAATACAGCTGTCTGAAGTTTGCTTTCACTGTGGCAATGACATGTTTTCAACCATTGGCTTAGATCAGACACCACACTTCTTCTTTCATACTCATCTTGAGTGTAATTAGTTTAGGTAACTTAAAAAGATTATTTTACTTTTTTTATTTTTTATTCTCAGCACTTTTTTGTCTGCAAAATAAAAGTTTGTATATCATATAAATGTTTTTCAATCGGTCTAATTAAAAAAAATGGTTTGGATAAATAATTTAATGTTTTTTAATTAAGGATTAGAGTTTGATCTTCTTATTTTTTATAATAAAAAAAATTCCAATTTGTTGTTAAAAGCATTGGTCCAAGAAATAAGGTCACAAATATAAGTATATAACTGTACAAAAGTTTATAGTTTTAATATTTGAGCTTTGGCATTAAATTGTCTGCAAACCATGTGAATATCGAACTGGGAGAAATGCTGTCTCTCTCAAAGTCAAAAAAATCAAAAGAATAATGAGAGTCATAAGCAGTTAAATAGAAATGACAGCCAACAATTTTCGCACCTATTGTTTGGTTTGGTTGGAGTCCATTTTCCCTAAATTCGCGCCACATGCTTCGGCCATTAATTTCAATCCCAAAATCTACAGGTCTAGTCACCAAAATCTTATAAAATATACATGCATCTTAGACTTAATTAGAGATCAACATGATTAATATAATTATAAAATTAATTCAACTCTTTTAATTTATCATTTTTCACCTTAGAATAATCAAAATTAAGAAATTGGAGTTTTTATTGATTTATTGGTCCGGTTATATATAAAGAATAAAGACAAGACTTTCTTTCTTTACAACACTGGCATATTACGATATGTGACAAATTCATTATAGATTCTTGCAATAAAAGAACTATCATTTAAGGGGTAAACAATTTTAATGTGGAATTTTGACTTTGAAACTCATCACTTTTGTCTTTAATTTGTTATTCTTTCGCTTAATCATAAAGATTGTGAAAGAAGGGTACAATATGATAAATACGTACTACAGTCAATCGTATGGTTCATTTAGCCCTATAAAGTCGATAGTTAAAAATCAGTGAAAAATCTATCACCAAAACTAATGTTTTTTCTGAACTAATATAAATACAGACAGGTTCATAAATGAATCAATTTTTTTATCAACGATGAATCACATATAATCAAAACTGATAATAATTAAATATAGATTTTATTTTATAATATATTTAATAACAATAATACAGAATCATAAGAAAAAAGTTTGTTAAATTAATCATCCTGATAAAATAAAATAAAAAAAGCAAATAAGAGTAAAATTTATTAAATAATTATAAATTAGCATAATTATTAAAGATGACCTAATAATAAAAGATTGAGATAGTATATATAATATCCTAAATTCGAACATAGTTGTTATTCTCATAATTTTATAAAGTGAATATTACTAATAAACACTATATATAACTTAAACAGATGATTTATAAATTAATATATTAATAGTTGAAATATGTTTTAAATTTTTGCAAATATTACTCTATCTTGTTTTAATATTTATAAAATATTTTTTCATTTTTAGATTATTAACAATTTCTTAGTGTTCTATTTTAGTCTTTATCATTAATTCTAGTTAGTTTAATATAAAAATTACAAGAATAAAAAATATTAATTAAGATAATTAAAGTAATAAAAAAATTAAATTAAGATAATTAAATTATTTTTACAAGGATAATTTAATTAAGTAATATGTTTATTATTTTATATAAATAAGGTAGTTATATATAATTTGCTTTTATAATTTATTTATTTTTTAATATATTAAAATAGTAATTTTAATTGCATTTAATATTGTTCTTATTTTTAATTTTTTTAATAATTTTACTTTTTAAAAAAAATTGCAATTATTAATTCACTTTAAAGCTTATAATGTAATGGAATTGGTAATTTTCGATGACTAAAACAAAATAATGATATTAAATATATATTTAAGTCGATATTAAGACATTTAACAATGAACTTACATATTAATGCTTGTTAAGGGAGGAGAGCGAAGCAGCGGTAAATGTTTTAGTAACCGAACGGGTCACCGACAATTTTACTTATTTAATAAGTATAGTAATTAAAAAGCAATTAGAGTGGGTCATCTCATCTATACCAATTATTAATTTGCCTAATTCTCACTGCAACCAATATTAACTGACAATAAATAACTTGTTAGTTTAGTTTGATTTCTATTTAAAAACTTTAACTCAACTAACAACATTTACTGAAGTAATAAATATTAAGTTGTAAGTATCTACTTAAAACCTCTTAACTTTTATGTAGGTAGCACATGTAAATGTTCTTCTCATTATCTATTGCGATACTTGTAAACTTGGCTACTATTTAACTTATTGTTTTTAATACTATCTTTTATTATAAAAAAATTATTTTGACTTAGTTATGTGATATTTTTTATAAATAGTTTATCATTTATTAAATATAATTAAATTTATTTTAAAATAATTTAATTTAAATAATTTCTTTTTTATTCATAATTAATTTTTTTGAATGAATATACGATTTTGAAAAAATATTAATAATTATATATCTTCTACACATATCTTTTTATCTACTTTTTCTTATATATTTATTATTTGCTTTTCTTAGTGTCGTTTTTTAACATATTTAACTTAATTGGTTTCGTAAGTTAGTTTATTATTGTCTAAATTGCTATTATATTTAACAACTAATACTATATATCTTACAATTTTTTCTTATTTATCTCTTCCTATTACTTCATAAAAATATAAAATAAAAAAATATTTTTTACAACATAAATAAAAATATCTTACACATATGAAAAAGCATTTAATAAACATGTTTATTATATTTATATTATTTTTTAAAATAAATAATATATATAAATAAATTTATTTTAAAATTAAAAAATATTTTTTTATCATTATATTTTTTTACCTTTATTATATATATATATATATATATATTTGCATAATCACCCTTTTATTTTAAATATAATAAATAAAAATTATATTTATTCTTTATTATTTTTAGTATTATTTAATATTATTATTCTTTTTTATCTCACTAACTTTTTCTCACTTTTAAAGAGAAATTTTTTCAAAAAGATCCACACCAATTTTTTGGCACTTTTCTTCGATTCATCTTTATCAAATAACATTCATTTTTTAATTTTCACACACATATTTTCTCTTTCCTACTATTTTCTTCTACTTTTTCATTTGCAAACGTACCCTTAACAATGCAAAAGGCGAATGATGCGCCAACCCCTTTATGATAGTGATAGTGACTCATAGATAGGGATGGGAAATATAACTTTACACGCGGGTAATATCTGAACCCGTCCTGACTTTGATGAGAAATACCTAATTTGGTCGGGTACGGATATGGATAAAATCTGATATATTAAATAGGGTACGAGTACAGATACGAGTATGTACTTACCCATCCCGTACCCGTACCCGTCCTCGTTCCTATTTTTAATTTAATACTCACTTTCAATTTAATTATATTAAAAAAATTTAATATTTTTTTAATGTGTGATTACTTATTATAATATAAAATAAAAAAATAACCTAATTATAATTATAATATAATTAAAAAATAATTTTAAAATATTATATTTAAAAAAAAATAAAAAAATAAAAAATTTGACGGGTACAGATACAGATACGGGTATACACGATACCCGACAGAAACGGAAATGGAGAGAAAATTACATATCCGATAGATACGAGTATGGGGACGGAGATGAATTTAGCTTGCGAGGACGGAAACGGGTATCATGAAACCTGTACCCGCCCCGTTCAATCCCTCTCATAGAGCTTAAGAATAAAACGTCCAATCAGTTAAGTAATGTTTATAACAGTTATTTCTAGCTAAGTGTCTGAGTGATGCGATGAGATCACGGATTAGGAACCCAATCAAACTCCTTCCACCGTCCTCACCAACACGATGGAATGCAAGACTGAGACATAACAAGAATAAATAAAACCACCGTTCTTTTCACATCAATGTAGTACAGTGAACATTAAAGACTTCCACAGTAAACAGATGACTTAGATTAAATTATATAAACAAACTAATTTCGATCATATGCAAGTTAAATTATATATACAACAAAATTTCAATCCATTCATAGATTTCAAGTTAAAATTATCAAATTAAGGTAGTGTAATGATTAGTCTAACTTATAATTTGATATCTCCTCATTTGTGTGTTAAAATGCTAGGATAAAAGTAATGAGCCCCCATAGCATGTCATGTCATGCAGTACACGATACATGTCATGTCATGCAGTGCACAACACTATAGCTAGTTTAAAATTTGTAATCTCAGATGATCTAAAATGAAGTGCTTATAATATGTTTAACAATTTTGTACTCAATCATTAAATGTGAATTATAAGCAAATGTCAGTTGTTGTCTTTCTTTTTTTTTTTTTTAAATTGATTTGCCTCAACTTAACTTTCTAATTATGATTCAAATTTCAAACACACTATATCAGAAAAGTTTATATTTGCTAAAAACAAATTCAATTTCTCTTCTACTGATCCAATTACAAGGATTCATCAACTTGAAGACATTCATTTAAATGTGACTAAGAGTAAAGGCATAAAAGAGCTTCACAAATGAGCTGGATTCACAGTGCAAGGCCCCATGAAATTTCTCAATCAGAGGAAATGGTCAATCTATCCAAAGCATCAAGAACATGCCTCATTGTAGGTCTCTTTTCAGGGCTGTTATGGACACAAGCCATCGCAATCTTCAAAACCCCAATAATCTCCTCCTCCCTATCTGCATCTTCAGCCAAGTAAGGGTCCAACACCTCTAAGAGTGGCTTCTTTTCCTCAATGCAGAACTGAATCCACTGAACAAGGTCCATTTCTGAGTTACCAACTTGGACAATGGATGATCTTCCTGTAATCATTTCCAACAATATCACACCATATGAATAAACATCCCACTTCTGTGATGGCTTCACCATTTTCAGTGCTTCTGGTGCCTGATAACCGTTTCCCAAAACATTGGCTGTGACTTCAGAGGACATGCTCTTTTGTCTTCCCTGTACTTTCTCTACAGCCACTCGGTTGGATTGCAAGGTTGGGGACCCTCCAGCGATGTTTGCAAGGCGACCAACTCCAAAGTCAGAAATGTGAGGTTCCATGTTATGGCCAAGAAGTATGTTACTTGGCTTGAGGTCTCCATGGACATATTTTTTGGGGCTAAATTCATGCAGATAGACCAGTCCTTTTGCAGTTCCTTTCATGATCTTCAATCTATAGGACCAAGATAGTGGTGTGAATGTGACAATTCCGGCCTTCCCTGAAAGTATAGAATGGAACCAAACAGTCAAATGATCAAAAAATGTGCTAGGATAGGCCAAAAGATCAGAAATGGCCAATAAGTGGGAAAAAAGAAATAAAAAGGTTGTGCTTAACAAAAGTTACCATGAATTGCTGTATCAAGGCTTCCATTGGGTATATAATCATATATGAGAAGCTTCTCGTCAACAGACCAGTAATAGGCTCTTAGAGTTGCAATATTTGGATGTCTTAACTTCCCTATTGCTTCTACTTCTGTTTGGAACTCTTTAAACCTTTGAGAACCTCCCTCCCCCAGTCTTCTCACAGCCAAAGCAAGTCCATCTTCAAGTACCACTTTGTACATAATCCCTATTCCACTCTTACCCAGAACAAAAGCTGAAGCCTTGAGAAGCTCATCCAAATCAAAGGTCACATGGGAATCTAATGGGACAAGATCATATTGCTCAACATTGTTATCAGATAGGGCCTCAGATTCATCTTTCCTGAAGCAGAAGCACTCTTTACTTCCTTTCCTTCCCTTGCTAACACCATTTTCATCCAGATCCTGGTTAAAGCCACATACCCTTGAGTAGCAAAAAGAGAACAGCAAACCTAAAAGACAAATTCCAATTATATCACCCACAACAATGCCAACCACAGCTCCCTTGCTTAACCCTTTGCTTTTCTCACCTCCAATGGAAACATTACCACCCTGAGGTGGGTAGTTATCAGGAATAAATGGAAATGAGGAAGGTGAAGTAGCAGATGGAGTATCAGAACCACATGAGTTCTTCAAAGGAGGACCACATAGACCAGGATTGCCAATGAAAGCAGTTGGTCCTCTATTCATTAAAGCACCATTTTGGGGTATTGGACCACTTAAATTGTTGTAAGTAAGATCAATGTAAACCTTCTCAGGCAGATTACCAAGGCTAGTTGGGATTGAACCACTAAAATGATTATGAGACAAATCAACAGTTCCTTGCAGGCTCGACAGGTTTCCCAAATCACTAGGAATTGACCCATTGAACTGATTGAAAGAAAGGTCTAGTCTTTCCAGAGAAACCAGACCAGTACCAAACCTATCTGACAAAGGGCCAGTGAAATTGTTCTGACTGAGAACAAGGGTTTTGAGCCTCTTGCATTGGACAATTGCAGCAGGCAATGACCCATTGAAGAAATTTTGTGATAAATCAAGAGTTTGAAGGTACCTGAGGTTCTGAATCTCAGTTGGAACCGACCCAGAAAATGAATTACCATAAAGCACCAGACTTTGCAGTCCCTGAGCCTGAAAGAGCTGTGCAGGCAAGTTTCCAAAGAGCTTGTTGCTCCTGAAGTTGACATGGCGGAGCTGGGAGAGAGATCCTAGAGAAGAGGGAAGAGAGCCATAGAGCTTCCTCTTTGGGATGCTAATGGACACAACGGTTTGGTCCTTGCAAGTGATCCCATTCCATGAACAAGGGTTCTCATCAGAAGAGTTCCAGTTACTCATGGAGCCTTGTGGGTCTGTGAGGGACTGTTTTAGTGTCAAAAGCACAGAGCCTTCGGCATTCAGAGAATGCACAACAGGTGCAAGAGAATTGCAGCATAGAAGAAAAAAAAGGAAAACGAAAGGAAGCATTTTTTTTCTGCCCCCAACTAAGTAACCGTTGGAGGAAATCCAGAACACAAGGGAAAGAAGAGGGTCAGTGAAAGTGAGGCAAGGTTGGCGTAGGTGGTTTGAGTTTCGGAAAAGAGAACATAACAGAGAGAAAGAGAAGTGAATGCAGGGTAGGGTGGTGAAAGAGAAAAGCTTGAACAGTATGATGAGAAAGGAAGTGTTGAAGAATGGGAAAGCTAGACCAAAGCCTCGGAGAGAGTTACATTACAATGTTATTGGTGAGAGACAGCGGAGAGAGAGAGAGAGATAACACACTCACCGCATATCGCGATATCTCTTTTCATCAACGTGTAAAACTAAAAGTGACTGAAAAATATGTAATTAATTACAAGCTGTTAAAGTTAACCGGTTCTAACTCAGTTGATTTACTTAATTGAAGGTGTATACGAATTATCGTAATTTTATGAATAGAAAAGGTTAATTTATTAAATTTAAAATATTTGATAAATATAAAATGATAAAAATAAGTAAGGTGGTGTAATCTTTAATGACTTCCAATTTTACAAACTAGATCTCACTTGTCTCAAAAATTAAAATATGTTTGTACATCAAAATGTCATTCTAGATCTTGAGAAAGAAAAAGGTTGAAAGAAGAGAAAAGTGACATAAAATATTTAAAAAAATGTCAAAAACCAAAAACAATTGGTCTATAGTCTATACAAACCCAACTAGTTATGCACTGGTGTTTAAAATTAATTTATTACTAAAAGATAGCATGAGCAGTAAAGAGCGATTCTGATTTTCTTGTTAGGGGGGTCCGCTGCTACCACGTGTCAGTGCACCGCTCAATACATTACGGAGCCATTACAAATTTACGAAAATCCCACGATACGAAACGGATAGGGAGGCGATAAAATGACGGTAAATTGGCATGTGACAGTGAAGCGCGCAAATAACCGCTCCTGTCGCAGGACGCTACGCTACGGGGTGAGTTAGGCTAGTCTCCATTGACTAAACTTTACATTTCACATTTTAATTAATTTTGTTAAATTCTAAATTAAATGGATACCAAATTATCCAACACAATTTCCAGATTGCAGGAGACCTCACATTCATGCAAGTCAATATTTTTTAATTCTATTTTTAGTATATTTATAGGATAAATTATTTATTTTTATTTCAAAATAAAATGATTTTAATTATTATCTTTTAATTATATATATATTTTATTTAATTTAAAATATATCATATACTTATAGGTTGTATTAAAAGAAAGAGAAATTAGAGTGAAAGTTAAATTAATAAAATAAAATTAGTTTCAATACAAATGATGATATTCATTACTTTGTTCATTGTTTTTATTACCTGACATCATCAATTCTAGAAGAAAATTTTAACTGCATTTATTTATTAGCGTAAAAAGACGTTTTTGTGTTTATGTATGTTTGTTTTAAAAAAAAATTGAAATAAGTGATAAAAATAATTGAAGTTAAATATGTGTATGCAGTTAATAATTAAATATATAAGTAAATTTTAGTAGTTATTTAAGAGGTGTTGGAAATTGAAAAAATAATTTTACAAAGAAGATTCTTAATTTGAGTAATGTTTGATGATATGAATTGACGTTCATTTTTTTTAAGTAAATTAATTTATTTTGATTTTGAAGTGAAGGAAAAGTTAATTTGTGAGTCTATTATATGCACTTTCATGTTATCAAACATGACTCAAATTATGAGTCTTTTATCTTACTCACGTTGGACGTAAGATTAGTTACATCAAGTGTGAAAAAAGAAAATAGCATATGACTTGATCACCTCAAGTTTGAGGTGAGAGATTTGTCTCTAATTTTGTAATGTCAAGCCCCAAGTTGTGTGACGCTTAACATGACTAAAATAACTTGAATGACATTAAACGTCAATGAAATAAATAATTTAAAATAATATTATTATTTTAGTTTTTAATTAAACTATTTATTTAAAAAAAATTATATCTAGTTTCATTTTTTTAAAAAGTATAATTTCACTTTTTAAACTAAGGATTTGATAGTAAATTGCTTTATCATATAATATCTCTTATTTATCATGTATTTATAAGTGTATAAACTATTTATTATGTATTTATAAGTGCATAATATCTCTTATTTAACTTAATGTATAAAATAATAAAATGAATACAAATTATATCATTATATACTGTCCAAAATTTCTGTTTAATCTCTTATATTTTGTATATTTAGTTTGTCATTTAAACTTTTTTTTTTTAATAAGGAGGTGTGATGACTTCTATGGGGAAGATGGAGGTGTGGTCCACGTGGATATAGAGAAAAGTAGTAACGGCAACAGGAGCGTGACCGTTTCGCTCCATTGAGCCCCACCCACCATTTTATTCCTTGGCTAATCTCTATAAAAAAAATTATTATTATTATTATTATTATTTTTAAAAAATTATTAAAGAGCTATAAAACCCTTATAATAATTTCTATAAAACCTTTATATGTAGTTTTGTACTTTTCAACCTAAATAATTAACTATACTAATAATAACAATACTTTTATTAACTCTTCATCTTTAATAACAATTTTTTTTTGTAATTTTCACTATTGACATGAAATATATGTGTCCTGTGAGACCCCCCGTACGGACTTCCTTTCTTCCTCAACTCTCTTACTCTCTAACTCTCATTTTCTCCTTACTCCCTCTTGTACTTTGGATCTCATTCTTCACTCTCTTCATTTTGCTGATTCAAGGTGGTAGTGCAGAGTAGCTATGGTTTCCTAGTTGAGTTACGGAATTTTCTTTTCTCCTCCTTCGGATTTTTCAAGTTATTCTTCAACCCTCTTCTCGATTTCTTCATCCCGAAGCTCAGAATCTTCTACCGAGGTAAGGGAAGCTAGTTATTTTGGCTGTTTTTGACGTGGAATGAGTCTTCGATACTCCTATGCTATTTGTTAATGGATGATTTCTGGCTAAGATGGATTAAAATTGAATTTTTGGGGTTTTCAGAACTTTGAAGGAATTTTGGGATTTTCATGATTTGTGTTTGCATGTTGAAAATGAGCTGTTTTTATTAATATTTGATGAGAATGAGAACTTTTGGTTGGATTGCATGTGGATTTGCTGTTAAGTTTTGCAGGATTTGGAAAATTTTCGAACTTGGGGAGAGTTGCTGCTGAGTTCGCGCTGGGCACTGTTCTTCGTGCCGGGCGCGTGACCACCAGTGGACTCTATTTAGGCAAGCCCGCCGGGCGCAAAGCTGTGTGCGCCGGGCGAGCTTGCAAATGGGAGTCTCTGGTTGGCTCGCGCCGGGCGTGACTTGGGCTGCGCCGGGCGCGATATCAATGGTGACATGTCTTGGGTACTCTGGTGCCGCGCTAAGCGCGCGTTTGGACTCGCTGGACGCGGAGGCTCCTTGGGAGTCTCTGCCAAGAGAGCGTTGGGCGCAATGCGAATTGTGCCGGGCGCGAGACCTTGGTAGGTCTCTACCTTCCCCACGCTGGGCGCGGGTTAGGCCACGCTGAGCGCACGAGACTCCTTAGAGTCTCTGCCTGGTAGGCGCTGGGCGCAATTGGAATTGCGCCAGGCGCGTGAGAGCCTTGGACTCTCAGGTTGAGTCTCGTCGGGCACGAGTACTCTTACGCTGTGCGCGCTGGCCCCTGGTGCTCTCGGGTTGAGCCGCGCTAGGCGCGACCTCGAGTGCGCTGGGCGCGCAAGGAGATATTGACATATATGTTGTTGGATGTTGAATTGCGCTGAGATTGTTAATCAATGTTGTTGTATGCTGAACTAAGTTGTATTTGATGTATACGCCTTGCTGACTAGGTGATAAAGCTGAGATAATAATGTTTAGCTGTATTAGAGGTATATAGTTGAGCTGGAATCGATGAATTAAAATGTTAAATTATAGTATAGTGGAACTATAGAATGTTGGGCTAAGTCAGGAGAAATAAGTGTGTTGAATTGTTGTGCTGTGCTGAGTTGGGTGAGATTATAGCCGCTAAGTCGGTGCTGATATTAGCTACATATGTGGTGCTGTTATAGTCGCTAAGTCGGTGTTGTTGTTGCTGCTTTGCGGTGCCGTTATAGCCACTTAAGTGGTGCTATTATTGCTGCCAAGTAGTGCTGATATTGCCGCATTGCGGTGCTGATACTGTTGAGTGGTATAAGCTGTAGCTGTTGTTTATCATATCGCCATATATTTATATGTTGATTTTTAATTACACTAGCTTACCCTTTGTTGTTTCCATGATGTTTTGACTGCAATGATCATACTATGTATGGGAGCAGAGCAGGGATAGGTGGATGTCTAGTGGTGAGTCTTTAGCGGACCGGTGGAGCTGATCTCTTTTGTGATTATTTTGTTGTTGAGCTACTTGGGATAGTAGCTTTTGATTGTAATTTTTGTACACTTTAACTCTGTTCAACTGGATCATGTATATGTATATTCTAGACTCTATATGTATACAATTATTCTTTTCTGTGCGGTGTTTCTAGTGTGTTGTGCCGTGTGTAGTGACCAGACAGGTCGTTACATGTCCTCACATCCATTAAAATATGCTACCAAAGAATAAAACTCGAGCAATTTACGAGTACAATTTTTTTTTTTCAATTTTTTAAAAGTACTGTTTTTAATTGTTAACCTTCATTTAAATAAGATACAAATAATATGTGTTTCTTATATACGATTATTTTAATGCTCCAAATAAATTTTTATAGTAATATTTTTATTTTATTATTAGTATGAAATATTTATCGATAATTAATATCTATTAGATAATTTGATCAATTATCTTTAATAAAATTTATTCTCTTGATATTTATTTATTTTATTTATGTGACTTAAATGTGAGACTTTATTTAAGCAGTTTTAAAATTTTCAATATATATTATGTGTTTTTTATTTTCATAATTTAAATAATATTAATCATATTATTACCCAATACAATATAGATACCCAGTCATCAAAATTTTCAAAACATTGCATATATTAAAAAAATGTTTTTAAAAATACCCAATTATGCAAATGTGTAATTTTATTCTTTCGAAAAAAAATTATTACAAATTTATTCTTCTAATTTTTAAAATTAAGTAATATTGGTCTAATATTAACATATCATTCAAAATAAATTAAAAATAGTGATGAGTGATACTTCTTTCAATTAGTGGCACTACTTTAAAAAAAGATTTCATATTTAAATATTATAAATAAATAAAAATTTGATTAAGAGATGAAATTCCAACAAATATGTTTACATAGATATTAGTCACTATAAAACACATAAATGATTATAGAAATTTTAGGTAAAATTTTATATCAATAACAAAAAAATATAAACGAACAGTTTGAAAAACATAAGTAAAAAGTGAAAAATAGTGTAGACGAAAAATACAATGTAAACATTGTAATTGTTTTAGAAGAAAAAAAATAATTAACCACCTTTTTTGAGCATTTACTTCACGCCAGTTTTATCTTTAAAGGTTTATCATATGTGAAATAAGCCTTTTAAAAAAATATTTGTGTGTTAAAAAATTATTTAATTTCAAAACTTTTTTTGTTGTTTATATTTTATAATATTGTTTTATATATGCTTTTTTATTATTTTTATTTGTCATAAATTATTTTCTAGTTTTGATAAAAAATTTTAATGATCACAATGATACTTAAATATTTTTGTCTTCAATTTTTTAATACATTTACGATTTTTTATAATCACTAAAAGGATAATGATGATTGATCTAACAATTTTTAACATGTTAATTTTATATTTGGTAGTTGTGAAGTGTCATCATATATTTACCATTTTGAAGCATAGTTTTTTTTATTTTAATTTTGTACTTAACTCCTTCAATTTCATACAACACCATCCAATTTTTTAACCCCATTGAAGTTTCCCTAACACATAACAAGCTCTAATTTCACCATATTCTTGCATCCTTGGTTCAAAATTGTAAATATAATATCAAAAACATCACTTGTAAAACCCTTTAACACCTCTCATTAACTTTAAGATTATGTCATCCTAAAGTGTTGTTAGATGCAAGGATTTTATCAACATCCATGAATGATCAATCATAACATAGATCAAACTGTCGAATTAAAAAAAATTAAGTGCTATCATATGATTTTGTATCTTTTAAGTTCATGAGTCAAAGATAAATGGACTCGAACCGCTGACATCTATTACAGGGTAAATCATCACTTTTCAGACCCCAATTGATTATACTATAAAGACTAATGATAAATAATAGCTTCTCCTAAACACAACTTACAACTGATTAATGATAAACAATAACTTCTCCTAAACATAACTTACAAGTTTCATCATATTTTGCTATCTAAAAAGCAACTATTCTCAAAATATCAATCAATTAAGTTGGAATCTTTTAAATTTTGTAAATTTCTAACACCATAACCTTAGTCCCCAAACAATATAAAATTAATGGGTGGACATAAGTATAAATCATTCGAACTAAACAATTGAATTGAATTAAAATTATAAATCTAATTAGTTAGGTTTACATATCTATTTTGATAATAGGAATGACCTACAACCGAAACATTCAAAGGTAAGTGTGTTTAGCTTATTGGAAAAACTTGTCATCAACCTTAAGAGCATTCACCTTTTAATTTTTTTATTGGTGCCTTTTTTGGGGTAGTTACCTTGTTGTATACTAAACTTAGAATGTATATCTAAGTTTCGGGTAACTACTATATAAATTAACTACTATAAACCTTATGGTGTTAACGTCCAACCAAGACACTTTTTTGCCTATAAGTGGTCAATCTGGATAAATCGACTTAAAGGTGCTCAATTTGAAGTGTTCAACTTGAAAGTGATTAATCTAAGGAAATCAGTTCAAAAGTAGTGGACTTGAAAGTGATCGTTGAAGTGGTCAACATAGGAAGACCATCTCCATAATAAGATATAGGTTGGTCTTGAACGTATGGGTTAGCATCAAGCCGAGCTAGAGGTTGCCTTGAACCATCAAGTCGAACTTAGGTTACTCTTGAGCCGTTAAAGGCCAAAATATGAAAATTTAATTTTTAGACTAAATCTAATTGATTAATCTATTTAAATAAGTGTCTTATTATATATTTTTTTATTTTTTATTAGTAGGTTTAATTTGGATCGTTAAATTTGGACTTATAGTAGAAGATAAATTCATTTAGTTGTACAAGTATTTATCTTTCACGCATGTCACTTTTTTTCATCTCATTTTACTCTTTGAACATGTATAAAAATTCCCAATTTTAATTTAATAATTAATATATTTTATATTTGTAAATTTTTAGTAACATATTTTATAACATTGACAAGTAAATCTATAATATTAAATATTTTATCAGTTAGAGTTAATGACATGACAATATATTTTATAATTTATCTAATGTAATTTGTTTTCTTTTTATCATTTTATTAATTAGAGTTAATGACATGACAATATATTTTATAAAGTGTCTAATATAATATAATAATAAATTTAATAAATCAATCTAAATTAATTAAAATATAATTTGTTTAATTAATTTAAATAAAAAATAAAAAAATAAAATCAATCTAAACAGATTAAAATTAATTGAATTTGATGAAAATATATCTCAAATTCAATTCAATATATATATCAATCCTTATAAAATGATGTTGTTATACTCTTTTGCTATTATTCTTAATACATGATACTTTTTTTATATATATAATTAAGAGATATAATTTCTTATTTATTTAGTCAATTTTAAAAATAATAATTTTTTATTCATATGAATTATAATGTTAGGAATAAAATTTGAACTTATTACTATTATATATATATATATTCTTAATTATTTATCATTAGGCTAACATTTTTTTTCAAGATAAAGAAAATGATTTCTTAATATTTAATACACAAACTTTTATTAATATTATCAGAAAAATATTAAAAAAAACAAAGATGATATAATAAGTTGTCATTAATTTTGTTCGTAAAAGAATAAAGAACATTTTCAAAAATTACAGTAACCACTTATTATAATATATTTATTTGTAATATATGTAACTTAATTTTTTTTTAAAATATTATTAATTTTAAATTATATATTTAATATATATATATATTACATATATTATTTTGTGATATTAATTATTTATATTTTTAATTTTTAATTTAATATATGATTAATATATTAAAAAAAATTATATATTAAATTAAAAATTAATATAAGATATTTCTTTATATAAAATAAAAATAATTTTAAATAAAAAAATTTAAAATGAAAATAAGATATAAATTTATTAAAATTTATAAATATAAAACATATTCAACATAAATATTTTAAAAAAAAATCAATAGAAATCGAGTGAACTTTTGACCCACCGAAGGAACGAGACTGACGGAAAATTGCATCCGAAAGAGGGGAACGACTTGACATCAGATGGTTAAATCGGAAAGAGGGGAAGGAAAGACGAACTGAGGGAGCGAGAATGACGGAAAATTGCATCCGAAGCGTCGTAGAAGCCATTCACTCCTCGCGTTACCAAGCCGTTCTCCATCTCGCCGGCGGAGCTTCTCAGGTTCTCTCTTTCTCTCTGTATTTTGATTGCACTGTGTTGTGTTGTGTTGTGTTGAATGAATCAATAGTTATTGAACGTTATCAGGTGGTAGGTTTATTGCTATCTGTTCCTGGTGCTTCAAATACTGTGCTCGAAGTTGTGGTTCCTTACTCTAAGATGTCTCTCATACAATTACTCGGAAAGATTCCGTCCCAGTTTTGTAGCCAACAGACAGCTGAAGATATGGCTTCATTGGCTTATAATCGCGCTCTTAAGCTCTCCAAACCAGGTTCACTACTTTTTTTTTTTTTTTTTGAGTAAATTTATGTGCTGTGTGAAACATGGATGATTGGTTGGTTTGCTTCAAAACATTTGTGCAAAATGCAACAGTACGAGCTGATTTGGTCTGCCTTTACCTTTTGATTAGGATCCCCAGTTATTGGTGTGGGTTTCACTGGTTCTTTGGCTAGCAGTCGTTCAAAACTTGGGGAACATAGGTATTGTCTACTTTTGCCTTATCTACAAAAATGGTAGGTGAAACCTCACTGTATTCAGTTTCAGCCTGCCCATTTTCTGTTATACTTAACTTCTGAAAAGGTTACCATTGGCCTGGACATTGCCTTACTGCATTGATATATATTAGTTTCCACCTCTCAGGCTTACTGCCATCAGCTTTGGGGATTCAGTTTTGTTTTAACATGTTGTGCCCCTGGTCCTTTATAGAGTTATTTTCCTATTTGTGGCAAGAAATTAACTTTTGCAAGCTAGTATTGTGCGATTAACCGAGCACCACCTTTTGAAACTACCACATGGATTGCAATAGGTGAATTCTACTTCTGATGAGAACAGGGGTGGGTTAAATAACATGCTTGGGTTTGTAGACACTGAGAAGTTGGGTGGGAATTTAAGAAAATAGAGTAAAGCTGCTGGATTGGGACCTTTTGAACAGCAATTAAAATTGATAAAAAACTTATCATCTACATGGGCTTATTATTATCGCAGATATAATGTATTTTCACTGTCCTCTTGCTATTGCCCATGGCTTCATGTGAGGGTATAACTTTTGTGAAGTTGTATTAGTAGAAGGCAATTCTTGGCATAACTGTACGATTGCATGACTCTCTGGATCTTGTTAATTTTCACATTTTCTTTGAAGAGGCTATTTCCGGATTGCACAACTGTGCTCCCCCTCCTCTCCTGAATGTGATTTTGGGAGAAGACTAATCCCTGAACTTCTTTTCTTTTACTTTTATGTTCATTTGCAGATTTTATATGTCAACAAGGACAGCTGACCAACTTTGGATATCAAGAGTGACCTTGACTAAGGTACTCTTATTTGTTCCAATGTTTTACTCCTAACTTGTTGCTAATCATGTGATAAGAGTATATATATTCTATATTATTTATGTGATTTATATTTATTTATTCTACAAACTTAAATTTTAGGGGCATCGCACTCGAGAAGAAGAGGATAGAGTTTCTAGTCTTCTTTTGATCAAGGTGTGTGGCAGGTGTGAAAAAAGTTGTGAATATTTTTGTTCTGCTATTTATTTGCACTCAAGAGTTATCTTTATTTATTAATATTACTATTAAAGATTATGTATAAGAACACAGGAGATCTTGTTAAATGAGAATAAAATTGGATAGATGATTAAACTTGTGAGAGTAGTGGTTCAAGGTTCAGTGATCTAATTGTAATTTTTTTTGGTTCTATGGACATGGTCCATACAATATTTCAAAGCTAACAATAAACTAATAGTTAAATAATATTATTTTAATCTTTAATACTATATTTTAAGAAATATTAAACAAAAAATGACATAATATTCATAATATTAAAAATTAAACTTCACTTATAAATGTTATCACTCAACATATATTCAAAATTAAACATGAAATTAAATCAAATATGTTATAACATTCAAAACTAATAATAAACAATAATATCTATTAGCAAATACAATTAGAAACTAAATAAATATAATAAATATGATTATCTATCATCATAATATTACGTTAGAATTATATCAATAATCTAATATTGGGTTTGTTTCAATTAACAAAAGATCCTAAGCAAACCAATTTAAATTGGTTTTGGATGATTTACCTGATTTTGGACTGGTTTCATCCACAATACCCACACCCACACCTTTCTTTCCTCTAACTTCCCCTATGTACCAAAGCTTAAAACCTGTAGCATTTATCTCCCAGTCTTTTCTCCAACCCATTTAGTTTCTTGTAGGCACATAATGTTAGTTCTCCTCCGAATCATGGTATCCACCACTTCCATATACTTGCCTGTAAAAGTACTAATATTCCAAGTGGCAAATCTGATCGAGCATTTCTGAAGTAGCTTCTGCTTTTACCTACATCCATCTACAAAAAATGTAAGGACCCTTGTTCACTTCACGGTACATCTGGCACCAATGTTGCGATTCTAGCTCATTTGATGCTATACTTGAGTGATACAGCACACTAGTTCCGGGTTAACAACTTAGCATTAGCAGAAAGCTGTCATGAATGATCTATGTTAGATATATTTGCAAGTTTTATGTTGGCTGCCAAGGACCTAACACAACCCTCCTCCTTAACCGGGACCTGGGACTGACTATGAACACATAGGTGGAGTTACTGTTTGGAAGCTAAACTTAGGGGGTGTATTGGTTTAGGATTTCGTAGGATTTTAAAAGACTTTTTTTGAGTAAAAAAGTCCATTGGTATTCAATCAGGATTTTATGTCACTTAAAAACAATCCAGTGGTATTCAATCTGGATTTTTAGGATTTTTTAAAGAGTCCATTAAAATCCACTGGTATTCATTTGAGATTTTTTACAACTTAAAAATAATCCATTGGTATTCAAAAATTTAAGGATTTTAAAGGATTGTTGTGTGAGAGGGATTTTGAAAGACTTTCTAGTGTTATCTATAAATACCAGATTCATAAAACAATCCCATCCAAACCCATCGGATTTTGAAGGATTGTTTGAAATGATTTTTCAAGTGTTTTAAGAATTTTCAAGTGAGTTTTTCATCTTTTTTTTCTATGCTCATGTCTTCTCCATTTTTTCTCTACTAATAATACTACACTATTGTTCATTGCTCATATATAATACTATTCTCATACCATTCTCCTATTTTGTGAAACTCTAATATGTAAATGATAGTGTCATTGACTTGTTTTATTTTTCTGTTCGTTCTCTTTAATTGACTTACTTTATTTTATTCTATGTAGTTGAATTTGTTTCTTTATATAACACAAAAAAATACTTGAAATTTTAACTTTTAAGTGGTAATTTTTTTTTATGACACACGTTAAGAAAAGAAAAAGGTGAAAGATGAAATTGATATCATAATCTCATATATATAAATAAAAGATAAATTTGTTAGGGTTTTTGTGAGTAGAATGAGATAAAAATGGATCTTAGGGGGAAGAACCCTCTTAGCATAAAAATTGCGAATTCTCTCTTTCCCTTGAATTTGTTACTCTTATCCCTCCTCCTTTTATGACTCAACAATTATTTTATTTTTTTTACTATGAATTTTTCTTTTTTATTTTTATATTATGAAATTAAGATTTTTTATATTTTAAAAAAAGAAAATTAACATAAGACATTGCAATATCTAATTTTTTAGGGTTTAGGATTTATGCCTTCATTAACTTATTTTTTAAAAAAGAAAATATTGTTAAAATATTTGTTAGAATAATTTATATTTATAAATATCGTTAAAAATTATCATATATATATATATATATATTCTCTATATCTAAATACTTCTGTTTATATAAAAAAATTATATATCTAAATATTTTTTCAGTATCGAATATACTAATTTTTTTATATAAAAAATTATCTTATGTTTCTATATTTTCGTTTTTACATTTTTTTTATAATAACTGAGGTATTTGATCCATTTGGATAGCAAAAATATATTCGATCTTGTATGATGGTGTGCTTCTAAAAATAATAATATAATTTTATTGATTTTGTCTATTATCCGTAATTATTTATATAACTATTTTTTAACATATATTGTTTTAGTAATTCAAATGGGAGATTCACAAGGAAATAATAAAGAAAAATGAAAAGAGAAAGAAAACTATGAAGCTTGGATTAAGGATGATTCCGATGAATTGTTACAATTGATAGTGGATGCTATAAAAAGAGGATAGAATATTATAGAGAATTATTATTATTATTTATCTAGACATTATTTTTTTTATTTATTATTTTTATCTTTAACTCTTTTTAAATTTGAATGTATAATTTTTTTTAAATCTTATCAAATGTCAAAACTCCACAACATCCCACAGAATCCATTAAAATCCTAATTTAAAAGTCTTGCAGAATCCATTAAAATCCTGATTTTAAGTCTTGTAGAATCTTGCAAAATCTTAAAAGTAATGAAAATCCTGCAAAGTCTTTTAAAATCCGCAGGATTTTTTTTAACTAAAAAAGTCCTTTAAAATCCTAATCCAATACACCCCCCTTAGTTTATTCTTTACCGCATATTTGTTTTAAAATCTTAATTTGATTTGGCTTTCTTTTTGCTCCCTTTTCTGTTCTGGTTCTAGGCAATTGCAAATGCATGCAAAGTTTCAGCAACATCTGTTTCTGTGTTGAGTGAATCAGATGTATCCGATGAATGTGAAACACAATTCAATGAAGATCAACAATTAGAACAACTTATAAATGGTCAAATATGCTTTAAAATTTACCCATTTGCAAATGGTATGGCTAAAACTCTGAGCAGGAGCAATATTAATTATTGATACAGTTACATTTACATTCTACTTATTTATAACTTTTAATCTTTTGGTTGCAGAGACACCATCCGAAAGGAAAATAATAATGCCTGGTTCTTTCAATCCATTACACGATGGGCATATCAAGCTTATGGAAGTTGCTATTCGGTAGATAAATCTGTGTTTTTTGTTAAAAAAAACTCAATTTAAAAAAAAAAGAAGGTTAATCTAATGGATTTTCACTGGTCATAAAATATGAATTACTTGTTTCTTATTTTTTTTTCTGGTTATATTTTAATATGCTTGTTATAGATATGTGCCTTTCATGAAGCTACTCTTTTAATTTGCTTTTAGAAGTTAATATAAAATATTCAATTATATTGATATTTGTTGTAATCTTAATGTTATTTATTACAAGTAGCTACCACTACAGTAAAAAGATATTTTAACTAGGACATTTAGATGTTGATATTGTGTCAACACTATAATGAAATATCGTAACTGATTGGGCGAGTGTAAAATTTACATTATATTATAGAAAGTAATATTTTTCTTCAGTATCAATCTATTTTGAGATTCTGATAATCTAATTAGGATCGGATATTTGTACGCATGATGATTTATTTAAACTTCATTTCTTTTGTTCACAATTTTATTTTAATATTTCTCTTATTAAGAATGCATCTATGCAGCATTTGTGGTGATGGGTATCCTTGCTTTGAAATATCTGCAATCAATGCAGACAAACCTCCGTTATCAGTGTCTCAGATCAAAGATCGCATTAAGCAATTTGAAAAAGTTGGTGAGATTCTTTTTTGATTATTCCAGGTTCTATATTAAAAGTGCATAGGTCTTAAACTTATAAATGCACAAGTTTCTTAAGTATCATTTCATGTACCAATTTATGAAGGGGACTCTGCTTCCATTTTTATATCCAACAATGGGTTCTTACCTTTCTATTTGCGCAGTGAATACTGAACGGGATTCATGTCTTGTTTTTAGTTAAAAAATTTAGGATAAGCTCATATAACAATATGATACTTGGAGTTTAATACTTTTTCTCAGTGCTTAGTTTGTCATTGTTTAATGCGCCCCCTAAACTAGTAAATGATTTCTCCAATGGCAGGAAAGGCAGTAATTATATCCAATCAGCCTTATTTTTATAAGAAGGCTGAACTTTTTCCAGGCAGTGCTTTTGTAATTGGTGCTGACACAGCAGTGAGGCTTATTAATGTATGAAATTACTTGCTGCTTGGATTAATTTTACATGATTTTCACCATGTCATGTCTTGCACTTCTTTAATACTTGATTGTTTCATTAGTAGTGTTTGGCATGCTTTCTGAGGATGTAACCTCAGTTTTGTAAAGCAGCTCAATCCCTGGTTTCTGCTGAATAGTTTCACTGCCCCTCGATTTATTTTATATTTTACTTTGGAGAATGCTTTTGCTGTCGTGGAAAAGCACGTTTTATTCATTAGAATGTTATTTCAGAAAACATATTGCTTATGCCATTTTCTTATAGGTGAAGGGGGTAGATCAATCTGACTGTCTAACGTTTCCCTATTCCATTGTATATCAATCTGCAGTTCTGTGGTTTATGTCATGACATTCGTGAAGTGGACTGATTTTTTTCAAACAATTGTGTATTTTTGTTTAAAAATGTTTCCCAATATGTGTAGTTTGTCTGGCACTCTGAAACTGTTTTTATTCCTTAAAGATAATGAGTTAGATTAATGGAGATAAGGAACATTTCCGTTAGATTGACTGATTTTGAATAGGGACCTACGTACCATATTGACTACTTTAACTATTATATTATGGTATATATTTTGGTTTCGGGGGATACTCATAGAAAAAGAAACTTAGTAGTGTTGTGATTTGAAATAGTATAACTTCAGCAGTGAACATAAATATGTTTATATAAAATCCAAAGGATTAAAAAAGAAAAGGAAACATGTGGGTCGTTTTAGTTTGAGAAAATGTTTTATTTATTTATTTTAGTTTCTATTATCAAATATGTGTAAGAAAATAGGTTGAATACATTGCTAAGTCTTTGAACTTTTTGAAAGTTTTTTATTAGGTCTCTGAACTAAAAAAATTATAGTTAGGTCCTTGCTCTTCTACAATTTATTTAAATGTCCTTGAAATTAGTTTATGACGGCTTGCAGCCATCAGAAAAATAGTGTTAGTTTTAGGGACCCAATTGCAAACGATGTAGAAGATCAAGGACTCCATTACATATATTTTTTAGTTTAGGAGCCTAATTAAATATTTTAAAAAAGTTTAGAAACCTACTGATATATATCAAACTTTTTGTGAAAACTTTTTATATATCGAAGTTTAGTAAAAACAACTTTTTATTGTCTTCCCATGCAAACTTTTATAATCGAGAAACATAATAAAACAAGGTAACATTTTTGTAAATAAAAGTGAATAAAAAATGACTATATTTTCTCAAATCAAACTGGCCAATAGGAAGAAACAAGAAATGTCTCATTCTCTGTTTCCTGTCTCTGCTGCTTTATTGTGGATGTCAAGCCAAAAGTCTGAAGGGTGTACGAGTTGACCTGTTCAGTTCCAAAATTCCCACTTTTTATTTTCTTTGTAGCAAGAATAAGTGTACTTTCCTTGTTGCTTCAATGAATTTTATTAATTAATATCTTCATACACTTGCGTGTTACTTTTGCAGCCTAAATACTATGATGGTGACTACAACAAGATGCTGAAGATTCTTGTTGGTTGTAAAGAAACAGGATGCACTTTCCTTGTGGGTGGTCGGAATGTAGATGGTGCTTTCAAGGTATTAATGCATTAGAAAATAGTAACTCTAAATTTGATATTTTTACGTTAGTATTAGTGAGGCCATTGTGTGGTTTGCAGGTTCTAGACGATATCGATGTTCCAGAAGAACTGAAAGACATGTTCATCTCCATTCCAGCCGAACAGTTCCGCATGGATATATCTTCCACTGAAATAAGAAAAAGAAGTGGGATGTAAATAATTTTATTGACTAATCAAGGATGAAATCACCAACACAAAAGAGAGGGAGCAGGAATGTTATTTGAACTATCATTGTCATACTATTTTGTTATAGAATAAACAGAAGTACTTTTCAGGGCGAAGACACGACACTTGATTCATAATACATGAAGTCCCGTATGTGTAAAACATGTACTGAATATTCATGCATGAGACACAACACTCCTAATCCGAAAGGGAGATATGTCTGTATAGTGTCCATGCTTAGTTTTTTGTAGCTGTAAAAGACAATAATGTCTCTGTGCACCGTAGATGACTTTGATTTGTGTTAGTGTGTATTGTGAAAGAGTGAAGGATATGATGTAGATACGATGGTTTTAGTTAGTGGAGTTTGAGAAGAATGTTCGTATCTTAAATCTTTACCCTGCAAGAAGAGTAGACATGTCAAATGCACTCAAACTTGTGGGTACTTGTCTGAATCTGTTTTGACTTTGACGGGTTTCTTTACTTTGATCGGATTCGTTTTATTTAGTGCCAAAATTAGGAATGGGGTAGGAATGTTGATATTTTTAAATGTGCTTGTGTCTATTTTGATTCCCTTCACCCTCTTCCTCTTCATGATTATTGGGTTTCCTAAAGGAGCTTATTCTGTAAGTATCAAGACTCGATCCTTAATGCTCCTCCTTCGGTGAAGAATCCAACCCAAGCAACAATGAACAGCAGAAAACCAAAAATAAGAGGAAAACAACCTCATGTTTGGAGCCTCCAATCTTGCTGAACCTTCATCCCTTTGCTTGAGTTACCATCTCATTCCCAGCCACTGTTGCAATTTTCAATTATTATGAAATTTTCAATGTGTGCAATAGAAGGTTAAGTGTACTAAATTATAGTGTCCATCCCCATAGGCTTGTAAGTCTTACTTATATAGCTCGAGGCAAGACGGTCTCTCTAGTGTGATGGTGTGAGGATTGAGCTAAATCCCTTGATTTGTTGTAGTTTTTGTGTCAACAATCCATGGTTTATGCCAACTAGTCCTCATACACAAAAGAAAAAAAGTACATTTCTTGCACCCCGAGTCTTTTAGGATTCCCCATCCACAATACAATACAGAAATATACCTCACCCTCCTTGCAATTTAAAGAAAGATATTGTTGAAGTCAATCTTTGTGATAGGGATTACAACTTGAAAGCACACACTCATTTCTCAACACTTGAATGCAATAGATATTAGAGTCCTTGATCACTGATTCTCATTATATTCATTGCAATTATATTTATATGGTGTAAGGTAAGATTCGTCAAAGCTCTAAATCAACTCAAACAAATTTAGAAAGAAAAAAAGAAGAAGAAGAAGCTATTTTCGTTGCTACACAATTTTGCAATTAATTACTACCTTATGATAGATTAAAGTGATTTTTTTTGCTTCTTGTATTTAACTAAACTACTGCATAATTGATTAAAGTGTTTTTTTTATAACACCGATGTTTGATTTAAGCGTAATATAAGTGACTAAATCATTTGGTAACCGATTGAAACAAAGTAGGCGTCAAAATCTACTTTCTCAATAGATTAAGGTGTTCATGTATTAAATTATGATGTTTTAACTTTTTGAAAAAACGCATCATTTGTAATCTCTTATAACAATACTAGCTTGAGATTTTTTAATGTATTGAAGTCTTGATACTCAATTTAAACTTTTTTAAAAATTAGATTTTTTGTATTGAGAAAAGAACAACCCAATATTTATAACACATACTCAAGATTAAATGAATATGTAATCAAACCCTCGAGGTCTTCTTTATACCTTGCCTTCCATAACAGTGATTATTCTAACTCGGAAAAAAAAACTTTTGAAATAACTAACCTAACATATTAATTATTGAGTTTAATGATTATTCATTATAGTGCAAGAAATTTTAGGTTAATAATTATTGTAAAAATCATAAATTTATCATATACAACAATTTGTGATTACTTAACGATATGTAAACTATTATCTCTTAAACATATATTATTTTCATAACAATATTTCATGAGAGACAACGTGGAGAAAAAATATAAATATTTCTCTTGGTGAAAATTTAAATTGTAATTTGTCTATTTGTTAGAAGTTGGACCAATTTTAATTTGAAACTCGTCTCCTTTTTCGTAGATCCAAAGCTCACTTTCCGTTTGTCGTTCCTCTAATTTGAAAATAATATACATATTTTGTTTTAAATGATATAATTTCTCTTTGGTGGTTTGTTTTATTATTTTTATTAAATGTAGTAGTATATTATTTGTGAGTAAGCAATAATAAAAAAAGACAAGAAGTGATTTGATTTCACGCATTTACTTGGTTGGGTGGTACAATGATTTCATAGCATCCTATCCTGGAGAGAAAAAAACAGAAGAGAAGCATGTGGCAATATAATATAATATAATATAATATAATATAATATAGATACTCTCCTTAACCACCGCAGCCTCCGCCACAGGCTGAACCACAGCCACCACCGCAGACAGAACCGCCGTTGCGGCAGTTGTTGTCTTCAGAGGCTCTCTTGGAGTCTTTGGGCACTCCATCTGCACAGAAGAGGACGATGAATGCAACAAGAGAAAGGCTCACACATAACGCTAAAACAATTGCAAGCTTTTCACCACTTCCTTCCACTTCATATCTCGTGAATGCCACCATCTCTTTCACTGCCAAATGTGAATGCAAGGTTATGGCTATGGAACAAAGATAAAGAGACATGGTGGAACAGTGTCCTTTCAGGGCCACCAAAAGGTGACGTGGAACAGTGTCTGCTACATACCAAAACACTACAACACGTGAATGCTTCTAAAATTCTACATTAATAAAATTTAAAAAATTGAGGGCAGTGATTTATAATTTATTGACCTTCTTCTAGGGCAGTGAATTATAAACTATAAACTATACGCACAAAAATTAAAGAACTTAATCCTATATATAATCTTATCCTTAATGATAGTATATATATGTGAAACCGACAGAATTTGCTCCTTCTTTGCGGTTGCGGCTATAATTTATATTTTATGATTAACTAATTTGGATATCGTTTATCAGATTTTTTTATTGGTAGAAATTACAACGATGGAAAGATAGTTTGAACCTAAGGCACACTATTCTCAACTCTACTACTAAGCGCAAGTGATTTTTGCTAATCAGATTTGAGACTCCTGCAAGTTTTGGTTTAAAAATTTAAAATAAAAAGTTTTTTTTTTTAATATTAAAAAGTTACATTATATATCATGAAAGTTGCAGTCGTACATACTAACAATAGTTAGTATAAGTAATAACAATTTATATAAAATAAATTATATTAGAAAATTAAGGAATATCTTCTTTATATGTACTTATAATTTTCAACAGAAATCAATCATTAGTGACCGACTAAGAGTGGACAAATTTTTTTAACTAAATTACACTATAAAAAATTAAATTATTTGTAAAACAAAATTAAACAAAACTACAAAAATTGAACTACTTTTTTAAAAAGGTAAAATTTAAATGTGTCTAAAATTGTCTATTGATGGGTTAGTCCAATAACCCAGTGGTTTAAACTTTGAAAAAAAGTTATTCGAAAAAAGTAGTGTAAATTTGATCAGATCTAGAAGGCCAATTAGATTATGTTGTGTCATTAATTTTTAAGCTTGAAACTTATCGAGTCTATTTCACACTATATTTTTTATATTTTTTTTTGAGAAATTTAAATAAAATAAAGTTGATGAATTTGTCTTAAATTGATCAAAACAGTTCAATTCAAATTATCATAATATTTCAATGCAATTTGAATTATAATTCAATTCAAATTTTTATATTATAAATCAATTCAATGAAAAAAAATTAGTTAAACTTAATTTGTTTAAACTAATGTATTCAGATGAACTTTTTTTTATTTAAATTTTGGTGCAATTTGTGTAAGTTCAGTTCATTTTGCTTCTCCTATTCTCACAGTAAACATTTTATATTAATATCATAATTTTTTTTTAAAAAAAATTAGTGGTACACTTTCTAATAATTTTTTTTATTTCTTAAATAGTGTCCCCGCCCTGAAAACCTTGGTCAGCATGTTCCAATTAATTTTTCGGTTGGGTCATTTTCTTTAATTTCTGTATTAAGATTTTGAAATTAGTATTAAGAAATTTGCTATAATTTTAATTTCTGAAACTAGAGTTATTAGTATCAATAGTTGAAATGCATATAAGCATTTTAGCTTAGTTGTTAAACTCTACATTTTAATAAAAAAAATGTCCTCTTACCTAATTTTCTTATATTTGATTCAGTCTAGTCACTTCTTTTCCGATACTCATGTTTCAGTTAAACAATTTCCACTTCTTATTTTTTTTTTCAATTCTTTATAATTTAGTTAGTTTTGATTTTTGTTTAAAAATATCTTTTAAATTAAATGGTTTTAATAATGGTTTAATAAATCAACACTTAATTCTAACCATAATTTTCTCACCCATAAATATGATTTGTATTATTTATAGACCAATAAATACTTACATAAAGAATGAGTAGGTCTTATTATATACTCTCTTTGTCCCTAAATATAAGATTTCTTAAATATTTATACTATTTCATTTTGTTTATTTTTTTAAAAATATTTTATTTTAATTATCATTTTACAATATTAATGAAAATATAAAAGAGTACAAATATAGAGGTGTCAACTTGAGAAGAAAACCAATGAATCAACTTGATTCATCATAGGTTTAAGCTAATAAGTCTGGTTGAAAAAATTCAAATTATGATAATTTTAACCCAAGATCAAATCACATAACTCACGAGTCAAACCTATTCAAACTAAATTGACCTATCTAACTTGTTTAAAATTTAGAATTTGTTTAAATATAAATTTAGAAATACTTTTGAAATATTTTTTTTTATTTTCAATAAGGAAACTCTAAAAAATGAATAATATTTTATTTTGTATTTTTAATTTGAATGATGTCATTAGACCACTTGTCTATGTTACTTAAATGGTAATATTATATGTTTAAATGGTATCATTTTGATCATCTTATTTGAATTGTATTATTATATTTTATTTTTTTTATTTAAATCACTGAACAACTTGATACATAAATATTACAATAAATATTATTTATTTATATTTAGATCATTAATTGACTTGTTGGAAAATTATAAATTTTAAAAAAAGATATTAATAATTTTTTTTTAATTTAATGAATCAACTCACTTAACCCATCAAACTTAAAGTCTATTAATTTTGTTAAGATTTATTTACTCATCAAAAAGGAAGATGAGTTGAGCAAACCCATTTAAAATCACCATGTGCAGTTCCATATCTGACCCTTAAAATTAAAAAATTTAATTTCAAAATGTTAATTTATTTTATAGTAAAATAAAATCAGTGGATGAGATTGATGCAGTTTTCAGAGGATGAAAAATCACTATTGAAAAAGTGTTTGGTGATGCAACGTGTTCCAATTATGGTGGAGTTGGCTTGCTATGTTTGGGAAACCATCTTTTCATGGATAGTCATGCCTACCAACCAATCAATGCATGTATCCTATCGTTTACAACTTCGGCTGAGGATAATACCCTCATTTGTGCCATAATAATACAAAATATAAACTGTAGAAAAATATTTTAATTTTCTTAAAATTAGAAGGGAAAAAAAGATATTTGCACTACCTGGTGAATTATTTTGGCCAAACTTTGCGCATCAATGCATTAGTTAGCCTATCTAACTGGCACCCAAACTTAAATGAGTTTTTTTTTTTTTATAAATTTTTTTATATAGAAATATTTGTACATTTTTTTTTCATTACAAAAGAGTATTTTCAGACAATCTTCCTAGAAAGTTTAGAAATATTGGTATTTGAATTAGTTTTTGATTTTTTTTCAAATGAGTTTGTTAAACATTGCTATTTGCGTAGGTACATAAATTGGTCCATTTAACTGCAATGCAAATTGAGTATATCCGCAAACTGAAACCACTGTTTAAAACAAATAAATTTTTTTATTAGATTAATTTATAATCAAATTTTAATCACTTCACGATAACTTTTCCTTAAAAATATCATGCATTATGTTAAATATTTTATTTCCAATGTTAGGTTATACTATGTATTTTCCCTTAAAAAAAGTTATACTATGTATTTATAAAAATCATTATGCATACTAATATTGTTAGTATAAATAAAAATATTATTATACAAATATATTTGAATTAAATGCATTTTTTACGAATAAGGATTCTCCATTACATGTGTCGAAACTTTCCAGTTGTGCTGTCTTGTGGAACATTATTCAAATATTCTTAAAGTTTGAATATCATGATTGAGATTAAAAGAAAAGAAAAAAAAATTAAGCATGCTGCAGTAAGATATTGTAACTACTACTAACTATCAGTAGACTCGTGGCAGCTAATTACCTAGTTTAAGGATAGTTAGCCACGGTAGGTCATAGCCTCATAGGCTATCTTTGTTGCACTTTTCGTTTATTTTTAACTGTGTTATTCAGAGAAATAAAAAATAAAAAATCAATCTCTATATATTAAAAAATAAATTTTTATCTTACTTGAAAGTATTTTTAGAAATTTTATTTTCAATAAAAAGGAGTTTATAATTTTTTTTAACTTCTTTTTTAATTTGATTTTTATTTAGCATAATTATTTATGAATTAAATTTTAATATTTAAAAATAAATTATCAATCAATAAAAATAATATTGTCCAAAAATATAAACTAGTTATAAAAAATTTAAAATATAATTTGTATGCTTAAAAATATCTATTTATATAAATTTTAATTATGTATAATAAATATTTAACATGTGTATTACATAGGCTAAAATACTAATTATATATTATTTTTGAAGTATAAGATAACTGTAATTATTTTTTCAATATATCTTCATTTTCCACTTACAATTTTTATTTATTTATTTACACATTGGCTTAAATATGTTTTTAATCCCTCAAATTTAGGGTAAATTTATTTTTGGTCTCTCAAATTTAAAATTATTATTTTTAGTCCTTGTAATTTCAAAAAATCTTATTTTAGTCCTTATATTCAAATTTTGTTAAAAAATTTATCAAACATTATTGCATAAAATTTACCTATTGGTGTCCCTATTAGTGAAAATATCACATTAAATCTGGTTGATATTGCATAACTATCTTAATTAGTCACTTTCAAATATGTTATTGACCTAAGGGACTAAAATAAGATTTTTGAAAATTACAGGCACTAAAAATAAAAGTTTTAAATTTGAATGACCAAAAACAAATTTGTCTTAAATTTGAGGGACTAAAAACATATTTAAGCCTAACTATTTTATGAAGAGTGAAAAGAATTATTGTATTTCCTATTTTATGTATAAAACCTTAAAGATATTAAAAAGAACAAAAATATAACAAAAAAATTAGACATAGAAATAAATAATGTTTATGTTTTCAGCACAATTGAAAATATAACTAATATTTTAAATTATATTAAAATATTATTTCCTCCCTTCTTTTTTAAGTATCATTTAATGCTTTTATAAACAAACTAAAATGCAATAATTTTCTTGTTTTTCATAAAATAGTTTTTAAAATTTCTATTATATCATTTTTTTAAATTTCTATTCCACAATAAATACATAATTAATGTAAAAGTGTGAATTAATTAAAAGTTAGATAAAAAATAAAGATATAATTAACAAAAGAATAATTAATGTTATTTAAAAACTTTAAAACTGACATAAATAAATACAATCTTTTGTAAAACCCAACAACTAAAAAGAGACAGAGACAATACGTAATTTCTCAATATATTCCTTATCTTTCGTGTTAATTAGACTCATTTCTACTATTTTAAAAAAGTATTTAATATTTCAATAACATTTATAATACTTCGTTTCTACTTTCCATACATCTGTAAAAAGCATGTAATATTGCTTCATTAAAATATAATAATCAGAATGAGATTATTTATTACTATTGCTAAAATGTGAAAGAAAATGGCACGTAAAGATGATATTAAAGTCTGTTTAGTTTCGTCTTGTTCGTAACTAACAAAAAAATTAATTGCATTAAAAGTGATCTAGAATCTGATACCCAATAATAGTTGCATTAAAAGTGAACCACAATCTGGCAAAGGAGACAAAATTTCCCTGCAATGTTAGGCGCTTTAAATTCTGAAATCACCACCACCTCGGAAAACATTTATGTGACCACAGCTTTCTGCACCCAATTGTGCGTGCAATTTTGCTAAAGAAAGAAAAACACCCCTCACTGCAATTTGCACATCACCAAAAAACAGCACCAAAATTCATACCAACAAGACATGTTACTTTCATACAGGGCATTCACAATCCTACCATTCATTCATTCCAAATCAAGAATCACGTTATCATACATCAAAATGGTCCGAACCAATAGGGAAGACAAAAAAACAATAAATACAAGTACAATACACCATGTAATAATTCATCCACTTTCAAAACAACCTATTGGTAGTTGCAACTTGCAACAACGTTGGGATATCAATAAATGAAGGCAAGTCAGCCACAAAATAAAAATAGATCAAGAAATCTAGCACAAGATATAGATATCCCAGTATAGTATATGTTTGCTACACATTTAAAAAAAAAAAACTTAATGACTAGGTAAGGAAGAAATTCTAGTAGGCATCTCTGAAGCATTGGCAAGGCCCTGCAACATTCTCAAAATCTCGCTTGTGTCGTCCAAGTAATACTTGGCCTTGCTAGGTTTCTGGCCAACGGTGCAAGGGAACACCTCAGCAACTGGAGATAGTGATGCCCTTGCATTCATTATCACCCCAAACATGTCCTCATCTGATCTGTCATCCCCAATGCATAGAACAAAATCGGGAGTCACTCCCTTTTGTTGCATTGTTAAGAGAAGACGTTCTGCTACAATACCCTTACTCACACCCTGCACAAAAAATAGAATTAACTTCTCTGATCTACACAAGTTCCTTAGAAGTAATCCAATACCAAAATAGTAAATATGCATTCAAATTATGGGACTAACATAGCATATAATAGGGTTATTGAAACATGGTTCAGGGACAGTTATGAGCACAACTATAATAAGGTCCAAATCCAAAGATCCTTTCTGTCTTAAGTGGCCACACAAGTCACAACTATAAGATGCATAAACTTCTTCAAATATGACTAATCTAAAGATAAATCAAAAGTGGAAAGATTTTTTTTTAACCGACCTGAGGCTTTACTTCCACAATGTTTGGACTGCTTTTAACAGAAACAGGCTCATTGGCAAGAACACTTTCCAAATGATCAAAAAGCTCCTTAGCTTGGCATGAACCAAAGTCTCGATCTGCATACTCATAATTCCAAACAAGAGCGCTTTCTTTGGCCTCTATGTTAGAACCATCGGTTGTTTCCGTATATAACTGCATAACTGGCTCGGCAATCTGTTTCCACTCAAAATCAGGCACCGGAACACAAGCTTCCCATTCTGCATTTTGATTTGCCCTGGACAAATAAAAGAGATAAACTTTAGTTAAAGTAAATAAGCAAGCTCTGCCAAGGAAAAGGATTTTCCTCGCCATTCTCTCATGCATAAAATGGAAGAGTGAATTTATTTTATTTTGATATAGAAAACCCAAATATGATCCCTCAGTTCCATCAAATTTGGGACAAAAAGAATCAAATTTTATCATTCTTAAAATTAATAAAATAAACAAGCAAAAGGATATACTACACCTCACAAACTCTCCCTGTTCCTAACACACAAGGAAAAAGGATATACCTCACAAAATAACCATGCTCTGCAGCAATTCCCATCCTTTCACAAGAAGAAAACCATTCAGTAAGAGTCTTTCTCTCCCTTCCACTTACAATGAAAACACAATTCTTGGTGTCCCTGCACAAGCTGTTCAAGAGGCTAACGGCTTCAGCATTAGGTGTTGTACTCATTGATCCAGGCTGCACCATAGTACCATCATAATCCAGAAGAATTGCTCGGTGCTTGGTCCTCTTATAAGCTGAAACAATATGTTCCACGGATAGCTTTCTAAAGTTTGGATCCAAAGCAATCACTCGAAAGCCTAAACCAAAACCAATTCCCCAGCATCTCCTCCTCAGATGCTCTCTGCATGCCCTTTCCAGATCCTGCAAGAAGCTACGTGCCCAATATGCAACATCATGCGTACTAACATACCTATAATGCTTCTCGTGCCGCATCTGCTTTTCAGCCTCCGGGACCATCAGCGCAGAATCCATAGCTTCAGCAACAGCATCAATGTTCCATGGATTTACTCGAATTGCCCCACTCAATGAAGGGGAGCAGCCAATAAACTCAGACACCACCAGCATGCTCCTCTTTTGAGCGAGAGGGTCTGTCCCTAAAATCTCATCTATCTTCTCATTTCCTTGTCTACAAATTACATATTCATAGGGTATAAGGTTCATCCCATCTCTCACTGCTGTAACAAGGCAACATTCTGCAATCACATAGTAAGCAATTCGCTCATAACTCTGAAGTGGTGTATCAATCAAGACTACAGGTGTGTATCCAGACCTTCCAAATGTATCATTTATCCTCTTCACCGTGGCATAAGTTTCACTTTGCACCTCCTGGACATCCTTTCCCCGGCCTCTTGCAGGGTTTGCAATTTGGACCAGAACAACTCTGCCCCTCTTATCAGGATGTTGTAAAAGCAATTGTTCCATGGCCAAAAGTTTTAAGCTGATTCCTTTGAATATATCCATGTCATCGACCCCAAGCAGCACAATTTGATCTCTGAATTGGTTTTTTAACTCTGCAACCTTGTTTTCTGTCTCAGGATGACTCATGACTGATTGGAGCTGACCTATATGAATACCAACAGGAAGAATCTTAATGCTTACAGTTCTACCATAGTACTCAAGACCAATATAGCCCCGCTTAGATTGGTAAGAAATCCCAAGCATTCTACTGCAGCAGGAAAGGAAATGCCTGGCATAATCAAAAGTATGAAACCCAATAAGGTCAGAATTCAGAAGAGCTCTAAGAAGTTCATCCCTAACAGGAAGGGTTCGGTATATCTCAGATGAAGGAAATGGACTATGGAGGAAGAATCCTAGCCTCACCCTGTTAAATCTCTTTCGCAAAAAAGTTGGGAGTACCATCAGATGGTAGTCATGAACCCACACAAAATCATCATCAGGGCTAATGACTTCCATCACTTTATCCGCAAATATCTTGTTCACTGAAACATAAGCTTGCCAAAGGGACCTATCGAATCGACCTCCAAGATCAGGTGACAGTGGAAGCATGTAGTGAAATAAAGGCCATAGATGTTGTTTGCAGAATCCATGATAGAATTTAGTAAAAAGCTCAGGAGGGAGGAACGTGGGGACGCATTTGAAAGTGTCAAGCAAGTACTGAGCAACATCATCTTGCTCACTTGGCTCAATCTCCTCTTTAAGACAACCAATATAGACAGTTTCCACATCATCCCCAAGACCATCTTTCAGCTGCAAAAGAAGCGAGTCTTCATCCCATGTGAACTCCCAAGTACCATTGTCTTTTCTGTGTGCCCTTAATGGAAGCTGGTTACCAACAATGATCATCCTCTCTTGAGAGACTGAGGATGGAGTATCAGAGCCAACACTGTTGCCGGTCTCATCATCTAGCTCTGACAATACTCCAGCAACAGTTGCCACTCGAGGGAGCCTTTTCTTCTCGCGACCAAAACTTGGGGAGCCACAGGAAGTAAGATCTAACAAGTTAGAATATGACCTCGAAACCATTTTGATGATAGCCAAATGAACCTTGGTTTGGTGTACAAGATGCAGAAGCAGGCTTATTCAATTTTCCACTTCATAGTCCCTCAAACAACCATAATCAGGATGCAATTTCAGAAATCTGAAAACAAATTAAATGTCATTTATACACCTAAACTAATAAGTCCAGCAGAATCAACATCACCTAACAAAAGTTTGATATGTTTTCTCTACACCTCAGGATTTCAAAAAATTCAGGTTCATCCTTATGAGAACAATTCAGCGAGGGATATAAACTAAAATCTAACCCTTGAACAGTGGAACTCCTTCAGCTAGGCTTACAGTAGTGGTATACTTTAGTGACAAATTATGTTCGAAGAATACCACGTTCAACAAAAGAGGCAACCACAACAACAATTTGAAAAAATCCTAGATAGAGAATATTTGAATCTATTAATAGAATTATTAACAATACCACCTACCAAACAATAAAAATCATCCAGAGACACTTAGAATTGGAGCAACGTTAAGGATGGCTGCGTGAAAACTTAAATCGATCCGAACATCAAGATATATAAAAATGTACTATAACGAAGAAGCTCAAAATAGGAGAAAGTAGCCCAAAAGATGAATGAACAGAAGAGAAAGAAAAGGAAGAAGATTTTCACAGCAGCAATGAAGAAAATTCTACCCTTGAAAACAATAAGCAAGAGAGAGGTGGTGTGAGTTGATGTATGAGACAGACACCCAAAGATTCTTGTTTTCTCAGTCACACCCTCTCTCACTCACTCACACACACACACTCACCTCAGTGAGTAATGGCATCAACTGGGAATCCCTTTTCTCTTACCTTTTTGCCTACAAAAACAGAAAATTCATAGTGATATTTTTCGCCTATTACACCCAACTAACGACAAATTGGATGTCTTTATACAAAGAACTTGATTCTCTCCCTCCCTCAAACACACGCACACACTCTCACTATGTCTCCATCTCAGTGATGTGTGATGACATGACTACCCCAACACAGTGAACTCCAACATCCTTAACCACGGTTAGTTTTCCTTAATGAGAGATTAACTCCACCTAACCCCCTCTCAAATGTGACGGTGGTGCCTCATTGCAATCACTAAATACTAATACACGCTTAATGCACAGCACAGCGCGTGTAATCACGCCACCATTTTTCCGGTTCCAGCATATATTCCCTTCTCATTCTCCTCTTTGCAAAAAGGCCTTGTCTGGTTTTTAAGGTCCAAAACTCCAAATATATTCTAACTAACTCATCAAATTAATTTAAAGCTAAGCAGTTTTTAGGTTCCTTAAATTGTCGTTTAGACATGGTTAATGACTGCTTCAACTAAATTAATTTTATTATTATTTTTGGTCATATTCACAGAGAGATAACTCGTTAATTCTGTTGTGAATAATGTTTCTTAGACAATATATATTGTGTTAAGTATTAAAATGTTACTATAATTTTGTACAAATTATTGACAAGCACGACCTTAGAATTTGCTTAGAGTATATTACACGCGCAATATTAGTGAACAAAATCGCAACATCTGCCCTTTAAAAAAGATTTTAGAGCTTTTTAATGAACAAAGTGATTCCTGTTTGTTCTTCCGGCTCACATTCACAACATATTTGGTTGAAAAATTATATTTTTAAAAACATTTTTCAGAGACAGTAGAAAAATGATTATATATATATATATATATATATATATATATATATATATATATATATATATATATATAAACAGGCTAATCCAAATATGCATTCAAATCTTAAACATTACCATGCAAATATTTGGAAGAGAATACAAGAGAGGGGAAAATTATGTATAAACATGATAATAGAAAATTACAACTATATAAATGACATATATGTTATTCATGTACTTAAGTAATGTGATGCAAACATATGCTGTATATCAATATATATTTTCGTCCACGTTTTCATAAATTACATAAAATAAATGTAATTTATGGTAAATATTAATTTAAACTTTTGTTAATATTTAACTTATAAATATTTTTTTTTACCACAAATATGAAATCTATTATGAATTTTGTTAAAGAAATAATATTTCAATTTGTGGGATACACGAAATAAATATTTATTTTATAACTAAAATTTATAATAAATAAAATTTTGAACACAAAAATAATATTTTAGATTTATAATAAAGAATTTATATTGTAATTTGTCTAATAAACTATTGGTATTTTTAAAAAATAAATTTAACTTAAAATTAAAATTTTTAAAATCTTAAAACACCCTTAAAAAAATTATAAAAATACTCTTATTATAAAATAACTTTTAAAAATATTGTTGTAAATAATAGTCATTCTAACTTATAAATAGAGAAGATATTACATTTAAAAGGTAAAATACTGTATTTAAAACATTTTTTTTTACATATACATATATTTTTTTGTTCTATCTACACCAACCCCCACCCATTCTTTGAGCTGGAGATTTTTCCCTGATTGATTCACAATCAGAGTTTTGGTTTTACAGAACACCAACAGCACGTGTTTCTTTTTTTCATCTTCTTTTGTTGGTTTATGGCGTCATTGAGCAATGAGCATTGCAAACCCATTTTAAATTTAAATTATGTATCCCTTCTCTTTTACTCTTTGTGTATTGAATGAGCCTTTTCTTTCTTTTCTTATTTGACTTCCTTTTCAGTCATGGAGTTTAGCCTCAAGCTATCGTCATTGCTCATTAATAATAATTGCGAAAGAGACATCTAGTTTAGCATTGTAAAATATTTTGTCCACTTGAATAATTAATAATCGAATGTGCATTCTTAGAACATAAATACATAACTCAATAGATTTTTTTTTTTTTATTCTTCTCTGGTTAATTTATTTTTTCCGAAATAGAAAAATATTAAATTGAACTTTTAAAGTTACATGCATTATTAATTAGTTTTATAAAAAAATGATCGAACAAATCCTTCAAATTTTGAAATTGTTATCATGTTAATATTTCTATTTTTTGTTCCGAATTAAGCCCGTGAAAGAAATATTAAATGTTAAATAACTCCAAAATGAAAGACTAAAGTGATGATAAAAATAAATTTTGAATGATTCATTTAGCTTTACATTAAATATTTGAAAAAAATATTTTGGTGACAAGTTCTTTAATAACTAAAATAGTAACATTTCGAAAAACTAGTATATTGAACATTAAAAAAAACATCAAGACATATAATTTAAACTGACAAAATTATGGTTTTGCTTTTTTCTCTCTCGATATTTTATTTTTATTTTCCATTGATCTTCCTTGTGTTGCGTTAAAGACTTTTTTCCTCTTTAAAATGTTTATTTTTTAACCTATTTTAAGGTTGTGTATGATTTGAATTTTTTCTTCCTTTCTCCTTAAAATTAAATTTTTACTCGAATGCATTTGAAATATTAAGGAATATGATTTTTATACAAAAATAAAATAAATAGCTTTGAAAATTAAATACTAGAATAACTTTTAAAAATAATTTACATATCTGAACCTACTTTTATTTCTCATATTGAATTAATAAATGTGAGACAATAAAAAAAAAATATTTTAGTTTTAAAAAAATTAAATTAAAACAATCAAATGAATTCTACTCTATTTTAAAGTGGTTATTTTAAGTTTTGACTTTAAAACATTTAAAAAAAAAGTCAAACATAACCTAAGAGTTTGTTACTAACTTCGTGTTCGATAGGGGTGAACCAGAAAATAAATGAAAGAGAAGAAAAAAAGTCACTATAATTTCCTTTGTGTTTGGTAGTAAATAATTAAGAAGAGAAAAATCTTGAAAAAATTTACGAAGAGTCTACGTGACTAAACTTTTGATCTAAATCAAGCCTAAACGGACAAAAGTTAACATTAATTAGTATAAATATTGCACAAACTAAATATTGATTATAAATATACTACTAATGAATTATATAAATAATATTATATTGTAAATTTACACAGATAAATATTTTTAAGCAAAAACAATACTTATTCTCGTACAGATCTTCTTGCACAATAATTAAAGAAAGAATTAAATGAAAATTAAATACACTTAATATCTTAAAAATACAAAATGCATTTAATATTTACTTGTTTTAGTATTAATTAGGAGAATTTGTAAGAGAAATAAGTAGGGAAATATAAACATAGAATTTTTGTGAATATGTCTGGCGATCATCCGGCCGTTGTTATTTGTTGGCATACAACAAGGGGTAACTCCAAGAACATTGGTTGTTATATTAATTTTTTGTTGGCTTTGGGCGTGTCATGTTCCTTTACATTTGAGGTGCATCCCAAACTTCTATTACTAGAAAATTACATGTCATATGATTTATAAATTGGTTTCATGGCAACTTCAATCGATATCTGGACCCAACATGTTAGATTAAAATTCCTAATGTATAACAAAATAGATTGCGTGATCCAACGACTTAGAAATTAGTAGCACAATTACGATTCATCTTTCACTCTAAGCAAACTCTGGGATATAACATTTTTTCTCAAATTAAGACCATACTTGCTGTCATCAATCCTGGAATAAATATTTTAATTAATGGTTAGTTTTATTATTAATCAAATGCTTTTTTTTAAGTCTTTGATTTTGTGTAGAAGTATATACTTTTATTTAATTTTTTTTATTACATGGTCATTTATTTATTTACATACCATCCAGATTCAAAGATCAATTAAAATAATTAAAATAAGTTGAATCGGTAATCTTTTTACACTTCTTTATTTGAGACTAAAGAATTGTCTATCCTCTAAACTTAATGTCAATTAAAAAAGGTAATTGAGTCAATTACATCAACCTCTTAATACTTACAAGTTTGAGACTTGAAAATCATATATCTTTTATATTCAAAAATTGATTAAAATAAACTATTTTAATTGAACATATGCAAAATATTATATTGGTTACCTAATGAATTAACCAAAACAAAGCTTCATGATTTAATATCATGATTATATAGTGGTAACTAGAGTTAGAAATATTTATGCTAGATTTTTTTAAAAATATCTCATTAGAATTTAAAATATTAATGTAATTAAATACAATTATATAACCATTTCTTAAGGTCAAGATGAGACATATTACACGTTTAAATGTTTTAGAATTTTTTTTGTTGGAAACGATACTTTATACAAAATAATTTAAAGTATATGATTAAATTAGTTTGAGATTTTATATCGCTCTTATTTTAGTCATTAATTCTAACGGAAACTTAAAAAAAAAAAAATTAAAATATAATTCATCACTCATTTAAGTTCTTCGGTTAAATAAACTTCATTTTTTTAAAATGAAAGTGTCTACATGACACAATAATACCATATGACATATATATGGTATATATGTGGAGTGACACTTAGGTGTGTCATGTGTCAAATATGTACCATGTGACATAACATTATCATTTTAATATTTGAATGTGTAACATTATGTCACTTCGATCTCTGAAATTGTAACTTAATATCAATTTAGTCCCTAAAACTTTAGATTGATGTCACTTTACTTTCCAAATGTTATTATAATTTTATTTAAATTAAGTAGTTATGGCTTGAATATTTACACAATAAAATAGATAATTAAGTTAATATTGTAAATACAAAGGTTATTATATTCATCTTTCAATTATAAAATTTTACTCTTTTTTATTCATTTAATTTTATAATACACAAATAAAAAAATTATAGTATATATATATAAATAAATAAATAATATCAAAGACCTAAAAATGTAATTTTTGGGAAATGAAGGTAATATATATTTTTCACAAAAAAGATAAGAAATAATTTATATAATAGAATTAATTATGAAAATAAAATATAAATATAGAAAAATCATAAACTATTTTTGTTTATGTATTTTAGAAGTTAAAATAGATAAAAGAGGGGGCAATTTGACAACTAGAAGAAGAGATATAACATTTAAAATAAAAATTAGTATTTTAATTTATACAATACACATATTAAATATTTATTATATATAATTAAAACTTAAAATAAATTATGTATATAAATTGATATTATGTTTGAATATATAATTATATATAAAATCTGAATAAATAGTTATTTTTAAATATATAAATTATATTTTATATTTATGATAAATAATTTATATTCTAATACAATATTATTTTTATTTAAAAATAATTTATTTTAAAAATATTAATATTTCATTCATAAATATTTGTGATAAATAAAATTTGAATTAGATATAAAATTAAAAAAATTTATAAAAACTGTTTTGTTAAAGAAAAATTCTTAAAAGTACACTTGCTTATATTTTATATATAAAGGTTGATACAATATGTTAAATATTGAGCATCGAGAGGTTATCACACATATACACATGTGTAATCATGTGTTCTGATACCACTTGTTGAGCACCGAGGGGGTTATTACACATATACACATGTCTCTACATTGGTGAGATATTGTCTACTTTGGGCCCAAACCCTCACGGTTTCGCTTTTGAACATCACCCAAAAGGTCTCTCAATCAATAAAGACAATTGTGCCCATGTGCATCCTCTTGTTTGAACGATTTGAGACTTTGCTTGCATCCCAACATTAAATACCAATTTTTTAATATAACTTAAAATATATTTATCATTCTATTTATAATATTAATTTAATTATTTATTTTATTGTAAAAATATTTGAATCACTTTATTAAAATAAAGTCATAATAACATTTGAGATTAAAGTGACATCAAATTAAAATTTTAGGAATTACAATGACATTGAATTATAATTTTAAAAACTAAAATAACAATATTATACTTCTAGAATTTAAAATAATATTGTAATATAATTATATGTCACGTATAACATAGTCACGTCGCACATCTACCTAACATGTATTACTCTACTTATTTACTACGTATATATCATGTATCATTATCGAAATGCATAAATACTTCCATTTAAAAAAAATTAAAAGAAAAATTTTAATAAGTGACACAATTTTCAAGATTTTTTTTAATAGTCATTAGAATAATAAATGAAATTGAGTGGATCTATAATTTCAAATACTAATTTTACTGGAACAATTTATTATTGTTGTATGTACTCCAATTGAGCCCATTGTAAGTAGAGGCAGATGTTTAATTATGAATAATGGAAGATAGTAGATACAGTGAAAAGCATGGAGAAAGAGGAGAGAAGATTCTAAGCAGAGTTATGTTGGTAATGTCAATGATTTGCCTGCCACCATTATATAATAAGGCTATCATTGTTCTCAACTCTCAAGTGTGCTAAGTTGCTTCCTCACGTAAACATTCAGTGATTCTCTCCTCTCCACTTAGTTAGCTACTTGCTCGTGTTTCCCACCATTTCTAAAATTACAATTATCAAAATAAATAATTAAAATCATTACTGATGTGAAACATCCCTCATGCGTCATAATTACTCTTCTTTTTCTCCCTTACAACTTTCAATAATTATTAGTATCAACTTTTCTTTTTTACTCACTTCCATTTTCCTTTCTTTAAAAAAGTTCTTTTATATAACAATCAACAACTTACCACGTCTGTCTAATAACAAAGTCTCTAAATAACTATCAACAAAAAACCGGGCGTTTTCTTAAACAACGTAAAAACCTAACTAATTGTTAAATAACAGACACTTTTATTGGATCATTAATTCTAATTAGTAATCAAATTGCGTAAATTTAAATATTTAATAATTTGTAAAAATAATTATCAGTTTATTATGTGATATTTTGATAATAACATACATCTTAAATTAAATTAATCACGAGATATTAATTAATTTAAACTATATGAAATTTTTGCAAACTTAATCTATCCTGTAAATTGTAATGATTGGTCAAGCAAACTCTCTAAGAATCTTGAGACCCACGATGATAAGTAACTTTGGGCAATGGTGTAACATAGGGTTACCTGAAAAATAATTTGATTTCCAAAAAGGTATAAACAACAAAGTGATCACGTGAACGGTTTGCATATCTGGTGTTTTTTTCTGTGGTCTATGTGTAAGGTTCTTTCATAGGTGATTATTGTCATCCTTTAGAAGGTGTGTTGTTCTAACCATTGGATTTTTTGAAACTCATAACGTGTAATGTTTTTTCTTTTTGGAATCTTATACGAAAGCCCTACGTACTACGTAGAACACACACTTTAAAAACATATAACATAGGCATCAAATGCATCCTAAACCAATGCCCAGTTTTTCTTGTTGGGACCTTATTAAAGGAGGAATATCATCGTGGATGAACTTTATAGGTGATTCTTTTATACAATCTTTATAGGTAATCTACCGTTTATCATCTTTAATAATAGTTAGATTAGATTTATCTTATCTTTAATAATATAGCCCTATAGATAGCTCATACAATTGTTGTACTGGATTGATGTATATATATAGCATTAGCTTTGCTGATCAAATTCATTGATTATCATTTTACGGCAAATTCAATGCTCTTTTTACATATATGTTAAGTTTGAACAAATTCAAAACATATTCTATTATACTTTTTTTTATTACCATAATACACGACTTCACAAATTATATTTATGTTGATTTAGCTAGTTCAGTGCTTAAATAATATATGGGAGTTATTATAATTTTTTTTTAGTATTGAGTTTGATTTTTACGAATACTTTTTCTATTTATTTAACTCTCACTTTATTTCTTAAAATTTGTTTCATTTTAAAATAATATTAATTATTATTTTGATTATTATACCCCTATTTTGAAAAAAAGAATATAGAGCGCATAGATAAGATAAATTAAGGATATATATACATATATATATGAAATTCCAATAAGTAAATCTAAAATATTAATTGTATTTCCGTCTAATAAATAACAGATAATAGATAAAAGAAATGGTGACATAATTTTATATTTTTAAAAATTCTCATTTTGTTAATTACTTTTACGTTTTTCTCTCATGTCAGTTGTTTTTAAAACAAAAAATTTTCCCAACCTGTAATATTTTAAAATTAAATCTTTCCCTCTCAAATATAATATGCTTATATTTTTCTTATTTAAATTAATTATGTATATCTTTCTAATTGAAATATTTTTTTTTGCAACACAATACATTTTTATTAATAATTTATTTTATTAATATAAAGGTTGTTGTTGTGATTTCTAAGGATTCAAAATTTCTAATGAGTCTTTATTTTTAGGGTTTAGGATTTACTTACTCATATAAGTTGTTGTATGATTCTAGTACTTTACACATTGATTTATGATGTGTATATTGATGCTTACATTGTTGAAATTTGCAAATTGTTAAATATTGAAATATAACAGATATGTATGTTGTGTAGTGTTGAGGTGATTGTCTTGAGAATACTTAAAACATGTAGTTACGTTATGTTGATTGACTTAGGATTAAGGAAGATGGTTGTTTTAAAAGTTGAATATCAAATTGTGAGGATATAGTGTTATGGAGCTTTACAAGTCCAATTATTGAAAATCCTTATTAAAAAGTTGACTCTTGAAGTGAAGTATTGAGTATTTTCTAATACATTAGTTGATATTGTATGTGAGGCAAGTTGAGCCTTATGTGTATAAAGTGACCAATATAAAACAATATAGGGGTCAAGTCAAGTCATACTGATTATAAAGTGACCAATGTATTGAAAATCCTTATTAAAAAGTTGACTCTTGAAGTGAAGTATTGAGTCTTTTCTAATACATTAGTTGATATTGTATGTGAGGCAAGTTGAGCCTTATGTGTATAAAGTGACCAATATAAAACAATATAGGGGTCAAGTCAAGTCATACTGATTATAAAGTGACCAATATAAATCTATATAGTGACAAGGTCAAGTTTGTACACAAAGTAACCAAACTGAGTAAGGTACAAGGTCGGGCGTCGAAATCTCTAACTAAGTATTGAAAGGGGCATAACATTTGGAAGGTAGTTGGTGAGTTAATTTCATAATATGTTTAGTTACGTACGCTAAGGTTGTGGTAGGCTCACAACCAAGTTGTGTTAACCTTGACAAGAATACTGAACGTTTATAGTTTAATTGGGAAAATCTCAAAACCATGTTGTGTTGTGAAATTTTTATCAAAATATGTTGTTAATTTAGCAAGCTCAAAAAGATCATGATGTTAAGTTGGTTCGGTCAGGTCAAGTCACTTAGATTATTCAACTGTGTTATAAGAGATCTCTTTGTTGAAATGTGTGATAACACATTGTGTTGTTGTGTTAATGAGTTATGAAGTTGATATATATATATTTTGATATGTGAAAATGTTGTCTAAGTTGTTGCATTGTAAACTATATTGTTGATTATTGTGTTAAATAGTTGTAACCTTCACATATTAAGTTTACATGTTGATTGTTGTGAGTTGACATGTTGTAAGTTTAGATGTTGCGTTGTTAAAGTTGAAAACTCTAATGAGTTGTGTTGTGTGGTCTATAAGTTGATGTTGATAGTGTAGTGTATTTTACCTATGCACATGTTATGATATTTTTTATAAGCTTACCCTTACATGTTTACTTGCAGTTGGATATTTTATATAGGAACAGGGAAGGGATAGGCTAGAGGAGGAATACGTGTTGAAAACCATGTTAGAGGATGAGTTGTTTTGGAGCTACAACTTGGTTTAACCAATCTTTTGTAGTGTTGGTTGACTAACAATCTATGTTTATGTTTCCGTGTTAGATTACTATATTTATATACTTGTATAGTTATAGTTATAGTTATAATCCCATTGAGGGATTTATTTTATTATCTTAGTTGATGATGAAAGTTTTACACATATATATTACTGCATGCATATTTAGGTATTGTTTTCATGTTAATTATAGATAGTTAAATTTATGTTTTTCGTTTCTTTAGTTGCCAAGTTATAAAGTATAAGGATTTACGGGATTGTAACATTTTTTCTTTTCTTTTTCTTTTTAAAAAAGAAATATATTAGTACTATACAATGCACAAGATACCTATTAATTAGTTTTCTATTATCCGTGAGTCTCTTTTTCATTGACTGGTTTGGAACCCATTTCTAATCATATACATTAAGATTTGTGTACAATCTTGCGCAAAATGACATTTAAGATACACTTTTTTCTTGGTAAGTTATGTAACAACTCCTATATCCAACACCTTATACTTTACTTACAAAAAAAAATTATATACTTTGTAACCAAACAAAAAAAAAAACTTATACCTTTATATTGTGTTCTTTTTGAATATACCATTACTTAAATGTAACATATTCTAAATTTATAGTTTTAACAAACCATATCAAATTAACAGGTAAAAATCGTGTATTAATTTAATTACTTTAATTTCGTAATTTATTTTTCTTATGTTCAAAACTCTTGTATAATTTTTATTATTATTATAAAAGACGGGATTTTAAGGAAAGCCCACAAACATTTCAAAAATCACTTTAAGGGAAGGAATACCGTAGCCTTCCCCCTAAGGACTGAACAAAAAAAGAAAAAAACTGAGCTTGAGAGAAAAAAAATTCTATCGCTCCATTAGAAAGAAAGTTGATTGATCTAATAATATTTTATCTCTTTAATTTTTTTATTAAATGAAATAAAAACTTCATTATTAATTAACATTAAATATATATCCTGACATTTTTCTCTAAAAAATAATTTTTTTTTTTTTATGTTTAAATTTATTCAGATTAAAAAACTCATACACTATAATAATACACAAAAGGCTAGCTTGTCAATATATAATCAGAGAAGCATATTCTGTCATATATTTCAAAGTTTCAAGGATTTTTTTTTTCTTTCGGAAAGTCATAGCTAAGATGATGGATTTGTGACCCTAGAATACTAATGAAAGCGATGAGCTAACTCCCCACAATGATGGGTTGATATAATTTAGATCTATGGTCAAATCACATTTAGCTTGCAAACCAATATTATGAGATATAATATGTTTCCCCTTTGTATTTAATTTGTTAGTGCCTATAAGAAAAAAAGTACTTAATTCGTTAGTTTTTTTTGCATTCACTTGATGAATTATGTGTAGACACGTTAAGGTGCAAGTATCAAATGATAATCTCTAACCACAATAGAGAATTAATGTTCTTGCGAGTATTTAAAATTAGTTTCTATTTTTTTTAACAATTACAAAAACTTGTTTGATGAGTTTATAAGTTGATTTTGTAATAATCCGTAATGATTTTTACACTTAATAATTTAACTACTTGCAATGAAAAACACAACAACTCTTTAAGGTTAACATATAAATAATTTCTAAAAAATACATGTAATAATATAGATTTATATGTATAAGGATAAAACCAACCTAAAGAATAATTATTCCTCAACAGAATTACAAGCTATCATGTACAAATATATGTATATATAATAATCAAAAAATTGAAAATGTAACTTAGGTTGCCAGTTAAGCAACTCTACAAAATATTTGCAATAATCACAATTTTACTTAAAATATATTTTTTCCATTTTTAATATAGTACAAGTTTAATTAAATTATAATTTTTATGTGAGAAATAAGAAAATACATCATACGTCTATTTACCTTAAATTTATTAATTGCGTTATATATAGTACAGTAAAATAAATTAAAAAAATCCCCAACTAATTAATTATTTAGAGGTATTAATAAATAATTTATCTCATTAAAAGAAACCAAATTCTTCTTACTAGAAGTACTCTAGAATGAGGTGCATGTCCCTTTAATTTATAACCATTAATTTGACATAGAATAATGTTTCAAATCCGAAACCACTTGATATTAGTAGGAAAAAAATGCCTAAATGCATTAATTTTGGCTGGCGGTAAAATCTATAAAATTTTCCTTTTTAACTTATGTGTAACATAAGTGGATGGCAGTAAGAAAAAAGTTTGGCTTTGATACTATAATAATGTGAATCAATCTATCTAAGTCTTTAAATTAAGAATTATATATATATAGCATTGTGATTGTATCACCAGTGCATGTCTAGTATTCAAGCGGTGGAAGAAGTTTGATGGTATGAATTCCTAGTTGAAAATGAATCCAATAACTTAGTTTATGATTTGAATGACCACAACTATGCTTAAAGTTTAGGGTTTACGTGGCTTAATTTGTTCCCCTATAGAAAAAGACACCTAACTGTCTACAAATAATAAAGAGTAAAAGTGGGGAACTCAACCCCACCAATTATTGTTCTAAAATGATTCTCTTGCAGTTGCAGCCACCGAAAATGAAATAGTGGTAATAATTGTCATCAAAAGATAGTGTAAAAGTAAAATAATACTAAATGGTATGAAAATAGTGTTTTTTTGGGGGGTGAGTGTTCTAAATAAGTGCTGATTTGTGAGCCAATCTTCTTAATTGGAGTTGGGCTGCTGGAATTTAGCTCGCGTGAGTTAAGTGGGCAAGAAAGATATTAAATGGGTATAAAAGCTAATAATTGTACTACATTTCTAGCAAAAGAATGAGAGGAATTAAAGTTCAAAATTGATACATCCTCCCAAAAATTTTCACCCAAAAATCTTTTGAATGTTCAAAATTTTAAAATAATAAAATTAAAAAAAATATTTTATTTAAAATATTTTAAAGATGTAAATAATTGAATGATTCGAAGGATGATTCGAAAGTTTCATTCGAAACGTATAGCATTACTTATTAATGTTATGTTTGAATGGAAGTTAACAACGTATTTTTGAAAATTTTAATATACATCTCGAATTTTAAAGTTTAATAATATAAAGAAAGAAGAATTTAGCATTTTAGAAGTAAAAATTATTTAAGTTATCATATTCACAATATAAATTAAATTAAAATAATATTTGATCAGCAAAAATTACTTCTTACAAGTTCACATTAATTTTTAATTATCAACTTTAAATTTTAAGACATTATGTGAAGTATGTCTATAAAAAAAATCATAAACTAAGTTATTGGATTGAATTTAGAAAATTTGAGCTCAATATTAAATAAACTCACTCAAATTTAATTTCTAGTTTAATGCGAGAAAACTCTAATCATACTATAGTCATTTAGTTTGTTTTTAGCAGTATAAAATTTTTCTAACCAAAATTAATCTCTTAATATAAATATTAAATGAATTTAATTCAGTTGATTGAGTAGACTATACGAGTGTTCTTAATATCAAATTTAAATCATATAAATAAAAAAAATCTCCTAATAAATATTGCTAATATACTTATAGTTTATGATAAAATATATTATGTTAATACTAATAATATAGTCTTTTATTTAGTGGTAAGAAGTTAGATAATAAATATAATATTTTAAAATTTAATTTTATTGTCGTTATTTTACATATTAAAAAAATATAGTATGATGTATTAATAGAAGATATTAATTTTATGAACTAAATAAAAAAAATTATGTGTATATAAACTCATGTCCATTTTCTTGTTTGAATGATGTGGTTCTATCCCTTTGTTTTGTTTTTAGATACCATCCAAAATATCTCTTTATTAATGAAGATAATTATTTATATATAAACTTATGTTCATCTTCTTATTTGAATGATGTGGTACTTAATTTTCATCTCAACAATATTATTAGCATAACTATACTAATATTTTATTCTCGTTAGATAAAATTTACATGAATGGAGATAAATTTAGTACGTGGTTCTTAAGTATTGTGCAGAAAAAAAAAAAACAGTGGCCACTACTCACGTACCCTACATCTTCATTAATTCTTTTGTTTGAATCCGGTTTGGATTTTCTCCCACCAGTCCAGCTTTTTTATTTTATTTTTATTTTTTAACCAACTTTTTTTTTCTTACTTTTTTTTTGAGAGAAAATGGATATCTATTCCATTTTCTTACTGAGAACACAGGCAAGGCAACTAATCTAAGAACTTATGAGAAGTGATAACTTCTTTCGGATAGAAAATAACCCAAGCCTGTTTATTGAGTCAATTTTGTTTTTCAAATACGTATAATTTTTGGACAATTAGGTTAAAGTAATTCTCCGTTTAAAGAGAAAACGAAAAATACCGTGCCGCAGAAGCAGAAGAAGAAAAAAAAATGACTTCTGATTTCAAGGCTTTCCTTGATACTGTAGTATAAAGAAATCAAGTGAGGCATATTATAAAAAAAATGGCTACTGATTTCAAGGCTTTCCTTGAGTTTCTGTGCACCAATTAATGATGAGCCTATGATGAATGTGAGTGATGCTCTGCGGTATTAATAATTTCTTACAAACACATACTCGTTCCTTTTTTTACCCCTTTAGGTTGGTTAAACTCCCTGTATATGACATCAATTTACTTAAAACATTGTTCAATCTCACTGAAGGCAATGGTCTCTAAGTATCTGAAAGTTTTACCTTTCTCAAGCATCCTTCATTCTTCAATCCTCCTTTGAAGCATTCCTTTAGTAGTTCACATGAATTATAATTAGAAGCTTATTATATACCAAACAGAACAGTTGTAAAAACATGCTCCCCTACACTCAATTTCCAACTCACACTGTCTTCTCGGTTGAACTTCATTTGGATTCCACTAGTTTGGAATGAGAGCCACCAAATGAGATTCTATATTAAGTGAAACCTATATAAATTTCACCTAGTAGGAAACAAAATGTCAAATAAAGAGTGTAAGACAGTGTATTATTAGCATTTGTTATACCAATATAACTACTTACAGAATTAAGAATTAATCTCCCCCTACCACAGGAGAATCTATTTATCCTCTCGGAACTTGAAGAGTAGATACTAGATACCAAGAAGTTAACATACTAACATGGCTACTTTAGTTTAAGTATATTTCCTTTATATGTTCACATCAATCCTGTTTTTCTAGTTCGCAACCTACCCTCTTAACCATACTAGCAGACATGTCCTTTTTAATATGTAATTTTATGATGCGCCAATTAAAGGGATTGGTTGGGAGATAAGTAGTCACATTTATTGTCATGTTTTAAGTATAACTTGTCAGATTTGTTAGTTACAACGTAATATTTAATTACTCAGAAACTTGTCCAAAGAAATTATGAATGCTGTGATTTATTTTAAATAATATGAACCTTCAATTAATATGTTGTTTCAAACTCTTGGTTTCAGAGATTTTACAAGCATTTTTTTTTTGCATACTTAAGGCAGGAAATAGTGGTACAACTTGTATAATATTTCGTGCATTGCATATCTAAACTTCATTTGTGCTTCTTTTCTTTCACAGGTCCCCTTGGAATCTTGTTGAGAACTTTAGAATCAAATGTGTTGAACAATCTCTTCACGTCTTGGTTTCCTTTGCTTGCTAGATAATTCACCTCATGTTCATACCGTTCATACATGATCGGAAGGGTCACCAAGCAGAGGAACACTGGAAGAAAGACATAGCAGATTAACATATTGATAAGGTTCAATTAGGAAGTTTTATAACTACATGATATTAATAAAATGAAATTGGAATCTCACTGATATATAGGAGATTCAAAGTGGTAAAATAATTCCCAATAGCTGACATGATCCAGAGACCCGAGACTGTCTGAAAATTCAATAACATGATGTGAACTTACAACAAACTAATTAATAAAATGGAATGTCAAGAGATGTGAGAGTAACTTAGAATGGTTTTTCAATACCACAAAGAAGAGTGTGAGGTCTTTCCCAGTTGAAATGTCATAAAATTTCCTCAAGAACGAGTTCAGCTTTTTATAAAAGTATCTAAAGGTGGGTTCTGGGATTTCAAAATCATAGATTTGAGGTAGGCTCCTGCAAAGAAAATGATTAATTTTTCTCCACAAATTATAAAGAAAGTTTTTGAATTAAGAACTGCATAAATTATTGTATATATACAAGTGTAAGGTTACATTACCATGTGATCAGTCCAGCTGCATTATACCATACGAATAAGACGAGCATAATGGCCATGATGATGTAACAAAGTAGAGTAACAAAATGGCATTCGACCACTTCAAAGAGAAACCAGATGATGGAGAACCCAGCTACAATTGCTGCTGCTGATATCTTGTCTTTCCATAGCAATATATCAGCAACTGCAAAATCAAATCAATCATTTCACAAAAAAAATAACTTTAGAAATAAAAAGGTTGATCTACATTTTGGTGTTTGGAATATAAAAGATAAAAAACCGTTTAGTGCATATATTCGCTCTAGAGCAAACCCTCAAAACAATACTTTCGATAAAAGTTAGGAGACTTTCTATCCAATCATTTAAGGTTTTAACTAATGATTCTAACTTCACATCTATCCTAATAATAGGCTTTGTAGAGTTTTCATTTTTTTTTTGACAAAAAATTATATATAATGATGAAAGTTTCTTTTTATTTACTTATTTTGGGGTGAAAATTGAGATGAATTGGATAACATGAATCCTATTCTGAGTGTTTTTTATGAACTAGTGGGAGAAATATTTGAGCATGTGATGTTAAAAATTAGGATTTGTTAATATCAACTATTGGTTGAAAAGTAAGTCAAAGTACAATAGATATGTGTTTTTTTTCCCAACAAAATTTATACTTTAAATACATAAAATCAATCCTAAAGAGTAGCGATGTTGAATTTTTCCTTAAGAAAATTGAGATCCGGTGTTTAACATAACAAATAGAATTTGGAAATCGTAAAGTGATAATAAGAAAGAGGCGGAGTTAGTGTAAACTATCTTACGCTTTCCTCCACCAAGGGCTGCATGAAGTGGTCTTTGACGGTCAAACAAACCTGGTCTCTGTGCATGTTCACGGGAACGGATTACAACTATTGGCATGGTTAATTACCAATTGAATGATTGAAAATTGTCTTTTTTATTTGTTTGTTGATTCTCCTAAACCAAGTTCAATTCTTCGCACTGTTGTGATTCATGCGTCGTGGGGGGTGCCAACATATATGCAATGTTGGAAAGGAAATTATGGTTCTAAGCTTTGTAACCAAGAAATTTAATCAACTCATTCCATGGAGGAAAGGTATGGCTTTGGCATGGTTTTCAAGTTTTATTTCCTCGTGACCACACATGATTAAGATACATTGTTAGCGTCTCACGTTTACCCCTCATCCATGTCTAATGCTGTTATTTATTTATTTATTATTATTTATTTAACTAACTAGATCGAGGTCTACCTTTCGTGGGAATCTTGTCTAAACCTGAGAAACATGGAGACTTGTGATGTTTGCGCTCGAAGCAAATATAGTTCACATATATGACATGCACAAGACAAAATTTACGATTTCCAAGTTTTTTTTTTTCTCTTTTCAATACAACTTTATTTACCATTCTGCAATTTATATCGATAATAAACCTAGATGTCTTTTTCAATGAAAACAACTTTCTTATTTTTTAGTAAAAAATGTTTCCAAAAACATATAAATAATGTAATAAAGTTATTAAAAAAATTATATGAATTTATTATAAGTTAATTTTCATGTCGGACCATGTATTAGTTTAAACTGTTATTAACTTCTTTTTTTGTTTCATCTATAACTAATTTTCACCTAACAACCTAATTGACTACTTTCAATAGGATTATTAATTTGTGTGCTATAGTAGCCCATTGTCATACATTCTATAATGCTTTTTTAATTAAATTTTCAAATTATATTTACACTTCTTAGTTCTTATTGAAAAATACATTTTTTTCCCTTTTTTCAATAAAAATTCTTAAATACTTTTCTTAATTTATTATTATTTTTCCTTTTAAATAATGTCTCTTCTGTATATTTTATAAACGAACCTTTTTTTTTCTTTCTGAAAATCTATCTCATAAATGTGATTTATATTATTTTTATATAAAATATATTTTTGTAATATGTGCCAAGGAGAGTACGTGTACTTATTATTCAAGGAAGCGTGTATATCAAAGATACAAACATACATGCATACACATACATATATATAAGGAGGGTTATATTTACTTCAGAAGTAAGTCTAGATAAATTTATTTCGTTCAATAACTTATATTTTACATCAAATTCCAATGATTTAATCATTGAAATTAAAGTTCTTAATGCATAAATCAAGTTTGTAAATTTTAAAAAAATTTAAAAATTATTTGATACTTCTTTTCATTAATTCAAATGGATGGATAATCATAAAATCATTTTATACATTGATTTGAATTAATGAAACAAAGTATTAAATAGTTTTAAAATTTTTTAAAATTTTCATATTTGATTTATGCATTAAGAACTTTAAATTCAATTGTTGGATAGTTAAAATTTGATGTAAAACATGAATTTTTGAACGGAGTAAGTCTAAATAGACTTATTTTTAAAATAAACAGATTCCTTATATATATACATATATATACACTTTATTTTAAGACCTATGAATTCAACCCACGTCTTATGGCAATGTTACATGTAGAATGAAAATAGAGACCTTGTCCATGCAAGTTTTACTTTGATAATTCTGCATATTAAGTTGCATTGTGAAACATTTTTATTTTTAAGTTTAGAATTTAAGATTTAAAATTTAATTACTAACAAACAGAAATCAAATGAATAATACTTGCTAGAAGAATCAACAAGCAATCGAAAAAATAATAAAGAAAGGGAAGAATATATATATATATATATATATATATATATTTATTTATTTATTTATTTATTTATTTGTCTCCTTGAAAGATGTAATTCAAAGAATAAAATACAATAAAAATTATTAATTAAAAGATAATAATAAATTTTAACTTTGTAATAAAATCAAATACATATATATAATAAAATTTAAAATTAATTATAATGTCTATATTTAATTTTTTAATTAACAATTAATTATTATTACACTTTATTCTTTAAAGTGAAGTTTCATCACTTTAGAATAGTCAATTTTTCTTCTTCTTTATATATATATATATATATATATATATATATATTTATTGTTTACATCTATAATAAATTTAGAATTATTTTTTAAGAAAAGAAGATATATATATGTTACGTAGAAGAACTTATGAAATTTTTATTCATGACGTTTGTATATAAAATTAAAGTGTAACACAAATGTCCATTATTGATCACATCTTAATCTTAAAATAATTTGATAATTAACATCTTTAAATTATCAACAATAAAAATAATATTTTAATCTTTATTTAAACAATATGTTAAAAATCATATCATTCATTTTAAAATGAGTATTTAGACATATTTTCAACACTTTTTTGGCTTAATACTATGGACACTTAATTTGAATTCCAAATTTCAAAGTTGTTTTTTCTTCTTTTTTATTTTGCTTATAATTTTCAAAATCACCTTCTAGGAGTAAGATTATCTCTACGTTTGACTTGAATTTATTTTTTATTGCATTTATTCTTTTTTGTTAGTTGAACCTTCTTTTAATTTAACGGGCTACATGGTAACAACATTATCTCTTTGATAAACGTCGGAAATTGATTCTTCATTCTCTTCTCTAATATTAAGCTTCTTCAAAACACGTATATTATTTTTACGCCCTTCTTTTGATCACAATACTTTTTTGTGCTCTTTATTTATTGTCTGCTCTTCTCTCATCAAATTTAAAATGGATCTCTTAATTTTTAATTGAACTTTGATCGCTTTTATATTTTTTATTCTACCTCATAAATTTTAAGTTCAAACAACACTTTATGTTCTTTCTCCGACAACTAAACAACACTGAAAAAACTTAACACAAATTAACGAAAATATTAAAATCTATTGATTTTGTTTTATTATTAGTTTCATAACATTTACATCTGAAATATTTTCATTGAAATATTTGTATAATTATATATAGTATACTATTAAACAACCTAAAAAAAAAAAAAATTGGCCCATTTCACTTACCATCCTAAACTAAAGAAAGTATAGTGTAAAGGGAAAGGAAAATTGTCCGTAAAGGCATGGAGTTTTGATTTTTTACTTTTGTTTTTTCTTTGTCCTTGGACAAAACAGTAAACATAATGATAAAGAAAACTCAAATGTTGACCTTGACCATCCATCACATCGCCGAAAGTCATTCGGCCTTCAGCGTGACATACTACAGAATGTCTCTTCAAAAAGTAATGCAACATTACAAATTATTCCCTGCAAACACTGTATATCCATTGACGCGGTTGAGTTTTAAAAATTCAATGAAAATGTTTATCAACAACCAAATTATTCGAGAAAGTTGGTTATAAAAACATTATGTTTAAAATAATTTTGGAGTAACTTGATTGATTCTTCATTTTTACGTAAATTTATCTTCTTAATTTCTGTTAACAACAAAAAAATAAACAAATTTTATCAAAATAAAAAATAAAAAATGGCTATTTGATACGTTATGAGACGTTATATCATGTCATTCGCTTTCTGTGGTACTAAGCGCCACCTAATTTCTTAATTTATTTCACGTTCATTAATTTATCTTAATAAATTTTATATTTCATTAAAATCAATATTATATTTATAGTCCTCGACAGTCAAAATTATGATGAATATATATTTATTTTTTTATGAGTATGAATTACAAAAAAAAAATAAAACTAAGTAAAAAAACAAAAATTACAATATCAAATGTAATATTCTTATAATATCATATACTAATAGAGAAGTTAGTTGAGATATATACTAGCTTCAATTTGGAAAGGAACTTCATGACTAGCAGTAGCACCATTAATTTTATTTTTTTAAAAAAATTAAGACACGGTCTGTATATAAAAGAATATGGTGGCTTCTTTTTCTCTCCTTTTTTTTTCTTCAATTATTTATGTTTCTATAAAATAGGCTCTCGCGAACTTGTGGGGTTGGTAAAACATCATTAGCATGTCTTTGATTAACGAGCAGTTTTAACCTAAATCCTCTAGTCAAAATGTAAACACTCTCCCTAGTTACCCGTCAAAAAATGAATGTTAATGTAATTCATTGTCTGATATTTAGCCATGCGATTCATTAATTGTGCGATAATTATTTGATTGAGTTTCGACAGAGTTTCGTATTTCTAACATGACCATTGATATTATAAAAGTCGTATAATAATTTGTTTATTTTTTGTACATTTAATAATTATACAAAAAAATTGCAAATGGTTAGGGAGACACGTTTCTTTGTAATGATGGTGGCAAGGGTTATATATAAGCCCCCTAGCAATAGCATGACCTTGGTCCAATGAGTAATCTGTTAGCAATGAATAGACAATAAAGCAAAGGGGGTCCTCCGCAAATTCATGATAATACCTAAATACGGGTCTCCAACTTTAGCACGTAACACGAGTCATCATCCTTGTCCTAAGGTCAGGTTTTGGATGTTGCATTGGATCATGTCCCATGCCGCACTATAAATAGTGAAGAGAGCCACACCCTTATGCATCCCTCTGTCTTAGTGTCTCTTTGAAAATGAAGATCTCATATGCAACATTTTGCATTATGCTTAGTTTAGTCCTACTATATGAGACAAAGGGTTCAGTGGCAGCAGTGACGTGTAACGCGTTGCAGCTGAGTGCATGTGCCAACGCCATGACATCCTCAAGTCCTCCTTCAGCGGTTTGTTGTAGCAAACTGAAGGAACAAAGGCCTTGCCTTTGCCAGTATTTGAAAAACCCCAACCTCAAGAAGCTTGTTAACTCTCCCAATGCTAGGAAGGTTGCTACCACTTGTGGTTCCCCATTCCCCACTTGCTAGCCTTAAACTATTACCTTCATATATATATGAGTATCTTATGTATGTGTTTTTCTATGTAATCTACTCTGTTTTGTTTCAAGTGGGACAGGTCCTCTGCTTGTCTCTCTGTTTGGTGTGGTCGTGCTACAACATTGTGTCCCTTGTCAGTTGTTGGAGAATTTCATCTAGTACCACTTTGCATCTACTAATGAATGTAGTTTGCTGATTATGAGCACGCAGCTTTTATTTGCCCATCGTACAAATAATTTCTCATCACTTGTCACCACTCTTTCTGTGAGGTTAAATTATAATTATATCTCTTTACGTTACTAGATATGAGACAATCATTTCATTTCCTGCTCAACTAACAAGTACTAAAGCAAAGCTGTTCCTTCTTCAATATGTTAATTGCATGGAACTGATTCTGTCAACTCAACTTTTCAGTTTTCACGCTTGAATGAAAATTGTCGGCACAGATTTTGAATGTGACTATGTGAGCTTTAAATTTAATATAAAAAAAATTATAAGTCGCATAATTTTAAAAAAAAAAGTTTACTAGTGTTTTTGTCTTCGAATTAGTGACCACTAAATTAGGAAAAATGAATAAGTAATCAAGAATCAGTGATTTCACTTTTCTCTTATTTGCGATCTTTTGAATTAGTGACCACTAAATTGAGAAAAATGAATAAGTAATCAATAATCAGTGATTTCACTTTTCTCCTATTTGCGGTCTTTGGTGTTTGAGAGTAAATTTAAATAAACAAAGATTAGAATAAATTTAGATCAATTACATTGCATTAAATTTAGATAAATATTATCCTCATCTTTTTTCCCCCTCCACCACCGCATTGCATTTTGTACCTCTTAATTATACGAGATAAAAGTTCAAATAATAATTATGATTATAATATAACAATAAGTTCCACAAATATAATTTTTAAATAAAACTTAAGATTTCTCTTTGCTAAAACAACTGATTTAAATTTATCTTCTTTATCTTTGTAGACTTTTTTGTTTGAAGGGAAAAGAAAAAGAATATAATGAGAGTGAATGGGCATATTTTTTATTTTTATTTTATGCCTTTTTTATAAGATAAAAGAAATTATATTGTTAGTGTAGAACTAAACAATGAACCATGGGTATGCTCGCGTTTTTAAAATAAAATCATATTTTTTTGTTATAAGTAGATTAAATAGAAAAAAGTCTTAATATTCTTAAATTTTAAAAACAAATAACTTTAAAAAAAAATACCAAGCTATGGAAGTTTTCATGTTAATTGTTTTAAAATTCTTATAAAGAAAACTTCTATGGTTTAATCTTTTCTTTTTATTTGTTTTTAAATTCTAAAATGAAAAGACAACCAAAAAACACCATAGAAGTTTTCTTCTCCTTCAAAGCTTATCCAAAGTTATCCTAAAATGTCCATGGAATAGTTTTCCTACAAAACCCAACAGAGCAATCAATCCGTCTGTATCTACCCATATCTATGCCCAGATATCAAGCCGAAGACATTGTGTGTCGCCTTCTCTCACCTCCCTTCTTTCACTCTCAACCATCAGAAAACATATTGGATTTAAATATACCAACATATCATAATCATTATAATAATACAATACCAAAATATCTAGATATTTAAAAAATTTGCTCCGACATATCAGATTTCAACCCATCTATTAGCTATTTGATGCAAGCCAATTAACACTAAATTCAAAATATCAAGATAGCGCAACCTTACTCTTATAACAATTTTTTCCAACAATTTCTTCATATTCATTTTCTCTCTCTATCACTTATCCCACATCAAGATATTACAAATAAAAAATATATATATACATAAATATCACTACCACACAACAGGAAAATGAGAACCTAGTTATTCGGCCCTTCTTGTTTCAAATCTCCGGTAAAAGGCTTTGTAAGAAATCTATAGTTAGTAAGGACATCTCCAGTGGCAGCTCTTATGAGATTCTCAAGTTTAAAAACCAGTTCTTACTCTTGATCACCATCGGAGGAAGCTAACATGATTTTCAACTGTAAGCTGATTCTTATATAAACAACTGGTTCTTATGATTAAAATAAGATTTTATGAGATAATAAGTGAGACCCATCTTAAGTTCTTAGACAATAACATAATTCAATTTAATGTGATATAACAGGAGCACTAAAAATAAGGACCTTTACTTCAAGAAAATCATTGGAGATGCTATATAGCTATGCAAGTGAGACACTAAAGAAGCAAGTAGCTGTAGGAGGCCAAAAGTTCAATAATCAGCTAGTTTCAAAACTTTCAAACTAGAGATGGGAATAATATTAAACCACCACCATACTACTTATCTATATATTTGAAGCATTCTCCTGTTACAGCATAAACACTATATCTTGACCCATTAATATACGAACAAGGTTTTGAAAACATTGCCCCTCCCTGAGCATGAACATCCATTATCCAAGAGCAAAAGAAGGACCACCAAAATTGAGTAAAATTGTCGAATCCGTTCAAAGCAAGAAATCATGATCAGGCCTTATTATCAGAGTCAGCACCTTGGTGGTGGTGGTGGTGGTGCTGCGTGGCCAATCCAAGGCCTTCGTTGTGGTGCTTCTCCCAGAAACCAGTGTCAGCCTTGGAGTGTGCCCAATAGTACAAAATGGAGGCCAACATAGACAACAATGTTAAGGCAGCTCCAGCAGCAAACACACCTTTGCGTAGGGTAGCACAAGACAAATCCTTCGCCCCGAAGTACCCTCTGTACTTTGTGTGGTATGCATTCCTCGCCGACCCTGCTAACAAGCACGCCTCTGCCCCCAAAAAACTAACCCTGATTCCGCAGTAGTAATAACAAATAACAAATTAATCAAAACATTTTTAAATATCATCCAATTTTTTCAATTCACCACTATGCAGCTGAAGTGAAACTCCATTTAGCTCAAAATTGTGTTTAATTTTTGGTTACTAAAACAATCAGTAGATGAATTGATAGGGATTTAACGAATTAAAGGTGAAATTAGTATTGTGCGTGGTTAATTGAGTGTTACGTACCATGAGAGGATGAAGGAGACGACGGCGCAGGTGGCGGAGCCACCGGAGACGAGGCCTTTGCCGCAGCAAAGGCATCGGGTGACGGCGTTAAGAACGGCGTGGCTGAGGAGCAGGAGGGCGAGGGCGGCGAGGCCGTAGACGGTGGAGGCGTCGGTGGTGTAAACGCAGAAAGTTCGGTCGTCGTACTCGTCAGGGACCACCTTGGCCTGAAAACGGAAAAGGAATCAGATTTGGGAAACGAAAGCGAGAGGAGAGGGGTAGGGTTACCTGGCTACGACGTCGTTCGGCACCGACGGCGAAGACGAAGGCTATGAGATGCAGAGCGATGATGAGGACTAAAATGGTTACTGAAACTGCCATGATTCTCTTTCTCTCTCTCTCTCTCACTCTCTCACTTCACTGCTTTTATTTTTGGTTTTGTTTTCATTTTTCATGTCTTTAGACTTTAGCATCTTCACACTCACTTTAGCTCCTCCTTTTAGTCAACCTAATTCTTCCTTTTCCTTTTATTCTTACTTCTTAACTTCAAACTCCTCTTTTCTGAACACATTTTTTTTCCAATTTTTTTTTTTTTTTTTTTTTTTTTATCGATCATCATCAAACTAACATTTTATAATTTGAGAATTTCTACGGTACCCTCCGTAAAAGAAGGATACCGGTACTGTCGATGATGTGTGATCCAAATCACTTATAATTTTATAATTATTTACAATTTAATATCCACGTCAATTATAATGAAATTCACGTTTTTTAATATTTTTTCAGAGTGTTTGCTTCGTGTTTCTTCCTCTTTTTTTTTTTTTCGAAATGTTTGTTTCGTGTTTCTTTCTCTCAGCGGTAATGGTCCCCAATAGGGTTATCACAGGGCTTGGGAGGGGAACCAGTGAGGAGCAAGATGTGGGGTTTACCTCTCACGAAATTAGGGTATTCGGGGTTTTGGAGGAGCCAAGCCTTGCGTTCTTCGTCCCAATTGCGGATCTTGGGGCCCAGGCTGTAGGTCACGTTAGGGTTCAAGGGGGCTTGCTCGTCGGGGTCGTTGGGGTCGGCGTCGGAGCGGATCTCGGCCAGGATGCGGTTGGTCTCCTCCACGAGATTCTGGTTGATGGCGTCGGCGTCGGAGGAGCCGAGGTTGACGCCGATGGTGCCGCGGAGGACGAGGATGTCGTCAGAGACAAAGGTAACCTTGGAGGAGTCATGGTCGACGGTGGAGAGGAGGGAATAGTGGAGGGCGGAGGAGGAGGGGAGGGAGGAGTGGTAAATGGCTGTGGCGAGGGAGTTCAAGAAGTAGGGAGAGGGGTTGAGGCGGAGGGGAGGGGAGGGGAGTGGGAGACGGAGGGGCAAGGGAGAGGTGGGAGACGGAGGGAGGGGAGAGGAGATCGTATAATTATAAAAATATTAATAAAACCTTAAAAATAAATAATGTAAAAATTTAAATATAAAATAATTTTTATTTAAAAGGTTGACATGACATTTGACATGATATTTAGATGATGTGTACATATACACATTAGCTACAGTACCAAAATCCCTCATTTATCAGGAGTACAGTAGCAACTCCCTTATAATTTTATATAAAATATATGAACAATGGTTCATTTTTATAACTTTTGTCTAATTACTTTAAAATGATTGAGAAAAATAAGATAATATTTTCATAATTATTAATAAAAAAATGTTATGTGAACCAAATTCATCCATATATTTTTATTATTTATTTGTTAGTAAGAATTGAACTCTTTTAAATAAGCATATATAAAATATTAGTATTATTATAGTTAGAGTAGAACTAGGTTTAGATAGAGGTGTGCAAAAAATTCAAATTGATCCGAAACGATCCATAATCGATTCGATCCATATTGAATATTTGATTTATTTTGAAAAAAAATCCGAACGAACCACTTTATAAAATCGGTTCAGTTATCCGATCCATTTTTACAAAGTGGATCGGTTCGATTCGGTTTGGTTTTCTAAAAATACCGATCCATATATGAGTAAAAATGTGGATAACTGCACCGCACCGAACCGATCTAATTTTAAAAAAATCGATCCATATTTTAAAAATACCAAATCGATCCACTTTATAAAAAATGAATCAATTAACCTATCCATTTATATAAAACGGTTCGGGTTAGTTTGGATCGATTTTTTTAAAAAACTAACCTATGAACACTCTTAGGTTTAGATATTTAAGTAAGGTTTAGCATGAAATAAAAAAATATACCTTACTAAAAGTTATTAAACAATTTTTTTTTATAATTATTAATAAAATCAATGAATATTTTTGTATTTACAGTGTATCCTAACCAGAGTAAAATGAAAAATAAATACTAATGGGATTGAAAAGATGGTAACTTTTGTCTGCTTAGACTACTGGGGCGTTGGAGTTGAGTTTGGAATTAGTATTTGTGGATTTTGATACTCTGCAGTTACGAGTAAAACTGCATGAATCAAGGCCGTTCATATTTTTTTTTATTACATCATGAATTAGAATTTAAAATTAATCATGAAATTCAATGGTGAGATTTACAACTATACCTTATGCAATTTCTCTTGCAACTGTAGATGATCAGGATCCTGTATTTGTGGACACTAGTGTTAAAAGTTTGTTTTGGCCAGAGTCATTGTTTAAAGAGAGAAAAATGAGATAATATAATTTGGACAAAATTTTCTTTTAGTTCTTAAAATGATTGGCGTTATTCTTTAATTGAAGTTATACTTTTATTTTAATAATATGCACTTATATTTAATACAGATATTATTAATATATATTTACATATATTAATAAGATAAAATTTCAGTTGTACACAGCAATCAAAGTTATTGTAGTAAATTCTGGTCCATAGCGTAAAAAAATGATGGGTTTTGGATGCAGTGTGTGAAAGTGTTGAGTTTGAGCAAATCAAAACGACAAAAGATGTGATGATTTAGGTGAGTGATTGAGTGTAGGTGCGACCCAAACCAAACGGTGGTGGTCGTGGGACCCACCTAGATAATTCATTATTCAAGCGATTTTGGTGTGGGGCCAATTACTTACTGCAATCGATAACTGCGAGTCAAAACAAAAATAGCTGGAACACGGTTGTCTGGTCGGAGCGCCGCTATCCTTCACTGTCGCTCGATTCAAGGTTGCCCTGTTTTTGCTAACATTTTCAATAACAGACATCTATTGTTTTTGTAATATTTATTGTAATCTTTTCGAATTTTTTACATAAATAATATTTTTTTTTAAATTACAAAAATAATATATGTGCAACTTTATTTACCCAATTAGAACCAATCACTGTTCATGCTCAGAATTCGGTTCCCGGAGAACCGAATTCAGAGTTATTTTAAGTTTTTTTTTTCGGGGTTTGTGGCCCATTTTGGGCAAATGCTGGAAGTGGAACGGGCCGTTCCGGAAGCAGAACGGCCCGTTCTGCTTAAACACATAGAGTGTTTTTTTTTTAAATTAGAACGGGTCATTCCAATTTAAAAAAAAAAACACTCTATGTGTTTAAGCAGAACGGGCCGTTCTGCTTCTGGAACGGCCCGTTCCACTTCCGAGACTTGCACAGACTGGGCCACAAACGCAAAAAAAAGTAATAATTTAAAAACAATTTAGAATTTAGTTCCCCGGGAACCGAATTGTGATCACAAAAAAAAAAATTGGAGCTCAGAATTCGGTTCTTGGGGAACCGAACTGAGCATGAACAATGATTGATTCTAGTTGGGTAAATAAAGTTGCACGGATGTTATTTTGGTAAAAAAAAATTTAAAAAAAATTATTTACGTAAAAAAATTCAATCTTTTCTTCGTACAGTTACAGTGTAATACTTTTTTTAAATAATTAACAAATTAATACAATATTTAAAAATATTATAATGTGTTATAGAGTAAAAAATATTATGATTTTTTAAATAATTAAAAGTAATTAGTATTGGAGTAGGAAAAAAATGCATATACTACTGTAAAAATGTATATACAATTTCATAAAACTTCAAAAAATATCTATATAATTTACTTTGATATGTTAAGTTTGCGGATAAGTAATTTAAAAGGTAACATTAATTAAGAAATTAATAAAAAAATTTGTATATATTATTAATATAAAAATTTATATAATGTTTTTTTGTATATAAAAATGGTATAATGGGAATGATACTCTCAATATTATAGAACAAGAAATTAATAACATGTTGGATATTTTAGATCAAACACTATTGTCTAGTTAGTGAATAGTCAAACGTTAGTAATATTAAGTTTAACTTAGGATGTTATTACTGAATTGATGGTCAATAGAAAAATTTCACTTCTACATCAAGAAATCTTAAGTAAGTGTGTCTATTGTAACAACCAGACAAGTCTTTACATTTTACATATAATAATTTTAGCAATGAAAAACATAAATCTAGCTAAACTAAAATTATTATGCAAATAATTCTTAAATATACATACAACAATATATATATATATATATATATATATATATATATATATATATATATATGTATGTATGTATGTATGTGTGTAGAGGAATAACAACTAAAATCATAAATATAAGCCCCTTAGTTGGTTCTCCTCAAATGTTGTACACACAGATAGACATCTATCTAACTATAAACATAAATCCTAAGTTATTGACCAATAAACTACTATACACAAATGTCTTAGGACAAATCCAAACAAAACACTATCATCTCCAAGATGACCCTCAAAACTCAACTCATCCTCCCACCTTATTTTGCCTTGTTCCCATAGAATATGATCAACATAGTTCAACAACAAGGAAATGCTAGAGTAAGCTTGTAATCAAAAGAAACAACATAGTATAGAAGCAATAAACTAACTATACGAACAAATCAATCAACACCACACAATATTAGCCCAAGGCCTAGTTTAACTACACAAAAGAACACATCATCAACTCAACTTGTATCACCAATAAACAACTTACTATCATGTCAACTTAGCAACTATTCAACACATCAACACAATATAGAAACAACACAACAATTTACAACTAAACACAACTTAGCAACACAACTATACAATGCGTTGTCACACATTTCAACTAAAAAAATCTCTTACAACGAGATGAATAGTCTAAGTGACTTAACTCTACTAAACCAACTTAACCTCATGATCTTTTTAGTCTTACTACATCAACAACAAATTTAAATATCAATCAACAACACAACGTGATTTTTTAAATTTTGTCACTTAGATTAGAAAAGTCCAATATTCCTATTAAGAATAAAACAATTTATGTGTGAGTCTATCACGACCTTAACATGTATAACTAAACCTATATATATGGAATTAGCTCATCAACTGCCTTCCAAATATTGTGCATATTTCTAGTAGTTAATTAGAAATTTTAGCCCTCAACCTTGTATCTTACTCGATTGGTCACTTCTAAATTAGTATGGCTTGATCTAGCCCTCATACAATATTAAATAAAGACCTATAGGATATTCATCGCACCACTTTAAGAGACAACTATACTCAATAAAGGTTTTTTAATAATTGGATTCTTAAAGCACCACAACACATATCTTCACTACGGGATATTCATCTTTCAAAATAACATCTTTCCTCTAGTTCTAAGTCAACAACACAACACAAATGCATGCATTAACCGTTCACAACATGTAACACTATACCTAGGTGAGTTGGGTGAGTTTTGAGAGTCTTGGAACAGAGGTTCAGTTGATCTTAGGTAGAATGATATATATAATGTTTCTCCTAAGATTTAAGCCTCATAAGCTCAACTTTTCAAAGACCTCAGAGAGAGTAGAGTGAGAAGTTCTGGAATTTTGAATGTTCTACCTTGATTCTTCTAAGTTCCCCCTAAAGGTAAAAAGCTCCTTATCTCAATGGTATTGGATGCGAGGTATGTTGCATCGAGTGCAAGATGCTTGAATGATATGTTGATGTTTTGGTGAACTTATATGATGAACATGAGTAGATTGTTTTATTGTATTGCATGTTTTATGGTGTATGATGATTGTTCTATATATGTTGATTGGATATGAAATATATAGGTGATTGTATGGTGTTGGATGATGGTGAGCATATGTATGTATATAATAATATTTTCAAATTTAAAAATGGTTTAACTATTTTAAATAAAATTTTATAAAAATGTTTATTATATAAAATTTACTATCAAAATTTTTATAATAAATTTATAAATATACATTTAATAATATTAAAAACATCGTATCATTTATCTATAACAAATAAATATATAGGTATAAATATAACTAACATTATATATTAAGTCTCATAAGATATATATATATATATATATATATATATATATATATATATATATATATATATATATATAAGATAGTTATCAATATTTGATCACAATAAATATTAACTTTATTTGATAATCAAAATTTAATTATAATCGTTAAATAATATATTAAATATTTTGTCATTTTATATAAAGGAAGCTTGTTTATCTTTTTCTTTCAATCTTATTTTAAAAGAAACATTGACTCATATGGACCATACTTTATTTTAGAAGTGTAAACGGGTACAAATAATTTGCGAATGTGAATTGACTCAAATTGATCTAGTAAGTTTAGATTGAACTTTTTAGTATTCAAGTTAGACCTAATCAAATTGATCTAGTAAATTAGATTGAACTTTTTATTACACAAGTTGGGTAATGTGTTTTATGTTTTTAGTATTTTGGATGATCATTTGGTAAGGACAATACTCTTTATCATTCTTAATTAGCAACAGATCTTGTGTTTTTTGGTTGATAACATTATAATAATATAACATATTTATTTTAAATTATTAATGTTAATTGTTTGAGCCGATAACATTATAACAAATCAACAAACTTATTTTAGAATTTAATTAGTATCATTATACTTTATTAATTAGTAATATTACATTCAAAACAAGATATAAAATACATCTATTATGAAATATTTAAACTTTTACAAAAATAAATAAATTTAATCATGTTTAACTCAATTCACCTAATTCAATCCAATCACTTCGAATTGGATGGATTGAATTATATATATATGAGGAGGGTTCAAACGACACCGGTGTAACTTTAACTAAGTGTTACACCGCTCAATAACTTTATATTAAATGTGAATTTTGAAAATCCAACCGTTAGATTGAAAGTTCATATCTCTTAGATCATATATATCAAATTTTATATTAATCTAAGATGATTTGATACTTCATTCTCATAAAACAAAATTGACGTAATATATACATTTTAAAATATACTAAAATATGAACACTTTGATTACCTTCAAGTTGTTGTTCAATTTTAACAAAATTTGACATATATGATCTAAAATATGAACTTTCAATCTAACGGTTGGATTTTCAAAATTCACATTTAATATAAAGTTATTGAGCGGTGTAACACTTGGTAAAAGTTATACCAGTGTCGTTTGAACCCTCCTCTATATATATATATATATATATATATAACTTAATTTAATTTGTTAAATTTTGATTGAATCGAATAATAGATTCATCTAAATCCAATCTAATCTGACGTGCTTACACTTTCAAAGCTCATCATCATTTTCTTATATTGATTTTTATCATGTTCGATGGAAAATAACATAAATATATTTATACTAATATAAAGAGAAGATATCATTTTTCTTAACCACCTTGATCTTTACATTTTATTGATTATTATCTTTTTTTATTTTAAATTTTTTTAAAAAATAATATTTCTTTATTAAATTTAAAATTTTGAAATTAATAAACTAATCATAACACTAATTAAGCCAACATATTTTTATTTTATCTTTAATATAAATTATCTCTATCCACTAATGTCTATAAAGAATGAAATGTATGGATAACTAATTCTTTAGCAACAAAATTTATTTATAATTATTTTCACAGATTAGGTAAAATCTTTTTCAATTAGGTATAACCGAATTAGTTTTATTGAGTAGGTAAAATCTTTTTCAATTAGTTATAACAGAATTATTTTTTTATAGATAACATACAGTAAATAAAATTTTAATTTTAAATAAAATGACGGTATTTTTATTTTAAATTTAAAAAATAATTAAAGACGGTTGTGTGGCTATATAATAAGCCATTCGTGGTGGTTATATAAGCATGTTTTTGTTGTCTTTCTGTTTGTCGTTCTCAGAACTGAATCAGCATAATTGATAGGTAAATTTTGTTTTTGTATTTATTCCTTTCACGCTAAAAAAATTTCCTGAGAAAGTCATGGAAGTCAATTTATTTTTTGTTTTTACAAGAACATAAAGAAAGCAAAAGCAAGAGAAAGAAAAAAGGAAGACAACTGCACCAATTACGTGCGCAGTGATTGCGTTTCTAAACTATTATTTAGAAACAAAGGCAGCAAATCATCCGGTGGCGCATCAACCCAAACCAACTACGAGTCTATGGATGACCAGTGGTGAAAAAAACTGTCTAAATAATTGATTGTTTTTGTTCTTTAAAATGGGTTCTATAACTGATATTCTTTTTCCCATTGACGTTGGAATACCGTGATTTAAATATGCACTTAGGGAAGGATTGTGACCGTGATTTCATGGACTCAATTCAAGTGGTGATTACGGTGGCTGATATTACAATGTAGAAATCGGTCCAAGATTGAAAGATGTTGGATTCTTGATTATCTTTACATGCTCGTCGGAGGTAGGATGATTTTGATTTGATTAATTATTTTTGCCGTAGTGCGCTGGTTTTGCTTTAAAACAAAGTTCAAGAAAAAATAAGATAGTGTATTAAATTAAATAAGTTTCCTTAAATGAATAAATTTCATAAATTTGAGATTGTTGCGTTAGGATGTTAGCATTAAACCATAAGCTTGTTTGTCATATGTTACTATGTAAAAGTAAAACAACAACTAAGCCTTTTCCCACTGTATATGACGCCATAAATTTCTGTCCTGTAGTATGTTAGTTACTACATGTATCAATGCATCATAAGTATGGAATGGAGACATCAACGTGCATCCTAAAATACACTTATTGAATACCATTAATGTTATTTTATAACTTTTCCTTATGCTATGTTATTTTAAAATCTCTCCTCATGCAACGAATAGGATGTATACTCATGTCTATATTCCAAATTTGGATTCACAAGCTTCTTTAGTTTACAATCATGAGTTTATTGCTTATGTCTTGATATGTTGTGCATTATTTTATTGCTTTCAGTGATTTTAGCAAATTTATTTGACCAGACACATTTTTCAGAAGTTTGTAAAATGTGTTTGTCTTGTTTAAAATTATATTTCGTTTTAGATTAGTTAGGATTCTTTATTATTCTACTACAAAGATATGTGTTCTTTTAACATGGGAACATGTTTCTATTTAATAATGATAATTCTAGTGAGATGCTGCACAGGATAACTATAGTCTATTTTCTACTTTGCATTAGTTGCTTTATTGAGACATGTTTCCTCAAGTTCACAAAGAGTGTAGGCCTCCTACTTTGCCTTCATATCCTGTTGAGATGGATAGCGTCCATAAAATGCCTTTACTTGTTGTTTGTCATGCTTCATACAAGTTCAAAAGGATCTGTGTGGAGTCCTAATGGTGGATATGAACACAATTAGCTCTCTTTTGCAAGCTGCTGACAACTGGTTATGACCACTTCAAGTCAGCCACCCAGATTTCTTGTTTTTCAGCCGTCGATAATGACAAGGTGACAGTAATATATTTATACTTTCTCCGTTTAATAAACCTTACTATTTTCCACTCCCTCTTTTGCTTCATTTCTTAGATCTCATAGTGATGAAGTTGGAGTTAGTCACCTATTAATATTTGACAAAGGAAAAAAGGAAAAATGAAAAAAAAAAAAAAAAGATTTCAAACACTGTCCTTAGTAATTCTCTACGTTGTTTCCTTTCGTAATAAGTGAAAGAATCAGAAATGTGATGGTAATAAAGCAATGATGCTTTGGACAAGCGACATTGTTGAGGCTACTTATAGCGTGTTTGATTCCGTGTTCTCAACACGAATTTTTACGTTGAGATAGAAGGAAATAGTTCTAACTTCCACGTTTTTAATAATAAATGACGTGATTTTTATCATTCGGACGCGTTTCCAAACACCCACTTAATAATATGTTCATGATGTACATATTAACAAGTAGCTTCTCAAATGATGTACATATTAACAAGTAGCTTCTCAAGTGCTGATTGATATATACTCAATCACGGTGAAACTTGGATAAAAAAATTTGAGAGGATCAAATTAATTTTTTATATATAAAAATTAAATTTTTTATTAATTAAAAATAATATAATTTTTCATTTTTTATTTATTTTTTTTTAATTTTATTATAATTAATAATATAATAATATATAAATATAATATTAAAATATATATAAATAAAGAAAAGTTTGGGAGAATCCAGTCTCCTCTTGTCATAATTAAGATCTCTCTTATACTCAATGAATCTTTTCTTTTTCTTTTTCTTTCAAGTTTCAACTAAAAAACTAACTTATCACAATTATTACTTTGAAAGCAAAACATGAACTAATAATTATTATTTTTTTTTAACTAAACATCAATTTGAACAAGATGAACTAAATGCTTATGAGTTTTTTTTTCTTCAAAATTTTCGTCTTTTAACTATACATTAATCTGAACTTGATGAATTAAAAGGTGGGTGCTATGCACGGAGATTCTGTCAGTATAATTAATGTTTAGTAAAAAGAAAAACAATTATTAACATTTAATTGAATAATGATAAATCACAACACTTAAATTATTAAATTATGGTAGTATGTTAACTGGTCTAACAGGTAATGATACATTGGTATCACTCTTTTGTGTCTCACTTTCATCCTATTTTCTTTCACCCATCGTATATCGTATTTGTCAATTTTTTCTTTCCAATTGTTTTTAACCTCTCCGCTTTCCGTTTCAATTCACCACATAAATGCAGTGTTTAAGATTTTTCCTAACAAAATGTTAATATTATCATTAAAAATCCTTAGATTTCTCCCTTCGAACAATTACTTATTTAGCTTTAAAATGACTTCATACAGTAAAAGATGTGATATTTTGATTTTTGAGTTGAAAGGAGAGAAAAAATTGCAACAAGTAGAATTTCAGTTAAAGAGTTGACAATTTTAACCATTTCGTAAAGTAAAAGTATTCGAAAATGTCATTTCTACAAATACTTCAAAAGTGATTTTATTTACCACCCAAATCAAAACTGATTCATCTACACTCACTTTTAAAACAACATTCCCAAAATGTAAATACTTTTTTCAGCCGAGAAGAATTCTACCCATATCTAACACAAAGGGACCTTTCGTTGTATTGAAACTCAATAAAAACACCTTTTTAGGTAATGCAGCTAAGAAAGATAACTAATAGGAATTCAAATAAAGAGAGTTCGGGGGCAATTCAAGCACGAGTATATCCAACACAATATTCCCCATTAAATTAAAGCAAGTCCTATATAGTGCATCATCAGGACAGAAAAAAAGTAGCCTGTTCTCTTTAACAAAACCATACCAAGTTACCAACAGATAAGAAGCAACTGATGTAGGACTCACTGATGTTAGCAAACAAACAACCTCCTAACATATCAACCAACACTTGAGAAGTTGCTTGTTAATCTGTGCATCAATATGAACACATTCTTAAGTAGCCTCAACACTGCCGCTTGCCCAAAGCTTCACTGCTTTATTGCCATTACTTTTCTGATTCTTTCACTTATTACGAAAGGAAACAATGCGGTGAATTGCCAAGGACAACAGTGCGTAATATCTTTTTTTTCCATTTTTCTTTTTTCCTTTGTCAAATAGGTGATTAACTCCAACTTCATCACTATGAGATCTAAGAAATGAACCAAAAGAAGAGGGACTGGAAAATACTAACGTTTGGTTCTTAAATGCCCAAACTATAAATATGACAGTCAACCTATCATCATCGACGACTGAAAAACAAGAAATCTGGGTGATTGACTTGAAGTGGTCTTAACCAGTCGTCCGCAGCCTTCAAAAGAGAGTTAGCTAATTGGCGTTCATATCCACCATTAGGAGTCCACATAGATCCTTTGAACTTATATGAAGCAAGACCAATAACAGGTAAAGACATTTTCTGGTCACTGTCCATTTCAGTAGGATGTGGAGCTGGAGCCTGCACCTTTTGCGAACCTGAAAAAAGAAATGCATATCTCGAATAAATCAACTGGTGCAAATCAGTGTTACCACCAGCAGTATCTCACCATAATTACATTATTGTGCACCAATGACAATGTGCACTTAAATAGAAACAGGTTCCCATGATAAGACAACACAAGTCTTTCTAGTAAGAATAATAAAGAACCCCCAACTAATCCTAAAATGACATTTCAATATAGAAGTATAACATTTTGCAAAATTTTTTAAATAAATCAGTTTCGGCCAATAAAATTTCCAAAATCATTGAAAGCAATAAAACGATTCACTGTTATTCACAAACACATCAAGAACAAAACAATGGAAGAAAGATGGCATACGACAGGAACCAAGACATAAACCATATAATCATATAGTTGTAAACTAAGGAACCTTATGGAACCAATATATGGATTATGGAATGAAACATCAATATGCATCATATCCATCGCATGAAATTTTGGAGGTTCTAAAATTACATTTATGGTACACAATAAGGAAAGGTTATAAATAAACTTTTTGTTTTGAAACCTCTCATTATGTTGCAGATGGGATGCATATTCACGTCTCTATTCCATATTAATAGTACATAGTTACATATATTGCAACATAATAAATGGTTTAATGCCAACATCCTTACACAATCTAAAAAATATGAACAATGTTTTATTATCTTTCCTAAACTTGTTATAAAGCAAAACCCACGACAGCACAAATGAAGCAAAAATCCATCTTACCTCCCATGGGTGTACAAAGATGATGGTATGTTAGAAAACAAGCATCTAGATCTTTTAGTGTTGGACCAGTTGGTATCCGGTAAATTGGATACCTAGAAGTAAATCATAGAACATGTCAGTCCCTTGGGCATTTGTAAGCTGAGTATCAAAGCACGTAAGTAAAGAAGAATACCAGGCTACAGATATCCAACTTGATGCTAGTATATCACAACTTCTAAGGGTCATCAGTTCAGGGAAACCAAAAGCAAGGTCCATTATCTATCCACACACAGAAGAAAAAATAACCAAACAGCTCAACAAATAACCAAAATGTGTTACAAGTGAAGGAAGGCAAGAATATTGGCAGGGTAGGTCGGTTAGCACACCTTATCAGCCAAAGGTTCACGGCTGTAAGGAGGGTCTCGTTCAAGATACTCAAAGATCAAGTAACCCTGAGAATTGACAGATTCTCCATCATCACTAGAAAAGTCATCTTCGGGGAGAGAATGGTGATCTCTCAAAGATAATCCACCCATCCTTTGAGGTACCCCTTCTGACGGATGGGGAAGATTCCTTTGTTCTCTCGTGCATTTCAATCCCCTCGCACTTGCAGCTTCACAATCACTGCTAGCATCACTACTGGAGTCCCTGAGGTCACTGTCACTATCCTCCCCGAATTGCCTATCAAAGAGCCAAACAATGATATTATCATACAGGTGTGTAGCTAACCCTATGAGAACAAGGTAGTATTGACACATCTGCACACCATAAAATGGAGAACCAAAAAATTCCAAATAGAAGCTAACTCTTAGCTGAAAGCACCCGACCAAGTAAAAAACTAAATCACACAAGCAATAAGGATCACTGTCTCAAGGAAATCAATAAGGTAGAAAAACATAAATGAACACTAATTTAATCCCGCAACAAAGTTAAAATCCCTAAACACCAAATAAAATATACAACATTATCCACCCAAAACAAACCCATTGTTTAGCTTTTATTATTTTTATTTTGCACCCTGTCAAACAGTCACTAAAATTAATCAATCATCTGTACACGGTCCGAAGCAAGCAATATACCTTGACTTTACAGTTGGCTTCGCAGTCTGGGAATAAATTTGAATCCCAGATAGATAGGGAACATAATACTGAACAACACTATCCTTGTTATTCAGTACAAGCGGAACTCCAGCACCATATGCACTCCATTCCCTGAATGATTCCCACAACTCACCCAGAACAAAGAAAGGCGGAAACTCCGCATTGCATTCCCTGAGTCCTCTCGCCGTCCTCTGAAAGATCCAATTCACAATCAAAACACAACCAAGTTAAAAAGCTTTCACACAAAACAGTTCCACTCAAACACAAAAAAGGGAAAAACATAGAAATGTCATCAATCTTCTTTTTTTCTTTTTTTTCCTGCACAAAATCTTTGCTTCTTTTGCTTTTTTTTTTTTTTTTCATTTACCAAATGCATCCTCTTCGTTCCATAATTAAACCCGCACATAAATGTTAAACCTTCCTCCAATTGAATGCACCGGTGAGAAAGACGCTATATTTAAAACGAATTCCAATCAACACCAAGATCCCAATTTGAATAAATGAAACACGATTTCAGCAACAACCCAGTTAAAAGCTTTCAAAAAACAGTCGTTCCAGTGACTGAAAACCAAACCTTAGGGAGATGCTGAGCAGACACGGAGGGCGTGATCGCGTGCAAGAACCGCTCCAGATTACTGAGCCGGTTCCCGACCGGTTCATAGGAGGGCACCGCGCCACCCTTCTTTACCTCCTCCGAGGCGAGCCGGTTCTCGACCCGGTTAGCCAAATCTGACTTGGCGGTCGACGTGACGTCGCTGTAGGCCCTACGCAGCTTGTCATTCTCCATGGTTTGAAAGGACCGGCGAGCCTTGGCCGGCGAATAGAAGCGATCCTCTCCGCGAGCGCGGCCGAAGTTCAAGCCAGTACCCAACATTCCTAGGCCGAATAAAAGAGGGAAGCGGGAAAGAAAAAGGCAAGTTTTTTGTGTGGGTGTTGGAGTGTGGTCAACGGTGTTTGGGATAAGCTTTGGTTGGGAATTGGAGGGAGATCTATCTGTGTGTGGCGATTCTAGGGTTTGGGGAAAGGGGGTTGCTGATGTTGTTGTTGTTATGAGGCTGAGGAAGAAGGGTTTGAGTAGAGAGGAGTTGTTTCTGTGAATCGGAAAGGGAGAAAGAATTAGAAAGGGATGGGTCTTTGAGTTAAATAAAACAACGATTGCATTCCTACATTTTCATTATTTTATTTAATTATTACTATATAGTATCCTGTATCCGTTTATTTCTCGTTATTTTCTTTGCACTCTCACTGAATATATGCACTTGTTAATTACGTGAAATGAATGTCATATTTTTGTGAATAAAGTGGCGAACGTGGAGGGAGTCAGGAAACGGATCTGGATTCTGGTCGTTGGATGTTGCAGGTGGGGGCCAAGGGTAAAATCGTAACTTCCATCGAAGGCTAGGCTAACTGGCTAACTGCAACGAATGCCAGGAGGAAGGAGCGGACCGGTTAAAAACGGAAAAATAATTGATTCACGTATTTTTGTGAATACGTAACTCCCTCTTCTTCTTTTTTTTATTTTATGTTTTTTTAATTTCTCCTGATCTGGCTTTGAATATTCATGACCAACCCCAAACTAAACCCTTTTATTTTTCTTTGATTCGTTGCTAATTTTTCGTTTACAAAAAAAAAATTAAATGTGTTATAGATGATTGAGTTTCGTGATGAGAAGATTTTTTTTTAAATTTTAATTATGTAATTTTAATTCTTAAAATTTATAATTGTACCATTTAGTTTCCAATTTTTAATTAAATAATTGTTTAACTTTTAATTAAGTAATTTCAATTAATTAAAGGCTATAATTAAGTGATTTTAATTTTTTATCAAAAATTTAATAGTTTTTATTGATATGTCGTTAACGAATTAACATGATGTACTAATATTTTTAATTAGGTTAAATTAATTTGTTAGCTCTTATAAATTTTTCAAATTTTTAAGTAGGTCCTTACAGCTTAAAACTCCATATAGTTTAAGAATCTTGTAATTAAATCTTTCGCCAACTAACATCATCACGATTCTATTAGCTTATATTTATAGAATATTATAATTAAATTATTATTATTTTCTTTTAGTGAATTAACAATTATCATTTAATACGTTAGAATTATTCTTTTTTATTTATTTTAAGTTAAAAATATAATTTAGTCCTTGCAAAGATTATAGATTCTTAATTTGATTCATATACATAAAATTTTATTAAATTAGTCTTATTTGTTAAATATTAACAACATGATTTCTTACATTATTAATTCTATTATACATTATTAATTTAATTTTCATATATGCAATACACTATTAATTTAATCTTTACACATATAGCGCATAACGTATTTGGTCCCTATATAAAAAAGATCACATTTAAAAATGTTTTAATTTTGTATAAACTATATATCAGTTTTAAGACTTTTTTTAACAATTGTGAAATAAAATTATCAATATTTAAAACTTATTATTTGTATTCGCTTAATGTTCATAACAGTTATCAATGAATGGAGCCACGGAGGGAAGCATGTGTTACAATATCCCAAATTGACGACAGCTGGTGATACTTGATTGGTGGAAATTAAGGCACTCGGATTCATCCTCAGCAAGGTGCCACGTGCTGTAGTTAGAAAGTATAGTACACGTGTATGAACCTGATTTAAGACAGGTACCAACGTTGTCGTGGAAACTGTCTCTTTCTTACTTTATCTTTTATCCTCCTATTTTTAAAATAGAACTCCACTTTTTATATCATCTGAAAAATATCGTATCACGAAAATAAACACACCAAGTTTAATGGTTCATGTTATTTTAAACTTAACAATTATTTTTTATGAAAATATATATTCCAACATAATTAATTAATTGTGCTATTCAAATTAATTTAAAAACAAATTATAAGGAAATTTAACGGATTAAAAATAATTATATCAAAATTAAAATAAATTAATAGGAAAGTATAGTCATAGCGCGTATTTTTGTTGTATTAAGAAAGTATATAGACGTATTTTTAATTTTGAATTTTAAAATTGATGAGACGCTAAGAAACGCAGCATCATAGCGCGTCGGAAAACGAGCTAAAGTTGAAGTCGTGGAGTTTTCGAATCGCGTCGCTTTGTTTAATTTGACCCGGCAAGTTGATATTTAATAAACAAAAAATATCATATTAATATAAGTCCACAATCAATACCCAAACAAAAATGTGTAAGAGATGAAAAATTAAATACACCGCCAATTTAATAATAAATTATTATATGATAAATTTGTTAATTTTCATAATAATTATTTTAATAATTTATAATTAATTAATAATATAGTTTTTTTTACAAATAATATATAAAAATTAAACTTGATATTATTTTTTTAGTTTTATTATAACTATTTGAATAGTTATAAGTTTTTTTTCATTGATGGTTAGTATAAAAGTTATGTATTAAAAATGCATGTCAACTAAATTAATAGTTATTAACCTACTATCATTGCTGTAAAGAGAAAACCGCTTTCACTTATTTTTCAACGCAAATATTTTAACAAAATACGTCTTAAATATATTTTTTAAAGGGATTGAAGTTTAAAAAAAATCTAGAAATACGGGGAAGTAAGAATTTATTAGCCTACTTTCACTTGAGTTTTAAAATAAGTATTTCAGTAAATTATATTTTTGATTTGTAAAATAAGTAGATATAAATTAGTAAAATATTCTCTCTCACACATACATATATAAAAATTATCAATGTAACTTTTGTTAACTATTCATAATTAATATTGATAAATAAATAAAAATCTATTCAAATTGATCAAACTATTGAATTATAATTATACATTCTTTATTATTTTGTGTTAAATTTAATCAAAATTGAATAATTATAAGTATACTTCAAATGAATTTATTTAAAATATTTTAAAGTATATGTTACTGTTTAGACTAGACTTCGCATAATTAACGACCTCGTCCTCGAGGTATTAGATGAACCTAATTCACTAACTTTAGTTAGTTTTGATGGATTGGAAATTTGGAATGAAATTAAAATATGAAATAGGGAAGGATGAGATAAAACATAAATATTAATTTTTATTTTGAGAATATAAATCTAAAAGAAAGAGGTTATTTTCACGGATCTATAAAAATTATTAAAAATAAATAAATACTCTATGTTTCTCTGTATTATTAAGAATATATAGAGATAATAATAAAGGTTAAAAAATAGTGAATTGTTTCTGTAGGATGAAATTATTATTTAACCAAAAAATAGAGTTAAAAAAACTATAAAACCAAAACTTCTTATCTTTTATATTTGGTTATAGTTAACGCGTAGAAATCAAATTGATATTTTAATTATTTTGATTACATAATTAAATTTTATTATTTAATTTTTTTTCATTCTTATGTCTTACTTAATAATTATTATTGTTTATGAATATTGAATATACAAACTAAACTGATGTTAAAAATATAAACTTATTTAAATTTCTAAGATATGCAATAGATAGCTTTAAAAAATTTATGACAGAAAAGAGAAAACAAAGAGAAAATATGAGATGTTCATCTAATTTCGACAGAATCTCAATATTTTTTAGGATTGTAATTATAATTAATCATGTTAATTTAAATAAAATAATTTAAATATATTTGACCATTAAAATTAATTGAAATTATAATAATTAAAATATTATATTTTATTAATTAAAATTGATATTAATTAGATTTTAATACTCATAATTAATAAATAATTAATTTAAATTTAAAATAACTTTATAAATATATTGACCTTTTAAAATATCTTGAAAACAAACAAGAAACTTTAAAGGGTAATAGTGCTCATTGGATTAATTCGATAAATCTAATAACTCAAATCAATTAATTTGGTTTAATTTTTTTTGTTGAGGTCCAAACCAAACCAAAATAATTAAACTTAACATTGATTGATTTAGATATCAGATTTTCATATTTAAAATTTAAACTAATCCAAATCAATTTAATTAATTTATATATTATTAATTTTTTTATTTGGTTAACAATTAATATGTTAGTATCATTTTGATTATATTAAAAGCATTTTTGTGTTGCAATATATAGATTTTTCCATTCCATTTTTCAAATACTTAAATAAACATAGAAAAACTATATTGCAATATGTTGAGTGTCATTTCCACACACTATAACATTTGAAATCTTTAAGTAGATTAAAAAAATAAAATAAAAATTATATTACAAATCTAACAATTTAGTTAATTTTTGACAATATATCAAATTAGTTAATATTAAAAAATTTATTTACTTTAAGATTTTTTTATTTTTTTTAATTCATTGAGTATCTAATAATTTGAACTGAACCAATTTAAACCAATTAAATTTAATTAGTTTGAATTGAAACAAATCCAATCTATAAACATCCTTATTCAAGGGGAGCATTGTCAAACAAAAATATAGTTTTACCTCCTTTTTCTATTTATAAGACCAAACCAAAAATAATTATTTATTTTTTTATATAAGACTTAATTCATATTATCTTATGGACTAATTATTTTTAGACAAAAATACTTCTAATTAAAACATGTTCTCTTAATTTAATAAAATACATTAATTATAATAATTTAAAAAAGAACATGTACTTTAATTAATTAAAAATAATAATTAAGATAAAAAATAGAATAAGACATATATTTTAATTAGTTAAAAAATATGTTAGTATTAACTAGACAAAGAAAAGTAGTATAACAATAATTTTAACATATATATAAATTATTATTATCACTAAATTAACTAATTTTTTTAAATATTAATACATTTTGATAATTAGATTAACTACTTTTTAAAATATTAATAAAATCTGATAATTAGAATTTATATATAAGAACAAAATAGTACTATTAAAGACCTGGACGAGATTGAGTTGTTGGGAAGTGTTAATAATTGCACGTTTGCGTGTGGTTTAGCGAAGAATATAAATTCTTTTGTAATGCGTGAAGAATATAAATTGCATTAATAATGTTGTATTTGTTTGGTTGAATTTGGATCAGCAATTAAGAACCAAATATTCAAAATTGGTTTGGCGATAGGAGTTGATCCATGCTTAAATATGGTTAGGGTTTAAATTCTGCCTTGTGTATATAGCCGCGTTAAATTTTGTGACCACCTATCCCACTCTTTAAAGTACCTCCAACCTAACAAGGAGATTAATTACTGTAACCCTGGATACTTAGGAATGAAAAAAAAATTAATATTTAAACTTGACTTGATATTTATTTTATCTGTTTTGAGTTTTTTTTCTAAATAATTATTACTAATATTTTATTATATGTTTTTCACACATTAAATATTTATTATATATAACTAAAATTTATAATAAATTATATATAAATAAATATTATATTTAAATGTATAAATTATATTTAAAATTTTGTTTTAATAAATACTTTTAAACATATAAATTATATTTTAAATTTAAAATAAATAATCTATATTGTAACATAAAATTATTTTTAATTAATGATGATTTATTTATTAAATATTAAATTTTAATACATAAATAAATATAATAAATAAAAATGAATTAGACAAAAAATTATGAGAATCTTTAAAAACTATTTAATCAAAAAATAATCCTTAAAAAAATATTCTCATACAATATAATTATTAGCATTTAAGATATATGATTTAATTTTTAATATTGAAAATTTTCATAAAATTAAATATTTTAATTACAATAATATGTTAAATTAATAAACGCGTAATAAAATATTAGAGTGAAATCAATTTATATTTTTAAAATTTAAATATTCAATATTTTTATCAAGTCTCATACAAAATGTTAAGTAACGTTTTTCAAAGACATTTTTTTTTGGACTAGATGATAAATAGGAGATGATCAATTTGATTTTTCAAGTGAAACAAATACACTATAACGATTTAATAAGTCTTTATACTTTATAAGTCAACAACTAAACAATAAAAAAATGTAATTCTAACTAATTAAGATTACATCAAGCAACAACTACAAAGTAAATTAAAGTTATATAGTTCTAAAACAATCTTTGTCACCTTCTAACATGACTCATAATACATACATAATTTTTGTCTTATTTTTATTTTACTTTTATTATCGTAATTTAATTAAAAGAATAATAATAATATCAAATTCAAATTTTATAAATGTAAGTGTATTTAGGGGTTAAGATTTAAGATTTAATATTTAGTAGTAAAAAAACTATTATCTATAATAATAGTCTTATTTACTTAAACAGTATTATCTCTAATAATAAAAAATTCATGTTAATACAAATTAAAGTTATACGAAGAGAGGTAATGCTTAATATGCAAAAATGCATTGACCAGCATATACAGAATTGCACGCAATTTTCCTAAAGTAATCAATGGTTAAAGCACAATCATAAATAAGTAAATTCATTTTTGTTTAACAAAGATTTATAGTGAAATAAAAAAATCTCTGTACACTATTTCTAACCTTAATGGTAAAAAGAAAAAAAAAAAACTAATAGCGTTTTTAATCCATAATTGGAAAAGTGAGGTAATATAAAATTTGGAAAAATACTCATAATCTAATCCAGGACATAATAATAGTAACACAAAAGTGGGTCACGTGCGAGTGTGAGGTACGCATCAAATAATTAATAAGTTTTACAGTATAACCAGCAGATAAAATAATAATATGCCCCTCACATTCACATTGTGCTGATATTTTTCTCTCTCAATCACAAACGTATCTGGTATTTCTAATGTTTTATTTTCATGGTTATTTTAATTGTATTGCGAGATTCGATGCTGACTCATAATAGGTATTCAATTTTATCTTCGACAAACGGGTTTCATTGGTGGAAATGCAAAATAATACCATATGATGTATATAATTTTTAATTGTTCAATGATACTAGAGAAGATGCTCTTTGTATACATTAAATTAATCGTTATTTATACAACATTAAACATCTTTATCCCGTTTGTTTTGGACAGTCGACATGGACGTAACATGTAATTTTTGTTAGCAAAATTTTATTGTTTTCTTAAGTGTATGTTTGACGTTGGATAATTTTTGTTTCATATATATTTTTCACACCTTTCCAGTAAAAACAGATAATAAATACGAGCTAGACATTGATCTTATTTGAAAGGCATATACCTCTCACAACAATTAAGGTGTCACAATCCTTAAAAATTAGAGTTGACACAAGCAGATTGCTTTTGAGAGGAAAACCGGCAAAGTTAATAAATTGGGTCATTTTATAGCAAATCAATTAAATCCAAACTTTAATGGCTTTCATTTCATTATTCTTGTAAGTTACAAATTAACATAATTTTTTTTCCCTATGGCTATTGAATATTCTCTTGAACATTATAAGGAGTTTCTTTGAAAAAAGAAAAGACTCATACAACCACTTTCTATAGTTGTTTTTTTATAAAATAAATAAATAAATAAAAACGGGAGATAGTAGTTAATAGAAACTGTGTTGGGCATGAGATGGCAATTATTTTACTATTGCGAGTATATAGTAATTTTGCAGGCAGAAGCTAATTTGGTAGATAAAGGAATGGTGATGAAGTATATGCGAAAGGAAGGAGTATGATGCTTTTGTAAGTGTGGTTGTGTTGGGAAAAAGTGTGGTGGAAAATGGAAGTGAAATGCATATGGGGTCCACAAGATCGATGCCGGTGCTCTGAAAAGAACTACTCATTTATTCTTTGCTAAGCACTAACATCTGGCTAGTGGTCGTTTGGCATCAGTCTTATTAGAGTATCAGTTTGCAATCTCCCAAGATTGAACTCCCTGCCAAAATATATTAAGTGGTCCTCAATTACATAATATTTAATAAACTTCTATAAGATATATAATTGAGTATTATTATTTTTATAAATTAAATATATTATTATTATTATATCAAAATTAGTTGAGATCATCGAATGTAAGTCCCGCAACTCCTTTCTTCCTTTTACTTTTCATTTCTTTGTTTTTGGTTGAAACCAAATCTTTTTCTCCTCATCTTCTTGTTTTCTGAAGATTGAGCTAAGGAAAAGTTGAGCTTTTGGTGCCAAAGAGCTTGAAGTTTGGAAAAATCCAGAGTCGTGTGGAAACTTGTTCTCTTCTTTTTCTGAAGCTCGGATTCTTCTTCTCCAAGGTAAGGAAAGCTAGAAATGTAGAGTAGAAATATATAGTGTTGCATTGTTGAGTTGATTTCAAGTAGAAACATATAGGATTCTCAACCATGGTTGAGAAATAAAGTTGGAAAGTTGAGTTTTGGGGAAGAGTTGAAAATATGATGGATTTGTGTTGTTTAAGGTATGCATGTGGCTTTTTTGATGATTTTTAAGTTGCATGTTGTGTTGTGTGTTGAAAATGTATGATTTCTTGTGTTGGGCCCTCTTGCATTGATGATTCTCTATGTTTTGGGTGCATTCGCATTTCTGGTTTTGGTGAAAATGGTGAAGAACTTATGTGTTTCTGTCATCAACGGCCGAGCCCTTTGGGGGCCACGTGTCAGGAGATAATTCCTGGAGGTAAAGCATTGAGCGCTTGTGAAGCATTGAGCGCTTTGGAGGCACTGAGCGCTTTTGTGCTTTCAAAATTTGACTTTGTGGTCTTCATGAAAGTTGTAGCCTTGGATCTTAGCTTTTCAAATGGCGTTGGAATCACCCAAAAAGAAGGTCTATAACTCTAGATATAGTTGTTTTAGTGAACATGAGTCAAATTGTTAGCATTGGTTATAACTGTTGCAATTTTTATAATTTTTAACAAAGTTGATGATGGAATTAGGACTTGATGTCTTCATAAGAGTTGTGTTGAGATTTCCGTTAAAACCATTTTTGTTATCACTTTAAATTACTTTTGTTTTGTCAACGGTCTCAAACACGACAAGTATACCGGCCGTTCAAATAGTAAAAATATCGTATCCACAGGGATTAGAAGGTAAAATAAGCATTTATTGACTATTCGTGACTAAAGAATGATTCCAAATTCGTAGTTTGTCATGTGAATTCAAGGTTGTGACTATTGGAATGTTAAACTACAAAAATAGTTGATTGTGAGTGAAAAAGATAAGAAATGGTATAATGGTATTGTGAGGTTGTGGGGTCAGATTTCACCAAACGTCAGACTAATGAATCCTTAATCTCTTGTTACATACATTGCTTAGTCAACCCATAAGTTTACTCAAACCTAATCCCTTAAAGAAAGAGCCTAGGTACGGATAATGAATATCAATCCCTTGAGTATTCAATACCTACACCCACATTACAGATTAGGGTTTAAGACTACTAATGGGTAAAGCTCTATCCCTAGATACAATCCCCACTAGGCACATGTTTCAGAACTAGTTTCAATGGTATTTCCCAATACTCAATGGAACCTTAAATCATGCAAAGGGTGATCAATCCAAAGCAAGCATTAAGCATAGAAACGTACACAACAAAGAATGAAACAACATGTATATATATCATTAAAATGTAAGGATTACATTAGAATTCGTTGGTTACATCTAACTCCACAAAAATGGGTAGAACCACTCAACAATGAGGGTAAAGCAAAAATAGAGATGGAAGAGAGAAATGAAGAAACCGAAGGAAAGATCCACACACGAACGTTCCCAAGCTTTGAGAATCCCTTCTACAGCTCCAAGGAGGCGCCCCTGCGTGAATGAGGAGAAAAGCCCCGAAATTGTCTTCAAATACGAGCTTGGGGAGTCAGATTAGGGTTTATGTGCCCGGCGCATGGCCTTCCAAATACTCTCTGCCTTTAGGACACGCCCAACGCAATTCATTTTACGCCCGGCGCAATGGCTTCCAAAGGTGAGATACTTTGTTTCTCTCGCTCGGCGCGGGTCATCTTGCGCCCGGCGCAAAACCTCTTCTCTGCTCCTTAGCCTCTTAGATTTCCAATCCTAAGAATCTTCAATCCTCAATTCTCTAGCTCAATACCTGCACAAAAATGAGGTGTATTAAGGTATTGTTAGCTAAATTTGGGTTAGTTATATCTGCACACAAAATGAACAAAAAAGAGAACAATTATATTGCAATGGTTCAGAGGATGAGTGGAATTGTTCAATAAGTCTCATCCAAAAATAGGTATAATTGAGACTTAACAAGTTGTAGGAAATCTTCTTATCTTTCATATGAGATAAGGATGAGCATGATATGAGTATTATAACTCCCGATACGCTATTTTATATTAAGGTTGCCATTTCACAATGAGTGATTTAGTTAAGTTGATAGTTGTTTTTGGTGTTTAAATTTATTTATGTTGTTATATTGAGTAATTTGGCATGATTATGAGTTTTAAATATGCAATAGGAGATGTATTATGTGACAAAAATGTTGTGTATTGATATATATGATAAAATGTTGAAAAATGATAAATGTTGTAGTATGATGAGAAAATATACTTGTGAGTTGAGAGTTGTATACTGAATCCTAGTTGTGTAGTTGTGTAAATATGTTATATGAGTTGAATGAGCTATTGTGTTGTTAAACAATGTTGATGAGTTGTTGTGTTGATAAATTATGTTGTTAAAGTTGTGAGTTAAATTGATGTTTATTCATAATAAAACTTTGAAGGAAAAACAAGTTTGTATATTTAAATTAAGAGTTGCATAATATTTATAAAAATAAGTAAAAGATTAGAATATTAAATTTATATTGCTCATCAGTTTATTTTCTATTTAAATATTAAATCTGAAATATTTTAAAAATAATAAATTTGCCCATTTTATCTCTAAAATATATTTTGTCTCGGTGAGGACGGGGAGAGAAGTGATACTATCCAAGAATTTGGGTCAAATGTGTGTCATTGTCCTGAACTTATACACTAGTTAAAGGCCCGATTTAGTTATTCTTGTCGGTCGAGAGGCTAGGCCCTGTTTAGGCTGAATTAGGCCCACAATAAAAATTTCCTTTATCCTTCATAGCATTCGTTTTGACTTTTGATCCACAGCTAAAATTGGTCAACACACTGACGAAACTTTAAAACAAAATTTGTAACTATATAAGAAGAATATATCATTTTATGAGAGTTACTATAAACGAAGCCGAATGATACTCACAAATTACCAAATTAAAACTAAATATAGATCACCATTTCTCTTGTCTCATGATTATTAATGACTAGACATTTTTGGAAATGAAACCACAAATACAATTATTGCAACTCAAAACATATTATGTCCTATTTCATAAAGTAAATATGCCATGCTCAACTAGACATGAGATCATTAAGAGAGGTAATAGGTAATTCATTAAAAAAAAATATTATTCACATAACTCTTTCTTATAACACTTTTTATGACACTATTTTTCTTTACTATTTTATCCAAGACTTGCCTCCCTCTTTCTTTTGTATCTCCTAAAAAATTCTTAAAAAAAGTTATATATATATTTTTTATCCATTAAAATTATAATGAAACAAAAATTTAAATGTATGATATGAACTTTTATGACTAAGTTGATTGATTAATTTGTTGCCAAGATGATCCGTACGACTAGGATACTTAGAATTTAAAAAAGTCATTAAATTTTGCTGGTGTCTAAGGCCCGCTCTCCCACCCCTCCTCTACCCAAGTCCAAGTCCAATTAAAGAAGAGGTCATAGTTGGAAGCAAGGTCAATTTTTTCAACTTGCATGTAGGAGAGCTTCCATTTTATTTTATTTATAAATATAAAAAAAAACATGGTCTTTGTTGGCGAAGATGAATAATTGAAAGATTAGAGGGAGAAACAGCTAGAGAAATCCTTTTCACTCAAAGATGTCAGACAATTAGAAGGTCAAACCTGTAGGCGGCTATATCCTCTCTCTATTCACAATTTTTGGTATACTTCTCTTCTCCTTATTCAATGTTTTCATTCACAACTTGACAAACCCTCCAAAATGAACCTAAACACCCTTTTCTTTATCCTCAAACCCTTCTCTTCTCCCCTCATTCTTTCCCACATCGTCCTCTTCTACCTCATTGCCACAAACATTTCGTGTTCTGTTGACCCTAAATTCGACGCATGTCCTTCCAAAACCTGCGGCAACCAAAACATAAGCTATCCGTTTTACATCCAAGGAATACAAGAGCCCTTTTGCGGCTATCCTGGTTTTGGCATCTCTTGTGATCCAAGTGGTTTCCCAATCCTCAATTTGTCTAATACCCAATACATCATCCACCAAATATTCTACCAAAACAAGACACTTCGGGTGTCCAATCTTGCGTTTTCAAATCCACCACCAAACACCACCAAACCTTGTCTTCCTCGTACCCAGAATCTCACCACCGGTAACTTGTTCAGTGTTGCTCCGAACCAAAAGGGCGTGATATTGTTCTACGGCTGTGACTTATCATCTTCCCTGGAAGAGCACAGAGTTGGGTGCTATGCAGAAAAGGAATCGAGTTCAGTTGTGGCATTGTATGAAGAGGATAAGAATATAAGGTCTGTGACAGAGAATTGCACGGGCGAGGGTGTGGCTACGACGACGGTGGCAGATGGAATAGGAGGGATTCGAGAATCGCTGAGAAAAGGGTTACTGCTGACGTGGACGGCCAGTGACTGCAACACGTGCACCAGCACCGGAGGGAGGTGCGGCTTCGATTTGGATCCACGTGTCTACGCTTTCAGGTGCTTCTGCACCGATAGAGTTCATTCTGCTAAATGTGGTCTTGATGATCCAGGTTACTCTCTCTTCATTAATCTTTTCACTTTTCAACTTTATGAATCAATACTTCTACCTACTTGCTTGCAATTGCTGTCTTTTATGTCTAACTAACAAAATGCAGAATTCAGACTACATAATAATGAACGGACAGAATGCTAATTATATTTTACCCTAAACCCTAAGCCCTAAACCTACCAAAAGTAACTAGTCAAGGCCATAATTATATTTTACCCTGTTATAAGATGAACGGACAGAAAACTTTCTATTTCACTTTTTGAATGCTAATTACAATCATCTTGTGAATGAAAATTAGTACTGATAGAATTTTAAATTAATGTTAGTATACGGATTTGAAATAAAAAAACTCACACCAGTATCATTCCAAGTAGTTGACTTAAAACAGAATTTGAATATCTCATATTCAAACTTGTGTTGTTTTTCTTCCCAATTACATGATTGATACCTCTTATTCTGTCTACTTTTCAATCAATATTTTTTTATTATGGGTTATATAGTAAAGAGAACTCTAAATGTTAGTTTTTTAAAAAATAAACATTGAATGATTTTCTTTATGTTTTAGATATAAAATTTTAATATTATGTAATTTTTAAATTTTATTTTCTTCATCAATATTATTCTTAACATTTGTTTTATTTTTTTTTTGGAGAATATAGTAATGACTTGCATCATTTTTTTCAACATACTTTATATTGATGAATTATATTTTATTAGTATAAACATTATATTATAGCAAAAACTAGTAATAAATAAGTATTTTTAAACATATACATGATATTTTAGATTTACAATAATCAATTTATATTGTAATACTAGCTTATTTTTAATTACTGATAATTTCTTTTAAAAGTTGAAATTTAATTTAGAAATAAACATGAAAAAGATAATTTGAAAGAAATTAAATAATTATGTAAGAAAATTTGGTAATTAATAAAAATAAAAGGAGGTTGCTTTGGGATTGAATATAATTTATGTGGGCTAATTGGTTAACTTAATTTAAATTTAAAATTAAAAGTGTGTTTAAAGGGATTAAAAATTTAAAAAGTAAAAAAGTAACTAAATGCTCGATATATAAAATTAGGATAAGATAGGTGACTTAATGAAAATGTGAATAATTCGTAAAAATATTCTTAGTCAATAATATCTCGTTCAAGGATGCAGATTTAAATCTGTAACATAACAAGAGTAAAATAGAAAGTTAACTTTCATAGTTTCTAAGAAAAAGCACATTTTCCAATATAAATAAGATTAAATTAAAAATATGTAGCTCCAATTAATTTAAGGATTTACGTAATTATTTGGCTTCTCAACTTGAGTCAATTTTTGTTTTAATTCGTATACTTAAAACTCTATGTTATAGTTGTAGTCCTTACATGAGTAATTTTTCTTTAAAATTATATTTTCATTTTGTAGCTGTTTTATACGGTTATAAGACTATAAGAACTAAAATATAGAATTTTTAGATATAATACATTAAAAAGAGGTTTGTAATTATGAAATCAAATGATTGATTTAATCTTGTTTTAAGCATACATTTTAATAGTATTCAATAATTTAAAAGTAATTTTCTTAAAATTCAATTATACTAACCTCTAATTCAGATATAGACCCTTCTTTATTAACTTTTCTTAAATGATGCAAGTCTTGCAAGATATTTAATACTCAAACTCTACTTATTCGTTAACAGGATTCAAAATGATGTATATAAAAAAGCATGTGTCTATTTTATATTGTTAATATTTTTCATTATTTAGTTTGACTGATCTGATTTTCAAAGGGAACCTTATTCGATGTTGTCGTTACTATTATTAAAAAAGAAAGTTATATTTTAAAACTTCTGAAAATTTAATAATTTTATAGATTATACTTAGCTTCGTACCTTCTGTTTAATATATATATATATATATATATATATATATATATTTTATATAAATATGACAGATGGTTAAAGAAATAATGTTTATTATACATTTAAATGTGCATACGTGAATAGTTACTTGTATATTAATATCACTATATTGAAATTAATTAATGAGATATTAGAAAGACAATTAAGGTTACGGAAGAAATCGGAAGAAATTAATAGAATGGTATTGATTAGTACAAAACTTAAGCACAGTTTTGTAGGTGTTGCTTGTATTGTTACTCAATTATAATTTGAGTTTTATGTTGCTAATTTGCATAATAAAATTTAAATTAAAAAATTATGAAGATTACTGAATAAAAAATGCAATTGTAATGAGATCTGTACGAACAACACTTAAATAACTGTAATTTTTAAGTTTTCCCCTTTTAAATAAGGATAGTTTTAAAAGTTTACATCATTCTTTAATAATATAATATTATTAATTAATTTTTATAGAATTTTATCACATGTCAATCTTATATATGAAATACAAATCACTATATTGTCCAAAAATATTTTTAAAAGCTTTTTTTAAGAAAGAGTTTTTAGGGATTATTTTAATATATTTAATTTTATTTATTTATCATAATCATTTATGAATTAAATAATAATATTTTAAAATAAAATTATTTATAAAAATAATTTTTTTGCTACAATATAAATTATTTATCATAAATCTAAAATATAATTTACATAATTAAAAATATTTATTTATACAAATTGTAAATATAATTTATATATTTAAATATAATATTTATTTATATATATAATTAATTATAAATTTTAATTATGTACAATATTGTATATGTTAAAATAATAGTGTGAATTAATAAAAAAATTATAATAAAAACAGAAGGAAGCAATTTTGAATCCTTCAATATAAATCTTAAGTTAAAGATGTTTTAATTATTTAATTTCAAAACTAAAATATATCGCTTAAAATTAATTATCAAAACTAATTTTATCAAACATGTTAGTTTTTGTTTTCAAAATATCAAATAATTTTAAAAACATTAAACAAATAAGATTAAGTTTCAGTAATTGTACGCATTTATTCCTCTTCGTTATCTTTGACAATAAGCTTTTAAAACCTAACAAGATGCCGAAAATGCAACAACAATTCTTAAAATATAATTAAACAGAAAAATTAGTCACTGACAAATAATTATTTTCTGAATAATATATTAGAGGTCATAAAAGAGTTTAAGGTAGTGAACCAGACTTTGTACTGGAACTTGTTTTCTCTCTCTGAGAAAAGTATATTAGTGTAATAGATACTAAGATATTTTAACTGTTTGATTGATTTTTGATGAAAAATATAATTGTATTTGATGTGACGTTTAATGGGAAAGAGCACACACCATAGACTATTTGGTTTGATTTGACAATAAGCACCATAGTAGTGCATATTCCGTAGAGGACAAGGATCTAATTTAGACTAATTTATCTCTCCCTTAAGAAGATATTTTCGACGTTCCTTCTTAGATTTCTTTGGATTGGGCCTGCTTATTAGTTGGGTACGGTTCATTTTGGGCCGAACTTGCCCAATCTGAAATTTCTGAGCCGCTTCCATCCACATGGAGTTTTGGGTGGGCTGACATGGATTGGGACAATATAGGGCAGGCTCTTACTGAGTTGGGCCAGTATTTGACTTTCATGGGCTTAATAAATTATTTAGTAATTTTTTCTTCGGAAATTAAATTAAGTGTTTACTATTAAAAGTGTAATTCTTTACCAAAAAAAAGACAACTTTACCTTTACCAAAAAAAGTGTAATAGACAGTTCCACAACAAGACTCGTGGTACTCAATTATTAATTGTTGATCTCTGTAGAAATAGTTTCCAACTTTAATCGAACTTTTATTAATAATGTTGAATTCAAATCTTAAATAGTCACTCTAGAGTTTAGAACGAGTTTTATAGATAATATGTACATATAAATACACAATGGAGTGGTGTCCATTTCTCAGTTGTAAGTTTGAACGGGAATAACTTCCTTTGATTATGAATACACAATGGAGTGGTGTCCATTTCTCAGTTGTAAGTATTCCTTTGATTAGGAATAAGTTTTTTTACTATAAAAAAGATTATAAAGACAAGATGAAAATCAAATTTAAGTCTTCTCACTTTTATTTTAATCCCTTATATTCCAATAATGTTGTAAAAAAAATCCTTTTCTTTAAGAGAAAGTAAAAAAGTAAAAAAGAAAAAAAAAGTAATAAATATTCTTAACAAAGAGAAATATGAATAAATAAAGATAATTTTATCCTTTTATCAAAAGGTTTGTTTTTCCTCTTCTTTATCTTGAGTCTCACATGGATCTCATTTTATGATAAACACCACACCACGTTAAAGTTTTTGTCTTCCATTTTAAGAGAAAAACCAAACTGTGGAAGGATGAAAAGCATTACTTTTTTCCATCTCTCTCTCTCTCTCTTTTCTTTTTTTCTTCTTTCTTGAGTACCAAACATACATGAAAATTAAAAATGAAACATAAGAATCAAAGTAGAGATAACATTGAGTATGTATCCTCTTCGATACCAGGAATTTATTGTGAGAGAGGTTAAATAGAACATAGACTTGTGAGGTATGGGCGGAATAAAGATAAAATATAAATAAAGAAAAAGTGAGAGAGGCAATAGATTTCGTGATAAAAAAGAAAAGAAAAAGGAAGGGAAATAAAAAAAATATAAAAAGATTGGAAGAGTGATCCAACTTAAAAGAATTAAAGTTTCACACATTATATTGTTACTTGAAAATCAATTGGGTAACAAAAATTTTCGGTTAGATAAGATGGGACCATGCAAAATAAACATTAAATTGAGAAACAAATAAATAAAAGTGAAAAATGTTTGTTTCACACTACTATTTAAAAGATGTCGATTGTCGAGTCACTTGAAAAGAATAAAGGGACTTTTTCTTTTTTAGTTTTGTTTTTTTATGGGTAAAGGTGAGTATAAGAGAAGTAAACTTGATAATTGATTAAATGTTTGTTTATAGTTACCTTATTATGGTTAATTTGCAATTTTATTTCTGAGTGAACTTTGTTTAAGTTTATTCTCTCAAATTGTTTAATTATTATTATATTTAAGTTTATCAAAACTTTTAATTCTTTCAATTAAGTTTTTATTTTATCTAAAATTTTCTTATTCTTATGTTTTTTTATCTTAAAAATATTTTTTTCCCATTTCCACAAGGATAATTTTTAAAGAATTAATAAATAAATAAATCTATTAAAAATCACAGTGAGAATTTATTGATAATGTTAAATGTCACACTTTTTTTTTTTATAAAAAAATTATCAATAAAAATTACAATAGTAACAATGAAGTTTAAACTTAAAATCAATACATACTATCTTTAACCCCTATTTTTTGTAACCTATAATTCTCATATCCAATCGTCCTTTGATTTATGAAAATAAACCCTTAAAATATAATGAAAAATTTAATTGGCATTACTACAGTTTGAGACTAAATTTGATCAAGAATGTGTTTGTTTTACTCTATTTCCGAATTTTAAAGTCACATCGAACGTAATTGAATGGAACTAAACAAGAATACAAATATGCTCTAAATAAGTTATTAAAGAACTAAAAAAATATGGGTTTAATAATAGTATATTAACTGTGTAAATCAATTTTATATATTCAACCAATTACAATTCATTGTTAATAATAAATTTGTTGATTTTTTAGATTAACTACTCTAAAAGACATATGATTATCTCTATAATTGATTAATAAGCTTGACAAATGATTGATTGTTTTGTTGAAGGACAATGTGATTGTTTGTCTTAATAATTTTACCGACTTTCTATTACCGTTTAATTCAAAAAGTAATTAATAATTGGTATAATGATGAATCATGATTGACTTGCACAGTCTTTGTTATGTAATACGATACAGTGGAAGTGTCGTTTTTAAGCAGACTTTTAGTTTCACAAGTTCACACAGAGAGTAATAGAAATTGTGGGGTTTGAGAGTGAGAGAAGAGGAGAGTGCCCACTGGCACTGGGCAATAAGCAGATGAAGACGTTTGAACGCGTTTTCTCTCTGCCCTCGTTGACTTGACAGGTCATGCTCAAGTGTGAACCTAACCGCTTTCAACGACCTCACAATTCCTCTACCTTGTCTTATTTGTTGAAAAATCATCGTTAGAATGGAAAAAAATAATATAAACAATGTGATAGACAGTAAAGAAAAAAATATATAAAAAAGTTTATGTATATTTGTTTTTTGTATTCTTTAAAGTTTCAACATCATTTGGGTGCTCCTTTTTCTAGTATTTCAACCTCAAAGGGCCATTGCATTTCCAAACTCTTGTGGACTCTAGAGCCTCCCGTTGTGATAATTTTTTAATATTGGTTACTATGCACACATTCTGGTTTGCGTCTGATACACGGTTTAACATAGTTCCTAGACCAAGAGAAGATTGAGGATGGAGAAGGGCATGGGAAGTTAATAATGAAGTCAAGTCTTTGTGGCTGTTTGAAAAGGCATAAGAACTGGTCTCACTTCCCTGAGGCTGAGGGCCAGATATGTATGTATATCTTGGTTTCCCACTCCCTCTTCCATCTTCCATGGAACCTTTTTCAAGCCTAGTCATTTTCTAATTCAACTGCCGTTTCAACTACTTCATGTTGGGAGGAGTATAAAAATGAGTAAGACAAACTTGAGCTTACTTTTTAGAGTTTAGAGAATCAAATCCTAGTTGAAGTTTTAGCTCATACAAATTGAGGAAGGATGAGTGGAGTTTATGAATTTGTGTTACTGCTTTTGTTTTGTCACCTTACGCCACTTCTCTTGGCGGATGGATACCAACCAAAGTGTCCACCTTCGTTTGATTGTGGATATCTTGGCAATATCAGTTTCCCTTTTACTATAACAGAACGCAAGGACTGTGGCTTATTGCCCATACTCAATTGTCATTCTCCAGCTCTCAAAATGATCCAATTACAGAAAGATGGAAAATGGTTTCAGGTTGTACGCGTAACTCAGTTGCTGAGTAGTCCTACTACTACTTATACAACTTTTCAATTTAGAGACACCAATCTCAATGAGCTTCTGCAGAACCAAAATTGCGATGCTTTCAGAAACAGTTATACTCTTCCTCATCACACCTTTCCCTTTGCTTCGTTTAGTATGCAATACACCACAACTGTGTACAGGTGCAACCGCAACCACCACGTCACTCTTCCCCCTCGCATGTCTATTTATACAAACTGCTCTGATTACAATATCTACTACAGTTTATTCCCTATGGGTGATGATGCGTCTCTGAGATCTTTGAGAGGATGTACAAAGGTCCAGCTTCCAGTTAAAGACGTGCCTGACGCTAAAAACCCATTCACATTCATAACTGCACTTATCACCACTCGAGTAAACTTGACTAAAGAATGTGCAGATTGCCACTATCGCCTAGGAGGGCAGTGTCAACTTGACAACAAATACAGATTTTGTTGTATGAATGGTATACTTCAACAAAACCCCGGAAACACAAGCAACCATGAATGCGATGCAATAATACTTGTTGCTTTTATCTGCTTTTCACATCATAGGTATTAGGTTCTTAAATGTTTCCTTCAGAATTGTGGAACATTCTCTACTTTTCTGTCGAATGCATCAAGCCCACTTCCTCTCCTATATCATAAACAGCTTAAGAGAAGTGACGTAGATGTTCACTACACTTGGATGTCAAGATCTGAGTTGCTTTGATAAATTCTCTATTGTCTAATATTATTAATTAGTCATTACTGCAACATTCACAATTGGCATGTCATATTTTTCTCTGAATAACTTAATCTTAACACTTCTAACGTGTGTTGTTTGCATCGTTTCTTCTATTTGCAGCAGTTCCGGAAAAAAGGTCACATTTGAAGGCTAAACTTCTTATAGGTAACTTACTTTTTACAAAACTTGGCATTCCTTTTCAACATATGACTTCAAAATCACGGATCCTCATAGTGAAAGTTCATAACAGTGTGGAATTCAGAGGATCTGGTGATTTTTTTCTTTTATCACCCTCATTTTTCCCCAAAAGAGGAAAACTAAATATTTATTTGTATATAATTCTATCAATGCTAATTGCTACTAGCAGAAAAGTAGCAGTAGTCATGCACTCAGTTACTATGTCTCATAGTATCTTCAGTTGATATTTTCTCTTGTCCCGTTTCCAAAGGTTTAGGTATTGGAGTCCCATGCATGTTGGTAATTGGGTTGCTGTTTCTCTTTCTACACTACAAACGAAAACATGCCATCTCCGGTGAACAAATGGAGTCAAGATATTCCTATTCTGATTCCTCCTCAAATCCTCATGGGCAAAGTGGCAGCGAGTACTTTGGAGTTCCACTCTACTCTTACGCGCAACTTAAAGAAGCAACAAGCAATTTCGACCATACTAAAGAACTTGGAGATGGAGGCTTCGGTACTGTCTACCATGGTACGCTACTTATTTAAACACTTCACTACTAATTGACTGGTTAACTCCCAGCATTATACCCTTGTTAAAGAAATTATTATATATATAGTCCAAAACTAATACGTGTTAATAGTCCTGATTAATCTCATTTAGTAGAGAAGTTTTCCAAAACTCTTCTAAATTTGCATTCAAAGAGACTCTAACTTAGACCTTTAAATTAAAACAAGTGGTGATCATATACTATATAATAATTTCTCATCATCTTATTCTTGTTGTACAACTTAGACCTTTAAATTAAAACGCAGGAAAACTCCCAGATGGACGTGAAGTTGCCGTGAAGCGCTTATACGAGCACAACTATAGACGAGTAGAACAGTTCATGAACGAAGTTAGGATCCTCACACGTTTGCGTCACAAACATCTTGTGTCACTCTATGGCTGCACTTCACGGCACAGCCGTGAACTCCTACTCGTGTATGAATACATATCAAACGGCACCGTAGCATGTCATCTCCACGGTAAATTAGCGAAGCCTGGCTTGTTATCGTGGTCTGCAAGAATCAAAATTGCCATAGAAACTGCTAGTGCCTTGGCCTATCTCCACGCCTCCGACATCATCCACCGTGACGTGAAAACCAACAACATTCTCCTAGACAACAACTATAGTGTTAAGGTAGCAGATTTTGGTCTTTCAAGGGACTTCCCCAACCATGTCACGCATGTCTCAACGGCTCCACAAGGGACCCCGGGTTACCTTGACCCCGAATATTACAATTGCTACCAACTCACAAACAAGAGTGATGTGTATAGTTTTGGAGTTGTGCTTATTGAGCTCATATCTTCCAAGCCTGCCGTTGATATGAACAGAAGCAGGGATGAGATAAACTTGTCCAACTTAGCTGTAAAGAAGATTCAAGAATGTGAAATTGGTGAGCTGGTTGATCCTTCTCTTGGTTTTGGTTCGGACAGTGGGGTTAAGGGGATGATAGTTTCAGTGGCAGGGTTGGCTTTGCAGTGTTTGCAAAGGGAAAAGGATTTGAGACCTTCCATGGAGGAGGTGTTGCATGAACTGAGGAGAATTGAGAGTGGAAAGGATGATGTTAATGGTTTTGGAGTTTCACATAGTTGTCAACATTCGGCACCACCAGCAGCGTCACCTGAGTGGGATGAAGTTGGATTGTTGATGAATATGAAGCCTACTTCCCCAAACACTGTCACTGATAAATGGGAAAGTGAATGTACTACGCCTAATGTCAGTGCTTAATGGCTTCCTCTATTAATTATAACTTGTTCATAATCCGATTGTACCGTATCAAGTATCAACTTTCACTTTTCATCGCTCATTATTAGTTGCGTCAGAGTATCCATTATCCTCTCACCCGCCTGTATAATTTTGAAGAGCAATCATCTTTTTTTTTTTTTTTTTTTTTTTTTTTTTTTTTTTTTTTCTAGGGTCGGGGATAAAAACAAAGGAAAAGAGAGAAAATGATACATGTAGCCAATGCATAAAGAATAAGGCTTAATTGTAATTTTTTTTCTTCATTTATCCTTTATATTTTTTAAGAATTTCGTCATCCAACTTTTGAGATTATACATTTTATAACTTAGCTTTAAATTTTTTATATTTTACTTTTTTATTAATTGATCATTTAACGTCTAAATTAATTATTTATATGACATGTTGACTATTAACATAATGTTAATTATTGATGTGTTACATTAGATTATATCATCAATTTATGTATTCAATTAATATATCACATTGATAATTTACATAAGGCATTAACAATTTATATGATGTCTATTAATAATGTGATCAATAAATAGAATAATAAAATGTGTGAGATTTTGAATGTTGTATAGAAAAATATGTAATTTTAAATGTTTAGTGACAAATTTTGCAAAATTATAAAAATAAATAACAAAAGTCCAATTAAACCAAAAAAAAAAAAGAGGTGAAAGTGAAATTGAAGAAAAAATTGAATGCATATTAAGTACTTCCTAATTATGAATAGGTGTATTAAACAATATGACACATTGTAGTCAACCATATAGTCTAGGTGATTGTACACACGGACATGTAAATATTAGAAAAAATGGTTAAAAAATAAGATAAATAAGAACGTGTTTGAGATTTTTTTTTTATCACCATGAAATTAGTGTTAAAGCATTCATTGTTTTTGCTGATAATGCAGAGAAATGTGATTGACTTTTCTTTTACTTTTACAAGTTTCAAATTCAAGAACTTTCTTTTTAAGGAATTCTAGACCAATTTTATTCATACTTGTGATGAGTTTTAGTCATAAGTTATATATATATATATATATATATATATATATATATATATGCGATGGAAATTCACTTATTTAAAAAATAATGAAATATTTTTAATGTATAAATCAAGCCTGTAATTTTTTTAAAAAATTAAAAATTAGTCAATACTTCATTTCATTAATTTAAATTGTCGAATATTTATAAAATAATTTTATACATTAGTTTGAATTAATGAAATGAAGTATAATAATTTTCAAAAATTTTAAAATTTACATACTTGATATATGCATTTAAAACTTTTAATGTGAGACCCTTCTTCTTTTCTTTTTCCCCCTCACTCTTTACTCTAAACTCTCATTCACTTTCTTCATCCCTCTCAAACTCTCTCTTACATTCTTTGCTTGAATTCAAGGTGGTGGTGCTGTGTAGTTGAGTGGGCTGGCCGGTGCTGGATTCCTCTTCTCCTTTCTCTTCCGTTCAAGCTCTCTTTCTCTCTTCTTCTTCGTTCAAGTTCCCGGAAACTCGGAATCTTCACCCGAGGTAAGGGAAGTTAGGATTTTGTGCTGGTTGTTGTTGAGTGAGTTAGAAACTCACGGATGGTGTGATTCTTGAGGAATTGATGGCTGTGTTTGAAAGATTTTCATTTTCGGGGTTTCGGGGAAAAGGGTGAAAATTTGGAGTTTTTCTATGATTGATGGTTGCATGTTGAAAAGCTGAAACCTTGTGGTGTTCTTGAAGGTGTTGGGTAAAAATGGGTGATCTCTTGAATTTTGGTGCATGCATGTTATGATTCTTGATGTTTTTGGGTTGCATGTGGTTGGTAGTGGTGCATTTGAGTTGTAGCATGGTTTGGGTCTCCTGGAATTGCAAGTTCATGGAGGATTTGAGTGAAAACGAAGGTGAAATCCATGAAGTTTTTGAAGTTCAGAAACCCACAGCTATAGCCGTGGAATCACAGCTATAGCCGTGGAAGAAAAATGCACTTGCAGGAACCCACAACTATAGCCGTGGATTCGCAGCCATAGCCGTGGGAAGGAAAAACGTGATGGCAGAGACTTGTAGCCATAGCTGTAGTTTTGCAGCCATAGCTGTGGAGAAAAATTGAAGTGGCAGAAACTTGCAGCTATGGCCGTGGATTTGCAGCCATGGCTGTGGAAGGGAAACTGAACTGGCAGAGAGTTGCAGCTAAAGCGCTGGATTGAGCGCTGCAGCGGTGGGTCTTGATGACCGAATTTGGTATTAAGGTCTTCATGAAAGTTGTAGCTTTGGATGTTAGCTTTCCAATGGCGCTGGAATCACTCAAAAAGGAGTTTTAGAACTCCAGATATGGCCGTTTTAGTGAAGAGGGGTCAAGCTGTCAGCATTAGTTATAGCTGTTTCGGTTTTTAAAATTTTTCACATGGTAGATGAAAGAATTAGGATTTGGGGTCTTCATGAGAGTTGTAGGAAATTTTCTTATCATTAATATGATATAAGGATGAACATGATAGGAGCATTATGACTCCAGATATTCTATAATTAGTAATGGTTTTCGTTTTACTATGAGTGATTACGATAAGTTGAAGGTTGTTTTGGATATGTTTTTTTATGAATATGTTGATAAGTTGAGTTGTATGTTGATAAGTTGAGTTGTATGTTGATAAGTTAAGTTGTATGTTGATAAGTTGAGTTGTACGTTGATGCGTTGATTTGTATAGTTGTGCAAGATTGATATTGGCTGAGTTGTTGTAGGCCTTAATGGCTGAGTTGTTGTAGGCCTTAATGGCTGAGTTGTTGTAGGCCTTAATGGCTGAGTTGTTGTAGGCCTAAATGGCTGAGTTGTGGTAGGCCTTAACGGCTGAGTTGTTGTAGGAGAATCTCCGAGGTGATATGCGTGACGACGCATTTTTATCTGATCGATGGTTGGTTGCATAGGTTGATTGGAAATTAGAATGTTGTCGTGTTGACGGTTGAAGTTGTGCTGATTATTAGAATTTTGCTGTATGTTGTTCTTTTTATACTAGCTTACCCTTGCTGTTTCCTTGTGGTTGGACTGCTATGATCGTACGATGTACGGGAGCAAAACAGGAGTAGGTGTTTTGGTTCGTGGTGAGTCGGCAGCTGGTACGCAGAGTTGGTCGTGTTTGATTGACATTTTGTTGTAACAGCTACTAGGTGTAGCAGTGGCTTATGTATTTTGTTGGTTGGATGTTTTAATACACTCTAATTCTAGTCGGATCGAGGCTTTGTATATTTTTATATTCTAGACCCTATAATTATATACTTGCTCTTTCTGTCTAGTGTTTCCAGTGTCTTGAGGTTGACTTGTAGTGACCAGTCGGGTCGTTACATTTAATAATGTAAGAACATAAAATAAATAAAATATGTTTTTAAAGTAAAGATAATATAAAATTAAAATATTCATTTTGTTTTTTAAATAATTTTATTTTTTCATTATAAAATATATAAACAAGGGATGATATTTTAAATCTATTTCATTCCAATCTATTTATCTAAGTTTTGGTCTATTGTGCTCTATTTTTCTACCATGAATTTAAATATAACCTTAGATAAACATTATATTTGAATTCTAATCTAATATAAATATAACTTATAATTTTATTTTATTCTTTTAATAGTTTAAAGTACAAAATTATTAACTAAAATTTCACAATAAATTAATTTTAATATTTTACTGTATGACAATTCATTTAATTACTATCTTTCAACAAACATTATCTCAAATAAATTTTTAAAAAATTTATTTTAAGAGTGACAATAATTAAAGTTTTGTTGTTATTAGTAATTGATGAACATTACATATATTTAAAATATTTATTCTTTTAGTGTAGTTTAATACTTTTAATATATCATTAATTTCTTTTGTAATCGTTTTTTCAATACCTTTACTTTAGTAAAAAAATAAAATAAAAATCAACAATTTTAAATTAATTTTCATTAAAAATTAAATGTTTCAATGTTTATACAATATTTTTTTTTCCAGTTAACTCTCTTTTAAATTTTTTAATTATTGGGATTCAAATAAAAAAAATGGTCAAAGTAATTCCATATTTCAAATATTGTTCATATAAGATAAGGTTTAAATAATCAAGGGGTTTAGCTTGTATACATATAATAAATTTTGTTCATATAATAAATTACTTTGATATGTATACAAACTAATCAATGTCAAGAGAATTAATTATTTAATAAGAGCGAAAAAGATGTATCTTGAACTGAATGTGTAATATTAACAGTGTCATCTTCATAATTTTTTTTATAGATAATATTATTTTTATAAAATTTAACTATACATTCATTTTAATGTAATTATTCTTTATCGGAGTTCAAAGCAAAAATAAAATAATTTTCCCTATAAATTTTCAAACGAGTAAAGAGTCTTATTAAATAAATTATAATAACATCCATATACATATTTTTAAATCGAATAATATTACTAAAAAATTAATTATAATTAATATAGTAAAATTTATAACCTGATTGAGACCTTAGGTGACTTCCTCGTGATCTTGAGGTACTCTTTTTACATCTCTCATGACATGATTCTTGTTCTTGAGGTGTTGTTATTCATTACTTAATTGGGCTAATAGATTATCGATCTATTCAACTAATGGCCTAATATGGTATTTGTGGGACCTAAACATGAGATACTAGTCCATAACATTTATATGAAAACGGTCTCATAAAATATATGAACTTTGTCGAATTAGATTTTTTTTATATTAACTAAAAATATTTGTTATCATAAAAAAACGATTTAGCAATAATGAAATTCTCAATGTTTAAATCAATTGAGGCATAGTTGTTCTAATTTAAGTGATAATTACACACACAAAAAAGCAATATATATTAACATTAATCTCTTACATTTATCTACACCTTGTTGAAAAAAATTGTTTGGTTAGGTGTCCCAGCCCATCATATGAACCGTCGATCATATTGTAGCCTTACGATTAAATTCAAACTCTCATCATTGTATTTGGTTAGGAGCATAGCTAAAAGAATTTCAGCAGCGGTAGGAAATTATGTCTTCATTTCGTTGGTGGGAAATCCTGGTGCCAATGAAATGTACTTATGACTATGTCATGACGCGTTTTTCAAAATATCTATACTTATACCCTGACCTTGACCTCTACCATTAGTCATTTCGTAATTATGTACTAAACCCCCAAACCCCGTCTCATTGCCTGTTTCATTATCATATGTGCCCAACATGTAATCTCGTAATTATTTATGAAAATTTTAAAAAAGTACTCTCAAACCAATAAAACTCATAATTTCCCCCCCTCTTTTAACAGTTTTAGGTTCCAAATACCATTTGTTTGCCCTTCTAAGTTCTAGCTGCCACTTTGTTGCGATCTTCATACTCAAGTTTTCTCAAAAGTCCCACTTTGTGGTGTATAGTTAATAGGAGAAATTGAAAGGAAAAGGTTGTGGGTGAAGCTTCATTGTCATGATAATGAAGACAATAAATGTATCTACATGTATTTTTCTCCAAGTCTTCCCTTGCTCATTTCAAAGTCAACTTGCGAGTCAAAGACGTTCTTTTAGATGAGTTCATTCATGAGAATTATATATTGTGAAGGCGGGATAGTTGCGTAAGATTAAGAACATTAAGTATAACATCACCTATCACTTGGGAATTGGGATGGCTCCAGTTGATTTGTTCTGTTTCCTCTTCTTCTCTCACCTTGTAATCATTCTCTCTGCTGGTTATGGAAATGGGCACCAAGATTGTCCACACTCCTTTACTTGTGGCCATCTTGGTACTTTCTATTACCCTTTCACCAAGGCAGAACAACCACACTGTGGCTTGCTACCGATACATGATTGTGATAATCCTCATTCACCCATTATAACGATCCAGCTGGAGAAAAATGGAAAAAACTTAGAGCTTAATGGCATCACGCAGCAGAATGCGATTTCGATTTTGGATGAAGATTTTCATAAGAGTTTACAACAAAACACTTGCGGCACTTTGAACAATAATTATAGTCTTCCTTCCCCTTCTCCTTTGTATTCTATTTATATAAAATATAACGTAACCCTGTTCCGATGCAAACAGGGCCTCAAAATCAACCAACCACCAAAACATTATTTGAAATACCCGTGCCATGGCTATGAGTATGATATTTATTATGACAGCCTTCCCTCTCCAAATAATGAGGAGGCTCATAACTTATTCTCATCCTGCTCAGTTTTTCAGTTACCATCAAAAGACAAGACGGATACCAAAGACATTCTATCGTTTGTAACTGCTGAGATGGTTCTTCAAGTAGTATTATCTAATGATTGTGATGAGTGCTATAATCACAGAGGAGGCCAATGTCGGCTTGACAGCAATCAAAAGTTCTACTGCGACACAGGTACGCTCTGCATCAATTTCTCACATATTCCTTAATCCATTCGAATATTTCCTTGTCTTCGGTACAGCAAGATTTCTAGACCAGACCAGTAGTGAGATTGTCACGGATGAAGTCTCGTCTTAGACGTGGCTGTACTTAGTTTTATTTATTTATTTTTTAAAATTTTGGCCGTTGATTGAGCATTTCATTATTTTTTATTTACCACTTGTGTCTTAAGTGTCAAGAGTGCTAACTTGACTGCATTACGTTACCCAGTTACTGGTATCAAGGCAATTAGTGAATTAGAATTAGTCCAACTGTCATAAATTTCCTCTTTAGACTGATGTTCTTTGCTTTATATTTTTTACTTATAAACATCTTCAATGAACTTCATCTGCAGGGTCAAAAAAGAGTAAGGATAAAATTTTAAAATTGAAGCTGATACTCGGACTTGTAACAGGTAACGTTCGCAATATTTTCTCTTTCAAAATATTTTTACAGGGAGTGATATTTGGAATTTATGATCCCCTTGTTGCAGGTTTAAGTGTTATATTCTCAGTTATTCTAATCATTGGATGCATACGTAAACACAGTCCTTCGAACCCCCAATCCCAATCAAGAAACAGACACACGGATGTAATTGATCCAAGATCAAATCCAGACCCAGAAAATGGGAGGGTCTACTTTGGAATCCCTCTCTTCTCTTACAAGGAGCTTGAAGAAGCTACATATAATTTCCACCACGCCAGACAACTCGGAAGTGGAGGCTTTGGAACAGTTTACTATGGTAAATTAAACCATTCCCTCACCACTCTCTCTTTATTGATGGTACTTGTAGTTCATTATTTTGTTAAAATAAAAGAATAACTAGTGATATGATCTCTAACAATCAGGAAAACTTCGAGATGGAAGAGAAGTTGCTGTGAAACGCCTATATGAGCACAACTGCAGGCGAGTAGAACAGTTCATGAACGAAGTTCACATCCTCACACGCTTGCGCCACAGGAATCTGGTGTCCCTCTATGGCTGCACCTCACGTCAAAGCCACGAACTACTTCTTGTGTACGAACATGTTCCAAACGGCACCGTAGCATGCCATCTCCACGGTGATTTAGCTAGGCGCGGCACTCTTCCGTGGCACATAAGAATGAAAATCGCCATAGAGACGGCAAGTGCATTGGCTTATCTCCATGCTTCTGACACCATCCACCGTGATGTGAAAACCATGAACATTCTCCTTAACGAAAGTTTCAGCGTTAAGGTTGCAGACTTTGGTCTTTCAAGGTTGTTCCCTAACGATGTCACGCATGTCTCCACTGCCCCACTAGGGACCCCGGGTTATGTTGACCCGGAATATCACCAATGCTACCAGCTTACAAACAAGAGTGATGTGTATAGTTTTGGGGTTGTGCTTATTGAGCTAGTATCATCTAAGCCAGCTATCGATATGAACAGGCATAGGGATGAGATTAACTTGTCTAGTTTAGCCATAAAGAAGATTCAGCAAAGTGCATTTAGTGAGCTGGTTGATCCTTCTCTTGGTTTTGATTCGGACATTGAGGTGAAGAGGATGATGGTTTCGGTGGCGGAATTGGCTTTTCAGTGTTTGCAACGGGACAAGGAATTGAGACCCTCTATGGATGAGGTTTTGAAGGTGCTCATGAGGATTGAAAGTGGGAAGGATATGGCTGAGCATATGGATGAAGAAGATTTGCGTCCACCCTCTCTACCTTCCCCAGATTGGGACGAGAATCCATTGTTCAAGAAGATCATGGCACATCCTTCACCTAAAGCCGTGACTGATACATGGCATAGTCAATCTACTACGCCTAATGTTAGTGCTTAATTAATTTTAACGCACTTATCATTGTAAATGAGTTTACTATGTTTTTTTTTTGGTGGTACGTGGATTATAGGATATGAGGTGAATTTTATATACTGAAATTAAATGATAACAGAATTTATTATTTACTTTCTTCAGAGTTGGATGACTTAATTCTAGTCACTAAACAAAAAAAAAAAGGAAAAATTGTTAAAATTAAAACTTTGTGGTAAGCTTGCTTCTGAGTGAAATTAAAGTTAATTGACAAGTTCATGCATATTATTGTTATGCAAATCTGCGTAGAATCATTGTACTCGGTCTAGTGGTAAAAGTTAGGATAATATATACTATATACAATATTTATCGTTATAAATGTAAGGTTTTTATTTTTTTAAAAATGTTAAATTGAGAATGTTAATTTATATACTTGGATTATTATTTACTCCCTTCATTTCATATTTTTATGATGCCGATAGGTTTTTTTTTATCCCGCAAGAGAAGTATTTAATTTTGATTTGTGACATGTCCTGAAAAAGTACAAAAATTGTTTATGTAGAATTTTTTTATATATATTATAACCGACAAATATTATTCTTCATAATATAATTATAAAATATATAAAATAAATTATATATAATTATCTTATTTATATAAAATGATAAGTATATATTTTTTAATTGAATTACGCAACTAAAAATATAAATTGGAAAAGCATAAAGAGTTTACTTTTTATTGTACTTTCACTTCATTATCGGTAACTGAAGGCTTTTATTTCCTGTAAGGACATATGCATATACAATATTTAGACAAAATATGAAGAATAAAACATATTATCTTTTTTAAATATTTATAAATTTTTATGGCATATGTTTTGTAAATTAAAAATGATAGATAAATATATTAAAAATTATAGAATAATATTGACTAAAATATATAAAATTATAGATTATAAATTTACTTGTAGAGTAAAAGTTATTAGACTAGTTCATAAGTAAAATCAAATGATCTTAAATAAAAACGCATATATACTTATTTATAATTTAACTTTTTAAATTAATGTTAATTTATAAAGAACTATTTTTTTTCCTATAAGTGCTTTTGGAGTAGTTTATTAAATCCTGAATTTTAGGACTCAAAGTTCTGAAAAACGCAAAATATCTGTGAGCCAACGCGTTTTGACAGAGGAGAATGAAGCCAACGTGTTTCTGACGCATTGACACAGCCACACATGGTTGCAACTTGGCAGCACCTTCAATCATATTATATCCGTTCTAAAAACTTTGTCCCCTCTCGTTAATTTTCTACACTCTATCTAAACTCATATGATAAATTTTCCAAAGTTGGGTGCATTATGGAGTGTGGACCTTTTGTCTATGAAAACATCAAAATCATCATTCCATTCCAGTCCACCGTGATCTTCATTTTTTCCACAAACTTTCCGCATTGATTAGTTTCATTTTGAGTCACCTTGTACAATAAGTTTAACAAGCATTTCATTATATTTGTAAAAACAAACAAAAACGCACAAAACGTAGACTCCCAACGGTGACTTTGAAATCGTCAAGAGACTTGAGTTTTAAAATGGCTTGCACGTTAAATCAGTACCTTTGATTAATTTTTTTTTACTTTTTAGCTTTATCATGATTAATTTTAAAATCATTACAAAATTTTAACTTTTCAAAAATTACAATTACTCTAAATTGAACCTTTCAATATTTTTGTCTCGGCAAATTTTTCACTATAAAAAGGCACAATTGTTGTTTGATGCATTGAATGCGTTTTCCTTCCTTGGTTTTATCTTTTCTTGTTTGGCATTCCTGATGGTCCCTGTTCTTATTTTGAAATCAGTAATAATAATTTTGTCCCAGCTTGTTGTTGCAGCTCAGGATGGAAAGTGTCCAGCCTCTTGGGATTGTGGAGATCTTGGCCAGATTAAGTTTCCTTTCACAACCACACTGCAACCACACTGTGGCGTACTGCCCATACGTGGTTGTGAACAAAAAGACCCCCAGGCTTCCAAAACCATTCAACTCAACAATCCAACACTAAGATCCTACAACGTTCTACAAGTTGAACCTCGTACCATAATCATCAAAGACGATGCTCAATATCATTATTTGCAAACCAACAATTGCACACTCTTCACAAACAATTTTACTCTTCCTCACGCCTCTCATTTAGCTTCTTTCTACATCAAATATAATATCACTATCTTCAGATGCAATCGTTCCCTCAACGCCACACTTCCCAAATATATTTATAAATATTCAAATTGTTCTGACTACGATATCTACTATGGTCCTCCAAATACTGAAATTCCTTTGGGCTTCAAGTGGCCAAGCTTTTTAGCACCATGTTCAACCATTCAGCTTGCAGTACAAGCAAAACCTACTAGCAACCCCTTTCAATTTCTGTCTGCTAGTATCGCTATTGAAGTTCGATTATCTGATACTTGTGAAAGCTGCCTTAATCGCGGAGAAGGCCAATGTTTACTAGACAGTAAAGGAAATTTCTATTGCGCCAAAGGTATGCAAATTTTCTTTTTATATTTTCGGGTTAAAAATGTGTAGGGGTGGAGAGGATGTCACAATCAAGTTCAGGGTATGCCATAAGACTTAACCAAAGGTTACAACTTACAACAAATTAACTTTCAAATAAAGGATTATTGGAAAATATCTAATTCAAAAAAATTTATTTCGACGAATGTTGTCTCATTAACTGTATCTTAACTTAATTAGCATCTAGCTAGCACATACCACGATGCATAGAATTAGCCCAATCAAAGCGTTCTGCCTTCGGTATTGTAATGTGCCTCACACTTGTCTTTAATTAATCTTTACCGTTTTCTATATATTATTGAAGTTCGATTATCTGATACTTGTGAAAACTGCCTTAATCGCGGAGAAAGCCAATGTTTACTTGACAGTAAAGGAAATTTCCATTGCGCCAAAGGTATGCACAAATACTTTGGATTCCACACACATACTATACATTATTCTCTATCTCATATATAAATTAACATAATATCTAATTTAGAATTAGCCAAAGGTAGGTGATCAGCCAAACTCGGCTAAATTTTGAGAACAAATTAAACATTTGCTCTGTATTCGTGTTCTTTGACTTCCGGGAGGAATTTTAACATTTGATTTCGTTTCAAATGATTTTAACCAAAATAGTAGCTAATTGTTTTCTAACTTTTGCAGGGAGTAGAAATTGGATTGTGAAAATGATACTAGGACTCGGACTAGGTAATACAAGTAGATTAATTTTCATTTTCATTAGTGTCTTTATGCAAAATAAATAATAAATCATGTATATTATATATTAAGAGTTAATCATTTATAAATTGCCAGTATAAAGTTTTTTTATACTGGCAACCAATTATATCTTTTAATTGTACCATGTCACTGTAACATATTTATTTTTAACAGTGACATGACACAATTAAAAGATATAATTGGTTGTTAGTGTAAAAAAACTTTACACTGATAATGTATAGACGATTAACTCATATTTTAAAGGATGCTAATAATTGTTTTACTTAAGGAGTATTTTTTAGTGTCGCACTAGTGTTTTAAGGTTTTATTTTAAATTAATCTAATTCGACTAGAAGTAAGTAAAGTTTGACTAAAGATTATTTTTGTGAAGAATCAAATTCAGACACTGTCCTAACGGTTTGACATTGAATTCAACACATTAGGTACTTGTGTCTAACTCCTTAATTACTTAAGGAGTATTTGATATATCATATTTAATATTTTTAATTACTAAAATGTAAGAACAGTAAAAAAAGTTACTAAAATGAAAGAACTAAATTATTTTTATGCTTTTAATATAATAACTATATTTTATCAAATACTTTCTATTTTATTTGTTTAAGGGTATTCGGTTTCACTCTCCACTATCAAAGTGTATAATCCACTGAGTTTTTCTTTCTTTTTTAACAACATCATTTGTTTTTGTCTCTTTTATGCATCCTGGAAAGTAAAATTTCAATTCGGAATTCCTATCCTATCTCCAAATTCCTTCCATGTATACTGGCCACTGTGATTTTGCCTTAGTCCTTCACTCCAAACTCCAAAGTCTTTAACTCAGTTGTAAATCAGTCTTAAACTAAAGCATTATTATAGTTCTTTATTGTTCTTGATTACTAAAAGGTGCAAAACATAAGCAGCTGCACTTAAAGCAGCCGTAAGATCAAAATTAGCTGCACATCTGCCAAGTTCTGGCTTTCTTGTGCCTTACGTTCCTAGCCTAATAATAGATCTGGCTTGAAATCATTAGTTATTAGTTATGTAGAGAAGGATATCCAAAATTTGTTCTACTTCACTGTATAACATTACTTTCTTATACTTCTAAATTAATCTTTCTAATTTGAATAACTTATCCAGCTGTTACAGTTGTTCTATTGCTAGCGACGATTAAGATCTTCTATACAAAATGGAGGAAGCAAAATCCAACCAATCAACGGATTGAGGTGTTTCTGAAAAGACATAGACCTCTTCAACTCAAGAGGTATGGTTATTCTGAGATAAAGAAAGTGACCAACTCCTTCGGAAACAAATTAGGCCAAGGGGGGTTCGGTAGTGTATACAAAGGAAAATTACAGGATGGACGTTATGTTGCAGTCAAGATCCTAAATGAGTTAAAAGATAGTGGTGAGGAATTTATCAATGAAGTTGCAAGTATTAGCAGAACTTCTCATATTAACATTGTTACACTTTTGGGGTTCTGTTTCGAAGGTTCTAAACGGGCTTTAATTTATGAGTTTATGTCTAATGGATCACTCGAGAAGTTTATCTTTCAAGAAAATGCTCAAGTGACAGATCATCAATTGGACTGTCAAACGATGTATGATATTGCAATCGGTGTTGCTCGAGGACTAGAATACCTGCATAAAGGTTGCAATACTAAAATTTTACATTTTGACATAAAACCTCATAACATTCTGTTGGATGAGAATTTCAATCCCAAGATTTCAGATTTTGGACTTGCAAAAATATGTACAAGAAAAGAAAGTATAATATCAATATTTGGCGCTAGAGGAACAGCAGGCTATATAGCACCAGAAGTTTTTTCGAGGAATTTTGGTGCAGTGTCACATAAATCAGATGTTTACAGTTATGGAATGATGGTGTTAGAAATAGTTGGAGGAAGAAAGAATATTAAGGCTGAAGTAGACCGGTCGAGTGAAATATATTTTCCTCATTGGATTTACAATCGTCTTGAACCAAATCAAGAGCTTGGTTTAGAAAACATAAGAAGTGAGAGTGATGAGAAAATGGTGAGAAAGATGACAATAGTGGGCTTATGGTGCATACAAACTCATCCTTCTACTCGACCAGCCATAAGTGAAGTGTTGGAAATGCTAGAAAGTAAAGTTGAGACCTTGCAAATTCCACCTAAACCTTTTCTCTCGTCTCCTTCAACCTCTCCAGTCAAATTATCATGTGAGACATTGTAGTTTGGGACTTGTGAGAATACTGTATAAGATGAAGAAAATGTTGAAAATTAATATATATATATAATTATTTAGTTTTTATCAATCAATTTTATTCTCTCTCATATGTGCGCATTTGTATTGACCAATTCTCCTTGATTTTTATCAATTCCTCTTAACGGCATAACAATAACATTTTGAATGTTATTTTGACTAAAGGCATGGTACAATTTTATTTTCTGAAAAACCTGCTGCATATCGTTGGTGTGCACGTTGCTTACTTTTAGATTAACACTTGGGGTCCAATTTTTAAAATTTTTCAAAATTAAGCACATGTTGGTGCATCTATATATAGGTGTCTAAGTAAAAGAAAAAAATACACACAACAATTCACTTATATCTTTCTCTTAAAATTATTTCTACTAATAAAATATAATTTTTGAAGTAGTGTTCTTTGGTTTAAAAATCTTTTGTTGTACTTGAACGATCTAACGAGTTGACCTATCTTGCAAGAGGAGTGCACTATAAGATTTAAAATTACCAATGCAGTAAAGAGTTTTCTCTCTAAGAATAACACTCTGCATGTTTCAACTCAAACTACTCTAATCTTGTTATTTATGATTTTAATTTACTTTTTGTACTTGATCCGTTGTTACTAATTGTTTTATTTTTAATTTTGAAGTATTCATTATGTTGTTAATATTGACTTTCTTGATAAATTTAAGTATTTATTTTTTAAGTGCTCTATTAAATTTTTAATAACAACAATCTTAGAGAGAAAATTCTTTTCTTGTTCAATATCAACATGTTTACAATGGATATTTTAAAGTCTTTGAGCAATAAGGCAAAAAACATAATGGTGAAATTTTTTTGATGTTGGCAACAAGTCAACAACTGATGAAATTTTAGCTAACAGAACTAGGGTTGTTTTTTGTCATTTTAAATGGAAATCTTGAAAGAAGTTCTAATAGTGTTGTGGTTAAAGTAAACTCTTCTGATGATACTTCTAGTGATAAAAATATTTTGAGTCATGATCGTATTTTAAGTACTCTATATGATAATATTTATATAATATTTTTTCATACAAAAAACTGCTTTGAAGTTATGAGATGCTCTTGAACTAAAATATGGTTTTGTTGAAAATGTTTTAAGAAAATACTCTTGTGAAATAATGATTTATTTTAAAATGGAAGATGAAAAACCTTTTTTTGACCAAGTTCATGAATTTGAAAATATTATTTATGACATGAAGATGAAAGAAATTACTTTGCCTGACATAATGCTTGTTAGTTTTTCAATTTCTAAATTTCCTCTTTCTTGGTCCGTATTTACAAGAAGCCTTAAGCATAAACTTGATCATTTCACTTTTTTTTGACTTATTGGCTTCTTTACGAATTGAAGATAAACATCGTATTTCACAAAAGGATTCTCATTAACCTCATTTTCAGGCTAAGGCCCATTTAGTGGAAAATTCTAATAAGCTTAAACAAAAGTTTTTCAAACAAATTTGGTTTTTCTAATAATAAGTTTGGTCAAAGCTCCCATTTCTCCAAAAATAAAAACAAGGCTTTTTATAACAACTACAAATCAAAGAGTAAAATTCAAGAAAATGAGTCCTTCTACTTTGGCTGTGGAAGAAACAATCATTTTGCTAAGAATTGTTTTCATCGTCGTCATCAACCAAAAGATACTACATTTGATCCCAAATCATCTTCTCAGCCTCAGGCTAATGTTATTATCGCTAATGCTAACTCAGATTCCCCATCTAACAGATATCATGTCATTAGCCCAAAGTTAAATTTTATTTATAACTCAAATGATTGGTGGATTAACTCTAGAGCTAATGTTTATGTGTCTGTTGATAAAAAATTATTTTCTCCGTATCAGGAATGTGGAACACGTAATGTGAGCATGGGAAATCGGATCCTAGCACGTGTTATTGGTCTAGGTTGAGTAGAATTAGAATTATCTTCAAGAAATTGTTTTGTTTTAGAGGAAGTCTTTCATGTTTATGAAATTAGAAAAAAATTGATTGGTGTTGCTTTGTTAGTTCAACAAGGTTTTAAAGTTGTTTTTGAATCCAATAGAGTTGTAATTCTCGACATGGTTCTTTTGTTAGGAAATGATATGTTTGTGATGGTTTGTTTAAACTTAATTTCATGTTATCTTTTATTAATAAACATTCTAGCATTTCTTCATCATCTATTTCAAATGTTGAATGTTGTGACACTTGGCATGGTAGACTTGGACATATTAACTTGAATTCTATTAAAAGAATGATAACTCTTGATTTTATGCCTAAATCTTTTAATGAATTGAAATAAAAATGTGAAGTTTGTGTTCAAGCTAAACAACCTAGAAAATCCTTTCAAAATTTTGTCCAAAAGAAAACTTGCTTGCTTGAACTCATTCATAGTGATATATATGATAACAATGATGTTATTACTCGTGGTGGAAAGAAACACTTTATTACCTTCATTGATGACTTCTCAAAATATTGTTATATATACTTGATTATTTATAAAAGTGAGTTATTTGATAAATTCAAAGTTTATAAAGTAGAAGTTGAAAATCAATTAGAAAGGAAAATTAAAATTCTTCATTATGATAAAGGAAGAGAATATTCTTCTAGTGAAATAGGTGAATTTTTTGAATCACATGACATTATTCATGAAATCACTCCACCCTATGCTCATTAATCTAATAGAATTGTTGAAAGAAAAAATTGTACTCTATTAGACATGATAAATGTTATACTTATAAGTTCTGATTTGCCTGATAATTTGTGAGGGAAAGTTTTTTTTTACTGCATGTCATATTTTGAATAAAATTCCTTATAAAATTCAGATAAAACGCTTTATGAACTTTGGAAAAATAGAAAACCAAATTTGAAATATCTAAAAGTGTAGGGATGTCTTGCAAAGGTGAATATTCATATTAATAAGAAGAAAAAAAATTGGTCTTAAGACTGTTGATTGTCTTTTTTTTTTGAATATTCTTTACATAGTACTACTTATAGATTTTTAGTTATTAATTTTAAAGTCGTTGAAATTTCTAATAATATAATTATAGAATTTAGAGATATGTTTTCTTTGAAAATATTTTTCCTTTGAAGAATAAATTTTCTAAACCTATTTATGATACTTTTAACTCTGTTTTACCGTTTAGTAGTAATGTTAACAAGGATGTTGAGCCTAAAATAAGTAAAAGAAATAGAAAAGTTAAAGATGTTGGTCCTAAATTTTATTCTTTCTTACTTGAAAATTGATGAGATTATTCTATGATATTTGTTTGAGGAAATATTTTATAAGAGTTATTTTTATAAGATTTTTCACACATAACCCTATAGTGATGAGATATTGTTTGTTTTGGGACTTAAGTCTTCACGATTCTGTTTTTGATCATTATCCAAAAGGTCTCTTTAACATTAGAATATGTGTGTGTTTTATAAATTATTATATTTTCTCTTATTTTATTGATGTGAGACTTGTTTGTATTCTAACAAAAATAATCTTAAAACTTATAGCAAAGCTATACAATCTATTAATGCACCTTTTTTGAAAAGAAGTCATTAATGATGAAATAGATTCTCTTAAAGTCTTGTGATATTTTTGGTTTGGTGCATTAGAAGGTGGTTTTACAAGAATAAGATGTTTCTGAACACCCACGGTCACCTTGCAGCCAATAGATAGAGTTATTCAGAGATAAAGAAGGCCACGATCTCCTTCAAAAACAAATTGGGTGAAGGAGGGTATGGTAGTGTTTACAAGGGGAGGCTACATGATGGAAGTCTTGTGGCTGTAAAAGTTTTAAGCGACTCCAAAGGTAACGGTGAGGAATTTATCAATGAAGTTGCTAGCATCAATGTCACTTCTCATGTTAACATCGTTAGTTTACTCGGATTTTGTCTACAAGGTTCCAAAAGAGCTTTGATTTACAAGTACATACCCAATGGGTCACTTGAGAAGTTCATATATGAAGAAAAGAATCTATTAAGTATTAGTATTAGAGTTATTTTATGATATTTATAAATCTTCATAATTTTATTTTTAATTATTAAATAAAAGTTCTTTTAATTATTAAAATATATGTGTAATTTATAAGTTGCGGAGATATTTTATGTGTGAGCCAACGCGTTTTGACATAGGAGAATGAAGCCAACGTGTTTTTGACGCATTGACACAGCCACACTTGGCAGCACCTTCAATTATATTATATCCATTCTAAAAACTTTGTCCCCTCTCGTTAATCTTCTACACTCTATCTAACCTCATATGATAAATTTTCCAAAGTTGTGTGCATTATGGAGTGTGGACCTTTTGGCTATGAAAACATCAAAATCATCATTCCATTCCAGTCCACCCTGATCTTCATTTTTTCCACAAACTTTTCGCATTGATTAGTTTCATTTTGAGTCACCTTGTACAATAAGTTTAACAAGCATTTCATTATATTTGTAAAAACAAACAAAAAAGCACAAAACGTAGACTCCCAACGGTGACTTTGAAATCGTCAAGAGACTTAAGTTTTTAAAATGGTTTGCACGTTAAATCAGTACCTTTGATTAATTTTTTACTTTTTAGCTTTATCATGATTAATCTTAAAATCATTACAAAATTTTAACTTTTCCAAATCTATAATTACTCTAAATTGAATCTTGGAAAGTTTTTAAAATTACTTCACATTTACATTTCACAAGCCACCTTACTATTTACTATTTTGCATATCTTTATGAATATATGTCATTTTTAAACATAATCTGTATAAATATTTCAAAATAATTTCAACAAAAATTTAAATAAAATAAAATCCTAATTAACAGTTTGGGCTGTGAAACCCTAACATAGTTAAATGACTAGCTAGAAAATATCTCGAGTGAAAATAAAAGGAAAACAAATTAAAATAGGAAACTATATTAAAAATATAAGAGAAAGACATAATTAATTCGACCAAAATATAAATAGTTTAACTTTAACAATATATAAAATTATTGAAAATATGCATAATTATTTTGAAGTAACTTAAGTTCAAAATTTAAACCAAAGATAAGAATAATATAAATTAATTTTTTTAGTGTGTAGAGAATATAAATATAGGTCTATTTAGATATATTTTTTTCATAAACATTTTTAGAAGAAGAAAATAAGAATAAAAAAGTTTATAAATTAAAATTAGTTTATAAACAAGTTAAAAGGAATAGTTCTGAAAAGTTAATGGAATAGAATTTTCACGAATTAACTTATATATAAATTAATTTTATCTTTTAAATAAATTTATTCAATTTTTCATTTTTTTTTCTACGAATATTATGGAGAAATTTATCTTAGTAAACTTATAGTCTCCTTCTAGTGAAGTAAATTTTTAATTATAATATAATTTATATATTTAAAAATATTTATTTATTATAATTAGACACAACTAAAACTGATGTTCCTTTCTAAGAATATATTATGCGTAAGTAACATAAAAGAAATATTGTCATATATAATTACCATATCACAAATAATAGTATCATACTCTAATATATTTTTTATTAAAATTAATTAAAAATTATAAAATTGTGTGAATCTCATTTTTTATTTAATGAATTCTATTAAATCTATAATTTTATATTTTTTTTAATAAATTTTAATTAAGAATTAAAGTCCATTCTAATTATTTTATTATTCATTAATTAAAAGTATAATTAATATTTTTCATGTTTATTTTAAGGGGATTAATATTTTTAATGTTATAAAAATCATTATACAAATTTTCAATATATCTCTTTCTTTCGTTAGTTTATTTATTTGTTTTTTTTTATGAGAATTGCTAATGAGAGTTGTTAGGATACATTTCTTTACTCTCACTACCGTTTGACTGACTCATTTATCTTCTTTATGTTATAGAAAAAATATTTTTCACATCTGGAAGGCAAGAAATGTAATAGAAGGAGACGCAAAATAATAATATTATTTTATAATTTGATATTAAATAACATCTATAACATTTATAACATATAATAAAGAAAATTATCTTATTAATTTTATTTTTAAGTTTTAAATAATAAAAAATAATATTAAAAATTTATAAGATCATTAAATTTGAAAATCAAATATAATATCAATTAATTTATCAAACATTAATAATTTTAAAATACTTTTATTAAATAAAATATAGAAACAAAAAATGTTTAGATTCTACTGGTATATAATATAAATTATTATTAAATATTATATCTAATTTATATTTAATATATCTATATATATTGTTATTTTGAATAATATAATAGTGACATAATGGATCCGTTTGAATAAATAACTTAATTAAAATTTTATTTAATACACTTTTATGTATTAAAAACTTATTTTATAAGTGTTTAACATTTTATAAGTTGTTGTATTTGAATATACACGAGAAACACTTAGATTATTTTAAAGTGATTATATATATTATTATTTAAGCACTTATAAGATATTATCTTATTTTAAAATTTTAAATTTATAAATTAAATCTTGATTGAAAATAAAATAAAATTTTAAAAATAATTAAATAATTTTTTAAAAAGATATTATATAACATAATAATATTAAGAAAGTAAAAATTACTAGTCACCATTCACCTAATTTTAATTTATAAAAAATAAAATTAATAATAAAATATAATAAATTAATTATATATAATTATGATTTAAATTTATGAATCATAAATTAAAAAAAAAAAAGAGAAGATGTTATGTGATGATTAAAAGAACTTGAGTATTTGAATTTTGATTTCTATAATGAAAATTATGCGATGAGTAAAAACAATAAGTTATAAAATAGTAACGGAAACTTTTGATAGAAAAAAAATGTTACAAACCTTTAACACCGAGATTTTTAATAAATGAGATGAGCTATTTTTGAAAGAAAAAAAAATTAAGAGATATTTCTTAGAATAATGGAATGAAGATTTTTGGGGAAAGGGATGGAAAAGTTTTTAGGGGAAAGAGAAAAAAAAATAAAGAGGAACAAATTTTAGACAATTGTCTTATTTGATTTTATTGACAGGAGACAATTGTCCTACAATAAAAAAAAAAATTGGAGGAAGAAATGAAAATCTCCTGAAGGAATAATGAAAAAAAAAATACATAACTAATTTTTAATGAATGAATGAAAAAAAAATCATGTATTAGTCAATAAATTTAAATATAAGCAGAAAATTATTAAAATAAATTTAAAATATTTTATGAATTATTCATAAAATATTTTACAATTTTTTTTAAATATTCTCATAAATACTTATAGAATAAAATAAATAGAAAGAAATTGTGGGTTAATTCTTCCAAAGCAAGTCAATGTATTTGAGTGTTGAGATGAACTTATCTTATTATGTTATTTCTTAATTCAACTCTTTGTTAAAAAAAAATACTAGAGCAACAAAATATAAAAATAAAATAAAATTATATGTCGTGCATTATAATATGTTTATCATGCATTATGACATGATAGGATAGGATAATCGATAATATCTTAACCACTAAAGGGGTAAAGGACCCTAAAATCATACTTTAGAAGAAAAGCTATTCGAAGTCAAGTGGCATATCAAGGACTTGAAAACGATGGTATATATTAAATGTGTGATGGTTTGAAACACAAGGTGCATGCAATGCAATACACTGGAATCTCCTTCTGAAACACAAGGTGCATGCAATGCAATACACTGGAATCTCCTTCTGAATTCTACGTAATTATCAAGACTCCGTCCCCACCTCTCCTCTTAAAGAAAGGGGGTGTTCTCTGCTTTGCTACATTGCATTGAATGCGTGCATTTATTGTTTCTTCCTTAGTTTTAGTTATATTTGCTTGTCGATTCTTGGCATTACTAATGTTGTCCCTTGTCATCTTGAAACTAGCTAGTAATCTTAGTGTTGTCCCAGCTTCTGCTCCTTTGTTTCAGCTCAGAATGGAAACTGTTCAATGCTAACAATACCCTCCAACTATACATTTCAAAATCAAAATGCTACACTGTTCTGCGACTTCAATCTCTCACCATAATGATCAAAGATGAGGAACAAGAACATTATTTGCGAACCAAAAATTGCAAAGCTTTCAGCTACAATTTTACACTTGCTCACCCCTCTCCTTTAGCTTCTTTTTACGTCAAGTATAACATCACTGTCTTCAGATGCAATCGCTCCCACGGGATCACCGGCCTTCCCAAGTATATTTATAAATATTCAAACTGTTCTGACTACGATATCTACTATATATATGGCCTTCCAAACTCTCAACTGCCTCCGGACCACCTCATTAGCACCGTGTTCAAGGATTCAACTTGCATTATCAGATGACTCTCCTCAGGATCCCTTTCAATTTATATCTGCTGTTACCAGTGTTCAAGTACAATTATCTAATGTTTACTATGGTATGTTGTCTCACACAGTTAAACTCCACCTTCAATGAAAATAATAATAAATTAGTAAATATCTTTCATTCATCTCTATTTTACTAACTAGGAAAACTCGACGATACATGAAGTTGGCGTGAAGCGCCTATGTGAACACAATTATAGGCGATTAGAACAGTTCATGAATGAAATCAAGATCCTCACACGCTTGCGCCATGAAAATTTAGTGTCTCTCTATGGCTGCACTTCACGTCACAGCTTGTGTATGAATACATTTCAAATGGATCAACAAATAATGGTGGCTTTTTGTCATGGCCTATCCGATTAAAAGTGGCCATAGAGACTGCTACTGCGTTGGCCTATCTCCATTCTTCTGACATCATTCACCGTGATGTCAAAACAAGGAAGTCCTGGCTATGTTGATCCCGAATATCACCGATGCTACCAACTCACTGATGCTACCAACTCACAAACAAGAGTGATGTCTATACTCTATAGTTTTGGTGTTGTGCATATTGAGCTAGTATCATCTATGCCAGCAATTGATCTGTCTCGACATAAGGATGAAATAATAATAAATATAAATGAAATTAACTTTTTTTTATAAGTTAAAATTAGTTACAACATATTTTAGAGAAATTAATGTGAGAAACTCTTATAAATTAATTTATACGTAAGTTTTTAGAGAAGTTTGTTTTATTTTTATTTTTTACTTTTTTCTTCTATAAGTATGTATAAAGAAATTTATTCAAACAAACTCATAGTTTCTTGTGACTTATTACTAAATTTGATCTTTATTATCATCGTTATAAAAAATAATAATTCTAATTTAATGTAATATAAAAATAGGCTTTAAATAAAAATTAATTCTAGTATTAATATTTCGATCATAGATTCATTGATATTGTTAGGATTATTACATCAAAATATTGTTTACTTTAAAGTTTGTTAAATGATCATGATTTTGTCTTTAAAAAGATGTCTTAATAAGTTAAGGAGAAAAATATTTATAAAGATTGTAAATTTTAACCCATAAGTTATGTGCAACTTTTAAATGTGTCAAGACAAAACTTTAATTGAAGTTAAGTAACAAGAGTAACTTGATTATCCTTATATTCCTAATGTAAGTCCATTAATATCATTAGGATCTGGACATCTTAAATATTGTTTGCTTTTAACTCTCATTATGTGTACAAACACATACATAATCTAATATTAATTACCATATACCAATTAACTAAAGTTATAAATCATATTCTAATTAAATGTTAACTAAATATATCTTAAATTAGGGTATATTTTGTTTCATGTCAAACATGTTTAAAATCTATTCTATTGTGTCCAAGATGATTAGAATCACGTTTGTTGCATGTTTGGATATTAATATAATTAATTTTAAGATGTGAAAATTTACATTCACTTGGAAAAAATTAAGAGTAATTTCTCTATCAAATAAAATTAATTGTGGAATTTTTTTTGTAAAGATTTATAATTACACACTTAAAAATAATTTTAATAATAAGTTTTTAAACAATATTTAATACGAAAATCAAACCTATATCTCTTGTAAATTCACGTGAATTTTAAATCAATATCACATATCCAGAAACACATTTATTCTTATATCTTTATTGAATTAAGTAAAATTCTTTATTAGATGACAATTCTAACACAACATACCTCTCTTACTGTCGTTTGCTAACTTATCTTATTTTCACTACAAGAAATGTTACATATAGTGACATACAAAAAGTGTCACTATAGGTACAATATATGTAGGTATATGTCTATTTGACATATAGTTACATATAATTTTATAGTTAATTTTGAATGAGATTTAACAACATATTTTATGTGTCACTATAGTTTATACCTACACTTTTTAATAATATACCAACATATATTGTAGTTATTGTGTGGGTAAAAATAATTTTTAGTGACATGTATAGTGTCACTATAAGGTGTGTGTCACTATATGAAAATTTTGTTGTAGTGTTTTCTCAAATAATTTTCACATCCTTTTGAGAAGAAAAATAAAAATGAAAGGGAAAGAGACATCAATAGAAAAAATATATAGTAATATTTTTAAAAAAATAAACGTGAAAAGAAGTATAAAAATTAGAGCGTGAAGTTGGCTTGATTATACTATTAATTTTTATAATAAAAAAAAACTTATTTAATTTTAGTATTTAATAATATTGTTTTTATTCTTAGAAGTTGTAATATTATTTTTTTATATAAATGTATCATTCATCTAGTTAACACATTTGCGAAACAAATCATCCATCTAGTTAACAATTAGTTTAAAGTGACAGTAGTCAAGTCAAACTATATGTAACTGATTACCAACGTCGTCACCTCTCTCATAATATTTCCCTTTTCTATTTTCATTATTACACATTTTATTTTTTAATCTCATAAATAAATCTAATTTTAATTATATATACAAACTATTTTTTTTTATTAAAATTAGTTTACTCGGTCAACTAACATATTAAACATCTATACTTAAATAAACAGCCAATGTTTAACAAAATGAAAAATGCTAACCAGTATTAAAACTTATAATACGAAATGATTAATTGCTATTCTATATTTTATAATTCTTGATTTTTTTTCAAAAAAAATAATTAATTGCTATTTATTTTAAAAAATGATATCTGTAATTCGTGCTATTCGCAAGAAAAATTCTTCATACCAAATAGCATACTTTTTCTGTAATTCGTACTATTCGTCAATTAATTAATTTAAAAAATGACACCAGTAGATAGAGATGGTCCAAAACTCCAAATAAAATAATAATGATTATAAAAATCAACATTAAAATAAAAGTCAAAAAAGACTGTATTTGTAAGGATTATCAAAAGTATATCATACAGTATTTCTTAAAAATAAAAAAAGAGAAAGAGAATATTATATAGTTTAAAAAATAAGGTGCAACATACTTTGTGAGGTTTATTTATTCTGTTCTCCGTTCTAAATTCTGAGGAGTCCTCTGGCCACCACCTAGTCCTCACAAAAGAGGGGGTTTTCTACTGTTTGTGCATTTCTTGTTTTTCAAAAACATTTCCTTCCTTAGTTTCATCTTTTCTGGACAATTCTTGACATTCCTGATGGTCCCTGTTCTTATTTTGAAATCAGTAATAATAATTTTGTCCCAGCTTGTTGTTGCAGCTAGGATGGAAAGTGTCCAGCCTCTTGGGATTGTGGAGATCTTGGCCAGATTAAGTTTCCTTTCACAACCACACTGCAACCACACTGTGGCGTACTGCCCATACGTGGTTGTGAACAAAAAGACCCCCAGGCTTCCAAAACCATTCAACTCAACAATCCAACACTAAGATCCTACAACGTTCTACAAGTTGAACCTCGTACCATAATCATCAAAGACGATGCTCAATATCATTATTTGCAAACCAACAATTGCACACTCTTCACAAACAATTTTACTCTTCCTCACGCCTCTCATTTAGCTTCTTTCTACATCAAATATAATATCACTATCTTCAGATGCAATCGTTCCCTCAACGCCACACTTCCCAAATATATTTATAAATATTCAAATTGTTCTGACTACGATATCTACTATGGTCCTCCAAATACTGAAATTCCTTTGGGCTTCAAGTGGCCAAGCTTTTTAGCACCATGTTCAACCATTCAGCTTGCAGTACAAGCAAAACCTACTAGCAACCCCTTTCAATTTCTGTCTGCTAGTATCGCTATTGAAGTTCGATTATCTGATACTTGTGAAAGCTGCCTTAATCGCGGAGAAGGCCAATGTTTACTAGACAGTAAAGGAAATTTCTATTGCGCCAAAGGTATGCAAATTTTCTTTTTATATTTTCGGGTTAAAAATGTGTAGGGGTGGAGAGGATGTCACAATCAAGTTCAGGGTATGCCATAAGACTTAACCAAAGGTTACAACTTACAACAAATTAACTTTCAAATAAAGGATTATTGGAAAATATCTAATTCAAAAAAATTTATTTCGACGAATGTTGTCTCATTAACTGTATCTTAACTTAATTAGCATCTAGCTAGCACATACCACGATGCATAGAATTAGCCCAATCAAAGCGTTCTGCCTTCGGTATTGTAATGTGCCTCACACTTGTCTTTAATTAATCTTTACCGTTTTCTATATATTAATTTGTTCCTATAATTTATACTGCAGAGAATACAAGTTTGGCGTGGAAATTAGGACTAGGTAATGTTCTCTCTTTTCTTATTTGTCAATCTGAGTCTGAGAAGTGAGCACCATACATTCCTTTTCTGATGCTATGCTCTTGTACCCTGATGTATAACTCCCCATGCCATTGCTTGAGGACAGAGTCATACAATCCCATTTAGTCAAACAGTTTCAAATTTCACTTTTACACGCTCTTAAGAATAATCTACTGCCTTCAATTAATAGGATTTTTCCCTCTTTATTGGTTTCCAGGTATAGGACTCCCTGGCATTATTATAATTGGGATACTGATAATATGGTACTGCAAACCAAGATGTGTGTCTTATTTCTACTCAAATCCAAAACAAGAGAGTGCGAGTATCTACTTTGGGGTCCCAGTGTTCACCTATAAGGATCTTGAAAAAGCAACAAAACGTTTTGACCGCTCTAGAGAACTAGGAGAAGGAGGATTTGGTATCGTTTACTATGGTATGTACCACACACAAACTCCCCCTTTTAAGGAAATCAAATAATAATTCAATGGCTCTGAACACGAATAAATCACTTTCATGTCTATTTTAATAACTAGGAAAACTCGACGATGGACGTGAAGTTGCTGTAAAGCGCTTATATGAGCACAACTATAGGCGATTAGAACAATTCATGAATGAAATCAAAATTCTCACACGCTTGCGCCATAAAAATTTAGTGTCTCTCTATGGCTGCACTTCACGTTACAGCCGTGAACTATTGCTCGTGTTTGAATACATTTCAAATGGGACGGTGGCCAGTCACCTCCATCATCATGGATCAACAAATCGTAGCTTTTTGCCATGGCCTATCCGAATCAAAGTGGCCATAGAGACTGCTACTGCGTTGGTCCATCTCCATGCTTCTGACATCATTCACCGTGATGTAAAAACAAACAACATTCTCCTGGACAACAATTTTTGTGTTAAAGTTGCTGATTTTGGACTTTCAAGACTGTTTCCCAATGATGTGACACACGTTTCCACAGCTCCACAAGGAACCCCTGGCTATGTTGATCCTGAATATCATCGATGCTACCAACTTACAAACAAGAGTGATGTGTATAGTTTTGGGGTTGTGCTTATTGAGCTGATATCATCTATGCCAGCAATTGATCTGAACCGGCATAAGGATGAAATAAACTTGGCTGATCTAGCTATAAGGAAGATTCAAAAAAGTGAAATTGCTCAGCTGGTGGATCCTTCCCTTGGTTTTGAGTCAAATAGTGATGTTAAAAGGCAAATAACTTCAGTGGCAGAATTGGCTTTTCAGTGCTTGCAACGGGATAAAGAATTGAGACCCTCTATGGACCAAGTTTTGGAAGTGCTGAGGACAATTCAAAGTTGGAAGGACGAGTTTCGGCATCTAAAGGAATTGCATTTTGACAGTAAAGGTCCATTATCACCAGATCATGATGAGATGAAATTGTTGAGGGATGTGAATTTGATCTCTTCCCCAAAGGCTGTGACAGATAAATGGAATAGCGATTCCACTAGTCCTAATGTTAGTGATCAATCGCTAAACAAAATGTAAATGGTACTTTGTAACTTATCCACACGCATGTGTATAATTTTGATTTTCATCAATACTTATTTCATGTTCTACTTGTACGTAAGAGAATTCAAACATCTTCTAGGATAGAACATAATCAATCGGCAATAGTTATTTTTTCAATTCCAAAATAGAGTTTGAGAATTGTACCGAAAGGGAGCTTACCATTCAGACAGGTACAAGAATGTTTACAATATACTTTTTTCATCACATTTTTTTCTTATGGGATGAAATTTACTTAAATTTTACTAAATATATTAGTTTCATTTCCAAACTATCGGATGGATTTCAATTATTTTTATCAGAACTGGATCAGGTGACCAATAAATCAGTAGTTAAATCACAAGAACCAGTTTAATTCAACATCTTGCTCAGAAATATGTATATATATATTATTTGTGTCACATTTTTACTAAACAAACATGGTGATGTAGCGGTAAATTGTAGTACTTCAGATTTCTTAGACCTTGTGCTTGATTTTTGGGACATGAAGTTTTGCATTTTCATGTCTAAATAATTTCATGAAATCTTGTAAAAGATCTCACATTTTTAGTGTTATGACTCAAGTAGTATATATAAATAAAAGACAATTTTTATCTCCAAATAAATTTAGTAAGGCTTAGTTAAATTTAAATTTATGTCTTTAAGATGATATCAATAATTGTGTGATAAAGACATCATGTTTGTTGGTGATATGAACTCGATATATATATTTCTTAAAATAATACAAATTGATCAACAAGTCGTCTCATGATTCATTATATTTGCTAGGTTTGTCTTTAGTGTATGTGAGTCGAACCTATCATAATGGTGTGAATATTGAAAGCAAAATTAGGCTTTTAGTATGGTTTAGGATTTTTATATATTAATTTGAATTGATTAAATGAATTATTAAATAATTTTAAATTTTTAAATTTTTAAATTTGATATATGTATTAAAAAATTTTAATTCAATAATTGAATCGCTGAAATTTGATATAAAATATGAGTTATTAAATGGAATAATTCTAAACTTATTCTTAAAATAAATAAATAATTTCTCATATATATATATATATATATATATATATATATATATTACCTAGTCCATTTTAACCCTCAGTTTGCACACAACTTTTCTAATTAGTTCGACTTTGTGCCGTCTTTTACAATCGTCAAAATATACATCTAGACCTTCAACTGGTGACTTTGAAAACGTAACCAAGTCTTCTTTAGTGCTTTTATGTTTCCTGTGTCAAAAGCACGGCTTCTAAAATGGTTTCACTTGTTTGATTCTTTTCTAGCTTTATCAAATTTTTATTTTCCACTCATTAGACTTAAATTTTAAATAATCATTTTTTTTAACTTTTTAAAACTATAAGTAAAACTTGTAAATATTTTAAAAAGTTTTCATTTACATTTCATGAGCAACTTATTTTTTATTCAATAAAGTTTGAATTTTCTTTAAGAGAGATTTTCACATTTAATATTCGATCATGTCTCGAACAATATTGCATTTTAAGGAAAATATACGTGAAAAACAAATATTTCATTAAAAACAATTATTTTGTATTTGCTTTATAAATATTATTTTAAACATAAATTATTTTGTATTTACTTTATAAATAGAAATTACAAAATCTAGATTGTATAAGTTAAAAAATATAAATTATTAAAAATACAAACTTAACTCCAAATAATTGAAATTCAAAATTTTAAATCAAAGTTGAGAATAATGTAAGTTATTCTTTTGTTAATTTGTATTGGTGTGTATTAGGGATAGATTTCTTCTCCTGATAGATGATTATAATAAAAATCTTGTAGAGTAACACTTTTCCTAACAAATAAAGAATTTTTAACCCCAAAAATCAATTATTAGTTAATAAACTTGAAAACCTTTGGTAGATCAATATGAGAATAATATGTTATCCTTTGAGTAGATTAAAAGACTAGATTTAACTTCTCAGACATAAGGCTGGAGGAATATACACTCTTAATAATTTTAAAATAAATATTTTACGAGTCTAAGCATCACCCAAGAAGAGCATGACTTAGAATTGACTTGAAATGAAATTAGTCTCTCGTAATCTTCCAATATAAAATGACACAATTCTTGTTTGGTGCATTGAATGCACTTGCTTGACATTCCTAATGGCCCCTGCTCTTATTTTGAAATCACTCATAATATTTTTGTCCCAGCTTCTTGTTTCAGCTGAAGATGAAACGTGTCCAGCCTCTTTGGATTGTGGAGATCTTGGCCAGATTAAGTTTCCTTTCACAACCACACTGCGACCACACTGTGGCCTATTGCCCATACGTGGTTGTGAACAAAAAGATCCCTACGCTCCCAAAACCATTCAACTCAACAATCCAACACCAAGAACCTACAATGTTCTACAGGTTGAACCTCGTACCATAATGATCATAGACGATGATCAATATCATTATTTGCAAACCAACAATTGCAAACTCTTCACCAACAATTTTACTCTTCCTCACGCCTCTCTTTTAGCTTCTTTCTACATCAAATATAATATCACTGTCTTCAGATGCAATCACTCCCTCAAGGCCACCCTTCCCAACCATTTTTATAAATATTCAAATTGTTTTGACTATGATATCTACTATGGCCCTCCAAATACTGAAATTCCTTTGGGCTTCAAGTGGCCAAGCTCATTAGCACCATGTTCAACCATTCAGCTTGCAGTACAAGCAAAATCTACTAACAATCCATTTCAATTTCTATCTGCTAGTATCGCTATTGAAGTGCGATTATCTGAGGCTTGTGAAAGTTGTCTTCATCATGGAGAAGGCCAATGTTTACTTGACGGTAAAGGAACATTTTATTGCGCCAAAGGTATGCAATTATTTTCGAGTTAAAAATGTGGAGGACGAGAAAGGATGTCTCAGGTTTAGTGCATGCTATTAAGCCTCAACCAAATGTTACAACAAATGAACTTTCAATGAAGGATTTCAGGAAACATCTCAAATTCAAAAAAACCATTTCGACACAAACTTCCCCAAGTGACTGATTTGTAGTATTTAGTTAGCACATAGCACGTACATGGAATTTAGAATTAGGCTAATAAAAATCTTCTGCCTAATAGTTTTATATCATAATTTGGTTAATATACACCTGTCTTTATTGCTTTTTTTTAAATTGATTTGTTTCTTTGATATCTACTGCAGAAAATAAAAGTCTGGCGTTGAAATTAGGACTAGGTAATGTTCCTTCTTTTCTTATTTGTCAATTTAGAGCACCATATATTCCATGTCTGATGTCTTATGTACCCTGATGTATTTCCCTCTTTCTTCTCTGCGACTTTTGATGACTTTTTTGTATAATTGTATAATAGGACATAGTCATGCAATTCCAGTTAGTCAAACAGTTTAAAACTTCAATTTTACACGCTCTTCGGTATACATAATCTTCAATTAATTGGAATTCTCCCTCTTTATTGGTTTCTAGGTATTGGACTCCCTGCCACAATTATAATTGGGCTACTGATCATATGGCACCGCAAACCAAGATGTGTGTCTGCTCTCTACTCAGATTCATATCTAGAAAGCGAGAGTATCTACTTTGGGGTCCCTGTGTTCACCTATAAGGATCTTGAAAAAGCAACAAAACGTTTTGATCGTTCCAGAGAACTTGGAGAAGGAGGATTTGGGATTGTTTACTATGGTATATCTCACACAAACTTCACCTTCAATGAAAATAACAATAAAATAGTAAATATTTTTTCATCTCTGTTTTACTAACTAGGAAAACTTATCGATGGACGTGAAGTTGCTGTGAAGCGCCTATATGAGCACAACTACAGGCGATTAGAACAATTCATGAATGAAATCAAGATCCTCACACACTTACGCCACAAAAATTTAGTGTCTCTTTATGGCTGCACTTCACGTCACAGCCGTGAACTATTGCTCGTGTTTGAATACATTTCAAATGGGACGGTGGCCAGTCACCTCCATCATCATGGATCAACAAATCGTAGCTTTTTACCATGGCCTATCCGAATCAAAGTTGCCATAGAGACTGCTACTGCATTGGCCTATCTCCATGCTTCTGACATCATTCACCGTGATGTCAAAACAAACAACATTCTCCTTGACAACACTTTTTGTGTTAAAGTTGCTGATTTTGGACTATCAAGATTGTTCCCAAATGATGTGACACATGTTTCCACAGCTCCACAAGGAACCCCGGGCTATGTTGATCCAGAATATCACCGATGCTACCAACTCACAAACAAGAGTGATGTGTATAGTTTTGGGGTTGTGCTTATTGAGCTCATATCATCCATGCCAGCAATTGATCTGAACCGGCATAAGGATGAAATAAACTTGGCAGATCTAGCCATAAGGAAGATTCAAAAAAGTGCAATGGCTCAGTTGGTGGATACATCCCTTGGTTTTGAGTCAAATAGTGATGTTAAAAGGCAAATAACATCAGTGGCAGAATTGGCTTTTCAGTGCTTGCAACGAGATAAAGAATTGAGACCCTCCATGGATGAAGTTTTGGAGTTGTTGAAGGCAATTGAAAGTCACAAGGATGAAAGTGCACATGTGGAGGAAGTAAAAGTTGAGGGTGAAGGTCCATCTTTAGCTGATGGTGATGAAGTGAAATTGTTGAGAAATATGAAGATGAGGCCTTCACCAAAAGCCGTGACAGATAAATGGGACAGTCAATCCACTAGTTCTAATGTCAATGCCCAATCGTCAAGCCAAATCTAGTATGCCACTAGTAATTTATTAAACACAACATAGAAACATGGACTTCGATATGTATGAGTGAAGTATGGAAGGAACAATTTTTATTTTTTTATTTATATATATATATAAAATATATTAATAATTTTGTTATTTTTTAAAATTCTGGAAGTAGATCTAAAATTGTAATAAGAAACTTATTTTTTTCATATTAATATAAGATACTAATGTATCAATTAGATATGAATTTATTTGTTAATATAAAATAATTGAATGCGTTTATTTTTAAATTTTATTATAAATTTAAATTTCACACTGTTATTTTCTTGAAGTGAGAAGTTTTTGTAAGAGAATTTAATTACTAAACAAAAGAGAATTTCTACATACTTTATAATTTTGGGAGAATTTTGGAACTATCATTCGACCTTAGTCTTATCATCATTTTGTATTTGTATATTTAATTTGATCCCTAATTTAAATATGTGTACATGCAATTAAAATTCCTTATCATTATCTCCTCTTATTCTTTATGTTATCACTCGATTTTAAATTTAGTGTTCGTTATTATGATTACCTGCATTGCTCGTGTTCTTGTGGAAGAAATCTTCATATTGGATAAGAGTCAAAAGTTGCTTGTGATTCGAAATTATCGGTGAAATAAAAAAATAAAAAAAAAGATGTAGTCTTGATGTCAAAAAAAATCTCAAGTTATAATAATAATAATAATAATAATAATAATAATATAATAATAATAATAATAATTATTATTATTATTATTACTTTGCTTTGTTTTCCAACTAGTACCTTAAGATTTGTTGAGGTTTGATCGATAAGAATTTATTAATAAAAAAATAAAATTTATTAGGAAAGTAGATATGACAATATTATCTTATATTTATTTAATTAATTAGTCAACGTAGAAACTGTTTCAAAACCATTCAATTTTTAATTTGAATTTCAAACTGTTATTTTCTTGAGGCGAGAAATTTTTCCCCGAGAATTTCACTATTAAACAAAATCAGATGAAAGGGAGAGGAAAAAATAATTAAAAGAATACTAAGAATATATACTATTTAAAACTATTTTTACGAAGTATTTTTTAATTTAACACCATGTAGAAATTAAAAGTTAAGGACCAAATATTATTTTAGATTAAATTAATTTTACCTTTTTTGTTATTGTTGTTATTTTTTTTACTCAATTGAATCTTTGGTCAAATTAGTCTAATTAAAATAATATTTTACCAATTAAATTTTTTTTACAATAAAAAAAAAATAGAACAAGATTAATTAATATTATATATTATCATAAAATACTTAATAGTTTTAAGTGCATGAAATTTTACACAATCACTATATTTATATTTATTTACCCTATTAATTAGATCAATCTTTTCATAATTAATAATTTCATTCATAAGAAACATTAAATTTAATTTCCTTAACATTTTTGTATCTTGATCACGATGAAAAGGAAAACTTAGTCTATATATATATAAAAGTAGCCAATCCTTATCAAAATGAAAAATGTTTAACTGTATGAAAACTTATAATACAAAGAGGGACGAACACTTATATCGGTTTTGTTTCAATTTTTGTCTCTTTTTCTCTCTCTGAATCACACTTTTCCTTATCATAATGGTTGATTTCTTATTAGTATCAATTATAGAAGTAACATCCTAGGTATTGTTCCTCCAATGATCGTAGTCTCAAGTACTTCTTGGTGAGTTTTAATATGATCAGATTTATAAGTAAGCATCTCTTGTAAAATATGAGCAACACCAAATCCCTCCAAGGCCCAAACCTCCATTTCGCCTACCCGTTGTCCTCCCAGTTTGGCCCTTCCTCTAAGTGGTTGTTGCGTAACAAGTGCATAATGTCCACTAGTAAATTATATTTTAAATATAAGATAAATAATTTATATTATAATATATTATTTATTAATATTTTATTTTAAAATATTAAAATTTAATTTATAAATAATTATAATAAATAAAAATTGATAAAAAAAATTTAAATCTTTTTAAAAAAACCTACTCACCAGAAAAAAAGTCTTAAAAACAATCTCAAATAATATAACAATTGATAATTCATATTTAATATATAGAGATTGATTTTATATTTTATAACTCTTAACATTGTAAAAAATAATTAATTATTTAAAATGATATATGTAAGTCACACTATATCGTACTTAATCATTGATTGAAAATAAAATCATAAAATATCATAATTTATTAGCTAAAACAAAATTAAATGGATAATCTCTTAAATTGATAACACCCCCAAACATTTATATAATAAAAATAACTTTTAATGAGTAGGTTCAATTTTTATAATTGTCCTTTTGAATTCTTTTTATAGGTGTCACTTTTGCAGGAGAAGAATTGTTCTTTTTTAAAATTGTTTTGATATCTTTATATGTGATGAATGAGAAGGATGTGAATAGACATTTTAATAATAAATATATAGTAATGACATAGAAAAGTGAATAGACATTCAAAGTTTTAAAACACTGATATTTAATGTAGTATGATAATTTCGAAGACAAAGTAATAAGCATTGTGCAGATGAAAGTGATTAGATATTGAACTTTTTGGTTCTAAAAAAAAAAGTAATAAGCATTGTGCAGATTGAAGGTGATTACATTTCCGTCCTGATGGTCTTCCTTCCTATTTTATACCAGCTTTTGCTTGTGATTCATGTTTCAGCTGACAATGGAAAGTGTCCACCATCTTTCGACTGTGGGTTTCTTGGCCCTATTAAGTTTCCCTTCACAACCACTAAGCAACCACACTGCGGCTTACTCGCTATAGATGGCTGCCAACAACACAATCCATCCGCTCCCAAAACCCTCAAACTAACGTCAAAATCCTATCCTGTTCTACAGGTTGAACCTCGTTCCATAGTCATCACAGATGACCAACAAGATCGTTATTTGTCAACCAAAAATTGCAAAGCCTTCGCCAACAATTTTACCCTTCCTCACACCTCTTCCTTAGCTTCTTTCAACATCAAATATAGTATCACACTCTTCAGATGCAATCGCTCCCTCAGGATCACCCTTCCCAAATACTATTATAAATACTCAAACTGTTCTCAGTACGACATCTACTATGGCCCTCCAAATACTCAGACTCCTCTCCCCTTCAACTACCCCACCGCTTTAGCACCATGTTCAACCATTCAGCTTGCAACACAAGGAAAGTCTACTCAGGACCCCTTTTACTTTCTATCCGCTAGTATCGCTATTCAAGTACGATTATCTGATGCTTGTGAAACCTGTCTTCAACGTCAAGGCCAATGTTTACTTAACACTGAAGGAAAACCCTATTGCGCCAACGGTATGCAAATTTTATTTTTATGTCTCAATCACGTTCAGGGCGTGCATGCCATAAGGTTACCACAAATTAACTTCCAATAAAGGAAACTATCTAATGCAACAATTTTTATTTCGCTGTGTCTTACTTACTATCTTTGCTCTACCATATATATGACATACCACGGTACATAGAATTAGCCCAATCAAAACGTTCTGCCTTATATGTATTGTAATTTGCCTCACACTTGTCTTTAATCTTTATCTTTGCTATACATTAATTTCTTCCTATAATTACTACTGCAGAGAATAAAAGTTTGGCGTGGAAATTTGGACTAGGTAATGTTCTGATGTATTTTAGTTTCCTCCTTTTTTCTTTGCGACTTTTGGTAACATTCTTAGCGTAACATTTGAACATCCTATTTCATTGCTTGAGGACAGAGTCATGCAGTTCCAGTTAGTCAAACTGTTTCAATCTTACACCTTCTTCAGTATATAATCTTCAATTAATTGGATTTCTCCCTCCTTATTGGTTTCTAGGTATTGGACTCCCTGGCATTATTATAATTGGGCTACTCATTGTATGGCACCGGAAAGCAAGATGTGTGCCTGGTATATACTCAAATCCATACCTAGAGAGTGAGAGTATCTACATTGGGGTCCCTGTGTTCAAGTATAAGGATCTTGAAATAGCGACAAAACGTTTTGACCGTTCTAGAGAACTTGGAGAAGGAGGATTTGGGATTGTTTACTATGGTATGTCTCACACAAACTCCACCTTCAATGAGAATAACAATAAATAAGTAAATGTTTCTTTCATCTCCATTTTACTAATTAGGAAAACTTATCGATGGACGTGAAGTTGCTGTGAAGCGCCTATATGAGCACAACTACAGGCGATTAGAACAATTCATGAATGAAATCAAGATCCTCACACACTTACGCCACAAAAATTTGGTGTCTCTTTATGGCTGCACGTCACGTCACAGCCGTGAACTATTGCTCGTGTTTGAATACATTTCAAATGGGACGGTGGCCAGTCACCTCCATCATCATGGATCAACAAATCGTAGCTTTTTGCCATGGCCTATCCGAATCAAAGTTGCCATAGAGACTGCTACTGCGTTGGCCTATCTTCATGCTTCTGACATCATTCACCGTGATGTCAAAACAAACAATATTCTCCTTGACAACACTTTTTGTGTTAAAGTTGCTGATTTTGGACTATCAAGATTGTTCCCAAATGATGTGTCACATGTTTCCACAGCTCCACAAGGAACCCCGGGCTATGTTGATCCAGAATATCACCAATGCTACCAACTCACAAACAAGAGTGATGTGTATAGTTTTGGGGTTGTGCTTATTGAGCTCATATCATCCATGCCAGCAATTGATCTGAACCGGCATAAGGATGAAATAAACTTGGCAGATCTAGCCATAAGGAAGATTCAAAAAAGTGCAATGGCTCAGTTGGTGGATACTTCCCTTGGTTTTGAGTCAAATAGAGATGTTAAAAGGCAAATAACATCAATGGCAGAATTGGCTTTTCAGTGCTTGCAACGAGATAAAGAATTGAGACCCTCCATGGATGAAGTTTTGGAGTTGTTGAAGGCAATCGAAAGTCACAAGGATGGAAATGCACATGTGGAGGAAGTAAAAGTTGAGGGTGAAGGTCCATCTTTAGCTGATGGTGATGAAGTGGAATTGTTGAGAAGTATGAAGGTGTGGCCTTCGCCAAAAGCTGTGGCAGATGAATGGGACAGTCAATCCACTAGTCCTAATGTCAATGCTCAGTAACCGTCAAGCCAAATCTAGTATGGCACTTGTAATTTATTAAACACAAAATAGAATCATGGACTTTGATATGTATGGCTGAAGTATGGTTTATATATATAAAATATATTAATAATTTTGTTGATTTTTAAATACTGAAAGTACAGTACATCTAAACTTAATTAAAAATTGTATAAGAAACTATTTTTTTATATTAACATAAAAGACTAATATATCAATTAGATATGAATTTATTAGTTAATATAAAATATAAAATATAAAATAATTGATTGTTTTTATTTTTTAATATTATAAATTGGAATTTCATACTATTATTTTCTTAAAGCGAAAAGTCTTCGTAGAAGAATTTGTCTATTAAACAAAATCAAAGGAAAATTAAGGAGTAGAAAAGATAATTAAATTTTTTTAGGAATATATATTATTTAAAACTATTTTTAGGAGGATTTTTTTTAATTTAAGACCATGTAATAAAAATTAAAACTAAAATTAAGTGAATGAACGAATAATGATGTTATTGTGCATTTTTTTTCTAAAATAAAAAATAAAGTATTTACAAAAGAATAATGTTATATGTACAACTTATACAATATTATGTCCGTTATCTTTCGCTTCTCATTACTTCATTTATTATAGAAAGATATTATTAATAATGAAAAGAGATTAATATAAAAGAGTTGTACATGTTGTTATACAATTTTTTGTTGTATATGTAACATTACTCTTTGCAAAATATTTCTCATATATAAAACTAATAAAAGAATTAATGGGTTAAATATCATTTTAATAAGGTTGGTCATAACATTTTATAGGTCATAGACAAAATAATAAATTAAATCATTTAAATATAAGTATTGAAATATAAAAATACGTTTTATAAAAAAAAATAGACATGTAATCTTATTAAAAAAAATTGTGTATCTTATATTAAGTATATAATATAGTTTTAAAGAGGAGAATATAATAATAATATATAATATAATTTTTATTTTTAAAATAGTTCCTTCAAATATTAAATAGATATTTTTATTTAATGCAACTTTCATTTTTCGGATATGTCAAACTTAGAGAGTAAATATAATATGTTATTGAGTGCAAATTTTGTATTTCAAAACAAGTTTTTTTAAATTTATTTTTAGTGTCATTGGTTAATACAAAATTGAATGACAACTATTTTTGATAAATAAATTGAACGACAACTAAAGCACAAACGTGCAATTTTATTTCTCAAAAACACTTAAAAAAATATAAAATAAATTTAAAGTGTTAACTTGCGTACATAAATAAAATATTTTTTTCTTAAAATATGAGAGATTAAAAAAAATCAACCCTTTTCAATTAAGAGTCCTAAGCAACTGTACTTTTAAACTACATTATTCATTAACTTTTTATTAGGTGAGAGTGGTTACGAAATTTTCTATTTAAAAATCAAAAAACTGAAAAATATAAATACGAAAATTTAAAACATTTTTTTGGGATAATGATAAAGACTTGAGTAATTATTTTTTTAATTATGAATATTGTCAATACATAATTTTTAAATTATTCTTTTGAACCTTATTTTATTTAATCTTTATTATTCAAAATATACAATGTGATCTTTTTTGTTTAATTAAAGTTAATAACGTTAATTTTTTTATATATAATAATATATGTCATTTTTTTAAGTGTCCCATGAACAAAATATTATCATTGTTAATCTTAATTGAAAAGAAATCACATTAGGTCATTTTGAAAGTTTAAAAAATCAAGATGAACTTTTTAATAATAAAGAAACTAAATTGAAGTAATTAAATAAAAATGGTGGACAAAAATGTAATTTACCCTTAAATTTATTTTAAATAAAAGAAAGGAAAAAGGGGATAGTAAAATGGGAGGGTAGTAATAACCTCAAAATCCAATTCTAATTTCAAAGATCAAATATTAAAAACACACTTTCTAACTTTGACTAGGTTTTTCTTAATGATAATTGAAATTAGAATGCAAGTCACATTTAGTAGTAAACCCTAAACTAGTCGTACACTCACCAAAGAATTTCCAGAATGGTTCTTCCCTGGTGGATTTCCCAAATGTCAGCTATGCTAATTTGAAGTCTCTAATTTTCAACGCGAGCGTGTTTTTCAAAATAAAAAAGTTTGGGCAGAGACGAAAACGCTGACTAAATGCTAGTAATAAAAATGTTAACGTACTTAAGACTTTAGTTAAGAAAATAAAATAATTAATTAAGAAAATAAATATCACATACTTATAAGATTGTCTCCCACAGTTATGTAGCTGAGCTTTTTTACCAAACTGATATGGTTTGCCTTCTTATAAATTTGCTTCATTATTTTGGACCAGTATTTCTACATCATTGTAACTTTATTCTTTTTAATAATATTTGTTATGTCGCAAATGATCAATAATTCTAAAGGTATCAATGTTGGTTAGGATATTTAGTTCCTGTAGTAATGTATGTTATTCTTAATTTTTATTTAAAAATTGAAGAAATAAAAATGAAATGTAATATATTTATTATTAAAACCATTTAAATAAACATGTACTCCATCAAACACTCTAAATTTTTTTTTAGTAATTATTAAGATTTTAGTTTACAAATGCTGTGAGTGCACACTGGCACCAACATGGTGGGCCAAACGGTGAAAGTATTATTCACAATTTCACACCGTGACCTGTATATTGTCGGAAAGCGATCATTTGAAAGTCAAATTCAAAGTAAACAAAAAAAGCAAACACTACTAATACCTAGTCATGTAAATAAATTCGAACCCTTTGTTGGACTCTAATTTTTATAATTATTAAACATATAAACTACGAAATTAATTATTACAATACCTGAATAATTTAAATATTTTTTCATATGTTTATATTTTTTTAATTATATATATTTTTATTATCAAATTTGAAGATCAACACGTTACCTTACAGGATAAATGGGAGGCACACGGTTCACCTAAATTCTTAAGCCGTAAGCTTCGAAGATGAGTTTTAAAATAGACAGGCTAGTTTCACGTGTAAAGACTTATTGGGTCAACCTTTTTATTTTTAATTTTAATTGAAATTTATCGTATTTTATTATAATTTTTATTTTTTAAAGTTAATAAAAAAATTAATATGTTTTTATTGATGTTCTTAAGATTTATTTAAAAATAAAAAAATAAGATTTATTTGAAGTATGTTGAAAAAGACGTTGACATAGTAGTAATTTTGTGAGTCAAGCGGCGTATGAATTGGTTCAAAAAGATAGCAATTTATAGAGCGTTGGCAACAGATTGCGAAAATATAATGATTTGATGGTTGTGTTAGTGGCAGCTGGAAATGTGTGGCGTTAATGAAGTCCTTTTGATTTGTTGTTTGTGGGTGGTGATTGTGTTGGGTGGGAATGCAAATGGGCATGAACATGAGTATGATGATTGTCCAGAGTCATTTGATTGCGGAAGTTTGGGAAAAATTTCCTTCCCTTTCAGCAGCGTAGAAAGGCAGAAGTGTGGTGTTTTGGCAATCCATGGGTGCAGTGATGTTAAGCAAAGTGTCCAGTTGAAGAATGGAGGAAAACATTTCAAAGTTACACGAGTTAATTCTTATAGTCAGTGGCGGCGGACTAGTATTTCCATGATCGACGAGGATTTTTTGAAGCTTGTGCAAAATGATAGTTGTGAGGCCCTCAGCTATAATATTAGCGTCCCTCCCTCCTCTCCTTTGGGTTATTTTGATGTGAAAAACAATGTAACAGTCTTCGAATGCAGCAAGCAGAAGAAAGTGAAGGATACAGATAATTTCATCAAGTATACCACATGTTCCTCTGATTTTTACTTTGCCTCTTCCTACTCTCCTCACCCCTCTCTGCGCTCTTTAAACTCCTCATGTTCTATTTTTCAACTTCCCGTCATACAAGATTCCCAGTTCAACAAAAATCCTTTTGGATTTCTGACTGCTGAAATTACCTTTGACTTCCACTTTTCACTTGCCTGTGATCAGTGTCGAACCAACCAAGGAGGCCATTGTCGATCTGACAGCAAGGGAAATATTTATTGTACCCGGAGGAGGTCATTTTTTCACTTTACTTCTCTGTATATGTTAAGGAATTTTGTTTTCTTAGCACTTAGCACCACATTTAAGTAGTATTTAACTAGGATCCATTTACCTCTTTATTATCTAATTCCAACAATGCCTTCTTTTCAATTATGCAGGAAAGGTAGAGTTTCGACCACTCGGAAGCTAGGATTGATGCTAGGTGACGTAAAGATTTTAACATTCAATTATATATCCTGCTTCTTAATTTAAGCCTTGTTTCTTTAAAGATGCATAAAATTCATTTTAAATTATTAAACGTAGTTGAAAATTGAAATGTCTGTTTAAATTATTATCACTCTTAAATTCACGATAAAAACATTTTTTTTATATATACTATAATTCTGGGGTGTATGAATAGAAGAAGTACACAGATAGCTAGCAATTCTAATATATGATAAATGATGTTATAGAAAATGAAGAGAAATTATAAAGGGGGGGGGGGAACTAATTAAAGACACAATAAGGAGGTTATTTAATAGCAAATATAATTAAAAACAAAGTGAAAAAAATGTTTTTGATATACAAATTAAGCTGAAATTACCCCTGGCATAGTTTTAGGAACATTTGTCATATTAATTAATTTCATCATGAAGTTGAAGTATGTATAAAGAAGATTAATTTAGATGTTTTCAAGTTGTATTTGGTAAAAATAAATTATAGAATAAATTGTATGTTTATAACAAAATTGTAAAAATGACTTTTTAAATATATAAATAAGTCATTTTCAAGCATCATAAAATTTGAAACTTATGAATATTTTTTAACGGTCTTTTTTCTTTAAAGTTAGGATTAAATTATAAAAACTAATATTTTTATATTTTAATTTTTATTGTTAAAATTGTTTAATTTTAGTTTTTATATACATCATTTTTTATTTTAAATCTATGATTTCTATTACTATAAGGATTAAAGATAAAATTTATAAAATTATAGGATTAAAAGGAAACAAAATAAGTATATATATGACCAAAATGAAATAATTTTAATTATAGACATTTAAAGAAAAAGAAATGGTGAAACTATTGTGACCAAAATGATAATTTAACCATCTTAATATATTTTTAAAATGTTTTAACAAAATCTTTGTATTTTCCTTAACGACAGATACATTAGTCAGCATGGCTCTTTATTTTAAACCAAGCAATCATGAAGTTGTCCCCCCTCTTTAGTTCATTCATTTGGTTGAGGTTGAAAAAATGACTTAAATCTGAGTGTGTCAATTGTCAATTGTCAAACTAATTAAAAGTCGCAACCTTTAATTATAGGCATCGGTGTTGGACCATGGATCATATTTGGATTGATCCTCACGTTACGGCACTACAAACGGAAATATGGTTCCGAACGCGTTCAACTCCAATTGAGCAACACTTCTGCTGATCCCTACCCAAATCGTGACACAGAGAGTGACAGGATCTTCTTTGGGGTACCCGTCTTTTCTTATAAGGAACTTCAAGAAGCAACAAACAATTTTGATCATACTAGAAAGCTAGGAGATGGAGGCTTTGGCACTGTTTACTATGGTCAGCATATAAATAATATACTAATTACTACATATATATGCCTCATTTCCATTTATACACTTTTCAATCTTATTGATTCACTTGAGCCTTGATCTTAATAAACCAGGCACACTAAGAGATGGAAGAGAAGTAGCAATCAAGCATCTATTTGAGCACAATTACAGGAGAGTGGAACAGTTCATGAATGAAATTGAGATCCTCACTCGGCTACGCCACAGAAACCTTGTGTCCCTCTATGGCTGCACTTCACGACACGGCCACGAGCTATTGCTTGTGTATGAATACATTCCAAATGGCACAGTTGGTAGCCATGTCCATGGTGATTTAGCAAGGGTTGGTCTGTTGACATGGTCTATTCGAATGCAAATTGCCATAGAAACTGCTACTGCATTGGCTTATCTGCATGCCTCCAACATCATCCACCGTGATGTGAAAACCAACAACATTCTACTTGACATTAATTTTTCGGTTAAGGTAGCAGATTTTGGTCTTTCAAGATTGCTCCCCAACGACGTAAGTCATGTCTCCACAGCTCCACAAGGCTCTCCGGGGTATCTTGACCCTGAATATTTCCAATGCTACAGACTCACTGACAAGAGTGATGTGTATAGCTTTGGGGTTGTGCTCATGGAGTTGATATCATCTATGCCAGCGGTTGATGCAGCCAGAGAACGAGATGAAGTTAACTTGACAAATCTTGCCATGAAAAAGATTCGAAAGGGAAAGCTTGGTGAGCTTGTAGACCCTTCCTTGGGGTTTGAGTCAGACCAACAAGTTAGAAGGATGATGACTTCAGTGGCAGAATTGGCTTTTCGGTGCGTGCAAGGACACGTTGTATTAAGGCCTTCTATGGATGAAGTTCTGGAAACACTCAAGAGAATTCAAAGTGGGAAATATGACTCTCAGCCTGCGCATCAACAGAAACAAGGTGATGGTGGTTTTATCTTTTCGACTTCCACTTCAATTGAAGAAGTACATGCATCTGTTGGAATTTTTAACGATCAGAAGCTAGCAGACTCACCAAATTCCTTCACTCAGAATAGGGAAAGTGAATCCAACACGCCCAATGTTAGTGGTTAAGCACTTTTTGTCTAATAATAACACTAGTTTTTCACTTTTTGCTAAAAAAAAAAAAAAAAAGTAACAATATATTGCAAAACTCTTTTTTCTCCCTTCAATGTTCCTTGTTGCATTACAGTAATGATTGAAGCAGAGTCTCAGATAGTACAAAATATTTTTAAGGTTCTTCATCCGATCGGATTAATAGATGAATTCGAAAATTCGAATTCAACTAATTAAATTAGTTTGATTTTTTATTTATTTATGTTCAACCACGTGAATCAAACCATTTAATTTTCATATCGATTCTTTTGGATGATAAATTTATAAATTTAAAATCCGAATCAATATGAATCAAATTAATTAATTTATATATATTATTTTTTATTTTTTATTTATTTATTAATATATATGTGTTATTTTAAAAATATTTTTGTATTATAATATGTAGATTTTTTGTTTCCATTTTTCAAATATTTAGAAAAATAAAAAAATATTGTAATATATAAAATATCATTTTCACACCATATAGTACATTTAAAATCTTTAAATAGGTTAAGAAAAAAAAATAGAGAAACTATATTACAAAAATTTATCGATTTAGTTAATTTTTGACAATATATCAATTTATTTAATATTAAAAACTTATTTATTTTTTAAAAAATATTTTTTAATATAATTTTTTTAAAATAATTCATTAAATATTCGATAATTCAAAATAAACCAATTCAATCAACAAAAATTTAATTTAATTTAAGGTAAAAAAAATTATGAAATTCAAATCAATTTAAATTAATTAAAATTTAATTGATTTAAATTAAACTTTCACCCAAATCCAAATCTACGTTTCCGTGAACATCCAAAAAAAAATTAAAGGAAATTAGGAAAGCAAAGAAAGAAAATGAAAGGGAGAAGAAAATTTCTATAAGCTTGTACTTAAAAGAATGTAACTACTAATTAATTAATTAATTATAAGTAACGCGTGAATGCATGGATGAGTTTACTGGTGCGACGTGTGACAAAATTGGTAAATGAGAAGATGATTCCGCCAAGTCACCCACTGTTGACTTTATTTTAAAGAAAAGAAGAGATGAGAAGATGGGTTGTGATTCCATTGGGCAATGGGCATGGAGCAGGTAGTCATAGTCTTTAATCCCTTTGAAGTTTGAAGAATGAAAGGAAAGTAATGAATGGAGGCATTCCCAAAATAGATCCCATGCTTGTTAGAAGCAATCAATCACCTTTGTCCCCTCACCTCTCACCTCTCACCTCTCACCAATCACCAATCATCAATATTCAAATTCAAACTCACTTTACCACTCTTTTAATAGAAGAAGGGAGAAGAGAGAGAGGGAGAGGGAAGTGGAGATGGCAGCGTTGCAGAAATTGAGGCTGTTGGCGACACCGTGTGGGGTTGGTCAGAGCCCAACCCAAAGCCCCAGGACGAGCCCATTGGTCCAATTCCGGCGCCCCAAAACCACCCTGCGTTCTCTCCTTACACTCAACCGATCACCTCGGCGACAAGAACACGTGGACGTGGTGGAGAAGGATTCCATGCGGAGACACTCACTCAAGGACCTGTTTGTGTCCTCGCCGCCTCCAGAGGACCACGTCAACGATCGTGAAACTGCTCCAATGTTGCCTTCCGTTGCCGCCTCCCATTCTTGGAGTAACCAACCCGGTTCAACCAACCCGCCTTGGACCGGTTTTCGTTGCAGGTCCTTGTTGAAAAGGAAGCATTGGCGCCCCCTCCTCCTCACTATTCCCGAATAATCTATTCACATCACTTCCACTCTCCATCTCCAACTTTCAATTGCTTCTATATTTAACTCTCCTTAAATATAATTGCATTTTTCTTTTCACCATTCTCACTCTCTCTTTCTATTATGGAATTTCCTCATATGACAAATCAATCAGATTCTCACGTTCCATCGTCTATCAATGTCTTACATTGAGATCATTGTTGATGAATTTAAATTGGGAAAAATCTTGTTTTGTTGAGAAGAAGCTGTTTTTTTTTAATTTATTATTATTATTCTTATTGTTCCTTTTGGAAAGAACAAAAAGGATAAAGAGAGGCGTGAGACATGTTATGAGTTGGGAGAGGAGAAGAATACTTTCTTAAAGCATGAAACAATCAATGTCCGTATAAGGCCAAAGGTAAAGAAAGGCATGCTTGTTGAATAAAAATATGAAACAAGTATCATGTGTTTCTTAGTTTTTACAGATGACATTGAACAACATAAAGCTATAAAGTAAAAACACCAAAGCAAAGGGCACGCGGCGAAAATCATCCAGAACCGTCCCTATTTGTCTCCTATTCCACTGTGATTATTATTTTCCAAACATATCTCAAAATTTTATATTAAATCATCATTTGCGTGATTATTAACTAAATTGTATTTTAATCATTTATACATGTATGTAAAGCTCAAACTTATATTTTCATTTTTTACAAAAAAAAAAAAGAGTTTTCACTTAATATCTGATGTTTATCAAATGACAGTTTTTTACACTGAAAAATGAGAACTACAAATATAAATTATAAATTAGTAAATCATATTTAAACGATTAATTAAAAGAAAAATGTATTCTGATATTTTAAGTGATCATGTGAATGCTACTAATATTGATTATCCATGTATAATTGAGTGATTCATATTTATAGTTCTTATTTCTTACTATAAGAAAAATAATTTCTCTATATAGCCCATATTACCTTTAATGTTGAGGTTCAAATAATCCATTAACAATACTCTTAGATTTAGTTTATATAAACTTATAGATCTTGTTTAAATAGTTTTTCTCATAAACACTTTAAGATAAGAACAAGATAAGAATATAAAAAAGGTAAAATGAAAAGTTGGTAATCAACTTATACTTGTCAAATTTTAATAAAGTTAGATGTGAGAATTTCTATAAAAATTAAAGTACATAATTTAAACTTTTAAAATAAATTTAATTTATATTACTTTTTTATTTTTTAAATTCTTATAAAAGAAAATTGTCCAAATAACTAGATGGTAACTAGTTAATGATTTTGGATAGGATATTGTTGATCAATTTTCATGCAGCAACTCTAATAGGAATAACTCAAATGATTTGTTTAGTACATCTACAAGTGTGATTAATGAACATATTAGTCGTGTTATCGTTAAACAACTTATACTCAATTTTCTATATTTATTTTCAATATATCTTTATATTCTCTATATTTATTTGTTTTAGAATAATATTTTTATATTTTAATCTTGAAAACGAATTTTAAGAAAATAAAATCTATTATTTCAATAGTTTTATGTATGGATTTTATATATAATTTATAAAAAAAAATTGTATATGATTTTTTAGTTTGTGGGTGCTGCAATATAATTTTAAATAAAAAATAATTATTTCAATAAAACATTGCCCTTCCCAAGCATATCTCTTGTTATTAATCTTTCAAGTTTTTTTTTTTTGAGAAGATAGTCCAACATTATCATCTAATAACAATTTTCATGATAAATTTATTCATTTTATAAAAATCATACTATTCATGATTTTTAATTAGTTGATCGTGTAAATACATCGATAATACACAAAAGTTAAACATGTTTTATATATTTTATTCTGATGTTTTGTTTAACCAGTACTAATAATTTAAATTTGATTGGGCTAACGCTGTAGTAGTCATGAAGATCGGACTAGGAATGGATGTAACTGGACTACTCTCAAAAATAATTGGTTCATGATATATACACCTTCTTTTTCTATAAGTACACCTCCTTTTTTTAAAAAAATTAAAATTTTAAAATATTTTAAATTTTAAATTTTAAATTTTTTAATTTTACATCCATAACATTTAATTTAGTATTTTTTCACACATATTTCCTCCTTTTTTCAATTTTATATGCACCCCCTTATTACATTTCCTTCATCCACCTATTTTGGTAGTATGTGAAAACTAAAAGAGAAAAAAAAAAGTGTGTGAAAAAGAAGAAGAAAGTAGCAAATTGAAAGTTGGAGGTGTAAAATTAGAAAATTTAGAAAGAGAAAAACTACAATATTTTATAATTTTTTATTTTTAAAAAAGGAGGTGTACTTATTAAAAAAAAAAAAAAAAAAGAGGTGTATATATCATGAGTCTTTTGGAATTAGAAAATTTTTATTCCGGAAATAACTTTTTTAAAGTGAGTTTCTTACATAATTTTAGAAACTTTTTTCTAGAATATTAACGGTGTGTGTATTTGTTATAATAATTCCGGAAAGAACTTTTCACAATAGTAATTTTAGTGTTATGGAAAGTACTTTCCAGAATTATTCCGACGGAAAGTTATTTCTGGAATAGTAATTTTAGTATTATGGAAAGTACTTTTCGGAATTATTCCGCCGAAAAGTTCTTTCCAGAATAGTAATTTTAGTATTCCGAAAAATACTTTCCATAATTATGTACAACACACCTCTTCCGAAAAATATTTTTCAAAATATTTTTTTTATTCTAAATAATATTAAGGATAATTTAGAAATTTAATATTTTTTTTAAAAAAAGGGGGTGTATATATAAAAATATGGAGGTGTATATATCATCAGCCAAAATAATTTTAGAATTTGGGCCTCGTGGGTTTGAGCTGAATTAAATTTGGGCTCATGATATATGCACCTCCTTTTTTTATAAGTACATCTTTTTTATTTTTTTTAAATTATAAAATATTATATATTTTTTTAAAATATTCTAATTTTACACCTCCAATTTTTAATTTGTTACTTTCTTCTTTTTCACGTATTTTTTTTTTGTTTTCATATGCTACCAAAATAGGTAGATAAAGGAAAGGTAGGAGGTGTATATAAAAATTAAAATAAAAAAAAAGAGGGAAGATGTATAAAAAGAAATACTAAATTAAATATTGTAGATGTGTAATTAAAAATTAAAAATTAAAATAAAAAATTAAGAATATTTTAAAATTTTAATTTTTTTTTTTTTTTGAAAAGAAAGTGTACTTATAGAAAAAGGAAGTGTATATATCATAAACCTTAAATTTGTCCTGGGCTTCATTTGATCTGATTTTTAAGCATTGGACCGCAGTTATACAAAATTGGGTTCATTTTAACTAGTAGCTTAGATATTTGAGGCCTTTTTTTTCCCGCATCCGGCTTTCATCTTCCTACTCTCAATATTTTTAAGTTTATTTTTTTACAATATTAATAGATAAAACATACATGCAGTATTATCGGTGTGATTTTCTGATTAAAGTTTTATCTCGATAATATATATGTAATAAAAGATTTCATAAACATGTTATTGAGCTTAAAATTCAACTCTTTTGTCAATTTAAATTAAACTTAATTCTAACTCACAATTAGTTTGATTCGGTTTATAAGTTGAACTCTTATTAATCAAAAGTTAAATTTTTTTAACCTTATACAAATTATATATACGCAGACGTGTGTGTTGAGCCAATTCATGGCCTCATGTTTGGGTTCATTTATTAGTCAAACTTAATTTTTAAGTTAACTTATTTATTTTATAAACTAAATTTGATGTGATAATTATTGAATAAAGTTTTAAGTATTTTTGAGTTGATTGGGTTTGTTGGCATGCATTGCTTGTTTGTCTCTGGTACGTGGAGCACACTCACACTCACACTCACCTCTCAGTCAAGGCCCATAAAAGGCCCATCCTCCCAAACGCTTACCAATAAGATTTTGCTTTTGCTCAAAGCACGAGAATTCATATATGGACAAAAAACAATAACGAGCATTGATCTAAACCAGGCAGTAGCAATGATCCCAGACACCTATTAGGCCTGGGAATCCACACAAAGATCTCAGAGTGGTGAAAGATTGTCAAGTGTTAATAGTATATATACAACTTGGAGAATGTGTGCTTCCCATTTTGTCAATTATTGGAACATGCTCTTGTCACATTTTTAACTTTATTCCGCAGAAACATTTAGTGTGACATTTAAGATAAGTTCTGCACTTATCAATCACCATTATGTTCTGAATTGTCTGTTGGTACAAATTAAAAAGACTCTTTCTGTTATATTCTCATGCCTTAAGTATGTTCTTCATTTTAACTGTTTATCGGCCAAATTAACATAACTTTGGGGGCTCATTATAAGCCGATTTAATGATATTGAGAAAACATAATTTGACTCCAATAATTTAAATGAGAAGAAAAATAAAAGCTTACTCAGAAAGCATTTCCATCGGCCAAGTGAAACAAACATGGAAGCACAATGGGGAGCATGTTTGAGATAAACAAATTACAATGTTAAATTTAACTGCTTAAATTCACACTATTGCATGATGCTACAACAGAAACCGATGAGTTTGCCAAGTTGGATATTTCTTGTGTTCAGGATAACCATACAATCTGAAAGTCACTTTCAAAAGGTTGCACTGAACTCCCGAATGAATTATCCATTGGCCAATAAATGCATATTAAATGCTTGTTTCATTGTCATCCCCAACTGGTTGTATACCACAGTAGCCACATAAACAATGCCCCACTCTTTTGCTGATAGTTACACACAGATAAGAAAGAGTACTCCTAAGCATATCCTCAGCCACATTGATACACATAAATAATATTCTAGTCCCTAATTAGGAATTAAAAGTAAATGAGTTTAATTTAGAAACTGTAAATGAATAAATTTTTTTGGACTAAATATAGTTATGTCAACTAAGAAATATGTGAACCATTTTATACGTGTATATCATCATTACTGATCTGAAAACTACTGTAACAGTACACAAGAGAATGAGATCTGTCCTTTTGAAGCGTTTATGCTAGTGGATACTTATCTTGACTGCAGTGACAAGCATGATCATATTAATTTCATTTAAAAGATATGGCTACTCTGCCTATGCACAGAAAATTTGAAAAGTACTAATGACCTACTACTTAGGTTAATGGGTCACCCTTGTAAGTTGTAACCATAATAAGCTTTGGTTTACATAGAGAAAGATGAGACAAATTGAAAGAGAAATATTCGTATTTGAAAGTTTCACCATGAAAATGAACAACTAAAACAATTTCAAGGAGTTGTAATTAATGTTCTAAGTTTCCCACTTGTAATTTAATTATTAAATTCCCTTGAATTGGGGAATATTTAAAAAAATATATTATTGAAATATTTCCTTATTTTTCAGTAAGATAATAAAAACTAATGAAAAACTACCACGTTGGGGTTAGGGTTAGGGGGAGTTGGTTCATTTTTATCAACCATTATCATCTTATTTCTTCCTATTCTAGATCTACTATGTACTATACTAGTGAAGTAGTCATTAATTTATGGTCCATCGATGTCAAGGCTATTGTCACTTGAGAAAATTGATTAAATTTAATTTGACTAATGAACATCGGATACCTATGTAACGGAACATTAGTTTAATAGAATAGCCTGTGCAGGAGTAACTGGAGGCAGCAATGATATACTCATACAGTCACGTGCTTCTTGGTCTTTATTTTTTGGCATTTCTCAAAAATCGTAAAATATATGCATGGATTTGCACCCATAAAAAGAAACGCAATGATTTATATTAAAATGCTATATGGTCCAAGGATGCAGCTGCATGATCTCTTTGTTCGGAAGGCATACGATAGCTGAACATGATGCATATAAACATGGATCCAATAATAGTTTTATTCTATGAAAGATGTTGATATTTGATTAATTTTAGTCACCAACTTTAACACTAATTTTAGTCTATTTATTTATTAAATTTTTTTTAATTCTTGAATCTGCAATGATTTTTATTTTCCGTCCCTCAATAATTTTTCTTTTTAGTTCTTAAAATTTTACCGATTTTTATTTTTAATTTTTATAACAACTTGTCAAATCTCTACACTTTACATCTTAATAACTAATAACAAAAATAAATATCTAATTAATTAAGATTAACATGCATGTAAACAATATCTAAATATGCATATAATATATATATACACGAGTAAAAATTTCATCAATAATTAAAATAATATAATAAATCTCTTTGTAGGATTGAAAAAATAACTAAATAAGTATGTGTACATGTGTATACACACTAGATACACATGATCTACAAAAACTTCTCATTTAATATATTCTTAGCTCACTCTTAAATAAATATAATTATTATAGTCTAATCACTTATAATTCAATCACATAATTTTATGAGTCCTCAATTTACAACATAATTATATAACTATCGACATATAATCATGATATATAAACACCACAAGACAATATTCAACTTGTACAACCCAACCCCATTTTAACTTATCCATATAAAAATATAGCAAATACACAACACAACTCAGTTCAACCAAATATGTACAATTGTAACAAATACATGCGTAGGATTCGCACGTAGTTTTCCTTGCTAGCTGGGGTCCTTATATTCCCATTTGATCTTAATGAGAAAAGAAAAATAAATCAGCATACTATCATCACTCTGACAAGACATTATTCTATCCTTCTTACATGTTATTTAAGAAAAAAGATAAGTTTTAAAATAAATATTATTTTTTTAATATAAATATTAATTTTTTCTGTATAACTCTAAAAATTATATTGCATCATTTATATAAAAATAAAAATAATAAAATTAAATTTGTAAATTTTCTATCTTTTTTTTTTCTTTTATAAAAAATCTAGGACACGCAACATTTATTACTACATAAAACAGAGGGAGCAGTAATTTTGCATTAATAATACTATACTTTTTAAAATTAACCAAAACTAAAATGAATTTAATACATTTTAAAATGATAAAAAAAAAACATTCTTCTAAATAATATATGTTATGATTAATTTAAAATTTAATCCTTTTAGATTCCAATTTATTATATAAAACACACAATTTAAACATCATTTTATCAACAATTGATAGTGTAAAAGACATTTCTTTAAAAATAGTTTTTAACTAATACGGTCCATGTCAGGTAGCTTTAATTATATATTTAACATTTAAATAAGATGCTAAAGATAATTAGTTGGTTATAATTATTTTTTTTCTTTTACACCAGTGCGCATTATATTATTGTGGTAGACGAAATTAATTATCAACTAATGTTGGTATACTCATAGTATAAAATGAACGACAATAATAGCGACACATTTATTTCATTGTGGAAAAAAAATAGGAATAAAATCTTGCTGTGTATGAAATCTGGCTCGCGAAGTTTCAACCTAAACCATGTACTAGTATTTTAAAATATGTTGGGCTTAATTATGGTAACAAAGTAGTATGCATGGCTCTTGGACATCAATCATCTCTAAGTTAGATTTACGAATTTTAACCAAAAAAAAATCTTGAAAAATGATTGAGAATATATATATATATATATATATATATATATATATATATATAAAAGAATAAATTCGGTGATTGAATAATAATGACAGTTGTATAGCAATGGCATATTGGCATGGTTGTCAAGCAATGATGGTTGTTGTTTATTAAAAGCTTGTTTGCATAAAATGAATATGATACACAAAAGTACACGTACCTAATATTTCTCTTTTAGGGGTCAACTGCTCAATTCGTCAAAAAAATAAAGAGCGACCCATATTTCACCGCTGATAAGAAACGAGTAAGAAAAATTATGGTGTTGGATTCGATTTATGTCCAATACAACATAAAATAATTAAAATATTTATATTTTATTATATATATATATATATATATATATATATATATATATTATGTCAACTTTTTTTATAAGAATGAGGCATCAAATTGTAATAGAATAAGTTATAGAGTGTTATAATTCTTTTATTTATTTTGTGTTGTTAAGTTGAGCTATTGTTTAATATTAAGAGACTTTAAGATCTGAAAATTCTTTAAGAATTTTAATAGTGTTGGAGGTTTCTCTCAATAGAGGATCAAGTTGACCCCTAAAGGAAGATTATATAATGTTGGTATTTAAAATAGAGATTCATAAACTCAAGTTCTCATAAATATTAGAGAGAGGATTTTGGAAAGAAAAGTTCTAGTATAAGAGTTTCCTTCAACTCAAAATCTTCTTCTCCTTCTTTCTCAATTCTTATTGGTGTAATGTTGTTGGATTTATGTCGATAGTTATTGAAATCAATTGAGTGAACTGTGGAGTTTCAAGTTCTCTTCTTCTACCTCGATTTCATGCTACTATGAGGTAAGAGAAGTTGAAATTATAAAATTTAGGTGACTTGCTAGTTAAGGAAATATTTTTGTGTTATATGTTGTGTGAAATTTCAAAGAGTTGTGGCTATGTTGGTGAATGCAAAACCAAAAGTATGGTGGAAGTTTGGGTTTGTAAAGGAGAGTGGGATGAATTGCTTTGGATTGTTGTTGCATGTTGCTTTTTGAGTTGGATTTGAGTTTCTTGTGTTGAGTATGATCATTATTTCTTAGTGGAGCAACGACACTTGATTATGGGGTTTTTTTTATGGTATTTGCTTGAGGGGATATTTTATGAGAGTTTTTTTATAAGGTTATTACACAAGCATACTCCACAATAATGAGATATTGTCCGCTTTGGGCCTAAGTCCTCACAATTTTGCTTTTGGTCATCACTCAAAAGGTCTTTCAATCATTGAACCCTAAACCCTAAACCCTAAACCCTAAGTATGGTGGAAGTTTGGGTTTGTAAGGGAGAGTGGGATGAATTGCTTTGGATTTGTTGTTGCATGTTGGTTTTTGAGTTGGATTTTAGTTTCTTGTGTTGAGTATGATCATTATTTCTTAGTGGAGCAACGTCACTTGATGATGAGGTTATTTTATGGTATTTGTTTGGAGGATATTTTATAAGAGTTCACTAGTACACAACACACATTTTACGTCGGTTATTTTAGGGATTTTTACGTCAGAAAAACTTCCGATGTGGAAGTGGGAGACGTAAATTTACGTCGGGGTGCGAAAACCGACGTAAATTTACGTCGAATATGCCAAGGTCCGACGTAAAAAAGTCATAAAAGTTTAAAAAAAAAAAAAAGAAAAACGAGTGCAAGCAGAACAGGCCGTTCTGCTTGGAGAGCGCCCCGTTTTGCTTGATAGACCCAAGAGTGGGTTCTCCGAACCCGGACTTGGTCACTTCCTTCTCCAGCTTCAAAAACTCGAAATGCAACACAAACATTATTACAAAAAAAAACATCCTAGAAAACACAAACTTGATAGAAGATGCTACCTCATAGAAAAACAGATGGATGTATGGTTAAGCCATTTCCATCAACACGCGAAGAAGAAACCAACGCAACCCTCCGAAGAAGAAAAATAGAAGAATGTGCAGATGAGGAGGCGGAGGGATGAGGAAGAAAAATAGAAGAAGGTGCACAACGCGCGGGAGAAGGAAACCATGAAATTTTTTAAATCTAGCTAGTGCGCGCACACCTTCTTTTAAGGAGGGCTTGAGGGTTATTTACGTCGGCCCTAATTGGGTTCGACGTAAATTTTAACATCTACGTCGGACACAATGCATAACCGACGTAGATGTTAAAATTTACGTCGGACCCTTGGAGGTCCGACGTAAATAATTTAACAAAATTACGAAACATGCCACCATGTTTTTATTACGTCAGGTGTTTGTATATCCGACGTAAAATGGGTGACGTAGTATCCTAATTTTCCACTAGTGGTTATTACACAAGCATATTCTACAATGATGAGATATTGTTCGCTTTAGGCCTAAGCCCTCACAGTTTTACTTTTGGTCATCACCCAAAAAGCCTCTCAATCATTGAAGTATGTTTGTGCTATATAAGTTGTTATTTCTTGTTTTATTTTATCGATGTGAGACTTATTTGTATCACAACACTTAAATATTAAAAAAAAGTTTAATCCCTTGGTAGAGCAACGATACTTGAATATTAAAAAAAATTGATCCCCAATGAAACAATAACACTTAATTATATATAAAAAAAAATTGATATCTCAATGAAGGCAAAAATACTTGAATAACATTAAAAAAAAATTCCTCCAATAAACATAATGACACTAACAAAAAAAAAATATAAAATCTAGTCCTTCCTTAAAAATAACCATCCATTATTTAAAAAATTATACCCTCACTTAAGATAATAACACTTATTTATTATTATTTAGAACAAGTGTCATTAAAACCACATATAAATTATTATTTATATTTGTTACACGTAACTTCAATTCCCCTTTTGAGTCACTTTAAAAGAAAAAACACATGACATAGATGACATTAAGTTAACCAGTAATACTTCATTAATCACACCAAAATGATAAAATATTTTAAAACAATCTCTTTAAATAATTTATTTACATAATAACCCTATTAACCACATTAAAACGACACTCCAATTGACGATACTAAAATAATAAAATATTTTGAAACAACTAATGATCGCATTGAGTAAAAAAGCCGACGGAGGAGAGAAATACTTGTGGAAAAAATACACGATACAGCTAATCCAACAATGATTTAATAATAAATAATGTTACTAGAAAAACTATAATAATTAACTAATTTGGGTTGAGAAGAGGGTAGGGTGGTCCAGTGAGGTGTGCAAAGCAAAGGAAAGCTGCATCGCACTCTCTCTCTCAACCGAACAAACAACAACGCATCGTTGTCGACATCATTGCCATCCCAGAAACAAATGCAAACCCTCCAACACGTGTCTCTTTCCATTCACCAATTCCCATACTAACATAACATAATAACATTTCTTTATTTATTTCACCTCCCAACCTGTTTGTTTCTTTCGCACAACTTCCTGTGGTCCCCACCCCAGTTTTTTTTTTATCTGTTTACTCTCGCAAAGTTTTTGTTTGTTTCCTCGACTCAATTTTCCTCGTTATTGTCTTAATCCAACGAGATGGATAATCAAACTCATTCACTTCGTTTGTGACGGAAATTGGTCTCCTGCTTAGGTTGTATGTCCATCTCACTTTCACACTTGCCTGCTACAACATGTTTCTCCAGTTGTCACTACCTCCCCACTGTATTTTACTCGTTTTTCTTGGAATGTAGAAATAAGGGGTGCTATTTTTTTTCCCTCTAGGAGAAGGAAAGAGAGAGAAAAAAAAAAAAAAAAAAGTTTAAAGATACCGACTTTTAACTGAAACAGAATGTGGGTGTTATAAGTCCGTAAAGCTACTTTCTTCGTTCCATGCTTTATAGCTTGATCCCGTGCCACCACGCCAGCAGCATCTGCCTTTTGCTTCTGGGGTGGAATCTACGTATAAAAAGTTGAAATCTTTTTTCAGTTTTTGGTGGAGGAAAATTGTTCTGGAGCTGACTTGGGTTGGTCCTATCATTTTTTTATGCTTTTTTGTTTTCATGTTTTTTAACATGCGTAACTCTCTCTCTCTCACTCTCTCTCTGTGAATTGGGTACTTCTATTTGTTTAATGGAAGATTAGACTTAGATTAATGTGTTTAACAGTTCATACCTAATCATCTATACGCGTTTCGTATGCGTTTTGACATCTTTTTTTCTTCTTCTGTGCTAGTTTGCTTGGTGTAGCAGTCATATCTGCATCTGGTTTTGCGCGTGGTGTACATCCAGACATTCTTGCTGGTAATTCAGATACTTTGTTTTTTCCCCTGCTCGGAATTTGTGTTATTTGTTTTTGGCTATTTTGAACTCAAATAAAGTTTTGCCCTTTTCTTGAAAAAAAGAAAGAAAGAAAGTAATTGATGTTCTCCGTTTATCAAGCTAAGTAGAGAGAGGCCAAAACTAGGTCATACAAAGTTGCATAATGCATTGTGAAAAGTTGCTTCTGCACTTTGGATTTATATGTTTCATTTGGTTGTTGTTGGAGATGAGTGGGTAATTCTTGATCTTTGTATGATCGCAGATCAAGTTGGGATAAAGCTTCTCTTCATATTCAAAGAAGTGTTTACTTGTTTTATGTTTGGAGGTCTAATATGCTTGTGAGAAAGAGGGGTTTTTGGATTTGAGTAATTGGGTAGAGAGGAAGGTGAAGGTCCTTTGGTGGAGGTAAGACATGGCCTCTAGAGAAGGGAGACGGCATCATCATGATCTTGTGCCTCTTGCTGCATTGCTCAAGAGAGAGATGAAGAGTGAGAAGATGGAGAAGCCTACTGTGAGGTTTGGACATGCAGCTCAGTCCAAGAAAGGGGAGGATTACTTTCTAATTAAGACTGATTGTCAGCGTGTGCCTGGGAACTCTTCATCATCCTTTTCTGTATTTGCGGTATTTTTCAACTTCTCTGTTTCAGATCATATTTGCTCCTCTAGAAATGCATGGCATAGATAATAATAGTAGTTTGGAGATTGCTGATTCTTGGTTCTACTTGTTTTTAATGGAAATTTTGCTTTATTTTTTTTAATCTTGGGGTGTGGCAACAGCCCTTTCAGATTGTAATCCTGAATTGTGAGCTAAAATGAATGTCCTTTTGGATGGAAGCACATCATCCTATGAGATGGTCACTCGTTTCTTCTGGTTCACAGATCTTTGATGGGCATAATGGAAATGCTGCTGCCATTTTTACTAGGGAGCATTTGTTAAATCACGTGTTGGGTGCCCTTCCTCAAGGGCATGGACGAGATGAGTGGTTGCAAGCTTTACCAAGAGCATTGGTTGCCGGGTTTGTTAAGACTGATAAAGAATTTCAGAGCAGAGGTGTGGGCTTTAGCATTTATGTATTTTTTGGTGATAAAAATAACGTAGGGGATGAGGAATTTATTTACTTTTTCTTCTTTTTACTGATTTTATGAGTCCTCAACTGGTATTGTCCAGGAGAAACTTCTGGAACTACGGCCACATTTGTAATAGTGGATAGGTGGACTGTGACTGTTGCATCAGTTGGAGATTCCCGTTGTATACTAGATACCCAGGGTGATGCGGTCACCACCTTAACTGTTGATCACAGACTTGAAGAGAATATTGAAGAGTATGTTTTTATCTATAAGGCCTAGTTGTTTAGCTTTTTTGGCATGCTCTTGGTTATGAGTTGCATTGTATGCACAGGAGGGAACGTGTAACTGCTAGTGGAGGCGAAGTTGGGAGGCTTAGCATTGCCGGTGGTGCTGAGGTGAGCATCTATTTTTGTTGTGGTTATATTCTTTTAATCCTTAAATGGAACAAAAGGAAGAGATCTTCCATTTGTCTCCTCTACCTTTTCAGCATATAATTTAAGGACATTCCATTTAGCTTATTCTTGTTTTAAAGTTTAGTTCTGAACCATTACAGATTGGTCCCCTTCGTTGCTGGCCAGGGGGTCTATGCCTTTCTAGGTCAATAGGAGACATGGATGTTGGAGAATTCATAGTTCCGATACCATATGTCAAACAAGTGAAGGTATAATTTGTTTCCAGATAATTTCTTCTTCTTTATGTCAGTGATCAGAATGCCTATGCATCATTCTAGGTCTTTGTTCAGGATAAAAATCTTACACTTTGTCATGGATTATAGCTATCAAAGGCTGGTGGGAGGCTTATAATTGCCTCTGATGGCATATGGGATGCTTTATCGTCAGAAATGGCTGCAAAATCTTGTCGTGGTTTGCCTGCTGAACTTGCTGCAATGCAGGTTGTCAAGGTAGTGTACACTACAATGCCATCTGTAATTTAGCCAAATCAACATGGCTTGTGATTTGACATTAGCATCATGTTGCAAAGTTGGCATTTCTCCTCACGTATGTATATTCCAACTGTTATTCAGGAAGCACTAAGAACGAGAGGGTTAAAGGATGATACCACTTGTATAGTAGTTGACATAATCCCACCTGATAATGAATTGCCTCCTACACCTCCTCCCCCAAAGCGGAACAAGCTGAGAGATCTTCTTTTGTTCCGGAAGAGGTCCCGCGAGTCTGCTAGTAAGCTGTCAAAAAAGCTTTCAGCTATAAATATAGTTGAGGAACTGTTTGAAGAAGGATCAGCAATGCTTGCTGAAAGGTAATCTGTCATTATCTTCTATATGAAAATTATTTAATTGACGAGTATTGGAAAATCTCATGAAGGTGCCCTGCATATTGTTTTCCTTCCATGGACCTCCATTTGTCCCTTCAGGACTTCTTTTCAATAGAAGTGGGGATTGTTAGTTTGTTACATGATTTGTGCAAATTAACTCAAGCGACAAGAGGTGGCTAACTCATACTAGTTGTAATTTATACTAAGTGGTGGGAATATTAATTACTGGTAAACGATATGCTGTGAAAGTTTTTACTTTTTAGGATTAGCTTGGAGGCTTATTTCTGAATAGTAGTGGAGACAGACAAGGTATTTATAATTCCTGGGAAATTTGGGAATCAAGCTAATGCACTTTACATTACTATTGGAAGCATTAGTATTTATTTGATCCCTCTCCATGCATTTTACCGAAACAGTATTATCAATTTAATGAAATAAGAATGTTAGAAAACAGAAAACGAATAATGAGTATTTTCCTGATCAAATAAACTAACAGATTTTATCTTTATTTTCAGTGCTACGGTACATTATAGTCTAATTACTTTTATAATGTGCTGGAATTTAGCTGATAACAATATGTGGAGTCGTAAGTGAACACTCCTCCCTATTCCTGGAAGGAACCTTCACGCTTTGCGTAAACCATTTGGCTGTAAAAACACTTATATTTTATCCTGTTGCCTCCAACAAAGTCACAGAATTCTTGATTGATTCTCTTTTAACTCATTCCAACTTAGGATGCCATGTGAGCCAAATTCAGTATGTGTTCTGTAGTTATGAGTTTGTTCTTGTCTGGAATCATTTTCCTGGGTTTCTGATTGAGTTAGACTTAGACAAGTTTCTATCTTGTTCCTTTAAATACTTTTAAAACAGTTATGGTTCATGAATATTTAATACTTGGTATGCCCTGCAGATTAGGAAATGATGACAACTTGAACTCGGGGCAATCAACATCTGGCCTTTTTGTCTGTGCTGTATGTCAAGTTGATCTTGCTCCAAGTGAGGGCATCTCTGTCCACGCAGGTTCTATCTTCTCCACCAGCTCCAAACCCTGGCAAGGTCCTTTTCTATGTTCTGATTGTCGTGATAAGAAGGATGCTATGGAAGGAAAACGTCCAAGTGGAATCAAGGTGTCATAGGCTCAAAATTGGTCCTGTTCCAGTATTCTTTATAATATCTTTCACATTTTTGTATTCACGATTTTTATAGGCAAATTAATTGATTGAATCTCACTATAAAGTAGCAACAGATGTATATGTAATATCCACGAATTCATCTAAAATGGCCATTGCGTTTGAGTAGCAAATTAAGGCTGAGAGACGGCCTGGAATGGGTTTTTGGGCGGCTGAAGATTCTTCATCTCTGGTTGATTGTTAGATTTGGATGGTTAAGATTGGTCCCAGGTAGATTCTTTTGTATAGTACTTTATGTTTGCTTAATGTACCTCAAAAATGGGTATCATCTTGATTAAGTATGCAGCATTGCGTGCTACCTCCACCCCAAAGTCCTGTATATAAATTTTAATGACCATTTCAACCCTTGGGGATTGGAAACTTCAAATCTTTACTGTGGATAGAAATATCAATTCATCTAAATTTAGGAATTGTTTGTTAAATTGTCCGTTAGAAATAATTGGAAGGATAATGTAATGATTAATGCTTCTTGGTACAAGATGAAAGCATAAATTATTTTGTAACTATGGAAAATTTAAACGCATTTTCAACCCACTTTGTATGTATGTAATCCAAGGGTGTGATTTGTCATTTTAAATTTTCGTCAATTTATTCGTATCGGTATGGTGAGTAGACAATGTATGTTATTTGAAAAGAAGCTACGAACTATGGGTTGAAGTAGTCAATATTGTTGTATATTTACTTAACAGATTACAAACGAAGCATGTTCAAGGAAGAACAGTACCAATAAACGTTTATTCTGGTGCAAAGCCTTTAGTCAAGCATTTAAATATCACTTGCTTGCTCCAAGTCTTACATGCTCATTTTCCAACAAATTCTCCAAGTCTTCCCTAGCTCATTTCCAAGTCAACTTGTGAATCAAACGCGTTCTTTTAGATGTTGATACATGACATGTATATATTGTGAATGCGGTGTAGCTGTGCAAGATTAAGAACTTATACCGTACTAATAGTGAACCCGGTTGTTGTCGAGAGAGTTCATTACTTGTTCCTCAAAATAACTGGGAATTTGGTATGGCTCCAGTTGATTTGTTCTGTTTCCTCTTGTTCTCTCACCTTGTACTCATTCACTCTGCTGGTTATGGAAATGGGCACCAAGATTGTCCACACTCTTTTACTTGTGGCCGTCTTGGGACTTTCTATTACCCTTTCACCAAGGCAGAACAACCACACTGTGGCTTGCTACCGATACATGATTGTGATAATCCTCATTCACCCATTATAACGATCCAGCTGGAGAAAAATGGAAAAAACTTAGAGCTTAATGGCGTCGTGCAGCAGAATGCCATTACAATTTTGGATGAAGATTTTCATAGGAGTTTACAACAAAACACTTGCCGCACTTTGAACAATAATTATAGTCTTCCTTCTCCTTCTCCTTTGTATTCTATTTATATAAAATATAACGTAACCCTGTTCCGATGCAAACAGGGCCTCAAAATCAACCAACCACCAAAACATTATTTGAAATACCCGTGCCATGGCTATGAGTATGATATTTATTATGACAGCCTTCCCTCTCCAAATAATGAGGAGGCTCATAACTTATTCTCATCCTGCTCAGTTTTTCTGTTACCATCAAAAGACGAGACGAATACCAAAGACATTCTATCGTTTGTAACTGCTGAGATGGTTCTTGAAGTAGTATTATCTAATGATTGTGATGAGTGCTATAATCACAGAGGAGGCCAATGTCGGCTTGACAACAATCAAAAGTTCTACTGTGACACAGGTACGCTTCCAATTAAAGCGCTAGAGATCCATTTACATTCCTAACTGCTGATATCTTCACAAGTAAAATTATTTCATGAATCTACAAATTGTCCCTACACCAACAGTTATGGCACACTGTCTTCTGTAATTCTTAAACCATCAAAAGGTAAATACTAAATACAAAAGGCTGCGTTAGCAAATGTTTGACATAAATTAAAGGGTTTGATTAAAATATTTGCATTTAATTTTTTTTCTTTGTTTTCTTGTGCAGGGAAAACCGGAAAGAAGTTGCTGGTAGTGGGCCTAGTGGCAGCAGGTAAAACACTATACACCCGAATTCAAATTTAACATTTTGTTTTCGAACGATCAGTGTCGACAAATTAATAAATATCCAAAATTTAGTACTATGCAGATTTTTAATACATTGGTTTTTTTTATAAAAATCCAAAATTTAGTCCAGCTAATTAGACATAAGGATCCTAGAAACATATTTTGTGACTTTTATTCATATATACCGGTCATTACTTCAGATAAACTCTTTCCTTTTATATTAAATAAATAAATTCTCCAGCTTCGGTCTTGGTGATTGCTGGAGTTGTAGTGCTGGTGGTGGTTATGGCCTGCTTCAGGAGAAAGATCTTTCTGAGGGAGAATCCAACCCATCGGATTATTGAGGGGTTTCTGAAGGAACATGGACCCCTTCCAACATCTAGGTACAATTATTCAGAGGTTAAGAAAATGACCGACTCTTTCAGAAATAAATTAGGCCAAGGGGGATTCGGTACTGTATACAAAGGGAAGAAGCTGCATGATGGTCGTGTTGTTGCAGTGAAGATTTTAAATAAATCAGATGGCAACGGAGAAGAATTCATAAATGAAGTTGCAAGTATTAGCAGGACTTCACATGTTAACATTGTTCGACTTTTGGGATTCTGCTTGGACGGTTCTAAACGAGCTCTAATATATGAGTTTATGCCTAATGGATCTCTTGACAAGTTTATATATGAAGAGAAAAGTCCGCCACAAGTTGCTCACCAATTGCATTGCAAAATATTGTATGATATTGCAATTGGCATTGCTCGTGGATTAGAGTACTTACACAGAGGTTGCAATACTAGAATCTTGCATTTTGACATAAAACCTCACAACATATTACTAGATGAGGATTTCTGTCCAAAAATTTCAGATTTTGGACTAGCAATATTACTTGAAAAAGAAAGTGCAGTATCAATATTTGGTGCTAGAGGAACTGCGGGCTATATTGCGCCAGAAGTTTTTTCGAGGAATTTCGGTGTAGTATCACACAAGTCAGATGTTTACAGCTATGGAATGATGATCTTAGAAATGGTTGGAATGAAAAATAATATCAAAGCTGAAGTAAACCGGTCGAGTGAAATATATTTTCCTCATTGGATTTACAATCGTCTTGAATCAGATCAAGAACTTGGTTTACAAAATATAAGAAATAAAAGTGATGACAACACGGTGAGAAAGATGACAATAGTGGGCTTATGGTGTATACAAACGTACCCTTCAACTCGACCAGCCATAAGTAAAGTGGTGGAAATGTTAGAAAGTAAAGTTGAGTTATTGCAAATTCCACCTAAACCTTGTTTGTCTTCTCCTTCAACCTCTCCAGTTCATTTGTCATGTGAGACATTGTAGTTCATGAGAATACTAGTATGTAGTCTATGCTGCAGTATATTGCATTTATTACTGGTATTTGTCGCTTTTATTATAAATTGATGTGTAACCGCGTTGTAACGTGTAAGGTAGCAGCCACTTGAGAACACTTATACTCTATACCTATTTTGGAAATAGTTGGATGAAGATCGAATGATTAACAGATCTTGAATGTGTGTTTTAAGTTGATTGACCAAGATAAAATATCAACCAATCCATCTTCATCTTTCGGTTCAATATTGCTGAACGCATAAATGCGTGGAATCAAGGTTATAAAACTCCCTGGTTAACTAGTAAACTTTTTTGAGTTTACGATCCTACTTAGTAAAAACGAGTTAACTTTAAAGTAAACTCTTTTTTAAGTAAACTCGTTAACCTTTTACAAACTCTTGAGTCAAGAAGCGAGTTAACTACTTTAAAATAAATATGAATTTTACTCTTATTAATTTTATAGTGTTAGTATTTTACAGTGATTTAAATGATTTAAAGAAATAAAATCTTTTATAAATAATTTCACTTTAGAAACTATGCTTTTATGAAATTATATATAATTTGATCATTTATGTAGTTTAATCCTGTTCAATATTAATGTACTATAACACTTTATTATTCTAGTTTATTACTTTTGCCTTTTTATGGAGTTGAAATGTTGAATTATATATTGTTGTATTAAGTATATTATGGTATGAATATATGTAATTAATATTTTTTAATGTTATTTTTATAATAAGTAAATTCTTACGAGTTTACAAGTTGAGAATCAATTTGATGTAAAATATAAGTTATTGAGTGAAGTAATTACATATAGCTAGACTTACTCTTAAAGTAAGTAAATCCTTTCTCTCTCTCTCTTATACACACACATATATAAAAGGTTCAAACGATACTGGTGTAACTTTTACTAAGTATTACACCACTGAATAACTTTATATTAAATGTGATTTTTATAAATTCAACCGTTAGATTAAATTTTTTTTACTCTTAGATCATATATACAAAATTTTATATTAATTGAAAATGATTTGATACTTCATTCTTATAAAATAAAATTGACGTAATATATATATTTCAAAATATAATAAAATATGAACATTTTGATTATCTTTAAGTTGTTGTTCAATTTTAAAAAAAAATTGACATAAATATATAAAGTGATATAAACTTTAAATCTAACGATTGAATTTACACAATTCACACTTAATATAAAGTTATTGAACGGTGTAATACTTAGTAAAAGTTACACCGGTATCATTTGAACCCTTATATATATATATATATATATATATATATATATATATATATATATATATATATATATATATATATATATATATATATATATATATATATATATCAGGGAGAGATCAAATTTACTGGTGTAAGTTTTTTTTATCAACTATTATATCATTCAATAATTTTCAATTGAATTATTGTTTTTCGAACACCAATAGATTAAAAGTTTATTTCTTTTAGATTATATACACAAAATTTTAATTAATCCAAAATTATTTGATATTTCATTCATATAAATTAAAATTAACATAATATATTAGGTGATATAATAGTTAGTAAAAATCACATTGATATAATTTGATCCTTTTTATATATGTGTGTGACAAGAACATTATACTAAATTTTCTTGCACAAATATTATATAAAAAATAATAAATATAATATAAAATAACATGAAATTCATAATAGTCCGTTTGTTTATTTATTTATATTCGAAGAAAAAAAATTCTTAATAAAATAAGTTGTTTTTTTTGTTTTTTTTTTAGAAGTAAAATTCTATGCTTCTTATATATTTTTTTTAAGAAACACTTATTTTAATTATTATTTTTAAGTATAAACAAATTGATCTAATATACAATGTATATGAAAATGATATTTAATTAACCAAATAATTCATCAAAATATTTAAAAAAAAATCAATTTCACAAGTCAATCTGACCTAACCTACTCATGACTCATTAAATTGATGGATAATACAAATTGTGTTATGCAAAGTAAAAGTTAAATCATATAACTTAATAACTTGATGGATTAATGTAGTAGTTAGGTACCATGAACTAATATGTAGTAAGAATAATTTATTCTGTCTTGTGTAAAAACTCGTTGGACTATAACAACATTTATGATATTGTGAAGTTAATTAATCATTGATTCAATTGGCTAAAATATCTATAATAAGACAAAATAAATCATATAACCTAACTTGATTTATTTTGATGGATTAAGTAAATCTATTTATAATATAAAAGTTGAAGATTAAGTTATAAAATCGACATATGTTATTTTCAAGTAATGTAAATATTAACTTTCTTATAAAGAAACACAATATTATAATATCTATTTATAATATAAAAGTTAAATATCGAGTTGTGAAATTGATACACAGTCATAAACATTTTCTATTCTCAAATCATGTAAGTATTAACTTTCTTTATTATAAAATTATGTCATCTTGAATACTCTATAAAATCCACCTCTATATTTTATTTTTTAAGCCTATTAATTTATCTAAATTATTTCTAAATGAATGACATTAATTAATATTAAATTTTTAGTTTTTACTCTAATAACTACATTTGTATCACAATAAAAAAAATAATAATAAATTTTGGCACTCTACAAAATCTACCTCTTATATTATCTATTTAAATCTAAATTTTGTTTTCTCATCTAATTCTCTAAAATGTATTTCTCAATACTTTTTTTTATAAAAAAAATTATTTAACTATACAATAATCTCTATTTTTTTAAAAAAAAATAATAGAATTTCTTTACTACAAATCTTTTAGTTCTCAACATAGTGTATTGGAATTGTAGGACTATATCGTAAATTTCATTCTTTCTTTTTCTAAACATTCTAAATTATAATTTTTAGACTAAAAACCTAATTTGGTCTCTTATAATAATTTTTTGTTTCAATTTAGTCCCATATTTATTTTTGGTTTCAATTTGGTCCCAAACTAATTAATTGGTTTCAATTTAGTCCCAAATTAATTAATTGGTTTCAATGTGGGACTTCCGTCCAAATTATTTAAACGGAGTTAACTTTTAGCCACGTGGATGCCACGTAGATGCATACGTGGATGCCACGTGGATGAGAATGTTTTTGAAAACACCTGGATCCAGAACGGCCCGTTCTGAAACCGGAACGGGCCGTTCTGGGTGCACTTTTGGTGTGTTAATTTTGCATTCGGAACGTCCCGTTCCAGGTGCAAAATTAACACACCAAAAATGCACCCAGAACGGCCCGTTCCGGTTTTAAAACGGGTCGTTCCGTTTTTTTTTTAATATTTTATATATATATAAAATATTAATAATTTTATAAAATATATATTATTAATTATATTTTAATTATGTTATTATATCTAATAAAATAAATATATTAATATTTTTTTATATTTTATTTTATTATGTTTATCTTATTAATTTTTATTATTTTATTCTTCTAATTTTAAATAAGTTGCAAAAAATTATAAAGTGATATTTAAATATTTCTTCAAACAGAAAGAGAAAAAGAAAAAATTATTACTCTATTTATAAGACAATTATATTTTATAAAAATAAGTAATTTTAAAATTTTTACCATAAAAAAATATTTTTAAAAATTATTATATTTTTTAATAAAATTAATAAAGAATATTGGTTTAATTGCATTTTTTATCCCTCAAGTATTACAATTGTGCAGTTTTGATCTGCAAGATTTTAATTGGGTAATTTTAGTCCTTAAAGAATTGCAATTGCGCAATTTTGGTCCTTCAATTTTTAATTGAGCAATTTTAGTCCCTCGAATATCATAATAGTATAATTTTAGTTTCTCTCATTAAAAAGTAATAATTTTAATATATATATATATATATATATATATATATATATATAATTTTTTAAAATTAAATAATTATTTATCTATTCAAATTAACATATATTATAATTTTTGATATTATATCAATAATATTATTAATATATTTATAGATAAACTAATAATTTGATAAATATAACTTGTTATATATTAATATATTTTTACAAAAATATAAGTATATTAATTAGAAATATATATCTGATCTTGTATATTTATATTTTTGTAAAAGTATAATAATATATATTAAGTTATATTTATCAAATTATTAGTTTATTTATAAATATAGTAAAAATATTATTGATATTAATTTATCAGTAATATTTATTTAGTAATAATAAATATATATCATTTAATACATTAAAAAAATTATAATATACGTTAATTTAAATAAGGAAACAATTATATAGTTTTAAAACATTATATATATATATATATTAAAATTTTAAAATTATTAAATTTTTAATGAGAAAGACTAAAATTGCACAATTATGATATTTGAGAGATTAAAATTGTTAAATTAAAAATTGTGAGACTAAAATTACATAACTATAATCTTTTAAGGAATGAAATTACTCAATTAAAACCTTAGGGATCAAAATTGCATAATTATAATACTTGAGCAATCAAAAACACAATTAAACAAAGAATATTTTATTCACAGTTTTGGAACGGGCCGTTCTGAATCCAGAACGGGACATTCTGATTTCAGAACGTCCCGTTCTTATTCACTATTGGTGTTTTAATTTTGCAACCAGAACGGCCCGTTCCGATTTCAGAACGGGCCGTTCTGGTTCCAAGTGTTTTCAAAAAAATTCTCATCCACGTGAATGCCACATATGCATCTACGTGGCATCCACGTGGCTAAAAGTTAACTCTGTTTAAATAATTTGGACGGAAGTCCCACATTGAAACTAATTAATTAATTTAGGACTAAATTGAAACTAATTAATTAGTTTAGGACCAAATTGAAACCAAAAATAAAAGTGAGACTAAATTGAAACAAAAAATTATTATAAGGGACCAAATTAGGTTTTTAGCCTAATTTTTATTCAACATCAAAATTATCTTTAGAATTTGTGATCAATATTCTTTTATCTTATTTCACTTTTATAATTTCTCTCATTTATCTTATTTCTCTAACTCATTTCCTTCTTCACATAGATTTTTTGGATTTTGCAAGGCTGTCTTACTGTAAGAATCATAATTATTGAAATTGTGGAATTAAAATTCTCAAAACGATCTCTTTTTAAAAAAACACTTTACTATCTCTTCCAAAAAAAAAAAATTCTCTCTTGCTTTTCTTCTACTTTTAAGTATGTGATGCATTAAATTACAAATATGGTGTAAAAAGAAAAACTACATAATCAAATTAATTATAATATAGTTCAAATATTATTATAAGACTCGTCATTTTTCCTCCTAATACGAGCCATATTGTCTAAAAATTTATTAAAATAAAAATTTCGTATTACCGCACTTATTAAAAAGTTGTCTTATTTTAAAATTCATATGTACACCTTATTCACCAATTCAAATTTCATATAGAAGGTTGGACGTTTAGATTTTATTGCAAAAGTGCTCTGTTTTGATATTTGCATTAGATTAAGAATAGTCAGGTATTGAATAAGTAGATAATTTACTTTAAACAATATATTTAATCTACTACTCTCTCAATGTTCTTACATTAAAGTTCAAGTGTAAATAAAAACTCTATCCTACCATATCATCTTTTCCAAAAGAATTTAACATATTAAAATGGCATTAATTTCTCAAATACCTACATATATCCTTAATAACAAGTGCCGTTATGCAGATAATGCAGTAATAGCTAATAGAAGATAAATTCAACTGAATAATGATTCAAATGATGATTTCTATAAAGTAATTCATTTTATTTTTTCGGATCTCTTTCTTTTACGATTCATTAACACCTAGTTTTTTTTTTCTCCCATTTTTTTATAACCATTCATCATATCCCAAACCCTCTGTAATGTTACTATTCTGAAGTAATATGCAGGAAATAAAACGCTAAAGATTGACTAGCTGGAGTAATTTAACGGTCTTAATGGTTCAAACTTACATAAAATTGAATAATGTAGTGGAATAAAAGTATTGAGGAGTTAATGTAGAATGGATAGTGCATAAGCATTTGAGCAGCAAAGGCTGATGTTGATTCAGTTGTTTACATCTACTTACCTTTTCTTGTGGGTTGCTTTGGTCGACATGTCCCCACAAAACTACTCTAATTTTTTCCACAGACCAAGTCTTCCATTCTCATACTTCAAGTCAATTGGCATGCCATCGCCAATAATGTTTTACGATATAATTAATAGACTCTCCTCTTACATTATACTAACTTTTTTAGCTCATACAAATTGAGGAAGGATGAGTGGAGTTTATGAATTTGTGTTACTGCTTTTGTTTTGTCACCTTACGCCACTTCTCTTGGCGGATGGATACCAACCAAAGTGTCCACCTTCGTTTGATTGTGGATATCTTGGCAATATCAGTTTCCCTTTTACTATAACAGAACGCAAGGACTGTGGCTTATTGCCCATACGCAATTGTCATTCTCCAGCTCTCAAAATGATCCAATTACAGAAAGATGGAAAATGGTTTCAGGTTGTACGCGTAACTCAGTTGCTGAGTAGTCCTACTACTACTTATACAACTTTTCAATTTAGAGACACCAATCTCAATGAGCTTCTGCAGAACCAAAATTGCGAAGCTTTCAGAAACAGTTATACTCTTCCTCATCACACCTTTCCCTTTGCTTCGTTTAGTATGCAATACACCACAACTGTGTACAGGTGCAACCGCAACCACCACGTTACTCTTCCCCCTCGCATGTCTATTTATACAAACTGCTCTGATTACAATATCTACTACGGTTTATTCCCTATGGGTGATGATGCGTCTCTGAGATCTTTGAGAGGATGTACAAAGGTCCAGCTTCCAGTTAAAGACGTGCCTGACGCTAAAAACCCATTCACATTCATAACTGCACTTATCACCACTCGAGTAAACTTGACTAAAGAATGTGCAGATTGCCACTATCGCCTAGGAGGGCAGTGTCAACTTGACAACAAATACAGATTTTGTTGTGCCAACAGCATCGGTACGCGTTTTTCTACAATTCTTAAATCATCATAAAAATAACCACAAACGGCTGGGTTAAATGTTTGAGATACAGTGAGGTTTTGAATAAATAATTTGCTTTATATTTTTCTTTCTTTTTTTGTGCAGAGAAAACCAGAAGGAAGTTGCCGACAATGGAAACAGGTAGAACACTCTATAAACACATCCAATTCAACTTTATTATTTTCTTACGATTTATGATAGACAAGAGTCAACAAATTAACGAATTTCTAAACCATGCTTTTCTTTTTTATCTATGATGCACGGATAGGCATATTAGATAGGACACATGTATGATATCACAATATGATTATTTTAAAATATACCGGATATAACACATATAAAATACGCGTTATTATATGTATTAATATTTATGTAATATAATAAATGTATATTTATAATTTTGATCAAAATTTATAAATATTAAATATATAATTGTTAATTATTTTACAAATTCAAATTAAAAATATATTTATTATATATTATTAAAAATAAATGAATTATAAATCATTTCATCATAAATTATTTTTTATAATTTACAAATAAAAATAATATTATTAATTTTATTTCTTTCTTAAAATTAATTATATAAAAAAATAATTTTTATTTACGATTTAATAGAACCAATATTTCTATGTTTCTATATTAAACATGTTTATATATCTTATTTAACTGTAATGAATATTTTATAATTTTTTAAAAATTTAAATACTTTATCGATATGTATTATCAATAAGTGTTGGTAAAATATTAAGAGTATTGAAATTAAATAAAATTTTCATAATATTTTTATAAGATAAGATACTTCATCGACACGAATTAGTGAAATATCCAAAAATATCGTATCAAATACGGGTACGTGAAACAAATTGAAATATGCGTAATTTATAGTTTTTGGTAAATATTTTAGAAGTCTACAATTAACGCACGAGTCTAAGTACTATGCCAATTCATATGTTATATTGATTTGGTAGTAAAATATAAAGCCAAAATTACTACGCTTAATCAACCGAGCATAGCCTGTAAAAATGTTGTGACTTTTATTCATATAAACAGGTGATTACTTAGGCTAAACATTTTCCTTTTATATTAAATAAATTCTCCAGTTTCGGCTGTGGTGGCTGCTGGAGTTGTAGTGTTGTTGATGGTTTTGGCTTGCTGCTTCTCGAGAAAGATATTTTGGAGCAAGAATCCAACCCATCGGATTATTGAGGGGTTTTTGAAGGATCATGGGCCCCTTCCTACAGCTAGGTACAATTACTCAGAGGTTAAGAAAATGACCAACTCTTTTAGAAACAAATTAGGCCAAGGGGGATTTGGTAGTGTATACAAAGGGAAGCTACAAGATGGACGTGTTGTTGCAGTGAAGATTTTAAGTAAATCAGATGGCAATGGAGAAGATTTCATTAATGAAGTTGCAAGTATTAGCAGGACTTCACATGTTAACATTGTTAGACTTTTGGGATTCTGTCTGGACAATTCTAAACGAGCTCTAATATATGAGTTTATGCCTAATGGATCTCTTGACAAGTTTATATATGAAGACAAAAATCCACTACAATTTACTCATCAATTGGACTGCAAAATACTGTATGATATTGCAATTGGCATTGCACGTGGATTAGAGTACTTACACAGAGGTTGCAACACTAGAATCTTGCATTTTGACATTAAACCTCACAACATATTACTAGATGAGGATTTCTGTCCCAAAATATCAGATTTTGGACTTGCAAAATTATGTCCAAAAAAAGAAAGTGCCATATCAATATTTGGTGCTAGAGGAACTGCGGGCTATATTGCGCCAGAAGTTTTTTCGAGAAATTTCGGTGTAGTATCACACAAGTCAGATGTTTATAGCTATGGAATGATGATCTTAGAAATGGTTGGAATGAAAAATAATATCAAAGTTGAAGTAAACCGGTCGAGTGAAATATATTTTCCTCATTGGATTTACAATCGTCTTGATTCAGATCAAGAACTTGGTTTACAAAATATAAGGAATGAAAGTGATGACAACACGATGAGAAAGATGACAATAGTGGGCTTATGGTGTATACAAATGTACCCTTCAACTCGACCAGCCATTAGTAAAGTGGTGGAAATGTTAGAAAGTAAAGTTGAGTTATTGCAAATTCCACCTAAACCTTGTTTGTCTTCTCCTTCAACCTCTCCGATTCATTTGTCATGCGACACACTATAGTGTATGAAAAATACTATCATGTAGTCTATTTTGTAGTATATTGCATATCAATATCTAGTATTTTTTGCTTTTTGTTTAACTTGATGAATTGATATGTAACAGCTTTGTAACGTGTAAGGTGCTACATCAGAACAATTCATACTTTATATATGCTTTTGATAGCTTTGTAGTGTTAATGTGTAAGATGTGGTGCCTATTTCAAGATAGATCATATTGTCATTCTATTTTTATTTCTTTACAAATTCCAATTCGCAATAGCATGTCTTTGTTAATCACTTTAAGGTAAAAGATAAATCACTTCAAATCTCATCACACTCTTAGGAAGAGGATAAGAGAATTGAAAGCAAATTAAAGAGAGCATATAGGCTTTTGAGAAAAAGAATTTAGAGAGAAATTATCAAACAAAATTTGAACATATGATCAAAAGTTTATATAAAATGGACAAAACTACAATATATAGAATTTAGTTGGCTTATGACGCATGCTAGACTAATCATGGTTAAGTCATTGTTAGCTATCTTATACTTAAGTTAACTAACTCAAGTTAAATATTTACAAGTCTAGTTAGTTGTCTAAAAGTTTATGGAACAAGTTAAGCTAATTCTAATTTAAGAATAACCTAAGTTAAGTTAAGTTAACTCCAATTACCTAATTTAATCGTTACAACTACTTGACTAATAATCAATTTTAACAAGTTTGTTGAGATGTCATTATCTGGTGTCATTCCTATACCATGAGTCAGAGTGATATGTTTCTCTCTCCCTTATCTTGTTTGTTATTGTTCTTATGATTTCTATAGGTAATCATCAACATGATGTTGAAGATGTTGTTGATAAGGCTTAACCTTTATGTTAGATTACTCTAATAGTACATGTGACATTGAGCCATAATTAGGATTAGATTAGGAATCTTTTTCATGTTGTTTAGTTGGAGACTATTATTTTAACTTCTTTATAATTTAGTTATTTCTATTAAGTTTTTTAGTTAAATGACAATGTGATTCTCTTTATTTATATGAATTTCAAGTTCATTTATTTTGTTTGAGGCATTTCAGTTTATTTTCTTTAATTATATATTATGGCATGTAGGGTAAAGAATGTCATATATGTTACAAGTCACATTGCATTATACCTACTTGAAATTGGGTAAAAATTTGTAAAATTTGATTATATATAAAAGATATTCAATTATGCTAAAGTAATATTCGTGCAAGCGGTATTGGGTGGGAGCTCATCGACGGGACTAGGCCGCTCATCGTGAGCGTCGGATCTCGGATCGAGGTCGGTGGTTTCCTTGTGGTCAGCACGAGTTAGAACAGTGAAGTCGCTTTTGTGTTGTCTGATTGAGAGGGCAGTTTCTAGGCTGTCTATGTAGCATTGTCGCGCTTCCTGCTGGTTTGCTCTGATGGAGATGACTTTTCCGTCGTGCCCCGAAAATTTCATGGTAAGATGCGGGGTGGACACTACCGCCCCGAGTTGGTTTAGGGTTGACCTGCCGATGATGGTGTTATAGGTGGAGTTGGCCTCCACCAGTAGGTACCGAACCAGGATTTGCCGGGAGGCCGGTGGTGTTCCGAAGGTCGTCAATAGGTCCACTCGTCCTCTGGGGCGGATGGTTGCTCCTGCAAAACCGACCAAAGGTTCGGTGTGAGGTTGTACGAGAGAGTGGGGAATGTCTAACCTGAGGAATGTTGGCCAGTATAGGACATCGGCCGAGCTTCCCTGGTCGACTAGGGTCCTGCGAACTTCCCAATTGGCTAAAGTTACTGTCACGACCATGGCGTCGTCCTGATTTGGACTGATTCCGACGTAGTCGTCGTTGGTGAAAGATATGGTGGGCGAGTCTTGGTGTATAGTATACGTGGCGGGGTGTACGCGGTTGACTTTACGTAGGTGTTTTTTCCGGGACGAGCTGCTGGCGCCGCCCCCTGCGAAGCCGCCCGCAATTGTGCTTACTAATTGGTTTGGGGGCCTAGGCCCTGCTCCCCGGTCTTCCAGGTCCCGGACTGTCTCGCCGGGGCCGGGTGGTGAGTCGGAGGGACGATCGAGGTACCGCCATTGGGTTTGAGCGCGGGGAGTTGTGCTCTTTAGGATTGTCAGGTTGGTGACGCGGGTCGAGTCTCCTGAGGCTGTATGTTCGTTGCTCATTTTGCTTGGGTGCTCGTCTGATACGGTTCCTGGTACGGACCGTGCGGGTAGCCGATAAGAGCTTGGTCTGATCGGCCCCACGGTGGGCGCCAAATGTTCTTACCGGAAATCTGCTGTAGAGCTGATCCGCCTGGTAAGATCGGTGAGCCTCCTTCACGGGTACGCTGGTGCTCCAAGATGGGGGTGGTACCTGCAAAAGAGACTCTGATGCTGAAGTTAGGATTTGCACGAATAATAGTCTCATATATATAATGCACGTACCTTGAGGTGGTTTAGGGTTGTATTGGGCCCTGGGCCTGAGATGAGGTCCCTGGGTTCGGGTGTGATCTGTCCAGGCTCCGGGCTGTTATTGTTCAGTGCGTGTCCGGTATGACCTTTGTCTCGCTAGTCCGGGCTTAGAGCCCGGATGCGGGATGCGGCCAGTACAATATCCATTGCATAATGCATTATAATGTTATCTATTATTGTTTATTATGCTATGAATGGACAAAAAGTGATGAAAATATTTATTTGTGTATGTTATGTCTTGTTGCATATTTGTTTGTGTGGTTATCTGGTGTCATTCCTATACCAGGAGTCAGAGTGATATGTTTCTCTCTCCCTTATCTTGTTTGTTATTGTTCTTATGATTTCTATAGGTAATCATCAACATGATGTTGAAGATGTTGGTGATAAGACTTAACCTTTATGTTAGATTACTCTAATAGTACATGTGACATTGAATCATAATTAAGATTAGATTAGGAATCTTTTTCATGTTGTTTAGTTGGAGACTATTATTTTAACTTCTTTATAATTTAGTTATTTCTATTAAGTTTTTTAGTTAAATGACAATGTGATTCTCTTTATTTATATGAATTTCAAGTTCATTTATTTTGTTTGAGGCATTTCAGTTTATTTTCTTTAATTATATATTATGGCATGTAGGGTAAAGAATGTCATATATGTTACAAGTCACATTGCATTATACCTACTTGAAATTGGGTAAAAATTTGTAAAATTTGATTATATATAAAAGATATTCAATTATGCTAAAGTAATATTGGATTATGTTGAAATGGTATTGAATTATGCTTACTTGATGCTTATATATATGTCCATGAGGCTGGGTGGTGGTACAATCAGTTATGCATACTAACATAATTGATTAAGCTAATATATATTATGTATGAAAAAAATATAATCTCACTTCAATATAATATAAGAGGAGGTAAAATAGTAAAATTATAACTATATAAAATATAATTTTAAAATATTAATTTTTTTTTATATTTTACTTAATTTCACCGTACCAAATAATTACAGTTTTCACTTTATTTATTTTTTTATATTTCAATTCCTCCAACTCCTCGTACCTCAAAACTTTGTCTTAAAGATGACCAAGATTCTTTTATTTTATTTTTAACTCTTATATGTAGATACTCGTAATATTATATACATTTTATATCTCTCAATGTTATGTATATTTATCTCTCTTTTTCATACTAACATGACAATTTTTATTTATTAACTTATAATTTTTTTATATATAAATTTTAGGGAAAAATCATTTTTAAAATAATTTTAATCCATTTATAAAAAAAAAAATGGTCTCTCAGCCCCACAGGCACCACTCTGCTCGTAAAAGAGGGGTGTGCATTGAATGCAATGTTTTTTTCTATATCGCATATATTCCATTTCCACACAATCCTGTTGACGTCCGATAGGGTTATTATGAGGAGAATTTTCGTTCTTAAAAACTTACCTTTCCTAATAGGACTCAGTCAAAAACGGCTGCATCAAAATGCAGTGGTGGAAAATATGAAAGTCGTTTCGTTTCTTTTGCTTGTGTTGTTGCTAACATCTTCAAGGTGGCCTCTCTGTTTCAGCACTTGTCTCTGAGCCCAATAGTATTGTAGATGGTTGCGCTTCATGCGTGTGGCGTGGTCTTGTTTGCATGGGTCGTGCAAGCGGTATCGGGTGGGAGCTGCCCCTCTTTGATTGGCTGCGGCAATATCGGTAACATCACTTTTCCTTTCACCGACACACGTCATCCTCACTGTGGCATACTGGTGATATATGGCTGTGATGAGAAGGAACCAGAGACCAAAAAAAACCATTAAAAATAACAACCGATGGTTCGATATTGTAAGGCTTGAGGAGCAGTTTTCGATTGTCATTAGAGACGATAAACTCCACGACCTCTTGCTACAAAGAAGTTGCGAGACCTTCGACCAGCAAAAAACTGCTTTCACAGTCAACACACCTTTGGCCCTCTCTCATGTAAACTATAACTTAGACATATTCAGATGTAAACACGCCCTCCACGATCCGCCACACAATTATGTTTCTAATTCTACACTTTGCAAAAATGACACACTCTATTCCAGGTTCGTAATTGACCCCTCCAGAGACAATCATGATATCAAAGGATGTTCAATGGTTCGGCTTCCAACCACCGCCCAGGTTAGCCAGCTTCAGCTTAATCACACTGACCTTTTCAATATCTTAACGGATGAAATCGCCGTCCAAATAGAGTTAACTCGGGATTGTTCTACTTGTCACTTTGCCCACGCTGGCCAATGTCGCCTTGACAACACCGGAAAATTTTATTGTCACAAAGGTAAGGGCCTAACTAGTAACTACTAATAAATTCATGATTCTTTTCCTGTACTAAGAAATATTTGCATCTTCTGTTCATCTTTCTAATTTATTATAATTTCCAATTTTGCAGGGAAATCTATAAAGACTCGTCTTATAGTGGCAAGTATGTAATAAATCTCAGCTATCCTTATCTAATAATTTTATGAACTTATATATCAGATCAAGCTAAATTATAATTTATTCGATAGAAGGGTGTATGTTTTTTATTTTAATTTTAATTGATAGTCATTTTAAAATATTAAGTGTAATGAAATATTTATAATATCCTATATATTAATCAGACTAATTTTTTAAGATTTTTCAAAATTAAAAGTTTCAAACAAGATCTTTATAGGTGTGTGTATATATATAAGTACTTATGACTTACAAATAAATTTTGAAGGTGTATCTGGCGCTGGAGCCGTAGGAGTTGTGATATTTCTGGTTTGGTGCATTAGAAGAAGGTTTTACAAGAATAAAAACCCCACCCACCAAATAATCGAGATGTTTCTGAACACCCACGGTCACCTTGCAGCCAATAGATACAGTTATTCAGAGATAAAGAAGGCCACCAACTCCTTCAAAAACAAATTGGGTGAAGGAGGGTATGGTAGTGTTTACAAGGGGAGGCTACATGATGGAAGTCTTGTGGCTGTAAAAGTTTTAAGCGACTCCAAAGGTAACGGCGAGGAATTTATCAATGAAGTTGCTAGCATCAGTGTCACTTCTCATGTTAACATCGTTACTTTACTCGGATTTTGTCTACAAGGTTCCAAAAGAGCTTTGATTTACAAGTACATGCCCAATGGCTCACTTGAGAAGTTCATATATGAAGAAAAGGATCCACTCAAGCTCAGTCTTCAATTAAGTTGCAAAACCATCTATAATATTGCAATTGGCGTTGCTCGTGGATTAGAGTACTTACACAGAGGTTGCAATACTAAAATCTTGCATTTTGATATAAAACCTCACAATATATTGCTAGATGAGGATTTCTGCCCAAAGATTTCAGATTTTGGGCTAGCTAAAATATGTCCACAAAAAGAAAGCATTGTATCCTTATTGGGAACCAGGGGCACTGCGGGATACATTGCTCCTGAGGTTTTCTCTAGAAATTTTGGAGGAGTCTCCCATAAATCAGATGTATACAGCTACGGAATGATGGTTTTGGAAATGGTTGGGGGAAGGATGAATAACAATGTTGAAGTTGAATGTTCAAGTGAAATATATTTCCCACATTGGGTTTACAAGCGTCTTGAACTGAATCAGGAGCCTAGTTTGCGAAGCATAAAAAATGAAACTGATAAAGAAATGATACGAAAGTTGATTATAGTGAGCTTATGGTGCATCCAAACAGACCCTTCAAATAGGCCAGCAATGAGGAATGTGGTAGATATGATGGAAGGAAGCATGGAGTCCTTGCAAATACCACCAAAACCTTATCTCTCTTCACCTCCGAGATCCTCAGATCACAACACCCACACATCTCAGACTACGTTTCCTTCAGAGTACTAATTATTTTCGGCAGCATATCACTAATAAACTTCATCTATTATGTAAGTCGTGCACATAATTAAAAGATAAGAAATAATTGCTGTCTAAAGAGTGTGGTGAATATTAATGTTTGCAGTATTGTTCAAAATGTTACAAGACTTTCTGTTATTGTTTGGTAAGGGTATTGTCCACCAATACTGTCTATGCATATGATAACAAACGTTACAACGGTAAACGTAAAACGGGGAGAAAATTAACTACATATTTAAACTAAAAGCTTTCAAGTTTCAACGTAAAAGGTAGATACTAATAAATTGAATTAAACATGTGAGAGAGGGTACGCCATGCGTGTCAGAAGTTCGTTTTAGTACGGATTGCAGAACGAGGGAGCTTCGCTAGACTCACCTAAGTTCTGAAAATTTCTTAAGACAGTAGTAATAAAATATTAATTCACCATTATTTCAGAAATTAAATATAAACAACTGGAGTCCAAATCTATCTTTTTCAACTCCGTTTTTCGCCCTCTACTGGTCATTTCTCGATGCAAAGCTATATAAAAAAATCAAGAGCAAGAGGAAGAAAGAGCTCAAGGATTGGAGAAAGAGAAATATTTAATGCATCGTTTAAAAAAGGGACAACACGTGCAAGTAAGTCCAAAAATAAAATGAAGCCGATCATCGATCTATAATACTATAATTCAACTCAGAATGGCACAGTACTCAACAATAATTCTACTTCTAATATTTCATTTTCTTCATCATGTAGTACTACTATCTTCTTTGTTAAACGAAGAAATTGCTTTTACTTAAAGAAGAATTAAATATGTGCACCACTGGGCAGTTTAATAATGAAGAATGAGATAGAATGCATTGAATATTATATTTAAAATTTATTATTGTTATCGTAATTCTTATTAATGAAATAAAATAAATTAAATATTTTTTTACTCAAATTATTTTCTATAAAATAATAAAAATCTAAGAGCATGTTTTATTCACGTTAATTTTAATTGGATGTGGGATAGGTAGTTACTTTTGCATCTATTTTGATTTGATTTTTGTTTGAAGAGACATGAAATCAAACATACCCTAATTTACATGTATCAATTAATGTAAAGTATTTTTTCAGAAATAATAAGTTTTGAGTTTATCTTTACAAATTTTAAATATAAACATGTTTATATGGTTAATTAATTGAAAATCATGTAAAGTATAATTTTTAAGAAATCTTTGGGAAAAAATTACTATTAATGACAATATACAAAAAACTTGATTAAATTGTTCACTTGGTTTCTATAACTCTTATTTTTAGTTTTCATATGAGAAAATTATAAGTTTTAGTTGTACCCCCACGCAATCTTTTGTGGTGATTTATTACTGTTACAAAGTTTTTGTAGCTGTTATAAAATTACACCTAGTAACAGTACTTATATCATCAATTATTTATTAGATTAAGATAATTTACTTTAATTAAAAATATATTTTTATAATTTTTTACGCCATTTAACTTTTATAATTAAAATATTTTATTTTAATCTTCATACATATCATTATATTTCTTTTAGTCTATGTAGTTTATTTTGTAAGTTGACAGTGATTAAAAGAAAAAAAAATCTTCAATTATAGAGCTAAAACATTAAGTTTATAAAATTAAAAATTGTAAAGAGCAAAAATGTAAATTAAATTAAAAGAAATTTATTGTGCAGAGTGAAGGAGAGAATCGTCTTTGCAGTGGAAGGTAACAGGAAAAAGTTGCTTATTATAGTCTTTTGAGGTGTCTGAATCCCCAAACCACCCATGGCAAGTACTGCATTAAAGCGACATTAAGCTCTCTATTTTTAACGATCCAAATTATTACCTCCTCTCTCTCCATTACCGTTCTCTCACACCAACAACAATGGGAGCAACGCTCATTGCTACCCTTCTGCTTCTCCATTTTCTTCTTCTCACGGTTCAAGGTAGTAACCCAGATTTGGACGCTCTGGTAGCCTTCAAAACCGCTTCAGACACGTCCCAAAAGCTCACCACATGGAACACTAGCACCACCAACCCCTGTTCGTGGAGCGGCGTCTCCTGCACTCGCCACCGAGTCTCGCGACTCGTTCTCGAAAACCTAAACCTCCAAGGCTCCATTCACCCCTTAACGTCCTTAACTCACCTCCGAGTTCTCAGCCTCAAAGGAAACCGTTTCTCCGGTCCCCTCCCCAACCTCTCCAACCTCACCGCTCTCAAGCTCCTCTTTTTATCCAACAACCACTTCTCCGGCGACTTTCCGCCCTCCCTCACGTCGCTCTCCCGCCTCTACCGCCTCGATCTCTCCAACAACAACCTCTCCGGCGAGCTTCCGGCCACGCTCACCCACTTCACCCACCTCCTCACTCTCCGCCTCGACGCAAACAACTTCTCCGGCCACATTCCCGACGTCAACCTTCCCACCCTCCAAGACTTCAACGTCTCCGGTAACCGCCTCTCCGGCGAGATACCCAAAGCCTTGTCAACTTTCCCCGATTCCTCATTCGGGCAAAATCCGTTTCTCTGCGGCGCCCCATTAAAAAAATGCGCATCAGACCCGACCAAACCGGGATCCGAAGGTGCCATCGCTTCACCATTGTCACCCCAAAACAACATTCCCCCAACAACTACCGTATCCTCTTCCCCGAGTTCAATGCCGAAAACAACAACATCAAGTAGTAAAAATCACGAGAAGGGTGGTTCTAAAATAAGCCCGGTGGCTCTTATAGCTATTATAGTGGGTGATGTTTTGGTTCTTGGTTTAGTTTCTTTGCTTTTGTACTGCTACTTCTGGAGGAACTACTCTGCGAAGCTGAAGGAGGGGAAGGGGTCGAAGCTTTTCGAGAGTGAAAAGATTATTTATTCATCGAGTCCTTACCCTGCTCAGGGAGGTTTTGAGAGGGGTCGAATGGTGTTCTTCGAAGGGGAGAAAAGGTTTGAGCTTGAGGACTTGCTGCGAGCCTCTGCGGAAATGCTTGGGAAGGGTGGGTTCGGGACTGCGTACAAAGCGGTTCTCGATGACGGGAACGTGGTTGCGGTGAAGAGGCTGAAGGACGCGCAGATAACAGGAAAGAGGGAGTTCGAGCAGCACATGGAGGTGTTGGGAAGGCTGAGACACCCCAACGTTGTTAGCTTGAGGGCTTACTATTTCGCGCGCGAGGAGAAGTTGCTCGTTTATGATTACATGCCCAATGCCACCTTGTTCTGGCTCCTCCACGGTACCTACCTATATGTCTTTTCGTTTGCATCTTCATGCTTCTTTCTCTTTGTTTGTTTCTTACTTTCTTTGACCTAGCTCACATGAACGAAATAAAACAAAGTTTTACATTTATTTTTGTTCTTTAGTTGCCTGCCCTCAGTTCAGTTGAAGAGTGGGTTATCTGCTTTGAAATTAATTTTCTTTGCACCCGCCCTCAAGGGCCATACCTCAACAGAGTCACCCATGTCATGTAGGTTACCCACTTACCCGTGTGCGTCATAAATGATAGTTCTCTTCCTGAGGGTACGAGATTCCTCCCTTGTAGGTTACTTGTGCATCAATATAGCTAGTTTTGATATGCTGCATTTTTTTAAGTTTTTATCATCAACTGTGCTTTGGAGGGTTTCTTTTCTTTAGGATTAGGATGATTCCTTCTCCTCCTACCCTAAACGCTGTACTTTGTAATGCACTTTTTTTTTCATAATTTAGAATCAGAATAGTTCAACATACTAAGGATTAGATTAACCTCTTGGGACACATACATTATATTTTTATAATATATTATTTGTAGCAATTGCAGACAAAGTAACTGTCAAGTGTGCAGTAGGTGCACAATGATAACCCCTGAGAATCGGGACATTGCATTGTACCATGCAGAGTGATAGTGAATTATCTTGGACTGCTTTTCATTATTAAAAAATAAAAAATAAAGAAAAGAGAAGTATTTTGCTTTATGTTGTTTTGCTGAGCAACATTTGGACTTTTGCTTTATCTTTTGTTAGTTGAATGTGGAAAAAGTGGAGGGTAGCCCCTTAACAGTTAACATTAGAGTTATTGTGAATAATGAATATTGGTGTGAAATGTGTAATTTAATGAAAAGTGATTCCGATTTCCGACAGGGAACCGAGGACCCGGAAGGACCCCACTGGACTGGACCACGAGGCTGAAGATAGCAGCTGGTGCGGCCCGAGGCGTGGGCTTCATTCACAGCTCCTGCAAGTCCCTTAGGCTCACCCACGGTAACATCAAATCCACCAACGTCTTACTCGACAAGCACGGCAACGCGCGGGTATCCGATTTTGGGCTCTCGGTGTTCGCGGGCCCAGGCCCAGGCCCACTGGGAGGGAGGTCGAACGGGTACCGCGCGCCCGAGGCATACGATGGTCGAAAACAGACCCACAAGTCTGACGTGTACTCCTTCGGCGTGCTCTTGCTGGAGCTGCTCACGGGGAAGTGCCCCTCCGTGGTGGAGAGTGCAGGGAGTGCTTACGGTGGGGTCGTGGATCTACCGCGGTGGGTCCAATCAGTGGTGAGGGAGGAGTGGACCGCTGAGGTGTTTGACTTGGAACTTATGAGGTATAAAGATATCGAGGAGGAGATGGTGGGGCTGCTTCAGATTGCCATGTCGTGTACTGCACCTGCACCGGATCAACGCCCCAGGATGACCCACGTCATTAAGATGATTGAGGAGTTGCGTGGGGTCGAGGTGTCACCTTCTCATGACACGTTGGATTCGGTTTCTGAGTCACCTTCCTTGTCTGAAGATGCGTGTGGAACGAGTCAGTGAACTAGCTTGTGTGGTAGAGTGGTAGTAGTATTATTGTAAATCAGATTATTGGGGGGTTTTGATTTTCTCATTATTTTTATTTAATCTCCTAGTATTTGTTTTTCCCTAATTCCTGAATGCCAAGATAAATTTTCGCTCAACATTTTCGGCTAATTAAATGATGTTTAATGGAGGCCAAGGTTCTTCTTTCCTAAATTTGTTGACTAGTAGCATGTCTTTGAATAGGTTCACGTGGATTAATTAGCATTTGATTGGGATTTGTGATGTCTCTTTTGACCGCACCGCCTTTTGCATTTTCTCCTGCTTCCATGTATCTTGGATGGTTTTGGATTCTTGACATCATGTTATCAAGATATAAGATCCAATAGTAAAACTCATTAACAGAGATCCAATGGTATTTGATGAAACAAGTTCTACATTCTACACCGGAGGTAATTAAAAGGCTTACATGCTAAAAGAATGAATTGAATAATTGGTTATACTTGTGTTTTTCACCTACCGTAGTATTAGAAATGCATAACCATAGGTGCAATCTTGATGAGCTTTGACAGAGTACTAGGAGCGAACTTCCTAGCAAACAGAAAACAAGCATTGGTGCTGTCTCCGTTATACTTGCATTTATGATTCCTTAAACTCTCCAAGAACTTAACAGTAATATCTGATTTCAAAAATTTAGATGGGTGAGGACCACCCTTTGACCAGTCAACCCAAGTCAAACTCCTATTTGAATTCCCCTCCCAGAACTTGATGCTCACGTACGTTGGCAAGTAATGTTCATCTGCGTAACATGACCCTCTGCAGTACTCTTGAAAAACTGGGAAGTATTTTCTGTCAGATACTACATCGAGTGCAAGCCCTCTGTCCATTTCAAACCATTGGTACCCTTTTCTCCATTGCTTGAGGGAGATCTCGGGCAACATCTGGATGCTGTAACGGCCTCGACCAACAGGACTGGGATCATCAAAAGCCATGACATAGTTTTGGGTAGAGTTCATCAAGTAAGAGTAGATGGTTGAGAAGTTGAAGAGTGGTATGCAGGATTCTGACAACAGTACAAAACGTTGGTTTGAGATGTCAAGAAGTGCATTCGCCAGCAAGCGACGCTCTGCTTCAACCATGTTCACGTTACCCCATTCCACTTCCTGCATTATGTCATACCAGATCATGAGTATTCATCATTGTTTCTTTCTAAATTGAAGTAAATTACTGGAATTAGAATGACAAGTCTTAATCAACTCCATGGCCTAATTGGAAACAGATAGGCACAAATGGAAATGAAGTAAAAACCAGGACCCTATATTTATGTGGACAATTTTCTTCGAGCCTTAAGACTCTTTATTTTTCTTGAGGTTGTAATAATGTATCCGCTCAAATGATGAGTACTTTTTGATAAGAAAATAAATTAATCCATATGATAAGAAATTGACGTAACATAATGTACAATTTACACAAAAAAAGGTAGTAAATATCATTGTCCTTTTATCAATTGGGATTTGCTGATTTATTTTGGAATGTTTCCCTAAACCAGTAGCAGCTAGCTGTTACCAGTTAATGTGGGGGGAGGGGGCGGCATGAACTATTATTTTAAATGCTAACTAATATATGGGACTGTTTGTAAATATCATTTTATTTTCAATCGGATGTCCATTATAACGTCTAGATTCTACTGATCCTAAAAAACCAAAAAAAGAAATGCTGAAGAATGCTCAAGGTTAGATCACGTTTTATACTTTTTCCATTAAAAAAAAATGAAATATTGAAGACTGGGGACAAGGGAGCATATGAGCTTCAGCATCACTATAAATTATCTAGCTTAGCCTTTTCCTCTAACAAATCTAGTTCTAATAAGGAGTTTTGATGGATACCTATCGAAAGGAGTTGCACTTGGAAGAGTTTGAGAAAAATTAATAAACTAGGTATATTTTGTATTCAGGTTTTTGTTGACCATGGCAATAGTAAAGCATTTATATTTTTCGTTATTCTTTATAATTTGAGACTTTGTTTGATTTTTTTAATATTATTTTTGGTTGGACATTTTCTCCTCAAAATGAGTCATAATGAATTTTAGATTTATTATATAAATAGGTTAAATATTGATTTTGTAATCAGTTTTGTTTCAATTAGGAAAGTGCCACATTCTTACCTGATACCGCATCAATTGTAAATGTTACCAAAGATAACCATCACTTAACTTTTTGAAAACATATAGATAATTAACAAAAATTGCATAATGATAAGTTCTAAATTTTGAAGAGTTAAAAAAAATATTTTTTTTACAAAGACTAAAATCAAATCATGTTCTTAATACATAATAGTAAATTCTAAATTAAAGAGAAAAAAATTCAGACTAAAATCAAATAATGCTCATGTGAAAGATTTAATCCAATAGTCAGTTTTGTTCTGTTCTATGTTCTATTTAATTCTGTCTTTCCCTCCTCGTTTTTCTTTATTTGTCCTTTCTATTAAGCAATTTGCACAGCTACAAATATAAGCATATAACAAGAGATTTGTATAGGAGCATACATGTCCTATGATTTTATCCAAGCAATAAAAAATTCCATATTTGGCAATAAACAAATAGTAAATGTAACAAGTGACTGAGGAAGAAACCAACTGACCTTACTGGGAATTCTCCGAGCCTGAAACACTGGACTCTCCGGGCGTGATGCATTGTATGAAGGATTGGAATGCACGTAAATTGAGTAATACCCTTCATGCCCTTTGAAGAATTGCTCCCACAAAGGTGCCAAAAACACAGGACCCCTTGTCAAGAACATGAAGGCAACTTTTGGAACACGATCAAACGGGTAATCAGGGATCTTTGCACTCATTGAAGCTCTCCATAGCAATTCCTCATCATCCATATCATGCACAACATGAGGTGGCTTAAGGAACTCCTTCAATCCTACGTGAGTATCAATTTGAGTTTGAGTTTGAGTTTGAGTTTGAGTTTGAATTTGTGTTCGAGTTTTAGTTTCATTATATACTTCTGGTTCTATAGTTGTTGGTGGCAAGGGTGGCGTTCGTGGAAAGGAAGAGAGAGACAACTGAGTGAATTGTAGGCTAAAGTTGCAGTCTTTAAGATAGAAACTAAAGATAACTCCAATGGTTACACCAAAGGCCAAAATTAGGATATAGGTAAGAATCTGAACAAAGTGGAATTGAGCATTCATAAGCTTGGAAACAGAGTTTAAGGGGTATTGGTTATTTGGGCACTTCATTTTGTGGGGATAAAAACACAAATTTCCCTAATAATTCTGTAATATGGGTATATATGATGGGCACCCAATTTAAAAACTTGTGAAGAAAATTAATTAGAAATAAGTGTGTGAACTAATGAAACACTTAAAACTATATCAGCAACAAACTTGCCTTCTGATTAAAATATCCCTATGGTCATAAGACCATAACCAACAATATCAAATGGAAGTGTTTTGGATACAATAAGGATCACCTAGTGTGTGAACTTACTGATCCAAAATATGATGAAAACTGCAAGCAGAAGGTGATAGAGAAAGAACAGAATGAAAGCTGTGAAAGTCCAGAGAGAAAGGTAGAAGAAAAGGCTCAATTTTAAGCCACAAAGAGAGGCTTGAACAGGAGTTGATGGCTTTGGAATTGGATTGGAGAGTTTTTCTTTTTCCGTCTCCTCGATGCCCACTTTATACGTATATGCCTTTTGTTTTGTGCTATCCTAGAAATAATAACAGCTTTGTTGAAAAGAGCCTGCCAAAGAGAGAAACAGTAATAGCTGGTTTTGGAAACCTGTAGAATATTATTTATAAATTCGTTACAAGAAACCAATTTATATATTACGCGTCTGATTGGAAGTGGAAAATTATTAATTATTGCGTTGAAACTTACAAGGAAAATGCAGTTTGTATCTGGTGCCATCTGTTGCTGGTACAGTGTGCAATGTTGAAACGACAAAGACGTTTCCTATGTGGAATTTTGGACATTGAAAACGTATGTAACGACGAAGACCAAGTTATGTAGCCGCCGAGCAAAATAGTAGTTTTCAACACGTTCGTTTGTTACGTGTTTGGATGCTACGGTTTCGACCATTCCATTTCTGTTGACCCTTCAAAGAAGAGAGGTGCCTTTCTCAAGTGCCTCAAAAATGAGACCACAAACAAAGAAGGCACCCTCCAAGACTTTTCAACCAAATTTACATTCAACGATCAAAACCAATTCGCTGAAAATGATGCGAGTGAATTAATGCAAAAATTAGGAAAAAGTTTGTAGGGGTATAGGGTATAAATAATCATATATTGTGAGAGTGTTTAGGAGTTATAAAAATTGCAATTGTGATCATGAATATGTATAAATTAGGCGCAAACTTAAATGCAAAATGAACTACAATGCAAATTATTAAAATGTTATTCACTCCATATTTTTTTTCATAATCATTTTGACAGTATTTTTTTATATTTTTTTTTATTGTCACTTTTCTAAAATTAACTTATAAATTTTTTTTCTCACTTTTATCTTTGATAATTAATGTATGTTTATTAAATAATATGTCTATTTATTTCTAATGTACTACTTATTTCTTCTCCAACCACTTATATGAAGTCAATGTTGCATTTATGTGGGTAACATAATTCTAACAATATTATTCATCCATGAATTTTTTTTTTCTTTTCACAATATTCATTCAAAAATTAGGATACCCAAAAGACACTATTTACTTAAAAATTTGATTAAATGAAATATGTTACAGTTCACATATGTATTCTAATAATCAATGCATTAATTCATAGATTTCTCAAAAAGCGCATAAAAACAATAAATATACACAAATTAACAGTATCGAAACTTGAATGCAAATAAAATAAAATAAAATATATAACATGAAAATAAGTAATAAATATTTTTAAAAATTAAAATATCAATCATTTTTTTAAATCTTGTACAAAAAATCCTAAATAACTATGAAAAAAAAAAGCATAGGAAATACCACTTTTATTATATGTGTTCTAACAATAAATATAGACAAAGACTAGTGTAAAAAACATATATAAGTCTAACAGTGTGTGTTTTACTGACTACACAGAGTATTGGACATCTACGTAGGAAATAAAATGTTAGAATAAGGAATTCTGTCTAGTTCATCCCAAATGAACATTGTGTATTAGATTAAATTAGACTAAATCCAATAGTTAGAAAAAAGTTTCCCACCATGGAAGACTTATTTAGGTGTCCCACCCTAGATTCCGTCAAAAACGTCACAGTATTGCCTTTGTACCGGGTCATAACTATCTAATAGGTTATTATTAAGATTATTTATTTTCAATTTTACTTTCAACTTTTTTAATTTCTTTCTTCGTCATATTTATTACTTTTTTTTACTCTTTTTTCTTTTTCATCCACCCAAAATTAGGGTTTAGGGTTTTCCATATCCAATTTGTGTATTGAATATTGATACATCACCGTCATTCTATTATTATTACTTTTTATTTTCATTATGTTTCCTGTGAACTATTTCCCCTTTTATTCGACTGGCACATTGACAAAGCAATTTCTTTTTTCCACAAACAAATACGCGTGTATACAATCTCGTTATTCCAAATTATTAACAATATCTAAGTTCTTTTTACACAAGAAGAGTAATTACTTCAGAACAATAGTATTATTAGTAAAAAAAATTACTAATATATCATTATTTCCTTTTTAAAATTTTAATTTTAATTACATTTTTAGTCCACTTTGACACGACATTGTTAAATACTATGACTCGATGCTTTGACATTAAAGTAACATAAAATATATGAATTAGAAAATAAAAAAGTAGTGCAAGGGAGATTTGATCTCATGATTTCACACTTTTAGGACGACCAAATTCATTAAACAATTTGACTTATTTACAGTAATGTAAAATTTGTCCGGCTGTCACGTGTCATTGAATGGTACTGTGGATCTATTTTTCTTTACCTACTTTCTTTTTGCATTTTTAATTTTTTATCCGTGCAAACCTAGTTTGCATTATAAATGGTCATTTTGTATTTATGAAAGTGGTAAGCATTGTCTTATTGGCTTGAAACTACTATACGTTTTTAAATTTAATTACTTACAGTTATTTTAATTCTTAAATACATATTATCATGTTAGTTACTATCAAAACTCTAAATATTATATTTTAGTTATATTTTTTATTATTAATTTTGAACAAATTTGATTGTCAACTTGCACTCTCAAACACTTATTTGATAATTTTTTTAAGACTATTGTGACAATACTCTTCAAATTCAAGGCTAGTTACTCATTTACATATAGCATTATTAGCATATAGATTAATTGTGCTTTTGATTTTTTTTTTAATATGTACTTTTAATTTTTAAAGTATTACAATTGTGCAAAATTAATTTTTATTTAATATTAAACCTTTATTATTTTAACTTCAAATTTTAAAATAAAATAAATATAATATTATTTAGTTATATTTTACTAATTTATGTGCAAATTATTTATTGAATTATATAATTCATTTTTAATTCACTATTTACATTATTTTAATTGATTTTATAAATTTAATCTATTCTATGAAAATTCCAATCTAACTAATAAATTTAAGATATTTAATTTTTGTAAAGAGTGATTAAAAATATAAATTTACAAAATATGTACTTGAAATAAATTAATTCTTATCCTGTGAATAAAAGGCTCATCATTTATGGTTAACATAATTAAGCACCTAATCAAGAGTAGACTTGGTTGAACTGAATGAGTTGTTGTTAACACCTCACTATCGAATTTGATTCTCATAAAAAGAAAAGGAAGAAGAAGAAGAAGAAGAAATAATTACATATACTAAAGTTTGTTTAATTTATTTTATCTCTCTCGTACTTATCTTTCCATATCTATCCTACATCTATCAATGAATTTTTTTTTAGAAAGCACTGGCAAGAAAGTGAAGAAAAGGATGATTAGGAGCAGAGTATATAAATAAAAGACAGTAGTTCAATAAAAAAATAGAAATGTTATTTTTCCTAAATCCCTGAAAATGAAAGAGTGAGGCTGAGATTAATATACTATTACGATGTTTTCAATGTAAATTATTTTAGGCAGCAATAGAGAGTAAAAGACAACAATCCGTTGCCGCCTAAGTTATGTGTTAATCCGAGGCCAAAATCCCTTTCTTCCGACCAATCATTTCTGAAGCATTTTATGGTATTCCTTTGTTTTTATCTTAGCGATCAAATGTTTATTATAGAAAAAACAAAATAGTTTATAAATTTTTCCAATTACATTAAATTATAACTTCAATTTTGATACATTGTCAATAAAATCATTTTTACATTATCAATTAATTAGAAATTGTCTTTTATATAACTTTTAAAATAATTATTACAAAATACAATAATGTTTAATTATATAACAATTCATATTTAAATAACAATATAAAAACTTATATTGTCAATGTATTTCAATTAAATCGTTAACTAATTTCCTAACAAAAGCTTTCAATATATAATTTTTTCATTATAAGAGATAAACACGCCATCAAAGCTAACAAATTTCAAAACTAATACTAAACATTACTAAATGATCATGATGATAATAACATTGTTAGCCAAAAGATAGACACAAAACAACACACGAATAATCTAACAAGAAGAAAGTCATAGAATACAACAATCTAAAAATTTACCTAATCAGATAAATGAAACATTCACAATAAAACAATAAACTGAATGAAATGAGTTTAATGGAGATGTACTGATTGTATCTTTTAATCACAGATCAATATTTATGTATATTTACTAACTTTTAAAATAAGTACATTTAAAACTATGTCAACTTTATTGATAATTTTTTTATCCAAAACAGTATATCACCGTTAAACCCAAATAGTATAAAAGATTCCACTTTTTAAGCTTAATTTCTATGCATGAATGGTATAATGATCTGTACACTATCGATTAATCAATAAAAAAAATATGATAGATTTAATTTTTAATTATATTTAAAAATTAGTAAATTTATTATATATGATAATTTTCAATTGATTGGCAGTTTAATGTCAATGTATAGATGTGTTTACTTTTCTCATTTTTGACCGATTATAGATAGGAGCAATTATATATATATATATATATTATATGAATTATAAACATTCAAGAATGTGATATTTGAAGAATGAACACTTTGATCATGACCTTTCATGCATCATCTGAGGAATCTAATGTACGCCAAACAGAAGCTCTAGATAATTTTGAAAAGGCTTTTGCTGGTGGAAAGCATCACAGATTATTTTCACGAATCACTATTACGCCTTGACTAGAGTCAAGAATTTCAAGATGCCCGTGGGAAATGTTCTTGGTTGATCGATCACAATCGAAAACGTAAACCTAGATGACAACTCGCTGAAAACATTTCAAACGCCTCTAAAGTTTTAAAGTACTCCTCCACTAATCATAGCATGTTACATCAAAGTTCACGAATTTAAACTCTAGTTCACATACAAGTTGTGTCACTAAGCAAATAGAATATAAATCTCCCACAGAGGCAGGCACGCCTTTTTATTTACTTAACTTACTTTCGACAGTACAGTACTGCAATGCCAGCCAGAACACCGGCAATTAGAAATGAAGATTTCCCAATTGGAAATAAACTACCACTAGTGTAAGCCCACATCCATCGAGATAGAAAATGCAGCCCACAGCTACTTTTGAACTTCTGGATTGAAAAATCCTAAGGTAGATGCAGTATGTTCTGTCAGTTCCACGAAATAATAACAGCTAATCTCACAACAAATTCTCCTGATTATTACACAAGGGCTACCTATGTATACAATTATTCCATAGAGTTCCCATTATCTAGGGCCATTTCAATGAAAACAATAAACTTAAAGGATAGAGCCACACATTTTCTCAAAAAATGCAATGGAAGAAGCTGATCGGAAGTTAGCGAGCCAGCCAGTGCAGCTGTTCATACTTATAGTTTACCCACATTGTCAGCAAATGTAACCAAACTGGAACTGAAAGTTTCTAGAGAGAAATCCTGCACATTCTCACAAAAAGTGTCTTAAGTTTCATACAATTTGGAAGCCTGTTATATCATTCATTCAAATATGATTGTTGAACAATTTTCTCAAGACACAAAGTAGAATTGCAATTCCATGAATTATGCACTATTCTACCACCCAAATAATCATTTATGAACACGAAAACATTGAGATGAATGAAAGTAATTGAAACCAAATTTTGAGGAAGGATGCATCTGGTTTACCTTAGGAAAATACAAATATCTATAAAAACATTTATCTTCCACTAAGATGGAAGATAAATGTTTTAAACAATGTTCTCAAGACACAAAGTAGAACTGCTATTCCATGAATTATGCACTATTCTCCCACCCAAATTAATCATATATGAACACAAAAACATTGAGATGCAGGAAAGCAATTAAAACCAAAATTTGAAGCAGTGTTACATCTGGTTTACCTAAGGAAAATACAAATATCTATACAAACATTTATCTTCATAATAGAAATAATAGACATTAGTTATTTTATATCTGTCCATGGTAGATACAGAAACAGGTTGCAAAACTGTATTTTTATTTGTTTCCTTGTGCAGTTGTGCATTAATAACCAATACATGTACATGCATCACAATTCACGCAATGCAGCTTTAAAATAAAATACTAAAATAAACAGGAATACATTGGAGGAGAAACGCAAGTACACCTACATGCGGCAGTGGATTAGTAGTTATCAGGAAGATATAAATTTGGATTTGGATTCTTATCTATAAAATCCATATGCCAAAGGCACAGATTCCAGTCCATGAAAAAAAGCAAATTACGGTTTTGGATAAAAAAACCAATCCATTAAATCAGTTTCGTAAGTAGTTTGGACTGGACCAGTTATGGATTGGATTGGTACAATTGGATTTTTTTCTCACCCTTGCCAAACTAAGGTGTGAATAAAACTAATGTTGGATAACTATAAATACAAGGATACAATATGATGCAATACAGTGTAACAAACAAATGCCACGCATCTTGAAAAACTTAAAGAGACATATATGAACATAAAATTGCTAATGCAAGGCACAGATGAGCAGAGAATGTGTGAGCGAGGAGAAAGAGAAAAGAATGCAGTGAAGTAAAGAGAATAAATCCTAATATGCTCCCATCCACCAGCTAATATTCTACAAAATTTGTGTGCCCGTTTAAATTTAACTTTAATACTCTATTTGGAACCAATCAGTGCCGTGTGTTAGTCTTATTTACGTAGTGTAATACTCCCAGAGTATGTAAAAAAAACTCTAGGAAGAGAAACTAGAGGAAGAGATGCAGAGCATGCAGTGAATAAAAAAATGCCAACTAAGCAAAGAAAGGTGACAAGGCCAGAAATCCTAGGCAGGCACAATGGATATTTCACCAACAGATAACAAGTATTTCTTTCTAACGTATGAGTGTGTTTAAAGCTTAAAGCATATTAGTCATTACCTTTGGTAACTTGTGTTGCTGGGCTAGATGATCCACATGGAGCCTCACATTTGATGATGCAGCAAACCAGGCTCGTCGGTCAACTTCAGAATAAACATATGCAACAATGTCAAACAATGTTTTCGCTCCACCTTCAATTGCTTTCATGATATCGGTTTCTCTACTCCTACGATTCCTGAAAATAATGATAACAATTCACCCAGTTGCTGACTCTGACATAAAATATCAATTGTTAATGTGTTCAGTCAAAGGAAGGAAGTAAATACTTCAGATATTCAGACAGCATATGCTTTGGCCAGAGATTAAATCTCCCGTGCATTGGTATTAAAACATGTGGTGAAAGCTCCAGAAATTTGTAGGTGGTTTTGAAGTATTCCTGTAAATGACAGTAATATTGAGCAAAACGACATCTACTTCACACATATTATTGACATTATGTTCTTTGATAGGGGTGACTACAATTAAGTGTGTGTTTGTTTTTCAGTTACGGTAACCCAAAAGCAACACATGAGTTGCTTTAGCTTTTTTGCATCGGAAAGTGAAAAAAGTCCGTTTAACTAGTTTTGAACGGATTTCCAAACACACACTAAGACAGCTTTCCAATACACCCTGTCATGCCCTAGACTATGAGTGGCAATATAGGTAGTCCAACAACAGATCTAAGATAAGTTTTAATATCATATAATAATTTGGTCTTAAAGCCCAACTTAACCGCATAAAATCGACTTATAAGATGGGAATTACCTAAGCTTTATAAGGACTACATTGGTAATATCTCTAATCGATGAGATTTCAATCCCCTAAGAGCTAACATCCCAGTGGCTGCACTCTACAGTGCTGCACACAACCTTTCTGATTAGTCCCTCCATATGTAGTCATTTCTGAGACACTGACAACCAACTCTGATAAGCAGCAATTATGGCAGACTAGGGGTTACTGCAATTAAGGTGGTTATCCAACAGGAAGAGACAACTGGTGAATCATTGTTGGCAGTCACAGAAAAGGAGGCAGAAGAAGGCCACAAAATGGTGTCACGCACTAGACTATTGGATACTAGATCATAAGGGACTGTCCCATTAATTTTAGAGAAACTTAAGTCAGCAATGCAGAGTAATTGGTCTTACTCCTGGTCTATAATATTCTTCGTGGTGACTTTCATTATCTATAATTTATTGACTAGAACATACACATTTCCAACATACAAGGTCTTTTCGCACTTACAAACATATTTCCACCAGATGTTATGTCCAATGCCGCACTTCCTTGACTGAAACAAAGTAAATTAATAATTCATTAGAGTGGAGTAATTATCAAAAAAACCTTGAATATGAAGTAGGTCTTTGAAAATATTGGAACTGCAAAGAGGAAAAAATCAGAATGGCTATGACATTGGATAATACAACACAAATTCAGCATGCCAAACAAATTCTTTCTCTATATCAAAACTAGCTAGACCGTGTATTCCCTCATCAATTCTTGAAAAAGATGACTTTTGTTAAGTCTAGCAGATTGATCCTCTCCTTCCTATTATAATACTATAATATATGTGTTCTGCCCATATACCTGTATGTCTTTAATAAATTCATTGACCTAGAAAGAAAAGGTGGAATATTTGAAATAAGTAATCTAGTTTTTTAACTTCTAGACAGCAAATAAGCTAATTTCATTAGTCTCATAAACTCAAAAACTTCACCAACTAGTCTAATATACAATATTTTGTTTGTCTTTTTTTATCAAATAAAAGACATAATTAGTAATTAGAATAAAATATTGCATAAACAATTCCACATGCACTTCCAAAAAGGCTTCATAGCCTTAAAATAGTTTAACACATTTCAAGTATCTACAACAATCCACAGTCCAACTAAGACCTTGTTCCAGATAATAAGGTATTCAAATGAAATGAAAGTTTCACGACCATCCAAATATGCATAAATACATACTCATATATGAAAATTGAATGTGTATGCTACATTAAAATTAAAATTTATCTTTGATTAATGTAATATCCATTATACTGTATGGAATCTTACCCCAAACAATGATCACCTACAATCAAGGAATGAGTATTTACATGAAGCAGTGCCATATGACCCTCTGTATGTCCCTGAACCGAACAAAATTTTCAAATTCAGCAGAAAATTGAAGCAATTTTATAGAGAACAAATATTTTCTCACCATACTTATTACTTTAGTACAAACTCAGTTAAGAATTCAAGTAATATTTATTTAATATAACTTGAGATATAGTTTTTTTTATTATTTCGTCAAAAATAGCTACAGTAGACGGTCAAGAATGGATTTTGATTTATGACTCCAAGACACTCCTCCACGTAGAAGTACTTTGGATCTAAAGCAGGGAGAAAGCACAGGTTCACTGTTTGAAGAAACTCTTAAGAACCAACCCAACCTAAAAGCTTAATCTGCTAAAATAAGACACCTGGTGACCTGAATGATTTTTAATATACATCTCAAACAAATCTTTTGTGAAAGTTTTCTATCCTAAAAGCTATGTTAAAAATATTGGATGTGCCATTACCCCAATCATACATATTAAACAAAAATTTCAAATTTACAAATAACATAATGTCTAGAAAATTGAAGTTATTGCAAACCAACTAGGATTATGCATGATAAAAATACCGGTGCAAAAATAGCTTTAAATCTCTGACCACCAATGTTAATGTCTTCATCTCCCTTAATTGAGGTATAACCAAGTGACCAATCATCTGTTATCATGAAATATCAGTTTAACAGATTGGTGAAGTCTTATTTTTGGTACATCATGGGACACTTAAAAAATACAAAAGAAAATTTAGAAACTAATCTGAAAAATTATGTCAGAAACACTGATATAACAGCATATGTTTGTTTATCCTAGCTTTATCATGTGTTGTTATTAAATCAAAATTGACAAGATATTGAAATCCTTATTGCATAAAACTACACTAACCATACCCTTCAGCATCTCTGGCCTAACATATAAATAGCAAATAAATGAAGTATCATGACTAAAAAGTATTTTCAAGATAATACCAAAAGTTAGGTTTTGCAACTTTAGTGTGACCATTTTAAGATTCATTGCAAAGTCATGATTGGTGAGTCTTTTACTCAAAACAAAGGTTTTTATGAAATTTCAAGATAGATACAGAATATATTTATTTCACCATGGATGTATGCACTTTAGTTCCTAGAAGCGAAAATTAATTTTATCTGTTCTAGTTTCATAATTATCGAGTGAGGCTATGTTCTGATAAATTCCTCTATATAAACTCTTATAGTAAAAGAAAATAATAAGGTAAGATGAATTGAGTTTCTTCCATAAATTAAAATCAACTTTTGCACCTTAGCTCTTGGATAAGTTAAATGAGAGAGTTCCAATAGAAGTTAAGCACATAAGCTGGTTTCAACTTATGGGAGAAATTTATTTCATTTTACCTTCGTATTTTCTTTCCTTACAAGTGTTTATGGAGAAGTTTATTAAAACAGGAACTTAATAAAAACTAAGGAAAAATACAAGTTTGCAAACTGTCACCGAGAAGATTATAATGAAAATAAAAATTATGTAACCTTTGCTTATGCGATGCATGGTCCTATCATGTGCTAACAAAGTAGCATCAGGATTGCACTTCTGGATAACTGAGAGACCTGCCATAAAGTGAAAATATATTTGAAATGTTAGCTTCCAAAGTACAACAGTTTGTCCATTACAATCAATTACATCTACCAGATAAGAGGAAAAGTGATGATTTACATGAAGCACTTGGGTGCAACAAAGATAAGATTATGTCTTTAGCTGCTTTTTGGTTTTCATTAAGCTTTAATGTGTAACAAAGTAAAAAGGATTATTTATCATGACTACCTCACCATTTTATACTTAGCATAATCTGCCTTAAAAACACAGAAGTCAATAAAGCTCTAGTAAAGACTCACCATCTACATGATCATGGTGATGATGAGTGAGAAAGACCACTAGTCGTCTGGGTAAGGCAGTAACTATTTTCTTTAGCTGATAATTATGGAGTAACACGTTAAGATTTAATTGATGAGGAGACCAAATTTCAAAAATCAGACAATATGGAAATTAACCACTCAGAAGGTAGGATTAGGGGAGGGGGAATGAAACATCAAAAGTATATATCCATGTAAATTCCTCAAAAATCACATCACTTGCATTTGAGTAGAATAAGTTTACAGTCAATGAATTCAAATTTGCCATCAATATGTAACATCAATCTAAATTAAGAAACAGTCAAAACAGTATTATCAAGAATGAAGAAATTATGAAATCCACATATCAAGAATGTGCAATAGAAAACAGGATAAAAGATGAATCCATGGCCACAATGCCATGGACTAGCTACACAAGTTTGGGCATTATGTGGAGGTATACCTCTCCGTGGAATTCTGGTAAGCATCCTGGATCAACTATTAGTGCATCTCCCCGTGCAATAAAATCATTTTCCTCTGAATCATTTGGGACATTCTCAGGTGCAAACACCACCAAATTTGTCTTGCGAAAAGGTATTAATGTCCTACTTCCCATAGGTACAATTATAACACCGGGTGGGTACTCCTGAAAATGAAAACAAACTTCATTTTGCACCAATTATAAACATAATGACTTTGAAGAGTAAAAGGCCAGCTTCCTCTTTTTCCTTTCTTTGTACAGAAATATCAAACCGCAGCTATGATCTCAGACTAAATTTTAAGTTGCTAAAAATTAACAGTATGCGTTGCTCATCTGGAGAATGTTATTGTCCTTTTAACCCATAAGTTAACAAAGTGAGTGAGCAGATTTGCCAGTGAAGATATAGGACGGCAGTGAAAATCTAGTAAACAAACCATCAGTCTCTAATAGAATTCCTTTTACAAAATCTTTCAGAATCTCTGCTGAAAATAGTTCATTTGAAATTCTTGCACTAATTTAAAGAGGCAAAGCTTCTTCAATATCACTGCTTGCAGATTTATTTAAAAAATTGTAATGCCCAATAACCAATAAATACCCCCACCAAGGGAAAAGGAAGAAATTTTAAAATAAAAATAAATAAATAAATAAATAAACAAAAAAAAAAAAAACCTGATAGTTTATGGCTGGAGGGACTTTCCACCCTGTAGAGATAGATGATTTGTTTATAAGACCAACAACTGCCAATGGTCCAAGCCGGTCTCCATGTGGTTTCACTTCCAAAATCCAGTTAAGACAGCTTTGAACAGATATCCATCTATATGAATCTGTACAGATTTAGAAACATCTAAATTAATCATATAAGTTGTTGACATATTATAGTATTAAAATTTAAAAATGAACAAAAAAATATATATTAACAATGAATGAAAGTAAACATTTGCACTGCTTTTAGTGAATGGGTTGCAATTCATTCAACTTATCTACACTGCTGACCATGGTTGTCAATCTCAAGTAAAAACTCGTAATAACTACCGAGTTCACAAGATTGGTCAACCCCACCTATACAACTCGGAAGCAAACTTGTTTTTGAGTAATATCAAGCAATCTCGTCCGATCTTGAGCAATCTCACCTCCTCAGTTGCTAAAAGCAAAAATTAGTCTTTTCTTAATTTTTTAGTTGTTCTCATTTTAAGAACTTGTGTCTTTAATATTGTAATTTGCTATTTTACTTTAATATGAAATTGAAATGTTGAATTATTATGTTATTTATAAGTATTATAACATATTTTTTTATATTAAGTAAACTCTTACGAGTTTACGATTCGAATTTATTGGACCTCAACAAGATTACATAAATTCTCAAAATTGACAACCTAGTTGTTGACAAATAGTACACTAAGTGCATGTATTGTTTCTCGTTGGATTCTCCAAAATCATGTTGAAATACCATGATTTTAGATATTGCTTCCACATTGAGAAATTGATTCTGAGTTGAAGCAAATTTAGGCAACTTTAGCATATATCCAAAGACTATATTGAATTTCCCTATTAACCTGCTTTTATAATAAAAACATCCAAACATTAACCACATCACTTCAAAAACAATTTTAACCAAAAATCAATTTTACCAATGTTCATCCAAACACACATTGACGAGAACTCACGGGTGGGAAAAACATTTTGCTTAACAAAAGAAACCACTTTCATTTTTGTGCACCGAGTCATCAATCGGCCATCCATCCATTCAAAAGAAATGAAAGAAAAGATACAAATTAGCACATGAAATTGGAAACCTTCAATTCATTCAATGTAAGAACAATGACAAGCATCATATTGGACAGTTATTGAGCAAAAAAAAAAGAAAAACTGAAAGCTAAAATGACATTTATTTTGCTTTCTTATACAACAGTGATAATAATGACGATAACAAGGACCACTGGCAAACAAACTTGAAAAAGAAGCAAACCTCTAAAGTCCTTTTCTTCAGCTGCTACCAATTTTCCGACAATGAAAACTGTGTTAACGGGCAGATCGGGTCCAAAGGCAGGTTCCTTCACATATTTATGGAACTTCCATTCTGTTCCTTGAACCGCCTGAAGCCCTAGTTGTCCAAACACCTAATCGCAAAACCATTTAACACGAACACGAACTCATAATCACCAAAGCGTAAAAACTGAAAACATCCAAAACTGAACACTACCTCATTGAGAGCCGAACGGATGTCAAATTCCCTGAAATGGAAGCCCTCGGATTCGGAATGAGAGCCAGCAACGTCGAGCTGAAGAAAGGGCTCTGATTCTGGAGGCAGCGGATTCAACAGCGCCGAGGGCAAGTCCCAAAGATCAGAATCGACGAAAGAGTCGTACTCTTCATCGTTGAATTTGGGAGGGCGAGACTGCTTGACGAGCAGAAACTCATCGTCGTTTGAAGGGTTTTGGATTAGCAAAGCGAGTCGGTGAGTTGCCATGGATTGGGTTGAAGTTCCTATTTCAAACAAAGCTTATTTAAGCATAAAAGATAAGAGAATTGAAGTACTCACCTACCAGTTCATTGTATTAATTTTCAATTTCTTTTTTGCCTTTATTTGTAAACAAACAAAGAAAACAGACAGTTGAACAGAGGATAGGTAAGGTACCGAGGCTACGAGCATTTACGGGCCACCTCCGGAGTGGGTGGAATATTTTTGGCGCTCTTTGGCGTTCTGCGTTGTTTACTTGAATCTCACACAATTCAAGTATCCAAATGAAATTCAGGCTTTTTATAGAGGTTCTTTTGGAGTCTGTTGGAAAAACGGTGCAGACAAATAACAAATATAGTTAAAATTTTATTCTTTGTTAGGTGAGAAATAATATATATATATATATATATTGGATAGATATATAAATAAAATAATAGAGTTTATTGCCTTTTAATTTTTATATTCGATTTTTTAAAATAATATTTTATTGAAATTTATATTGTTTAAAATATTAAAAAAATTAAAGTCATATCAACTAAAAATAAAATTATTAAATAATATAGGTTAAATACCTCTTTTGATCCCTTACAATGTTTTTTGTTTCAATTTAGTCTCACTTTAATTTTTGGTCTTAATTTGGTCCCCAATAACTTAAATTAGTGTAATTTGGGACTTCCGTCCAAATGATTTAAACGGAGTTAACTGTTAGTCACGTGGCATCTACGTGGATGCGCACGTGGACGCCAAAATTTTTGAAAAAACCTGAAACCAGAACGGTCCGTTCTGAAACCAGAACGAGCCGTTCTGATATTAGAACGGGCCGTTCTGCTTTTAGAACGGGCCGTTCTGCTTTTAGAACGGGCTGTTCTGAATTCAGAACGACCCGTTCTAGAACGCCATGCTTTTTTTTATTATATCTATATTAATAAATATATAATAAATATAAAATACAATAAATTAATATTCATTTATGAATAAAACTAAAAAAAATCAAATAAGATAAGACCTTCCAAAATATTTCTTTAATTTAAATTTATTCAGTTCAAAATCTTGACTAAAATGCCGCAATGTATTTCAAAAATTGAAAATAAAATTCAGGGTTTAGGGGTACCTCCTCAAGAACAGGTTGTTATTGTTGGGGTACATCGTCAATGACTTTAAGGAAAAATACTGTTTCGTTTTATCCTTGACTGTATAGTGTCAATTTGGTAGTAAGTGATTAACTCCAGTTTGATTAACAATGAAATAAAACTTGTTACCATTGTCCTTAATGATACACTGCATCATCCTTAATGATATACTGTATAGCCCAAATGTTTAGCGATTGAAGTTATTAATCCTCATTAACCATATTACTAAATCTAGTGTTTAAAATGCTTTGTATTTTCCCTAAAAAAATGTTTTGTATTTTGGTTTTTTTTGTGCACGAAATTCTGGACCATAACGGCCCGTTCTGGTTATACTGTTGATGTGTTAATTTTGGACCTGGAACGGCCCGTTCGAGGTGCAAATTTTGCACACCAATGATGTAACCAGAACGGGCCGTTCTGGTTCCAGGTGTATTCCAGTATTTTTTGATTCACCTACATGGCATCTACCTGGCATCACGTGGCCACCAGTTAACTCCGTTTAAATCATTTAGACGGAAGTCCCAAATTGGAAAGATTTAAATTATTGAGAACCAAATTGAGACCAAAAATTAAAGTGGGACTAAATTGAAACAAAAAAATATTGTAAGGGACCAAAAGAGGTATTTAACCAATAATATATAATTAAAGATAATTTTCACCTTACAAAATGATTTTATAAAATTGAATTATGTCAAAACTTACTATTTTAAGATGATATCAAAATTATTTAGATTCAATCTAAAAAAAACTACCATTGTTACATGCATCAAACTCCAATAGTGTTTTATTAGAAAAATAAACTCAAGTCTCGCTAGTCATGTATCATTAAAAGAGTTATCCACCATTTATTTATTTACTAAGTCCAGTTGTATTATACGTAAAGAAATGTGTTAAAAAAATTAGGCTAAAACCCTATTTTGGTCTCTTATATTAATTGTTTGTTTCAATTTAGTCTCATTTTTATTTTTTGTTTCAATTTGGTCCCAAACTAATTAATTGGTTTCAATTTAGTCCCAAAATTAATTAATTGGTTTCAATGTGGGACTTTCGTCCAAATTATTTAAACGGAGTTAACTTTTGACCACGTGGATGCCACGTAGATGCATACGTGAATGCCACATGGATGACAATTTTTGGCTAAAAACCTATTTTGGTCCCTTATAATAGTTGTTTGTTTCAATTTAGTCCCAATTTTATTTTTGGTTTCAATTTGGTCCCAAATTAATTAATTGGTTTCAATTTGGTCTCAAATATATTAATTGGTTTCAATTTGGGACTTCCGTTCAAATTATTTAAACGGAGTTAACTTTTGGCCACGTGGATGCAGTTTTGATCTCTCAAGTATTACAATTGTGCAATTTTGATTCCCAAGATTTTAATTGGGTAATTTTAGTCCTTAAAGAATTATAATTGTGCGATTTTGGTCCTTCAATTTTTAATTGAATAATTTTAGTCCCTCAAATATCATAATAGTACGATTTTAGTTTCTCCCATTAAAAATTAATAATTTTAATATATATATATATAATATTTTAAAATTAAAGAATTGTTTATCTATTCAAATTAACGTATATTATAATTTTTATATTATGTCAATAATATTATTAATATATTTATAGATAAACTAATAATTTGATAAATATAACTTGTTATATATTAATATACTTTTACAAAAATATAAGTATATTAATTAGAAATATATATCTGATCTTATATATTTATATTTTTGTAAAAATATATTAATATATATTATAAAAATATATATCATAAATCAATATCAATAATATCATAAATTAATATCATAATATTTTATAATATATATTAATATACTTTTACAAAAATATAAATATATAAGATCAGATATATATTTCTAATTAATATACTTATATTTTTGTAAAAGTATATTAATATATAACAAATTATATTTATCAAATTATTAGTTTATCTATAAATATATTAATAATATTATTGATATAATATCGAAAATTATAATATACGTTAATTTGAATAGATAAATAATTGTTTAATTTTAAAATATTATATATATATATATATATATATATTAAAATTATTAATTTTTAATGGGAGAAACTAAAATCGTACTATTATGATATTCGAGAGACTAAAATTGTTCAATTAAAAATTGAAGGACCAAAATCGCGCAATTACAATTCTTTAAGAACTAAAATTACTCAATTAAAATCTTGAGGATCAAAACTGCACAATTGTAATACTTCAGGGATCAAAATTGCATCCACGTGGCCAAAAGTTAACTCCGTTTAAATAATTTGGACGGAAGTCCCAAATTCAAACCAATTAATATATTTGGGACCAAATTGAAACTAATTAATTAATTTAGGACCAAATTGAAACCAAAAATAAAATTGGGACTAAATTGAAACAAACAATTATTATAAGGGACCAAAATAGGTTTTTAGCCATAAATTGTCTTCCACGTATGCATCTACGTAGCCAAAAATTAACTCCGTTTAAATAATTTGGACGGAAGTCCCACATTGAAACCAATTAATTAATTTGGGACTAAATTGAAACCAATTAATTAGTTTAGGACCAAATTGAAACCAAAAATAAAAGTGGGACTAAATTAAAACAAACAATTAATATAAGGGACCAAAATAGAGTTTTAGCCAAAAAATTAAAGTCTCACATCAATTAGAAATTAGACAATAAATATATACACGGGGGACAACCTTAACTTACAAATCAATTTTATAAGGTTAAATTATACTTAAACTAATTATTCTAAAATTTAATAAATGAAAAAAACCCATTACATGAAAATTATGTTTAAACTAAGATTAATTTATTCTAACTCCATCCTTACATCGTATTGTTTGCAATTTTATTGATCTTATTGGAAATTAGCGGGGAAAAAAAAGGCATTTTATGTTTTGTTAATGTTGTGAGATAGAGAAGTTACAAAGTGATTAAATTGATATTTTAGGATGAAGAAGTTACTATAATAAATAAATGATGTCTTAGAAATTATGTACACGAAAAATAATAAATTACATTAATATATTACTTTTATTATAGATATCATTAGTCACTAGTATATATAAAAGGAATAAGTTCTATAGTAATTATTTCCCATCTAAACTTTCTTTCGACATAAAGTAAACAACTTTTTCTTTTAAAAGTTGAATAATTTCTTTACTTAATTTTTTTTCTTTCAAAAACTGTCTTTAGAATTTTATGTTAATTAAATCATATTCCTCCAAAATATTCATATTTTTATATATCTATTTTAAGATATATATATATATATATAATTTTAAAAATATAAATAGGAAATTTTATTAGTAAGTTATTATGAATTTATATTACAAAATACTATATTTATTATTTTTAACATGTAAATTATTGTACATAAAAAATTAATATATTTACTATATTCAATAGCATTTTTAAAATATGTAAAACAAACATCTTTTATCACATTTTTTTCTCTCCATAAATTTCCATTAGTAAATAACTAAAGAATTCAATAAAAATGTGTATTTAATATAATTTAATGTAATTAAATATTAATAAATGCTACGTTAACGTTTCATTACTAATTTTCAATTATACAAATTTATTAATTATTAGTACCACTTGATTTAAAATTTAAATCAAAATGAAATTTTAAAAATTGAAAACATAAGAAAACTTTTTGCAAAAATTAGTGATAAAACATGATGTAATAATAATATTAAGTTGGATAGAATATATATATATATAAATATTTTTTAATGTAATTCATTATTAATGAGTAATGGTTGTTGCAACAATTTCTTTTTCTCCAAAGTTCTCAATTTCCTTTGCTCTAAAACTTTCTTTAATAAAAGTAAATAAATGTAATTATACAAATATTTTTTTATAAAAATAAAATAAAAATAATATAGAAAATAATCAATTATCTAAATATATATATATATAATCAATACTAATAAATACTATATTTTACACATTATATTAAATAAAATTTTTTATATTAAGTTTATATAATTATATCATCTTTTAAAATGATATAAAATATAAAAATAAATTTATTGTCCTAGACAAAAATTAATTCATCATTGATAAAAATAAATTAGCGTATATATATAAGTAATTTCTTATTTTTATGTGCAAAATTTTTTACACTTAAATTTTTAAATAATAAAAATTAATAAATTAACTATTCTTATAAATCTAAAACTTGAATCTAAGATGTTGAGATTTGAAAACTAAATATAATAACGTTTAATTCAACAAATATTAATAATTTAAATACTTTTAAATGAATATAAGGACATGAAATATCTTAACTCCACTAATATATGTAAAAGGAATAACTTCTTTCTCCCAAATTTTTTTTCTAATAATTCTCTTCCCTCCAATAATCTTCTCTTAAATATTTTTATATATAAACATTATTATAAAATAAATTGTTACATAAATAATACAAAAGTAACAATTTCTGCAGTATATTTTTTCCTCAAAAACTTTTCTATATATAAATGTTGTTATAAAATAAGATGATATTAAATAATTATTAAAATTAAACAAATATATGAAAATATAGGACCTATTAGCAAACGAAACAAACAAATTAATAATATATATTAATTAATAGCTACTAAATTTAAAATTCGAATAAATTAATATTAATAATTACTAATAACTACAACATTTATGTTTCATTAATTAATAGTTATCGATACTAATATTATTAGTTACTAATAATACTTTATTTAAAATTTAAGCAAAAACTCTGTCAAAAAATTTAAATAAAATTGATAAAATTATATTAAAAAGTTACTTAATTATAATTTAAACATACTAATATATTAAAATAAAAAAGTATATTAATATATCGACAAAATTAATAGAATTGAAAAATGTATTATTCATTATTATAAAATTTTATAATGTATATAATCACTAATCGTTATTAGATTTTTTTTAAAAAAAATTATTTATCATTAACTCTGAATATATAATTTTCTACATTCTACAATATAATACTTTAATGCAAATAATATAAATCAAACAACTTCTGTAATATATTTTTTATCCTATAATTTTTTATATATAAATTTTATTATAAAAATCTGATAGTAAAAATTATTAAAATAAAAAGTATCTGAATATATAAAATGTATCAACAGATGAACTAACAAATTAGTAAGATATAATAATTAATAACTACTAGATTTGGAAATTAAATAAGAATAATAGTAATAGTTTTTACATTTACTTTTTTATTAATTAATAATTATTGATACTAATAATATCAATTTACTAATTATCAATATTACTATATTTAAAATTCAAATAAAATATAAATTATAAAAAATTAGAAAAAACTATATTAAGAAATTATTTATTATAAGTTAAATATATTAGTATATTAACAAAAATATAAATATATCAATAAAAATAAAATAATGTATATATATATATATATTTATTATTAATAAAATTTTATAATGTATATGATCGCTAATAAATATTAGATTTTCGTTTCAATATTATTACTGATTACTAATTATTTTTCCTTCCAATTACTATACATCATGTTCACTTTCTATATATAAAAAAATGGTCATTTTAAACATTCATTTTTTTAATGTTACTTTCTATAATTTAATACTTCATATATATTATAACTATTATTTATTTGATTTAATATTTTTTGTTAATGTTATTATCTAATATAATTGATATTTACATTACTTAAAAAATGCAACTGATATTTTATCTAAGAATGATTCCAGCCTCTTTAGATCCCTTATTTGGTTAGACTTAATTGTACTACATGTATATATTCTCATTTGTAGCATATTTATATTTTTCCATTTTTAACTTCTTTTGATTTTATGATGGTTGTCTCAATTATCTTTTATTCATGTAAATAAAAGTAAATATTCTTCTATTTTGAAACTACAACAATCTTAATTATCGTTTCAGTATTGAGATGTTGTTTCTGAATAGAAATTTTTTTGAATGTGACATAAAAATAAAAAATGTTATCTTCTTTGTATATGATAATGAAAAATTAATTAAATTATTTAAATATATATTTATTTAGTCTCTAATATAGTTGTTATTTTATAAGTATATATATAATTTCCTTCAACTTTAATCTATTGAAATGATTTTAATAAAACTTTATATTATACAAGTTTTCAAATTAATTTGTATATTGCACATGTGCCTATCTAATAAATAAAAGACACAACCTTTTGAAATTACTTTTTCCTAAAACTTTTTATCATAATATATATATATATATATATATTCAACTTTTTATGTAAATTTTGTGAAATTTTTTACATTAACATTTTTATTTTTATTTGAAATATAATTTTGCAGAACATATTTTTATTTTATTTTATAGATTATATATATACATATATATATATATATATATACTCAATATAATTTTTAAGAAAAATGTAAAATGAACAGCTTTTGTCACAATTTTTTTCAAAACTTTCCATTAAAACATTTGAAAATAAACATTTTATTCTAAAAAGTAAATAATTAAGTAATTAAATTAAAAAAATATTTAATATTTTTAATATAATTAAATATTAATGTTTCCTCGGGGATTTTAATTTAGTTTGTGGGGCCGTGCCCCTTATTTTCAAAAAAATAATATATATATATATATATATATATATATATATATATATATATATATATTAATGAATGTTACATTAACGTCTCATTATTTATTATAAAAATTTACTATTTTTTTATAGGAGAAAACAAAACCAAAGAAAAGAAATAAATGAATAATTACAAACGTAAGAAGCTAGTTCTCATAGCATCAGCTAGGAGAAAGAAACGAAACTGCTCTAGGACGTGCTGCACTGTCTAGAGAGATTGTCTAAAGTTAAGACCAAATATTAACAAATATTTATGTAAAATATTAAAATTATTCAAAAACTGAATACGTAAAAATACTAATAAAATATTCTTCATATAAATTTTTAAAGCAATATTAATAATTAATAAATAATATTTATATCAAATATTAAAATTAATAATAATAGTTTTTAATATAAATACTATTGTAATATTAAAAATGTGCACCCAAAACATGTTTTAATAATGCTTTAGTATCTATTTTTATTACTCTTTTTAGCTCCCATAAATTAAGGCTTTATTATATTAATAAAATATAAAATGGAGGAGATTTAATGAGATTTCATTGTTTATTATTAATTTTTTATTGTAGTTGTAAATGTTGCAATAGGATGAATCCATAATGGTGTATGAGTTATATGATTGTGTTAACTGTTAACTACTTCCAAAATATTTCCTATTTAAAAGAGAAAATTCAATTAATTTTCCCTAGTCATTTTTTTTATCTTTTTCAACTTACTTGAAAAGTGAGTGCGAGCACAGATTAATATTTAATTTTCTTCTATTTATCCTCCAATCATTTTATGCTTTAAGAATATATATATCACATTTATTTTGTGGATTTTTTTTAATGAGTTTCCATGTTATAAAATTCAATTCATAGACAAAATAATAAAAAAATTCTTTAGCGGGTAAATATTTATTGGAAAAGGTTAAAGACTTTGAATTTAAGGTAAACTATGGTTGAAACAATTTAAATAGATTTTGAGAATTCCTTATAAAATCAATAACCATAATTCTATGTCCCTCTAAAAGAATAAAAAGTTAGATTAAAATTATAATAATAAATACTCTTCATATTTTTGGTTATTTACACATCTTTTTCATATTTTTTAAATGAATTATAATGAAAATATAAATAATAATGCGCTTTAAAAAGTCTTTTGATAATACGACATTCATCTTGAGATCCATTTGTCAGTTTCCTGTTTTATTTTATTTATTGATATTATTTATTTTCTATTTAAATTTCAGTGTGGTCTCAATTATGATAAGTGAGTATCAAAATAATCCGAACATCACAAATATACCTAATTAATCATTCCTAAAGACTATATACTCAAAAGGAGTATGCTATATAGATAAATACAAGAGCAACGTGAAGAAGAAAAAAAAATACCTAAACTTTAAAAAAAATGGTTCGACTTATAAAAAGAATATCTAAACTTGGTAACAACATACTTAATTGATGGAGTCAAGTAGGTGAGATGGAGAAGATAATCTTCCTTACTTGAATCCGCAATGGATCTTGCCTTTGAGACCTTGATTCCAGCGAAATGAAGAAATGAAGAAGAAAAGATTTGGAGTTCCAAATCTTAGAAGGAAGCACTCAAGCTAGAAGTGCAAAGGATGGCTCACGGTTTGGCTTTAGAAAGTGAAGGATTCCTAAAGCTAAACTAAGAACCTAGATGACTTTGGGGAGAGAAATCTGAAATGTATTCAAAATAATTCTCAATTATGCTCAAAGTGTTTACAAAGAGTGAAGGAACAAACACTTATAGATCCTAGAAGCAAGTTAGGTGGCGCCAACTTCACTAGCCAATATTGGAGCCAAAAATTCAAAATTCAAATGGAAATTTGAATTCAAATTCAAGGCTCCATGTGCTTAGTATGTGAATATGGGGCTGCCATGCATCTAAATGTCATTTAGGGGACATTTAAAGTGTATTTGGAGTTGCTTATGTTCAGCCATGCTTGGCAAGAAACATGTGATCCAAATGCATCTCAAATGACTACTAAATGAAACCTAGATTTTAGCTTCTTGGTCTATTTTAGTATTCCTTCAATATTCCTATGCTAATGGCCTAAATACAATGGCCAAACATATACAAACATTAGGAAATAATAAAAGAAACAAAATGAGCTCAATATTAGGTATCAAAAGCCCAAAGGTCCATGAAGCCCAAAACTAGGCCTAATAAGCCTATGACAAAAAAAATGTTAATTTATGTGGTTCAAAATATAAGATCAAAATATGTGAAACATATACTAATATAATATAATATGTACAAAATATAAGAAAAATGGATTTATCAAGAGATGGCCCATGTGAAGCTCAAATTGGGCCTTCCAGACCCATCGGGCCCATTGGGCCTTGACTGGCCCAAAACTTCATGTCTAGCCCATTTCTCTTGGTTCCTTCAAAATGTCACCTCTTAGCCTCCTTGGCATGATTCCATCATTAATACTGAGAATTTATGCCAAATAAAAGAGTTACTTACACTTAAATACTTATTTAATTATAGTTACAATAAATAAATAAATTCAATAACAATCACTAATACAATCCATAAACAAAATCACGTTGTGCTTTAACCATTCAAAATGTCATTTAATAACTTAAGTTGGTATTCAGTTTAACAATTTTTATCTAAAGGTTTCCAAGTCCAATTTTTACTTGTGATCCCCATTTTCATAATTTCTTCCATACCACTAAAAGTAATCATAAATTATCAACCTACAAGTATAAAAATGACGATTTAGTTTCGCTTTCGTTCCATTGCACGGGTCTTTCACAATGACGATATTTTTTTCATCTCTTACTCTTATTTTACTATCATTAATCTGACTTTTGCATCTCATGCGTTATTTTCCAATATTTGGATGTTTACTTGTGGTGAGAGTAAATTGTGATGTATATATACAATTAAGAAATTTTTTTTAGTAGATAAAAATATCATATTGCTAGTGAAAGAAATTCAAGGGTCGAAATGAGGCATTCAAGTATAAGAAAAAGTAAGGAAGGAGAGTTTATCTGTCAACATTTTTTGACCATCGAAAAAAGTTGCAGAGAACCAACCTATCTGTCAACATTTTTTGTCAAAGGAGGGACAAGGGAATACTATAGAAAACCTATCTATCATGAGACTTCGAGCGTCGAGAGATTCAATCAAAGAAATAGCTGTTTGGTTTATAGCAGTTACTTTTGACAATTATTTTAGACTCTACGTATACGCATCGTGGTAGGATCACGATCGAGGTAATTGTCACAATTTTTCCTTTAAATATTCAAACCAAGGTCGTGAATAGGGGTCAAAAACACTTTGTATAAACAACACTTCTTATGCCCATATTCATGGCTCTTGCTTCTAGAGGAATGTATGTATTATTTGTTGTGCATCGGGGGTTACGACACATATACACATATCTCTACATTAGTGAGGTATTATCTGCATTAGACCCAAGTCCTCATAATTTTACTTTTGGATATCACCAAAAAGACCTATTTCTTACATCCTGTTGGATTTAAAGTACAAGAGACAAAAGAATGAAAAGGAAACTGATATTTTTATTGAGCATAAACAGTAAATATTTATACTGCAAATTAAAAACAGAAATGAAACAAATTTGAGAAATACCTACTAAGCTAATTAACTAAATAATGCATAAAATTATCCTAAGAAATAGCATGGGAACATGTCTTTATTTAACTGATTTGACTCCTTCAACCACATGCTGTTGGAGTCACAGAATCCCAACAATCTCCTCCTTGACTCAAAGGCAACATACACCAAGTTTTTGTCGAAGATACTCAAATCTTGCTTGAGAAAGTGATTTTGTTAAAAAATCAGCAAGTTGATTTTCAGTTTTGCAATACAACAGCTGCACGTCACCTTGCTTTTGCACCTCCCTTAGGAAATACAACTTTATCTTAAAATGTTTTGTTTTCCCATGAAACACATGGTTCTTTGAAATTGAAATTGCAACTTGATTATCAACAAGAACTTGTGTACTTTCCTTTTGCTCCATGTATAGATTAGCCATAAGTTTTCTTAGCCAAATTGCTTGATTTGCAGCTGCAACAGCTGCTACGTATTCGGCTTCAGCGGTAGATTGTGTTATGACTTCTTGCTTCTTTGAACACCATGAAAAAACTCCAGAACCAAATGTGAAACAGTAGCCTGAAGTGCTTTTCATGTCATCATTACTCCCAGCCCAATCACTATCTGAATATCCATAAAGACTGAAATCTTTTACGGGCTGAAACTTCACTCCATAACAAATAGTACCTTTGATATATCTCAGGATTCTTTTGCCTGCCTTAAAATGAATCTTACTAGCACAGTGCATATATCGTGACAGCAAGCTTATTGCATAGGTAATGCCCGACCTGGTTACAGTCAAATACATCAAATATCCTATTAAGCTTCTGTACAATTTTTCATCAACCTTTTTAGCTCCATCTTCAATGTTGAATTTCTCCTTTTGATTCATTGGCGTTGCACTTGGCTTGCATTCCTCCATTTTGAACTTTCTATGAATTTCCTTTACATATTTTTCTTGACTTATAAAGACTTCACCTCTATCTTGCTGCACCTGCATGCCAAGGAAAAAAGACATTTTTCCAAGATCAGTCATTTCAAAAGCTTCTTTCATTCCTCCTTTAAACTCTTCAATCGGCTCCTTTGAACTTCCTGTCATAAGTAAGTCATCAACATACAAGGAAACAATGATTATTCCAGCATCCGTCTTCTTGACATACAAGGTAAACTCATTTAGATTTTTTTCGAAGCCTAAGCTTATCAAATTAAATGTGCATCAATTCTACTGTACCAAGACCTTGGGGCCTGCTTTAAGCCATACAAGGCCTTTTTCATCCGATAGACTTTCTCCTCCTGTCCATGAACTAGAAATCCTTCAGGCTGCTCTACAAAAATTTCTTCTTCCAAGTACCCATTCAAAAAGGTTGATTTAACATCCATGTGATGTATAATCCAACCTTTTTGTGCAGCAAGAGCTAGCAACAACCTTATGGTATCCAACCTGGCAACCGGAGAAAAAGTTTCTAAGAAGTCTACCCAAACATTTACGCATATCCCTTCACTACAAGCCTCGCCTTATGTTTGTTTACAGAACCATCAACATTAAACTTGGTTCTATAAACCCATTTCACTCCAATGACATTTTTATCTTTTGGTTTCTCCGTGAGCTCCCATGTTTGATTTTTTCAATCATATCAAGTTCTTCCTTCATTGCACTTACCCACTTCGAATCAGTTGCAGCTTCATTGTAGTCTACAGGCTCCTTTACAGCAACATTACATCTTTGATAAATATCAGAGAGAGATCTAGTTCCTTTAACTGGCTGGTCATCCACATCCTCTTCGCTTTCCTCCTGAACTTGAAGTAATTTCTTCTCACTTTCCTTGCTCCATTTTTCTTCCTCAAAGAATTGCACATCTCTGCTAACAATAATTTTATTACTTTGTGGCAAGAATATTCTATAAGCTTTTGATGTTGAGCTATAGCCTAAAAAGATTTCTGCTTCTGCCTTTTTATCAAGTTTGTCCCTCTTAATCTGTGGAATATAAGAGAAACACAAGCAACCAAAGACTTTCAAATTTATCAATTTTGGTTTGAAACCATACCAAGCTTCAAATGGGGTTGATTTTGCAAGAGCTTTTGTTGGCAATTTGTTCAGAAAAAAATAGAAGTGCTCGCAGCCTCTGCCCATAATTTTTTTGGAAGATCTTTGTCATGAAGTAAACATCTCGCCATTTTCAAAACAGTTATGTTTTTGCGCTCCACAACCCTATTTTGTTGTGGGGTATAAGGTGTTGTCAATTGATGTTCTAACCCTGCATCTTCATAAAACTTGCTGAACTTATCAGACGTATATTCTGTACCATTATCTGATCTTAATATTTGCATTTTTCTTCGACTTTGATTTTCAACCCACGCTTTAAACTTGTAAAATATGCTAGCAACCTCAATTTTGTTTTTCATGAAATAAATCCAACGCATTCTTGAAAAATCATCAATAAAAGCAATATAGTACTTACTTCCATTCAGAGATGGGGTTTTCTGAGGTCCTCTAACATTCGTATGTACTAAATGCAGCTTGTTTGTTGCTCTCCAAGATTTGCCTTTTGGAAAAGGCAACCTAGTTTGTTTTCCATATTGACAAGCAACGCATACGAGTGATTTCTCTTCCAATTCAGGCAGCCCTTGTACAAGATCATTCTTCCTCAAATAGAGCAAAGCACCATGATGAAAATGACCCATCCTTTTATGCCAAACCAGTGTGTTGTCTTCAACCTTATGCATAGCAAGTTGCTCTTCATCAATCAAATTCAAGGCAAAGATTTTGCCTTTCATTTGAACTCTGAATAATTCTTTATTATCTGAATCTTTAATCATGCAGGTTTTATCTTCAAATAGAACTTTATAGCCTTTCTCTAGAAGTTGGCCAACACTCAACAAGTTTTGGTCAATTTCAGGAATGTATAGAACATCAGGAATTAATTTCATACATGTGCAACCTTCGATCGCGATGGTTCCTTTGCCCTTCACTGCTATTTTTGCTCCGTTTCCAATTCGGACTTTTGTGTTGTAGGTTGCATCAAGGTCTTTGAATAATTCTTGATCGTAAGTCATGTGGTTCGTGCACCCACTATCAATTAGCCAACTTTTTGATCTTGCAGTAGCAAAGCAAGAAACAACAAAAAGTTCTTCTTCTTCACCCTCTTCAACAGTAGCTTGTACATTCTCTTATTTTTTTGATGACTTGCAAATTTTCTCCACATGCCCTAATTGTCCACATTTATGGCATTTCACATCTGGCCTCCACCAACACTTCGTCTGTGGATGATTGTTTTTCTTACAAAAAGGACATAATGGAAAAACATGAGAGGATTTGCTATCATTTTTGTGGTTGAAACTTCCTGACTTGCCCTTCTTTTTTTTGTCTAGCGATTTAGCTACCAAAGCCCCTTCAGTATTACCTTATTGTCTCATGAGTCTTCTTTGTTCCGGAGCCTGAAGTGCGGTCAAAAGTTCTGCCAAGGTAATAGTAGAAAGATCTTTTGAGTTCTCCAAGGCAGTCAATGTGGCTTCATATTTTTCTGGAATTGTTACAAGTATTTTTTGAACAATTTGAGAATCAGGAATCTTAGTGCCAAGAAGACGTGTTTTGTTTGCAATGCCGAGAAGCTTGTTCGCATAATCTTTGATTGTCTCCGAATCTTTCATCCTCTGCATCTCAAGTTCTCGAACCAGATTCAAAGCTTACATTCCTTTGATTCTCTCACTGCCTTCATACTTTTTCTTCAAAAAATTCCAGATTTGGTGTGCCGTTTTCATCGTCATTAATCTGTTGAAAATGACTGGAGATACAGCTGTGAACAAAATTGATTTGGCTTTGGACTTTCAAAGCTTCCTTTCTTTGTGACTTTTCATTTGGGCGATAGTAGGATTATTTGGAAAGGGAGGCACTTCGTAGTCTTCTTCTACTGCTTCCCATACATCGTTAGCATCAAGATATGCTTCCATTTTGACTGCCCATATTTCATAGTTTCGTCCATCAAATACAGGCACAGAAATGGTAGCAAAGAAGGTTTCAGATTCCATTTTATGTGTAGTGGCTATTTGGTGGTTGTAAGTGTTTGTGGGTTATATCATAGATCCCGTAAGATACTTTAATGCTCTTGATACCAATTTGTTGGATTTAAAGTACAAGAGACAAAAGGATGAAAGGGAAACTGATATTTTTATTGAGCATAAATAGTAAATATTTATACTGCAAATTAAAAAGAAAAATGAAACAGATTTGAGAAATATCTGCTAAGCTAATTAACTAAACAATGCATAAAATTCTCCTAAGAAATAGCATGGGAACATGTCTTTATTTAACTGATTTGACTCCTTCAACCACATGCTGTTGGAGTCACAGAATCCCAACACATCCCAACAATAACGAAGGACCCACAGAGCTCACGCTATGAGTGCTTACACCGCAGACTTTGATACCACTTGTTGTGCACCGGGGGTTACCACACATATATACATGTCTCCACATTAGTAAGATATTGTCACAAATTTTCCTTTAAATATTCAAACCAAGGTCGTGAATAGGGGTCAAAAACACTTTGTATAAACCTTTAAACACCTCTTATGCCCACATTCATGGCTCTTGCTTTTAGAGGAATGTATGTATTATTTGTTGTGCACTGGGAGTTACCACACATATACACATATCTTCACATTGGTGAGATATTGTCCGCTTTGGATCAAAGCCCTCACGATTTTACTTTTGGACATCACCCAAAAGACTTCTTGCTTACATCCCAACAATAACAAAGGACCCACAGAGCTCACGCTATGAGTGCTTGCACCGCACGACTTTGATACCACTTGTTGTGCACCGGGGGTTACCACACATATACACATATCTCCACATTGGTGAGATATTGTCCGCTTTGGGTCAAAGTTCTCACGGTTTTGCTTTTGGACATCACCCAAAAGACCTCTTGCTTACATCCCAACAATAACAAAGGACCCACAAAGCTCATGCTATGAGTGCTTGCACCGCACGGTTCTGATACCACTTGTTGTGTACCGGGAGTTACCACACATATACACATGTCTCCACATTAGTGAGATATTGTCCGCTTTGGACCCAAGCCTTCACGGTTTTGCTTTTGGACATCATCCAAAAGGTCTCTCTACCAATGGAGATAACTGTGTATATAAATTCACGTTCATCCTCTTATTTGAATAATGTGGGACTTTGCTCGCATCCCAACATTGTTATATCAATTTTATTTTAATTGGTGTAATTTCTTGTTTTTACCTATTCATCTTTATTTTTTCTTCTTTTGTTTGTTCACTTTAATCTATGCTAGATCGGACATATTTTTTCTACTTAATATGAGCTTTAAATGTTGCATTGTTACCATGTGCATTTAGATGATATATGCATAATAGTGATAATTAATAGCAATTTGAAATTATAATTAATTAAAGACATACGTGAGTTGAGTTAGCTAATTCGAATAAAAAGAGTTCATTAAATGAAAACTAAAAAAAAAAAAATTGTCACGTCCAATAGAACTTCATTTTGTTAAAACATAATTGAAATAGTCTTAAGTATATTATATGAATCTTAAAAGTGGAAGAAAAATATCAACATGTAATCAGAGAAGTGTTTGTAACAATGATAATGAGAATGTTGTAGAATAAAATTCTGTAAGTGAAAATGCCATGCAAATTATGGCAATGATAAATCCTTCGCATCCTATAATTGAGAATGTTACAGGGCATGTGATTGTGTCACAACTTGCAATTGTAAATGCTACAAGAGAGTACCCATAGCGTACACCTCCTAATTGGAGACCAATACAATCAATGAATATGGAATTACCATTGATATATTCTATGCCAAATGTAAACTCTCATGGACATTTACACGTGTATGGATATAATACGAATCCACAAGGATTAGGCTTTGTAATGCACGAACCCTTTCCACATGTTGGAACTAGTCAAGAAGGGTTTATGATGAGGCAAATAAGTTACATGCATATTGGAATCAGTAGTCAAATTATGATGGCTTTGAGACAACAAATAGATCATACTAATCATGGGATTGTCAATATGTTGACTAGGGATGGCAACGGAACGGGTCGGATACGAGTTTCATGATATCTGTCTCCGTTCTTGCAACTCAAATCTATTTCCGTACCCGTACTCGTACTCGTCAGGTATATTATTTTCATTTTCATTCCCGTCCCCATTAGGTATCGTGTATACCCGTACCCATACATGTCATTTTTTTAAACACATAATATTTTTAAATTATTTTTTTATTATATTATAATTATAATTAGGATATTTCTCTATCTCATATTTTAATCAAGAGACTTTTTAATAATTAAACAACTATAAATATTTCACATTATAATAAATAATCACACATAATAAAATATTAAAATTCTTTAACACAATTAAATCAGGAATGAGTATTAAACCAGGGATGAGGACGGGGATGAATACAGGACGGGTAAGTATATATCCGTACCCGTACTCATACCCGGTTTAATATATTGTGTTTTACCTGTACCCGGTCAAACCAGTTATTTCTCATCAAAGTCGAGACGGGTTTAGATATTATCCATGTATACGAGTTTATTTGTCATCTCTAATGTTGACTACACAAATTCTATTGTTTTAACACATTTTTATGAGTTGATTAAAAAAGTGAGAGAAAAAATAGATTCCTCAAATTCAAATCATGATACAGATTTAGAAACTAAAAGAACAATGTATAATAAGGGTTTTAGACCAAATTCATCAAAACCATAATAATTAGCCTAAGAATGTCAAAGGCAATATAAATCATGTGGTAGAACAAGTGTTTAATAGACATATTTGATATAGGGTATTATCCCAACCTTGTTTTGTTTTTGCTTTTCCGGACTTTATAACTCAAACTGAATTGCTAAGGGGAACTAAAATTCCTAAAATTTCAAAGTTTGTTAGAGAATTAGGAGAATCTACAGTAAAACATATAGCTAGATATCAAGTCAAATGTAGTGGCTTGGTTGCAAACAAATATTTGAAAATGAAATATTTTTCCAACTCATTGACAAAAAATGCATTTACTTGGTTTACTATGTTACAACCAAATTCTAATTATTTGGATAGAGTTAGAGATGAATTTTCATGAACATTTCTTTTGATAGGAAACTAAAGTTAGTTTAGTAGATTTGTTAAGCATCAAAAGATTTCAAAATGAATCATTAGATAATTATTTAAATATATTTAGACAAATGAAATCTTAATGTTACATATAAATACCCTAAGCATGGATTAGTAAAAATAGTTGCCATTAGATTAAATTTTTCTATTCAAATGAGATTGGTCAATGAGAAATTAAGAAATATGACTCAATTAGCAGAAAAGGCAAGAAAAATAGAACAAATCAAAATAGAAAAAGAAGTAATGAAGAAATTCAATAGATTTTTCAAAAAGAAAGAATTGTTTATATCAATAATCCTTATTTTCATGAAGATAGAAATTTTGAAGGTAGTAGTAAAGAAGTTAATTTAGCTAAATTACAACCTAGACCAACTTATAAATGCCACATGCTTAAACTAGGGGAAAATAATATAAAAAATGGGAAAAAAAATTTATCAAACCAAGAGAAAATAATGTCTAAAGTAAATAACTTTTTTTGATATTTTTATTGAAAGATAAGCATATCATGTTGCCAAATAATCTTAAAATTATTGCTTTTAAGCAAAGAAAAGGAAAAAAGTTTTGTAAGTATCATAATATATGTATGGTCATTGAACTAACGGTTATGTTTATTTTAGGGATTTGATTGAAAAAGTTATTACTGATGGTTATTTGGCTTTCAAGGAGAAAGAGATGAAAGTAGATATTGATCCATTCAACGCTCAAACTAGATATATGGAACCTTTTTTGATTATGATGGTTGACATGAACATGAAGAATAATCTAAAGGATGTCAAACCTATATCTAAAGAAGGACTGGATAAAATTGTTGGAGGACTTCTCAAAAAGAAGAGGCAGAAGAAATATACCCTAAGGAAGGATACACTCAACTAGATTTCTTTTTGAAAGAAAAAATGTGGGGAGAAAAGTGACATTGTCTCCTCGATGCAATGTTGTACTCGATCGATCTATTGCCAAGTCTTTTTAAGCTTTTGAAAGGCTTAAGATTTATATAAGTGAGAAGCAACAAAACAAAACCAACTCAAATTTGAATTTGTCAATGAAACAAATTCACACGGCTTAGTACAATGCACCCATGGGAAGGATGTATATGAATAATTCAACGAGATGTGGGAACACATATTTGCCTAATGCAAGTGCACCTTTTGGAAGGTGGAGTGGATCACCTAACAATTTCGATAGGTTCAATCGAGGGAAACAAGTGATGAATTTTAGACCCCTAATTCAAGGTGGACTTAGGTTTTTTAACGACACAATGGACATTATAACAAGAGGAATTGGACATTTCCCAATTCAACGAAAACTTAATGGATGATACACAAAAAATGAGGAAAGCTATTGTTGAAGGCTTTGGAGGGAGCAACAAATCTTTTGTGTCTGTTCTGCCACAAAGAAGGGAATCATTAAAGAAAATATTTGGAATGGATGATCAATATATGCTTACTAACTATTTTGATTTTGGATTCGAAGATTCTTTGGAGAACATTTGCGAAGTAGTGTTCATTTTACCAACTAAATATGTAGGAGCTATGTAGGCAATGATTGAGCACGAGGATAAGAAAAGAGAAGAATTTGTCAAAGACCCAAATTATGAGTCAAAAGTGGTTTGGGTCAACTAAGTTTCATGTGTGCTACCAATATTCAACACTTCGATTTTTGATCCCCTAACTGTTGAAATGAAGGGACACTTAAAGGACAAAGGGTCGAAAAAGTATTGGTAGATGGAGGGGTTGCCATCAATGTATTGCTCAAAACCATGTTAAGGATGTTGGACAAAAATATCTATGATTTGAAGTCTCGCAACATATTAATTTCTAATTATGCAAGGAAGTCTTATGAATTAGATGGAATGTTTTTGCTCGATGTACATGTAGGGAGTGTCAAAAGGACAACAATGTTCATTGTTGTTTCTTTAAAGGCCAACTTTAACATTCTGCTAGGCTGAGAATGAATCCATGGGGTGGGTGTTGTATCTTCGACTTTTTACTAAAAGATTTTAATTTGGAATGAGGAGGGACAATTAAAAGTAGTGAATGTTGACCATAAATGTTATGAGATAGGAGTTTACTTTACTAATAAGCAAAATACTATGTTTGCACAAACTAAGCCTTTTGAGGTTGAAGACCTAAGTATAATGGATAAGAAAGAAGGGATTTAGAAGATTTTATGTTGGCACATGAATAAAGGATTTGCAGTAAAGAGAGCCTAAGTGAGTTTGACTCAAACTAACACCTAGATAAAAGAAGGTCTCTATTTGAGCTTTTTAGCTTGAATGATGACCTACATGGCCAAAGAAGTAGTGGGCAATTGGGCCACAACAAGAAGTAATTTGAATTATGATTGATTAAAAAACATATTTGAGTTGAATTAGTTAATTTGAATAAAAATAGCTCATTAATTGAAAACCACAAAAAAAAATGATATATTGAAAAACTTTATGGTGTGTTTGGATGGGGAATTTTACAAATTCAAGGAATTTTAAATTCTTGGTATTTGAATTACTTTGATTTCAATTTCTATCATTCTTAAAATATTTTGTTTGGATAAGTCAATTCAAATTTCTCAAATTTTAAATTGTTAGGTTGGATATGATAATTTGATTCTATCATGATAAAATTGATTTTAAAAATATATTTATATGTTGAGATTTTTAAATTAAATTTTATAAAAACAAATATTTGCTAATTTTTAAATATTTAATAATTTTAAAAATTAATATTAGATAATATTTAATAATTTTAAAAATATTTTTGAATATTCAATAATTAAAAACATGAAGAGATAAGAGATAAGATAAAATATATAAGTGAAATAAGAAAAAAAAAATATGAGGAATTTCAAATTCTTACTCTTTTGGGAGAATTTGAAATTCTACTATTTCAAGGAATTTCACAAATGCTTGAATTTCAAATTCCTTATAAATTCCTCATCCAAACAAGGTATTTCACCTCAAAGAATTTGAAATTCTTCAAATAAATGAATTACTCCATTTAAATTCTCCATCCAAACACACTATTAGGAAAGATGTGTGATTGGATATTGATCTTAATTCAAAATTCATTGTATTAAATTTAAAATCCTATTTTTAGATTAATTTTTAGCAAAATAATATTACATAATGTTTTTGGAAATGTTTTTTTATTTCTCCAAAACTTTTCTTGTATGTTATTTGATTGGGTGTCAAAGGAGGAAATTTTTAATAGTATCTTTGTATGTATATCGATGTATATTGGTATTAATTGAAATTAAAAATAAAAAAATTAAATTAACACTTTAGTAAATGATATGATAATATTTCTATGTCCGAAAAAAAATATAACAAGGCAAGCCGTATATTTGGTATCAAGCATTGACCCTTGAGCATTGCTAATTCCTAACTAAACTTAAAAAAAGAAAATAAAAATAAAATAAAATAAAGAACAGTTCGTCTTATAGCGGCACGTATCAGAGAAGCCATACATACATACATACACGACTGAATCGAGTTTTCTTTCTCTTCCTGCAAATTCAAAACCCAATTTCAGCCTTGATTTGAAACTGACCTCGCGCACGGTTCCGCTTAGATCCAATTTCCCTCCTCGTAGATTTTCCGCTTTTTCCCATTCCGAGGAAGGAAATCGATCCAATGCCGCTTTGAATCGCGTGCCTCGGGAACATCTTGAATTCGATTGTTGGAGCAGCTGGGTCGACGAGTAACATGTCTCACTGCTTCTGAAACTCAAAAGGTCCTTCTTTTATTATTCTTTCTGGGGCTGCTCTTTGTTTGAAGAGAGGGTAACATATGGGGATGGGTTCCAAAATGGAAGGACCGTCTACCCCAGCAATTCGACGTGACCCATACGAGGTGTTATCCGTTTCTAGGGATTCAACCGATCAAGAAATTAAAACGGCCTACAGAAAGCTTGCTCTTAAGTACGTTTCCATCTTCTTCTCTTTTCGTTTTTCAATTCCCCTTTCTGCGTTTTCTTAATTTATTATTGTTTCAATTTTCGCTTCGGTACTTGCATATGCACGTGTGTCTCTCGTTGTTTTGGAAGCTGCTGTTTTTGTTTGTTTCAAGTGTGTTAGGTCTTTATTTTTTTAGTGATTTACTTTCCTCTGCGAATGGAATAGGGTTTCTTTCTAAATTTCTCATGAACGCTAGCATAACCTTCTTAAGTAAGATGGTTTTGAAGGTGATGAACATTATTATCTAATCTGCTAAAACATCCTTTCATGTTAAAAAGTGCACTGAATGGAAGAAGGAGACTAGGGTACATAGATTTGGGAGGAGGATTAAATCTGTTAAGGACAAAACTTAGGATGTAGTTCTTATATAATCTTAGGTGCTTTTGGTGCTATACTCCAATCAAATGTGGGGTTTCACTTCATAATCTACGCAGTAAAGGTTTGTATTAAAGATCGGTAGAGATGTGAAACTCTACTTATGATCGGAGAATAACTCTAGAAGCATCTAAGGACTGTATTTAGGTCTTATCCTTAAGTTAAACCAATGTACAAATGTTGATGTTTGCCTTTTGTTTTGGTCTTGTAGAATCGGGGAGTTTATTTACTTGCTTTATGGGTAAGACAATGATGATGAAAAACATGTATGGGTTCTTTTCACACATCTCTAATTCTCTATGTGATTGACAGGTATCACCCTGACAAGAATGCCAGCAACCCTGAAGCTTCGGAGTTATTTAAAGAGGTTGCATATTCTTATAGTATCTTGTCTGACCCAGAAAAGAGAAGGCAGTATGACAGTGCTGGATTTGAGGTTCCTTTCTTACTGTCCGTCCCATGTGAATCCTTTTTCTGTGTTTTTTTACCAACCCTTCCGACATTATGAAAACAAAAATATGGTTTGTGTCATTGAAGAACTCTTTAAGTTGTTGGGCTGGGCAAAGTAGCAAACAAATGAGAAATGCAATGCTTGACTAGTTGGCTGTATCCTTTCTGGGGAGCATGTTCTAACATCTTAATTTTTTGGTGATCTATAAATGAATCTGCAAGAGTGTAATATGCTCTCAACATTTACATCTCATGAGAGAGGAAATACAGAATTCATATTTCCTGCTTGTCTGCAACTTGGAATTCAAGTGCATTGCATATCTTCCCTTAGGGCCAGTTTCAATAAATTTCTCCACAAACATTTCTAGGTGAAAAAAATTGGAAGGAAAAATGAAATAAGTTTCTTCATAAGCCAAAATTAACTTATGTACAAGTTAAAAATAAGTTTTTGTTGAAGCTAATATAAGAGAGCTTCTACAAATTAGGTTATGTATAAGCTAATTTTAGCTTATGGAGAAATTTATTTCATTTTTCTTGTATAAGTGCTCATGGAATTTTTTTTTATCTAAACTGCCCCTTAATATATTTATTTAACTGAAATTGGATTTCATGCCCGTTAGTTGTGAAAATTGTCATTTATTTCAGCACCGACACTCGTACATAAATGTTAGTTTTTTGTTTTCCTATCTTGATTTGTTTTGCTAGATTATTATCTTTTCTTTCAGTCCATAAATCCATCTTTGTTGTTATGACTGGCCAATTCTTGAAAATATGTTTCATTAGTATTCTGCTTCTTTTATGTTTGTAAATAGATTGATTTATATATTATCATCTGTATATATCTCTAGAAAGCTTTTTAAAGTTTCAGTTCATATTCTTCATGATATAGTTCTCATATTGATATGCAACATTCTCTAAGATAATCTGCCAATACATATCAGGCACTTGATGCTGATAGCATGGACATGGAAATTGATTTGTCTAATCTTGGGACTGTGAACACAGTGTTTGCAGCTTTATTCAGGTTTGCATTTTAGTGCACGACTATTTGTTTTCAAAATTATTTTCCTTTGCTTTCTTTCTTATTCTGTTTTGTTACAGTAAACTGGGTGTCCCTATCAAGACTACCATTTCAGCTAATGTTCTTGAAGAAGCTCTGAATGGAACAGTTACTATCAGACCCCTTCCAATTGGAACATCAGTTAGTGGAAAGGTTCTTACTTTCTTCGTGATGGATGAAGCTAAACATTTGTCTTCTTGGTGGTGTATTTGTTCCACTTACGTCAACAATTTGTTGCAGGTAGACAAGCAATCTGCTCATTTTTTTAGTGTGACAATAAATGAGCAGCAAGCTGAGTCAGGTATTGTAGTGAGAGTTACTTCAACTGCACAAAGCAAATTCAAGGTATCACTTATGCCTTTATTATAACAATTCCTTTGTCTGTCCATTTGTTGGGATTGTTTCTTGTTAGTATGGTATTGAATTGAAATTTGAAGGTTGATTTTTCAGTTGCTCTACTTTGAACAAGATGTGAATGGAGGCTATGGTTTGGCATTGCAGGTAATCTTTTATTGTTCAAATGCTTCTACGCTTGCTCCCCTAAACCTTTTGGCTTGTTGATTTAATGGATAATACTCATAATAGATTGGAATAACTATACCTTCATTGAGTGAGTTGAGGTGGTAAGCTTTCTCAATCATTTAGGATGAGAATGAGAAGTATAAATCTTGAGAAAAACTAGCTCTTGTGGGAAAGGCACATAACTCTTGCGAGTTCAAAAATAGTGTTTTCTTCGATTGTGGATGTGTCACTAGACTATTAGATTATCCAACTGTTACCTGTAAACTAAATAGCTCAACTTCTCTGTCTTTTTCTATCTAGTCTCTCCCTTCCTGTAACATAATATTGATAGCCACTGAGCATTAAGAAAAAAAATGATTGGAATTTTTTCAAGTGAAAAGCAAGACAGCACAAATTTGAATACTACCATGACTGCCATTCCCATTAAGCCTTTTTGCCCTGTGGTACTTGTGTTTCTCATCTGGATAAAACCGTGTCCCCCAAAATGTCAAAGTTTGCAAAACACATCTTGCAGATGGATTATGTAAAGTGGATGCTATGATCAAACGTCAGAGAAACACATAACACAAAGGGTAAAAGTTACTATTAATCCCTCTAAAATTTTCCAAATTCATTTTTGGTCCTCTAATTTTTTTTCCTTGTATTAAATTAGTCCTTCTAAAATTAAAATATGTTAAGGCCGATTCTTGTTTATTAAAATATCAGTGCTAGGCCAGTCCTTCTAAAAGTATAAATAAGAACTGACCTCAACATGTTTTTCTTTTAAAAGGACTAGTTTAATACGAAAATATTTTGGAGGATAAAAAATGAATTTGTAAATTTTTAGAGACTAAAAGTAACTTTTACCCCAACACAAACATTAAGCCAAAGAACATTGTGTGGCCTGCAACCAATTATTTGTTTGAATAATGTTGAGATACACCATGTGAATTGTTCTTAAGGTACTTGTATTTGATTTGTGGATTTCACAAACCATCACTAGTTATTTATCAATGTAATACTTGTGTAATCTCAATTGGGTGTATATTTAATTGATATTGTATGCAATTTTCTTTCTATACAGGAAGATAGTGAGAAGGCTGGCAAGGTGACATCTGCAGGAATGTATTTCTTACATTTTCAAGTGTATAGAATGGATTCAACAGTGAATGCGGTACAAACATTATGTTTATTAGGTTTCTTTTCCTTTTTGCTGTGGTATGTTCGGAAAGTGGTGGTTATTGTCAAAGATATGTGCAGTTAGCAATGGCCAAGGATCCTGAAGGGGCCTTCTTTAAAAGGTTGGAAGGTCTTCAGCCTTGTGAAGTCTCAGAACTAAAGCCTGGCACTCATATATTTGCTGTCTATGGTCTGAATAATTTATTTTGTCATATTGTTGTTTTTCCTCGGGCTATTTTTTATGTAAACCTTTTAAGTTACATCTTCCCTTATTCAAGTTAATGTTGTTTAGGAGATAACTTCTTTAAGACTGCTAGCTATACGATTGAGGCAGTATGTGCAAAATCATATGAAGATACCACCCAAAAACTGAAGGACATTGAAGCTCAAATTTTAAGAAAGAGGAATGAGCTACGCCAATTTGAAGCAGAATATAGAAAGGTAATTATTTTCTTTAGTCATTCATGGTTTAGAGTTTTTTTTTGGACACTTAAGTGAATGTTGTTTCTATTAATACTTTTCAGGCATTGGCACGCTACCAGGAAGTGACAGACAGATACACACAAGAAAAACAATCTGTAAGTTCTTTCAACTTGTGCTACAGTTACAACACCACACTATATATCTTGAAATGCACGTATTTGCATTCCTATTAGCACTAATTTTGCCCACAACTTAGTTAATAATTCATTGAAAAAATTGCATATGTTCCAACCTAGATCGATTGCAAATTTTTCTCATTTGGCTGGCCAAAAATAGGACTGATAATCAAGACTAATTACATTATTTAAAGAGGAGTGGTTGGAGGAGGGGGGGGGGGGGGGTGTTGGAAGGCTCGACCAAGAATAGGGAGAAAGGAAACAATTCAACAATTGTTTCATTAAATGCTCATCTTAGCTTTTGTCTTTAATATAAATTATCACGTGATGATGTACTCAATTTCAAAGAATTAACTATTTTAATCCTAAACCTATTAATGTGTCCCTCCATACAGTAGTTACTATTGGATCTTCTATTGTTAAGCAAAAGGATATGGTCATGTTGGATAAAGACATAATTTTTTCAAATCATGGCGGGTCTTTATTTAATAGAAACTATATATTTCTTTCTCTAATATGACCATATTTTGTTACTGAACAATACGATAGGGTCCAAATTCTAGTTGCTTGGGCTTGAAGCTTCAAGCATGAATGATGTAAAGCTCCACTCAGACCTTGGCTTAAATTATAGTATCCAAGCAACTAGCAGACTCCATACACTTAGTCGTTGATGTTCCTATGCCATGTTAAAGAACCCATACTCCTAGCATACTATAGCTAGCTAGACTTGAGAGTTGTCTTACACTCGCTGACAGTGAGTCATAACCTGGAAGACTCGTATATATTCTCCACAAATCTATTGAGGAATTGAAAACTTTTTTGCTGGTTATGCTTCTGTTACTTTCCTATAAAATGTTACTTATTGTTTTCTGTTACATACAAACTCAATTGTATCATGTGGAGACTGTAAGATCTCATTTATTTTGTTTTATTTTAATTTTCAGTATGTGTTTTCACTTAATGGTAACAAAACATTATTGTTTTACATCATTTCCTGTTTTGAAGGTATTGGGAAATTGTGAAAAACATGATTTAGTTGATTTCATCATTTCCTTTTCAAATTTCTTAAAACACAAAATAAATGCATTAAACTCTCAAATATGTATGTCTTTGTGACCTTATTGAGGCCTATCTGCTTTTTTGGTACCCAGGTAGACGAACTTCTGAAACAAAGGGATGGTATCCATTCTTCCTTTACTATTGTCAAGCCAACCAATATTAATGGAAGTGGTAGTAATTTAAGCAATGGAAGTTCTAGCAAAATTTCTGGTGAAGAGAGCCCTGGGGAAGATGGAGGGTCAGATGGCAAGGATAAATCAGGCAAAAAGAAATGGTTTAACTTGAATCTTAGGGGTTCTGATAAGAGGTTGGTTTAATATTTTAGTTAATACACTTGATTTTGCTTGTCTTTGTCAATCAGCTTGGGTTGCAGTTTATGTCTGGAATATTTTCCTTTGCTTGGTTCTGCCAAGCTTGTATGTGATGCATTCAAAGGTATACAGTATATGTCTTGCTGTTTCCAATATTTTTGTACTCCAACAAACAAGACCCACTCCATCCAATTTCCTTGTAGCATCCTGAACACTTATAATTTTTGTATTGCAATTTGTATTGACATTCATTCTTGTAATAGTTACTTTCTTCATCCTTGCTCTGTATATCAACACCGCAGCCTCATCGAGCAAGATAAATACATTGTGTAGATATATTTATATTACAATTTTGAATCTTTATTTTTAAAAGAGGATAATTTTCATAAAATTTAATTAGATTGCGGTGACTAAAATATTTCTTACCTAATCATCTAATCATAATTTATCAATGGTAAAATTGATTACTTTTGTAATATAATTTTTAATTGATTTTGGTATGAAAGTTTTTGCATTAACTTAAGATAAAAAAAAAAAATTAAACTTGGTTTTTATATTTATTCTTTTCAAAGGCAAACATGTCTTTTTGAGGCCAAATTTTTTATGGGCTATAAATTTGTTGACCTATTTACACCCTTTTATATAAGTTTTATAAGAAATATAGCAGTCATACCTGACCAAATAGGCCCAATTGTCTTTTAGGCCAACATTTTCCTGGTTTTCTAGGGCCTACGATTCTAGAGCTGAACTTGGCCTTTTTAATAGGCTGTTTGGGTCAATCCATAAAGTCGGGCTCATTTTGCCACCTATACTTGATTAAAAGTCAACATTTTTCACCAGTTAAAGTTGGACTCAGGTAAAATAGATATATACTTACAAATTTGAACCAACTTCATGTTCGTTCGAGCGAATTTGAGTTTTGGATCGCTTAAAGTTGTAAATTCAAGTCGTGTGGAAGTAAAAGATTTAGTTACTATGGGAGAGCCTACTAATGGATACTTTATATCAAAAACATGAAAAGTAAAAGAAAAAACCTTCACAAGTTTGAAGTTAATTACCCTGTTGAATGGTGTTCCCAACACTTGCGTGCACCCTCGACATCACACTATTCATTACATTTTTGTGCTCATGTTTGTCTTTTTCTCCCCCTTGTATTGTGTGAGGAACTTAAGCAGCAATATAGCTGAAATCCTCAAGTTTGTCGAAGTCCTATCTATTTTATGATTGTTGTAGTCTTAAAAAGTACGTGATAGTTCTTAAAAGAAAAATATTATAAGTAAAAAATAAAATAAAATATTTAGTGCAAGCAAGACAGTCATATGATTTAATACACTTTTTTTTTTTAAATGCGAAAGGACTCAAATACAAAACATGAGTGAATGAAGATTTTCTAAGATGTTGTTTAAGAAAGAAGTTAGTTTGTAAAATAAAAGGACATAATTAGATTGGTATCATTTAAGTAGAAATAATCTTCTCTAATAGCCATTATTTAATTTTTAAAATTATCATTCCTTGCCTTATCGTGATATTTTTGACAGGAGCAAACAAATCATTAGATTGGTTTCACTTAAAACTGGCCTTACGGTTTGACTCCTAAGAAAGCACGAGACTGTTTTTAAGTTTCTAAGATGTTATTGTCGTCACTTCATTAACTTGCAAACAACAAATTTGAAACCTAATCCAGGAAGGTTTCTTTTACGCTCTGTTGCTTGATCTCGTACCTCGGTTTTACTTGATTAATTTCCTCGATATTTTCCGAATTTTTCCAAGGATTGATTAGAAATTTGAGCACTGACACATGACATATATAGTCACATAAGACTGATATGAAATTCAAGCAGATCAGTTACTTGCTCTCCCCTTTAAGACGTTTACTACTGCTACCTTCTTTTCGGGGGTTCGTTCTAAGTTCAACAACTTCTTAAGACTGATATGAGCCTATAAGTGCAACACTTCTTTAGGGTAAAACTATTCGACACTTATATTCTTTAATTAAATAATTAAATAATTAAATAATGAAATGACATGAAATTCCGACATCTCCGATTTACTCTGTTATAATCCTTTTGTTCAAATATAATTTAAACCTAATATCTCCTGCGTACCTTCTTCTCGATCGGAGCATCTCATGCATTATGGCACAATTGGAATATAAACTTAATATTTAAAAAGTGCAAGACAATTATATAAATTAAAAATATAAATATAAATTAAATCCTAACATCTTTGTTTGATCACGTTCTTAATTGTTTAAAATATAAAAATATAAATTAATGTTTAATCAATTAATGTTATGTTTAAGTAAATATAGTTTTGACAGTAAGTTGTTATTTGATGATAAAATCATTCTAGCAATTCTCACTACAACAAAAATTGTTTTTAACGACAATTGTTTAATGGCAATAATTTAATTGCCGCTATTTAATTATATAATAAAAATATTAATGGCTAATATATAATAGCCACTAAAAGTGTATTTATATTACACTAAAGTTTACTATTAGCAATAATTATTTATTTAAAAAACTAGTCCCACATCGATTAGAGATAAGATAATTAAATAGTATATAAGTGAGTAATAACTATCACCTTATAAGTTAATTTATAGGGTTGAGTTGGACTCTTAATTCACTATAATAAATTAATATCAAATCACCCACTATTACTAAAATTAAAAAAATAAATTAAAAAATATATAAATAGAAGACAACCCTCATCTTACAAAAGTCACTAAATGGATAGAAAGGAGACAATTGAAAAATAACTTTTAATAGCCTTTAAAATGGCTACTAAAATTGCCACTAAAAAAATAAGTTTTCCCGACAATTTAGTAGGTCTTTACCAGCATTTTATATAAATGCTGGTAATAGTATTAGCGACACCGGATACACCAGCCATTATTTAAATGCTAGTAAAAAAAATAATGACCATTTATATGGTCACTAAAAAATAAATTAATTGCCATAAAAACCTAATTTTGGTGTAGTGTCTTATTTGTCTCCGACAAATTGGAACTCATTTATTTTGGGTAACCTACTCTTGGAATTACTCAATCAGATTCCTCCTTCCATCAAGTATGAGAATCTAATTTATATGCACAGTTGTCTTAGCAATAAATTATCTATTGGATCTTAGGTAGGTATCTAAGTAAAGCATGCTTTATTTTATTTTATTTTATTTTATTTCTCGTTGTTGTTTAAGGACAGATAAAACTTAATTTACTCAACGGTTCTATCAGGAATTTAGGCTGATAGTTCTCTCACACGTGAATATTATACGAGCTCTCTTCTCATATCAATTATATTACAGTTCGCTTTATATTTTCTATTGCCTTCGCATGCAATTGGAAAATATAACGAGGAGATCAGAATAATTAATAAGGGATGTTTAGAATTGGATAACAAATATTTCCATTATGGTGAACAATAGAAGTATAGCAAGATTCGAGCACCCCTTCAGTCAGCTTCATCTAATTAATTTTAAATTTACATCTTATAAACTTTATTGTTATAGTCTATTAGTTTTGATTATAGGAATCTGAATCAATATTTGTCTTTACTAGAAAGACAAGTGTTCCAGAAAAATGAAAGTTGTCTTATGTTTCGCAAAAGTAGGGGGGAATGAACATCGAGAATCTAGGCGTTTGAGAGTGAAAATAGATTAAAAAAAAAAAATTTTCAATCATAGAAATGAAACTTAATTAAATAGGCATGAGGATGGAACAGCCGAAATTGGTATATATGTGGTAAGTGATAACTGGTCGATGAAGATATAACCTGGAAAGCTGCAAACAGTTTAGTGCCCATGTGGAAGTAAGAAAATCTAGTAAGAATAATTCTTGTTTAATTTATTATAGATAGGTGATAATGTTAGATTTTGTCATACGTGTGTCACGTGCAAATGTCCCCTAAGTATGAATGTGTTTGGGTTATATGTTATGTGAGTGGCATATTGCATTAGCATACAGTCGTATAAATGTTCCTCACTTTATCAGCAAACCGCGCACTTGTTTTTGTCTCACTGATTGACTACAGTTCCCTCTCATCTATCAAAAACTTCATTCTCGCCAACTTTAAATGCCATATTTAAAACTCATAAAAAGTGCAAGCCATTTCCGAATTACGTTCTTTTTTATTGTTATAAATGTGGACATTCTTGACCATTTAATCTAGGGTTACCTTTCACGTTGATTACATTATTAATTCTTTAGTTTGTTAATTATATGAGAGAGAGGGGGGGAAGACTACACATTCGTAAAGCTAACTCCACCTCCACAAAACATCCATTAATTTGGTTTTTTAATAGGGAAAATATTAATTTTAAAAAGAAGTAGGTAATGTCACTTGGAATACATGGAGGGGCTAATTGAGTCATACCCACATTGTTTGGGAGTGCTTAAAAAGCACTTCGAACATATCTATAAAAAGGATTTCCAACTTGAAAACTAAGTCACATTGAGGTTATCTTTTAATCCTTTACGGATGCTTCCAAAGTAATGGTTGCAAAAAAGAAACAAAGATGATTAGAAAGTTAATGGGGGTTCTAATATGATAGGATCATGTCTGTCAATAATCTTATTAAATATTTTGATTTCTGATTTCATTGGTTAAATTTAGTGTAAGCACAACTTGGTGGGCCATAATCACGATCCGGGTGATCTTAATGATAATATCGGCGTCACTTCAATCAACAACAACAAAAGAAAGCATGATTAATGCCCTCCAGGGAAGTTGGTTTTTCTAAAATTGATGGTGGAAACCATTACAAGTAGTTCAAATATTTAAAAATATTAATAAATTAAGTAACACCATTTAATTGTTTTGAGGACAGTCGTTTATCAATCAATAAGAACTGTATAGTGTAATTGGGCAATCCTCTCACCACCCCCAACTTAAATCAAGACATAGATTTTAAGTGTTTAAGTGAAGCCAGTGCATGCCAAAATCTTCCACGTGGTCCCAACGTGAGTAATATCTAAGTATGTTGGTCAAAATAACATGACTAAGTATTCTGATTAAATAACTATTATAATATTCATTACGTATTTAGAATATAAATTATAAGTATTTTAACTAAATACTTATTAATAAGTTATTCATTTAATCGCAAAGAAAATAAAGTTAAATGATTTTTATATAAATTATAATATACTTTTATAACATAAATTTAAAAAATTAAAACTCGTGTTTAACTTATTTAAATAATTTAATTTAAAATAATTTACTATTGGCTTAAATATGCTTTTAAGTTAAATGAATATTTCATTTAATTTTAGCTCTTGATCTTTTTTTGTTAATTTTAAATTTTTGATATCTTTTAGTTATTATTATTTTTAGTTAGTTTAATTTAGTATCAACATGACTAATGAAATAAAAATTATTAATTAAGATAATAAAAATATTTTGAATTAAGATAGTGGGAACTTCTTTCACAACATAAGTTGATTTTAAAAATAAAAAACAAAACAATGAAAGGGAAGGTCATAATTTTGGGTGGATGTCTGAATGAGTAACAAATAGTGTGCCAATGTTATTACACCATATTGTCAGGATATGATTTGGAAATTACTTTTAAGTTTTCATTGTCAAACATGCTAATCAAATAAATAAAAGCAATCGAAGTGGGTAGAAGAAGAAATTAAGAAAGCCATTTATGGAAGGCAACAACACACGAGATGAAGCCAAAAATTGGTACAAACATTTGGCTTGGGCACCCCATGGTCCCAACAACTACTGTCTCTACGTGGAAGTCCTTTTAACCTTTTTGAATGAGACTACACACATCTATATGGGATTGTCAATTCCATCTATATGTTATTTTCTGTGTGTTCGCCTCACTCTTTCAGCCTCATGTTGAATTAACTAAAGTGTCCCAGCTAGTCCTGTATGCCATTTAATTTTTGTGTTTCACTTTTAAACATTAATTGGATTTTTTTTTTTTAATGTGTAAAAACTCTTCAAACAAACATTTAGTCATAATACAGTATATTAGTATTAGTATCTTGTTTAATAATAAAAAAAACTCTTCATATATACAAATATTAATCAGATGATTTTTTTTTAATGATATGGTTAGAGATCAAAATTGTACATTTACAAAATTGTACATTCTTCAACACATTTTTTTCATTACACTTTCAACTATTTATATATATTTTTTTGTATATTATAAAATTACAAGTAGAGGCGATTAAATAAATAGTGTGATCTATATTACTAAATAATATAAGTAAAAATGCGACTTTTAACAAATTTCAAATAACATTAAAAGTGTATTAATAAATGTACATTGTTAGCATTTTTATGCATATATAATATATAATAATTTACATTTACAAATCACAACTTAATGAAATCCATATAATAAAAAAACATAAAAATTTGATATAATTAAACAAAATTTAGAAGTTCTTTATATAATAACATAAGATGAAGAGCATATCATATATACCAAAAAAAAGAAATCACCACCTAAATGTTAAAATACATTATATCACATATTATTATTATTATGTTAACATAAGATTTTATATGTATTTATAATTTTCGATAAAGATTAATTGTTACTTTTAATAATGACGAATACTCTGTATTCATATTATGCTTAAAAAAAAAATCTCCTCACATAAAACATTGAAACTTGTTATTTATATATATTCTCATCCTTCCTCATCATCACATAATTTTTCTTTTTCATTTTTCAAATTTTGGGTTAGCGGGTACTCAGTTCTTGTTGTGCTCAGTGTGTAGGTATCTTCTAAAGTCCCACATCGAGTAGTTTTGAAGAAGGGAAGTGATAGACTATTACTATAAATAAAGGGTGGTAATTTGGGTCTACTTACCACAACAACACTAGTCTTCGGGTGTATTAGGGACTTGGGTAGTTGTGTGTCAAGAGAGTTTGCAATTTTTCCGTGCAAAAATTGTGTGAGAGGGTTTACAATTTTATCCTTGTAAAAATTGTAAGTGGAGAAATAAAATAAGTTGTTTGTGGATGTAGGCATGAAGTGTCGAACCACGTTAATTTTTGAGTTTGTTTCTCTATTTTTGTTTCTCTCGTGTGTGTGCTTCCGCTGGTGAAAGTTTTTCTTTTGCCTTTGGTACCCAACAAGTGGTATCAGAGTCAGGTTGGTGAAGGGAGGAAGAGAAGCAGTGTACCAGATGGTTTTCAAGTTTCGCCAAAAAAACTTGTGAAAAGATGGTTTTGATGGTTTTCAAGTTTCGCCAAAAAAACTTGTGAAAAGATGGTTTTCAAGTTTCGCTATAAAACTTGTGTAGAGAGGATTTCCAAGTTTCGCCGGAAAACTTGTGAGAAAGGGTTTTTCAAGTTTCGTCATAAAACTTGTGAATGAGGGTTTCCAAGTTTCGCCATAAAACTTGTGAATGATGGTTTCCAAGATTTACCAGAAAACTTGTGAATGATGATGGATTAATGTGAGACTTTGGATGAAGGGAAGATATGTTGTGCCCAAAGTGTGTGGGTATCCTCCAAAGTTCCATATCGAGTAGTTTTGAAGAATGGAAGTGGTAGACTACTACTATAAATAAGGAGTGATAATTTGGGTCTACTCACCACAACACTAGTCTTTGGGTGTATTGGGAACTTGGGTAGTTGTGTGTTAAGAGAGACTTTGCAATTTTTCCGTGCAAAAATTGTGTGAAGATTTGTAATTTTATCCTTGTAAAAATTGTAAGTGGAGAAATAAAATAAGTTGTTTGTGGATGTAGGCATGAAGTGCCGAATCACGTTAATTTCTGAGTTTGTTTTTCTATTTTTGTTTCTTTCGTGTGTGTGTGTGTTTATGCTGATGTAGGCTTCTTTTCCCAACACTCCTGACCCCTGTATACAAAAAGTATAACAAAAATAATTTTGGGTCTAAATTTTATTTGTCCAACTCATTTGATATTGGATTAGTTGTATCTATTAAGTTCACTGAATTCGACCCATTTTGACACAAACGAATTCTCATCTTTTTAATTTGAAGCGACTGGAAGATTATGCCAATGATAATTTATTATGACGAATCTAGCAGCAACTAAAAAGGAATATAAACATTACTGCAAGGGTGATATGTGTCAAGGGATATTACAGATATTTGTTTTTCTTACATGAGAGGAAATTTGACTACTTTGGAGGGAATGGTTTAAAAATATAACGCATATTGAAGGGAGGGGACAAGGTGGGTCACCTTAGGAGTTGTGACGAAGACTTTAGAATTGAAGAGCTTTACTTTTATATTTTTAATTAGTATGATAAATATTGGAATAAGTATTATGATTATGATTAATTATGCTTTTTAAGTGGGAGATTACAAGCCTACAAAAAGCTCTCGCTCTCGCTCTCACTCTCTCGGAGTTAGTAAGATTCGCAGAGATCTCTCTCAAAGCTAGAAAACCAATATATAAATTATATAGATTTCAACGTCAATCACGCAAACATCATAAACAATAATTCATCATCATCAACACGTAATGGTGGGGACCCAAACCCTAAGTTTCGCAAACACACACCTGAACGTTATAATATTCAATTCAATACCCTTCATGTCATAACATTAAAATGCCCTTTCAGACAAGCCAACTGGGAAGTGTACAATAAGTAAAGGTGTCCACTTTTTTTCTTCATGTCCATATCTAAAACTTAGTATGAGTCACAGAGCCATGCTCCAAGCTTATTCTTGTAGCTTTGACTTTATTCACTAAATTGCCATCATGGCAAGTGATGGCATCTGTAAGAGGAATCCAAGTTGGAATAATGTGAACGGATAAAGATATTTGATATAATATGATCAGAAAAATATTGATAACATATTTCTCTAATATTAATATAAAAAAATGTCAAACGGGTGTTTTTCATATATATATATATATATATATATATATATATATGTATTTATATAAATTTGAACCGCAGTCATTATAAGACAAAAACGGTGTTAAGAAAAATCATGTGAAACAAAAGCGTATCTAACATGAGATGTTATGTATAGGGGATGAGTGAATATGATGTTGACACGTGGGTCATGCTGCAGTGATTAGTGGGGCGGTGTTAATTAGATCTGAGCGCCATATATGGTCTGGTTTTAGGATCTTGGATGCTATCATACTATGAAAAAACCTCTTCTCTCTATCTCTCTTGTAGGGCCCCTTCCACTTTTTATAGAGACATATATATTTATATGTTCGATGGTGGTGGGTGAAGGTGTCGGCTTACAGTTTATTATTTTCAGATAAATCAATTTGTGCAAATTTTATTAAATAATTGTATTATTTGTATTTTTCATTCACGTGATAAGATACAGGTTAGTGATACTGTGAAAGAATTTAAGCTAAAAAGGGAAAGAAATAAAATAAACTAATGAGGTATGGAAGCGTTCAATATATCTAATTTTGGGACATTCAATTGCTTTCATAATTCTTGTATCAGCTGCAGAATTAGTTGGAGTCAGCAGAAGCCAGGGTGGGAGGATAGAGACATGGGCTTCACGGTGGTTTATTGGGTTTCGTTCCTTCATGAATAATATATGTTTTAAATGAAAGAATATATATATGTGTATGATATTACAAAATTATCCCATAAAGAGAATTTTCGATTTCAAATGGAACATCTGTTTTCTGAGTTGATGTTAATTTGATTAATTAATAGTTTAATAATCTTAAATAAAGTCATGGAGGAAAAGCGTGGCATGAGCATTATGGAGAGATATATGTGTACGTGTCATAGATGAATTGGGTCACAAATGAGCTGAAGTTTGAGTTGAGTCAGAACTTTAGCAAATGTTTATCAGTTGATTATGGAAGATGCTAAGCTTTGATTGGCCATCTAACTCAACGTTCAAATGCATGAAATTAAGGGTGAAACAATTGCCAAACAACTTTTCTAACCTGTTGAAAAATTCTTATTATAGGAACGCTTATTAGACACGAGTCAAAATTAAACATGTATAAATGTAGATATATTTTTAGCATAGTACTTATATTCTCACGGAGTTTTAATTTAATAAGCTTAAAATCACCCCAACCCTAATTCATAGAAGAGAGATTCCAATGACACTTTCTCTCTCTACTTTTATAGGTTATACGACATACAAATTATTAAAATATGTGATGGGTTGGGATGATAAAGGAAGCAATGGGTCCAACTGTCTAATAAATTTTGAATGAGTTAGTCAGCTAGTTTAATGCCTTTGATATTGCTATATATAAATAATTCACCAAACGCAAGTTGATTTGTCGAGACTATGAGTTGCCCTTCAAAATAGCTACCATTTATTTTTTAGTGAGTCACACCTAATATGCATAATTTATACACATACAGTGCCTCGTACATACACGAGGGAGAAGTGTGTGAAGCTAAGGAAAGAATGAATAATAATATATGGCTCCTCTCCAAAGCCAATCATATTATAAGTTCTGTGCTAAAATATAAGAGTCAATTTAATACTTTTAAATTTAATTTTTATTTGTGTTAAAATAATATTTGATTAATAAAAATTAGGTCTCATAGATTTAAATTAATCATTAATTATTAATTTTAAAATATTGAATCATGTTTATGAAAAAAAAATTATACAAAACTTTTATCCCGTGCCATACTCCCATCACATGCATCACATTCTCAATCCTCGTCCTCATTCTCTCCCTCTCCCATTTTTTGCATCTATTAAATATGTTTTTCTTGTTTATTTTATTCCAAACTGTTCACCAGTCAAATAATTGATTAAAAGTGTGATGATTTAATAAGGCTGATTATATGCATGTTTGGAATCCAAACTTAAATTTAAATAAACTTTGCTAAATAATGTATCTTTTAACTGGATCCGAATCTGAAAATAAAATTAAGATAAAACTGAGTTTATAATGTAAGTGAAATAAGAGATGGCCAAATGAACATAGGGTCTGTAATTTGAAAAAGGAGTAAAAAGGGAAATGGAGATAAAAACTGTATGAAAAGACAAATTCCAAGCCTTTGGGTGCCTTCCTGTGGGTCTTCTTCTAGGGTGGTGTTCCCATATTTTCACACACTTTCTTCTCCTTGGGACATCCGCAAGGACCCCACTTTCGTGACCCTTTATTTCTAAATTTCTACACAAAATTTGCTTTTTGTCAAAACCCATTGATCCAATCCTGGGTATAAATAGACCCCAACACATGCAACAAACTACTCCTTAATACAAACACATTAACCCTTGTTGTTCCACACAAACTTTCACTCCCCCTTCTCCATGGACACCCAACTTGACTACAAAACTCAAAGACCAAACCCCACTTCCCCAACGGCCTTGAAGCTCTTTGGTTTCAGCGTCCACGAAGACATCACCATGGAAGACGAGGTCGTCATGCATGATGACGGGGAAGACACACCCACCAAGGCCACTTCCACCTCCACCTCCCCTTCCCCATCTCACTCGCCGGAATCCGCCGCAGCCGGTGCCGCCGACGGACCTCCTTCCTCCGCCGACCGGAAATACGAGTGCCAATACTGCTGCCGAGAGTTCGCAAATTCACAAGCACTTGGCGGCCACCAGAACGCGCACAAGAAAGAGCGTCAACAGCTCAAGCGTGCGCAGTTGCAAGCAACCCGAAACGCCGCCGTTTCGTTCGTGCGAAACCCGATGATCTCGGCCTTCGCCCCTCCGCCGCACCTGCTGGCTCCGCCGGGGACCGTGGTGGTCCCGGCGGCCCCGCCCTCGTGGGTGTACGTGCCGCCACGTGCCGCGCCTCCTCCCTTCCACGTGTCAGTGTCGCACGGTTGCGCCTTCCCGTCGGCGAATGCGTTGAGTAGTATTAACAGTAACAGTAATAATAATAATAATAATAATAATAATAGCAACGTGGGTGTGAAACCAGTGGGTGCAGGGATGTTCCCCTGTGTTGGCGTTGTAGGGGATTCCTCATTAGCTTTGTCAACGGTGCAGGTTCAGGCCCGGGCCCACCATGCTAGGATTGATGGGCCCTCTTTGAGTAGGTTCTCCAAAGGGGACGGTGGGCCCAAGTTTGATGATGCATGGGGCTTGGACTTGCACCTTAGCCTCGCTCCAGCTGCGCCCTCTTCTCTCTAACCGGCTCGGCTCAGCTTGAAATTAAGTGAGTGTAACCGTCTCTTTGTTCAGGCTTCACGCGCCCTACATATGCCTCTTTCACCTTCATATATTGTACATTTTTCATATTTAATTGCTATTTTTTCAAACTAATTATTTCACTTACTACGCATATATACAACTGCTCATATACCATTCAAATATTTCCACATCACATCCAATCTACATTCATATCTTCAATTATGCAATTAAGAAACTCTTCCTAATTAATCAAACCAATTAGAGCAACTTTAAAGACAGTACATACCTTAAATCTAAGAAATTAACCAATTACACTATACTAGAGTTAATTTGTATGTAATAAGGAAACAGATGTCACTTATATAAGTAACTGTTTTCTTATCAACGTGTGAACACACTTATATATATCAAAAGTATTGCAACAATCGAGTATCATCGATAAATGATATATGTGTAATTCAGCATGGGATCGGTGCGCTGATTTTTATTGAGCACATTGTGGTCCATTAATTTCACCACATGACAAGAGATGCTATTATACCTTTCAGTAAACAGAAAATACATAATTTTCCTTTTCATCGGTTACATTTTATAATAGCAAAAATCTTGCTAGTGCGCAAACAACTAGATTAAAAAGAATTCAAACATCCATTCGTATATATGTTGATGCTTAGATATTTGGATCGTGACTACAACATTCTGTAGTGGGAAGAGTGACCGAATATGACATTTATTTTATGAGTTAATCACTTATATTCAGTGTAAAAAAAATTTACACTAGTAATCAATTATATTTTTTAATTGTGTCATGTCATAATTGGTTGTCAGTGTAAAATTTTTTTACACTGACAATGTATAAATGATTAACTCTTATTTTATCGTGTTGAAGATTTGAAGTCTGGCTTTGGCTTATTTACTAGGATATTAATATTTTAACCACATATATTCTTATGATGAAAAATAAATAAAAGAGGTTAGACTTGGACCGGCAGGATACAACATTAATTAATTCACTTGTTATATCAAAACCAAACTATGTTTAGACACGTTTTACACAGAAAGTACTACAATCAATGTATGCCATTGTTTTGAAGCAAAGCAAAATTTTTTAATAAATTGCTTTAAAATCTCATAGTATAGTGGATTTGAGTCTAACTCAACCCTACAAAATCGGCTTGTAAGGTGAGAGTTGTTTTTAATTTATATATTATTTAATTACCTAATCTCTAATCGACATGAGACTTGAATTTTTTCCAATACATCCCTTCACGTCCAATACTATTGGGCTTGGTACATGAATAAATTATGGATGATCCTTTTTAATGATCTAGGGTTGGCGGGACTTGAGTTTTTTTTTTTCTCAATATCATTAATAAGAATGTATGTCAAAATTAATTTTTAGCTATAATGTTTTTTATTGAAACATGTATTTTTCTAATGAATGAAAAATACAAGAATTAAAATAAAACAGACAAGTACTATGCAATTTGACAAATCTTAATTTCAGCTGTAATTTTTAATTAGTGCGTGTTTGGTTTCACGTTTGAAACGTGAAAAATCACGTTTAACGTGGAAGCTACAATGTGTAGCTTCACGTTAAACGTGATTTTTCACGTTTCAAACGTGAAACCAAACACAGGCTTAGTAGGACAAAATTTGTATTCAGATGATCGGTCTTTGAAAGTATTGTACTTAATTGATGTGAAAAATGACAAAAAGATAAAGCATCCCAACGTATGGTAATCGCTCTCAAAGCTTGTTATATACTAGAACATATCTATATGCATATTTAGCTTAGCCACTAAGGTTTTAAATTGTAGTCTTAATCATGGTTTTGTCGTGATTTTTTAATGTTACCAAAAAAAAATGCAGATAAATGTGATGATGTAGCTATAATTACTGTCAAAATAAGATCCCAAAAACCTTAACGCTACTATCGTAACAAATCACTTTTTAAAATGTTGTTAGCCATGAATATAGATTTGATGCGAGTCTTCTCTATTTATTATGTTAGATACATTTCTGCACATATTATGCAGATCGTGGTACGCAATTTTTTTACCTTCCTTTCATTGCTTTTATTGCTTCTGTGTCCTTCGATCAACGGTTAAAAGAGGCGCTGATCGTGAGAATAACAATGTTGTCAGAATCACGTGGTCACAACATATGAAGCTCCATGTCTATTATTGAGCAATGACACGATCCTAGGAATGCTTTGAAAACAAATTTTTCAACAATAATTATGAAATTTTACTCAAGTGTAAACGGGAAGTTTCTGGGTAAAAATTTAATTTGTGCAACATATGCTGGGAGGAGGGCATGATAACTGGTCTGTTTCTTTCTGTCACTACGTTATGATACCACATTTGATGCCTTATTAAACACGAATACCTTATAGCTGATTGGAGACATCAATGAAAAAGCAAATAATTGTGTCCCTTGTTACCTAAATGGTTAATATGCTTCAATAACATTAACCATGCAAGAAAGAGAAAGTGAATCTCCGATGAAGATTGATGTATTAATTCCATTGCCCCCTTAATCGATTTTTAAGATCTTTGTGTCTCTCAAAGAACGTGAAATATTATTGCAATATTTCTAGACGCTAAAAGCTTAATTCAACCCTTCGATGGTCTTTTGGTACCTTATTAATTTTCTTCTTGAATAGAAGAGTTGATAAAATGTGGGACCAATATAACAAGCAGAATAATGTGTGAAAAATGCAATGTGGATGAGCCGATTAAAAAACTAGTACTCGATTCAAACTCAACAATCTTTCGTTGTCTTCCATAATTCACTGAACAAGCTTTGATATCTGTAGGTTGCTGTCCAAACACATGGAAGTTGAGTATTTATTTGTTGAGAAAATAATAGACAAGAATCACTTTTCACTCTGAAGAGACTTGTGGGTAAGAGTAAGACAAACCTGTTACTAATATTTAAAATTGGAAATTTATAATTGCAAAATAAATTACTTATTTATTATATTAAAAAATGTACAAATTAATATGTAATAAGTGTTCTATTTTTTAATAAAAAGATTCCATTTGTTGTGTGTAATACAAATTGATGTGTGGTAACTTGTTAACATCAGTACCTTTTTCACTGTTTATTAAAAAGATATATAGTGTAATGTAACACTTGTAAAGAAATAATTTGAGGTCTCAAATTAAATCTGAAGAAAACTTTCTTAACGGAGAAACGAATAAACTTTGGGGGAGAGAGTGACGAGCTAGCAAGAAACGGTCATGTTGACAAGTGGTATATTCCCAAAATTCTCAATCTTTATATCTTTTTGATGACTTAAAGTGAAGTTCAGAAATTGATCAATGTATATTTAATGTATTTAGGATAACGCAAGGTCGGTGCTTTTCCCACCCATTATATATACATCGAGATCTTTAATTCAAACATGTCAAACCCAAAAGAAGATTTGGTCACTTTAATCAAAAGTTAAGGTGGATGATTCTATATCTGCCTAGCTTAGCCATAATCTTGGTTTTAATTTATCTTAGTTGGAGACAGGTGGAGTTGGTTTCCGCAAGGGTGGTCAAGCAAAGAATATGAGTATATATTTGAGATTTTATTGCGGGGTTGGATATGCTTTCGGTTGTTCCTTAATTTCTCTTATTTTTGTTCGCTTGAATAAGTAATTTTCGTGCGTGGAAGAACAAAAAGGTTGATTCATTTCAGAACCATGATGATATATATATTTGATAACATGAGCAGTTAGAAAAGCTTGTTACTTCTTTAGAGCTTTTAGACATTGTAGAATTAATTATCCTTTAGTGGTTGGTGAGGAAAGAAACTAGAAAAATCTAGCTCAATCCCCCACCTTTACAGTACCATCGAATTGACACAATATTAGCTGTGAATCCGATATATATAGACCCTACTATTATTGAATTCCTAAGTTAATCTAACATGGCTTAATTACACACGCAAGTCACCAACTAATTAATAGTCAAGCTTTCTTGTTAATTAACTTTAACCCGTAAAATGAAAAGGGAAAGCCACAGCAAATAAGTTGAACCATCTTTTGGTTCCTTGTTAGTCACTTTAATCCATTTAGAGACATGATTAAGTTTGAGCATAATAAAGAAGTTATTATTACCATATCCTTTTTTTTTTCATTTCATTTTTTATTTTTTCCCTTTCAATCTCTCTTTTTCTTGTACCATTTTCAAAAAAAAAAAAAAGATAGCCCTCCACAAGCATGCATGTAGCTTGGGACCATGAAATTTAATTGGTTCTCTTAACGGGGAAGTCATTTGTCCTCATTTTAATTGGTTTGAGCTTGATGGTGAAGTTAATTAAGAGAGAATTGCTCAGCCATTACGCTCAATGTACTAGACATCATACCCAATCTAAATGAAAACATGATTGTTTGTTATAGCAGATAGTGACTTTTACAAATTACTAAACTCCGAAATTCTGTCTTTACGTACCAAAGCTTTACACTATTGGTCAACAAGGATTTCACAACTATGATGTAAAGGGACATTGTAGGAGTTGGAAGCTGACTAAGACATGATTTTTTTTCCCTTTCTTTTTCTCCTTCCCCACAAACTTGGATATTGATTGGCTTCCCCATGTTATCGCAATGGGAGTACTTGTTTGGAGGCAGTTAGTTGGTTACAATTAATTTTTAACTTTTAAAAGAAACTCTATTCATATTCATACTTTTAACATATCTTTCTATAATCAAGAGAAAGATAGGAAGAGAAGAGAAATAAATTGTAAAAAATATATGTAAGAATAGAAAAACTCTAATTTTGGTATGAAGCTTGATTAAACCAGATGAAGAAATGTAAATTATAATTAATTATATACAGCGCTTGACATTATAGAATACGCAAGTTGTTTACCGCAAGAGTAATAATGCATGAAAGTCTTGCTTTTTGAATCGGACGCATTAGGTATAATCATTTTTGTTGGACCTTTTGCTTCCAATTGGTATATGCATGGTTGGGAAAAAGTAGATTAATCATGGCAGAGAAATTCATTTTAATGCGGGAAAAGGAGAGTAAAAAATATAGCGTATATAACATGTTACAAGGATAAAATCTGTGACTTTTGAATCTTGTTCGCTGTATCACATGAATCATGAACACAAATAGTATCTGTGCTATCATGAACTTAAAAAATGTTCTACCCTTCTTTCCTGTGAATTCTATGGAGAAAAATAGATTACGAAGAAAATTATTTAATCAAACCCTATATCTGTGTTATACTTCATTTGAAATTTTGTCTAAAACATTCTGTTAGCGGTTTTTGTAACTAATATATAAGCATTTATCATAAAAGGTGATTCATCAAGGCCAAACGATACAGGATTTGTTTAAATAATTTTCTCCGTAATAATTAAAAAAAAGGAAAAAATTGAAATAAACTTATTCAAAAATTAGAATTAATTTATGTATAAATTAATTTATAGAATTTTCGTCATATAAGTTTCCATCATACTATATATAAATGTTTATAGAAAAAAAATTATTCAAAGAGATTCATAGATAAAATTGATTTTAAGTTGTGCAGTATCCTTCCATTATACAATTTTAAAGTCTTTGTCGTTAAATTGCTTTATATAAATGAGAATTATTTAATGATTTTTCTTTACATGAAAGTAAAAAACAATAAATACTGATGGTTAAATTTTATCTTAAATTGACGTATAAAAAATGATTAAAATCAAACACACAAATACTATGAGTTTATAAAATGTTGCTTTACATTAAATATTAACCATTCATATATGTTGTATGAGAGTGTGAAGAGTATATTTGAAAACTACATGTGAATAGTTAGGATTAAATATAATTAATTAATTTAATGGTTGTATGATTACTTAAAAATGTTGTAAGACTTTTGTTAATCTTAATATGATATTTTTTTTTATCATTAATAATTATAATAATAACAATAAAGTTTGAATCTAAAAATGTTATTCCAACTCCTATCATCATAAATATGATTTTATTTAATAGTCAATTAGACTCGTCTTTTCACTCTCTCAACAATATATCTATACAAGAATATATCGAAAAAATTTAAAGTTAAAATAGTCACATGGCTTGTGTTTTGATATATTAATCATTTATAATAAGATTAATTTAATTATTAATGTTTATTTTTAGATTTAAATATCATTTGGTTCTTATGATTTTATAAATATTACATTTTAGTCTTATGGTTAAAAATATTTCATTTTCATATTCTTTTATACATCATTTTTGTTTTATTTTAATTTTTATAATTTTATAGACTTTATTTTTTAATCTCTAAAACAAATGGACATTAAAAACTAAAAAATAAATATGTATGTATAAGGTTAAAATGAAAATGTTTAATTATAAAAACCAAGTTAAATTAAAGTATATGAAATTAGAGTGATAAAAGGAGTATTTAAACCTTATATTTATCATTTTCAAGTAAAATGACTAGGGAATTCTTGGATTACGGTAACATTCATGTACTAGTGTGCGTGACACTTTTAATAATGGATAAAAATATTTTTTATGTCAATTTTAGACCTGTCATAAATCTTAACAACATAGAAATTCTTAACTTTTTATGTTAATTATTTTATAATTGATATTAAAAGTCAAAACTTTCTATGTTGATTATAAAAATAATTGACACAACAATTTTTTTAGGTTAATAAATGTTTTTCACCTACGCTCTTTTCCTCTCATCTCATCATATTTTTGACATCGCATTACTATTTTTTTCGTTGTTGCATCTCTTCGCATTTGAAATAATTAAACAAAAGAATTTAAATAATTAAAAAATTAATTAAAAACCTTTCATAAAAAAATAAACTTTTTAAGCATTAATATTCAATAAAAGAGTTCACAATCTATTCCAACAACTTTATTAAACAACATAGTAAACAACATATATAAAATTAAAATAAGACACAAATTACTTTTTTTTAACAAAATTCTAACAATTAAACAAAAAGAGCTATATTCCAAATGAAATCTGTTAAAATATTAAAACTAATTCCTTGCCTCAGTGTCACACTAATTAGAGAAAAATCCCTCTTTATGTCTCTCCCTCATCTAACACATCTTCTTGTACTTGTACTAATCTTGCAAGTAGCGTTTAGTTCAAACACAATCATACAAACATAAAAAATGAGAATACATCTCATTTGCACACAATATATATAAGGTACGTAGTTCAACTGGTTTGTCTATTTTGTAGAGGTGTTGGTTCGAGTTTAACAAGTTTCGAGAGAAAGGTTTCGTTCCCAACTGTTGAAGTTCTCACTAATGTGAGACTTCTACTTCTATGAGAAATTTCTACTTTTAATCGATGTAAAATTTTGATACTTCTACAACTTTTGATACTCTTAACCAGACATTTTAGATATGTTATTCTTTAACCTATGTACAAAAATAAGATTAATCTAGAAAGCACTTTTTTAACATCAAGTCTTCATACAATCAACTTAGATCATCTCTAATAAGGGATTTCAACTGCATTTTTAAATATAAGAATTGATTCTTATGAATTTTATCATTAGAGCGTGCTAATATGGGTGACACGGTCTAAGAGTTGTTCTTAAGGGTTCTCAATAATTAATTGGTTCTTAATTATTAATAAAAAAATGTCTTTACTTAAAGAAAAATAATGAAATGTGGGGCTATAAATTAAATTAAAATTTCAAGTTGTTCTATTGGAGTAAAAAAAAAAATCTTAAATCCAGTATTAAATGACCCACATAAAAATTGGGTTAAGAATTCAAAATTAGCTATCTTATCCGAGATGCTCTTAAAAAGTAGAGTATATTTGCCTCTTTTATGTTCGCCCAACTCTATTTTTGTTCAGGCTTCTCCTCTGAAACCTTCTTCTCTACGTTAATGGCATTGAAACCCTTATTCCTTCCTAAGTCAATGCTATTTTTGTTATTTCGAAGGTTCTGAATCAATGACAAAACCTTATTCATAACCTTTGTGGACATAATTTTCTTTGACTTCGTCTTTCTTTCTCATCACCTTTGTCAATTCATGTGTTTTCATGATTGTGCTTTGACAAATGAATGTTCCCATTCAATACTTTAGACATACATTTGAATGTAATGTGTTAGAATTGTGTCTAATAAGATTATACTTTTTAATATTATTAGAATGATGTTTTACTGAAATTTATATTGACTGAATTATTTCTGTAATCCTTTTGGTGTTGTGTTGCGCTCAATTGTACATATTGCGCGAATTATTAATTACTGTTCTCTTTTGTTTCCTATTTAAAAGAATGCTTGTATAAATTACAATTAGTCTTTATTTTAAGTAGTCAAAAAAAACATGGAACATTACACATATATCGTACAATCTTAATTATGTTATTTTTAAGTGCTTAGCTTTTGATAGAGCTTTCTCTACAAGTTTCATCAAGGCACGGATCTGTATTGGCATGTCTTATCTTAGGCACTTCAGTGCCTTTCTTTCTATAAAGATATATCGAGATTGTCGTCATCACCCTAGCTACGAAAAGTTTCTTCGTTAATTGCCTACGGGATTGGCTAAAAAAAAAAAGTGTGTGTGTGTGTTTAGTTACATATAAGCGTCCACTATATATATATGCAGCCATTACGTATACAAATGATTTAATTCTTTCAAGCCCTAGAAATCATTTAACCTTTTAGCCAAAAAAATAAAAGTGACGGAGTCTTCAACTTCTTTGACATGCAAACCTTGATTGCTTCACCTGACACCCATGCGTGATTAATTACGTGACTAAAGTGGGGTGATTGAAAAACTAGAGTCCAATTTATGATAAATAGCAATGAAGGATTTCCATGTGCAACAATCCGATTCCGAAGTTCACTTTGAACTTTCTCCCACGCGATATGGTAACCATTCAGTCAACAACAAGACCTTTGGAAGTTCGAAAAAGAAAGGACGACAAAAGAACACTCATCCAAAGCCGCACGATCCGGCTTTCCGTGACGTTAAATGGTGGGTAGGGTGGGGTCGTTAACTACTGGTGCAAGTTTAGAAGAAATTAATGTGCGATTTCACATTTGATCTCAACGCCAACAACCAAAAGTGGGAAAGTTGCAGGGCAAAAAAAAAGTGGTAAAAGCATCGATCCATGTACTTTAGCTTGTTAGGAAGGATGAAATTTAGGTAAACCATGTCTAAAGTTTAAGAAATGAGATGATTAATGTCTCATACAAAACGAATTATAGGTCTAAGTTAGCCATGCTCCCGTTTGAATGTTTGAAAAATATCTTTATTAGAGCTTGAAAATCGATGAATGGTGAATATTATTTGAATGAATAATATAATATATGCACTAAACATGTAAAAGTTTATATATATATATATATATATATATATATATATAGTACTGTAGAATCACAAATAATCATAAAAATAATCTTGTTAAAAGTAGTATGAAGTTTACAATTAATAATGTTTGAGAAAATGTTATTCAAAGTTTATACCACCAATAAATATTGTTAGTTACTGGTTAAAATTGATAACGCTTTTATGATCGAATAAATCCAGTTATATATGTGTGCGTGCCTTTATGAACAGTAATGTGTTATTCGGTGGCGAGTATGATGAAGTGCAGGAACTAGAAAGTAATTAATCAAACTATAAAGATACTCTAATATTGAAGCTAGCTAGAGGGTATAGAGTGGTACATGAAAATAAGCATATTTGAGATAATTATAAGCATATCATTTATTATAAGATTGGAGTGATTATGTGTCATAAACATGGTGATTATAGTTGAATCCCATGGTGCGTACATTCTAACCTCTTCCCTTGTAGTGGGGGCCTTAATTATGCGAGGGATCCATTAATAGAGTACTCTAGACAACCCAACATAAGGTGCGTGTTCTTAGGGTTCAATTGAAAAGACCTGAGTCATCCCACTTGACCATGAGTCAGTCTACACTATAGAACAACACCCACACATATTCATTATTAGCCATCCACTTTTTCATGAAAAACACTTATTACCAAATTCTTAATATCTAACTTGAAAATATATAATTGTCACACAAAAAAAGCTTAAGATATTTATAATTTCTTCCACTCACTTACGTCATCATTTTTTTTTCTTTTAATAAACAATCCTAATCATTTTTCTCTCTTTTAAATGATCAAGTTTATCAAATATTCTTCATTCTTTCAAAAAATTTCAAATTAACAACCACAAACCAAATCACTATTATTAACTATTTAGGAGTCTTACCAGTAAAAAATAAAGTGCTATAACAACTGCAACGACCAGTGTATGCGAAAATAACTTATTCCTTTTTTTGGATTATATCAGAAGTCTTTAACAGTGACTACATATCAAAATTTTAGGTGAAACATGTGTGTATGTCCCCGACTTGTCTTGTACTTTTAAAAAAGTTAGATTGTCATGTTTCCTAGCGTGCACCTGTAATAGATATGAAATTTATTACTTACACCGCCGAAAAGGTTTTTTTCACTTAACTGAGGCACCAAACCCCTTTCTCACGCGTAACTTTCAATTTTCTCTTTTTTCTTCTACTTCTGATACAAGTTTCTTATGGTTAATAATTTTCATATACCTACCTTACAAGAGTTAGAGTTAGCGAACCTACTAATGTTACACAATTCTACAGGTTGCGGGATAGGAAGCAGCAACGAAAGATACAAGGTATAAAGAGCCTCTTTAATTTGTACCACATAATAATATATACAGATATATTTATATGGATAACAACTTAGAGACAAATATAGCTTAAAGTTGATTTGATTTAACTTTTAAAGGTATATTCTTATCTTAAGGCATGCATATTGTTGTTGTCAAATAAGCTCTCCTATTTTCAACAAATGAAGAAATTTCCAATTGTGGTCTTGCAGATGCCATTACTATTGCAGATGAGATGCTATATGTCTATGAACGGCTTATATACCTTGTTAACTCAATAACGTCATAGAATAGAATATGTGACAGAAATAGCTAAAGTTTTCTTTTACTCAAAAACTTGAAATATAAACAATATGCCCTTTGGTACTTGTGGAACTCAAAAGCAAGACAAGACCATTCGAATTTCTATCCGTTTGATCTTTTTATCCTTTTCTTTCCACTGTGAAAGAGGAGGGAGAGATAACTGATAAAGAGTGAAGATATTTTTAAGGCCTGACATGCATGCTCCAGAGGAAGTAGCAGTAGTAGTGTTGGTACGTCAATTTCTAATTTCTATGGTTCCAAAAGCTCCTGTGGTCAAGTTGGAGACAAACATTTGCGGTGCATATGAGAGTAGTTAGCAGAAAAAGTTGGTTGAGGTCTCTGCTCAAGGTTCCCCATGTACTTTCACTCTACTCTCTAGGGGCTTTTATTTAACAAAGAGATAAACATGGGACCCAAAATTGTTCTCTGAAAAAAAGAGCTTGATTGACTACTATACTACATGTCTGCATTGACATGAATTTTGATATGTAAGTTTAAGTTATTAGTTAAAAGAAAGCAGAAAAAACAAAACAAAAAAAAAAATGTAACATACTCACACGACCACTAACATCGTACCTCACAATTACTTGAACTTTTTTTTTTTGTTTGCCAATCTTATCTGCAAGTTTTCCATCGCTCGTGAAGTGTCCTCGTGGCTTATGTGTAAGCAAAAATGGTGGTATCCAGTCCTTTTTAGCAGAACAATGTTTGGTGCTTTTTGAAGAAATGTGGGTGTCCCCACAAGAGCATTTTCCTTTGTGGCAATAACAGCCTATTTGCTTTATGCGAAGCTCTTGGGTTATAGGCACGTTCTACTTTAACAAAGGGGACAAGTTGAACGGTATTTGTGAGTTGGGATGGTCCTAAAGTCTTGAATGCACGGTGGAAATTAGTGGTGATGAAATTGAAATCACCAATAGATGTAAGACATTAATGGTACTTAACTGAGACTATTATCATAATCTATTTAGGAGATTCGGTGTATCAGAAAAAGTGGGATGAGGAGAACGGCATCTGTCCTAGAACTTGCTGATCTAGTCATTCCCAGCTATTAGTACCAATTCGCCAAAAGCAACACATCAAGATATTTACACACATAATAATGCTACACGAAACTCATGTGGAATGTCTTACTCTTACATGAGATAATCATACAACATCTGTACAACAGGTTATTGATTGGCTTCATCAGTACTTGATATATAAAACCAATTTCAATATAAGTGGTAAGTTTTAAAATTAAATCGTTTGATAAGTAATAAAATTACCTTGCCATATATAAATCGTACTGGAAAACAAAGCAAAACAAAAATGAGTTAGGAGTTTTGTTTATATGCTGCATAGCTTATATATGAATATCATGGGCATGGCGCCCTTCTTCAAGCTAGCTCGAGTACGTACCCTATGACAATTTTGTTTTAGTTAGATCTCCTTATGGATACTGTAAAGTTATGGCACAAATTTCTTCCATATTTCCTGTTTTAAGGAAAACACGTTTCCTTGATTTTAGGCCATGATTCTATGCATGGTTTCCTCTTTTTTGCTCCTTGTTTTGTTCCAGGTTTCCTTATTCTGGGTGCATACGCTTCTTCTCAATGTCTATATAAGGCATCAAGCATTTGGAGCAAATTGCAATTGATTCAGCAATCTACACACTTGAGAAAAATTATACATAGAGAGGAAAGATTCAAGAGAGTATTTTTAGTCTATATTTGAGAGATTATCTCTTTGTTCTCATGATATTAGAGAACTTCTTGTACTCTCCTATTTTCTACATAGTGGAATTATCTTGCTCTTGATCGCCCGTGGTTTTTTCTCCGTCTTTGGAGTTTCCACGTAAACTTGGTGTGTATTTATTTTTCTTGTCTCTCTACTTACTTCTCTCTATCTCTAATTAACTTGATCCGGTGCTTCCGCATTCCGCTCATTCTTTCTGATACCCAACAAGTGGTATCAGAGCTACTTGTTTAATTAGAGATTCAATATGTCTACCGTCACTAAATTTGACATTGAGAAGTTTGATGGCAAGATTTGTTTTTCTATTTGGAAAGTCCAAATGAAAGTCGTTCTTACACAGAATGGATTGAAGAAAGCTTTAGATGGAAAAGCCAAAAAGCCGGTCAACATGACTGATGAGCAATGGGACGAGTTGGATGAAAAGGCGCTTTCAGCAATCCAACTATGCTTGTCCAAGGAGGTTCTTCGTGAAGTAGCAAATGAAACAACCGCTGCTGCTTTGTGGCTGAAATTGGAATCTCTTTATATGACCAAAAGTCTCGCAAACAAGCTTCGTCTCAAAGAAAGACTATATACGATTCGTATGATCGAAGGTACTCCTATTCAATCTCATCTTAATGAGTTTAATTCTATTATCATGGATTTGGAAAATATTGAAATTAAAATTGATGATGAAGATAAAGCTGTTTTGTTGATTGTCTCATTACCTTCTACCTATAAACACTTTAAAGAAATTATGTTGTATAGCAACAATGATACCTTATCCTTTGAAGATGTTAAATCTAATTTGTTGTCCAAAGAAAAGTTTGATCTTGATATCCACTCTGAGGACAAGGGTGAGGGTTTAAGTGTCAGGGGTAGAACTCAAGAAAAAGGGAGTACCAGTAACAAGAAAAGTAGATCCAAATCCAGAGGGCGTAAATCCAACAAAACCTGTCGTTATTGCAAGAAATTTGGGCATGATATCTCCGACTGCTTTATCTTGAAAAAGAAACAAGAAAGGCAAGAAAAAGGTAAAAATCCTGCTGAAGCTGCTAATGTTGAAACTGATTCTGATGGTGATGTTATGATATCTGTCTCTTCTGATAAGAGGAGCAAAACTGAATGGATTCTTGATTCTGGATGTACATTTCATATGTGTCCTTATAAGGACTTATTCACCACTCTTGAACCTGTTGATAGTGGTGTTGTCTTGATGGGTAATGACACCCAATGCAAGATTGCAGGAATAGGTACTATTCAGATCAAGACTCATGATGGCACTATCAAGACTCTTTCCAATGTTCGCTTTATTCCTGACTTGAAGCGAAATCTAATTTCTCTTGGCACCCTAGAGTCTCTTGGGTGCAAGTATTCAGCTGAAGGTGGAGTTCTAAAGGTATCAAAAGGTGCTATTGTTTTATTAAAAGCTAACCGTATTGGTAGTTTGTATATCTTGCAAGGATCTATAGTGACAGGATCAGCAGCTGTCTCATCTTCTATGTCTGATAAAGATGCCACCAAATTATGGCACATGCGCCTGGGCCATATGAGTGAAAAAGGCATGCACCTTCTGAGCAAGCAAGGTCTCCTTGGTAATCAAGGCATCGGTAAGTTGGAGTTTTGTGAACATTGTGTCTTTGGGAAGCAGAAAAGAGTTAGCTTCTCCACTGCAACTCATCGCACAAAAGGTACCCTTGATTACATTCATTCTGATCTTTGGGGTCCTTCTAAAGTTCCATCTTATGGAGGATGCCGTTATATGATGACTATTATTGATGATTTTTCTCGTAAAGTCTGGGTCTATTTTCTAAGGCACAAAAATGAAACATTCCCCACTTTTAAGAAGTGGAAAATTCTTGTTGAAACTCAGACAGGAAAGAAAGTCAAGAAGCTCAGAACGGATAATGGATTGGAGTTCTGTGAAGGTGACTTTAATGAGTTCTGCGCAAATCATGGTATTGCTAGACACAAAACCATTCCAGGTAAACCCCAGCAGAATGGTGTTGCAGAACGTTTAAACAGAACTATCCTTGAGAGAGCTCGTTGTATGCTCTCAAATGCTGGGTTATGGCATCAACGTGAGTTGTGGGTCGAGGCAGCATCTACAGCTTGCTACTTGATCAACCGATCTCCACACTCTTCACTTAATTTCAAGATTCCAGAAGAAATTTGGTCAGGTAATCCTATTGATTATTCTAATTTAAGAATTTTTGGATGTCCTGCATATGCACATGTTAATGATGGAAAATTAGCTCCTAGAGCTATTAAGTGCATATTTCTTGGTTATGCATCTGAATCTAAAGGTTATCGTTTATGGTGTTCTGAGTTTAAGTCACGAAAATTAATTCTTAGTAGAGATGTGACTTTTAATGAGGATGCATTATTATCTTCTGGAAAACAATCATCTGTGTCTTCTTCCAGTACTAATAATCTGCAAGGTACTAGCGAGAAGGTGGAGTTAGAGTTAAAATCTATAGCTCCTAATGTTGATGTTCCATCTTCCTCTACCACTGAGTCTAGCATTGATGATCATGGTGATGATCATCCTATTCAGCAACAGGAAGAATATAATATTGCACGAGATAGGACAAGAAGACAGATAAAATTGCCAGCTAGATACACTGATGACAATTTGACTGCTTATGCATTGTCAATTGCACAAGAGGTAAATGATGATGTTGAACCTGCCAGCTATAGTGAAGCTGTTTCTTGTGTTGATTCTGCTAAGTGGCTAGTGGCTATGAATGAAGAAATTGAAAGTCTTCACAAGAACAACACTTGGAATTTGACAAAGCTCCCCAAAGGCAAACGACCTCTAAGGTGTAAATGGATCTATAAGAAGAAAGATGGCATTCCAGGGGTTGAAGATCCTAGATGCAAGGCGCGATTAGTCGTTAAAGGCTTTTATCAAAAGGAAGGTATTGACTTTAATGAGATTTTCTCACCTGTTGTTCGTCATACTTCCATTCGTATTTTGCTTGCTTTTGTTGCTCTGTTTGATTTAGAATTAGAGCAACTTGATGTAAAGACAGCTTTTCTACATGGAGAGCTGGAAGAAGAAATTTATATGGATCAGCCTGAGGGATTTGTTGTTCCTAGTAAGGAGCATCTTGTTTGTCAATTAAAGAAATCTTTATATGGCCTCAAGCAAGCACCCAGACAATGGTATAAAAAATTTGATTCCTTTATGATTGGGCAAGGTTATTCCAGGAGTAAATATGATGATTGTATTTATTTTCAACAATTTCCTGATGGAACTTTCATATACTTGTTACTTTATGTTGATGATATGTTGATTGCATCACGTGACAAGTCTTTGATCAGCAAATTGAAAGCTCAACTCAATAATGAGTTTGAGATGAAGGAATTAGGTGCAGCTAAGAAAATTCTTGGCATGGAGATTCATAGAGATCGACAAGTTGGTAAATTATTCTTATCTCAACAAAAATATATTGAGAGATTACTTGACAGATTTAATATGAATAATTGTAAACCTGTTTCTACTCCACTTGCTGCACATTTCAAGTTATCTTCAGACCTTTGCCCACAAACAAAAGAAGAGATGGAGCGTATGTCACACGTTCCATATGCTAGTGCAGTTGGCAGTTTAATGTATGCTATGGTGTGCACTAGACCTGATTTAGCATATGCTGTTAGCATGGTGAGCCGATACATGCATAATCCTGGAAAGGATCACTGGAGTGCTGTAAAATGGATTTTTCGGTATCTTAAAGGTACTAGTAATATTGGCTTGGTGTTTGACAGAAACAAAGCTACAACTAATAATGTTGCAGGTTTTGTTGATTCGGATTATGGTGGTGATCTTGATAGAAGAAGATCTCTTTCTGGCTACATTTTTACTCTCTGTAATTCTGCTATCAGTTGGAAAGCTTCACTTCAATCTATTGCAGCATTATCTACAACAGAAGCAGAATATGTTTCAGCAACAGAGGGTGTGAAAGAGGCTCTCTGGATCCGAGGTTTGGTCAAAGAACTTGGTCTCACACAAGATGTTCTTACTGTATTTTGTGATAGTCAGAGTGCCATTCATTTGACTAAGAATAGTCGTTACCACGACAAGACCAAACACATAGATGTTAAACATCACTTTATCCGAGATATTGTTACTATTGGTGAAGTTCTACTACAAAAGGTACATACATCTGAGAATCCAGCAGATATGCTTACTAAGCCACTTCCGAATGCCAAGTTTCAGCATTGTTTGGGCTTGGTTGGTCTCTACAACAAATGATTGCCCCTCTGGGGCTTTATCTGGCGATGAGCAACTTATTAAATTTGAGCCAAGGTGGAGATTGTAAAGTTATGGCACAAATTTCTTCCATATTTCCTGTTTTAAGGAAAACACGTTTCCTTGATTTTAGGCCATGATTCTATGCATGGTTTCCTCTTTTTTGCTCCTTGTTTTGTTCCAGGTTTCCTTATTCTGGGTGCATACGCTTCTTCTCAATGCCTATATAAGGCATCAAGCATTTGGAGCAAATTGCAATTGATTCAGCAATCTACACACTTGAGAAAAATCATACATAGAGAGGAAAGATTCAAGAGAGTATTTTTAGTCTATATTTGAGAGATTATCTCTTTGTTCTCATGATATTAGAGAACTTCTTGTACTCTCCTATTTTCTACATAGTGGAATTATCTTGCTCTTGATCGCCCGTGGTTTTTTCTCCGTCTTTGGAGTTTCCACGTAAACTTGGTGTGTATTTATTTTTCTTGTCTCTCTACTTACTTCTCTCTATCTCTAATTAACTTGATCCGGTGCTTCCGCATTCCGCTCATTCTTTCTGATACCCAACAGATACAATGTTTTTAACTACATTCTCTAAAAATTTCATAAATTAAATCTGACAAGAGTCACAAGATCAGTAATCAGTTTGCTAATTTTGTTGGTCTTTCCGATGGTAAATGATTTTTTTTATGAGGAAATAGTAATGATTTAATGCTGTGACAATATATGAAATCAACTCTTCCAAATGAATTAGATTCCCTCCTCATTTTGGGCTCAGGCATGCTCTCGTCCATAATCTGTAGCATAGTCAATAAATCTGTCCAATAAACATTGTCTATTTTTACATGTATTTTTTACTGCTCAGTTTTTTTTATAAACACTTGAGGAATTGGGATTACGTTTGACACAACGCAAACGTCAATTTTCACTTACCAAAAGCAAAAAACATAAAAGCAAAAGGAGATATGCTTTAGATTGAACACGTGTTTACTAGAGTTGAATTCCAATTCAAACACTGATAAATTTAAAATAATTATAAAAATTAAATTTCACATCAATTTAAAATAAGACAATTAAAAAATATATATAAAGAATAAATCTTATATTATAAATTGATTTTATAAGATTATCTTAACACTGTTTAGCAAGTTATTTTATGTGTGACACTAAAATGAATAAATAATTCTTCAACTGTCTTATGAAATTAAAACACGTCTCAGGTTCTAGTTTTCCAATTGCACGCATATTAGTAATTATACAAATAAATGGACAGATATAGTTTTTCTTTGACTGTAGATGTTATCATTTCATTACTGATTAAATCTTGGTAGTGTAATTGCAACAGTTGAAATTAAGTATGTCTTTGCTGATGAACAAATTTAAAATATTTTTATTTTACCAAAATATAAAGTAAAGGATATAAGCCCAAATCTATACGTGTTCAATTTCGTGTTCCTCGTACATTAATAATACTTACATCACATTCACATCTTCAAACAAGAACAATATATATCATGGACCAAAAAAAACCAAGAACAATATAATATATGGACGTTCCTATATTACAAACATCTATTTAATATTTTTATTTTTTTATATCTCTCTTCTTATCCAAACATATCATTATCATATTAAAATTTTTCTCTAGGTGTGTCCACCAAACCATATGAGACATTCAGAAAAAAAATAAAAAATAAAAAATAAAAAAAACAACAACAATAACTATGAGATAGAGAGATATCAAATTAACTTTACTGTTATTAATTATTATATTATTAAATAATTATATCTCCAATATAGCATTAAATGAAAGTTTTTATCATATAAACTATTTCTACAAAATTTTATATTAATTTTAAATCATTTAATATTTTATTGATATACATCATAATTGACATACACTACAACAAAATTCATTTTTACTGACAATTATTTACCGGCAATAAATTAATTGCCTTTGTTTTATTATTTAATAAAAGTATTAGTGACTAATATATAATGGTCACTAAAAATATATTTATATCACACCAAAATTTACTATTAGCGACAATTATTTTAAGAAAAACTTTAGTCTCACATCGACTAGAAATAAGATAACTAAAGAGTATATAAATAAATAATAACTCTCACCTTACAAGTTTGTTATATAGGATTGTGTTAGACCTATAACTTATTATTCTAAATTAGTATGAGATTACTCATTATTATCAAACTCAATAATCTTTAAACTTAAGGGAGTCGACTATTGATCAGAAATAAAGTCCCACATCAACTAGAGATAAAGTAATTATTTATTTTTACTCATCTTACAAGTCCCACATCGACTAGAAAGTAAAAAATGTTATAAAAAGATATACATTTTTTTCGACCATTATAAGGATTTTTACCAGCATTTTGAATAATTGTTGCTAAATATTTTAGCGACACTGCATACAATGGCTAATGTGAAAATGCCAGTAAAAGATTTTGTAACAATTTTTATTGTCACTAAAAGTCATATTAAATGTCACTAAAAGTCTATATTGTTGTAGTGATAATATAGTATTTTCAAAATGTAAAAGTTAAAAATAAAAACATTTTAATCATATACTTATAGTTGTTTAATTTTAACAAAATTAATAAGATAATACATATTTATAATTAATAATTTGATCCATTAAAATCATATTCAATATAACTGATACTTTAAGAATTGATGTAAAAAAAAAAAAAATTGACAGCAAAATTGATGTAACGTCATCACTGTGTAAGTTGGTTCATCTTTTATATTTATAATCTAATACACCTATAGTGTAAATGTTTTTTACACTAATATTTGATTATGGAAAATGTCACGTGATTAAAAATTATTAATTTTTGTAATAGTTATTTTAAAATTTGAATCTAGAGTATTTTTAAGCAGTTTTTTTTTTTACAAGAAATGTTTAAATAGTTGATAACATCAAACCCTTTAAACTAAAAATGTATCAAATTAAATTATATATAGTTAGTCAAAGGTATGTAACACTATTGTAGCACATATATGATATGTCCACGTTAAATATAAACTCATCATCACTTCAAGAAAAATAAAAGGAAAATAGTGATACATGAATATTATATTACTCTATATTTGTTTTTAATGTTGTTATTTCTTTTCTTATCTCTCTTAGCATAATATATTACCTATAATTATACCTATACTTCTTTCCTTTCTTTATGTCTCTAAGTATCAATTATAATGTAAGTATCTACCCATCATTTTTCTTTTAATAAGGACGTCAGTACAAAATATTCTTATTGAATTAGATACTCAAAGTGTAATTTAGCTAAACCATAGTTTTTTATTCTATTTCACGAGTCTCTAAAATTAAATTATTCCAATGAAGTAAGAAGTCTTAAATTTTCTTTCTAAAAGTAAAAATTATAAGATTGCCAAATCCTTCGCTCGAATTCGTGGGATCCTACGCCATTAAAAGTGGTTTCATATCAGCATTTTCTTTAATTATTTGAAAAAATTTGTGTGACTTAAACACGCTTAAAAAATATATTAAGAATAACGTCTTTGAAACAATCGATGTTTCGGCGATATTTCAAATAAACAAATAAATTATCGGTATCAACTTATTTATAATTTCAAATTGTGCAATGTCATTAAAAGAAAATTGTCATATAGTGACATACACCCTATAGTGATACTATACATGTCACTAAAAATTATTTTTACCCACACAATAACTACAATATATTGATATATTATTAAAAAGTGTGGTATAGACTATAGTGACACACAAAATATGTTATTAAATCTCATTCAAAATTAATACCAAAATTGTGTGTAATTATATGTCAAATAGACATATACCTACATATATTGTATCTATAGTGACACTTTTTGTGTGTCACTATATATAACATTTCTTGTAGTTTGTTTAACAGTATCTCGCCAAATTTATGCGAGATATTTGAAAAAATTTTGGGTTTGTTTGCATCGCTTTATAATGCAACAACCTTTTAAGATAGTTATATTTGTTGGATCATACTTTATAAGTGATGAAACAATTTTAATAGAGTCTATTACTTCTTGTGGAGGTACTATTTGGAATTATTATAATAATTTTATTATTGTTTTCTCTTGTAAGTTGAGATCCATGGTGTAGGTTGAATTATGGATCATTTATCATGAATTGAAAATTATACTCTACTTTGACAATTAAGTTAGAGAATTGTAACAAGAAATATTTGTGTTATGCTCTTGTAAATAAGGTGGTTAGTATGATTAGTCCAAATCAACATATTGATTATTTTAATATCTTAAGAGGAACTAATCAAGTAATTGATAATCTTTATAAAAAAAAATTCATTATCAGATGACATTCTTATTTATGAGTCTCCTTCCTTTTAAATTTATTTTCTTATACTTATAGAGATTTTTAATGTAATTTTCTTTGGTTTTAATTTACGCCTATAACCCTCCTTATATCATTTTTAATTTAGGCTTATAATAAAATAAAAAATCCTTTTTAGTATCTTTGATATAAAACATAAAAATTTAATCAATTAGACTCATATCATTCGAAAGATGTTTAAATGATATTGTTATCCTTAATTTTAAGAATTACACTCTTTTTTTTTTCTTTCTTGAAAGATTAATATTTGTTACACGTAATACATTTTAAAGCGAATGAATTTATCAGTGACCAAGGAAAATGACACACTTCATGCTTTCTTATTGTTTTAAAAAATAAACATGTAATTAATAATTATTGAACTAAAACAACGTATTTTCATTATTAATAATTATTGAACTAAAAGTTAATTTTAGACATTGTATTATTATAACTTTTATAAGTGATGAAAGAATAACATTTCATGCACTCTTTCTTACTACTCCTAAAGTCATTAAGGAACGTTTGGTAGGAGAATTTTTTTTTATATATATATAAGAATCATTGTTATTGAAAATTATAAATACTAATAATTATAATTCTCATGAATCATTAAATTTTTTTGGTTGCTTATAAATGTTTCTTAAAGTAATATAATATTTTTACTGTTGTAAAACATTCATTTTAATTCAGGAATATTAAATTCTCACTTACCTCATGAAAATAATTTAGTGAAAATTTTGTATAAAAAAATATTATTAAAAAACCATGTTTTCTAAGAATATTATGTTTTAGATGATAAACCAAACATGGGAAATTAACATTTCCAACTTCATATTCCTAAGATAATAAAAATATTTTGCATATCAAACACTTTCTAAAAGTTAATTTTAGACATTGTATTGTTATTTTTAAAACTTTAGTAAATAAAATGATTTTTTTTTTATTTTATAGATAAATATTGTTTTAAATATTTATATTATCAACTTTGACACTTTACTCCAATCTTGATTTTATTTTTTGAAATCTTAAAGTTAATAGAGATTCAAAATCATGACAACAATGTTGAAAGTTACTTAAAAGGAAAAATAAAATAAAAAATAAGGATGTTAAAACTATTCAACTCATTTGATTGATCCACATGACCTATCCAACCAAGTTGGACTCTGTTGTACTTTTCAATCTTTCAACTCATATAATTCACCAATCTAATGAGTTAAATGAAAAATTGGATTGGGTTGACTTATATTGTCTTTAATTTTTATCTATTGACATTAATTTGTGGTATTTTATTTGTGGTTCATTTGCTTATGAAAATCTATTTGTGATTGTGTTATATGTTTATTTTATTATTATTGATGAAATTATGTGCTTATATTGTGGACTTTATTTTAATGTTGATGAACTTATTAAGTATATCTCTTATTGAATATTTAAATTATTGGATTTATTACTAATTATAAGGGGGAAAATTAATTATATTTCATCTTAATATTTGAAGAAAATTAAAAATAAATAAAATAAATAATTTATAATTTTTTTAATGGTTGGTGGGTCAATGCAACATAATTCAACTCATAACCTACCACGAATTGGATCATTCGCAAACACTTCAACATTTTCTATTTAATTTGGGATAACATGTTAATAGATAAACCAACTTATGTTAAATGTTTATTAAAATTTTCTAAAAATTTTCTACCACGAAATGGAAGTTTGAAGATCTTATTTGTGATTCAAATGGTAAATGTTTATTAAAATTTTCTAATAATTTTGAATTCACTATAATTATGAATGTTGAACTTCTAACTATGTTACATAGCATGTAAGAATGCTGATTACAAGAGACTAATTTATAAGACCAAGTCTTTAATGACTTGTAAACTAATTTCTTATGGTTGTGCTTTTTAGTATCATCATACATCTATTATCAACAAGATAAAGGATTGTACCTTAACTCTTTTCATTTCATCATATCTTAAGAGATTTGTATTGTAGGAATATCTTCCACCTCTTAATCCTTTAATTTTGGCTTACACTTGCAGTATGACTTTTGTAAGATCTTATTTTTTTATCTTAATATTTCTGATTGATTAAAAAAAAAATCAACATTGCTTAATTTTAAAAACTATGAAAATCAGATTTGTCAAAAAAAAAAATCAATTGAGAGACCAAAATTATTCACTTAAAAAATTGTTAAATAAATAAATTTAAAAAAAAAAAGAAGAAAAAAAAAAGTAGATTTGAGCGTAAAGTGCTAAACCCCCGATCATATAATTTATGACCCTCATATACTTATTCAACCGGTTTCCCTAAACGAGCTAAACCCCCGATCAATTCGCTAATTTCCTAATCAAACCGACTGATCGAATCGAACTTAATATATCATTGACATGTTTCACTACCTTAAGAAATCTTAAATATACCTGATACAAGACTTAAGCCGAGTTCAAACGTCCCAAACTCAAACGATAGTTATCAAGGTTGCATTGATCCGTATATTTAGGCTTATTAATATTATAACATATTATTACTCTTTAAAACTTGATATATTAATTCACAAAAATTTCAGCTACTTCTGATCTGATCCAATGATTTTTCGGCAAATTCAGGTGTGCCATTTTCTAAATTCAGAGATTTGTTTGTCTATAGCATTGGCAACCTCAAATCAAAGAAGTGATAATCAAGCTAACCAGATAAATTGCGAACCAATACAAGAAATCAAGCTAATGGGATAATTAAAGAAATCAAGCTTGCGTCCATCAATAACACCAGATAAGATATAATCAGACTCTAGATTCTTGAATAAATATTCGGCCTTTCTGTAGTACATAGCAAGAGCTAAAAACACTATCTGAGTATCAAAAAAACATATCGGTATGAGACACTGTAGATGTAATTGTCAAACCAGTTAAACTAATCCAGAGATACGACTGTGAAAGACTAACACGAGAAAAGTGTAAAATGATTTGCGCCCTAGATACCTAGGTTTCGTCAAACATAACCTTGAACTGATATACAATCTTCAACCCTTGGGTAGTATTGATAAATTATAACATTTCTGTATTAATCATAGCTAAGGAGGGACATTAACCCACCTTCATGTTGTGGGCCATTCCCTTCTCGATCCCCAGGTATTATTGCACTTTTTGATTCACTGGAGGTGTCGACTGCTTTTCTTCAACTGTAGGTGCCTTCTGGTCTTTCTGAACAACTTCTGCAACAAGTGTTTCACTCGGGATGCATGGTCTCCAAATTGTTTCGTTGCCCACATCCATAAGTGCAATGCCCTTTGCAGTCAAATCAGTCCTAATCTTATCGCTTTTGGGGAAATCCTTATTAATCCTAGCTTGAGTTCTTTCTTCTATCAGATGCAGCACTTCATCTTCTGCCAGACCTGCTCTCTTCAATGCCTTATCTTTCAACTGCTGCAGAACCTGAGGAACATTTAACAATTGTTATAAGTTCGAAATAGCTTTCCAATAGGGTATGCCTCTTATAGATTATACTCAACAGGAAATTAAGCTCGTGTTAATAAAACGAGTCACCTCAGCATACGATTTGGAAGACAATAATCCTAGTACGTCCAAAACCTTTCCAACTTCTTTCTCAATTTCCAGTAAGGATTGAACCAATTGAACCTGTGCTCTTTTCTGCATTTTTTTCTGAAAGACAAATATATTTTCATAAATTACTGGCACATTTCAAACACAAGAAAATGCATGTAGCACACACGCATGCAATACAAAAAGTTGGTTTAATTTACATACCTTCAACATCTTCAAAGAACTGTTCAAAAATTTCAAAGCCTCTTGAAGAGCACCAGTTAGTATCACTGGCGTCTGCAAGTCATCTGACATTTTTGTTTGAAACTCAACATTCAATTTCTTAATACATTCCTTGGCAGCCTCATTAATTTGAGGTACATTTTCATTCTTCTCGGTTCCTCCTTGAAGAAATGGTGATAAAGCATCTTTACAATCTTGAAGAGTCTAACAACCAAAAGAACAAAATCCTTCTCATTGTTAAGGACATCGCAGAAGTAAAAAGTTGTTTTGGACAATTTCCCTAGATAATGGCATCAATTAAATATAACAATATTGCAGTATTGCCCACAGGAATCTGTAGCTTTAATACTTTATGCCAATAGATCTAAATCATAGCACAATTATAGTTGAGTTGAGAGAATTTATTTTAGAAGCAATACTACCACCCAAAACTAATAAAAAAACAAATTAATTTCAGGTTACATAATGGAAAAACCCGGTCAAACTTGAGAGATAAACTCAACCATCAACTTCTAAGCAAGACAGAATTCCTAATACAAATTATATGGAGGCTGATTACCTGAAATATATAGTAAATAGCATCTGATGAGCTCTCCAGCTGTCCGATTGAGTAATTTAGTGGAGATCTGTAATGGGCACTGATCAAAAAGTGTCTCAAAGCAAGTGAATGGTAACGCTCAGTGATCTGCAAGAAAATAAAATCTCATGAAAGATAAGCACAAGACATCTTACACGAGACTTTTATTACCATGCAAAACCTTATCCAAATATCTAAAAGAATTAAAAAACCATCATTAACCAGGAGAATGGTGAAAAAGTTGGCTAAGGACAGACCTGGCGAATGGTGAAAAAATTGCCTAAGGATTTTGACATCTTTTCATTGTTATTAGTGACATGCCCATTATGCATCCAATAACTGACATGGCTCTCATGGTCTGCAGCCCAGCTCTGTGCAATCTCATTTTCATGATGAGGAAAGATTAAATCAATTCCACCACCGTGGATATCAAATTTATGAGTTAAATAACAAGCACTCATTGCACTGCACTCAATGTGCCACCCAGGTCTTCCAGGACCCCAAGGGCTATCCCAGCTAGGCTCACCTGGTTTAGCAGCCTGCAATTATTATTAAGAAATGAGATATTTCAGAAATGTTACCAAAAATATGTTAAAATAACTTGTAAAGGATCTCACACCTTCCACAATGCAAAATCAGCTGGGTGCCGCTTTCTTGAGTCCACAGCTACTCGTTCTCCAGCTCTATTATGTTCTAACCTTTGTCCAGATAGCATGCCATAATTTGGGCATTTATCAACAGCATAGAAAACATCACCATCAACTTCGTATGCATAGTCATTGTTGATAATCTGCATAGTACATTAATGACCAACCATCTTTTGAATTCTTAATCAATCCCTTAGAAGATAGAACTAAAGGCAAACAAACCACTATCAAATCCAATGTTATATTGTACAATTTCATGTTTCAACTTCAATGCCATACATTTTAATGAAAATGTCATGCAACAAAATCCCTAAGTTTGTCATCATTTGCAATCTAATTTATATTTCAGTTAGCGAATTGGAGATTGCATGCAGCTTCTGAGCTTCATATCTCTCAATATTAAAAAATTTAAAACAACTAGCCTTTTAACACCTGTTTTTCTTTCTTAGCTCCCTCTCAACTTGAATGTCTTTATTCACAGGTTAATGTGCTAAATTACCATAATAGGATACATTATGCATTACATTGCTGGAAGATTGAAGAAGGAATGGCTTTTTTATATAATAAATTCATTCTGACTTAAACAAGCAATGAATACTAAATAATAAACAAGTTTTTCATAAAAAAGCACACAACATAGCATCATGTTTACAGATCATGTTATGAAATTAAATGATATTTTAATTAGCCTATCAAAGGCAACACATAAACTCCAAATACACTTGGAAAAAAGAAGTATTGACTAATAAAACAGCACAAAAGACTACTTGGAATGTAATTGAAACAAAAATGGTGCAAAAGGCTTTTATTCAGCAGATTTTATTTTTAAAAAAAAAATCAAACAAAAGGAAAAGACAAAGATCTTAAAGCAAAATTAAACCTTGGTTATCATGTCCTTTATCTCGCCAAGGTGCTCAGAAACACGAGGTTCCTTAGATGGTTTCTCACACTGAAGATCAGCCATATCAGCATTATATTCATCACAAAAACGGTTGCTCAACATCAATGGATCCTCACCAGTCTCATTTGCTCGCTTAATTATCTGCAGCAGTTCTGATATTAGTGGTCTCTAATAAGCATTAAAGAAACAATAAGAATTGCATGTAAAATGAAATATTTTCTAGGAAAATTGAACTGGTTGAAACTTCTAACCAAGGTTGTTAACCAAGATCCTAACTAGGATTGGAAAGGGAGGGAAACTATGTGAATCAGAGTATTGTAACACAAATCATAAGATCCTACATAAACACAAAGTTACATTTAAACATGTACACATGCATATAAAATAACATAGATAAGAAAAATAATCTTTAAATCACAACATTTAATTGGGCTAAAATTGAGTGTGCATAAGAAGGTCAAATACCAACAACTCACAATTCACAAACACATAAGAGGAAGAGAACCACATGTACAAACTATGCTGTTCTGGAACAGTCCAAATAGAATCTGACCAGAGATTTGAACAGAGGCAGATGGATTTGGGACACCAACAAAAGAAAATTTAGGTCCAAGAGGAAGAGAGGTGAAATGAATGAGGTACTGAGAGGGGAGACGGGACAGGGGGTGAGTGAGAGAGGTCGAACGAGGGAAAAAAATGAGGGTAGTGTGTTGCCTCTCTACAGTCAAGCAGCCCAATTCATCTCTGTTGCAGGATCAGAACTCATTCCAGATTGCTGATCCAATGAGTTGACAAGTTTTTTAGGTAATCTTACTCAGATTACAATGCTATGTGGTGCCACAATTTAAGACAATGAGAAGCTTGTAGGATCACGCAATCTTCTGAGTAATAATTATCACGATTTTGACACTTTTTATGCAGCAAAACCAGCATTGCTAAAAGTAGACTCACCATTCAAATTCAAAAGGAAGACATTTTAAAGTGAAGAAGAAGAACAAAAATAACAAAATAAAGATAGTTCAAACAAACAAACAAAGACAACACCAACTTGAAGACCGACATTTGAGCTATTATCACAAACGATGATGCCCAAGACACAAGCACGCAAAGATGTGTATTATTTGAATCGCTTATTTTAAAAGTTATGTACACATAAAGCATGTTCTAGTTAATAACACAAACTAAAACAACATCAATACATTTTTATATTCAGTTGAAAACTTTACAGTAGTAAACAAAAGAAAATATTTGATTGCAATGGAAAAACCTACAAAACTCAATCGTCTACTATACAGTTGAATCACTTTAACCAATAAATCCTAAAGTCAAAGAACTCAAGACAGGGTAATGGGCAACTAGATCAAAGATTTTATATTTTGACTATCAAATTAATATTATTCAAAATTAAAATTGTTATTCACTAAATATCCGCATTTCCGATAAGCACTGGTTTGATTTTCTAGGAACTAGGATATCATTTGTATTCATTTCTAAAATGAAATTTCATATGATATGCATTTCTTACATGCTAAGGGTCAGTTGGGTATAGCATATGTCACAAAAAATATATTCTTGCAAACTCTAAGAGTACTACACTCAATCCAATAACACTATGGCACATGAATAACCATACAAGCGACTGGTTTAAACTTAAAAGTTTATTTAATAAATTTTAAATCAAATCTCAGTAATTGTCTCATTGAGAGTATTACTCTCAATATATTAGTATTTATCAACAAAAAAATGGATGTCAAAATTCATGGATCAGTTTTGAATACAATTTTATAAAGAAAATAGATCAATGAATTTTTTAACCTCTATTTTTACCTCCATACAAAACTGACCGTAAAAACAAAAGAAGATCATTAGGAAATTTCACAACATTTATTAGAGAGGGAGCTGCCATATATTGATCCAGACTTCAGCAATATATTGATAAGTATGGGCAACATTCTACTTGTTAAAATAGAGCCTACCTTGAAATGATCTACTAGATAATGGAAGCATTCAACATGTCAGACCATCTCAAATACATTTTACTTAACTAGACTACAAACTACAAAAGTACATATGGTCTATTAAGATACTAGGATTTATTAACACAAACCTAAATCCAATCATCATCACATTGGTTGTATGCATCCTCCGTTCCTTACAGTTTTGTATAATGGACGTAAAGTGTAACGAGCATAAGGCTAAGGAGGGGAACCATCCCTCAAAAGCCGGCCCAAGAGGTTGGAGAACCTCCCGCCTTATAAGGCCTCCCTGGTAAGGAGACCTCCCCGATGTGGGACTTGTTACATTACCACCCCCTTCGAAAGCCAGCGTCCTCGATGGCTGCACTCCACGGTACTTCACTCACCGGTACTTCACTCGGCCTTTGCCGGTCAGAACCCTCCAGTGGTCAGAACCCTCCGTGGGTAGCCCTTCTCGATTTGGCTGGCTCTCAACGAAAGCACCATTGTAACGAGCATAAGGCTAAGGAGGGGAACCATCCCTCAAAAGCCGGCCCAAGAGGTTGGAGAACCTCCCGCCTTATAAGGACTCCTTGGTGAGGAGACCTCCCCGATGTAGGACTTGTTACATAAAGTTAGAAGGATTACACAGAGAATTATGTGAGGGAAAGATTGATGAAAATCAATTTCTTAAAAGAAAAAGGATAACATTAAAAAAGCTTGATTCAGTAACACTATATGTACTGTTATACTATTGTAGGAATCACACCAGCAGGTTAGACATTGTGTTCATCCTCACCTTGTCATCAACATCAGTGAAATTCCGCACATACGTTACCTCGTAGCCCAAATGCTTAAGATACCTACAAGTTTTCATGATAAGCAGAGTAGAAACCTCATGTTAACCCTTCATCTTCACATCTAGAATAAGCGAAAATAAAATGGAAAGAGAGAGGCCAAACAAATAGTAAAAAGGTGTTTCAATTCCAGCCTCCAAGTTACAAATGCGCTAAGGAAACCTAATATCTAGAACGATAATAATAACATCAATTCAAACCAATTTGAATTAATTTATTTTCACATAAATATAATTGTAAATAAAAACAAATATGACGAATAAGGAAGTGAACCTAGTTCACACACTATTTTGGTATAGAAGTGGCGGAAATCTGAAGCAACTGATAACCTTATGCTAAAATGTTAATTTGATGGGAAGAGAAAGAAGAAGAGGTTGAAGGCATTGAATTGTAAACCTGAAGAGGATATCGAAGGAAACGGCAGCACGAGCGTGACCGAGATGGCTGAAGTCATAAGCAGTGACTCCGCAAACATACATGGAAACCTTGCCAGGGACTTTGGTTTTGAAGATCTCCTTTTGCTGAGTCAGAGAATTGTAAATCCTGAAATCGGGATGCTCCTCCGCCATTGCCACACCCACACTCCTGCTGCCTCCAGATGAATCTTTCTCACTTCAACTATGTCACCCAGTTAACCCTAATTTTTTTTTTCTTTAAACCACTCACTCTATGCTCTCATTTATTTAGGGATATTAAGGATATTTAATCCCTTTTGATGTTATTTTTTAATGAATCATTATTTTTATAAATGTAAAAATTAAAATTTATATCCATTTTTTACTGAATTATTATATTTTTAAATAAAAAAATATAAAAAAATTATATCTTCTTTAAATAATTATATATAATTTGTTAATATTTTATTAATCTATAATTATTCAACACCAAAAAAAAATTATAATTATTAAATTAATTGTTAGAGGCACAAAATATTTTGAAATATTTAATTATAAAATAATGATGGTAATTTAGGATCTATTACCGGTTTGTAATTATCGTTTCTACGTTTATTTTATTTTTATGTAAAAAAAAAGGAGTTTCACTTAAGGATGACAAAAATGATATTAATGTACGGAACAAATGAGATATTTAACCCGTTAATTTGTCTAGTCCTTAAATGACGGATTGAAGTAGATAGATTATAGACCAATTATATTTTTTTATTTATTATTATATTATTTTAAATAAGTCATATAATATTTATTATGTAAATAATTTATAATTATTATATTGTAAATATAATATGTGTTTGATTTATTTTATTATATAATTTAAGATTTTTTATATCATAAATTTATCGAAAGAATTATTATTATAATTATATATTTATTTTATTATGTAATAAAATTAAAATTTATTGTGTAATAAAATAAATTAAATATGTTATATGATGTTTAATTTTTTATTTAATTATATTAATTTATGTAAATTTTTTAGATATTAAGAAAAGAATATGTCAAAAGAAATATTTAAATATCTAAAATAAATATGTATTTTTTTAGTTTTTTATTTATTTGACTCATCCTTAAGCAAAACGGACCGGAATGTGCTGTCCATTTAAATCACTCATTTTGTCTGTCCTAATTTGACTTTCTTTTTAATGGTTATGTAACTCGCGTTTATTCTTGGTATTGGTATGTTTTTCCTTTATTGGAATCGGTAATAGATTTGTTTAATAAAAAATATCATTAGTAATTAAGGATATTGCAAAAATAAAAAATAAAAGTTTGTAATTGAGGAATTTGTGTCATTTCTTTAATCTCAGCCCATTTGATTGTACCAAAAAAAAATTCTTTCAATTTGAAATTCATTATTTTGTTTCAAAGGTGTTTATAAATTTTAAATAATGATAAAAATAAAATAACTGCACATTTTAAAAAAATATTTATAAACTTTAAAATAAACTCTTATATATTAAATATAAATATTTATTTTGTATGAGAATATTTTTATGAATTTTTTTTATAATATTTTAAGGGATTTTTTTAAATTTTTATCTTACTCAATTTTTATTTATTATAATTATCTATAAATTAAATTTTAATATTTTTAAAATAAATCATTAATAAATAAAAATAATATTGTACTAAGATATAAATTATTTATTAAAATTTTTAAATATAATTTATACGTTTAAAAATATCTATTTATATAAATTTTAAATATAATTTATATATTTAAATATGATATTTATTTATATATATAATTTGTTATAAATTTTAATTTTATATAATATATATTTAATTTGTGTATTACACAAATAGATTAAAATAGTAATAACAATAAAAATAAAATAACTATAAGTTTAATGATCACATATCGTTAGTGTGAAAAATTTTATGCATCAACCATTAAAAGTAAAATATAAATATAAATATATATAGTCAATTAATATATAACCTTTTTCTCAAAATAAGATAATAAATAAGTTAAAATTAATTAAATGTATAGTTGTCCAATTTTAAGTTTTAATTCAGTAATTAATTAATTTTTACTAATTTAAATTACTTTTAAGACTCTCCTACTCTAAGGCAACATTATAATTTTGGTAGAGGAACAATTCATAATTTAATTACTGACCAAGAAATTGATCACCACATGATGAAGAAAAAAGGTAAGCTTTTACTCTTTGGAGAGTAAACATGATAAAAGTGGATTGAAACAAACTTCCTTTAGAAAACTTTATTTTTTTGGCTTCCTCCAAATTACTCTACAACTTATATGGAACTTTATATCTTCCTCTTCTCTCTCCTTACCGTGGAATGGGAATAAATTGGATAGCTAGCTTCTCTCTCCTTCTGGGGTTTAAGACAGGGAAATACCCTCTAATCCCATCTTTTCTATTATGCATGGAGATGTTGACACTAACGATGGTTCTATGAAGCTTGAGTTAAAGCTTCATAGAATCACAGGTCAAGTTTACAAAAAAAATTCCTTCATATTTTTGGAATAACCTCTGGGATGTTCGTTAATAAAGATATTTATGATCTAAATGAGCTGAGTTTGAAATAAATATATTCAATTCATTATACAACTAATGTAAGAAAATACTTAGATTTTGGTATTATTTCAGACAGAGATCCGAGGTTCACTTCCAGATTCTGGCAGAGTCTACACCAAGCCTTAGGCACGAAGTTGAAGTTGAGCTCTGCTTATCATCCACAAACGGATGGTCAGTCAGAAAGGACAATTCAGTCCTTGGAGGATCTACTTAGGGCGTGTGTGTTGGATCACTTGGGTAGCTGGGAGGAGATCCTACCATTAGTTGAGTTCACCTACAACAACAGCTTTCACGCAAGCATTGGGATGGCACCATTCGAAGCGTTGTATGGCAGAAGATGTAGGACTCCTCTGTGCTGGTACCAGGATGGTGAGGCAGTGGCAGTAGGTCCGGAGTTGATCCTACAGACCACTGAGAAAGTGAAAATGATTCAGGAAAGAATGAAGACTGCTCAGAGTAGGCAGAAGTCGTATGCTGACAAGAGGAGGAAGCCGTTAGAATTTTCCGAAGGGGAACACATGTTTCTGAAGGTGACTCCGACCTCCGGTGTGGGTAGAGCACTGAAAGCAAAGAAGTTAACATCGAGGTTTGTGGGTCCCTACCAGATCATACAGCGTGTGGGTCCGGTTGCCTATCGGTTGGCTTTGCCACCATCTCTCTCAAATCTGCATGATGTGTTTCATGTCTCCCAGCTGAGGAAGTACGTCCACGACCCGAGTCATGTGGTGGAGTTAGATGATGTGCAGGTGAAGGAGAACCTGACCTTTGAGAAGTTTCCGGTAGCTGTAATTGATCGTAAACTGAAGGAGCTGAGGGGCAAGTCAATTGCTCTGGTAAAGGTATTGTGGGACGCAGCTACCGGTGAGGCTACTTGGGAGGTGGAACAGTAGTTCAGGGAGCAGTATCCGTTCCTTTTCTCAAGTAAGTTTGTTTTTGGGGACGAAAACTTTTGTTGTTGGGGAGGTTGTGAGACCCTTTTCTGACTTTTCCTTTCTTCCATAAGACCTCACCCTCTCCCTCTCATTTTGAACTGAAGCCTCTTTCCTTCAATCCTTTAAAACTCTTTTCTCTCCTTATTTGAACTCAAGGTGGTGGTGCTGAGTTGTGAGGTGTGCTAGCCGGTGTCGGGATCCCCTCTCCTTCCTCTTGCATTCGAAGCTCATTAGTTCTCTTTTCTCCTCCGTTCAAAGCTTCTCGGAACTAGGAATCTTCACCCGAGGTAAGGGAAGGTAGTATTTTCATTCTTTTTCGCTATTTTTGGGTGTGGATGTGTGCTAGAAACTCGTTGGATGCTTGTAGATGGTTGATTCGTGGCTGGATTAAGAGAAACTTGTTGTTTGGGGTTTCGGGGTGTTGAGAAATTTTGGGGGAAAATCCTTGATTTGTTGTTGCATGTTGAAAAAGGTGGTATTTTTGGACTCTTGGATGAATTTGTAGTGATTCGAACCGATTGCATGTGAAGTTTCTGGTTGTTTTGCAGATTGTTTGAAGAGTTTTTCGAAAATGGTTGGCTGCTGCTGAGCTTCGCTCTAAGCGCAGTTCTTCGCGCCTGGGCGCGTGGCCACCAGGAGACCCCATTTGGCCAAGCTCGCTGAGCGCAATGATGAGTGCGCTGAGCGCGCTTGAGAATGTGGGTCTCTGGCTACCCCGCGCTGGGCGTGACTTGGACCGCGTTGGGCGCGATACCAGTTGTGCCAAGTTTTGGTTTTTCTTTTGGGCGCTGAGCGCGCCCCTTGTCGCGCTGGGTGTGAGACTCCTCAGGAGTCTCTGTCTTGTGGGCGCTGAGCGCAAATTTAAATTGCGCTGGGCACGAGACCAAGGGAGGTCTCTGCCTTTCTCGCGCTGGGCACGGGTTTTGGTGCGCCGGGCGCATGAGACTCCTTGAGTCTCTGCCCGGCCAGTGCTGGGCGCAAGGACTATTGCGCTAAGCGCGAGATAGTCTTGGGTTCTCTGGTTGAGTCCCGCTGGGCGCGTGCATGCATGCGCTGGGCGCGCTGGCCCCCTGGTGCTCAATGGTTGCGCTGCGCTGGGCGCAGCCACGTGTGCGCCGGGCGCGGAGAAGGGATGTTCGTGTATGAAATTTTGTGCTGAGTTGAATTGAAATAGAAGGTTATGAAATGATGTATAGCAGATAAAGTTATTTTTGATATTAAATTGTATCTGATGAATGTGTTGAGAAGTGAGGTTATGTTGTGGCTGATTTGTTGATCTGTGAGTTGATATGTTGAGATGTATAAGTTATGTTGTGCTGGAATATTGATGTGAGTTGTTGTAGGCCGCAAGGCTGAGTTGTTGTAGGCCGCAAGGCTGAGTTGTTGTAGGCCGCAAGGCTGAGTTGTTGTAGGCCGTAAGGCTGAGTTGTTGTAGGAGATCTCCGAGTTGATATGCGTGACGACGCATTGTATGCTCATTGATAATCATGTTGAAAAACCGATGGGATGTATGTTGATGAAGTGTTGATAGTTGTAGTTGTTTATATTACTTAAATCTTTCTATATGCTGTTTCTTTTTATGCTAGCTTACCCTTCTGTTGTCTCCATGTGGTTGGACTGCAATGATCATACTATGTATGGGAGCAGAGCAGGGATAGGTGGTGGATAGTGGTGAGTCTGCAGCTGGTAGGCGGAGCTGACTCCTATGGATGTTTTGTTTTGTTTTTGTTACGGCTACTTGATATAGTGGTTTTGGATGTATTTTGTACTCTACACTCTAACTCTAGTCGGATGTAGGACATTGTATATACTTATATTCTAGACACTATATTTATATACTCGTTCTATCCAGTCTCGAGTTTCCGGTGTACTGTGATGGTGAGTGTAGTGACCTGCCGGGTCGTTACAGTTAGTGTGAAAAATTTTATGCATCAACCATTAAAAGTAAAATATAAATATAAATATATATAGTCAATTAATATATAACCTTTTTCTCAAAATAAGATAATAAATAAGTTAAAATTAATTAAATGTATAGTTGTCCAATTTTAAGTTTTAATTCAGTAATTAATTAATTTTTACTAATTTAAATTACTTTTAAGACTCTCCTACTCTAAGGCAACATTATAATTTTGGTAGATGAACAATTCATAATTTAATTACTGACCAAGAAATTGATCACCACATGATGAAGAAAAAAGGTAAGCTTTTACTCTTTGGAGAATAAACATGATAAAAGTGGATTGAAACAAACTTCCTTTAGAAAACTTTATTTTTTTGGCTTCCTTCAAATTACTCTACAACTTATATGGAACTTTATATCTTCCTCTTCTCTCTCCTTACCGTGGAATGGGAGTAAATTGGATAGCTAGCTTCTCTCTCCTTCTGGGGTTTAAGACAGGGAAATACCCTCTAATCCCATCTTTTCTATTATGCATGGAGATGTTGACACTAACGATGGTTCTATGAAGCTTGAGTTAAAGCTTCATAGAATCATAGGTCAAGTTTACAAAAAAAATTCCTTCATATTTTTGGAATAACCTCTGGGATGTTCGTTAATAAAGATATTTATGATCTAAATGAGCTGAGTTTGAAATAAATATATTCAATTCATTATACAACTAATGTAAGAAAATACTTAGATTTTGGTATTATTTCAGACAGAGATCCGAGGTTCACTTCCAGATTCTGGCAGAGTCTACACCAAGCCTTAGGCACGAAGTTGAAGTTGAGCTCTGCTTATCATCCACAAACGGATGGTCAGTCAGAAAGGACAATTCAGTCCTTGGAGGATCTACTTAGGGCGTGTGTGTTGGATCACTTGGGTAGCTGGGAGGAGATCCTACCATTAGTTGAGTTCACCTACAACAACAGCTTTCACGCAAGCATTGGGATGGCACCATTCGAAGCATTGTATGGCAGAAGATGTAGGACTCCTCTGTGCTGGTACCAGGGTGGTGAGGCAGTGGCAGTAGGTCTGGAGTTGATCCTACAGACCACTGAGAAAGTGAAAATGATTCAGGAAAGAATGAAGACTGCTCAGAGTAGGCAGAAGTCGTATACTGACAAGAGGAGGAAGCCGTTAGAATTTTCCGAAGGGGAACACGTGTTTCTGAAGGTGACTCCGACCTCCGGTGTGGGTAGAGCACTGAAAGCAAAGAAGTTAACACCGAGGTTTGTGGGTCCCTACCAGATCATACAGCGTGTGGGTCCGGTTGCCTATCGGTTGGCTTTGCCACCATCTCTCTCAAATCTGCATGATGTGTTTCATGTCTCCCAGCTGAGGAAGTACGTCCACGACCCAAGTCATGTGGTGGAGTTAGATGATGTGCAGGTGAAGGAGAACCTGACCTTTGAGAAGTTTCCGGTAGCTGTAATTGATCGTAAACTGAAGGAGCTGAGGGGCAAGTCAATTGCTCTGGTAAAGGTATTGTGGGACGCAGCTACCGGTGAGGCTACTTGGGAGGTGGAACAGTAGTTCAGGGAGCAGTATCCGTTCCTTTTCTCAAGTAAGTTTGTTTTCGGGGACGAAAACTTTTGTTGTTGGGGAGGTTGTGAGACCCTTTTCTGACTTTTCCTTTCTTCCATAAGACCTCACCCTCTCCCTCTCATTTTGAACTGAAGCCTCTTTCCTTCAATCCTTTAAAACTCTTTTCTCTCCTTATTTGAACTCAAGGTGGTGGTGCTGAGTTGTGAGGTGTGTTAGCCGGTGTCGGGATCCCCTCTCCTTCCTCTTGCATTCGAAGCTCATTAGTTCTCTTTTCTCCTCCGTTCAAAGCTTCCCGGAACTCGGAATCTTCACCCGAGGTAAGGGAAGGTAGTATTTTCGTTCTTTTTCGCTATTTTTGGGTGTGGATGTGTGCTAGAAACTCGTTGGATGCTTGTAGATGGTTGATTCGTGGCTGGATTAAGAGAAACTTGTTGTTTGGGGTTTCGGGGTGTTGAGAAATTTTGGGGGAAAATCCTTGATTTGTTGTTGCATGTTGAAAAAGGTGGTATTTTTGGACTCTTGGATGAATTTGTAGTGATTCGAACCGATTGCATGTGAAGTTTCTGGTTGTTTTGCAGATTGTTTGAAGAGTTTTTCGAAAATGGTTGGCTGCTGCTGAGCTTCGCGCTAAGCGCAGTTCTTCGCGCCTGGGCGCGTGGCCACCAAGAGACCCCATTTGGCCAAGCTCGCTGAGCGCAATGATGAGTGCGCTGAGCGCGCTTGAGAATGTGGGTCTCTGGCTGGCCCGAGCTGGGCGTGACTTGGACCGCGTTGGGCGCGATACCAGTTGTGGCAGGTTTTGGTTTTTCTTTTGGGCGCTGAGCGCGCCCCTTGTCGCGCTGGGCGTGAGACTCCTTAGGAGTCTCTGCCTTGTGGGCGCTGAGCGCAAATTTAAATTGCGCTGGGCGCGAGACCAAGGGAGGTCTCTGCCTTTCTCGCGCTGGGCACGGGTTTTGGTGCGCCGGGCGCATGAGACTCCTTGAGTCTCTACCCGGCCAGTGCTGGGCGCAAGGACTATTGCGCTAAGCGCGAGATAGTCTTGGGTTCTCTGGTTGAGTCCCGCTGGGCGCGTGCATGCATGCGCTGGGCGCGCTGGCCCCCTGGTGCTCTCTGGTTGCGCTGCGCTGGGCGCAGCCACGTGTGCGCCGGGCGCGGAGAAGGGATGTTCGTGTATGAAATTTTGTGCTGAGTTGAATTGAAATAGAAGGTTATGAAATGATGTATAGCAGATAAAGTTATTTTTGATATTAAATTGTATCTGATGAATGTGTTGAGAAGTGAGGTTATGTTGTGGCTGATTTGTTGAACTGTGAGTTGATTTGTTGAGATGTATAAGTTATGTTGTGCTGGAATATTGATGTGAGTTGTTGTAGGCCGCAAGGCTGAGTTGTTGTAGGCCGCAAGGCTGAGTTGTTGTAGGCCGCAAGGCTGAGTTGTTGTAGGCCGTAAGGCTGAGTTGTTGTAGGAGATCTCCGAGTTGATAAGCGTGACGACGCATTGTATGCTCATTGATAATCATGTTGAAAAACCGATGGGATGTATGTTGATGAAGTGTTGATAGTTGTAGTTGTTTATATTACTTAAATCTTTCTATATGCTGTTTCTTTTTATGCTAGCTTACCCTTCTGTTGTTTCCATGTGGTTGGACTGCAATGATCATACTATGTATGGGAGCAGAGCAGGGATAGGTGGTGGATAGTGGTGAGTCTGCAGCTGGTAGGCGGAGCTGACTCCTATGGATGTTTTGTTTTGTTTTTGTTACGGCTACTTGATATAGTGGTTTTGGATGTATTTTGTACTCTACACTCTAACTCTAGTCGGATGTAGGACATTGTATATACTTATATTCTAGACACTATATTTATATACTCGTTCTATCCAGTCTCGAGTTTCCGGTGTACTGTGATGGTGAGTGTAGTGACCTGCCGGGTCGTTACAGTTAGTGTGAAAAATTTTATGCATCAACCATTAAAAGTAAAATATAAATATAAATATATATAGTCAATTAATATATAACCTTTTTCTCAAAATAAGATAATAAATAAGTTAAAATTAATTAAATGTATAGTTGTCCAATTTTAAGTTTTAATTCAGTAATTAATTAATTTTTACTAATTTAAATTACTTTTAAGACTCTCCTACTCTAAGGCAACATTATAATTTTGGTAGATGAACAATTCATAATTTAATTACTGACCAAGAAATTGATCACCACATGATGAAGAAAAAAGGTAAGCTTTTACTCTTTGGAGAATAAACATGATAAAAGTGGATTGAAACAAACTTCCTTTAGAAAACTTTATTTTTTTGGCTTCCTTCAAATTACTCTACAACTTATATGGAACTTTATATCTTCCTCTTCTCTCTCCTTACCGTGGAATGGGAGTAAATTGGATAGCTAGCTTCTCTCTCCTTCTGGGGTTTAAGACAGGGAAATACCCTCTAATCCCATCTTTTCTATTATGCATGGAGATGTTGACACTAACGATGGTTCTATGAAGCTTGAGTTAAAGCTTCATAGAATCACAGGTCAAGTTTACAAAAAAAATTCTTTCATATTTTTGGAATAACCTCTGGGATGTTCGTTAATAAGGATATTTATGATCTAAATGAGCTGAGTTTGAAATAAATATATTCAATTCATTATACAACTAATGTAAGAAAATACTTAGATTTTGGTATTGTTTCAGGAAGGATGAGAAAAAATGATTCAATGGGCTTCTCTGCTTTCAGGTTGGAATGCGAGACTCTCAAATAGTGTCGAGAGAAATATTTTAGCCACATTAGATTTTTCTTCTATACTTGTTTATTTATATATACTTGGCAAAATAATAACAGTATAAACCCCGTCTAATTGGAACTTAGTCAACTGGGATATGGTGACTTCACAAAAAGTAAAGTAGGCTTGGAAATGAAACGGATCAGAACTTGTTGTTTCCCTCCATGCCAAACATGTTTGCAATTGGCTGTTTTAAAAGGAGAAATTATGGGATCATAAAAAAATCCCAAGAATATGCGTCTTAATTCTCATGTTTGGAAATTTATAATTAAAGGAGCCTTTTTTATCGGTGTGACTGGAGATGATGTTTCATTTTATATATATAATTGGTAATTTATATTTGTATTTAGTTTTTATATGAATTTTCGCACTTAAATCTTGGACAAAATCTTTGTCTCGCCAATTTTAAACTCAATCTGGTCTCATCGGTAAAACTTAAAAAGATATAGGTTAATTTCCTCTCTTTTTTTTTTCATAGGCGTGACTTACACAATGTCTCAACCACTAAAAATTAATCTACACTTTTAATCGAATAAAAATCAAAATTCATTTCCCCTCCGAGAAACTAGGTAAGTAGTCATACTTTTATAATAATGGGTTTGTAATGATATCTCCCTTTCTTAGTAAAGTAGTCGTCGGTAGGCCATGTATATTTATGAATTTGACTCTTTAATTATTATTATTTTTTCCTTCCCTTTCAAGTTTCAAGAGTTAAGCTATTCCCTTATTTTGCGCATAATTTGAAATTCTACATGCCTTTCGTGAATGTGATAAAATTGCATTTATGTGTATGTACCATTTGAATTATTTTAATTGGAATGACATATTGTTAAAAATATATTTAAATGATAGCATCTTTCCATTTTTTTTATTGAAGTGCCATTTTTTATTTAAAGGATAAGGAAGAAAAAGAAAGCAAGGAAAATATAATTTAGTTAGATGTTTTCTGCACGGCAACCAACTGGACATATAAATAATATAGCTACATAACAATGTGAAAACGAGTTGTGGATTGTTCCTTTACTCCGATTCATATTATTTTTATTTATATATAAAAAAAAGGTGACAATGATATTTAGACAGAAATTCTCAACGTGGGAAAAAAATAATGGTAATAAAACTTTAACCATTTGTGCCCATCCATTCAATATTCATTCTATATAGAGAGTAGTGGGTCTGCATTGTGATCTGGTGGTAGAAAGTCTGAATGAACCTCTCTGCCTTCTCATCCGTAGCTATAACGCCTGAGATCGAAGCTTCATCTCTTGGCGGTTCTTGAAAAAAAGATGGGATCATAGATTCATAGTCACAGCCTGCGGGGTGTTGTTGGTCTTGTGTTACGTGTAGCCGACACAGTCGGTGAGTAAGGCTAGGAAGAATTGTTTGTTTGCAAGACACATTTTTTATATGAATCCTTCATCCTTCATTGTGTTGTGTTATACTTATGACTTGTGTCATATGTCATCATCAATCATCATGGTGTTAAAATGGACTTGGCAGAGAAATGGTATGGAGAAAAAGGTGAAAATAAAAAATGTGTGGAAAAGTTGAATCGTTTAAAATGTAACCTGAAAGAGGTTATAAGTTATAACGTACCACATGGGATTTGGCAACCCATTGTTTTCTTTCCCTTCACACAATGCCTTTCATTTTCTCCCTTTATTATTTTGTATTCAGCAGATCCTTTGGCGGCTTCTTTAAGAAATCGTTCTCCTACCCTCATCAAACTCCAATAAAACCCTAAACATTACCCTTTTTTATCCTATTTCCAAGCTTATTGTTGGATATTACACACTACACATAACACACTTCGCATTTTTTATGCACATAATCAATTATCGTTGCCAATTTACTCGATTTTACATTATATTTAATCCATTGTCAATTGCAAAAAAATCAATTATTAATTCAAAAAAAATAATTAGAAGAGAGTAATCAAAGTAAATGAGAGCAAAGTAATCAAAATTATTTATATAAAAAAATTGATTATACTCTCAAATATAAATATATTACGATCAATTAAAAAAATGAGAACTGTACCGTGGTAGTCTCCCATTGGCCGACCATATTGGCCGATCCAAGGCACGTCAGTAAAATACCGATCTAACATGCTCTTTGCACCTTAGTGCTCGAGCATGGAGGGCTATGTACCGTGGTGGTCTCCCATTGGCCAACCATATTGGCCGATCAGAGGCAGGTCGGTAAAATGCCGATCACACAAGAGGGACCCAAATATGAGGAGATTAACTAGCTCACTCGGACAATCAATAAGATCCCACGATCCGTGAGAACGGTAATAAATACCGGGAGTTACGAGTCCATAATGGGGCGTGATTTATGGGATCATAAGTGCGATTCATGTCTATAACGTCACACCGTTATATATAGCAATGATGAGGTCTAAGGCGGCAGGTTACTCTCATCGAATGTTCTAGGTCAAGACTGCTGTCAAGTTCTTTTAGCTCGGTATCGCTAAGGGTTCTTCGGCGGCGGTCTTCAATACCGGAACATTTTGGCGCCCACCGTGGGGCAGGTAAAACTGCATCCCACACCTTTGTTGTTGGACGTGAGCAGAAAGTCTCAATACGAGGAGTGAGAGAAGTCGTAGGAAGTAGGAACACACTACACGCAACAACATATCCAGATTCACTCATTCATTCATCATCGCCAACTGTCTCCATAATCCACGCTTACTGGTCAATACCATGTGTCAATATGATACACCTTTTCTTCTTCTGACTATTCACTGACGCTGCACCACCACTTTCATCTTTGGTTTGGTAAGATCAAAAAAGAAAAATCCCACCTTTTGCTTGTGTTCTTGAGAAAGTCACTGTTTTGTTAATACCCATGTGCTATATTCATGTTATTCCCGACATCACATGTTCAAAAATTGATTTGGAAACCCTGTTAGATCTCGGGGTGATTCATGTTGTGTCACGAGATTTTCTGAGGTTTTGATGACCATGTGGTAAATTCAACCCCTTTGTGTTCGGTGTTGACTTTATTTGCATCCAAAATTGGATCTTACAACGGGGTGGTTGGTTGCCATAGAAGATTTGATTTGATTTGATTTGATGTTATTTTGTTTTGTTGGTTTTAATTTGTAAGGAAGATGCAATCAAGGGGTGTGCCCCTTGAAGAGAGAACGAGAGGTGGCGGGCGTAGAGATTTCCAAACCCAAACATTGGCCATCCGATAAGGCCGCAATAAAGAAACTGATTCACAAAGAAAAAAAAAAAAAGCCCAATGGTTTCACGAGAAAGCTGCGCAACGGAACCCATCTTCACGTGACCTCACCTCACCTCACCTCACTCTCTTTCTTTGATTCAAAATCACTCACTCTTACTGTTTTCCTTCCAATCGGATCCACCATGAGGGACAAGGACAAAGAAAAAGAGACAGAGAAGAAGAAGTACCCTATCGGCGCCGAGCATTACCTTCTCTACGAGGAGATTGGCCAAGGCGTAAGCGCTTCCGTGCACCGGGCGATATGCGTTCCCTTCAACGAGGTCATCGCCATCAAAATCCTCGACTTCGAACGTGACAATCGCGATCTCAACAACGTTTCTCGTGAGGCCCAGACCATGATCCTCGTCGATCACCCTAACGTCCTCAAATCGCACTGCTCCTTCGTCGCCGAGCACAATCTTTGGGTGGTTATGTCGTTCATGGCCGGCGGTTCATGCCTCCACATATTGAAAGCCGCGCATCCCGATGGTTTTGAAGAGGTTGTCATTGCAACCATTCTCAAAGAGGTATTGAAGGGTTTGGAGTATCTTCACCATCACGGACACATCCACCGTGACGTCAAAGCCGGTAACATTCTCATTGATTCGCGCGGCACCGTTAAACTCGGCGATTTCGGTGTTTCTACCTGCCTATTAGATTCCGGCGACCTTGGTGCGAAAAGCACTTTAAGGTCGGCACGAACCTTGGTGCGAAGAGCACTTTAAGGTCGACATTTGAATGACCTAAACCTTGGTGTGAAGAGCACTTTAAGGTCGACATTTCGATGATCAATCCCTTGGTGTGAAGAGCACTTTAAGGTCGGCATTCCAACGAACAATCCCTTGGTGTGAAGAGCACTTTAAGGTCGACATTTGAACGACCCGAACCTTGGTGTGAAGAGCACTTTAAGGTCGGCATTTCAATGACCCAAACCTTGGTGTGAAGAGCACTTTAAGGTCGGCATTTCGACGATCAATCCCTTAGTGTGAAGAGCACTTTAAGGTTGACATTTGAATGACCCAAACCTTGGCGTGAAGAGCGCTTTAAGGTAGACACAGTCTACACCTTGGCGTGAAGAGCGCTTTAAGGTAGACACGTTCAACAATCTACACCTTGGTGTGAAGAGCGCTTTAATGTCGGCACAATCTACACCTTGGCGTGAAGAGCGCTTTAAGGTCGGCACAGTCTACACCTTGGCGTGAAGAGCGCTTTAAGGTAAACACGTTCAACAATCTACACCTTGGCGTGAAGAGCGCTTTAAGGGCGGCACAGTCTACACCTTGGCGTGAAGAGCGCTTTAAGGTAGACACGTTCAACAATCTACACCTTGGCGTGAAGAGCGCTTTAAGATCGGCACAGTCTACACCTTGGCGTGAGGAGCGCTTTAAGGTAGACACGTTCAACAATCTACACCTTGGCGTGAAGAGCGCTTTAAGGTCGGCACAATCCATACTTCGGCGAAAAAAACCCTTCAAGGTCGGCATTTTAACGACCCATACATTGGCCACGACGTCGCATTAATGGCGGATTTTAACAACCTGTACATTGGCGAAAAAACGCCCTTCAAGGTCGACAATTTAACGATCTACGTCTCTTGGCGTCAAAGCATCTTAAGATCAAAATTTTTCAACAATCTACACCTTGGCATGAAGAGCGCTTTAAGGTCGACATTCTTAATAATCTACACCTTGGCGTGAAAAGCGCTTTAAGATCGGCATTTTAACGATCTATACCTTGGCGTGAAAAGAGTTTTAAGGTCGGAATTTATATGATCAAAAACCTTGGTGTGAAGAGCACCTTAAGGGCGGCATTTATACGATCAAAACCTTGGTGTGAAGAGCACTTTAAGGTCAAAATTTAGACGACCCAAAACCTTAGTGTGAATAGCACTTTAAGGTCGGAAAAGGTCAACAAAACGCCTATCTAACATGCTCTTCACACTTGGCGTGAAGAGCGCTTTAAGGTCGACATTCTTAATAATCTACACCTTGGCGTGAAAAGCGCTTTAAGATCGGCATTTTAACGATCTATACCATGGCGTGAAAAGCGTTTTAAGGTCGGAATTTTATTTTTTACAATCTAGACCTTGGCGTAACAAACGCTTTATGTGACACCCTTACTACCCCAACACATATATTAAAAATTATAATACATTTAAGAAGGTTAAATTTTCTAAGTTGGTAAAAGGGTTCACATAAAAAATTCGACAATCACATTAATAGAGATATAAAACATAAAACACAAGAGTTTTACAAATTGTTTTCAAAACAATATTACAGTGCCAAATACACATAAATATTTCATCCTAGAAATCCTCTGCCCCGATGTCACACTATCAGAGCATTCCCAGAATTTTAACTGTTGGCATCCTAGATGCCACTCGTAGCTGGATCTTCTTCTCCTAAAATATCCACAGTTTATACGGTGAGAAAAGAAAATATCTATATGCAAAGTACATACAAACACATCACAATATAATCTCATAATAACTCATTATTTAATAAAATATTCATAAGCATTTATCTATATATATATATATGTGTGTGTGTGTGTATCATAATTTATCAACCATTCATCATATTCACATCTCAATTCACAATTACATCAATCCATCACAATCCACTTGAACATTACAATTCATTCATAATCCACACAAATTTCACTATGTCAAGGTCACGCTACCCTTTTTCCAACCTAGGGCCGTGCTCACCCCTGACATAACACTGTGCCAAGGTCACGCTACCCTTTTTAGTAGCCTAGGGTCGTGCTCACCCCTGACATAATACTGTGCCAAGGTCACGCTACCCATCAGCTTAGGGTCGTGCTCACCCCTGGTCATCAGTACCATAATCACATCTCATTCACATCTCAATCACATTCCACACTTCTCATTTCATAACTCAAATTCACATCACGTACATAATTCCACATCACATACACAACAGATAAGTCCAACAAAATGAGGGTTTACACACCCCTCAAGCAATTCACATCAAGATCATCCATTCTTAACGAGTAATATAGCAATAATATTCATAAATTATAATAATCAATAAGATAATCAATTTAATATAACAGTGAAACTCATAATTATTCCAAATTCTAGTTCACAGCATTTATGATTTCTTCTTTCTTCCCAGATCATTATTCCTACAATTTGGCATATCTATAAACCTCAACACATAATTTCAATAGAACTAATGATTCTTCAAATAAAATAATTATAAAATCATAATCCTAAGAAATTCTTCCTCTACCCAATTCCCTCATGTACTCTACATATAAATAATCCCCTTTTCCCCCGTACCTGGATGAATAGTAACTTGAGCAGAACCTCCTCTTCTTTTTCCTTAAACGGTAGTCAAAATTCGGGCAGAACCTTCTCTTCTCTCTCCTTAAATCGGGACCGAAACTAGGGTAGAACCTCCACCCCCTAAGCTCCTTCCATCAACAGCAGGAAGTAGAGAGAGAAAGAAAAGAGAGAAGGGAGAGAAGATGAGAGGTGTGAGGATTTGAGAGGGAGGAGGGGCCTTTTTATAGGCATTTTCGCGGACCTATCCGGAACGGCCGTTCTGAAAAGTGGAACGCCCGTTCTGGACCCTTCAAATCTACGCAAAATTTTCAACTGGAACGGCCTGTTCTGAAATCAGAACGGCCCGTTCCAAAACCCAGCAGAACGCCCCGTTCTCCTTCTGGAACGGCCCGTTCTGCAAGGAGAACGCCCCGTTCTCCTTCTGGAACGGCCCGTTCTGCAAGGAGAACGCCCCGTTCTCCTTTGGAGAACGGCCCGTTCTGGGCCCGTTCTGGACATCCCAAAAATACACAATTTTATCATTTGGAACGGCCCGTTCCACATTTGGAACGGCCCGTTCCAGAAACCCAAAAATACCCCAAAAACTTTAACAAAATTACGAGAATGCCATTAATAATAAGTTTACAAAAATACCCTCATTCCTTTATTAAAATTACGAAAATACCATTACTAATTACGAAAATGCCATTAATACAAAAATACTCTTTATAAAAAATTGGGGTGTTACACTTTAAGGTCAAAAATTTAGACGATCTACACCTTGGCGTGAAGAGCGCTTTAAGGTCGGAATTTATATGATCAAAAACCTTGGTGTGAAAAGCACCTTAAGGGCGGCATTTATACGATCAAAACCTTGGTGTGAAGAGCACTTTAAGGTCAGAATTTAGACGACCCAAAACCTTAGTGTGAATAGCACTTTAAGGTCGGAAAAGGTCAACAAAGCGTCTATCTAACATGCTCTTCGCACCTTAGTCCTCGAGCATGGAGGGCTATGTACCGTGGTGGTCTCCCATTGGCCAACCATATTGGCCGATCCAAGGCACGTCAGTAAAATACCGATCTAACATGCTCTTCGCACCTTAGTGCTCGATCATGGAGGGCTATGTACCGTGGTAGTCTCCCATTGGTCGACCATATTGGCCGATCCAAGGCACGTCAATAAAATACCGATCTAACATGCTCTTCGCACCTTAGTGCTCGAGCATGGAGGGCTATGTACCGTGGTGGTCTCCCATTGGTCGACCATATTGGCCGATCCAAGGCACGTCAGTAAAATACCGATTTAACATGCTCTTCGCACCTTAGTGCTCGAGCATGGAGGGCTATGTACCGTGGTGGTCTCCCATTGGTAGACCATATTGGCCGATCCAAGGCACGTCAGTAAAATACCGATCTAACATGCTCTTCGCACCTTAATGCTCGATCATGGAGGGTTATGTACCGTGGTGGTCTCCCATTGGCCGACCATATTGGCCGATCCAAGACACGTCAGTAAAATACCGATCTAACATGCTCTTCGCACCTTAGTGCTCGAGCATGGAGGACTATGTACCGTGGTGGTCTCCCATTGGCCGACCATATTGGCCGATCCAAGGCACGTCAGTAAAATACCGATTTAACATGCTCTTCGCACCTTAGTGCTCGAGCATGGAGGGCTATGTACCATGGTGGTCTCCCATTGGCCGACCATATTGGCCGATCCAAGGCACGTCAGTAAAATACCGATCTAACATGCTCTTCGCATCTTAGTGCTCGAGCATGGAGGGCTATGTACCGTGGTGGTCTCCCATTAGCCGACCATATTGACCGATCCAAGGCACGTCAGTAAAATACCGATCTAACATGTTCTTTGCACCTTAGTGCTCGAGCATGGAGGGCTATGTACCATGGTGGTCTCCCATTGGCCGATCAAAGGCAGGTCGGTAAAATGCCGATCACACAAGAGGGACCCAAATATGGGGAGATTAACTAGCTCACTCGGACAATCAATAAGATCCCACGATCCGTGGGAACGGTAATAAATACCGGGAGTTACGAGTCCATAATGGGGCGTGATTTATGAGATCATAAGTGCGATTCATGTCTATAACGTCACACCGTTATATATAGCAATGATGAGGTCTAAAGCGGCAGGTTACTCTCATCGAATGTTCTAGGTCAAGACTGCTGTCAAGTTCTTTTAGCTCGGTATCGCTAAGGGTTCTTCAGCGACGGTCTCCAATACCGAACAAGAACAAATCGAAGTTTGATTCTTCAGTAATCCAAATCGTATAACTATACAAATTGAAGAACATACCAGCTCCGTGGTTAATAATATCAAAGCAACACAAAATGGCACGAGAGGAGTTTAGTGAAAAAAAGAGAGTAAATAATTATTTATTTAATCAATATTTCATTTCAATCAAACTAGTTCATTTATTAACCTAAACTTTATTTCTACCTTCTATTCTCAATTCCTCAACATTTTTATTGAATAAAATGAAATCATACAAATGAAATGACATGTTATTGTAAAAATTAATGATAACTTATTTTTTAACAAGATAACGAATATTCTTCTCTGTCCACGTATACTTTACTCACCAAATAACACCAAGAAAATATCAAGGGTTAGGTCTTTATATTTTATTTGAGAGGATAAGTGAAGAATTTAATTAAAATAGTAAGGATAAATATGAGAGAAAAATAATGTTATTCATTATAATTTAAAGTAGCAAGTACTTATATTGTGGTTGGTTAGTCAAAAAAAATAAAAAGAAAAGAAAGAAGAAAAAAAAATATAAGAATAGAAAATGATTTTTTTTCATTGTTATTAGTTAGAAAGAAAATAAAAAGAAAGAAAGATAAACATTTTATTTTCTCTTCTTTGTTTGAGATAAAAGTGAAAATAAAAACATATAAAAATGAGATGCAATAAAGGGAGTAAAATATCAAATATTTTTAACTTAATATTATGTTTATCATTTTAATTAATATTAAATAACTTAAAAAGAACAATTATACATTTTACGAAGCAAAATAACCAATGTATATATGCACGCTACTTCAAGGATGCGAAAATTTTTTGTTTTGTAAAGTTGAATAAGGAAAGGGTGAATGTGTTGTTATGAACTTCTTTTAATATGGAGTTCAATTTTTACGGATAAACAAAAATGTGTCTTAATTTGTAGTATATAAAAGTCATATTTTTCTTTTCTTCTTGACTTGGATAGAACCTTTCTTTAAGAGCCCCAGACTAAATATTTTTTCTCTTCTTTCAACTAGAAATGGATCTATTTTTATTTTCACTTGATTCGAATTTTCGACCAAATTACTTATTTAAATTTAATTTGATCAAGACACAAAATGTAATAATGTATAGATGAGATTAAGTCAACATGATGTTTTAATATAACATGTATCAATATTAAGTTACTAAAATTATGTATTGTTAAATCATAAAATATAAAATATATAAAAATTAAACTAAGATATAATTTATAGTATACTTTAAAGTAAATAATATTATTATAAATATGGTTATTCTTTACATACAATTGTTGAAAAATAATATCTTTAAAATATTGTAAAACTTGTTTAAATGACTCTATACATAATTTAATCCATCTTGAAAATTACACAAGGTCTAAATTCAAAATCCAAACTCATCTAAATTAATATTAGTCTATTGAGACAATGAATATGTCCAGTTTTGTCACATCCAAAAAACTAAGCTTGGGATCTTAAAACTTTTTTTTCTCAACAATTTTTCTTATTTTCTTGTTAACCGAAAGAGTGTTTAATAAATAAGTACTTATCATGTAAATACCCATGTATATGCTATTTCTATAAATGAAAGGAAATGAGTTAAAAGTATTTTAATATAGGCTGTAACCTGATTTCATAAATTATTTACAAGTTTTTGTTATGTTATAAGATAAGTTTAAATTAACTAGAAGTTAGTTGTTCTAAATGGACTCCAAATCTTACTTCACATAGTGTTAGGAAAAAATGTTATAATCTATTTATAAAAAACTGGTACAAATCAGTTTTACTTTAATATGAAAATTTAATATACCATAAAAAACTATCAGCTAAAAAGCTAGCATCGACGACTTCAAACTCAAATATAATTGCAACATGTTGAATTAGATGTACTTAATACCGGTTGACATACAACAATTTTTATTTTTATTTTTAAGTTTTTCAGTATTCAAGTCCTGATTTTATATATAAAATATACAGTGTTAAGAGATTTTATTTTATTTTTTAACTTTTTCCTGCTCATAATTCTCTGTAATTATTAATTATTATTTTTTATGATAAATATTTCATATTAATATTAATAACATGAATTTTATCTTTTATTATTTACTGTTAACATTTTTTTATTTCATTGAATTTATAAATTAAAAGGTAAAGTCTATTGAATTATAAATATTAAAATGAATATATATATATAGAGAGAGAGAGATAGATAGATAGACTAAAATAAAATATTTTTAATTTTAAAAGTTAAAAGATAAAATTATAAAAATTTAGGGGAAAAGAGTATTTAAATATATTAATATAATAATAATAATAATATTGATAAGGTCATAAAGGTTCGAAATTGAATGCTAGACGTAGAATTACATGACTCCAAAGTAGGCATGGCAATCTAACCTGTCCCCGTGGGTACCCGCCCGAACCCGCCCCGATTTGGATGGGGAAAACCCGTATTTATCGGGTTCGGGTTCGAGTTCGGGTTTTTCCCGATTGATAAAATCGGGGGCGGGGGCGGGGGCGGAGATGTTAATACTCACCCCGCCCCCGTCCCCATACCCGCCCCCGCCCCCGCCCCCGCCCACGCCCAGCTTAATAATATAATTAAAAAAATATTTTTATATATATAAACTAAAATTATAAATATTTATATGTAAAAATTTATATTATTTTATTTTTCTTTTATTTTTTTTAAATTATTCATATTTATTTAAAAGAAAAAAAAGAAGAAAATAAAATAAAAGCGGGGGCGGGGGCAGGGCGGGGAAACCCGAACCCCGCCGGGGGTGGGGATGGAGACCTAGATTTTATCTCCGGCGGGTATCGGGGGCAGGGACGGGGGCGGGGAACGTAAAACCCGCCCCCGCCCCGCCCCGTTGCCATGCCTACTCCAAAGTTGCATATTTTATAATAAACTAAATAATTTAACATATAATTAAACTTAAGATTTTTTTTTGAGAGATTAAACTTAAGAAATTATTAGTAGTAGAATTAATATTTGTATTTAAAGCTATATTTTTTTTAGTTTTATTTACAGTATTTGTTTAGATTTTTTAGAGAATTTATGAGAATATTTTTTTTATATAGTATTTTTAAGATGTTATCAACTTCCTGTCAAAAAACTTGTATATAAATATATTTGATAAATAATTGTTAAATTGTTGATCCAAATACATGTTTGGTCCAGCGTTTTTTGAGTTTCTGTTAAATATATTTACCGAAAATCTCTTAACAATTAAGCAACTTAATTTTTATAAAAGAAAATAATATAAAAAAAAACAACAACAACTTTAGTACTCATATTAAAACAACTTTAGTAATGAACATCAACTTTTTATAGTGAAATTTACTGTTAAAGAAAATGATTTTTTTACCAAAAGATTTTTCATGCAAAAGAATCAACAAATCAATCTCATATTTTCACCTTAAAATTCCAACATCTTAACTCAAGAAAGAAAAATTAGTTAGATATAAACCGAAACAAAGATACAACTTTTCTCAAATTAAAAAATAGCTAAAAGCTTAAATCTAAAATAAAATTACCCAAAGTATATTTTTGTTGAATCTATACCCTCGAGAAAATAATACGATTACAATCTAAATTTTTTTAAAATAAATAAAATTAATGTGGTTCATTATTAGTCTATATGTAATGTAAATGCCTTACAATACTTGATATTTTAATGGGAGAAATTATGTCAATCTATCTATTATATTATATATTTATAATATAAAAAAAAAGTTATGTCATGTGGAAAAATATTACATGATATTACTATATTCATTATTTTGCTTAAATTTTTAATGACATATCATACAAGAATATGTCATTGGCAGCACCATATTTTTAATGATTATTTTTTTAATTCACAAAATATTAATATTTTTAATTATAGAAATTATATAATATTACATGATATTAGTTATGTTAATTCTAATTTAATCAATCAATTAAATTATATATTCTAGTACATGAAGATTCAGAGCTATCGTCTAGTTTTTTGGAATATTTGCAGATTCAAGTAACAATAATAATCACTTCTTCTTCATATCAATATTTTAATTAAAATAATTGATATTATTTTAAATTAATTGAAAAAGTTACGAAAAGTATATATATTCATTCATTTCTATTTATTTTTTCTTCACCTGCAATTCTCATATATTTCATTCATCATTTTATTTACCTTCTCAAAGACTCTTTTATGAAAGGTTTTCCCTCCAATAATGAATAACAAAGATATTGCAGGCCTATTGTCAATTTTTTTCCTCTTGACATGCTTCTTATTGCATTCTCAAACCATGTTAAAATTTGTGTTTTTGTTTTCAATTGATATATAACGAATTTGATATTTACAAATTAACTTATGCATTGTTTTGTATTTCTAGTTCTTGTTTGATGTATTTTTTAAGACATTGCCGTATTTATTCCACGTTACTTTAACAAGTGAAAGAAGGAAGAATTGTTCGAATTTGCTTTACCTTTATTATTTATAATGTTATGTAAAAAAAATATTTAGAATTTTGTATCGATGATTACGAAATTATGTAAGAAAAATAATATAAGTTGTGTATTTTTTCTATTGATAATCTATCTATTATCTATTATATCTATTATCTATATCTATACTTATTATAAAAAAGATATTAGAAGAATGTAATCACTTTTGGTCTCAATTTTTTAGTGGACCATTATACCCCCTCAAATATAAAAATAAAAATTTTTATATCTTTCTCAATAATTATACTAACCTTCTAAATATTTTATCTGTGTATGATTATTAGAGGCACAAAGTGTCTCGACCAATCTAATCTATATATAAAAAGGATATATTGGTTTGTAACAATTTTTTGTCATCACATTTTTTTTATATACTTTTATCCCTAAATTTCCAAATAATAAAAAATAATATTGAAAGCTACTTTTATTTTTATCACTAAAATAAGTTAACCACTTATTTTATTATTTAATTTTATTTTATTCAATTTTTTTAATAAAAATATAAAGAAACAAAATACATCAATTCCACTTATTTATTTATTTATATATATATATATATATTATAAAAAAAAGGTTTAGTCACGTATGTAGATGCAATACTATATTCATTCTTTTCCACTTAAATATTCAATAACTTTTATTTTATTTTTTTAATTTATAAAATACATAAATATATTTAATTATAGTAATTATACAACAATCATATATTATAATTACAATTTAATCAATCAATTAAATTATATATTTTAATTCAATCAATTAAGTAATTCAATTTAGATGCACATATTATTTTTATATAATAATTCTACAATAATAATGTATTCAATCAAATAATATGTAGAAATTGATTTGCATTTAGTTAAATTATAAATAGATATTATAATTCTATATATAAAAAATATATGATTCAAATCCAACTAACAAATAATTTAGGAGATTTAAAAATCATCTCTCTACCTTGACCTCTTATATATGTTAAAAAATTGGACAATCTCATTTTTCCTATCTAAAGTAATGATCTTATGTATTAACGATCTTCCTAAAATCTTAATCGCTAATTTGTGTTTTCTTCAATAGTCTCTTATAAATTTTCTCTTGTGAGTATTTTAAGTTTTTTAGAATGTACGTAATAACCTAATTCTATTTCTTCTTTTGAATCAACTTTCAGGTTAAACCCCGAATTTAGTCTAAAACTCTTTGATTTGCGCCTTCTATTTATTTTACTCTTTTTATAATTATATATTATTACACTCGATTTACATTCTATAAATTCTGTTATTTTATATATTTTTTAAACAAAATATATAGAGGAACAAATTATCATGATAACACCAGTATTTATAACAAAAATGTGTATAGTATAAAATAAATTATTTAGTTTTAAAATAAAATATTTAGTTATATTTGAAGCGAAATTAAATTTTAAAATTCACAAATTTAGAAATTAAAAATGCGGTTAAATTTTAAACTATGTTTTATCGGTATTTTAATGTATTAGAAATAGATTAAAAAGCCTATGAACAACACATGAAAGACATATTGTTGAAAGAAGATAAAAATTATAAACTGAATTGATGAATCTGCCAGGAACCAAAATAGAATTGAACTAGTTAAGCAAAATTGAATAAAGATGGTATTTTAATTAAGCAAGAATTGAACTAGTTAAGCATTCACCCACATATATATCTATAGCTATACTATTCCTCCAAGCATTAGCGTTTTTTCGCTCTTGCTTCTGGGTTTGAATAATAGGTTCAAAAGTATGATTTTCATTAACTGGTAACGTTGAAGATGAAGGTTTATCCACCACTTCAATTAGAAATTCATCAGAACGACATTCTTTACGTAGAAAATTATGTAGTGTTGCACATACTAACACAAGTTCTACTTGTATCTTAAATAAAAATGGAGGTGCTGACTTAAAAATTATGAACCTTGATTTAAAAATACCAAATATTTTCTCGATCACATTCCTTAAAGATGCATGACAAAGATTGAACAATTTTTTCTCATTTTCAGGGTCATTACCCTGACCTGCAAAATATTGTAGATGATATCTTACACCTCGAAATGGAACTAAAAATTGACGTCGATTAGGAAATCTACAATCCACCAAAAAAATATTTACCTAATTACATATGCAATATATATAATATTATTATAATAATAATAATTATTATATATAATTATTATTATTATTTAAAGAATAAGCATTTAGATATATAGAATATATATATATATATATATATATATATATATTATTTTAGTTATATATTATATGATAATTTTTAACAATATTTATAAATGTAAATTATTCTAACAAATATTTTAACAATATTTCCTCTTTTAAGAAATAAGCCTAAACCCTAAAAAATTAGATACTGCAATATCTTATGTTAATTTTCTTTTTTTAAAATATAAAAAGTCCCAATTTTACAATATAAAAATAAAAAGAAAAATTCATAGTAAAAAAAATAAAATAATTGTTGAGTCGTAAAAGAAGGGGATAAGAGTAACAAACTTAAGCGAAGGAGAGAAATTGCAATTTTTATGCTGAGAGGGTTCTTCCCCCAATTAAGATCCATTTTCATCTCATTCTACTCACAGAAACCCTAACAAATTCATCTTATATATTATATATTGTAGAGATTATGATATCAATTTCATCTTTCACCTTTTTTTTTTCTTGACGTGTGTTATAAAAAAAATTATCACTTAAAAGTTAAAATTTTAAGCATTTTTTTTTTGTGTTATATAAAGGAACAAATTCAACTAAATAGAATAAAATAAAATAAAGCAAGTCAATTAAAGAGAATGAACAAAAAATAGAGCAAATCAATGACACTATCATTTACATATCGGAGTTTCACAAAATAGGGGAATGGGATGAGAACAATACTACAATATTATATATGAGCAATGAATAATAGTGCAGTATTATTACCAGAGAAAAAATGGAGAAGATAGGAGCATAGAAAAAAAAAAGATGAAAAACTCACTTGAAAATTCTTGAAAAGTCACTTCAAACAATCATTCAAAATCCGATGGGTTTGGATGAGATTGTTTTATGAATTTGGTATTTATAGATAACACTAGAAAGTCCTTCAAATGAATACCAATAAATTTTAATGGACTATTTAAAAAATCTTGAAAATCCAGATTGAATACCACTGGATTGTTTTTAAGTGGCATAAAATCCTGATTGAATACCAATGAATTTTTTTACTCCAAAAAGTCTTTTAAAATCCTATGAAATCCTAAACCAATACACCCCCTAAATTTTAAAATTAAAAAATTTAGAAATAAAAAATGCGGTTAAATTTTAAACTGTTTTATCGGTATTTTAATGTATTAGAAATAGATAAAAAAGGCTATGAACAACACAGTAAAGATATATTGTTGAAAGAAGAAGATAAAAATTATAAACAGAATTGATGAATCTGCCGGGAACCAAAATAGAATTGAACTAGTTAAGCAAAATTGAATAGAGATGGTATTTTAATTAAGCAAGAACGAGAATGGTGGTAATGACTAATGATAAAGTAAGTATATGGTATATATCGTAATCCTTGACCAGCAAGAAGAGAAAATCAATGGTTGGGTTGACCTAGCACTAGCAGATAGCAGCACACGGAAATGAAATTAGAAATTAGAAATTAGAATGGAGGGGGGAGATGGAAGGAGAGGATTTAAATGAAGGGCAGTTAAAAAAAGGAGGTATTAAACCCGGGAAAAAAGGAAAAAAAAAAAAAAAGAAGAAGCAGCACCCAGGGCGTAGGTTAGCGTGTAGGCTAGAAGGCGAAGCCGAACGTTAAAACCGCCTCGCTCCTTTCTTTTCTTTCTCTCTTATAAATGAACAAAGAGCTTGCGTTTCCCGGCGACTATGCAAACCAAACCCAAAAGCCTTCGTCTTTCTCACCTTGCCCTCTGTAACACACTTGTCTCTTCTACTTGCTCTTGCTCTTCTCTTTTCAATTAAATGGTGTTTACGCCTTCCGAGGGACAAGAGACCATGGCCATGGGACCCGAGAGATCCAAGCCGCTTCACAATTTCATGTTGCCCTCCTATCTCAAGTGGGGGAATCAGCGCCACCTCCGCTGCACCAAGCTCCCCACCGCCGGAGATCGCCGATCTCCGCCCCCTAATGCCACGCCTCCATTCCTCGCCGACGCCGGGATCGACGCCGTCAGGGAGAAGCTCATGCTCGATCTCAAAACCGAGGCCGATAGGATGAAGCACGCGATTCTCGGCGCCGGCGACAATCATCTCCACATCCACCACGCGCCGGAGGAGGACTCGCCGCCGCCGCCGCACGCCGGACCCAGGACGTGGAATCTCCGCACCCGCCGCGCTCCGGTCGGGGACAGGGGGGTCCGGATTGACGAGAGGAGGTCTCCGTTGAGGACTTCCGCCGCCGCCGCCGCCGGGAAGTCGCCGAAATTGAGAGGGTCGCCGGAGAAGGAGGAGCATCCGGTGAAGTTTTCTCCGACGCTTTCGAAGAAAGAGTTAGAGGAGGATTTCATGAAGATGGTGGGCCACCGGCCTCCCCGCAGGCCCAAGAGGCGGCCCAGAAACGTGCAGAAGCAGTTGGATGTAAGCTCATTCATCGCTTATGGTTATGTTACGTTCTATCATTCTTTAAAGCCTTCAATTTTATTTTCGGTAATTCAATTATTGAATTTCGTTTTTCTGCAGACCCTTTATCCTGGTCAGTGGTTGTCGGAGGTCAGTGCCGACTGTTACAAGGTTCCTGACGACGCCCAAACTGGCAAGGTATGTCAATGTTGATGGAAAAAGGGGTTCATTTTTTGCTTTTCAATTACTTATTTTGTTTGTGAGTTAACTGTTGGGTTTTGTTTTTGGCAGAGGTAGCGTTGAGATTGGCGAAAGGCATTTTGTTGGCTGCGTCGGATACATAGGATGGATGCACATGGACTTCTGGATGCGTGCCTTTTGTTCATTTCAATGTTCCTTTCAAATTCAGAAATATAGTTTCATTCTTTTGTTTATAGAATAATACTCTGGACAGTGATGGTCGTTCCAAATCACATGATTCAATAGGATAGTAAGGTTATCTGGTTTACTACTTTGTTTTTGAAACTATTTAGTTTCAAGGACCAAGTTATACTGTGGGAACTTTCAACTTTAATCTTCAATTCTAGATTATGGGACTTATTCTCCGATGCTAGTTTAGTTTTGGTTCACTCTGAATTTGGCTGTGTTTATGGGATTGGAATATACACCATTTGTCTCGTAATGTTTCTCCTTATTAATTATTATTACTGCTTTCTCCTTTGCGCTCTGTGTTTGGGAAATGGTGCTCGTTTGGTACAAATCATGGGACGGACTAGTTTATGTAGTCCAGTAATATGTAGCAAGAGCTATACATTGAGGAACTGTAACCATGAATGCAGTTCTTTCTGGTGCCATTATCGTCTGCTGCCACTGTTTATTCAGTGCAGTCAAGGCCTAAACTGTTCTCAACTAGGGTTGGACATAGTTCTAAATTGTGGCTGCGATTCAATAGCTATTCTTGACATTGCGAAAAATTATAGGAAAATGAGGTTAATACAGTCACAATTACGGTCGTGATATGGTTGTGGTGTGTTAAAAATTCTTTACATTGTGCCATAATCGTGGTTGCGAATCACAATTTATAATCATGGTTTGGTGCAACCACAATGCAGAGTTAGAATGTTGGCTGATCTAATGTCAAAATACATGAAAGAAGCCTCCCAGGCATATTTACCACGTGAAGAATAATGGCTAATCATTTAAAGCCATATAGCATATGATTAATATCTCCTTAAAACATTTTTGAAAAATTTGTCCATTACATTCATAATTGCATTTATTATCTTATGATAAGTCAAAAGGCTATGTAAGCCACAAATTCATCATTATAAGGTTTATATTTTTGCTAATTCTTCACCTATTAACTTTGTATTTTACTGACTTGAGCGTTGGAATCTATGAGTAAACCTCTCCACTATTGGTAACAATGCTGAAGTCTTAAATATCTACATAGTTCGGATAACTTTCCAGTCCCACCATTAGAGCTCAATACTGCAAAACACGTGATCATTTCACTAGGGTCTGAGAAGAATAGATCTGTTTGTTTTAAAATCAAGCAATTGGTTTTGATAGAATTAGTTTGAACTTTTCGGTGTAAAATTTACATAACTTGGCTGTGTACTTTATTTGAATCCTAATTTTCATATTGGTAAGAATAATTAATTTTACGCAAACAGACACTAAATTACTTGGGTGAACTTGTATATATCTAATTCTAATTTATTTATCAAATTACTGTTGTGTTGATATATATTATAATTTATTTATGAAATGAAAACCTTCTACCTCTTTTCTTAGCTGGTGTTGAAAAGAATTTGCAAGTCAACCCTCTCTTGCATGATCTTACATTTGTGTTGGAAATGGCAATGTTGTCCATAAAGGTGTTATTTACAAAAAGACGCGTTGTCTTGTAGTATCGCTCAAGAGTAAATTGAAGTGTACAAGGCCTTAAAGCCGGTATGGTGGCCCAGTAATCATGCTTCTGTTCAACATTCATAGAGTGATTGCTTTTCATCCAAATACTTAGATTTTTCAAATACGGCGACAACATACAGTGTGACTTGCCTTTATGTAGTCGGAAGGAGCAAAGTGGGGTAGGTGAAGAGTGAGCAATCTTTGTGTGGATGCATGTAAAAGACAAAAGAGTATCCTTAATATTGCATGTGTGTTTATTTTCCACCTATGTTGTGTTAAGGTTGAATCTGTTTAGTCTGTGTGAAATGTGTAATTTTCAAAAAGAGAAATTGTATTTATACCATTTCTTTATATAAAAAGTTGTAGAACAGAGACTGAATATAAGGGAGGAAAAAAGGAAAATGTGTGATCGGATGATTATGTCCTTTATGACATTTTATATATATATATATATATATATATATATATATATATATATATATATATATATATATATCTTTCCTATGCAAAATGTATACTTGCGTTTATGAAAATGTGAAGCAAACATGGTTTACAAGTGTCAAATTCAATTTTACTCTACTAAGGCATATTTAAAAGGTAAAATTAAAAGAGGAGTTGTAATCTTAAAAAAAATTGAACTTGGGATTAAATACACAAATATGCTCAACAGATTAATAAATTATTAAAATCTATTCTATTAATTTTTAAGTCAATAATTTTATTATGTATTTGGTCCTTAAAGCATTATTTTCTCTCCTAAATAATCCTTACAACAATAAAACTATATAAGTCATTCATCAAGTATTCCATATTTATCAATATAGTCTCTAAGTTAATATATTTTCTTAATGTTTAGGATCTAATTTGAAGGGTTTTCCAGTATTCAGAAGACTGCTTAACATAATTTTTAATACTTCGAAAGATTATTTATATTATTTTTCTAGGTACCATTTAAGAAAGAATGTAATATTTTAAGGATGAAATTGATGATTTATTCAAAAGTAAATCTTGTGTAAGATAGTCATTTAATTTATTTCCTCAAATAATGAGAATTAAAAAAATTACATTATTGTACTGGCCGCATCCCGCATCCGGGCTCTAAGCCCGGATTAGCGAGACAAAGGTCATACTAGGCACGCGCTGAACAATAACAGCCCGGAGCCTGGACAGATCACACCCGAACCCGGGGACCTCATCTCAGGCCCAGGGCCCAATACAACCCTAAACCACTTCAAGGTACGTACATTATATATATGAGACTATTATTCGTGCAAACCCTAACTTTAGCATCAGAGTCTCTTTTGCAGGTACCACCCCCATCTTGGAATATCAGCGTACCAGTGAAGGAGGCTCATCAATCTTACCTCGCGGATCAGCTCCACAGCAGATTTCCGGTAAGAATAATTATGTTTCGTTTTAACTTTTCTAAAATGATATGTTCACCAACAAGAGTTACACTTACTTTAAAATAAAAATTAAGAAACGTAAAAAATGCTTAAAAGATGTGATAATGTGCATTAGCGGTAGCGGTAGGCCGTATCCAAATTCCAAAATAAAAAACTTTGGGAATTATCGATATCACTATCTTCATATTATTTTAATCATCAATATGAGCCATGTTTGCCCGGCTATTTTTTAAATTAAATTTTAAAATAAGAATCTTAAAACTAAGTAGAAGTTGGTTTTTAATTTTTATTTACGACAAAAAATGTAATTTATGATCTGCAGATATTTTATGATACAATAATAATAATAATTAAATATATTTGAGTATTAATTAAAAAGATAATATATATATATATATATATATGCATAAAGCTATGTTATATTTTCAATAATATTTTTTAAAATAAAAAATAATTTAAATTCAATTCAATATGGTCGTGTATATCGAAAAGTATTTAATAAGTAATCCAAAAGGTACTTAAAAAATATATCATTGAAATTATAATTTAAAAAAAATGACTACATATTAAAAATTTAAAATAAAATTATAAGTATTTTAAATTATTTTAAAAAACTTGTTTAACTCTATTATTCACTCGTTTTAGTAACATTTTTTTAATATTTTGAATAACAAAAATTTAGAAAATAAATTAATATTTTCAAATTTATAAAATAAATTAATATTTTCAAATTTATAAAATAAATTAACCTATTAAAAGATTTTATAAGCATACCAAAATCATACCGGTAATAAAATGAACAAAGTTTCAAGTATTATATCTCAAAAAAACTTAAACATAATACTGGTCAAATTTAATTATGTTATATCTAAGTTGAAAGAATATTTGGAATTGATTGTAATAAATTAAAGAAAAACAATAAAGAATTTTTTTAGGGTTTTTTAATTGAATAAAATTGAAAGAAAAAAAACTATATATAAATTAATATGATTAAAACTGTTAGAGTTTTATTTCACTAGACAATCCTCACATGTACCAAGTAATCACTTACTAAGTTTTAATCATTATTAACCTATGACTAGCATATATATTTAACCTTAATCTCTTAAGTAAGATTTTTTTTAAACTCCTTTTAATATATTAATTGCTCTCAAAGAAGTTAAGTGAGTAATTTGTATAAAAATTATAGGTCTAAATGTTGGTTAATAAATCTTACACTATCATTAGCAAAAAGTTTTATTGGGTTCATCTTCTATGTGATTTCAAAAATGTTTCCCAACAAAATTGAATCCTAATAAATTTAATTATTGGCAATCAAGCCACAAAAAATATTAAGAGTAGAAAGAGCGAGCAATTAACAAAATAAACCCTAAATCTTAAAATTGATGAAGAGACAGAAGATAAATGTTAGGGTTATAAAAGTGTTTTGTAATTGGCTCTTTCTCTAAAGAGAATTTTGTTAGAATGCGAAATAGGTTTTTACCTTCTTACTAAGTCCTTTTATATGTCTTTCTATTTTTGGACTTAGACTTAGGTTTGAAATAGTCTCTCGCTTAAGTACATCAAAGTGATTCGTTTTATTGGAGTTCAAAATACAAAAAAGAGTCTTATATTAGATAAAATTAAACATGTTAAGTAGTATATTAATGAGAAAAAAAATTATTAACTTAATACTTAATGTTTTAGGTTATGATATTGTGTAAATATCACTTGTCTGATTTCGTATTACTCACTCTAGGACTGCCCCTATTTAGGAACTCGTAGTTTCGTCTCTCATTCACATGTTACTATTATCATATTTCTGTCATTATTGTCAAATGTCATGTTGAAATTACTTGTATTTTAATTATAATAGAGCTTTGTTAGTTAAAATTAAGAAGAGTGTGCACGCAGTAGCGGATCCGAGACATTGAGTTAGTAAAAATAATTATTATTATAAATAAATAAATAAAATAATAAATATTACATGAAAATAGAGATACACGTTTGTTGAGAATAAAAAGTGAGTAAAAAAGATTAAAACATATTTATAAAAAAAAAACTAATCGATGAAAGATAAAATTTGATAGCAATTGAAAAAATAGAAAACTGAATTTAAATTATAAATTTAAGAGGTAAAAAAATAACATAAAAATTGTATTATCCTTAAAATCATGAAGTACAACACTAGATAAGTATGTTAGGTCCGCGTCACTGTATGAACGTGTATAATTAGATACAATTATGGGGAGGTAGTTAGTTATTTCCTTAAAAATTTTGAATAATCATTGTCGTTATTTCAATCGACATTACTATTGGATCAAATTAAAAAAAAAAATCGATATTACTATTACAAATCTTATTGTCATATACAAAGAAGATTATTTTTAAAAAAAGTTATAAAAAAAAACTGAGTATAGAGATAAAGCAAATATATATATATATATATATATATATATATATATATATATATATATATATATATATATATATATATATATATATATGGAAATCACAAAAAAAAAATGTATGTTAAGTAACATTTTTTCTTTCTTTCAAAATTTAGAAAAGTATCCAAAAACATAATTATCATTGATATCTGTATTATGATCGTCGTCATATGATGTTACAGTTATTGTCATCATATTATTATTATTAGAAAAATATTTATTAGGTAAAATTGAAAATGATATACACAATTATACCTATTACATATGTAACATTTGGTAAGTATAAAATTGGAAGATATCTCATTCAATGGGGGGAAAAAAGAGAGAAGAAAATAAAACAATGAAAGTGAGAGTAATGAATGTGTGTTTAATAATTATTGTGGATTTAAGTTACTTTTTTATTTATTTATTAAAAAACTAGAAGTTTAAATCAATTTTAACAAAAAAAAAAAATTACAAAAGGGAAAAAAGCCAGTGTTGGAGAAAAATAATAACATCGCAGTTGTAGAAAAAAACTTGGACTGTACTAATGTTTTATAGTTTGCTTGGCAAAGGAGATCAAATAGAAAAGAAAGATAGAGAACGTAAAAGAGAGAATATGTCATGATAAAATAAAATAAAAATATCTGGTCAAATGTTACATTAAAGAACAACACGTATTGAAATAGGATAATCTTGTATCACTATAATAAATAATAAATAATAATAATAATAATTTTATAAAATAGGATATGTATTCACATCATATAAAATAAGAGTTTAATGACTGTAAAATACTCAATTAGTTAATTTTGTAATTATTTATTATAAAATTAATAAACTAATTATCATACATACTTGCATATGATTAATATAAGATTCCTTTACAATGTGGAGCTTATTTTTCTAATAAAATAAAGTTATCGAATCCACATATTATAAAAAAAAAACTATTAAAGTCGAGATAAAAATAAAATATAAATAAAATTTAAGTAATAAAAATATATTAATTCAACTAATATTATAATTAATCTTAATTTCAAGGTCTTAAATTTGATAAAAATATTATCTTATTTTTATTTTTTTAATAATATAAAAGTATAATAATTTATAAAATATAAAGATTAAAATGATATTAAAAGAAATATCTCCTTTATATCTATATTAATTATAAAAATGATACCTTTTTCACTAACTACTTTGATCTCTATTTTTTTATTATTATACTTTTTTATTTTAAAAAATTAAGAAAAATATTTTTTAATCAAATTTAAGAACTTGAAATTATTAGATTTATCATAATACTAATTAGATTAATATACTTTTATTATTTATTTTTATTTTTATTTTTATTTTTAATAGAGACACGAAGTACCTCGACCCCACTAGTAATATAATAGTATAAAGGAAACAAACCACATATGAAATATTTTTACAATTGTTAACTCCTAAAAAAACTTTTAAAATTTGAGTTAATTACCTATACAATGTCAATGTAAAGTTAGTTTTTACACAGACAATCAATCATATCTTTTAATAGTGTCATGTCAGTTGCTCATTTAATGAAATAAAAACACATCTTTTAATAGTGTCATGTCAGTTGTTCATTTAATGAATTAAAAATAAAATAAAATAATTTAGAAGATATGATTGATTACCAGTGTAAAAAAACTTTACACTAGCAGTGTATAAGTGATTAACTCTTAATAGTGCCATGTCAGTTGCTCATTTAATGAAATAAAAACACATCTTTTAATAGTGTCATGTCAGTTGCTCATTTAATGAAATAAAAATAAAATAAAATAATTTAAAAAAGTATGATTGATTATCGGTGTAAAAAAATTTTATACTGGCAATGTATAAGTGATTAACTCTTAAAATTTTATCTATTTTAGAAAGATTTGAATATAATATTATTATTTGTGTTTTGTTTGTAAATAAAGAAACAGTACACGCGACGGAAATAGATCTCCTAACTTTATGAAGGGAAAGTTAGGATAACTTAACACATTTAAACCGTTGGATTTGTAATAATAAATCAGATTGTGACACGTGTACATTTAAGTCAAAATATATTTTGTACACGTGTCACAATCTGATTTATTTTTATAAATCTAACGGTTAAAATAAATTAAGTTACCATAATTTTTATATCATAAAGTCAGAGGATCCGGATCCGCACGATACTCCTTTGGAAAACAACAAACCCAAATTTTGAAGAAAAATAATAATAACACAAAACATTTGAATTGGGAGATGTGGCGAGTAAAAACATGTTTATTGTGAGTTGTGACAGTGTAAAAGTTTGATGTTCTATGAAAGTGAAAATAGGGTGCAGACTTTGTCAACAAAAGGTTAAAAGAGAATGAAGAGGTTTCACTTTTATTCACCAAAATAGAATCTCAAAAAGTTATTTTCTCTACAGTAAAAGGATTTTGCAGGTTTCCTGTGCAGAGGAATAGGAACATAGGTTTCCGATTAGCGGAAAATTCATCATGAAAATGGAAAATTTTGCAGAGAAAACTGTGCAAAGGGTTTTGCAGGCTTGCTTAATCCGCAAGAAAAAAAATTAGAGGAACATGGCCTCCTCACATCAAAAAGCAAGCTTGCTTATAGCCGGGTAGGATTTCAATTTTCAAATTTGCAAATTTTTAGAATCATATAAAATGACTTTATAATTATCCGTGAAATAAAATATCAAATAATTTTTAAATTTTTTAAAAAATTATAGATTTAATCTATACATTAAAAACTTTAAATTAAACAGTTAGATTGTTAAAATTTAATGTAAAATATGAGTTATTAAACAAAATAATTCTAAGTAGACTTATTCCTAAAATAAACAGATCCCTTCTCATATATATATTATTGCAAATAAATTTATTGTAATTATACCAATGGTTCAATTTTTTTGAAATGTATATATTAGAGAGAGTTAACCAAACACAAATTTATAACATCTATACTAATATATTAAAAAAATACCTCTTTTAATAATCACTTTAATTTTTATATTCAGAATATTATTATACTCTTTTATTATTAAAAAAATAAATAATAAATAAATATTTTTATCACAACCAAAATTAAAACTTGATATCTTGAGACTCAAAAATCAACTATAATACTAGTTAAATTAATATATTTTTATTACTTAATTTCAGTTTTTATTTTATTATTAATGGAAATACAATCCTATATTATATAAAATGGATATCACTCTTTATAAATGTATTAGGTCTTTATTTTTAAATGGACATTTTTGTCCTTTAAATTATTTTTGCAATTTTTTTTTATTTCTCTTCTCCACTTGACTGTCATTATCAATAACTATCCATTATATATATATATATAATTTTACTTTTTTCACCTTTTTTTAATAATCACCTATTTTATTATTTTTTATTTAAAAATAAATAAAAGACATGAAGTGCATCTTATCCTATAATAGTTATTAAATTTTTTAGTGACATTAATTGAACTATATTTTGAATAAACATTGACCAAGACTTAATATAACAGGATAAAATATTACTCTCTTCGTATCATAAAGACTACATTTTAAGGTTTTTAAATAAATGCATTTTTTTTTTTACATTTTTACTAAAATAATTTAACTCTCTCAATAATATATCATTTTCAATAATAATGATTAAATAATTAATAAATGAATTTTTTTTAAAATTAATATTATATTAAAAAGTGAAAATATCAATTATTTTAGAACAATTTTTAAATGTTAGAACTACAGTACAGACGGAATATTTAAGAAGTACATCCATATTTGACTATTACATGGAAAAAATTATTCAAATTGAAATTAATTTCAAACAATCAATTATGACCTTTTTAAAAATAAAAAAAAATTGGCTGGCAGTCAACTCTGGAAAAATGCTTATTTGAAGTCTCCTGCTTACATTCTACCCTGCATTTCAAAATTGAAATATTAAATTCTGAAATTGCTTTAAATCTCAAATTCATTCATTCAATGTCGCAGAGAAGGGAGAGATGCATGTGGGTGATGAAAGGGAATGATTGGAGTTATGGATTTGGGTTGAGAATGAGATTTGGTAAAGGATTTTTTTTTACATAAATGTAGCACTTTGATAAGGATTGAAAAAGATGAAAGATAAATATTATGGTTAATGTTATAACTTGATAAGAAGATAGATAAAATGGATGATGTGGTGTATATCTATCTATATATATATATATATATATATATTTTTTTTTTAAGGAAATGACGTGTTCTTTAAAATATGCCAGACTCAATTATGAACTACCTGAAATACTGAATAAACGTTGGTAAAATTTCTTTGAGGTGTGCGATGACATATAACGGGGTCGTCTTAAAGATTTAAGGAGCAGAATTGACAATTGTAAAATTTCAAAGATAAAGGTAATTCGGATGATAAATTAAAGAAAATCGGTAAGATTTTAAAGATAGAATCAAGTTTGAATCTGAAATGTGACAAACTGTCACCTTCAGATAAGGTTTTCTTAATTAATTAAAAATAATTTAACGTAATCAAAATAAAAATATTTTTGAATCTCATTTTCGCACGTGCAGGGGGATAAGGGAAAAATCAACAGATTTAAACTACAACATGCTCACAAGGCCCATTTTTATGTGTACAAGCTCACCACCCATTGCTTACCTTTTTAAGAGTGTAAGAAACACTTTGATATATAAAGACTCTACACTTGAGTGGATCAAGCAATATAAAACTATTTTTTTTTAAATATGATATATGCGCAACATGATGTAATATGTGTTACGTGTACATCACTGTTGGTGTATATGATTTTAGTGTGTAAGGCCTTAGAAGTTGTTGCATAGAGAATCTGGCTCGCATACAAAGACACACACTTGCAGGAAATTTGATTATGAGCGAATTGTGTTAAAACAATATTGACTCCCGAAACCCTTTTGACTGAATTCAACCCTAAGCCAATTGTATTTAGTTCAGTCAAACCGCCGTTATATTTCTTTTTATAATTATTTATTATTAAATAGTTTTTAAACTGAAAAAAAATTAATTTAAAATCATTTAGTAATGCATTCTTTATCATAATGTTTTTAAATATATTCTTTATTATTAACTAAATTTATTATAAATTACAAAATCATAAATGAATTTCATTAAATAGTGTAAGAGTAACAAAATTTTATAGTTATTAACAAATTTTAATCAACAATAAAAAGTATATTCAAAAGTGTTTGTCAAAAAAAAGTATTTACAAGATTTTTTTTCAATTAATTTTAACACTTCTATTCATTTATCCTATAAAAATTAAAAAAGTGTATGTAGCATGTAAAAATTAAAAAGATTAAATATATTTGTAGTCTTTTATTTTTTTTATCAAATTTTACTTTTAGTTTTTTGAATAAATTTTTTAGTACTTGAACTTTTCCTTTAATTGACATTTTTTTTGGGTCAATTTTCACTTATATTTTATGTGAGAGTATTTTTATTAATGTATATTTGACAAAAGTATTTTTAGAAGTTTTCTTTTAATGAGAAAATTTTTAGTTTTTTTTTAATAAAAACAAACTCATTATTTTCAATTGAATAAAACTTTCAATACAAGGAAAGCAAGGTTAGTGAAATTGTAATGTTGTATTGTGAATTGTGATTTATTTAATTTTATTAATTAAATAATTTATATCAATGTGTTATTTTAATGTTTTAAATTCTAAAGATTAGAGAATGCTTACGAATTTAGTTATTTGGGGGGTTGTTTTGTATTGAGATCAAAATTAGTCAAATTTAGAGAAAGATATATAAGATTATTTAAGAACTTGAATTCCATAAGTTGATTTCTTAAGAATTATAGAAAAATGTTTTAGAGAGATAATTTCTAAAGTCAAAAAAGTTATTTTGTTTCCCCGATTTCATAAAAGCATCTCAATTCTTCTCTGTAGCAAAGTTGTAGTATTTGATTGGAGATTCGAAGCTTTGAGTGTTGAGAATAAAAGATCGGAGTTGTCGTACGATGAGAGCTCAAAAAGTCCCATTCTTCACCTTTCGTCCTCCTTTTCCTTGATTATAAGAGATTTGAAATAAGGAAAACTTGTAGATTGATCTTTGTTGTGTTGCATGTGTTGATCATTGCATTCATATCAATTCAATTTTAAAAAAATTTAAAAATCATTTAATACTTCATTTCATTAATTCAAATCAATGTATAAAATAATTTTATGATTATCCGTCAATTTTAATTAATGAAATGAAGTATCAAATGATTTATTTTTTTTTAAATTTTGCAAACTTGATCCATACATTAAGAACTTTAAAATATTCGACAGTTGGATTATTGAAACTCGATATAAATTAAAACATGAATTATTGTAAGTTTAAATAAACTTACTCATGAAGTAAACGGATCCCTCACATATATATATATATATATATATATATATATATATATATATATATATATATATATATTCATGAATATAATTGTGAAGTCCCACATCGGTTAGGAAGGAGAACGAAGCATGCCATATATATGGGTGTGGATACCTTCCTTGTGTGGACGCGTTTTGGGGTGGCATGCGTGCCATTGCCAGAAACAAAACCGTGAGGGTTGCGGCCAAAGCGGACAATATCCACATGCGGGTTGCTGGGCTGTTACATTTGGTATCAGAGCCGGGACCCGGGCCGGTGTGCCAGCGAGGGCGCTGGACTCCCTTGAGGGGGGTGGATTGTGAAGTCCCACATCGGTTAGGAAGGAGAACCGGGCCGGTGTGCCAGCGAGGGCGCTGGACTCCCTTGAGGGGGGTGGATTGTGAAGTCCCACATCGGTTAGGAAGGAGAACGAAGCATGCCATATATATGGACGCGTTTTGGGGTGGCATGCGTGCCATTGCCAGAAGCAAAACCGTGAGGGGTGTGGATACCTTCCTTGTGTGGACGCGTTTTGGGGTGGCATGCGTGCCATTGCCAGAAGCAAAACCGTGAGGGCTGCGGCCAAAGCGGACAATATCCACATGCGGGTTGCTGGGGTGTTACAGCGAGGGCACTGGACTCCCTTGAGGGGGGGGGTGGCATGCGTGCCATTGCCAGAAGCAAAACCGTGAGGGGTGTGGATACCTTCCTTGTGTGGACGCGTTTTGGGGTGGCATGCGTGCCATTGCCAGAAGCAAAACCGTGAGGGTTGCGGCCAAAGCGGACAATATCCACATGCGGGTTGCTGGGGTGTTACAGCGAGGGCGCTGGACTCCCTTGAGGGGGGTGGATTGTGAAGTCCCACATCGGTTAGGAAGGAGAACGAAGCATGCCATATATATGAGTGTGGATACCTTCCTTGTGTGGACGCGTTTTGGGGTGGCATGCGTGCCATTGCCAGAAGCAAAATCGTGAGGGCTGCGGCCAAAGCGGACAATATCCACATGCGGGTTGCTGGGACGTTACAATAATTCACGTAATTTGTTAAAATTAATAATCAATAACTAATTTATGTCCTCGAAACTTAATTTCCTTTTTAACTAAATATTATTTTAATAACGATAAAAATCAAGTTTAATAACACCAATCAACTTTTGCATCTAACCCCAAGCGTGTGGTTCAGCGGTAGGGGTTGATCCACGCTTAAGCAAGGTCAGGGGTTCGAATCCTGCCTTGTGTATGCAGCCGCGTTAAATCTTGGGGCCAGCTATCCCACCCTTTGAGGTGCCTCCAACGCGTCCACACAAGGAAGGTATCCACACTCATATATATGGCATGCTTCGTTCTCCTTCCTAACCGATGTGGGACTTCACAATCCACCCCCCTCAAGGGAGTCCAGCGCCCTCGCTGTAACACCCCAGCAACCCGCATGTGGATATTGTCCGCTTTGGCCGCAACCCTCACGGTTTTGCTTCTGGCAATGGCACGCATGCCACCCCAAAACGCGTCCACACAAGGAAGGTATCCACACCCCTCACGGTTTTGCTTCTGGCAATGGCACGCATGCCACCCCCCCCCTCAAGGGAGTCCAGTGGATACTCCAGGAACGAACCTAAAAAAAAAAAATCAACTTTTGCATCTTAAAATAAATTTTATCACTATTGAATCGAGAGACTTAATTAAATTATATTAAATACTAAATTTAGTAAAATGACGTATTTTTTTACCATGTATAAATTTATTAATATGACTATTAAATTATTTTTGTAGATATAATTAAATAACACATATTTGCTATTTTTGATTAGTACAACAAATGTTAAATAAATTGGTACGGTAAAACATATAATTAATTTTTAAATTCTATAATCTTTATGAAGATTGGAATTCAACAATATTGAGGCGATAAATTATACAAAATTCATCCCTTGATAACTGTCAAATTAATTTGTTAAAATAATAAAAAAAAAGTTGTGAAATGAATCGTTCCACTTAAAGGTCGTTCAAAATTGTAAGCAGATAGATGAAGAGGTTGATGATGTCGCCATATATGGCAATAGCAGCCCAGATGTAGTCATCATAGGAAAATCTTTTGATGAGGTCATCGGTGTCGTATACGATGAAACCACACATTATGAGTGCACCAATGCCTGCAATCACCATTCGCCCGGTTGGTCCTAGAGGGAAAAACACCTGTTCCATCGTACATAAACATAAACATCCCATCACATTATTATTTAGATCAAATTAAATGTAGCAAATGAAAGTTATATGTAGAGATGGAATGTTTAATTACTTGAATGAGTGAGAACAATAACATGACCATAAGGGAAGCAAAGAGGAATGGTCCTAGGAAACTGAAATCACTGCCTCTTTTAACAGCCCAGAATGTGTAGAGCGTCAAGCTAGCAGTCACCACACCTGTCAGAAATGCTGCCTCCAGGACGATTTTTGCTGTTGCCCGACAACACAGCTCAGATTAATTATTGTGAATCCAAACAAAACTCTAGCATAGTAACATCATGTAACGATGATATTAATTTATATATACATAGTTTCTATTCCACCATCTTCTTCAATAGCTGCTATACATACATGACAATCTAGAATAGGATGATAATAGAAAAAGCACTATTATATATATACATTTTAATTACTAAATTCTACATAATAATGTAATTCTAATAACATCTTATATTAAGATGTGAAAATCACAAACATGTAGAAAATAAAGGTGATGATGAAGTAAGTAACATTATGATTATGTATACGTTATTTATATATTCATGGTGTACTAATTGATTCGAATTTGTAGAGAGAAAAAGATTAGAAAGCGATGCATACCATCGACAAAAGCACAAGCGAATCCAACTGTAACAGACATGCCGAGGGTATAGAGACCAAGAAGGAAGAGATTGACCGGATGTTTTTTGTAATATTTGCTCAACACAAACAAAACTGCACGTACGAGGATACATGTGAATTAGAATTTCCAACTCCGAAGGATAAATATATATATTTATTTTAAAAAAAGAAGGGTTATATATATATAGGTACCTATGATTGTAACAATGGCGGCTCCAAAGAAAACAAAGAAACGATTAGGATTGTACTTGGCGAAATTCCTGACGGGTGAAATGAAGATGAAGATGGAGGCGAATGCAGCTGTGAAAAGCAGCTGAATAGAAATAATGACGTAAACTTTGCGGATGAAACCCCATCGTAGTTGAGGAGACTCTATCATGGATGGATAGAGGCCGTCGTTATGTACATCGGGGAACCCAGCCTCAATGTCACCTTTACCCATGGCCACCGGTGATCAGAAGACAAACCCCACCCCACGCAAATTTCAAAATGAATCCCAAATGCCTTTTTGATCTCAATGCCTTTCTCTCCTTTCCTTTAAACCAAACACACCATTTGTAAAAATAATGCATGCATATATAGAAATGCTTTCGTTTAATTTTGGTGTGCTTCCTAGTCCTCCCTGTCTTCAACTCCAAATATATACACATCCTATTAACCACCATTTCCATCAAAAATTCACATCACAAACGTTACACCCTCACCACTTATTTATTTATTTTTTATTATCACAATTCTTATAATTTAAGAGAGAAACGTTGCACCATCTACATTATTCATTACAATTTATGAAAAATAAATTTTTTTAGTTGGTCTCATCTCTAAATTATGTGATAAATTCATTAACTAATAAATGAGATTCATAAATTTTTTAATTTTTAATAAATTTCAACTAATTACAAAAAAATTTGTTAATATTCATATTTTTAAAAATTATTAATATATAGTTATTATCATACAAATAATAAATTATATATATATATATATATATATATATATATATATATATATATATCGTCATAAGTGTTATCTAACTTAATAAATTAGAGACTAATTCTATTTGAGATATTATGTTTATATTTTATTGTTGATCCAACAAACTTTTACACATAGTGAAACAATTATTAATTATATCGTGTGAGTGCATGATACACAACCACTACCTCAATCCATCATATTACACTTACATATACAATGACTTTTATGTGTCTTGCACAATAATGAAAAAAACGTATAAAAGATTTTATAATAATTGATTGAAATTGTTTAGTATATAAAAAGAAACTATTTTTATAGATTCGTTGGAAATGTTTTAGATTAATATATATGAGGAATGATCCACTTATTATAAGAATAAGTATAATTATACTTACTATACTAAATAATTCATGTTTTACATTGAATTTTAACTATCTAACTATTTAATTACAAGTTATTAATACATAGATTAAATATGTAAATTTTTTTAAAAGCATTTTATAAATTTAAATTGTTACATAGTCATAAAATTATTTTATACGTTAGTTTAAACCTATATAAAGAAGTATCATATAATTTTTAAATTTTTAACAATTTTGCAAATTTGATCTATTCATTAAAAACTCTCTCTTTATATATTATCATCAAAACAATCCTATTAATAAATTCTGATTTTTAATTAAATAAAAATATATTTTACTTAATTAAAGATAGTCAATTTAAATCAATGAATATTTTTAAGAATATAATGATTTAGAAATAAAAGTTGTTTTTTGAGGAAATAAATGCTAAAAATAATGTAATAACTAATAAGTAAAAAGGGAATTAAAAGATTACATCAAAAATCAAATTATTCTAATACAATGTAAGAAATGATTCAAAATAATTAAGTGTAAATCAGTTTTCGTCTCTATAATTTTTTAATCGTGTATTTTTGGTCTTTAAAGTATTACTTTGTTTTATATACTATAATAATTATCTTAAATTAATGATAACTTTTTTAGAAAATTTTCTCAACTTCTTATATTTTTAATCATTTTAATTATAATTAACTTGAAGTTTAATATTTTTAAGAATTATTAATATTTTAAAATAATTTTGTATCATGATATACATTATTTATTACATATAAAATAAAATTTATATATTTAATTTTTTTTTTTGCAAATTTACAACTTTTAATTATATATTAAAAAGTATTTATTTATTATAAAATTTAGTTAACTAACATAATGTTTATTACATGTATTAAAATACTAGTTATATAGATGTTATAAATAATAATATTACATCTGTTTAGTATATAGGACACTTTCAAATATATGAAGGCCTAATTCAAGAAGGATGGATTATTAACCCCAACGGGCCATAGAGAGACATAAACTTAAATACCATTGATTAGTTGGCAGAGGCTTCGGGCTTGAAAAGGAAGAACAGTTTGGCTCCATGGGGCGTTTTTAGTTGGAGTCAGATTGTACTGTACAAATTACGAGTTTAGTAGTTTTTATGGACCTACAACCCATTGGGGGATGTTGTTGGAACATGTACACCTCCATTTTTAATCATCCAAAAATCTTCCTTTTCTTTGAGTTTCCTCACATAAATCAGCCTTCAATTTAACACTATTTACTTATGAAAATTAAATTGAGGCATATTGCATAGACGTTATTATTTGATTCTATTTCTCTCTTTTTGATCCTGGCTTCTATCATGTTTTTGTTTGAAGGTGGTGGAGGTTCAGAATTCTGTTTAAAGGAACCTAATCATGGATTGGACCCCACTCCCAAGCAAAGAAAAAGGACATATAACATTTAAATAGTCTAATCTTGTATAAAGTCATTCATTGATGGCTTGTGTATTCAAAGAAGGGGCCATATTGAAAGCAAGAACATAGAAATTTACAATATTCTGTGAAGTCACATTAATTGGTTAAGATAGTGAATTCAAAGAATGGGTCATGTTGGGGTGGTTAACAGGTTGTGACTTATGAACGATCAGCCATGTAAACAGGCGGAAAAGATTGAAAAAGAAAAAAAACCAACAGTGAGTAGATTGGCAAGCTAAGAATATAGAGGGGTATGTATTTTAATCAATGATTAATTTCTTTTTCTAACCTGTTCTTTTTGACTGAACTGCTTTGTCCTGATGGCACAATAAAACAAAAAGAACAAAATCAGGGGCCCATTCAACAGTGGTTTATACTAATGTTATTTAGCATGCAAAAAGAAAAATAGAACCCATAAAACAAGATTTCAATCAGTGTTGAAGTGAGCAAAAGGCAGTCACATGTAGTTATCAGCAGAAAATTTAAAAAGGATAGAAGAGGGAAAGAGCATGGGAAGAGGTCACGAAAGAAGGATTCCTTGTTTATTTGTCTCCTTGGACCAAAACATAGTGATATGCATGAATTATTTTTGTCCATTTCCATCTCTCAACTGTAGTTTTCACCCTCTAAAATGTCCTAGTATTTAATTTAAATGGTTAGATTGATTAATTTACAGTTAGGCTCTAATGATAAATTACATGAACCAAAATCACACAACTCCATCAAGGATTTGATCATGAATGAGAAATTAAAAATAAACAAAAACAATTAACTCATCTATTTCTTCTTTCTTTTACTCTTTCCATTACAGAAGAGAGAACCAAATCCAAAAAATCTGGCAGTGGCTTTGGGAATATATGCTTGCGGTAGATTCAAAACAGGGCTAATTCTAACACCATTATTACCAGAAGATCCACCGTTTTTCTTCTGAGACGAATTATAAAAATAATATGTACTTGAACTTGAAGAGGAAGACGATGACCTTCTGCTCGAAACAGAGGACTGTTTCTGCAGCCTCTGCTTGTGAGTTTCCCTCGGAAGTTCGGGTTGCTTCGGGTTCGGCGCCGAACCAGTTGAGTTGCTTCTTGACAGGAACTGAAGCGAGCGAATCAAGCTATTCCCACGTGTGGTGTCGAAATTCAAACTGCTACTGCGCTTGAATTGCCAGAAATACTTGGAAGATGGTTTTTCTTCTTCGTTCTCTGCTTCGTCGGAGGATGCAGACAAAAACTCTTTGAGCCTCTTCTTTTGAGTCTTTTCGGTTGTGGCGGGTTGAGATCGAGGGGGTTCGTTGGAAACTTTCTTGATCTCCATTGGGACGATCTTGCCATTGGAGAAGAGTTCATCGGCGGAAGAAAGTTGTTGGGCTAAGCCATTGGTGATGCAGAAGACGAAATCGGAGCTTGAGTCGAGGAGGCACAGGTCCGATCCACGGTGGCGATCTTCGACACGAACTGAAGCGTCTTCTGTGTTCTTGAGATCGTGGGAGAATGAGATGCGAGGGCTGATTCCTGCGCTGGATATCTCGGAGCACACTTCTATTACCATGTCGGAACAGGGCAACTCTGTTTCGAGGGAAATGATGTTGTCTCGGTGAAGCCGCGAAAAAGTTTCGAAATTTATGGAATGGGGTTGGTCGAAAGGGTGCGTTGGAGTCAAAGGGAGTGAAAGAGACAGAGTGAGAGAGTGTGGGAATTATGGGGTTGAGAAGTCAGAAATTGCAGCTTTAGCTGTTATGAAACTGAAGGAACAATTATGCAGATGAAGAGCGAGGGAGATTAAATTTAACATTGTGGGCTGTGGCTCAATTAGATCCTTTTCTTTTGGCTGTGTTTAGAGGGAAAGCAGGTGAAACTAATCACCGAAAGCCTATAAAAGGATAACTCTTTTTGGGGATTTTCAAAGAAGCTTTAGAAATCAGAGCATCTGGAATGTCACGAGAGAGAGAGAGAGAGGAATTGACATGCGCCACGATATTTATTATGTGAATCATGGAGGGGAAGAATATTTTAGGGGAAAATATTACTAAACGATAATATGCTACTATGCTAAATGGTTCTGGTAATGTTAACTATTGAGAATAACTTGGTCACTGAGATGATTACTTCAAAAGTGGAATCTTTGCTTAGAAAAGAAAAAACAACCACTTACAAAGTTAAGAATAACACTCTGATATTCTGATTAATTATCAATACAACCCCATTATTAAAAATGATATTTTGATTTCTATCCTGTTCTCCAAAAAGACAAAAAAAAAAAAAAAAGTTATCATGCTTTAATAGCTTATGTATTTTGTCAATTAGATCTACATTATATTTCTTATATTAAAAAAATAGCATTGTGAGACAATGGTTTTCGATTTAAAAATAGCATTATGAGACAATGAAAATAAATAAGTGGAAGTAGAAGTTATATAGAGCAGCAAAATCATCTTTGTCTTCTCTTATGGAGTAAATTATATACAAAATGACAAGTCCCTCATTTCATCATTTTCTAATATCAAGAGTAAGTTGCTTTAAAGGTAAAGTTAACCTTAATGTTTGATAAGAAAATTAATCATCGATATTATATAAATGTACATAATAAACTATTAATATGTCCTAATTAACGATTTGTTTTCACTAAATTTAAGATTCAATTTCATTTTAATAATATATCATTATCATAGAAATTTTCATATTCGTTTAACAAAAATATATAAATGTTCTATGTGCAATTAAAAAAATTACATAATTTCTTTGGGTTGAAATTTATGTTTTTTTAGCTATAATATCGATACAAAACATTCATTATTATAAATAGTGACTAATTTCTATAAATATTTCTTTCTTAACATAATATATTTTAATTTAATATCAAAATTCAAAAGTTCAAATTTATATTTATGTGTGCGTTTGAGTCTAATTTATTTTCATGTTGTATAAATAACTTTTTTTTTTTTTTTAACTTTACAACTTTAACCATATAACTTATTAATACTATGCAATGCTTTAAAAAAAATTTACTATACAATTAATCATTTTTTTAAGCAATTATCTCTCCAGAGTCTCTAAAACTGATCTGACATCAACAAGAAAAACCTTTTCAGTTGATTAGTTTTGATAGAAAAGATTAAAGAAGTTATTAAATCACTTTAATCATAAAAATATAATTACATTTTATTAAATTATTCTCTACTTAAATACTTGAAAAATATCATTTCAATCATTTTTTTCTTCTTTTCATTTTCTATCTTTGATTCTCCTATATGAAATATATATATATTAATCGTTTCTTTCAGTATTTCGGAATTAGATTAAAATAAATAAATAACAGGAGAATTCTTGTATACTCTTTGAAGAAAGATTTTTCTTCCTCCGAATTTTTTTCATACCATACCAAAAAAGTATATCTTATACCATTAAAACACTTTTGGAACTTTGTATAAGATATGAGATTCCGAAAATAAATGATTTTGATGTTTAAGGGAACAATAATTCTTCCTTCACATGGAAGAAAGAATTTCTCCCGCATAACTTTCTTTACTTGTTTTGCTTGTTTTCCTAATAGAAAAAAAAAAAAAAAAAAAAAGCGATGTGAAAATCTATTGACTTTATAAGTACGTATTAATGATCACACCCATGTTAATTTAATTTCCATTCTTTTAACTGTCCTTGGCACAGCACAAGCTTCCTATGTTAATCGTTTTCGGATCTTGGCAATCATCGTCGTCATCATCATCAAGCTACTTATCTTCTGCCAAAAAAAAAAGAACTCTAATATCCTAGATCATGTTTGTTTTACTTAACACATTTCTCAGTCCAATGCATTTCCAACACCAATTCATGTCTCTGTTGTTATTAGCGTTAAAGTCATGAACTAAACGGGTATTCAAACCCACCCCTAATTGTTGAACAATGTCAACGTTTTTGGTGCATAAGTTAGAAGCATTAATGGTGTCCTGAGTGGTGGAAACATTAGGTGCTGAGTTAGCATTATGTGGCATGCGATGTGGGGTCCTTTTGAGACAACAGGCATAGCAAAAAAATGATCCTCGTTCATAGGAAATTATTGTTGCATGACTAGGCAGTAGGCACTATCACAGGAGTACTAGTACCACACCTTTAGTACTTCTTCAAGCAATGTAAACATCATGACCAAAATTATATATGGTGATAAATGATAACAGAATGCTTCTTCAGATACAAGAAGAAGAACCTTTTTCAAATTTCATACTCAGGGTGGCATGCACTACCGGTGTGAACAACAACCATAGGGTCTGAAAAGGGACTAGAACAAAAGGAGATGGTGTGAACGTCTTACAAGGTTCACAAGCACACAAACCCCGGAAATAAGGTTACTTTTTCATTTTTTTTAACCTTTGTGGATGAGGTCCACTGAAATTTGGCAGCATAGATAGACATCACCATTTTACTTTTTAAAGGTACTTAATTACTGAGATATTACTATTTAAAATGGCCAATTGGTAAGGAATTTCAAAGTGGTGCGCAAAGGAGTATGGACAAATTATAATTTATTGATTTTCTAATTTCTATTACGTGCCATAGTATACAGTTTAGCTTATTCTGGTGTTGACATATGTGAGTAGTGAGTAGCATATTCTGACGGGAAAATGTTTACTGCATAAGGTTGATGCGGTTATAAATTGGTAACTGAGAGGAGAAAAAAAAAAAAAAAACAGAAGGGAATCTGGGGTGGATGGTGTGATTTGGTGGCATCCCCATATGTGTGTCAGAGTACTTTGACAGCGTTGGATCATTCCTCCTCTGTTGGCACGTGGGTAATGGCCATCCCGATCAGATCATGATTCCTGGTGGCTACTGGATTGAATACATTTGGCATCTCCATGTCGTGAATTTTTATTATTTGGATCAATCACACACTCTATGCCATTAGAGGTATTATAGGTCATTCTGGGTAACATAGACTTGAATGTGTAGTTGACTGTTTTTAGCTCAGGTTGTGCAATGAAAGTACAAGAATGGCAGCTTTCTATTAGTGAAGGCAAAAGCATATCATGCAACAAATTAATAAGATGAAAAAAGAGAGGCTAAAACGTATCCCATTCTACGCCCAGGATCAAGTTAATCCAAATTCACGACAATAAACTGAATGAAATTTTACAACCAATAACTTCTTTACTTAATAAATAATAGGTTGCTCCTGCATCTACAGTTAATGTCATCCTTTAAAAAATGTTTTTGAATAAATAAATAAATATTAAGCAGGTATTTAGATATTGTTGAGATAAAGTTTTTGATAAACATTCCTATAACAAAATAAAGAGTGACATTAACTTTTTTATTTTTTATTTTTTTTAAACTAATTAATTTATATATACATTAAAATTAATTTTAAAAAATTTAAATAGAATTTTTACGAATCAATTAATTTTAATCAATAAAAAACAATAATTTATTTCTCATTTATTTTCTTCTATGTAAGTGTTTATATAAATCCTCTGGACATCTTTTTATTTGGAAATCGAATGGATCAGTTGAGCTTGAAATTGGAATGTTCCAAATCTTATTTGACTCTAGTCTACAAGATAGTAAGTTGAGTAATTAAAAAGATTGCAAATAAGAGATTGAATTAGATGAACTTGTTCATGTAAGATTTTTTTATTATAAAAAATATAACTCCTTTTTATCGGGTCAACTTTTATAAAAATAAAATAGTATCTTCAATCGTAATTCTATACTTAATGTAAGAATCAAGGATAATTACGATATTTCATCATCCATTGTTCTAGAATGTTTTCACAAAAATATAGATATTGAACTTTTTTAAAATGTAAGTTTTGGATCTAACTTAGTTTTATGTAATCCTATTATAAGATGAAGGTTATTTGTTATTTATATATGTCATGTCCCACTTGGTGAATAATCTAATATGACCAATAATATTCATTAGGATAAATTTTGATCCCATTTTAAGAATGTGAGATCAAGTCTAATTTAATTAACATTATAAAATTAACTTAGAATGTAGGAATTATTCTTTACTTATATATTGTATTTTATCCTTGTAATTATTGTTGGATGCAATGTGTTATTGAGTTATTATAAGATCATTTGAATATATTCAATTCATGATGTTAGGAAATATGTGTTATATATCTCATATTGATTTATGATAAGATCAAAATAATATTTGAGAAAGTGAAAGACAATTTTCATTTTACAAACTAATTTTGTAAGTTCTAAAACTATATTATATTAGAGTCTATTTTAGAAATTATCATTAAGATTATCAAGTTGTTTGCTTGTAGGCCACCTACAAACATTTAATCTTGTAAATTTTATGTTCAAAAAATTTATTCTTGGTGTAGAAGATGTGTGTCAAATATTTCATATCAACTAATTAACTAACAATATAATCAAAATAAAATATATAAACAAAAATAATCCTTCCCTTATACATCAATTTTATACGATTGAGCTTTACGAACTTGGTGAGGCATTTCACATTTTGTTGTGACATAGGCAAGTTGAATTTGAAATCTAAATACTTAGGTGAATAGACATCGCAAGGGGTCAACTAAAATGCAGAGTGTGCATCATCAATAAATTCAGGTGATGCATGTTATATTGTTATGGACCGAAATCACAGTATGTTTGATTAGGATTCTTGTGACCGCAATTCAGGTTCATATTACATTCTCATTTCTCCGACTATTCTTGTGATCTCAACTGTCCATATATTATTATCATTATTTCTTGAATGGACATGCACACTAAAAAAGTAAAATAAAATAAAAGAAAAAGAAAAAAAGACGAAAGATCCGAGTTGATCATGGATGGGGCCTCAATATTCTCTAGTTGCAGGTTGGGAGGGTCCTGGGGACACAATTTAATTTGCCAAATTTGACCTTCGTACTTGGAGGCTTTCAATTTGGATAAGATTGTGAAGCAATGGTGACTATTTAAGCACAATCAAAATGAAAGTGCTTCGTTAGTTCATTTATTAAAAAAAGTATGAATAAAAAGTAAAATATTTTCCAACATGTAAAAATAAATACTAATATTTTTGGGTCAACATCGATAATAAGTTGAAAATTATTAAATTAAAATATAGTGCGGGCCCATGGCGTGAAGCCCAAGCCGGTGCAATAGAAACATGAATGGAAGCCCAAGTTGAAGCGGTAAACGTCAACCGTAGTCGCTCTCCACTAGGATAGAAAAGATGTTTGTAAAGCCCAAAGTATCTTGAAACAAGGAATCTTTACATCCTCACTCAACGCTAACAGTAACGCTCGCCGATTCTTAATTTCTTTTTCTTACACACACTCTTGTATCTATATCACTACCATTTGTGTTCTCGCAGCCACAGGCAAAACCCTAAGTTCTTACTATCACACTTTCCTTGGAATCCCATTTTGGCGTTTTCCGTCACAAGATGCCGGCGAAGGACGACGCCTCCGACAAGGAGAAGTGCCTCGATCTCTTTCTAAAAATCGGCTTAGACGAGCGCACAGCTCGAAACACCGTCGCCAACAACAAAGTCACTTCTAATCTCACTTCCGTCATCACCGAGGTATCCATAAGCATCCACAGCTCAATGTTTCTCAATTCTACAATCCATCAATCTTTCTATTTGCGGAGTGTTTGCATTTCCTTCTTTCGTTATGTTAATTGCATTTGTTTTCCGTTATTCGTGCATTGTTTTTTAGGCTGGTGTTACCGATGGATGTAGTCGAACGGTTGGAAATCTTCTTTACACGGTAATGTCTTTGCATGCACTTGAATTTATGTCACACTCTAGGAATTTTAAAATTTTTTGTTTGTTGCGTTCTGCATGTTGCAGTGCTGCTAAAATACTTCAAGTTTATAATACTGAAGAGAAATTGTCCGTTTTATCGTGGTTTTGTTCCATTTTTCTCTGTTGATATGGTTTTTGCCTTTGATTTATGCGGCAGGTTGCAACCAAGTACCCTTCAAATGCCTTGCCGCATCGTCCAACGTTACTACAGTACATTGTTTCGACGAAGGTGTGCACAGTAGATCATTGATTGCCGTCTTATGTTCTAAGATTGGCATATACTGTGATGCTAACTGTTTGCCATGTTATATGATTCCATTTTCCTTTTTTCTTGTTTGGTTATCAGACTGTATAATTAAATTTTCTGCTGCTTGATGTTTGGTTTAGTTGGAAGTTTTACGCTTGAATTATTATCCTGCTCACTAAGATTATTATTGCAGGTGAAAACAACAGCACAGTTAGATGCAGCATTCTCATTTCTTGCTACCACAGGCTTGGAGAATCTTGATTTGAACAAGTTTGAAGAATCTTGTGGTGTTGGTATGGTAGAAAGAACTCTAGCAATCTAGTCGCATATTAATTTGGCCTTAAGCTCATCTGTTGTATGCTAGTGGTGGAAATTACTTTTTGTGACATAAATTTGTCCCTAATGTTCAATCCTTAGTCTGTTTGATAGTTAATGCCTTGTGACAATACATGTTTTTTTTTAAGTTTACTGGATAAATTCAGCACCTTGTATCTGCTTATTGTAGTATTGCTTTATGTACTAACTAACTTTTAGGGTAGACAAGTGTATCTTAAATCTTTTTGCATATTTGAGCAGGTGTCGAAGTTTCGACAGAAGATATTAAGCAAGCTGTCAATGAAGTTGTTGAGGAGAACAAGGCATCAATTTTGGAGCTTCGTTATCGAACAAATGGTAGGTGTTCAGCTTTGGCCTATGATCTATTTAATAATTCAATTACGACAGATTTCATTTCTTTGAAATTTAAATGATATCATGTGATTTTTCTTTCAAATTTACATACTGTATAATAATGTCTACAAATTTTAAATTGGAATATCCTTTTCAATTCTTTTATTATTGACAAGTGCATTCTATGGATGATTAGTTAATTTATTTTTTATGCAAGAACATTGATAATTTTTTTATCTTGCTAGTGGGCGTGTTGCTTGGGCATGTGCGCAAGAGTCTGCCATGGGGTGATGCAAAAGTTGCCAAGGTGACAGCTTTGGAATGAACCTAATTTGATGGGCGGTTGGTTTACTTATTTCAAGTTTTAATACTGTTTAGTTGCTTTGCTCTTTTTTCTTATGGCAGCAACTTCTTGATGCAAAACTATATGAACTACTTGGTGATCGGACAGCAGCAGATGATGAAAAGCCTTCTAAAAAGAAGAAGGAGAAACCTGCTAAAGTAGAGGTGAGTGTATTTCCAGTTATCCATTTTTCCTTTACTTAATATGACATCACTTTTGGGTTCACAATGCTACTTACATGCTTACGTAGGATAATGCAGCACCTGTTGCTGCTCCTGAAAAGTCACCTGAAGAAGATCTTAATCCATATTTAATATTCCCTTATCCAGAGGAAAATTTCAAGGTATTTACTTTCGTTATTTTAAAATTAAAATCTATTCTGTTCATATTGTGAACCCTATGTTTCACTTTGTTAGTGTGTATAATTAATGTATTGCTTGCTAATGACGTCAATGTTTCTTTCTTAACCTTTCTGGTTGGGATATTTTTCTTGCAAGGCCTTCAACATGATGAAATTCCCATGATGCCAGTATTCCTGCTTAATTTTGAAATTTTACTTTTTCATTAAATTGCATCTGTAACATGTCTTCATGATAAGTTGATTTCAGGTGCATACTGAAGTTCCTTTTAGTGATGGTAGTATTCTGAGATGTTGCAATACAAGGGAACTTCTTGACAAACACTTAAAAGCAACTGGTGGAAAAGTTTTGACCCGCTTTCCACCTGAGCCAAATGGATATTTGCATATTGGTCATGCAAAAGTATGTAATACGTTTCTCATTGTAATTGTTATGCTGTTTTTTTTTTTTTTTCAGTGATATATTATTATACTTAAAATAAGCAACTTAATTATTGTTCAGGCTATGTTTATTGATTTTGGGTTGGCAAAAGACAGGGATGGAGTTTGCTATCTGAGGTGTGTACTTTTTTCAAATTTCCCTTTTTTTTTATTATTAGTGTCGCGAGTGTCTCTTCTTCTTTTGGGAGATGGAAGTTGCCCTTGTGACATATATATAACATTTAGGGATTATCGATGGGTGTGTTCGAGCATCTTGGACTGACCTACCAGATTTTAAGAATGAACTTTGAAACAAAGTCCTCTTTGGATTTCTCCAGCATGCTTGTGTATTGCAATCCCCCTTTGATATTTTTTTGTCCAAGATTTTTTAGTCACGTGTAACAAAGTACAGGGCAATTCTGTATTGTATGAATGTCCATTCACTACAATCTTTATCTTCTATTTACTTTAGGACCTTAGAAATCAATGAAATGATATTTTTACTTGCTGAGGTTGACTGACGATAAGAACGTTGTTAGAGCCACCACAAAAGCTAGTTGTTGTAGTTGAAGAGCCCAAGGCCTTGTAAGCCTCACACTAGAGTCCCATACTTTTGATGTGGGACTCATACGATTCTTTGCAATTGGATCCTGACAACTGAATATCTACATTGTCTTGGGGTTTGTAACTGGTAACTAGTGCTCACAGTTTTTAGAAAGCCTTGGGTAGATATACAGGCTTTTGTGTGACATTCTTTTCTGGGAATAGAAAACCAGACCAGATGGGACTAGCATTCCCTCTTTTTTACTAATGACATGTGCATATCACTGACTTGTTTGCCCTCTTTACCACTCAATGATATTAGGCTACTAACTGAACTCATTAAGTTATAATGATTGGCCTGATTTGACGTGTGCATAACTTATAAAATGTTCATTTTCCTGTTTAACATTGGTCAAAAACAATCCTAATTTCTAGTTACAATTTTAATCTTTCAAATTGCAATAAGCCTATAAGTGACATATTTATGCCAATGAATGCGCGACTAAATTACATTCATCTTGTTTCATTAAAATTGTAAAGAAGATTAATTCCCTATATACTTCCCATTTTATGACAAAATCAAACGTGTCCCTAAAAGTTTTACATGTTAACTAAATTTATTTAAGAAGATCTATATGAGCCTGCATTAGATCTTTTGTAATTGAAGATCCACTATAAGTTTCTTTGTTCCAAGTTTTATGGCTTGTGGCCCTTCCAGGTATGATGATACAAATCCTGAAGCAGAAAAACAAGAGTATATTGATCACATTGAAGAAATTGTCCAATGGATGGGTTGGAAACCATTCAAGGTTTGTTGGTTTGTTTTGTAGCCCCTCTTGTCTCATGCAATTTATTCCAACTTGGCTATTTAGATGTTTAACAGCTTTGAAATATTTGCAGATTACTTACACAAGTGATTACTTCCAAGAATTGTATGAGTTAGCAGTGGAGCTCATAAAAAGGGGTTGTGCATATGTTGATCATCAGGTTGGTATCCAAACATCTAAATAGCTTTTTACTACAAATATTTAACATGTTCATTTGTGTTAAATGTTTCATTGGTTCTTCCCTTTAAATTGATTTATTTAAATCACTAATTCTGAGCCCTTTGACATTTTACACCGAAAATCTCAAATGCACGAGTTATATTATCAACTGTTATGTTATAAATTTGTGTCCTTGTGCGTGATGGCATTTCTTGTTGTATTCTCTTAATTTTTGTGATGTGTGGCTTCATCACTATTTAGCAATTCCTTTTATACTTCCAAAATTTTTAAAATTATTGATTGTTCATGTTTTTATTTTATATTGGAATTTTTTTTCCTTTAAATTTTTTTATATTAAAATTTTCATTTTCATCTCAAATCTCATACACTAAGCATTATTTGCATTAAATAAGTATATTGACCAGTTTACATTTTCCCCCTTTATTTTATATTTTTAAAACAATTACTTAAATTATTGCATAGGATACTTGTCCAGATGAAAATAATGTGGAATAACTTATGGAGGATGAGATAATTAAGTCATGCTATTGAATTTGGATTAATTGCAACAAAAATAAATATTACTTATTGATGATTTTGTTGTAGACACCTGATGAGATAAAGGAGTACAGGGAGAAGAAAATGAACAGTCCTTGGAGAGACAGACCAATTTCAGAGTCTTTGAAGCTCTTTGAGGAAATGAGATGTGGCGAAATAGAAGAAGGAAAAGCCACACTTAGAATGAAGCAAGACATGCAGAGTGATAACTACAATATGTATGACCTTATTGCGTATAGAATTAAGGTAAGCACTCAACTAAATGTGTTTGATTTCTTATATTTCTAGGGAGATGATGATGATTTCTTATGATATGAATGAATGTTTTCTGCCTTAGTTTACTCCACACCCTCGTGCTGGAGACAAATGGTGTATCTACCCAAGTTATGATTATTCTCACTGCATTGTGGATTCTCTTGAAAATATCACACATTCAGTAAGTTGTGATTTACTCAATTTCCTTCTGGTGTTGATTCATTTTTCTTGCTGGCAACGTGATTTCTCTTCTGTTATCCATTCGCTATTTGAACCTTCAATAAGACTGTTAATCCTAGATGCTTAGGCTCTCCTAATTTTATTGCTATATGATAGTATGGGTGGTCCTTATGATACCATTCCTTTTGCAAAGTAGATGATGATATTTGGATATCAAGATAATGCCTAGGCAGATTGATTCCCAGCTTTCCTTCAGCATTGGTTTATGCTTTGAAATGTGTGATTCTTCATTAAAGGAGTTAGATTTTGGAAAATCATTGAGTTGGAGTGAGAGCTTGTTCAGATACAAAGTTTATAAAATCTTTTGAGTTTCTGTACTGGAAAATGCTCTCTATTTTCAGTAGAGAAGCTGTTTTTTAAGCTTGTAACCAAACAAGCTCTTATTATGTTTTGAAATGTGTTCTCCATCAAAATTAGTAGTTTCATCTTTCATGTACATTATGATTTTGAAATTGTTAATTATATCAGTCCTACTATATAAGTGTGCAGTACAGAATATTGTATTCACTATCGTTGTTGGAGCTTTGTGCCTATAACTGTGCTATGCACTATTAATAGCTAATTATGGCTTCATCATTCCTGACAAATAGCATTTAGATTCCATTATAATTTACCTGTTATGTTAATGTATGCTATGACATTTAACTGTTTATTGTGATTATCTATATTCATAATACATTTTTAATTCATGAATATCTTGTGCAGCTTTGTACACTTGAATTTGAGACACGTCGTGCATCATACTATTGGTTGTTGCATGCGTTAGGCATTTACCAACCTTATGTGTGGGAATATTCAAGACTGAATGTCTCTAACACAGTTATGTCAAAGCGTAAGGTGAAGCAAATAATTTGCACATTGTAATAATTTGTTGAGTTCTGTTATTTTGTTTATAGTTTTCCATTCCCTAATCATGGATTATTATTTGTTGTAGCTAAATCGTCTGGTTACAGATAAGTGGGTTGATGGGTGGGATGACCCCCGTTTGATGACACTAGCTGGTTTGCGGCGTAGAGGCATTACCCCAACTGCAATCAATGCTTTTGTCCGAGGAATTGGAATAACTAGAAGGTATAATATCAATTTTTAACTACGTAAAATTGTTTAAAATTTCTTTTTTGTTTAGTAATTGTTTATTATATTGATCAAATCAATTGCTATTCAAGTCTCCTTCAACCCCTGATTTTTGAAGTTATTACAGTGTTTGTGTTTTGATGATTATCACAAAACATTTGCGTGATCCATGTTGTTGATCCCACCTAATGGGAAGGCTTGGTTGTTTGTTTATTTGTGGTTATAAATGAATAAATTCAGTAGATTCGGTAATCAATACTAACTCCTTTCCTGTATTGTTTTTTGGATGCCTTGTTATATTATGTGTTAGTAAAAATGATTATTTGTCATCCTCTGTTTTATTTTGTGAGAAAAGGCATAGCATCACATGACTATCTGTCTTGTGTTGCGCTTATAAAAACAGCTTTAAATCCTTTTTTTACTGGTACTCCCAAGATATTTTCAACAGCAAATGCCAAGATATTACATTCTAAATGCTGACATACCAGTCTTTGACAAATTTAAGCCAAGAGGGGAATATATTGCATTGGAATGGTGGGCTATGAATCATGGACAACTATCTTGTTTGAAGTGTCATAGTGTTTGATATGTTTCCAACACCACAAATAAAAGACATGTGTCAGGCACTTATAATAGTTGTTCGATTAAAGAATAATTTTTTGTTGTTTTGGATACTTGAGCTGACACCTGACACCTTTACACAAGTTGGTCACTTGAACCAATACCTCCATATGGATCGACACACTAATATTATTAAAAATATATTAATTTTTAACTTTCAGATAAGCAAGATTAAAATATTAGAAAAACAAACCTTTTTTTGATGCTTGTTTTGTTATCATAGAAAAATCCAAGAAGCTTTGTTTAAAAATGTGAATATACCATCAGCTTAGAATTTTTGTTGCTCATATTTCATTTCATTCGGGTGTGAATACGTGTTTTGTCCTATACTTTAGACATTGACTGTGTCAAATTGTTGGTGCCCATGTTGTGTCTGTGTCAGTCTATGCTTCATAGATGGTTGGATTGTTATTGCAAGACGCAGAAACAGAAAATAGGGGGAAGAAAAATGGACACATAATATAGGAGGCTTAACTTGGTGAACAATAGGCCTATGTCTGAAGGTGAAATAGTGAAACATTTGATGATTACTAAAATAGTTATTTACCACTCAAACCCTAACCTTAGGCCACTTACACAACCTAATTATATGTTTACTGTGTGTATCTGCACTGCAGGCTTTTTGGGTCAGTTTATGTGTCAGGCAGAACCCAAAATTAAAATACCAGTCACTTTCTAAACCATATTAGTGATAAATACAAACAAAAAATGCTGATCTCCTAGCAAATAGAATCACAAGCCATTGGCTTGCAATGCCTTATCCAAATCATTTGATTCACTATCTACATGATGTTCCTTGCATGAGATTGTTCTCTGGTTCTTCTTTGGTTGTTTAGTGTGTGCAATTTTGAAGCTTTCACCATTGACTATAGTTTATGTCCATGAAAAATACCATGAACACTAGTTTTGCATTAAAAAAATTATATATCAGAGTGGTGGTGCATTATTGATTACAATTATTTTCTTCCTGTTGCTGCAGTGATGGCACTTTGATATCTGTGGAACGCCTTGAATATCATGTTAGGGAAGAATTGAACAGAACAGCTCCTCGTGCAATGGTTGTCCTACATCCCCTCAAGGTATGCTCGTTTGTGTTCTTTCTACAATATACTGTTTTTGGATTAACTAGCTTAATACTGATTGATTTTGTCTTGTAAGGTTGTTATTACTAATCTTGAAGCCAACTCAGCAATTGAGGTTGATGCGAAGAAATGGCCTGATGCTCAAGCTAATGATTCGTCTGCTTTCTACAAGGTGAAATTGAACTTGTGAAAACTGATATCTTTAGGCAGTTCTAAGGTTTTATAGGAAATCTTGCAGAAACTAATTGTATCCAACTTCTGTCCCCTGATGATTCAATATCTTATTAACTTAAATGTGTTGTTAAGCTTTATCATGGTATTACCACTTCAAATGATGTTGGTAGCCTTAAGTTTTTGTTTCTGATATTTTTTGTCACGCATTTGTTCTTAGATTCCATTTTCCAATGTTGTATATATTGAGCATTCGGACTTCCGGATGCAAGATTCAAAAGATTATTATGGCCTTGCTCCTGGGAAATCTGTGATACTCAGGTTAGTAGAAAGTACAAATTGATATTGTAAATTAGAATTTATCAGTCCAATGTTAAAAAAATTTATTATTTTGTGCAGGTATGCATTTCCTATAAAGTGCACTGAAGTTATTCTAGCTGATGATAATGAGACTGTTCTTGAAATCCGGGCTGAGTATGATCCTTCAAAGAAGACCAAGCCCAAGGTTTACCAACTTTCATAATTCGGTTGGTTAAAAATAGTCCACAAGATTAGATTGGTGATCTATGGAAATTTTTTGTTTATAGGGTGTTCTCCATTGGGTTGCTCAACCTTCTCCTGGAGTTGATCCATTGAAGGTGGAGGTCAGGTTGTTTGAGAGGCTATTCCTATCAGAGGTTGGTGATGCTTTATGTCTGGGTGCTCTTTTACATACATATTATTGTCTGCTAATAAATTTCTCCTGTTATGTTTATGTTTAAATCACTGTAATAGAATCCCGCTGAACTTGACAACTGGCTTGGTGATTTAAACCCCAATTCCAAAGTGTTAATACCCAATGCATACGGTGTGTCCTCCCTAAAGAACGCGAAAGTCGGGGAGAATTTCCAATTTGAAAGACTAGGTACTTTACATTGGCAAGTTATTGTGTCCTAGTTCATCTTGGTTTGCTTAATATCTGAACCTTATATCTTCTATTCCAGGCTATTTTGTGGTTGACCGAGACTCTACTTCAGAAAAACTTGTTTTCAACAGGACCGTCACCTTAAAGGACAACTATAGTAAAGGTGGAAAGTAGTATTCATGAATATTTTTGTTTAGAAGTAACAAGGTGGCACGGGCAGGTTGGCGAGTAATACTTGTTCAAAATTACTTATAATGAATAATTTTTTTCTTTTTGGGGGCGGGGGTGGTTTGTACAAACACATTTACTGGCCACTTAGCCATGTACATTTTCTTCAGGGATCGATCTATAGTTGCCGAGTTATATAGTTACTTTTGGTTGGTTAGTTTTGTTTGAAGATTATATTTGTTTACTCTCGGTGAGGCCGTGAGGGTAGTATTTATTATCGCTGTTAATCTCTTACCACTTTTGTGAGTGCAAGAATTACCCCATTTGGATGCCGTGTAAAATTTGTTTCCTTTCATAATTTGAGTGAAGACCGATTGTAGTTTTTGTACTTTATTCATGCGACAGTATAAATGTTATACTGATCAAACAGTTTTGTGCTATCTAAATCTAGTTATATTGTCAGCTAAGTCTTATTGTGTCTGTAAAAGTATAACTGAATATTAATATAAACTATTATATCAAGTTGAATCGTATAAACCCGTAGGTATATCTCATGTATTTCTTATCGTCGTCTTAATAGATGATTGGAAGAAAAAAAATTCAGTGTCTGTAGAAAGCTTAAATAAAGGTACCAATAAGGTACCGTGATCAGTAGATTGGTTTTCTCTGTAGAAAATGGATTTTCCAATACGGTGAAAATTTTGTTTTTATCCTAGATCTCGTGTCTATTAATAAAGAAATAGGCGTTTTTTTAATGATAATTTATTTGTTCTCCCCAAAAAAGAATGCAGTTTACTCAAGTTTAAGCTCTTTTTTAGTATGTATGAACATGAGAGAATTTTTCCTCTGGGCTAAAACAAGATAGCTTAGCCTAGTAACCAATGTTGAATTCTGATTGCGCCGAAATAGTGACAGTAATAAACCAATGATCGAGGATTATGACTTTGGTTTCACAAATTTTACAGGGTGATTGGTTTTTGGAAAAATCTAAATCGAATTGAATCATCCATTTTATAAAAATAATCCGTTAATCGATTTTTTTTAATTGAGTATTAATCTATTTTTTTAATATAAATAATTTTAAAAAAAATTAGATTGATTTAATATAGTATAACTATTTATTTTATACTCATATATGAATCATATATGGATGAGTTTTTTTAAAGAAAATTGAATCAATCTATTTTGTAAAAATAAATTAAATAATTGAATTGATTTTATAAAGTAGATTAGTTTGAAATTTTTAACATAGTGGTTTAATTATGGAATGACTCGAATCAGATAGAATTTTTTTCACATCCCTAAAATTTTTATACGATTTAATTATCCCTTAATACTTAAAGTTTTATGAATTTTATCGTTAAATTTTTTAGCTAAAAATATTTTATTTTAGTCTTTATATATATATATATATATATATATATTAGCCTTCATAAATTTCTTTTAATATAATTTTATCTTTTAGACTTCATAAAAATAGACAACAAATACTAAACCAAAATAGCATGTATCGAAACTAAAATGAAATATCTAACTATAAAGATAAAAATGGTAATTAAACTATTTTAGAATTATAATGGATGCATTATAAATGCACAAACGCTTGGTAATGTGTTTGCTAGAAGAGCTGATAATGCTTTAACCTGACTAATTTTATGTAGGATTAATTAGTTCAGGAATTTATTGAAATTTCTCAAAAAATTTCATAATATATTAATTTTTCGCAAGTTTCTAGTTAACTTATTAGATTATTTTTCTACACATCTAACTGCAAGGACAACCGTTATTGCTACTACATATAAAAATAAAATACTATTTATAAAAAAAAACTCACAACAAAATGTCTTATTAAGTAACAAAATAAAATAAATTACTAAGATTGGTCTAGTGATGAGAAATTAGAATAATATACATAAGTATTAAATTTAAATTTGATTATTATCATTGTAATTCATATAAAATTAGTATTTTAGTTTGTATAATATACATGTTAAATATTTATTATATAACTAAAATTTAAAATAATCATATATATAATAAATATTATATTTGAACATATAAATTATATATAAATTTAAATAAATAATTATTTTTAAATATATAAGTTATATTTTAGATTTATGATAAATAATTTATATTGTAATATAAGATTATTTTTATTTATTGATAATTTATTTTAAAATATTAAAATTTAATTCATATATAATTATGATAAATAAAAATTGAATTAGTTATGAGATTAAAAGAATTTTTAAAAAGAATTTCGTGAAATTTTTAAAAAAATGTTCTAGTAGGTTATGATTTCTATACAGGAATTCATAAAAATAAAATAAAATAAAAAATCAACATGATAAAACAACGATAGTGTTGCTTTCCTTTTTATATCTATTTTATCTGAAATTTCCTATTATTTCAAAAATTGATTTTCTTTTCAAGTCATGCTTTAATTTTTATTATTAACTATAAAATTGCGACATGAGAAATAATAATTTTGTTTAGATGTTATTCTATTATTCCAATTTCCACATTGCGACCAAAATCAATCAGCAACACGAAAGTTATTCCCCTACGCTATGAGTAGGAGCATCTTGAATCGGATACCATCACCTAGAGAACCTCTACATATATAGTTCATGTTCATGTATTGCATTTAGTTTTTATTCAGAAATTCATAATTAATAATTACCGTACATTATGCATATGTACTTTCCATCACCATGATTTTCCCCGCCACCAATTTTTAAAACTTATCTAAATTAGACTTTAAATCCGCTAATTGCATATTCTTAAAATAGGTTACTAATTAAGAAACAACTCTTTAAGCTAGTTGCTAGTAATTTAAGTATATATGTTTCAAATAGGTGCAACTAAACTAATATTTTAGCACGCAAATGTAAAAGGATAAACATTTATTTTATATAATTCAAATTTATAACAAATAAATATTTTAAATATATAAATTATATTATAATCAAAATTGTAATAATTAAATATTTATATTTTAAATTTATATTGTAATATATGAATATTTTTAGTTATTATTTTTTAAAAAAATATTGAAATTTAATTTAAAAATAAAGACAAAACAATAAATTAAAAGAGATATTTTTTAAAAATCATAAAAAAAAATCTCGTTGAAAAATAACTGTTATAAATTTTTTTATTCAAAATAGTTATTGTCTTTTAATATATAGAAAGGATGTTACAATTGAGGATGATCCTAATAACATCCAATTCAACATGTGTCATTTGCTTACACTTTCCATACCAAAATATTTTGGCGTTTAGTGGATTTGCACTAAAATCATCTCATACTTGCAAAGGTTGTGACTCATTTACATTCGAACCCTATGAATAAGTCACTTCCCACAATATTAGATAGTCTCTTGCCATTACTAATTAACTGGTTCACAAACAAATTTTGTGCTTTGTTTGGAATGCTTTTGCAACTATATATTCTGTACCCTTTGGTTGGATCAGAATCCTTATCCCTCTTTATCATCACTCCCCGTTGTGCGTACGTTGAGCATAAAGACTCGATCGGTAAAATCATATCCCATACTAAAAAACAGATGCAAGAATGTTATTATCATTGCAATTTTCATTATTCACAAATAAAAAGTTATTCTTACAGATATGACTTAGTGCCTGCCATTCCCTCTATACTCCATGTAGTGAAAATGTTCACTTGTCTACAATTCTCAATCATTTGCGTTTATTAAGCTCAATTATTAATATTGTTTGTTTTGAATACAGCTTGCAACAAAACTCTCACGAACAGGGTTTTCGAAAATAAAGACAATTATGAGTAATGAAATGGATGTAGGGAGTTGGGTAAGTCATAAGTGGGTTTTGTACTTATGGAAAGTAAACAAGATCACAAACAAATTAAGGAAAGTAAAAGGGTCTCAGTCTCATTCTCTTTATTATGGAGTTTGGTCTAGTCACGCTTACATATGATAGCGAGGGGTTGATTTGATTGAAAGTAAGGGAGAATGAGTATTATTTATCTATATCTATCTACCAATCTAATCTCTGCCTTTCAAAGGTTCCAATTCTCATGAATAATTAGCACATGCTTTGGTGCCACCTTTTCTCTCCGAAAGAGTTTATTATCTGAACCAACTCGCTACGGCAACTTATCCATCTGACATATTCATATTATCGCATATGCTACCATTTACTTTCTCCACAATAGTTACCCCTATTTTTCAACTAATAATACAAAACTGAAAAACACAGCTATCTAATAGAATTCTTAATAAAATAATATATTGTGAGCAAAAGAAAAAGGGTGAAGGTAGAGAATATGATGTAGACTTAATAAGCGGCTCCAAAATTTAGCACGTGGGGAAAGAATGAGGCAGAAGCAAGGAGGACAGATGGCTGCTTTATATTGTTGCATGAATAAAATGAGTGATTTATTTCTTGTGTTTTGACCGTGGCCTTTATTTTCCGAGGAAGACTTTGAAAATTGCACAGTAACTGTGGTTCAATGATTTGTAGGATGTTTCTTTTCTTGATTCATAGAATTGAACGCAGCAGACAAGTCTTTTTCTGTGGTTCAACGTAGAAACCGTCTCGATCTCTATCTGGCTCCATTATAATTTTGTTTAATTGAGTGTTGCTTTCAAATCATATCAATGCCCTTATTATTGTGTCACAGTCACATGCACATCATGCGCATGCACTTGGTTTTTGTAAAGCCTCAAATCGATTAGATAGATGGCTTTAATTTTCCTTGTGAAGTAGTGGCACCCCAACCGTTAATTTTGCAAAGGATAAGATAAGGATTTGGTTGAGATTACTGTTTAAAGGTCGTAGCAGAGTCAGTCAAACTCAAATTCAAATTGAGCCATTAACATAACACATCTAAATATATATACAACTCACAAACAAATGCATGCACGTGACGACTCTATCAATCATTACTCACGCGCTTCATCTATCTACCCTTTACTGTAACCAACTAATTCTTTGACTATATACTGTTCTCGTCATTCTTCTTTCACAATTCACCAGTTATCATGTGTACTTCTCATTCATATGTATGCAAGGTTACTCGCTGACGGAAAATATCACTTTTCTCCATGATTTCCAATTAGGTTCAAAATAAGTGAAACAATATATATGCACAATTGCAATTTCTTCAGTTTTCCAAGAGGAAAACATCATGTACATAATAAAAACTTTGAATTACTTTTATATTTTACTTTGATCAACCAAACATACAATAGTTTTAATATTATTTATTATTTATACGATAAATAAGATAATTTTTTTAAAGAAATCATCAAGGACGATGCAAGCATAAGGTGGTCCAAAACTTTTACGGTTTACTTTAATAGATTTTGTTTGGTGATTTTAGATTGATAAAAATACGTAAAAGAGAAGTGAGAGAGGAGAATCGAGTTTTTGTGATATATTTCCTCATGTGCCTAGATTTTGTAAGAGAAGAGGGGAAGAAAAATGAAATCCATTAAAAGTAAATAAAATTTATGTCTGTTCCTTTTGTTTATCAATTATATAAATCTGCGATAAGAGTAAATATATCTTTATAACACATTCACTTTTTTTTTTATCGCTATAATACTTATTTTTATTTTCTCTTAATCCAATTTTTTTTTGTTCATTCTCTATTTTTTTTCTTTCTGTTTCACTCCAGTCTTCTTGAAATCATTCATTATCAAACAAAGCATTAGACATTTAGACCCTAAAAAAAGTTAGTTGGTATTATTATTTATATAGCTATTAACTGGTTTAGTGTAGATATAATAAGGTATGTTTTTATTTTGGTGAATAAAGTTTAAACTTTTCTTGAAGAAAATTCACTATTTTTTATTTAATTTTGTAAAACTCTTAATTTTCTCTTACTTTATTTATTTTAAAAGTGTCACTTCAAAACTTCATAAAAAAAACATCCAAATATGTTTTTAAATAACTTATTCAATTGTAGCCTTAAAATTAAATTGTAATTTTCATATAGAAGAGAAGAGAACTTCGGTTGACACCGCATCTTATCTCATCATGATTATATTTATACAAAATGTTCGTGTTACATTTATGCTGTACCAAAGAGAGAAAAAAAAAACTATCTCATATTATAAAAATGAAATTTTGAATGGAATTCTGTGAAATTATTTTATTGTGAAATATCAATCTAATTAATCGTCGGTAATACAAGAACCACAATAAAATAGATATTTTTAATATATTAATACTCTCTTTACAAGTTTAATAATGTAAGATAGGGATGAAGGGACACGACAGGAGCAAGTCATGGTCTCCATCTTTGCGATTTTCTTTATATAAGAACATGTCCTTTTCTCCAACTTTGTTTTCCTTTATATACGTGTGTTTTAGTCCTCTTAAATTTGATTTAGGTTTTAGTTTTTCATTATATTTTAATCTTTATAAGTTTTACATTTTTGAAAATAACATTTTTATTCTAATTTATATTATGTAATTACTGAAAAAACAGGAACTATTTTTAAAATATTTTAATTATTTTAAGAATTAATATTTACTTTGAATTACAAAAGGTTGATAAAATTATATTTATAGAATTTAAAATATATTTAAGTTTATATTCTTTTACATATTTAGTCTATATCTCAAAAAATTATGTTTAACTTTATATCTTATTCATATATAAATTAGAATAATCATCTCAATGAAAGTATTCTTGGCTAATTTTCTTGCATCTTCTAGTCTCTCATTTTTGTTTTTATTTCTTAATTAAGTTCCTATATATATATATATTTGAAAATAAATTGTCAATAGCTAAAAATAATTTGTATCATAATATAAGCTATTTATTATAAATTTAATATTCAATTCATATGATAAAAATATTTATTTATTATAATTTTAATTTATATAACATAAAAATTTAACTTATATATTGTACAAGAAATAAAATACTCGTTATTTTACATATTTGGTTTTTGTCTAAGAAAAATGCTAAGAAATTTGAATTTAATTCTTTAATTTTTAAGTTTATAACCATTTTATCAAGCACCACTCAGACTAACAACAAGCTAAGTTTTCTTGTCTTTGAAAAGTTTTAGGAAAAGTGTATAATTTTTTCTATTAATTAAACAAAATTTACTAAAATAAAAGTAAAGGAAAAAAAAACCTCCATCTTATATATATTTATCACTTTTAAATTTCTATATGCGTTCAATTATTAGAATATCATCGCAACATGTACTCATACTAATTTTAGAAGAAAAAAAATAGTATAAAAAACATTTTTTTTAATAATTAGGAATGTTTTTGCAGCTGTATTACAATTAGCATCATCTTCTTCTCCAAAATGAACTAAAATTGAATAATCTGTTATCAGTTCATGTAGTAAAGAGTTTAATTTTTTTAAAAACAAACATTTGAATTAATTTTTCAGATAAAAAAGTGATTAGAAAATTTTATTTTTGTTAAATAAGGTTTAAGCATAAAAGAAATGTTTATTTAGGTCGACTTGAAAAAATATTTAATTTTAAAGTATTTTTCAAATATTAAAAGTCTTAAATAAAACATTAGTAAAAATTAAAAGGAAAGAAACAATAACTATATTACAATATTTATAGGTTAATAGGTGTCCCACTGTCCCAAGAGGTAAAACCGGTAAACAAAGGCATGCAATAATTGCATTATAAATAGTTAGATAAAAATTCAGGGTTGAAATTCTGATTTCATGTAACATTCAATGAAACAGATATTTCTTGAAAAAAATTAGTTTTTTATTTTTTTTTATTTTTTTACATAAATTATGTCTTTGGGAGTTTTGGTAGGAGATTTTTTTTTTCATATTTAAGAATGAGAATTAGAAATTATAAAAATCAAAATTTTTGAAATTAATTAAAATCTATTTAATTACTCATAAAGATTTATGAGAATATTCATACAAGATTCTTAGAAATTAAATATTTTTATATTTAGTTACAATAGTGTATATATATATATATATGATATTTTTTATAAAAATATTTTTTATTAAATATATTTATTTATTCAAAGCTTATTACAATTTTAAAAGTTAAGGCTTATAGTTAAAATTATTTAAACATAGAACTCAGCAAAAGAAAAATAAAAAATACTACATAATAAATAAAATGGATAAAAATATATTAGTTCATTTCATTCAAATAAAGAATAAATAATAAAGTATTAACAAATACTATTAAATTATAAAAATAAAAAATTATAATAATATTATTAAAATTGACAAAGTTAAAAAATAATAAGATAAAAGAAAAAGAGAGAGAAATAGAAATATGGGAGGGAGAGAGTGGGAGAAGAAGAAAGGGAGAGTGGGAGTGGGAGTGAGAGAGAGAGAGAGAGGGAGAAAGAGAGTGGGTGTGAGAGGGAGAGAGACAAAGAGAGAGAAAGAGAGGGAAGAAGAGAAATAAAAGGAAAGAGAGGAAGAAAGAGAGAGAGAGATTTTGTTTTAAAAAGGATATTGTGATCTTTTATATAATAAAACTTTGTTCCTAATTCGAAAAAGTTGGATTCTCATCCTTCTTATAAGAATTTTTTTTATTTATGAAAAAGTAGGATAAAAATGATTTATGAGAAATTATATTCCTGTGATTTTTTTTTTAAAATAATTATCAAATGTAGGAAACCAAAATTTTCAATTTAAGATCTCTAGAAAAGTAAAAACATTTCACATACCAAACACCTTCTAAATTTAATGTTATACTTTCTGGATATGTAAATAAGAGGAAATGCTTAAAGAAAAAGTACACATTTAGTTTAGTACCTTCAACATTATAGAAGAAGTCATACTCGCCAAAACTAGTTCTACAGTCCAAGTGTGTGTAAAAATTAAAAGGACAGAGGGAGAGGGTAATAATGTAAAAATTTAAAGGGGAAGAAGAAAAGAGTAATGTAAAAATCAAAAGAATTAAAACTATCTACTAAAAATTGAAAAGAGAAGGAAAGAATGTGTGGGGAAAAGAAAAAAAAAAGTGTTAAATTGAATGTTGAAGATGTAAAATTAATATATTTATACTTATAATTATTATTTATTTTAAAGTTTACAAAGAAAATTATAACAATAACAAAATATTATTTTATTTGCAAGTTCTTGAAATTAAAAAAAGTAAATTGATTATATTTATCAAATTATTGAGTTATATAAAGTGATTTACTAAATAAACAGTGGTACTTTGTTTGAAGATATCAATATGTCATTTGTTATTTGTCTGATAATCAAGGACCAGTAATTATAGAGATATCATCTCTTATCTACTCCTCAAAAAAGTAATTACAAATCCTAGATTGAATATATTTAAAAAAAATGGTCTCTCATTATTAATCATAAATATATTTTATTCATACACACACTTTTATATATATATATATATATATATAAATAAATAGATACTCTCTTTATTTTTTTTATTTAGTACAAGTAGGGATACCTTACTTATAATGTCTTACCTTAGTTTAATTTTGAGTAAAAAGATATTTTTATTTTTAAATTTGGAAGATGATATTATATTAATAAAAAAATGTTAAATAAGTTTATAAAAGGGCAAAGTTTAAGAACTTATATGGTAATTTTTTTTAATTTTGAAAACTAATGTGATAAAATTCATCACTTTCATATACCAAAATAACTATATATTTTAATGTATAAGATGTTATTAGTTTAAGTAATTTAGTTTAGTATTTGTGTTCTTTAACTAAAAATTAAGATTCCATCCTTGATATGGACATGAGGTGAATCCACTGAAAACAAGAAAAAAAAAAAGTTATACTCTTTATATAATAAAATAAAATAATAACAATCTATTTTTTAATTTCAGTTCCTTTCATTTCTAATAATAAAAAGAAAACTTGGAAAGTTAGCAAATTGTACGAGGACCGACTGTGCACACTAACAGTAACTTAAAATTGTGTCACCAAAGTTATGAAATTGAAATATTCCTATCATAGATAATCCACGAAGCATATTTTTAATTTAATCTATCTAGCTTAAATCTTATAGTGTATCTCTCTCTATTTTTTTCCCTAAGATATGTTTGTAACTAAAGGAATGTTCCTCTTTTATTCGTCTGTAAAGTATTTTAATACCTTATAATATATTAGCTGCCAACAGGAGTCACACTGTGTTTGTCGCACATGCTTCGGACAATCTTTTATTCGTCTGCGAGTAGATTTTGTTAAACCTTCACTGTCTTATGTGCAAACTAATTGGTGATAAGTTTAATTTTAACCAAGGAAAAAGGGTTCTTTCATTGAAGGTATTTTTGAATCTACAGAAAGCACTTTTGATCGAAAAGTTCAAATTCCTGGTGACACTGATTTAGCTCATGTGAATGACATATAGCCAAGAATATTTTTTAGTCAATTACTTCATTGACAAACTTTGAGAGATGTGCCATCACTGCAAAATAGTCCCAAGGTTGAGAGTTAAAATGAAATATTCGGTAAAATATCCTCTGCTTATGATCGCAAAAAGAAGACAAGGGAGCTGCTAGAGTGGTACACTAGTCCGGTTTAGAGTTGTTAGCGAAGGGCCGAAGGCACTTATTTTATTTTATTTTTTATGCACCATTAACTACAATTCTTTGTATTTTTTCGAGAAGCAAAATGATGAGATTGTACACATAACAGTAACACAGGGTACTCATCAGTTTTACGAGTGAACCCCACTACTTATTGCAAGTGGCTCTCTAGGAGATATGAAGACAAGTAGCAGCATTCTTCACAATCTTTAGAGATCGTTATTAATGTGATGCATATTTTGCAAGTGTCACTCCATCACAAGATGTGACTTCACTATTGTTCACTTTTCATTTGGGGCTGAAACAGAAAATTTCTCATTTGCATGAAATAGATATCCATGAACAGGAGGGGAAAATAAAACGCATTATGTCCAAAATGCACTCATAATAGCCAAGACACAGAGTCTTAATCAAATTACAACTTTTCCAACTTTTAATAAATCTGAAACAGGGGAACTTTAATATCATCTCCTGCACTTTTTTTTAAATATGCTATTTTAAGAGGTTCATATTAAATGAACTTACACTTGGTACTAATCTCTACCTATGAGACTGTATACTCACTAAGAATCAGTATAGCATAAGAATCTTCATTTGTTTTTTTCAATGATATACCATCCCACCAAGAAAGAACTTTAGTTGCATGCCTTCTCTTGTCAACACTATCACATAGCATCCATGTTCCATAAAGTAGTATCCCCCATGCTGTCTAGCATCCATTCACTCCCTGCAGTCTGAAAATCAAACTGTGGGAAGTCACAAGTTTCCATTGCTGAAAGGGGATCCATGTTTAGGCCTTCCATTCCATAGTTATTGGTATCAACATAGCAATTATCCTGAATTGGATAGCTATAAACATTGTTCTCAAGCACATTGGGAGAACTTTTGGGGTATTCAGAATTTTCAAGTAGCTGTGAAAATTGGAAGGAATCTGGGGATGGATTGATGGGGTTGGACATAGTACTAAAATGATTTGCAGCATCTATAAACTCCTTTTGTGGAGGAGATGGTGAAGACATAGAAGGAATATTGAAGGTGCTTGACATTGAACTCATAGAAGCTTCTCCAGAATTTCCTAAATTCATCATATTTGACATGGAGGAGTGAGGACTTGGAGAATTGTTCTGTTCCATCTTTTGGAGCAATCTTGGCATCCAAAAACACTTGACAGCATCAATGAATCTCTTGCTTCCAGACTCAATGTTAAGTTGGCGTGCCTGTTTCTGCACCCTTGTTCTCCAATAGTTCTTGATCTCATTGTCTGTTCTTCCTGGCAGATGCTGAGCAATTTTTGACCACCTATCCCCCAAATGAGCAACAAAAGTATGTTAAATTTTATTTTGGCTCAACTCAATAAGGCTAATTTTGAGTGCATAAATACTCATTGGTTACTGTTAAGAAAATAGGTGATGAGTTTACCTTAATTTTAGAAAACTGACTTATAAAATGAAGAGTACTCTTTACTTATACATACATTTGTACGATCATATCTCAATAGTGGATGTAGGAGTTCCAACAGTTACCTGTTACCCCACTTGGAATGGAGTTCAAGGATCAAGAGTTGCTCCTGTGGAGTGAGGTTTCCTCTCTTGATGTCTGGTTTCAAATAATTCAGCCATCTGAGTCTGCAGCTTTTTCCAGTCCTCTTCAATCCTGAAATGTTGGAATATTGTTAAAAAGGTGAAATAGTGGGAATGAACATATTCCTCTAACTTTAAGAGTACAAGGAATCTGTACCTGCACTTTTGGCTAACATATTCCAACGACCTTCACCATGACGAGCAATATAGTGAATGAGTAAGCTGTCTTCTTCAAGAGTCCAAGGGCCTCTTCTCAGCTCACTCTCTTCTTCATTAGAACTCAACTCTCTCTTTGCAATTGTGGACATGGTTGCTGTTTTTGTAGCTAAAGCAAAAAGGGCGCAAGAGCAAGAGGCAAGAGCAAAGAAAGTATGATATGGATTTTAAGCTCACACCAGTAGCAAAAGCAACTTAGAAATGAGTGTTCTAGTGAGTGTTTCTACATCACCATGGGCTTATATATATATACTCCTCGCGGAATTTTGTTAAATGGGTTTGGTAGACTAGGGAACAAGAGGCTATACGTTAGCTCTTGGAATAACCAAAGCTTTGATTATATTATTATGCCCTTTTTCTGAATAGGTCCCACCTATATTATTCCTTAGTTATGCTAAACACCCTGAACAAAGATACTTTCAAGTTTTAATAAAACACCCTGACGTGTCCATTGCACCATTATCTCCCACTAAACAAACATCAAAGAATCTAAACCGTTAACAAAAGCGGAAATACGTACATTGAGGTTATGCTGCATGCATGTTAACCAAGCAAGTTAATTAACCGACTTAGGAGCTGTGCAAATCAAGAACTCGGGAGAAGATTTTGAAGACTTGACTATGTAAATATTGATTCTTCAGAAATTAGCTGTGACATAATTTGATTATTAAACAGTGCACTTTTTGCTTTTAGAATCGATTCTGGCTTGCAGAACCCAAGAGAAATACGGTAAAGATTCTTTCTTAAGTATACATATATACCCCATGTTAATGACTAAAGGAAATCTTCATATACTATAATAACAGTCCATTATGTTCTTTTTAATCTTTTAGAGAATCCAGTATCTATCTGTAATCTGTCGTAATATTTGAACGTGAAACTAATGATTTAGAGAAAAATATATTTCTTTTATTTAAAGAAAGGGAAATTTAACCTACATCTCCAATGGTATGCCTTTTCTTCTTGGACTATAGGGTAATACTTTATACAGAAGTATAGAAGAACAAAATAAAAAATTCACGTCCTCTTTTTTGCCATTAAATTCACATATAAATCTATACACAGTTACGTTAACTCTCGCAAAAGTTGTCCTTACTGCTTGACATCATTGTGCAAGTAATAGGTCTTCATCACTTTGTTTTTGTAATCACACTTGTTATCCGCAGAAAATGGCTTTAAAAAAGTAACTATACTTCTTTTCCCTTAGCTTAAGTACTTGCCTGTTACGTAATTACCTTTGGGTCTTCTACTATTGTCCTTAGAGGTCAGACCGTTAAACAGTTCATTAAAAATTATAATGTGTTTCGATATCTCGATTTAAAATTTTAAAATTTGTAATTTGTAACTTGAATTTGGTAATTTAATTTTCATTACGAGTAAAATTAATTAATTAATTATATATATATATATATATTTTAAGATTTTAAGATTAAATTTTATAAAAGTAAATATTAATCAATTTTTTAAATATTTAATAATTTTAAAAATTAATATTAGATAATATTTGATAACTTTAAAAATATTTTTGAATATTTAATAATTAAGAGATAAAAATATATATAAATAAGATAAGAAAGAAAAAATATGAAAAATTTTAAATTTTTACTTTTTTGAGCGAATTTGAAATTTTATTTTTTATGGTATGTTTGGATGACAAATTTTAGAAATTCAAAAAATTTGAAATTTGAATTAATTTGATTTTAATTTCAATCATTTTTTTTAAATATTTTGTTTAAATAAGTAATTCAAATTTCTTAAATTTTAAAATATTTATTTGAATATGATAATTTAATTTCCACTATAGGTAAAATTATATATATATATATATATATTGAGTTTAAGATTAAATTTTATAAAAATAAATATTAATCAATTTTAAATATTTAATAATTTTAAAAATATTCTTGAATATTCAATAATTAAGAGATAGGAGAGAGATAAAAGATATATCAAATATAGGTGAGATAAGAAAAAAAATGAAAAAATTTAAATTCTTAATTTTTTGGAAGAATTTAAAATTCTACTATTTTAAGAAGTTTTACAAATGCTTGGATTTAAAATTCTTTATAAATTATTTATCCAAAAAAAATATTTCATCTAAAAGTATTTAAAATTTAAAAAAAAAAATGAATTACTCCATTTAAATTCTCCATTAAAACACAATAAGAAATTTTTTATATATTTAAATTTTAAATTTTTTATAAAAAAATTTATCTAAACAAAACACTTATTTCAAGATATTTGAAATTACTCCATTTAAATTTTTCATCCAAACATACTCTTAATAAAAATGTATTATAAAAGATTTATACATTATACTATGAGCCAATAAAAAAATATTACTGACATAGCTAAAACCAATAGTTATTATAAAATTAACCAACTTATCACATAACACGTACAATATAATACACAATTTGTAATTGAATATCAATATAAAATCTTTTACATTGTTAAAGAGTATATATATTATTTATTAATAGAATATATGATAAGTTTTTTTAAAAAATTTATAATAAGTATTTTAAAGTTATATTAAAGATAATTTATGAATAATTTTATATATCATGTAAATTTATTATGCTAAGAGTGCATATTACTATCGAACTCTTTAATAAGTGTTGTTAGAAAACTTGTTAGTATTTGTTGTTAACATTTTGTTGACGAACTGATAAGTGTGGAAACCCTCTGAACAAAAGAAGAATTGTTTGAACATTAAATAGTTAGTATCATTTTGATATTATACTAACCTAAGAAAAGATACAGTTGTAGTATATTTGAAGTTAATGAATGGATGGTCCCCGTGGTGTGTTTTCTATATAAGTAACGTGTTTGACTGAGTGAAAATGAAAACTGCATAAGAGTGTCGAAATACAATGTACTACAGATCGATTTGCAGGGAAGAAGCACGTCAGCAAGTAAAATGTAGGTGAGAGTGTAGACTAGGGACACTTCATTTTTCTCAGACAGCTGTTTCCTTTCTCTTTTTCTTACTTCTTACCGCTAAGGTCAAACCATTGCCACAATACGTATTACCGTATAAATAGTGTTTTATAAAATTAACTTTATTTTCCAATTTTAAAAATATAATTAATAATCTATTAAAAATGACAAAAATATTTATTTTAAGACTTTATTTTTTTCTTATATCACGCTTAATAAGTTGTTATAAAACGAAAAGAATAATGAAATTTTATAATTAACTTTCTCAAGTATTTAAATATGTATCAATTTAGTCTATGAGTTAATATATTTCATTTAGAAACTAATTTGATTAATTAATTTTATAATATTTTATGGGTTTTTTTATTAAGATTTTAATATTTTTGGTATTATTTATATGATTTTCTTATTTTAAGGACTATTAGGAAGAAAGAAAAATATTTTTAAGATAAAATTAAAAGGTTATCTAAAAATAAGCACGTAGATTCAAATGAATATTAGTCATTAATTAAAGTGTGATTCTTAATTTAGATATACAGTTACAGTTAAAAATATCATTTTACTTTTATAAAAATTGATCTTATATGAAGAATTTATACTTTAATGTTAAAATAAAAATAATTAGAATAAATTCATTTAAACGTAGTTCATAAAAAATAACAAAAAATTGCTTAATCAAATCAATTTTGGTAAGGAATTTCGCTTCTCTTAAGTAAAATTGAGTTCAAAATTGTTAAATGGAGAAAACAGTAATGTAAGGATTTTTTTTCCCATACAAAATGCTACAAAAAAGGGAAAATATAATAGAAATAAGAGGTGAGAAATAAGTTCATACATTTGATAAAATTGATATTTAGCATATGAGAAATTTACAAACATAGGGCATATGGCCGTAAATTGTTTTCATAAGAATGAGAGAAGATAGTATTGAAATTGATGAGAGAAAGTGTGATATTATTAACTTGTGACTCTTCTTCTATCTTTCAAAAAAAATTTACAAAAGAAAATATGCATGGAGGTGCAAATCTGTAATGTGTGCTAAATAACATCTTATGGTATTTGATTATATATAGTTGTGTTTCATTTAAATGCCTAAGATTTGTATTTGATTAGTGTTGTGTTTTATTTAAATGTCTTAACTTTGCATTCAGATAGAAATTTTGTTGTATTTGATTGCATAAACTAATTTATTTGGTTGTAATCGAATACCATGCATGTTATTCGTTTACAACCAAATAAATAAGTTTGATTTATTCAAATGGTGAAGTTTGAATTTAATCGATTACACAAAAAATAATAATAATAACACAATAGATAAGTTATGAGTTCTTTCTATTTTTGTTCTCTCTTTAGAAAATAAGTTATGAGCTCCTAAGTTGAGAATCCCCTTCTGACTTCTTAAAACAATTAAGTCGGCTTCCATTCCTTTTCAAACTAGTCTAAAAAACTCAACTCACACTAAACAAGTTCAAATGAACAAAAATCACTTAAAACAACTCAATAACAATAATAAACTAGGTATCGCAATAAAATAAATTCAATCAAAATCAAAGAACAATAACTAATTAAATTAAAAACACAACAACACAAATAATTTAATTAACAAAGTATCAATAAATTAAATTAAACTTAACAAACAATTTAAATTAAACTAGAATGTCTCATAAATTACAATTGAATTCAAATTCAATAAATTTGACTTTAATTATTATGGACATATTGTAATGATACATATAAACACGTGTGAAAATGATCTATTATGAAGATAACATTAGTCTTTTGGTTAATAAATGTTTGATTTTCTTAAAACTTTCCATCACTTTATTACAAATTTTCCTATTATTTTAAGATTTTTTATTAATTCTTTCAACTCTTTTTTTTTTTGTTATTTATTATTTTCCTCATATTCAAAATATTTTTTCTAATTAGAAAATGACTTCTTTTATTTTATTTTTAATATTTTAATCTGCATCTATTTTTTTTATCATACTTAATTTTTCTCTTATATTATATATCTCCTTTTGACTTTTTTTAAAAATATTTTATTATAAATATAATTTGTAATTTTACTAGTATTTTATATTATTAAAATCAACATCTTTTATCAAATTTTAAATTCTTTAAATCTGGTTTCAATTTCTTTTGATGATTCTATATATTTTATTTGGAAGGATATGGGTACCTTTCATTTTTCATGGATACCGTATAATTTTCTTTATTATTATTATTGTTATATTATTGTTTTTTTCAAATATACGCGTAACTTTTGTTTTTAGCCCAATAGACATGGACATGGCTCAATTTTTTTGTTGATTTTTTTTTTTCAAATCAAAATGACATGTGGCACATAGCTATAATTAAAATCAAAACATTCCCAAAAGCTTACATTCATAGTAAATGTTTACTAAGTGCTTTATTCAATTGTGATTTTTTTTAAGATAAAAAAATTACAAACATAATTATAATAAAAATTGAACCTAAATCTTTATATTTTTACTATTTTGAATCTCTTTTTTTCTCCAAGATTTTTAGTTGAGACTTGAGAGTGTGTATTGCTGCGAACTATCGAGAGCATCACAACTTACGGAAAGATTCTTAAATTTAAGAAACTAATTCTTCTAGGTAAGCAACTTTACTGCTACAAATATTCTAATATAAGCAACTCTGGATATTAATTACTTAACCATTTTAATAATAAAATATATAGAAGTAGAATGAGAAAAAAATAAATTAATTTCAGACAAAAATAAATAAATAAATAATTTCATCTCATTTAAGAAACTCACTATTGGAGGGAAATTTTTTTTTTTGTAAGTTCTTAAGTTTGATGTGGTGTGTAAGACCTACCAAAATCAGGTTTTATTTGTTATGTTTTATAACTAACGTTTGAAACATTTTTGAATATTTTTTAATTGAGTAGGTGTATTTTTTATTAAATTTATTTGTTTTATTAATTTTTTACAGTTAATTTTAATGTTAAAATTGTTTTTTTAGTTTATCACATAAAATCCTCAAAAGTAAATACATGTATTGTTTAATTAAATAAAAAGTAATAAAAATCACTAAAATTAATCTAACATTTTTTTTATTAAAGGTAATAATGTGCAATAAGTTACTAAGACCTTAAATATTATTTGAACATTATTGAATTTCAATTTATCAATAAGTGAATAATAGTGTTTGATTTGAGGATTTATAGATTTCCTATTTGATAATATTAAAAATGTCATTCTCTATCTACTATTTTTCTGATAAAAAAGATTTATTGCTATTATAGTGCATAAAAAAGTAAAAATAATAAATAAAGTATAAATATACAAATTACTCAATGTATTGAGATAGGAATTAAATTTATTATTTATGTGAGTACACGTTTAGAGATGAGATCACTTATTTAGGCATAAATACGAAAAAAGGTTATAAATTAAAATATATAATTTGGAAAGTAAGATTTCAATTTTTTTTACTCTCTCCATTCTCATTATTTTTGCTACTTTCTTCTTATGACTATTTGAAAATTTTATTTTTCAACCGTCTTAAACTGTATATACATCCTTTTTATCTTCAAAATTTAAATGAAATTAATTGACCATACAGTAGCATAGATAAAATATTTAGAAGAAATTTTTGGTTAATATTAATTAATTTTAATGTGATATTTTTATTAATAAAAATACCAATAAATAAATTATGTACAACAAGTTTAATAATAGATAATTTTTTTTAATAAATTCATTAGCGACATTAAAACATAAGAATTAAAATAAGTTTTTCTTTAAATTTCATAGACTAAAAAATAATTTTAAATTTTAGTGACAAAAATCAAATTTATTTAATATTTGAAAATTTAAAAACATATTTAAGTGAATAATATATTTTAACCTTGTTGTATTGTTTGCTCTTGTAAATTTGTAATTCTCATTTTCAAAATTTTTTTATTTCTTTCAAATCAAATAATCAAAGAAAATCTATATTTTAATTTATTTATCTCTTTTCGTACTTCTATCTACGTACTCTGATTATTTTCTTATTAGCAAACGTAAGATTGGAGTTTGTTAGATATTGGAAAGAGCTAGCATAAACTTTTAATTTTGATGATAAAATGAGAAGCATGAGTTATACGTTACGTTGGCCCATAACAATATGAACATGAAAATGTCAGTTCGCACAAAGAATGGAGGAGAAGTGCTATAAACGTTTGCCTTTTTTTTGGTTGTAAAAGCCTTTGGCTAATTAATGTGACACGTGATGGATTTAACACATTGTCAACATTTTGTTTCATTTTCCATTAATTGAGGCTACTATGTGAACATGAATATGATACCCAAGGAGAGCATGCGTGCTTGTTTTGTTTGCGTGGCCGCACATGCTACATCGCCATAATTCACCTCGATTAAATAACTTGCCACCATAAAGTGTTTGGCTCTTTTCTCATTTTTTCTATTCCTTCTCTTTGTAATCTACGATTAGAACGAACTAAGGAATATTGTGTACATTGCATATTTTCACACCAATGATGCTTAACGTACATATAGAAGAGATAGAACAAATAAATGATATGATAGGAACTGAAGAAAGAGATTTGGAAAATTTTTTGGAATAAAAGTGATAAGAAAGAGATATTATAAGTTATATATATATATATAGAGAGAGAGAGGGGTACATGAACACATCAAAATTCTTATATTTTTTTTAATTTTATTTGTTAGAAGAACAAAATATGTTATATTAAAAAATATATTTAAATTTAATTATTTAAAAATGATGTCATAATTCAAAATTCGTTACTATTTTCACCTTCATATTTATAAGAGCAAAGTAATTATGATTTTCTAAAGAAAAAATAAAGTACAAATATATTTAAGAAAAAGACTTTCTTAAATATGGTAGACTTTTTTTTTTAGTATGGGTCGGGTTAGATAAATTTATATGTAAATATTTATAAGTGAAAAAAAATTTAAGCTTTTTTATAAAATAAAATTAACTTTTAGAAAAATTAATATGAAATAATTTTTACGAGATATATATATACATATATATCTATATTCAATTTTATTTTTGAATAAATTTATTTTATTTTTTTATCCTATAAATATTTATAGATAAATTTATTCAAACAAATCCTTAAGTAAATAACAAATTTATCAATATATGTGTTTTTAATTGCCTTAGAAAGTATTTTAATTAAAATTGGAGTTTACCTCAATAACTTATAAAAAAATCATTATTTTCATTAATTATTATTTTTAATGATAAATATTTTGTATTAATATTATATTAAAAAATTAAAATTCAAAAGTTGACTAATGTGGTTGAGTCAATATTATTATTTGTCAAAAATTTGTTATTGAAACTTCTTGTGTTACATTTGGTATTTTAAAGATCATCTTAATATTGCCAATCAAATCAAGAACCAACGTTCTAAAATTAGAGTCATGGTTGATTTGATCATGCCATTAACTAAATGTAAATGAGTGTCATTAGGTTGATTTTTTGAATGAACAAGTGAACTAGCTAGTTGTAACAACTCAATCCAATTTGAGATAAAATTTTAATATAATATTATCTTTAGTGTTGTTTTCAATGAAAATTACTTTTTTTTTTTACAAAATGAGTGCATTTTAGATTTTTACATGTAGATTGAGAACAACGATAAAATATATTATTTTTTTATATATAATTTTACTTAAATGACATCACTTTTTTAATAAATTTATTACATAAAAAAGATTAATAAAATTTACATGAAAGCAAAGTTAGAAAAAAAAATTAATATAACATATAAAATTGAGAACATTAATTTTTTTTTTCAAATATTAAACTTTAGTTATTTTTGGACAAAAGAAATAGAGTTTTACACTTTAAAATTTAATAAATTATTTAATTATACATGTTATAAAAAAAAACCCTTCAATTTGATTGGGTAATAATATCAAGAAACCATATGATATTACATTTTCTTTTATAATTTCAAAAAGCCTAGAACGATGTCGTTTCATATATTTAAAAAAAAAAAAAATCAGATCAGAATCGCACTAGGCAATTCGCACAAATTGCTCTTCACATCACACAACTCATCATCGCCGTCGCAACCAAGCTCTACGCCGTCGTAGCCTGGCCCAGCTACACCACAGCATCGTGAACTTGTGATATTCTGCAGGTTCTCAACAATTATCTTATATTTGTCCTTTTTGCATTGTTTATGTTTATGAATAAGTTGAGTTGCTTTGCTTTGCTTTGGTTTGCAAACAATGTTTATGTTTACTAGTTACTATTGTTTGATTTATAATTGGGAAAATGAGATATAGAGTGGTGAAACACTTCTCACTTTTCATCCAACGGTGAACCATTCTCAGTTCTCCGTCGATTCGGTGAAGCTTTTGTTCAATTGGTTCATTATGCGAAATTGTTTCTTAAAATTTTCACCACCAAATCCTTGAATGTAGACAAATTATTAAGTTCTTATCATCAGCAAAATTAATTTTATTTTGATTTTCACAGGGAAAGAGTGGAAGTAATCTGCAAATTGATATGTTGCCAAAACAGGGAAACATTAAATTTCTGGTCTTGAGGTGCTAATTAGAGGACAAATTGCAAATGGCTACATCTTTTAATGGCAGTAAGAGTGGACACTGGAAGCAAAAAGAATTGTGGTTTCTTGTGATTTATGCAATCGTTTTCTATGTTATCATCATCAATCGTTCGCTTCAACTCTCTTCTGGTATATCTCGTTTTAGATCTTTTTCACTCTATGATGTGGTTTCTGTATTTGTGTTTTCTCTTATCACCTGCTTAATTGCTGAGCATCGAGTGCTTTGGGATTTGATTTTCACAGATCATTACAAACAGCTATTTGGCTTACGCCCTGGTTGGCTTTTACCTCGTCACCTCAATGTACGATCATGCCTTTTTTTTCATTATGATAATTTTGTCTGTTGCAAGTATTTCAGTAGTTGGTCTTGTTGCTTACTGATCAAATGCAAATGCTGGCCTGTTTTGTGTAAAGGATGTTTCAGATGCTCAGTGGAGGAATTTTCGGGGAAATATTCCTGTTCTTACTCTTGTCTTTGGAGTTTTCACTCTGCTAGCCAAATTGATGAGGGCTTTCTTTAATTTGAGAGCAAGCGGAATGTCTATTCTCTGGCTTTTTTTTTCTTTGGCCTACTTATCATATCTTCATGGAGCATGGTAGGGAGTGCTGAGTGCACCATTTAATTTGATGTTCTCTATTGATATTCTTTACCTTCTTCAGTCTAACTTTGAGTTTGTTTCATTTTCAGCATTGTATTTATCCTATCAATAGCTACTGGTAATTTTCTTCTAGTAAAGGTGCGTGTAATGGAACAATGAATAAGTATTAGATGCAATATTTCTAGTTGGGTATCCTTAATATTGTTGATTTTAATTATTTACTTAAAATTATCATGTCATAACAAGTCCAGTTTTGTTTCATTATAACTTGTTTCCACCAGGCTGGTTTATTCTAAGTTTTGTTTCATGTCTAGAAATGTAATGAAAACTGAGACGACATCTATATTGGATTTCATGAATTATTCATAGAATTATACCCCTTCACTGGAAAACATTAGGAATTTATTTTGTCTATTGATTTCTTGCTAACTACTTGTGTATTTTGTAATTCTAGGACTCTAGATTTCCTGAAACTTAATGCTCTTTAATGAGAATGGTGTTGCCATGGATCATTTAAATCAATACCTTTTACCAAACAAGAATTGTGTATTAAATTTATTACATCAGAAGCTTGTAGCAAGCTTTCTCAACACCCTTCTAAAGAAGGATAGCTCTTGGGTGTCACTTTATTCCTAAAATGGATCGAACTGGTGTAAAGGGGTTATACTTCCTAATTATATGAAAAAAATAATGGATTCCAACATAAAAGGTCATCTTTAGGCTCATCCGCTAATAACTCTGGTCCTGGATATTTATTGGCAAATTATAATAGATAACTGATCCAAACAACTTTTGATGCTTTGACAATTTTTCATTAATGTTTAAGTCTTGATAAATGATAACTATAATCCATTTGTTTAATCATTATATTGTAGGATTTAATTATCATATTTATAACTTTTCCAGCAGTTATCATGTAAGACTTGTTCTGTTTATTGGCAGATATTTGCACAGAAGAAGTACTTTCCACTAGTAGTCTGGAGTTACAACATATTGTTTCTTCTCTGTAATCGGATTTATGAAGGATATTCATTCTCTGTATTTGGGTAAGATGCATAAGATTTGTTGTATTGATTCATTGTATGGTAGGGGAGTAATTCTATTTGTACTAAAGATTATGTATTTACATTGCAGGCAACAGTGGGCATTTTTGGACAATTACCGGGGCAGCTTTAGGTGGCACATATGTTTCAACTTTGGTATTTTTTTCATCATGTAAATGTAATTGAGTTCATATGGTATCTAGAGTCAGAATAGTCCTTTTATGTGTTTCTTATATTTCTTTGCCTTATTATTTTTTCCATGCTTGTTAGTTGGACTGTTCCACATCCATCACTGGCATTCTTGAGATGATTCTAACTCAGTCATTCCCCGCTTTGTAACTGTTGTCATGTTATGGTGATGTTGATTTATTATTCAGAACACATACCAAGATATTGAAATTTGGAAATCTATAAACATTTAAAATTTTATTTTTATTTTCCATTTTATGAAATTATATATGCATGCCTTTGTATTCTCATTCTGCATACCATTATGTAATGTGACAATAACAATATAGATAAATATATGTTTCTTTATATTTAAGCATAGATGTTTGTGGCAGTTGTTTTGCGCATGATAAGCTTTGGATTGGATTATCACTGGGCTAATCAAGATTCTCATTTTGATCAGGAGGTATTACTTTTGTTTTCAATATAATATTCTACTATTAGTACTATATCAATTTAATACAGTTGCAGGGATGACTATACATTTTAAATACTTTTGAAATTTTATTATTAAATACTTGTTGATGTTACTTCAAAGGCATAAATCATTTGAGCATCATGTAGAACGTAAATTATGTTTGATTACTATTTTAATTTTTTTTTCTTAGGTTTTAGTTTTTGTATGTTTCTACAAATTTGACTATGGTCTGGGAACAATCTTGTTGAATTAATTTCCTTTAGATAAAGCCTATTATGTGTCTGTTCCATGTTTCTTGAATGGTTAATAATAGAGTTGTGAGAGAGAAAGATGAGGAGAGTGAGACAGAGAGAAAGCAGCGAGAGAGAGAAGAGAATATTTGATAGTAATTGTAATTTCATTAGCTAATTGAAAAATAGGTCCAATATTGGTATATATAGAGCCAATGATATATTGGTCTATATTAACAAAAAATTGATATATAAAGATATATAAAGATATACTTAGGAGTAAAACTATACTCCAATACCCCCCCGCAAGCTCAAGTAGGATGAGGTGACTCAACTACTTGAAGCTTGGACCTAAGTTCACAGAACCGAGAAGGAGAGAGAGCTTTGGTCAGGACATCAGCACACTGATCAATGGCAGGAACATGAACAACTTGAAGACGCTTGGCAGCAACTTTCTCTCGAACAAAGAAGAGATCCAATTCCATGTGTTTAGTGCGAGCATGAAGAACAGGGTTGTGAGCAAGGGCCACAGTGCTCATATTATCACAGAAAATTACCGGGGTTGAATGATGGACCTTAAGTTCAGAAAGTAACGTCTGTATCCACATAACTTCAGCAGCAGCAAGGGCAAGGCTTCGATACTCTGCTTCTGTACTGGAACGAGCAACAACGGTTTGCTTTTTGGACCACCAAGACACAAGATTTGGTCCAAGGAAAATGGATGCACCTGAGGTGGAGCGCCTGTCATCTGGATCAGAAGCCCAGTCGGCATCACAATAAGTGTGGATGGAGAAGGAGGAAGTAGTAGTAGCAGGTTGCAGATGGAGACCCCAAGATATAGTGCCTTTGAGATAGCGCAGAATTCGTTTGACAGCAATCCAATGCTGTTCAAGAGGCTGAGACATAAACTGACATACTTTGTTGACAGAGAAACTGATTTCAGGTCTAGTTATTGTGGCATATTGTAACGCCCCAACAACTGATCTGTAGAGGGACGGATCAAAAACTTTTTCTGAACCAAGTTTGGATAATTTGCAGCCACTAACCATTGGGGAAGAGATGGGCTTAGCTGCTTCCATGTCAGTGCGATTTAAGAGATCACGTATGTACTTACTTTGAGTGAGGGTGATAGAACCATCCGACTGATTTTTAACTTCAATGCCAAGAAAGTAATCAAGATCACCCAGATCTTTGAGGGAGAATGCAGAGTGAAGACGAGATACAAGGGTCTGGAGGGTGGTGGCGTTGTTGCCAGTGATAATAATGTCATCTACATACACTAGAACGTAGATGATATTATTGTCAACTGAGTAAACAAATAAGGATGGGTCACATTTGCTGGCTTGAAAAGTGAAACTGGAGCAGAGTGGATTTTAACTTCTCAAACCAAGCACGAGGTGCTTGTTTGAGGCCATAAATGGCTTTGTGAAGTTTGCAAACTAAAGTCTTATTAGAAGATTCAAAACTCGTAGGTTGTGTCATATACACCTCTTCGGTAAGAGTACCATTTAAAAATGCGTTGTTGACATCTAGTTGTTTAAGAGGCCATTGATGAGTCAACGCAAGAGTGAGAATGAGTCTGACCGTTACAGGTTTAATGACAGGGGAGAAGGTTTCGTTGTAGTCATAGCCAAATCGTTGATGAAAGCCTTTGGCTACCAGGCGAGCTTTATACTTGTGGACGGTGCCATCAGGGTTTTCTTTGACGCGAAAGACCCATTTGTAGCCTATGGGAGTCCTGTTTGGTGGCAAAGGAACGAGGGACCAGGTGCCATTGTGAAGCAGAGCATTGTGTTCTGCTTGCATGGCAGCAAACCAGGTGGAGTTGGACAAGGCTTGGCGAGTGGTTTTGGGTTCAGTATGGGTGAGGAGAAGCGTAGGTTGAAGGCGTGGTTTAACAATACCGTCTTTGGCTCTTGTGACCATAGGATGAGTATTGTGAGGATGAATGATAGCATGAGAGGCAGGCGCAGGAGGCGTCGGATTAGAAGCGGTCAAGGTGTTGGGGGACAAATTAGAAGTAGTGTTTGGAAGGTTAGATTGGGTTGCAGGTGTGAGAGATTCAGAAACTATGTTGGGTGAAGATGCAGAAGAAGAAATTGGGTGTGATTCATGGGTGTGAGAGGATGAAGCGGGTAGTGAAGTTATAGGAGGTGAATTGGTGACAGTAAGGGGAATCTCAATGGTGTTTGGGGAAGAATGGGTTGGGGACGAAGTAAAGAGAGTCTTGTAGGGAAATTTAGCTTCATTGAAGATGACATCTTTGGAGATGTAAAGGTGCCCATCAGCAGCAAGACACTTGTAACCTTTGTGAGAGGTGGAATATCCCAGGAAGAGACATTCTTGTGACCGGAGTTGGAGTTTGGTTCGGTTGTAAGGTCGAAGGTGTGGGAAGCAAGAGCATCCAAACACTTTAAGAAAGTGATAGTCAGGGGTTTTGTTGAAAAGTTTTTGATAAGGGACCGCGTTTTGAATGGAGGAGGATGGGAGTCGGTTGATGAGATAAACACTGGTAAGGAAGGCATAATCCCAGAATTGCATGGGTAAATTTGCTTCAGCAAGCAAGGTGAGCCCGAGTTCAACTATGTGGCGATGTTTACGTTCAACCACGCCATTTTGATGGTGTGTGTGGGGACATATGAGACGATGTTGAATCCCAACATCATTGAGGTGTGTAGTAAAGGGGCGAAACTCTCCTCCCCAGTCAGTTTGCAGTGCTTTGATGGGAAGCTGAAATTGATTGGTAACCATGTTATGAAATTGTTTGAAAATACCAAGGGTTTGTGCCTTGTTTTTGATGAGATAAATCCATGTAAAACGCGTAAATGCATCAACAAAGGTAATATAGTACTGAAAACCACACGCAGAAGTAGCAGAGGCAGGGCCCCACAGATCGCTGAAAACTAGTTCGAAGGGAGCGGTATAAACAGATGAGGAAGGGGCAGAAGGTAGTCTATGAGATTTACCCAGACAGCATGAATCACAAAACAGTGTTGTAGTATTATTAACAGGTTTAATGTTGCAGTTACGAAAAATAAGTTTGATTACATCAGAATTAGGATGCCCTAATCTTGAGTGCCAAGTGGCAAATGTAACAGAACCCCTGGTAGTGGAATGAGCAGAACACTGCTGAGCAGTGGCCGGAGACGAGGCAGGTTGCTGTTTGATGTTGGAGAGCAAGGCCGGGAACTGATATAAACCGTCAGGGCCAACTGTTCCATGAAGTAGGACCTCCTTAGTAGCCTGTGATTTTACCAAGCAAAAGGAAGGATGAAATTCAAAGAAAACAGAGTTATCTTTGGAGAACTGACTGACACTAATCAGATTTTTTGTAATGGAGGGAACAAAGAGAAGATTGTTGAGAGCAAAATGAAACTGAGAATTAATTGGAGAGGGAAACATGGTGACACCTGCAGAGTTTATGTGAAGTCCTTGGCCATTCCCAACATGAATTTGATCCGGGCCTTCGAAGGGAGTGAACTGTTGAATATTTTGTGAAACATTGGTGACATGATTTGATGCACCAGAATCCGGATACCAAGTGGTGTTATTCGAAGAGGAGGATGAGGCAACCATGGCCTGAGGTTGCGTCGGGGTAGAGGTAAAATGAACTTGAGGGGTGAGATGAGGTCGAGGCCCAAGAATTCCATTTTGATTGAGTGAAGGAGGAGTAGGTTGATTACTGTACCAAGAACCTGTATAGGTATTTTGGTTGGGAGATTGCTGCGCGGGTACTTCAAGAGAAGAGGATGGAACGTAGGCTTCATCAAACCTATAATAGCATGAGGAAGCAATATGGCCATACCGATGACAGACTTGACATTGGGCTCCAGCAAATCTGCCTCTGCCTCGAGCTGGACGGTTGGAAAAACGGCCACCACGAAAGTTAGAGCGACCGCCACGACGCTGAGAAAAGGAAGTTCGATTTTCTTGATGTGCAAGATTTGCCTGTGGGTGCATGAGGGGTTGATTAGGGTCAGGGGCGGTTGTGGCAACATTGATGGAGGCAGCAGCTTTCTTCTTGAACTTTTCAAGACGAGATTCATGGCCAAGAAGTAGGGTTTCAACTTCCTCGATGGACAGAAGATCAAAACGGCTACTGATGAGAGATACGGTGGATTCATATTCTTCGGGCAATCCTTCAAGAATGATATCAAGGTGTTCTTTCGAAGAAACAGAGTCGCCGATGGCTGTGAGAGCGTCAACCAAGGTTTGGATTCGAAGCACGTAGTCATAAATTGTCTGATTTTCAAGAGTGGTACTGCGAAGTTCATTGCGTAACTGACGGGCTTTGGCATTCATATGAGAGTGAAAGTATGAGTGGATTTTGTCCCAAAGTTGAAAGGATGTTTTGCAACCTATAACGCGGGTGAGCATGTCTTTGGACATGGAGGATTGTAGCCAGGAAAGTAGCAGTTGATCTTGCTGTTCCCAGGCAAGATACGGTTCAGAGATGCGGCCCACATCTCGATCAGCAAGGGTTAAAAATTTCTATGGGATCTGCGGGTTTACAAGAAAATGGTGAAGGCGATGACCCTTGATGACGGGTTCCACCTGTTGACACCAAAGAAGGTAATTCTTGGTGTCAAGTTTTTCAGATATGGTGTGAGAAAAGGTGAGAGACGGATGAGAGTGAGGGGGAGGGTTCTTGGGAGGGACAGTGGTAAAGGGCGTAGCGTTGATGGGCGGAGAGGACGATGGTGGTGGGGAAGAATTCATTGGAGGAGTAGACTCAGCCATAGAGGTTGCTGGATGAACAGAAAAGAGAGACGAAGTCGGAGATCGAGCAGCTCTATGATACCATAATAGAGTTGTGAGAGAGAAAGATGAGGAGAGTGAGACAGAGAGAAAGCAGCGAGAGAGAGAAGAGAATATTTAATAGTAATTGTAATTTCATTAGCTAATTGAAAAATAGGTACAATATTGGTATATATAGAGCCAATGATATATTGGTCTATATTAACAGAAAATTGATATATAAAGATATATAAAGATATACTTAGGAGTAAAATTTTATTATTAAATACTTGTTGATGTTACTTCAAAGGCATAAATCATTTGAGCATCATGTAGAACGTAAATTATGTTTGATTACCATTTTAATTTTTTTTTCTTAGGTTTTAGTTTTTGTATGTTTCTACAAATTTGACTATGGTCTGGGAACAATCTTGTTGAATTAATTTCCTTTAGATAAAGCCTATTATGTGTCTGTTCCATGTTTCTTGAATGGTTAATTTTGACATTTGCTGGGTATTGAATTGCTTGAAACATTTTAGCTTGCAACATCAATGTCTAGTGCAAAATTTGTCATTTAGCTGTTGACTGTTGACTAATTGTGTAACTTTATGATTTTAGGTATGATGGTATTGATATGATTAATAACTATTTTTGTCAATGTCTTATTCTTTGATGATTGCAGAAGCATTATCAACGTTGTCATGTTTGTAAATCTGGAAAATCTTGCTATCAAGTTTTACAGGTTAGGATAGCTGCTAGCTATAGTAAAGCACAAGGTGAAATTTATCATTGTTGTTGAGTTATATTTTATGCTTCTTTTTATTGTAATTTTTGTTTTTAAGTAGTTATGCTTTGTATCGGGCATGTGGAGACATGTTTTCCAGCTCATAATTTTTATTATATTATCAGGAAAGAAATCTACACAGTGACAAGTTTGGATATATCATATACCTTTGTTATTTGGTATATGCACCACTTTATATTGCCGGTCCAATACTGAGCTTCAATGCTTTTGCCTCACAGGTTTGTGACTGTAAGCTATTTTGATGGTTTAAGTTTCATACTTTCATTATTGACTTCTTTAACATTTTATATAGTTCTGGTCTTTGTGAAATCTCTATTGAGGATGTGAACCCTCTTGTTATTTTTAAAAGTAGAAGTATGTACAAGATATTATTTGTTTGAATTGGAAAAGAAGCCATTTTGTAATCATTCTTTAGAAGTTTGATGGTATAACATATGATTCAAGTGGGGTGGTTGAAAAGGAGGAGTGCCTCAAGTCAAGTATCATTTCTAGCAAAAGGCACAACTCAAGCTCAAGTTAAAATTTTACCATACTACTACAAGACCTGTGATGTTGTATGGAATGGAGTATTGGATGGTTAACAGCCAGCTTGAGAATAAATTAATACAGTAAAGATTAAACTTACTGGACAAGATAGGATTAAAAATAAATGCACCAGAGAGAAAGTGTGGGTAGCACTTATTGTAGAAAAAAGTAGTAGATTCTCATCTTAGGTGATTTGGGCATGCATGGAAAACAGCTGTAGAAGGTAAGAAGAGTCAATCAATTGGAGGGTATTCATGTTGCTAGAGGCTGGGAGGTTTGAGAGAGAGAGAAATAGTCAACAAACAAATCAAGTAGAAGGGGAATCTTATAGTAATTATAAGTAGTAGCAGTAGGAAATAACAATGGCCATTGGAAAAAAAAATTTTCATTCAATAAATGCTTCCAGAATGATCCTTCCCTTGAGATACTCGTGATCTATAATTAACACTGTTAGATATAATTTTATCTTATAGTCTTTTATCTTATAGTTTTTATCTTATGGGCCTAGGCCCACTACTTTGTATTTAAACACATCTTTTGCTTTGCAATACACAAGGAATATGTTCTCTTCATTCACCATCACTCTCAACATGGTATCTAGAGCCTAATCCTTGACCTCCCGGTGGACCCACTGTTCATCGGTGCCCGGAAAACGTGTCTCATTCCGTTTTCCGGCTACCCACCCTGTCGTGTCTCATTCCGACAATTTTTTTCCTTTTTTTTAAGGGTTTTCTTCGTCACTGCCGCCGCTGTCCACCGCCGCCGCCGTCGACTTTCCGGCCGGCGACCAACCCACCCAGGTCACCCTGCTCCGGCGACTCACCCGCCACCGGTCGCGCGGCGAACGGAGATCGCACGCGCCCTCACGCGCCGATCTCCTCCTCGCGCGTTTTTCTCTCTCCTCCACGCCGGCCGCCGCGCGTGGCGGCGCGTCCGGCCACCTTTTCGGCAGCGACCACCGGCGCCGGACTCGCCCAGACCCCCTCTACCCCGACCTGTGATTTGTTTTGTGATCGGCCATCGTTTGTCACGGGTCTCTTCCTTTTCGGGCCGTTTTTTCTCTCTCCTGTTGCTGTTTCTCTCTCCTGTTACAGCATCTATGTCTTCCTCTTCCGCTGCTCGGCCTGACTCTGCTATTTTCACTAATTATGTCAATGTCCCTCTTTCCATTGACAAGTTAGATGGCACCAATTATGATACTTGGGCTTCGGATATCAAGCTTTGGCTTAAGGGACAGGATTATGTTGCTCACCTTACCCAGACAACTACTTCTGTTGATGAGAAAGATCGTCCTCGTTGGTTGAAAATTGACGCTCAAATTTGTAGTGTCCTTAAGTCGACCATTCATCCCTCCTTAAAGCAAATTTTTCGTGCCCATGAGACATGTGTTGATTTATGGGAACAAGCCCGAGTGTTATACACCAATGATACTCAACGTCTCTATGGTGTATGTCAAAATCTCCAGAATATCATCTGCCCCCGACGCCTTGATGGTTCCATGGCTGAGTATTTGGGCAAAGTTCATGGCCTCCTACATGACTTCAATGAACTTTTGCCTCCTGTTGACACTCCTGCCAAGGAACTAGAGCAACGCCAAACATTCTTTATGTTGATGGCACTGTATGGGCTTCCTGATGAGTACTCTTCCATTCGTGATCAGATTTTGGGATCTCCGACCGTGCCTACCTTGAACTCGGCTTGGTCCACTCTGTTGCGTGTGCCCTGCAAGTCTTCCCCTGACATACCTTCTTCAGCTACCACTGGCGACTCCTCTGCTTTGGTTTCTCAACGTGATGATCGTCAGCGTTCTCGCAAACCGGGCAAAGGTCGTCCCAAGTGTGATCACTATCACAAACTGGGTCACACAATTGACCGTTGCTATGTCTTACATGGTCGTCCCCCTCGCCCTGCTAGTGCTGTTGCCCACACTGTCTCTCCTGTCTCGACTGCATCTGGTGCTAACCCCTCTGACAGTTTTGGCTCTGGGCCCCCAGCTCTCTTCAATGACTTCCTTAAATGGTATGAAGAACGTCAAGCTTCCAATTCCACTGCTTCTGTTGCGCACACAGGTCCTTCGTTTGTTGATCTCACTCACTCCACCTCTCTTGGCCCTTGGGTCCTAGATTTTGGTGCTACCGATCATATTTCTGGTAATCGGTCTCTTTTCTCATCTCTTTCTACCTCTGCTTATTTACCCTCTATCACTATGGCTAATGGTTCTCGCGCCACATCTCATGGTGTTGGTACTGTCCATCTTTCTCCTTCTCTCTCCATTGACAATGTCCTTTATGTCCCAGAGTCTCCCGTTAATTTATTATCCCTTAGTCGTCTTACTCGTTCTCTTGATTGCCTTATTTCTTTTACTAAAGATTCTGTTTTCTTACAGGACCGGAGTTCGGGACGGATGATTGGCATCGGATGTGAGTCTCATGGCCTTTATCACCTACGCACCTCTGCTCCTGTTGGTTTGGTAGCGGATTCCCCTACCCTCATCCATGCTCAATTAGGTCATCCTAGCCTTGCCAAACTTCAACATCTTGTACCACGTCTGTCTAAGTTGTCTCAGTTGTCGTGTGAGTCGTGTCAGTTAGGCAAACATAGTCGTAGTTCTTTCTCTCCGAGTGTTCACAAACGAGCATCGTCTCCTTTTGCTTTAGTTCATTCTGATATTTGGGGGCCGAGTCGGGTCCCGTCCACTTTAGGATTTCAGTATTTTGTCACTTTTATTGATGATTACTCTCGATGTACTTGGTTATTTTTAATGAAATCTCGTTCTGAATTATTTTCCATATTTCAATCTTTTTATAATGAAATTCAAACTCAATTTGGTGTTTCTATTCGTACTTTTCGTAGTGATAATGTTCGTGAATACCTCTCCCACTCCTTTAAAGCCTTCATGGCTTCCCATGGCATTCTTCATCAGACTTCTTGTGCATATACCCCTCAACAAAATGGGGTGGCTGAGCGCAAAAATAGACACCTAATTGAGACCACTCGCACCCTCTTACTTCATGGTCACGTTCCTCAAACTTTTTGGGGTGATGCTCTTCTCACTGCTTGTTATCTCATCAATCGAATGCCATCTTCTGTCCTCAACAACCAAATACCTCACTCTATTTTATTTCCCTCTCAACCTCTCCACCCCCTACCTCCTCGCGTCTTTGGATCTACGTGTTTTGTCCATAATCACAGTCCTGGTCTTGACAAACTCTCCGCTCGGTCTCATAAATGTGTCTTTTTAGGGTATCCTAGGTCTCAAAAAGGGTATAAATGTTTCTCACCCTCCCTTCGTCGCTACTTAATCTCGGCCGATGTCACCTTTCTTGAGTCTTCTCTCTACTTTTCATCTACTTCCTCTTCTCCTACACCTGTCCTTGCCCCTTCACTCTTACCTCTTGTCTTTGATACTCCTCCTGTGTCTGCTGTGTCACCCGACCCACAACCTCCGCCTCCACTTCAAGTTTATCATCGTCGGCAACGCTCCAGCCTTCCCATTGGACCCTCACCCGACTCTACTTCGGTGCCACCTCCTCTGTCTCCTCCGGCCCAACCACTTGAGTCTGACCTCCCTATTGCCCTTCGGAAAGGTAATCGTTCTACTCGTAATCCTTCCCCTCATTATATTACTCTGAGTTATCACCGGTTATCCCCCTCCCAATATACTTGTCTCTCTTCTCTTTCTTCTGTGTCTATTCCTAAAAATGTAGGTGATGCCTTGGCCCACCCTGGTTGGAAACAAGCCATGCTTGATGAACTGTGTGCTCTTCAGAACAATGGTACTTGGGATCTTGTTTCTCTGCCTCCTGGGAAGTCTGTGGTTGGATGTCGATGGATCTTCACAATCAAGGTTGGTTCTGATGGCACCATTGATCGACTCAAAGCTCGTTTGGTCGCCAAAGGTTATACTCAAATTTTTGGATTAGACTATAGTGACACTTTCTCTCCTGTTGCCAAGATGGCCTCTGTCAGATTATTCTTAGCCATGGCTGCTCTTCGCCGTTGGCCTCTCTATCAACTGGATGTTAAAAATGTCTTTCTTCATGGGGATTTGCTTGAGGAAATTTATATGGAGCAACCTCCTGGGTTTGTTGCTCAGGGGGAGTCTTCCGGTTTGGTATGTCGTCTCCGCAAATCACTTTATGGTCTTAAGCAGTCTCCAAGGGCATGGTTTGGTAGATTCAGTACTGTAGTCCAACAGTTTGGTATGACTCGAAGCGAAGCTGATCATTCGGTCTTTTATCGACATTCCACTGCTGGGTGCATCTACTTGATAGTGTATGTTGATGATATTGTTCTCACTGGTAGTGATCATCATGGCATTTCTCAGATAAAACAACATCTTTGCCATCACTTTCAGACAAAAGACCTTGGTAAACTTAGGTATTTCTTGGGGATTGAGGTAGCGCAGTCTACAAATGGAATTGTAATATCTCAAAGAAAGTATGCATTGGATATTTTAGAGGAAACTGGGCTAATGAATTCCAAGCCCGTTGATACACCTATGGATCCTAATGCTAAACTTCTACCAAGTCAGGGGGAGCCTTTCTCAGATCCTGAGAGATATAAAAGACTGGTTGGGAAATTGAATTATCTCACGGTAACACGTCCTGACATCTCTTTTGCGGTTAGTGTGGTGAGTCAATTTCTCAATTCTCCATGTGCAGGACATTGGAATGCAGTCATCCGCATTCTGAAGTATATCAAAGGTGCTCCAGGAAAAGGTTTATTATATGGCTACAACAATCATACCCAAGTTGTGGGATACTCAGATGCAGATTGGGCAGGCTCTCCCTCTGACAGGAGATCCACCTCAGGTTATTGTGTCTTTATTGGCGATAACTTGATTTCGTGGAAAAGTAAGAAGCAGAATGTAGTGGCAAGATCTAGTGCAGAAGCAGAATACCGTGCCATGGCCTCTGCTACGTGTGAGCTTATTTGGCTCAAACAGTTGCTTAAAGAACTGAGATTTGGCGAAGTTACACAGATGACTCTCATATGTGATAACCAAGCTGCCCTGCATATTGCCTCAAATCCAGTATTTCACGAGAGGACCAAACACATTGAAATAGATTGTCACTTCATTCGTGAGAAGATTTTATCTGGGGACATTACTACTCAGTTTGTTAACTCTACTGATCAGTTGGCAGATGTCTTCACCAAATCATTACGGGGTCTTAGGATTGATTATATTTGTAACAAGCTTGGTGCATATGATCTATATACACCAGCTTGAGGGAGAGTGTTAGATATAATTTTATCTTATAGTCTTTTATCTTATAGTTTTTATCTTATGGGCCTAGGCCCACTACTTTGTATTTAAACACATCTTTTGCTTTGCAATACACAAGGAATATGTTCTCTTCATTCACCATCACTCTCAACAAACACAATCCGCCCTCACACTCCATGAGCTCCACCTACATAATCAGTTTCTCCTTACTGATACTGTCCCTTGCTAACTTATCAATCTTCTAATTCAGCATGATTTCGGAACTTATATCATTAGCTTTGGGCCTCTTGTAAACCTTTCATGCCTATGAGGCTATGACAATTGATAGGTCCAAGGCTCAGGTTCCCATCATCATCCCCTTTTATACTGCTGCTTTCTCCTCAAGGAACAAACTAGAAATTGGCCTGAAAAAGAGCATCTTCCCAAGTAGCTTTATCTGCAGAGTGGTTTTGCCATTGCACTAGCCATTGTTTCATTGGAGATCCATATGGATGGTTTTTCTTGCAGCTAAAACTGCCTCTTGTGCAGGAAAAATCGTCTTCTAAAGCCACACTAGTAGACAAAGTAGGACAGACATGGCAGTGTCCTATGGCTTTTTTCAACTAAGAAACGTGGAAAATAGGAAATTTATGAGACTCCACCATTTAACTCGGCTTAGAAGCAAAAACACCATGTTTAAAGGGACTTTAAAAGGGTGAAAGTGCCTTGCATCAAGTTTAGGGCTGATCTTTTGATGAATAGAATGCTGCTTGTGTGGATGTGGATATATACTTAAGATAGATGCAATACTCTGAAACTTTTCTGATTTTCAGTGAAAATTAGCATGCATCCTCATCAAGTTCTATGCCATGTAAAACTTGTACTCCCAACTCCTATGTTACTTGTTCCACTGCTGTTTCACTTGGAATACATTGTATGATTGTTGGTGGTTTCCTGCCATGAAGCACCTCAAAAGGTGACATGCTAGTGTAGACTTGGTAAGAACTAAGAAGTATTGTAGTTGTACCAAACTTCCGCTCATGGAACCCTAACAGGCCAATTCTTTGTTTTGTTCAAAAGCAAAATGTAGCAAGTAAGCTTTCAAGCTAAGAGGTCTTGCAAAAAAACATTCATGAATAAAGGGTTCTGATCAGTCACAACTGTTCTCAGCAATCCATCCAACTGAAGCACCACTTCAGAAAATTTCATCTGTTACCCTAGCAATGTATGTGTGTTTGAAAGCACAAAATGAGCATATTTCTATGAGCAATGTAGGAGTCTTGGAAAGCCCAAGATGAACCTCAAAACCTAGTAATTTAGGAAGTCTGGAAATAAATCCATTGACAAATCTTCTCAGCCCCAGGAATGGGTAAGTGTTGTATTAACCTAGTAGGTGACAAATAAGCTTATTTCATTGTCTTCCTATTTGCTTCTCCTATAAGTGATTATGAAGAGTTTAACCAAACAAGGCCAATGTCACAACCCAAAATCAGAGCTATGATTGGCGCATAGGTTAAGTCAATAGAGATACCACTTAATCTGACAATTCTAACTAACTTAGCAAGAACTTATTCTAAAATAAATTATACTTTCAAATTTTATTGAAATTTTAGAAGAGTTACCTTTGTAATTTCAGCATCTAAAAAAAATATCTATCATCTGCCACAAGGTATATCTATCAAATCCAACAATATTCACAGTAGGCCTACCAAAGGAAATGATCCACCTGGGGCGGGAAGGACTAAGACCTTAGTAGCATGTAACTCAGTTGTTTGATGATTTGAAAAGAAAATAAAAAGATGAAAGAGGGTGAGTCATAGAAAACATGTTGAAATAGATTATCATCTCATTAGGATAAAGATCTTAACTTGAGACATTATCTCTTGCTTCATAAATTTAAATAATCAAAGAGCAGATGTCTCCAGTATGCCATTAAGAGGTCCTTGAATTAGTTATACATGTAACAAGTTTGATGCGTATGATTTACATGCACTAGCTTAAGGGGAGTTTTAGAATTAAAAGGTTATTATGGGCTTATTTTTTTTAGCATATATTATTATGTAATTATTTAAGTATGGTAGCTTGGGTAACTGTAAATCCTTGTCTTTATGAGTTGGTATATATATTATTCTCCATTGTGTAACAAACACAAAAATCATTATGTCTTGTTTTCTCTCTTAACAATTCCTGAATGTTTCTTGTGTCACTGATTATTGTCGAGGTGTTTTAGAATGGTTAGTTGAGTTTCTGTTTTGTTGATGACAGTTGTTCTAATTTTTGCAGCTAGATGTTCCTCAAAACACTAATTCAGTTAGAAATGTAACACTCAATGGTTTCCGCTGGGTATTTAGTCTTCTCCTTATGGAATTAATGACACATCTATTCTACTATAATGCCTTTGCCAATAGGTGAGAACTTCAGTATTCAGGAAAGAACCATGTGTTATATTTAATTTTTAATCAAATTTTATTGTTTGGTAGCTGAAATAATTTCTTAATCAATTAGTGGTTTGTGGAAGCACTTGTCTCCTATGGACGTGTTCATCATTGGATATGGTGTAAGAGAACATATGTTCATCAATTAAGTGATTTTATTGAGCCTTATGGCATCAACTGATCATTTAGCCAACCTCACCTAGTGGGATAAGGCTCAGTGGTGGTTGTTTTTGTATTATGACAACTAAATTTTCCATATTTGATCAGCATGTTGCTTTGTCATTCTTTACTGTTTGTTTCAGGTCTTAAACTTCATGTGGCTAAAATTTTTACTGATCTGGCGCTTTTTCCGTTTCTGGTCACTGGTATGGTACTTGATCTTTAAGCATATATCATAAAAGTTCAAGTACATATTTGAAGAATATTTTAAGAAAGTTATTACTTTGGTATCATGTGTTGTAGATAAACGGAATTGAGGCTCCAGAGAATATGCCAAAATGTATTAATAATTGCCATAACCTGGAAGGCTTTTGGAAAAATTGGCATGCTTCCTACAACAAGTGGCTTGTGAGGTACAATCAATTCTTTTTCCTGGACTCTGCTCTCTGTTTCCCAGATAATAATTTAAATATTGATTGGGTTGAAATTCAGGTATATATACATTCCTCTCGGGGGAAATAAGAAAAAGCTACTAAATGTGTGGGTTATATTCACATTTGTTGCTATCTGGCATGATTTAGAGTGGTATGTTCTCTTAACTGTTAAAGTTCAACCTATTCTATATATAAAAGTTGCAGTTTTTTTTATCAGATATTTTATGCCTGATTATTCTTGTGCACCTTAGGAAGCTTCTTTCATGGGCATGGTTGACGTGTTTATTCTTTATCCCTGAATTGGTTTTAAAATCAGCGGCCAAAGCATTTCAGGTAATGCATATCCACACTTTCATCTTCTAATTTTTCATTGGGCCATGCTGTGATTCTTGCTGTCTAACATGGAGGTAAATTTGATTATCAGGCCCAAAGTTCTTTAGGAGAGTGCATATTTCGTGAACTCAGTGCTGTTGCCGGTGCAGTCACAATTACTTGCCTCATGGTTTGTCTTTGAATGCCCTTAGAGCATATATGAATATCATAAATTTTAATTATTTTATTTTTTATGTAACATCCACGTCAATGTTTTTGGCTTTTGGCTACCTGAGAAAGTAAAAGAATGACATTTAATGGGGCCAGTTGTTGAACCTATTGATCCAGTGCAAAACCTTTTATACTACAAATTTGATGTTCAATTTTACACGTAAATACAAGTGGAACCAATTACACTCAAATTTTTCTTTTTTTCATTAGCCATATTGAACCCGGAGTATAACAAAAATATATTTTATCACATCTGCTACACTTTTTTTGTGTGTGTATATCAAAGTGAGGCTGAAATTTATAGCCCAGGTCGTGCTTGTTACACTGTATACTCAACCATATCAAGGACTGTATTTTCTATTTGGATAGTCTATGAAAATTACAAGAAATTAATGCACATACTTTGTTGCATTATACTTCTGGCTCTCTCCTAATCCCTACACTTATTGTTTCTATTCACTGTTAACTGTTCTAACTAACTGATGATACAATTGTCAATAGAACTGTTATTGAGTCTATTCTAATTGCTGATACTTGAGCCAATTATCTCACAAATCCACACCAAAAAGGAAGTGATTATTCAAAGAGTGGTAAATGGTTGTTTAGTTTACATGTTGACTTGAGTAACCATTCTTTTCGGCTTTTTTTTCTTTGCCGAGTGGTTATTATTCGATTTGTTTCTGTTTTGGTAGTCATTGTTGTATTCTGGCTATAAAACAAAAATATAGTCCATATCTAATTTAAATACCGTGACATTTCTTGACAGGTGGCTAATCTGGTTGGCTTTGTGATTGGACCAAGAGGCATTAACTGGTTGCTTTCTTCTTTCCTTCACGAGGAAGGTATGTCAAGTATCCTTAGCCTTTTAACGTAATTGCAGTTTGCAGTGTGACAATTTCATTCTGAAATTCATGACACAGGGTTGCCTGTCCTTGGTGGCTTGCTTGTGACATTTTACGTTGGAACAAAGGTTTGAAATGTTCAGCATTTACATTTTCAATCCTTCGAATTGTTTTTTTTTCCTCCCTTCCATTTTTTGTTTAATAATCTTCAGTCTCCATATTTGCAGATTATGTTCCACATAGATGAGGCAAAGCAAAGGTTACCCAGTACCTGAACTGGGACAATTACTTTTGACCATAATACTTGGTGCAATTATGCAAACATGTTTGGTGCTGGGAGTTTCAAATCGAATACAGAACAATGTGCTTGACTTGGATATATGTGGGTGCCTTTCTTTCCCGATGTGTACATCACAGTGGGAGCCACGCCTTCTGTTTTTTCACACCATCTACTGTCACAGAATACATGGAAAAATTAAATAGTAAATGAATTGAGCTTGACACCTTATTGGTTTTGTTCTCTTGTGTTGTTTTAAGGTATGCTCTTGAGATATATTCTATTCTCGGGAGCTCCAATATGTTGTAAAACAGCTTTTCCCCTACATTGTTACGGCTTGTTTGACCATTTTGATGATTTTTGGTTTTACGTTAAGGTTGAAGTTTCTCTCTCCTAGTTAATTATAAACAACAAATTAATTTTTTTTATGACACATAGATATAACTAACAATCATTAGTTAATTAATTATTTTTTTATATATTTTTATTTATTGTTAATTCTATTTTATATACATTTATTTATAATTAACATTAAATATAACAGTCATTTAAAATAAAAAGTATATTTAAAATAAAATTTAAATTTATGATAAAATTAATTAAAATAATTATATTAATTATTTATCTTGATCTTAATGATTTAATGTGACACGCTTGATAGTCCTTTTCAAGTTTTTAATTTTTATACACCTTGTTAGTCAAACGAGCTGGGCTACAGTGAACCCGTGCATCATGTGCTTCACCGATGGGTCAGCGACTTTGCTGCTACAGTTAAAAATATTTTTTATGAAATAAATAAACTTTATTTAAAATACAAAATAATTAAATTAAACAGTGAATAGATATTGTTTAATATTTTAATATGTTAATAATTTTTATTTATAAAAATATAAATGAAGAAGTATTATTTTAAAATATTAATTTTATTTAAAAATTACAAAAATAATAAATAAATCAATAATTTAATTTTATTTAAACTAAAATAGTGATCGTCCATGTACGACTTGGGGCTGTTGTTAGTGAGAAGCAATTTTATAAAGTTTATAAGTATAATTACTTTTTTAGTTCTTGTAGTTTCATAAATTTTTCTTTTTATTTTTTTTATGTAATTATTTTTTCATTTTAATCTTTATATTTTACAATTTTTTTTATTCTTTTAGTTTCTCTAGTTGCATAAGCTTTTGATCTTTATAATTGTATAATTTTTTTCTTTTAGTCCGTATAAAAATAAACAAAGATTAAAAAAGAAAAAATAGTATGTATATATATATAGAGACATTGAAATAAAATATTTTTAACCATAAAAACTAAAATAAAATATACAACACTATAAAAATAAAATAGTAATTAAACTAATTTTTTAAAATTAAGTTACATTAAAATTTATAACGACTCAAGCTCATGATATGGTTCAAAACATATACGATAATTATTTTATAAATTTTAATTAATATAATGATGTTATTTATTTTTATACTTTTAATAAAATTTAAATTGGTGTAAAAAAATTAATTAACCTATTAAAATAATATTTATTCATTATATTATTTTATATTTATAATTAAATCTATTAACATATTAAAATCATATTTAATTATTATTTGATGTTTTGAATAAAGCTTAATTAATTTATTAAAAAATGTTATTTTTTACTGCGCACTACTGTAACAACTACAGTAGCTAGTCCACCGGTGAGTGAACCACATGATTTGTGTGGTGAGTTCGCCGTAACCAGCGCCCAGCGCCCACCATGGATGGTTGAGATGTATTCAATGGTCATTCATGTTAAATTTGAATGGAGAGAATCTTTAACCTGAATCAAATATTACATAGAGATAGAATGGCATATTAAATTGAAAAAGTATGAGATACGTAACCTACACTATTGCAGGAACTTTATTAATAATATAATTTTTAGAGATATAGACATCTTATATTCCAATAAATAAATTACATTAAGATGTTGCATCAGCCAAAAATACGATTGAGAGTTGCAGCCAGTCGAACTCCTCCTTGAGCTAATCGCAAACTGACCACTGGGAAACGTGACCGGAAGTAATCGTCTGCAGTGTATTGTTTCATGATAGTTAGAGAAGCAGAAAAAAGTTAATGAAACTCTTAACTTTACGGAATTATTAATTATATCCTTATCCTACCTCCTAGCTCTGAACCTTCAGGGGCATCCTTATATGCCCATTGACAGGCTGCTTGAATGCCTTCAGATGCATATCTGAAAAAATCATCCATCTTAATTTATTAAACAAATAACATGTAGATGTAGATCAACTAAAGAGAAATTTTCAGGTGCCCCGTATAAATATTTATATTGCCATCAGCAAAAATCTTTAAATGAAACTAGTGATGAAGGAATAAACTTTTGGATACATACTTTTCTGGGCATGTAGCCTCGTTAGAATTGCATGTTTCCCATCCTTTTACTTGACCCGACCATGTTTTCTGTTATAGAAAATTACAAGTAAGCATGGAACTTTGATAAGCAGTTTCATAACACAAAGCTGATGCATAAAATACCGTAATATTCTCTTGAATGGCCTTGGTGAAGGCATCTATGTTGGAGTCATAGAATGTTTCTTCTGCGGTCTCAATTATGCTAGCATCCCAAACCTATTGCATAAAATTAGTCTGTAGAGTAGATTGTGAAATAAATGATACAGTTGTAGTGGATGAAGCTGAGAATTAGGCTCACATGGTGAAGATTTTGCTTCTTTGTGTACCAGTGAACATTAATTAAATTGGCTCCCCTGTCTGAGGTAAAGCCCACATGTAGAGGCTGCAATTAACCACGCAAAAGAGCACATTTAAATAATTAAATAGCGAAGTCACATCACGTGTAATGATGTAAGCTTAATGTATAGTGGATTTTGAGCTTTATCATGCATACCTGATGGACATCTCCCATAAAATGAGAAAGGAACAGAAGAGCTTGTGTTAAGTTATCTGATATATGATATCACCAAGTCAAACAAGATATTTGTTGTTAGTCACATCACAAGATAAGAAATAAACAAAAATATTGGGTTTTACATTGAGTGTCTTTGCCATTGTCTAGGAGCTGGCTAGTGTAATTTTTAATCGCTCCCACAACACATCTTCCCTTCTCTCCATTCTCATCCTTGCAATCCCCTGAATGTTCAGTTAACTGGTTAGTAGTAAGCCTCATCATCCACTTAAGAATCGATGAATTTCTAATCCATGAAGTTTATAAATGCAAAAATAATTTAATTTTTGAGATAGTACACTATCAAGTATCAACAATTGATAATTTTTCACAATTGTGCTAACAATAGGTAGCATATGTCATCAAATACATATAATTATAGCAGAGTAAGATTACATTTAACACATACACAAAAATATCAAAATCCAAAGGGGGATAACATTGGCATAAAATTAAGAGCAGAATATGAGAAATGAACTTACTGTTATACTGAAAATTACAAAGGGAGTCAGGTGTATCAGCAAAGTGCAATGGAGCAGACCAGTGCAAATAAAACCTGACATGATCAGCCCATGAGCACACACTCCCTAAGTCGTCTTGTGCATATTTTGGCAGCAGTTTTTTAACAGCCTCTGCAGCTGAATCGCTGAGCCGAGACTGTTCATAGAAAGAGTAAAGTAAGTGTCTAAGTGATGTGATATATTCAAAAACACATTCATACAACTGTGACAGAGAGAATGAAAGTAATTGGTGACCTGAGCAATCCTACAAATTATGGCATGGCCATCTTCTCCCCATCCATGAGTGTTTGGAAACACAAGCAACAGTGACACTATGCCCAATAACTGGATTTTGTAATAATGCTCCATGTTTCTCCTTCACTACACTATACAAATCATGAACTAGTTCTCCACTGATTTATAAGTGTGTGAGGACCTAACTATTAAACACGAGGGTGGTTTTGTCATTTGCCATGTGGTGTGAACATTTGCGTTACGTCAACTTTCGAGTTTGATTTTACAGCTACCAGGCCAGATATTTTGTCGTAAACATTTATTTTCATTCTTATGTTCAGATGATATTATTTCTTCGGTTCCTTTTTGTTTCACAACTTTCACATTAGACTTAAAAATACATTTAATATGTAACTTACTCATATCATTAAGTCTTTTAAATTCTCAACAATAATTAAAGTACCAACACAATTCATTATGAAACTTAATTACACGAATATATCATTTTCTCACCAATAATTAGAATACGTTCCGCATTATGTAATTTATCGATATATCTTTAATGTTATATTGATATTATAAAATAACAATCAATAATTATTAAAATGTCAAAATAAATGAAATAGAGATAATGGTATATTAATTTTTAAGTTAAAAAATTGTTAAATGAAAATTTGAAAGTATAAATTGATAATCACCGTTAGTTTGAAATTAAAAAAAAAAAAGTGATTGAATTAATAATATCCATATATATTCAAAAACCAAAATATCAATAAATAGTTAAATTAAAAATTTTATTTGACATTTCAAGAACTTATTTGTTAATTTTTTACTTTTAAAGACTAATATGACAATGTTTTTTAAATTTAGGGACTAAAGTGAGAGTCTTTACTATAATTTATTTTGATATAAAAAATTAGTGTCATTAATAATAAAAAAGAAAAATAATATTTATTTAATATTTTTATCTAATTTTATTTTGTAAACAAATAAAGTGTAAAAAATATATATTTTTAAAATTTAATGATGATAATTGTCAGTGTAAAAAAATTTTAATAACTGATAAAAATTATGATTTATATGTCTTAAATAATTATTGTAAAAGTTAATATAGTTATAATTTATATAAATTGTTATTAGATGGTCGTGTAAAACTGTTTTATACTATTAGTGTATAATCATTAAATATTTGAAAATTTTTCAATGACTAAAGTAATCTTAAAAAAATACAGGTGGACAAATTAATGACAACACTAAAAAAAGTGTAAGATATATAAAATTAAAAAAAAAATCTCTGAATAAAAGAATATATGGTATGTATATTATTTTCACTTCCATCTAATGAAATTATCAAAGTTCAAAGATTATGCACATTATATCATGAGATATTATAAAATTAAAAATTATTCAATATTGGTAACAAGATTGACATATATGTCAAATGAAATCTATCAATTTTTAGCTATTTATTAATATCATTTTTTTTGGTATATATCCATATAATATCTCATAATATATATATATATATATATATGTAAAAAATAATTTATGTTAATAAGAACAAAAATAATATATCATATAATTTCTTATTCACTTTTTACCATGGTATATTTGTCTACCCAATTTATATTGAGTTATTAACTTTTTTTAAGCACTTATTAAAAGAAATTATAAAAATTATATCAACTAATCGGATTAATGTATATGGTATATTGAGTTAATATAGTATATATGGTATAATATAATTTCAATCGATTTAATTGTTAAATTGTGTACGAGTACACTTAAGATCATACGCACACGCATATACATATATATATATATATATATATATATATATATATATATATATATATATATATAATTTTAAAATATTTAATAATTTATTATTTTATTTTAATATATAATATAAAAATTAAAAAATATATAAATATTTATTTATAATGACATATTTAAAAAAATCCAAATATGAATTTGATATATAAGTGATTAATTGACACAATTAATGTCTTACTATTTTATTTTATACATGATTTTTAATCACTTAACCATCAATTATATGATCTTTAATACATTTTTGTAAAAAAAAAATATATAACTATATCAATTAATATTTTAAGATTTACTCCTCATTTGTATATTTTATTTTAATCATAATAATATATAGTTAACATAACATCTCTAATAGAAATTCAAGATGAGATTTTTATTTTATGGAATTTTAATTTAAATAATGTTTAAATAATAGAAATTATAATAATTAATTGATATAAATAATGTTTTAATATTTTATTTTATATTTGATTTTTAATCTCTTAATCATTAATTACATTATCTTTCATGCATCTTTACTATAAAAACATAATTATATCCATTAATGTTCTATGATTTATTTTCTATTTATATATTATATTTTAATCCTAGGAATAGTTCACATAGGATCCCTAACAGAAATTCAAGAAAAGGTTCTTATTTTATGGAATTTTAAGGACACTCATATGGGAATTAATAAATAAATAATCTGAAATCGGACAATAATTGTTTAAAAATCAGGATATAACTACATTTGTTAATTTTTCTTTTTATATTCATGATCTTTTAGCCATCTAAGAGCAAAGTTTCACCAGCATTATTCAACAAAATATCTATTTCCAAAAAGGTAATTTTATGGAGATAAAAATTCCTAAAAAGTTTAATTGTTATTTGTTAGAATAACTTTTGAAATATAACAGAAAATATAAATATATTTTAATTAAAAACTCATTTTTAATCTACCCTCATATATTTAATTAAAATAAAATATTTTAATAGTTGTTAGGGGCGTGTTTGATTATGTTTAATAAATTTGAGTTTTTAAAAATTGTTTTACAATTTTTTATGTAATAGTTTTTAAAGAAAATGAATAAGAAAATAAACGAGAGTTGAATAAGAACACGCATAATTTAAAATTGAAAAAAAAAAAAAAAGTTAGAAAAATTCTAAATTTTTAATTTTCAAAATTAAAAATATATTTTTAAAATATATTCTGTCTAATAAATTATATATTATTATTTATATAACTTTCGATAATAAATAATAATTGTATGACATTGTAACAATGCGATAGATTAATACACTTTATAGTTCAATTAGTCACATTGAAAAATATAAATATTATTATCTAAGATTAATATATAAACAGTACTTAAATATAAATATAATAATAATAATAATAATAATTTATTACTAAACTGTAAACTTAAACTCTTAATCAAGCAATACTACAACATAATAAACACAAGTGTTTTAAGACGATGAGTCTAATAGATGTGTTTTAAGATTTCTATTTACTAGTAATTATATTTATACTACATTCATTTAAAATTTTAATTTAATTATCACATACTGTTAATTGCAAAAAATAATTATTAATTAAATAAAAATAATCATTCATAATTCACGATTACACATAGAAATCATGAACAAAACATTAAGCTAATCATATTAAAATCTAAGATAATGTAGCTTAAAATAGAAAAATATTTAAAACCATGAACAAATTATACACTAAAAATTTGTTTTAAACTATTATTCAATTAATTTTCATATACGATATATTTATGATCTTTGAAATAATTCATTAAAACTGCTTATCCGTATAAAACTATTTTATATTAAATTTTTTTTATCATAGTAGACCCAATGTTGGAAGGATTGGTCTGGTGTAATGGTTGAAAGAGAAGTAATGTATCATTGCATACTTAATAAAATAAAACGTATGAGGATATTAAATCAAACATGCGAGGTAATGTCTGGGAAAACAAGTAAAATATAGCGTGTATTTTTAAAATATTTTTCAATTGATTTTTAGATATTTTTTATTTAAGATAAGTTGATGATACAACTCTTTATTCAATAAAAAATTACTTGAATTAAAAAATAATTTTAGAGAGAGAATTAACTGACATGAATTCAAATTTGATTTTTAATACATTAAATGATGAACAGCCAAAAAGATGGTTGGCAGCGACAGATTGGCAGTGGTAATGGCAAACCAACGTTTAAGCAGCGCCATCTCTCACACATTTTTGTTAGCGTATTGCACATCCAATATCCTACAACGACACTTTTTCCTTTTATTTAAGTTTGGTTAACCAGATGCAGCTTTTTAATGGTCAAGAACAATAGCTCACTGTAACTGTAAGACACAGCATTCGATAATATTAGAGACAATTTTTATTTTTGGGCTGGGCCAAAACATCACCATTTAAGTATTAAGCGGATTGTTATATGGACACCCGTTTACCAATCACTTAAATTTGTAAGGTTAAATATATATATATATATATATATATATATATATATATATATATATATATATATGGGGAGTTATAATAAAAGTAAAGAACTGGTTAGATTTATAAAATTCACAATTAATATAAAGTTATTAAGCGATATAATACTTAGTAAAAATTATATCGGTATTATTATAATCTTCCTATATATATATATATATATATATATATATATATATATATATATATATATATATATATATATTAGTTTTACTTGTTTTATCTTTCAGTTTTTATAATTTAAAATAAATTTTTAGTTTTTATACACATCTTTTACAATTTTTTTAATACTATAGTTTAAGTTAAATTTTTTTAATCTTTATACCTATAAATCCTTTTTTCCATATTTTTAGTTCTTATGATTATTTTTTTTAATGTTGTCCCTTTTGTATTAACGTAATAAAAATATTAATTTAATTTTATGTTTAATATTAAATTTATTTGACTTTAATTATTTTAAATTAAATTGACGTTTCTTGTCTCTTTTTATCTTGACTTTATCCATTATTGAGACATTATTTTTTTATTCATACAAAATTAAAAGATTCCAATTATGTTAACACAAAATAGATAACAAAAAGAATTAATGACAAGGACTAAAAGAATTATAAAATTACAAATTTAAAGATTAAAAAATTTATCTTAAATTATATGGACTAAAAGATATTAAAAAATATAAATATAAAAACTGAAATAGTTTATTTTAAACTATATGAACTAAAAAATAAAATACGTAAAACTATAATGAAAAAATATTTTTACCAATATATAATATAGGCTAAACTTTGTTTATAAAAAGATTAAACTTATAAAACGTTGATTGCTTTTTCACCTTTTTTTATAAAAAATAAAAAATAAAAAAATTATACACTATTTTTTTTATTAAAAAAAATCTAAAATTATCTTCTTCTTTTTTGAGAAAGTAAATTCTGATTTTTTTTTGGAAACGAGTAAATGTTTAGAACAATGATTTCTGAAATATATATTCAAAAGTTGATTTTTGTAAATATTAAAATTTTAACATATTTCAAAAATCAAAATTATTAATATATTTTTTTTAGAACAATAGGATATTGAGTTTTCTATTTGTTTGATTCCCATAGACAAAAAGGACTTCAAAACTTGTTTTACTACCAAAAAAAATAATTGGTGAACACTTAACCACCAATTAGCAAGAGAGAAAAAAAGAAGAAGATAGAAATACGCATATCATAGATAATGTAATAAGAAGAATAAGATAAAAGCAAATAACAAGATTTAATAACTTAATAAGGTATTTGGATTGGTTGAGTGTGAAAAATGAAGAGCTTACAGATGTTACTAAGCAAATGACAATGTTAATAACTTAATAATGTGTTGTTTTATAGCTTCATTGCCGATGGAGAGTGATGTTGTGGTATTGTTTTAGTGAATGAAGGTAGACAAGGACGGAGCCAAGGGGGGACCTACGGGTGCCACGGCCCCCCCAACAATTTTAATTTTTTTTTATATACATATATATTACTATATGGCACCCCCTATTTTTAATATAAACTCATATGTATAATTAAATGAATAACCCAAATTTATTTTTTTATTCAACTTTTGGACTTCTGGTACGGCCTGCTATGTGGTATCACTTTGGAATTTTTTTTTTTTTAAAAAAATGTAGCGCCTCATTTGATCATTCCAATTCTCAATTCTCAATTCTCAAGTAACACTGGCAATAGGAATAGGATTGGGTAGTGACTATCGGCCCCCCAGTATTGAAATCCTGGCTCCGTCCCTGAAGGTAGAAGACAGTTGTTTTCGTCTTTCACTTCTGCAAATCCTTCCATTTTTCAATGGCCATTAGCTGAAAGCTCCACCGTTAATACTTCTTAGGTTTTTGGCAAAAACATCCAGTTCCACAATTTAGCTTTTGCTTTGCGCAAAGACTTATAGTGTTTTTTTTACACGATTCACACCACATTTCTTTTATTAATAATAACATCAACTCTTATTTTCTTATTATTATTAATTTATTTTCATTAAAATGAAATGGCTGACTCGATTTTTTTTTTTTCAAAAGTAAAAGGTTGGTAGTGATTTAAAAGATATTTTCAAACTAAATTTCTGAAACATAGTTTAATATATTTTGAAACTAAATTTAGTTATGAAATAACATTTTGAATGTACTTTGAATTTAAATTTCTAGAAAAGTGTTTAATACATTCTTAAATAAAAATTCCAAAAAAGTGTTTAATAAATTATAGAATTAAATTTTAGAGCAGGTGTTTTAAATGTGTTCAATAATTTATTTCCAAAATATTCGTTCACTTTCTTCTATAATTTACACATTTTCGATAGTTACTAAACGGGTTAAATTATGTTTTTAATATTTTATCATATTTTTAAGATTCATTTTGATTTTTTATCTTTTAAAAAAATTATTTTCATCCTTTATCATTTAAATTTGAATTTGTTCCTTTTGAAATACTGATTCTTTTTAATTTTGTGACATACAATTTCAAAATTTATTTAATTAATTCAAGATATAAAATTTGTTTTATTAGACTCACCTATATGAAAATCATGAAATTCAATTGATGTTTGAATTTCAATTTAAAAGGATTATAAACAAGTGTAAATTGTGTAAAAAAAGAAATACACACCAATTAAAAAATAATATAAATTTTGATTTTTTAAAATTTTTTTGGTTGCTCCTTTAACTCATTTTCACACTGCCTTGTGTATATTACTTGTTTTAATTCAAATATCCATTGCTTTCAATAGTTTTTATGTAAGTGAATGATATAAGTTTTAAGTTTTAAATTAATTAAAAAATAATTTAAAATTGTATTTGAAAATTGAAAATAATAATTATTTCAAAAGGATCAAATTGACTCAAATTTAAAAGATAAATGATCAAAGTAAATATTTTATTAGATAAAAGATCAAAATAAATCTTAAAATTAAGATAAAAGAAAACTAAATATATAATTTAGTTTATTAAAAATGTGTTCAAAAGTTTTAAGTGTTTCTTTCTCATTATTTTGTAACATGTATAAATTAAATAATTTTTTACTACTATGGAGTTCTAACTCAAGTAATTAGTTAAGATGTTAGAGTTTTATAAATATGTGAATATTAAGTTTTGTTCTTATATATTTTAAAATAAATTATTAATAATTTTTTTTTATTACAATAGAAATTATTTATTATAAATATAAAATATAATATACATGTTTAAAAATAAATATATATATATATATATATATACTAATTTTAAATGTAATTTATATATTTAAATATAGTATTTGTTTTTATATAATTTATTATAAAATTTAATTATATATAATAAACATGTTTCTGCTGTTAAAAAAAATCAGCTTTTGTGAAATCAAGTATCAATATTAAGTCAATCATATTTTTTTTTTCATCAAAAACCTCAACTACCATATGATTCTTAAAAGATCCGAATTCAGTTGGCTTTGTATTAAAAAAATGGAAATGGTGGAAACAATAGAATAGGGTTGACCTGGGCATTGTGAACTGTGATCGGAACCGTTGGAAAGGGTAGATTTTTGTTGGGTGCTTTGTGAATCCAGCCTCACCTCCACTCTAATTAGAATCAACACAGAACACTTGTGTCTTCTTCACCCAACCCAGGTAACCATTTTCCAGCCTCACTTTGGTATGGCATATATATTAAGTTTATTCATTTTAAAATAATTTATAATTAATTAACTGTAGAATATTTTTTTACAATAACACTAAATAGCTAGAAATTAAACTCCACCTTTTTAATTGACAAAACTGGTGGGAAGGCGATGAAATTTCCATGAAACACAGTTGGACACGTTTTGTGGTTTGATACAAGTGTGAGGAGTGAGTTGACTTTGAAGATGGAACACGAGAAAAATGTGGATAAATAACAGTAGAGTACGTGGAATTCATATTGAAATATCTTTTAATAGAAGAAAAGTTGGAAGATATCCTCGACCACATCGTCATCTACACCCACCTACGTTGTTTCTGTCTCAATTATCTCTATTTATACGCACATTCCTTTCTCACAACTATTTCGAAAACAAAAACCCAAACATGCTTACACTCTCTCTCCACAACCACCAAAACCCTTTCTTCCTCTCTCCTTCCTTAGCTTACACTCTCTGCACCCTCATTCTCACCCTACTCGCCGCCACCCTTATCATCATCATCATCCGATTCCGCCACAACGCTCCTTCCATCCCTCTTCTCGTCGTCGCCGATTATGACTACACCGACACCGATGACAACGACGACGACGGAATCTCCTCCGAGTTTGAAGACGACGATGAGGAGCAGGAAGAAGAACAAGAAGAGGAAGAAAACAAAAAGGGTGAGTATTTCAGAGTGAGAGGCTCTGAAAACGACGGTGGCGGGTTACTACGACGTCGTAGCATTGGTGATTTCTTATCGCTTTCGGAAATCGCCAACAACAAAAGCGTGGTTAAGTTGTGGGACACGATAGGGTTTGGGCTAGGCTTTGGCTTTGACCATTCCTCCGACGGAAGCATCGTCTCGGTTTACGACGGGGACTATGGACTCCGCCATGATCCAGCGGTGGTGGTGTCCACCGGAGAAAGCGCGTCCGGGAATTTGGCAGTAAATGTTTGGGACTCGCGGCTCCGGCGGCGGATACCGGCGGTGATGGCGGAGTGGGGCCCAAGCCTTGGAAAGACCATTGGAGTAGAATCCGACGGGGTGCATAAGGTTTACGTCAAAGATGACGGCCGTTACGGATTTACGGTTGGTGACATGAGAAATGCCAGGTCGCCGTTACTACAAAATGTAACGGAATCACACCTCGATTTATGGTGGCCTAATTCCTTTCTTATGAAAATTTAAATACCCAAAAGTATGAATGTATAATTATACTTTGCTTGTACAGCATTTTTTTATGTATATAAGTGGCAATAAAATTTATATATATATATATATATATTTTATATACATTATCTTCATCTTTTTTTTTCCCATTTTAGGCCTATCTATTTAGTGGATTTTATGTTTCAAAAATAATTTATAACTGAAGTTGTAATGAAAAAGTTTGACATATAATAATCTAATTAATATTATAAGACTTAATTATTTTTTTTTTCCACTTTTGGTAGTTCATAGTGATGATCGTGTAATTTTTCTTTCTTATATTTAAATTGCACAAATTAAATCTTGTAACTTTCTTTCCATTTACAATCAAGTCACTCTATTGAAGTTTTATCATAAAATTAAAAAATAAACATTCACTTTAATTCCTTAAATTTGTGCTGTCATAATAATTTTTAAAATAAGAAATTATATTTTTTAAAAAACAAAAATAGAACTACGTACCAGCTCAATGCATTTGTTTAACATATGCATGGAAATTATATTAAACACTATAGAGAGGGATTTTTAGAATTAGTTAAAAGATAAAATTAGTTAAAAATGTGTATATATTAGATATTTTCTTTATTATTAGTATAAATATAACTAAAACGGTGAGAGACAGAAATTCCACATAATTTTATTATTGCTAAATAAACAATAAACTATCATAAATCAAATAAAAAGCAAATTAAACTTTTCAATACGATTTACCATAATTATAAATTAGTTTCTGTTTTTTTTCCTTACACTTATAATTTAGTAATTGAGATAAGATATTAATATTTAAGCAATAATTTTCTATATTTCTCTAAAAATATATATATATATATATATATATATATATATATATATATATATTTATAATTAGCTTTTATCTAGTATGTGTAACTATTATGCAAGTCATTGCACTTAATATAGTATAGTTACTATATAGCAAAAATAATAAATTATACTCAATTACCCTAAGGTTATCAAGCATCGGTTCTTGGACATTTATGCAATTCAATACATGTATAGGGGTAAAAAAACATAAATACTTTTATGGGGTTACATAAGCCCTACCGAATTACAACGTCTGATCTATCACAAGAAGTTAAGTATAAACAATGTTAAGTCTCTTAGAGTGCCAAGTATACCACTTAAATTGATTTTTCAAATTTTGCTACTTAAACTATAAAAATCTAGTACTTATATCTGGTAGAACAAATTGAGTATGCACCTACCACATCTTAACATGTATATCTAAGCTTTATATGAAATTAGGTCGTCGATTACCCTCTAAAATATTATGCACATTTTCAGCAATTAGTTAAGGATTTTATTCCTAAACTTTATATTTTATTCCGTTTATCACTTTATATACTTATGTCAGGGTTTTAATGTTTTATAGATTCAAAAGAAGAAGAAAAAGTTACTCCCTAGTTCCAAAGTATTTCTCTCTAAATTTTTATAAAATATAAACTTATGAAATTCACATTTAAAGAAAAATTTTATATAATCTTAATTAAATTAAGCCAACTTAACTATATTTAAACTACTTCAGAAATAATTTAATTCTTAAGAGTTCCTTAATTTTAAAGCTCCAAAATATAGTAGTTACAACAATTAATTATATAATTCATATAATTAAATAAAATATCTAAACATACAATATTGTTACAGTATACTTATATCATATCCAATATATTTATGTTCCATATAATACAATTATTAATTTATTGAATATTAATGTATACTTAATAAATTGTTAATAATTATATTGATTTAAAATTTATATTTATTAATTAAAATACATTTACTAATTATTTAATAAATATATTACTTCATGTTTATTAATATTATATTTATTAATACTAACATATTTATCAATTGAAGAATAGGTAATCAATAAGGTGTGACATAATAAGGTGTGACATGTTAGTAGGTAACAAATAAGATAAGACATATGCTTGGTAAACAAACTTATTTTTTAAGTATGTAGTTAAGAGTTTAATCTCTAACCTATGTGTGTATGAAAAAATATTTATTAGAAAATATTAAGTCCTTAAATAAATTTGAATATCTCCAAAAGATTAGTCTTTAATTAAATGTACACCTCTTATAAATATCTTGAAAAAACGCTCCCTTGACTTTTACTTCTTTTTGACATCATAATCAAATGATCAAATAATTCCGACACTTAAAAATAAGATTGAATTAATGATTCAATAGTTGGATTATTTAATTTTATATTTTATAAAAAAAATTATTAAATAATGTAAACACAAAATTTTGTTATTAAATTTTTTTTTTTTGGTTCTTACCTTTTTGATTAAGGTTAAACATAATTCTCTAGCACCGCGTGAGGCAGAGATTAACAATTCTCACCATATATAAATTTTATTGACCTTGACAAGAAACAAATAAAAATAACTAATATGCATTAAACTGTGAATTGTGTTCATACGTGATGTGGGTTTGGCCACATTGTTTAAACTAATATATATGTATAGCTTTTGACGTTTCACAAAAGTTTGACGGCGACGTTCTACCATTTGATATCCAAATAAATGATATTGACGAAGAAAAGATTGTTTGAATTTATAAAGATTGCGTAAAATAAGTTGAGTAATATATAATAAAATAATCTTCATTTCGATGTAGCTTTCCAGTCAATGCTTATCCCACAATACTAAGGTCAATTGGCTCCATTTCTTGGAAAATAAGATTACATACCTATTGTATTGTCCCCGCTAATTATAATAGTAAATTACTCTCTATTATATGGAGAGATATTAAATAAATATTACAATATTGTAAACTTATTTTGATATTGAGTTTTATTTTCATAGATAAAACAAAAAAGTAAATAATTTTTTCCAAGAGATACAAGTACTACAGAGTCTTCTTTTCTTACATTATAATATAAAATAAATTATACATTCCTTTATTAAAAATGTAACTGTTCATTCTCTTTTACATTAAAATATAATTTAATCTATTTCTTTTAAAAATGTAAACAAAATAATATTTTTCTTATAAAACTATATGTTTAATAAACATTATTTTGTTGAATTTATTAAATTTAATAATATATTATACTTAATAAATATAATACTTAATTGTACTTTATAAGAAAATTACCGGTTTATTTAATATTTATATAAATATTACATTAATAACATTACTTAATACTACCTATTTAAGTGTTATGAATATATATGAGAGAATTTTAATGATTTAATTGAAAAAATCTGAAATGCATTATCATTATTATATATAACACATTGTTGCTAATTTTCAAATTAGAATAAGGGTATGTTTGTTTAAATTTTTTTAAAAACAAATATTAAAAAAAATATTAAAAAGTAGATATAAATTGTTTCTTAAAAAAAGTATAAAAATTCTTATTTTAAAAAAGTTTAGACAAACATATAAAAAGTAAAAAATTGTTTATTTTATTTTTGAAAAAAATACTTTTATAAGAAAAAAAATTAAACAAACATACCTTAAATCATTTAAGTTACAATATTGGTCTTTTTGAAAAACAAAAACATTATAAACACTTATAAGAGCATTCATGAAGCAAGTTACTAATTATATATGTATTTTATTTTGGTTGAGTCTTACATAGTCACCGTCATATTTAAGTAATTAATGTATAAGCAAGTTACTGCATTTTTACTCCAATAGGATAAAATAGTAAGTGATGCTTTAGGTACTTTTTTTTTTTTGTAATATTTTCTCTAATCTGAGTTCAATGCGAAGCTCATTGTGTTGTGTTGTGTTCTTTTTCTTTTTCTTTTATCACTGCTTGTTCTTGATTATTGGTTATGAAATGGTTAATTTTTGGTTTTGTTCTGAAATTTTATTTTATTTTATATAATTTATTAGTTTTTCCTCTCTCTCTATTTTTGATGGTAATTGATAATGTTAAAATAATTTTTTATTCTTAAGCTATCATTTAAGGTAGAAAGCTTAAATTTAAAATATTCTTTATGTAATATAAGAAGACTCCAATGCAAAAAAGATAATTATTTAAATATAAAGTATCTGTAAGATATTGATATTCTAAGAAAAGAAAACGAAAAAAGAAAAAGAAAATAAATATATTTAAAAATTAAAATTAATTTTGAAATTTGTTTTATTAGTTCTTCAAAAATATAATATCTTTTAACTTGTGTATAAATTAATTTTAAGTTAAAAAAAAATTAAGTTAGAAGGAACTTATTTAAATGGGTTCATTAATATAAAAAAGTATTTTAATGATTATCTTTTAATTTAAATTAATGTGATTAAATATTAAATAATTTTTAAAATTTTTAAAAATTTGTAAATTTAATTAATATATCAAAATTTTTAATTTAATGATTGAATGTTTAAAATTTGATGTAAAATATGATTTATTGTGTGCATTGAATGGAAGACTCATTTTATAAATAGATGGAGGTGGGTGAATGTGATCAGACGTTCCAACTGTAAGCAAATGTTAAATATTAGTAAGTCGCCATTAAAAGAACTCCAAGTCGTAACAAAGAAAATGGTATGATAACGAAAGAGTTGACTTTGGCTTTTGAAGGTACAGCTCTTCCAATGGATTTGAAATCAGGTAACTCAACTGTAACATGTTGACAGACACTGATCCGAGAACCTTGTAGCATTGTCTTCTGACTAACTAGATGTTTATATGCATATAGATCCAATAATTATAAACTGATGAAATAACTAGCAGTAATAGTATAACACCGCTTAATTGCATAATCCACGCACACGGTGAAGAAACAAGATTACATATCGACTTGCAGCTTAATTTTATGTAATGAAAAAAGGAACATGCATGAAAACAGAATACAAAAGGGAAATGAATTACACTAACAAAATCAAACAGATGAACTTATTATGTCCAGAAAGAATGAATGAATTAAATCTCCTTACTATTCACATTAATCGTAGCCAGTGTCATAGTTGATCAGCTCCGTACCACTAATACAACAAAATTTACAAAGACATCCGAAGAAGAAGAAAAAAAAAAAGTTAAAGAGACCAACCTATTACATCAAAGAAAGTGAACTATTATTGAACAAAATCAAGTTGAACAAATATGAACAAAGCGTGCAGACTGCAGGCAGATGAATTGATGTCAATATTCGGGCAGTTCTTTGATGAATTCCAACGCGGAAGGGGATATCAAACTTCCCAGAACCCCATATGGGGAATCAGAATATTTAAACATCGAACGAGATGAACAAAAGAAATCTGAGGAATTTGGAGTGAAAAGTGGCATATCAACAAAATCGAGATGAGAGGGACTACGTTGAACATTTGTGCTATCATATTCACCCCTCCTAAGAGCTGAGCTAGTTTCATTATTACTATTGTTGTTGGATCCATCAGACAGAGATGATCCAAAATTCTCTGAAGCTTCTTGTGGCAGTGAGGTAGTGGACACGTCATCGTTGGTGCTTGACCTACCCGTGAGTCTTTGAACAAGAGCCATGAAATCTTTAGCCTTGGTGTGGATAATCTTGGGTGAATGTGTGTATATGATGATGGGATTAATCCTCTGTGGTTTGTTCAGTTTGGTGTCTGCATCAACACATGTTGAAGGCTTGCGAATCCTGTGAGAATCTTTGTTGATCATCAAAGGAGAAGGACGTGGACCATTGATCACCTTCTTCGGTTCATGAAACTCATATAACTTTGCACCAGGCCTCATCTTAATCGGTCTTCAAATGTGTGTATGAACTTAAAATGGAAAAGTGAGGAAAAAAGATACAGGAAGAGGGGTTATATATAGAGTGAGATTGAGAAGGAAAATCAATAGTAGCCATTAGCCAACAACTATGACCGTTGACACTTTAGCTACAGTTCATAGTTGTCAATAGGAAATATTATAGATAATATGATTTGACTGCTGGAGTTTGAAACGCAGCTAAATGTTTATTTACCTGATTCATTAATATGTGTAATAACGTGAAAAATAAAATTAAAATGACCCAAGATGCGTACGACAAAAGAAAATTGTTGATTTGAACCAAAATAAAAAATGTTGAAGAAGATTAATATTATTCCCAGTGGGTTGGTTGTTCAGTTGTTTGTATATTGTTACACGTTAGGCCTCCGCGCCTCTTTAGCCGCCCGCACACGTACGCAGAAGCCGCACACCTTCGATTCAATCTCCTTTTTCTGCCTCTAAAAAAATTAATATGTAATATCGATTACGTTTTCAATTTTTATATACAATTCTTCAAGTTCATGTGAAAATTTTATTAGTATTTATCTCTGTAAACATTCATTTAGTCTTGTCAGACTCATTAACTTTGATATATTTTTAGACTCGACTCATCTAAGTTTATTGAACAACAAAAAAAAATTATATATAATATGTTTTTTTTTTCTATTGCTTTCTCTTATATTTCATTTGACTCTAAGATTGATCCCTATTACTTTTCTATTCTTATTCTATCACTACTCTTCGCGTGGATATGTAACATAAGTTTGAATTTTAACAAACTCAAACTATCCCATTTTGAAAATAATTAATATAAGGTTTAGATGATGCAGAATTTCTTGGAAGCCAAGATTTGTCTCACTATGACCATTTTCTTAGTTGACAACAAATGTTTTTTTTTTTTTTTACACAGATAGTTTGTTTAGAAGGAAAGGGAAATAATGACAATTTTTTTATTTCTAATAATTGTTTCTAGTTAAATTTTTAAAACAAAAAAGTCAGAATAATATAAATTAATTTTTACTTATTTTATAAACTTCATATGATTTAATTTATGTTTGGACAAGCTTATTTCGCCAACATAATATATTGTTAATAAAAATAATAATCTTACTCTAATAACTTGTGAACGTGGCTGTGTTTTTCATGTTTTTTTTTTTTTCCAATAACTCTGTTGTCTTTCAGAGAAGAAAAAAAATACTGTGAATACTAGCTCGATCTTAATTCTAAATTTTTGTTGGATTAAAAAATAAAATAAATTGTTGGCATTGTACTTTATTATACTTTTAAAACATGGATTGAAGTTTGGTCTTTACTTAAATAAATATCACTTTATTATTATAGTATGTCCTAACTTCTTATTAAACCAAAATATCAGGAAGAAAAAAAACCTGCAACATCATTGCAAGATGAAATAAATAGTCTAATAATAACTCATCGGTGGCCGTAAGTAACTACCAAATGAAACAACAAAAAAAACAAATTGGATTCACAAACCTTATCGTGGCTTTAGAATGCACAGTATAATATTTTATACCTACAAACGCAGGCATGCTTTAAAATAGATGTAGTATATATCGATTCAAATACTTTTCAAATAAAAACAAATATTTTTTAATATTTTATAGTATTATTACAACCTTTTATTTAAAAATTTGCAATTCTGTCCCACTTTTGTATAAATAAAATTTATTATGTAAATTGATCTTTTGATTAATTTTTCTGAATTAACCTTTTTAATTAATTAATTTTTAATCTGAAATTTTCAAATGTTTGAATTTTGTTTTTAAACTTATTTATCAAGATAACTTAAAGTACCAAAATGCTTCAATTTTTATGGGTAGAATAGTAGCTCCCTAATATATATGAGATATTAAAATATTTAGATAAATAATAATATTTTATCTGGATTATTATAATAATTTTATATTTTACATCTAAATTTGGTATTGCATCAAATGTTATATATATATATATGATATCCTGCTTCTTAAGTTTAAAGTTACTAGGTGTTAAGATTAAAAAAAAAAAAAAAAAAAAAAAAAAAGTGAATGATGTGACATGTATTGCGGTCATTGTCATAATTAAAAGTCAATTTCATTGACTTTCAATTGTTATGATATGTATTTCCTGGACTTTGTACATTGTAACGTATAAATAAAAGTATAGCCGGCGTCAATAATTGACAAAAGTCGTTGTTTGTATATATTAAATATTTAATTAAAGGTGTTTTGTGTATATATAAAAGAATATTATTTATGGTATAAAAGGGAGGAGACAGCAAGTGTTGGTTCGAAAATGAAATAAGAAATAAAATGTTTGGGCCGCGTTGACAGGTGATATGGTGGGTTAGCTGGCGCTTCTACAAATTGGTTGTTTTCTATTTGCAACTAACAAACACAAACTTGTATACCATTCATGATTCATCATAGCCTTCTTAAACTTACTTTAAGCGTTTCTGTGGACTATATCCTTTGTTATTAAATGATTCTTTTAGCATTGTTTATATATAATTGTGATATTACCTACAAACACTTCACGACTATAAATTAAATAACAAATTGATTTTAACTATTTATATAATATATAATTGTATTATCAAAATTAAATATTTTTATCTTCTAGCCTATTATGAGCCAAATTAGACAAATTACTCAACAAATATCTATAAAAATAGAAAATAAGAATTCAATTGAAATACACTAATAAATGTAAATTAAGGATTTTTATATTATTATTTAATAATGGATTGTCATGTAATTGAATTATTGGCCCTTGTAATACATACTTTAAAATTAATATTTAATATTATTTCTAATTGATTACAAATATAATTTTTTTGCACTAAAATTATATAAAAATTAAACTCAATAGAATATATCAAAGTTTTCTTAAAAAATAAATAAACATATGCTCCTAAACTTATACATGAAAAAGTTAAGTGAGAAATCCTCCAAAAGAATTAATATTTTACTAACTAAGCTTATGTTTAAGAGTAATGTAATTCACACTATATTAACTAAGATTAAATAAAAACTATAAATTTTTATCATTAGATAAAGAGTCTTATTAAATAAATCGTGAGACTCTAAAATTTATAAATTTAAATAAATAACAAATCCAACGTTAAAGAGCTTGTTATATATGAAATTGGATGGCTTAAATACTTTTGAATTTAAATTTCTTATTGTTTGGGCTTTTTCAAAGGTGGAAAATATTTTTTTTAACAATAGTGATGATGTTTTAGACTTTTGGTTCATGAAATAAATTTTCCTACACTAAGCGACACAACTACTAATTTAAGATCGTATATGTATAAATACTAGAATAGATATAATATTGCATGCATATAAGGATAAAATAATTATTCTAATATGTGCAATATACATAGAATAATCATGTATATGTAAATATACAACTAAGTTGTCAATCAAGTAACTATAATTATCTACACAAATCTACTTTCAATAGGTAGTCATCAAAACATCCAACTTCAATGTCATTGTGTAGCCTCTACTACAATACTCCAGCCTTATTCCTGTCATGCTCTTATACCACGTATGATCATTGTAGTCAAAATCACATAAAAACACGCAAAGGTAAACTATGAAAAAAAGGAAACAACATATATATATATATATATATATATATATATATGTGTGTGTGTGTGTGTGTGTGTGTGTGTGTGTGTGTGTGTGTGTGTGTGTGTGCGCGCGTGTGTGTGTATACAATAGGAACATCACATCATAATCTCATCTTTGACAACATAGCAACAACACATCATAACATACAACACAAATCAACATAATCCAACTTTGAATCAACACAACAACACATTTCATCACAGTTCAACGTAGCATATGAACAACGCAATCATCTTAGAACATCATATGTTTAACACAAGTACACAACAACTATATACGTTGTCATGCATTTTAACTAGGAGATCTCCTGCAACACAAGGTGAGTTGTTTAAGTGGTTTGATCCTACCAAACTGACAACATAGGATAATCTTTTTGAGCTTGCTAGATCAACAACAATTCATATATAAATCCACAACATAGCAACTTAGTTCCTCAGATATTGTCGCTTAAACAAAGAAGTATAGTACTAATGTTAGGATAGAACAGTTGGGTATTGCTCTATCACGACATTAGTTAGATTAACTAAGCTCCCTATGGGATTAACCCACCAATTATCCTCCAAATATTACAACCTTCCGATACTTGGTTAGGAACTAAGTTTTCGACTTTGTACTTTACTTATTTGGTCACTTGTAATCAGTATAGCTCGACTTGACCTCTATATTATGGTTGTTTCATACATGTGTGTCTCGACCTTGCCTACACACGGTACCAACAAAGTCCTAGAGGAGAAACAACACAGTATCCACAACAAGGGTCAACTTTCTAAGAAGGGTTTTTTAACAAACTGGACTCTCAGAGTACTATAACACAATATCCACACAATGAGATATACAACTTTGAAAATATCTCCTCTAGTCCTAAGTGGTCATATCACCATCATCACAACTCATTTGCAACAATATGATCAACATGCATCTCAAAAACACATCAACATTGTTCATATAGAATCCTAACATGGCTACACAACTTCACAACATACAACTCGACTCAACTTTCAACTTCACATCAAGTCAACTTACAAAACGTAAACAACATACATGTTTAAAACATTCCCATCTTAAGAAAATAACATCATAAACCAACTTAAGCAACTAGAACAACTTACAACTTAATCATCTTTCAACAAATAATACAACTTAACCAAATCACTTATTATGAAATGACAACCTTCACATAAAATATCACATAGGAAGTTCTACTACTCTTATCATGCTCATTCTTATCTTATATAAAAGACAAGAAATTTTTCTACAATTTTCATGAAGAACTCAGGTTCTAATTTCATCATTTACCATTTTGAAAATTGTAAAAATCGCAACAATTTGTCTAAATGTTGATAGCTTGACCTGTACTTACTAAAAAGGTCATAACTTGAGTTATAAACCTCCCTTTCAGGTGATTCCAAATCCATTGGAAAGACAACATCAAAGGATAAAACTTTCACGAAGATCTCAAGACCAAATTTGGTCATCTGCCCTCAATGCTTTAGCACTCAACTCAACATTTCATTGCTGGAATTTTGCTAGCTCAGTTTCTTCCGAAGGCTGCAGTGCTCAACTCAACACTTCAGCTCTAGACCTCTGCTAACTTAGTTTCCTCCCAATGTTGAAGTGCTCAACTCAACACTTCAACAAACGACTCAATCAACAAGTAATTGAACAATTCAACAAATAAACCAACATGTTTTCCTTCAACAACCAACACTTAACACCCACACCATCCAGGCAAGGAAATCTTTGCCTCGCCCACACCGAATGCTACACAACCACGTGCTCAATGTGAATAAGGTAAAGGCCCTGAGACCTAACACATGACATGGCAAGGTACCACACCTAATGTCACCATAATAGTGCCCCACATTATCCAAACAGAGAGCTCTGGTTTGGTCACGTTGGGTGCCACTCAACCTTGGGTTTGACGTCACCAAGTTAAAGACACCCTAAGGTTCTCATGCTCGATGCCACTTAAACCACGCTCAACACCATTTCAACCTGAGACGAGTCTTTATTCTCACGCTCAACACTACCAATCTTATGCCCAGCATGGTCGAGATAGAGAGTCTCATGTTAGAGCGATGCCCGGTGCCATGAAGGTGTGTCCGACGCAACGAACAAACTACACTTACACAAATTACAAGTTTTGCTAAATCCACCTGAAATTCAACCACAACCATACATGCAACACAAAATAATGATTGTACTTGTCAAATAAAACTCAAATCCAACTAAAAAATCAACATATAAAAATAATTCATGGCAAATAATCACTCTCTCCCTCAAGAACCCAAAAACCCAAATTTCCAACATGTCTTTCATTTTGAATTCACCAACAGAACCACAACCTTTGGAATTTCACACCACATGCATCACAAAGATCATTTACTAGCTATCAACTCATCCAAAATACTATAAATCCAGCTTCCCTTACCTCGAGCTAGCACGAAATCAAAGTACAAAAAGAATGGAAACTCGAAACTTTGCACCTCACCCAATTAATTTCAACCCCAAGGTTCCAACCACTATTGACATGAATTCAATTCAACAATACAACATGAGATAGAAGGAAAAATTGGATAAGAGTTAGAGGAAAAGGAAGCTCACGAAATAGTGCTTTTATCTCTAGAATCCTCCCTCTAAGCTTTTGAATAATGGAGTTTGTGAGATTTTATTCAAAACAAAAACCTTATATAAGTTTATTAATTTATATTCACACACATATTTAAAAATAAATTTATTGATTTATTCAAAATTAAATTAATTAACCTATTTAATATTTGTCAATATAAAATGAGTTTTTAAATAAGTTAATAGACCATATCAGATTTTAAGAAAAAGTTAAACCAAGTTTTTTAAAAAAATTATGATAGAAAATCGATCAAACTTAAACTTTAATTTTATAGAATAAATGTGACTTATATATTTAAAATATAGTTTAATCTAACCTATTCTCATTCATATCTATGTACTATACAATTAAAAAACATAAAAAGGGAAATAAAAACATGTAAATATAAGATAAATAGTAGAAGAATTACTTCCGAATTGCTTTCCTCCTTTCACAAAGAGAACGGACAGGACAAGTATATAACAAGTTTGAATTAGTTATAACTAATACATGACTATTGTTATTTTTGTTTTATTTTCTTTTTTTACCTTTACAACATACTTATTAATTGATAAAAGATAGAACAAATATCATATATATATATATATATATATATATATATATATATATATATATATAATATAATATATATATAATTTTTTCACCGTTTATTAATAAAATATTACGATATTTTTCACCAAATAAAATTCATTTATTTAAATATCTTTTTAATATATATAATTGTATGACTTTTTTTTTTAAAAGTTCTCTCATCATTAAATAACTTTTTAAATTGGGCTATAAATATGTATAAATCGAATTGTGAACATGTTACTAATTTAATTATCCTATTTTATTTTTTCTATTTTATTTTTAAGATTTTTTTTATTTTTTAATTTTACACCTTCAACTTTCAATTTAATATTTTTAATTTAATTTTACACTTTCTTATTTTTTTCACTCATCATCACCATTTTAATAGTTAGTTTTAATTCTCTCGAATTTTAAATTACTATCTTTCATCTCACCTCTTTGAGTTTTCACATGCATCTAAATCATAGAACTAACGTGTGATGGTCTTGTTGGCACATGCAGTTTCCTTGACAATTTTGAAAGTGCCGAGTCAGATGTATGTTTTCTTCTCCAAACACTCCCTCTTTTTCACACCTTTAGAAACCTTAATATTAAAATTAGTATTATGAAAATTACTTTTTGAAACACTAATTTCATATTTTTGAAAGTACTTTCTGAAATGTAAAATTATTTTGAAATAGTGAAATTAGTGTTCCAAAATATGTTTTGAAATTGTATTTTTTATATACTTTCAAAAAGTAGTTTATAGAATACTAAATTTACTATTTTAAAAAGAATTTTTCAAAATTATGTAAAATAATACACTTTTAAAAAGTACTTTCCATAATAGTAAATTTAATATTTCAAAAAATAGTTTCCAAAAGTGTGTTATTTTATATAATTTTGAAAAGTTCTTTCTAGAACGGTAAATTTACTATTCCAGAAAAGTACTTTCTAAATTTATGTTAAAAGCACATATTCAAAAAATATTTTTCAAAACACTAATTTTATCATTTTACAAAATATTTTCTAGAACACTAAAATTATTTGAAATACTAAATTTAATATTATACTTTTTTGAATACATATTTAGTTTGACACCTTTCACATTGCAGAAGAAGTCACACATGTCTATGACATTGTCGAAAGCCAATTCTATGTCCTGAGGAACGAGTGAACATTAAGAGATGGGAGAGAGAGGGTAATATTATGAAAACTAAAAGGAGAGGAGAGAAGGGAATAATGTAAAAATTGAGATAATTAAAATTATCTACTAAAAACTGAAAAGACGAGAAAAGTAGGTGTACTGTCCATACTGCAAAGCCGAGCTCCGAGCTCGGCATCACAGCACAAGATGAGGTTGGGCACACGCTACGCGACGTCAGCCCGACATTTAAGCAGATCATAACTGATCTCGAGGGATCTCGCTTCGGACGAGATCCACTATCTAATCTTATCATATCTTATCTCAGGCCCAAGGCCCAAAGCAACCCTAAATCACACCAAGGAACGTGCATTACATATACGAGACTCATACTCATACAAACCCTAACTTTAGCATCGGAGTCTCTTTTGCAGGTACCACCCCCATCTTGGAGCACCAGCGTACCAGCGAAGGAGGCTCACCGATCTTACCTGGCGGATCAGCTCTACAGCAAATTTCCGGTAAAAATATTTGGCGCCCACCGTGGGGCCGATCAAGACAACTCTTATCGGCCACGCTTATGGTTTTCACCAGAAGCCATAGTAGACGCACAACAGACGACGCAAACCACTCAACTACCATGGATAACGAAGCAGCGTTGAGGAGACTAATCGACCAGGTCGAACAGATGCGGCAGCAACATGCCGCCGACCTACAAAACATGCGTGCCAAGCACGACACTGACCTAGCAGCAATGCGTACCGCTAATGAAGCCGACCTGGCGGCGCTACGCGTCGAGAACGACCGAATCCGCGCTCAACTCCCTCACCGCCACTCCGATCATCCTCCTCATACGAGCAACCACGAGAAGGAGGAGCACTCAGTCTCCCAATCCCGGACTGCAACTAAGGTTCCAACCCCCAGACCTGCTTCACATCGGTCCCATGCACCGACGCACAAGCCGACCCATGAAGTCAGCAAGGCTCCTACTCATGCCGCGGGGGATCAGTCAACCTTCCGCCGCCACCCTTTTGTGGATGGCATTATGGAGACACCACTCCCTCATGGGTGGAAGCCTCTCCACCTCGACCGCTACGATGGCACGACGGACCCGGACGAGCACATCGACCTGTACACAACACAGGTAAATCTTTACACCAACAACGATACTATCTTGTGCAGGGTGTTTCTGACCTCACTTAAGGGTTCCGCGCTCAACTGGTACACCCAACTGCCTGCCGAGTCCATCGACAGCTTCGGCACCCTAGTCCGGAGGTTCACCGCGCAATATGCGACGAGCCGACCTCACCATGTCACTTCAGCCGCCTTGGCCAGTCTCAGACAAAACGACGATGAACCGCTCCGGGCATTCATGGACGGTTCGCTGCCACCTCGATCAAGATCAGGAACCTGAATCCCGAGGTCGCCCTACATGCCATGCTCATGGCACTCAAGCCCGGGCCATTCGTCGACAGCTTATGTCGTGAGTCTCCCCGCGACATGGACGAGCTCCGTGCCCGCGTTGCAGGTTACATCCAGATGGAGGAACACTCCGCCTTCCGTGACCAGGTTCGCGGAAAAGGACCAGCGAAGCCAGAGCAGGGTCACAACGATAAGGTCAAAGTCAACAATGACAGCCAGTTCAAGAAGTCGGCTAGGGCAAACAGAGGGGGGAGGTATGACTTCTACACTCCCCTGAACGCACCCAGAGTCCACATTCTAGAAGAAGCCAGCAACAACAACCTACTCGCCCTTCCACCACCAGGTCACACTCCCAACAGCGCCGACAAGTCCAAGCACTGTCGGTACCACAGGAACCACGGTCACACCACGGAGAAGTGTTGCACGCTTCGGGACCGTATCGAAGAGCTCGTCCAGGCAGGCCACCTCGACCAGTATATCCAGCGACAGCAAGATCACCGAGGAGGCTATGGCGGTCGGGGGCGCGGCAGAGGCCGAGGTTCGGGAGCTCGCACGGACCAACCCTCTGGCTCCCAACAAAATGCCGGCGGCGCAGTGCAGGCCGAGATAAGCCAGGAAACAGGGATAGCCCCCTTACGAGGAGTGATTAACACAGTTGCAGGTGGTTTCGCTAGGGGAGGCGCCAGCAGCTCGGCCCGAAAGAGGCACTTACGAAATGTCAACTGCATCCACTCTACCACCTCGACCTCACACCAAAGCTCACCACCGATCTCCTTCTCTGACGAGGACTACGCGGGTGTCAGCCCCAACCAAGATGATCCCATGGTTATCGTGGTGGAAGTCGCCAACTGGGAGGTACAGAAGACACTCATTGACCAAGGGAGTTCGGCCGACGTCGTATACTGGCCGACGTTCCTCAGGCTAGACGTCCCCCATTCTCTCATCCAACCTCACACGGAGCCCCTAGTCGGCTTCGCAGGAGAGCGAGTTCACACTCGCGTGTACGTAGACCTACTAACAACTTTCGGGGTACCTCCGGATACAAGGAGAATCATGGTTCGATACCTCCTCGTGGAGGCCAACACCTCCTATAACATCATTATCGGGAGGCCAACCTTGAATCAGCTCGGAGCAATGGTATCCACTCCACACCTCACCATGAAGTTCTCAGGGAATGACGGTAAGATCATCTCCGTCAAAGCAAATCAGAAGATAGCTCGGCAGTGTTACGCCGAGAGTCTGAAGATCTCCTCGTCCGGCAAGCAAAGCAAGGGGGTCCCCCCACCGTAGCTCCTTAAGTTCCATTTCCCTTTTCTGTATGAACGAAGTTGTGCACTCTTTTCCCGCCTCAGTCCTTGACTGGGAGAGTTTTTAACGAGGCACACAAAAATGATCAATAAAAACACTCATTTTGCTCAATCCACATTATTATTTATTGGTTTTATAAAGGACGAAATCGAACCAACCTCTTTCACGCTCATCCGAGGTCGGGTCCGAACCTCGCCAAAACTATGAGGTCGAGTACGAACCTTAACACTTTCATTCGAGGTCGAATTCGAACCTCATGAAAACTCATTTAACTCTATTACGCTCATTCGAGGTCGAGTCCGAACCTCGCCAAATTGAGGTCGAGTACGAACCTCCATACGCTCATTCGAGGTTGAGTACGAACCTCGGCAAAATTCGTTTTACTCCAAATTGAGGTCGAGTACGAACCTCCATACGCTCATTCGAGGTTGAGTACGAACCTCGGCAAAATTCGTTTTACTCCAAATCGAGGTCGAGTACGAACCTTGGCAAAATTCGTTTTACTCCAAATTAAGGTCGAGTACGAACCTCCATACGCTCATTCGAGGTCGAGTACGAACCTCGGCAAAATTCGTTTTACTCCAAATTGAGGTCGAGTACGAACCTCCATACGCTCATTCTAGGTCGAGTACGAACCTCGGCAAAATTCGTTTTACTCCAAATCGAGGTCGAGCACGAACCTCGGCAAAATTCGTTTTACTCCAAATTGAGGTCGAGTACGAACCTCCATACGCTCATTCGAGGTCGAGTACGAACCTCGGCGTAATTCGTTTTACCCCAAATCGAGGTCGAGTACGAACCTCAAAGCGTTTATTTGAGGTCGAGTACGAACCTTGACAAAATCCGTTTTACTCCAAATTGAGGTCGAGTACGAACCTCCATACGCTCATTCGAGGTCGAGCACGAACCTTGGCAAAATTCGTTTTACTCCAAATTGAGGTCGAGTACGAACCTCCATACGCTCATTCGAGGTCGAGTACGAACCTCGGCAAAATTCGTTTTACTCCAAATCGAGGTCGAGTACGAACCTCGGCAAAATTCGTTTTACTCCAAATTGAGGTCGAGTACGAACCTCCATACGCTCATTTGAGGTCGAGTACGAACCTCGGCAAAATTCATTTTACTCTAAATCGAGGTCGAGTACGAACCTCGGCAAATTTCGTTTTACTCCAAATTGAGGTCGAGTACGAACCTCCATGCGCTCATTCGAGGTCGAGTACGAACCTCGACAAAATTCGTTTTACTCCAAATCGAGGTCGAGTACGAACCTCGGCAAATTTCGTTTTACTCCAAATTGAGGTCGAGTACGAACCTCCATGGCTCATTCGAGGTCGAGTACGAACCTCGGCAAAATTCGTTTTACTCCAAATTGAGGTCGAGCACGAACCTCGGCAAAATTCGTTTTACTCCAAATTGAGGTCGAGTACGAACCTCCATACGCTCATTCGAGGTCGAGTACGAACCTCGGCGTAATTCATTTTACCCCCAATCGAGGTCGAGTACGAACCTCAAAGCATTCTAGGTCGAGTACGAACCTTGACAAAATTCGTTTTACTCCAAATTGAGGTCGAGTACGAACCTCCATACGCTCATTCGAGGTCGAGCACGAACCTCAGCAAAATTTGTTTTACTCCAAATTAAGGTCGAGTACGAACCTCCATACGCTCATTCGAGGTCGTGTACGAACCTCGGCAAAATTCATTTTACTCCAAATCGAGGTCGAGTATGAACCTCGGCAAAATTCGTTTTACTCCAAATTGAGGTCGAGTACGAACCTCCATACGCTCATTCGAGGTCGAGTACGAACCTCAGCAAAATTCGTTTTACTCCAAATCGAGGTCGAGTATGAACCTCGGAAAAATTCGTTTTACTCCAAATTGAGGTCGAGTACGAACCTCCATACGCTCATTCGAGGTCGAGTACGAACCTCGGCAAAATTCATTTTACTCCAAATTGAGGTCGAGTACGAACCTCCATACGCTCATTCAAGGTTGAGTACGAACCTCGGCGTAATTCGTTTTACCCCAAATCGAGGTCGAGTACGAACCTCAAAGCGTTTATTCGAGGTCGAATACGAACCTTGACAAAACTCGTTTTACTCCAGATTGAGGACGAATACGAACCTCGATGCGTTCATTCAAGGTCGAATCCAAACCTCGATGAAATTCATTTTACACAAAAACTGAGGTCGAGTACGAACCTCGATACAATTCATTTTACGCAAACTCTAGGTCAAGTTCGAACCTTAGGACGTCCATCTGTGGTCGAATTCGAACCCTTAATACAGTCTATCCTACTCTAAAAACAAGATTGAGCCCGATAAGACAGAAAAACAATCAAAGTAAGGAAAATCGAATCTCGAAGAACAATATATATACAAAATACTTGCAGAGTTTGACACTCGAGTCCAAAGGAAAAGCTAGAACTGTCATCGACATCGTCCTCCTTGACCAGCCTCCCAAAGCGGACAACCTTCTCCACATGCATGGAGGAAAAGTCAAACTCGGGAGTAAGGAGCCGTGCCTGACGAGCAGCCTTTTGGAAGCCCCTCTTGTGCTCCATCACAACGAAGCGTTCAACCTCCGCAAGCCTCCCTTCCACGGCCGCCTTCCCCGTCGCCAGCTCCGCAAGCTCCTCCCTCAAGGTGGCAATCTCGTCCTCCCGGCCACCAAGAATGACCTCGCTACGGAGGCGCTCCTCAGCCGCCACCGCCAACTCTCCTTTAAGAGAAGTCACGACATCCTCCAGAGCCCGCACTTGGCCACGGAAAGACGTCACCTCATCCTCCAAAGAGCGGGCGCGACCCCGAGAGAAGGCGACGAGCTCCTGCAGCTCCCCCACCTGGGAGGCATAGGCCTCGTTGGATCGCAAGGCGATCTCAAGAGACTTCTGCACCCTTACAAGGTCGCCCTTCGCAGATCGAAGCTCGGCCCCCTGCAGCTTCGCCTCACCAAGGGCAGCACTAAGAACCTTGTTCTCCTCCCTCAGGATCTTATTCGCATCCTTCCAGGGTTGAAGTCGGCCCCTCAGCTTGGCCAGATCCTCTTGCTGCTTGGGCCACCTATGCTTCCAATGGCCAATGATGGTCGTTTCCCTCTGCAAAAGGACCTGAGCCGCGTCAAAGCTCTCAACAGGCCCTGACCCTTCGATCATTTCTTGGTCCCCAGCGCTCAACGAACCTGTGGGGAAGAATTTCTCGGCGGTCACCCCCGCACTCCATAACGAGTCCATGTCAACCGAGGCGCTAACATGGTCCAACCTCACGTCGGAGCGACCCTTCCCGAAGCGGTGAGCGAGGTATCGGCTTCGGGAAACCCCCTGGGACGAACCAGGTGAAGGAGCAGACATGACAGGCGTCGTCGTCGGGACCTCAAAACTTGGCTCCTTGCCACGAGCCTCGGCAGAGGCAAAAGCCGGCGTCCCCTGCTCGGCAACTGGAGGGTCGGCGATAGGAATATCCGACCTCACCTGTAAAAACCAGCACCATGTCAAAAAAGGAAAAGGACAACATACGGGGAATCACAAAAAGCAGGGTACACTACCTACCTCAGCAGCGTGGGCAGCCTGCTCGGCGGTTGGGGTCGCCACCTCGGCAACCCGGGCGGCCTGCTCAGCAGCCTGAGTCGCCGCCTCGGTAGCCTCCCCTGCCTACGGAAGACAGCCCTAGGTCAGAAAATAGAAAAAGCACAATAGAAGACAACAAAAAGCCGAAGAGACAAGGCACTCACCACCTCGGCAGGTTGAACAAACTGCTCAGCAGCCTGAGCTATCCCCTCAACGGCCACCTGAGGAGCCCCCATGGGCGTTGGACTCTCAGTAAGGTCCACTGCGTCAGCGTCGGCAGCTTTGGAGGTTACCTCCTCGGCATCCGGAGGGGCGGAGGTCCCCCCAACCTCCTTCGTTCCCCTCTTTCTTTTTTTGATTAACCCTCAGGGGGCCGGAAGCATCCTCCTCTTGGGGCTCGGGGACCTCGAGCTCGGTGACGTGGTAGCGATGCTTAAGCTCGCGCCACAAGTTCTTCCCCATGATACCTACAGACAAGAAACAAAACACATCAGCAAAAGTAAGCTACACAAACTCCAAGCCACCAAAAAACAAAATACTCACTCTCCAAGCCCCTCTCCCTGTATGCCGAGTTCGCAAGCGACAAAACGAGCTTGCAATCCAACGGACGAGGAAGCGCGGTGAGGTTCTCGATGGCAGCCGCCTCTGAAGCCGTCAGCTTCACTTGGCCCACCCCATGAAACCTAGATGGTCGGGGGCACCAATAGAAGGGAAATCTCGGCAACCCCCCGAAATAAAACGCCCCATCTTCCAAGGGGTCAACGTTCACAAGAGCGACTCAGAAAAACTCTTGTTTGAAATTTTTGTACGACTGGGAGTAGAGAGTAAACAAACCCCCATCCCTACTCCCACTCAGAGATAATATGTCGTATGGCGGAACGCCTACCTTCAACTGATAAAAATGAAGGAAGACGGGAAGAGACACCTCTATCCCCAAAACTGTACACAGGACTTGAAAAGCCCTGAAAAAACCCCAACTATTGGGGTGCAACTCGCAAGGAGCCGAGTTGATGAAGTTCAAAAAATCACACTCAAACTGAGTGAAGGAAAGACAGACACCTAAATCTCTAAAAAAATAATGATACATATAGAAATAAGGAGAGTCGGTAGACTTCCCCATGTACACACCCTCACCGGCCTGACAAGGTTCAAGCCGGATCATCTGGGAAATAGAAGGGTCACAAACCCTGCACGACCGCGGGATCCCGTTAACCTCAAGAAAGGACCGAAAAACGCTCTGGACCCCCGCCATCTCACGCTTGACCCAGTCGTAGCCAGGGATGCCTGGATCCGGGCCCCGGGGCGGAGGCGGATCCCTCTTCTCGGCGGCGGCTCTCCTAGTAGCCACCGCCTTACCGCGCGCCTTGCCGCTGGCAGGCGCAGAAGAGACGACACCATTCCCACCAGCCATTAAAGAAAGAGAAGACCTGGGGAAAAGAAAAAAGAGAACTGTAGAAAGGAAGTACCTGGTACTCCTCCTCAGAAATTAACCCTAGTAGTGACGGGATTACCGAAAATGGAGACGGAAAGCGAACGGAAATGAGAAGGCGAGGAACGAGAAGGCAAAGAGGATTATCGTACTCAAGAAGCCAAAGAGTGGAAGGAAGTAGAGTGAATGAGGAGAGACGCGGGAGAGAAAGAGAAAAGGGCTTTTTCCCCAAATTTCAAAATAGTCATGCCACGTGTCAACCTAAGGACACGCTGACAACACATTAATTGCAAGACCATCATTGCATAACCGTCATTTCCCTTAACGCACCACCTGCACATTTTCGGAAAATGAACAGTTACGACACATGGCATCTAAACAGGCAGACGTACGCGAAAGGTCACTTCCCCCCAGTGAGCTTGGTCTTAACTCCTCGACCTACGGTCTTCGGAGCTCGGGAGGCTAGTGTACTGTCCATACTGCGAAGCCGAGCTCCGAGCTCAGCATCACAGCACAAGATGAGGTCGGGCACGCGCTACGCGACGTCAGCCCGACATTTAAGCAGATCATAACTGATCTCGAGGGATCTCGCTTCGGACGAGATCCACTATCTAATCTTATCATATCTTATCTCAGGCCCAAGGCCCAAAGCAACCCTAAATCACATCAAGGTACGTGCATTACATATACGAGACTCATACTCATACAAACCTTAACTTTAGCATCGGAGTCTCTTTTGCAGGTATCACCCCCATCTTGGAGCACCAGCGTACCAGCGAAGGAGGCTCACCGATCTTACCTGGCGGATCAACTCTACAGCAGATTTCCGGTAAGAACAGTAGGTGTATGGAAAAGAAAAAATGTTAAATTGAATGTTAAAGGTACAAAATTAAAAAAAAAAAAGTAAAAATTAAAAATATTTATAAAAAAAATTAAAAGAAAGAAGATTTACTTATAAAAGAAAAAAAAAGAAATATATATCACGATCCTAAATTTATTTTCTTTTTTGAGTTTCAACCATTTTTTTCAACCCTAACTCTTAATCCAAAACATTTGTGAATAGTTGTGTGATTAAAATTTATTTTTCATACTCACTCATTATAAACACTCTTCTCACTTGATTGGTAATAATATTTTTTTGAATGTTACAAATGTGTTATATTGTTTCTAGAAAAAAAAATAATAACTTAGCTAAATTTATAGAATTGATATACTCTTTCATTTATTAACTATTTTTTTAAAATAAAATATAAAATAATACTTATTATAAGATATAAGAAGTAACAGTAGATTTAAATGTTTTTTTTTTTTTGTATCTATCAATCAGGATTGTTCTTTCTTTTAATATTGAATTTTCATTTTAGCTTATTTTATGATTGGTATAGTGCCTGACATGGAAGAGCTCTAGGTGCAAGGCATGGAAAATTAGAAAGCACCCCCACATTGTTCTCATAAAAATGGAGACACACACGGCATTCCATGAACCTTGAGCGGGTAATGTAGTGATGTTCCAGAGACATGGCGTGTAATAAAATAATAGTGGGCATGGCCTAGGGTGAGTTATAGGATCATGCGCAAAAACAACCGCACGCGCACTGTCTAAGCACCACAAACCTCAAAGGTGTGTTCTTCATCTCTGCCATAGAGCCATCATGTGTTCCCCTCGCTCACCATATTATATATGCATTTGGCCCAGTGAGCCACCACCCACGTTGTCAAATAAATTTTTGTCTTTCACTCCCTTGGATCTCCCATCATCTAACATTCTTAGAAGGACAGCTTCATTAAAAACCAGCATGTTCACTTCCAACCACAACTGACACATACATTATATCTTTTACTTGGACTCCACGTCAAAAAATAATTTCACTTCTTTTACTAAACCCAATTCCCCTCCACAAAATACTCCCTCATCTCAAAGTAATAAAGCATCAATATAAATATATATTCATATATTTATGAATATATTCGTAACATAAAATAAATTAAGAGCTTTGAATGAAAAAATTGAGAATATTGATTTGAGAAAAAATAAATAAATATTCTTAAAAAAATCTTATTGATTATTAGATATGACTATTCAATTTTGAGCCTTTCTTAACAAAATTTATGTTTTGTACCATGCTGAATTTCTATTAAATTTCTGTATAAGAAAAGGTATATTAAAAATATAATATAGATTAAACTATTTTTTAAATTATTATCCATTATGACATTTTGTTTATTTTTTGAAATTGGGTGTTACAAGTATATTTAATTAAGATCCATAAAATGATTTAAATACAGAAGGATTAAATATTTTTGAAGTCCCTTTAGCGAATGTTATCCTGTACAAACTGTTCACCAAAATTAAAATGCCTGGATATAGAGAACAGCTAAGTAGTAGCTCATCCCAATATGTCGCCAGACGGCAACATCTGCTGCTGCATGCTCTGCTTTACTGCCTCAATTGAGTGATGTATAAAAATACTTCAAGTTGCTATACATTTCCTGTAGACCATGCCAAATTGCAACCAAAATACTATATAATAAATTCAGACTAATGAATAATGGAGAAGCTTATTCTAGTCAAGAGATAGGGAACAAAATAATAATAATGATTTTATTCTTAAAATAGTCAATTGGACCAAGTAGTGACCAGTCGCTAATCATTTACAAATTTATAAGACATTCTCACATGAAAATCTTAACCACTGATAATGATCCGCAGCATTTTTAGTACGTACAGTACACCCAAAGCGTTTTTTTTTTTAAGTTAATTATTAGTCCACAAACAGCTAGAAAGTATAGTGTGCAGAATGTGACCATCGCATATTCTTCAATTCCCACAACGCCATTAATCAAGGTCAAATTTGAGTTCAAATTTACCATGACAAATACAATTTTCATTATAAATTAGCAAGGAACTGGATCTAATTCTTCATTCCAGGCATTCCTAAGATAGGAAAAAATAAATTAAGAGGCAGAATTAAGTATTTTACTCTCGTATCGTTACATTGTCGAAAAGAACAAACAGACACTTGTAATCTACGCACTTCTCACAGGAAGGAACTGTAGTCAATTATAGTAATAATACCAAAATTGTTTTGCACATTTTATAATTTTCTTATCTGTCCTTTTTGTTTCATTTATTAAGAGTGTCAGCTACATGCCATTATTTGTCTTTAACCTTGGTTCCCAAGGGAACTAGTGTGATGAGTTTCCATGCGGATTGCACATGCACCAATCAATTTGGACATTTCTATTATTGTGTTCGATCTGAGATTACAAGCTGTAGTATAACCATTAATTTGGCAGCAATTAAACCTATTTTAATGCAATACCACTTATGTTATCTATGACATTATACTAATGACTTGACAAAATACCCCCCTTATACAGCTAACTACGCTACTTTAAGTATGTGGTTCCACCTGTGATCCATGTCAGCCAATTTGGGTTCTTCTAGGACGCGTTGAATAATTATGCAGCCTAGGAGCTATTAAAACTAAAGAACATGTAATCATGAACATACAACCACACTAGCTAGTTGGACCGAAGAACAAGAGAAACATGCATGCTCAAGGCAACTTTGTGTTTAGTAATAGCAACTAGTAACGAGTATGGAATATGAATTTGCTTGTTGCCACTTGAAAATTCGTGGTTTCTAAGTTGCATTTATTTTAATAACGTATATATGAGTTATGTTGTAAAACTTGTTACTTCTTCATAATTTACCGAAATTCAAAGTACTGCTATCACAGTAACAAAAAACAATCATGATTCAAGAAAATTAAACAATGGTACTTTAGCATTACTGACCATTTCTACGCCTTTTCACATGACATATCAACTTATTGGCACTAGTTAGAATACTTTTCTTAAATGATTTACGTTATTTAGGCCTATCACGCTAACACAAAATAATGATGATGCAAGAAAATTTTTTATTTAGGTTTCCTTAAATGCATTTGAATGGTTTGGTGAGAGAAATTTATGATTGATAGAAGGAGAAAGAGATAAATGAGGAAATATAGAGAGGGTCGGGGGTCCAACCTATCTTGGTATGGTTTCCTAAAGAATTGACTAGTATTCATCAAAAATGGGAACTGAAAACCTAAGAGACAGGAACATTTGTACCTTAACATGCAAGGGACCCCTTATTATTGGTTTAGGAGCAGGGTTCTAGTATTATGTAGGAGGACCAACAGAGCATAGAGAAGTTGGCCCCCCACAAATCACAATGCGAAAGTACATGAAGTTGGGAGTTCTCGGGGGAGGGGCGTGGGTGAGGGGAAGATGAAAGCACCAAATTTTTCATTCTTGCTCTTGTACATTATGCAGAATTTATACACCTGTTTGCAGAAAATTCAGAAACAGAGCCCAAGAACTTGGCTCTAGTTATTAACCATCTGCGCTACCTATGCCTAGCTATCAAACACTCCCCAGTCCCCTCTGGTTCCCTCCCAGATGAAAGAAAACAATTTCAAGGACAACAAGTCAGTAACGTAAAAAAGGACAACGTGAACAAAAGCTCAGCTCATGCTAGCTTCGATTGTAGAACACCATACTTTGCCTTCCTTACACTCATTAATGCTGCTAAATTAATTTCTTTGAGTACAGTAGTACATCACATGAGGTTAATATTTTCTTACAAACGCTATTTAATGCTCCAACCTTTTATCTTTCTTCAAAGTCTAGTAATTCATTTGCGACTTCATTTACCCTCCTTGAATTAATGAGACCATTATTGAGTGTCATAGGGTAACTTGGAACATCTCGGATAGTCAGAACAAGAGGAATTTAAAGGTTATTCAGATGAGAATAACTTATAAAAAATAATCGATATTATTTATACCTACATGATACAATAAATACTTGATTCACACAACTTGTTTCTATAATTAATGGTCATGATTTTGATTTTCGATGCATCATATCAAATTAATACTTGATTCACACAACTTGTTTCTATAATTTACTTTTCAACTTAATCTTTTTTTTAACCTTAATTTATTTTTATATAAAAAATTTAAAAAGTTTTATGCCTTTAGTTTATTCTTATATAATACAATAAATGATTCATTTTTCACAATAAATACACCTATCATATTTTATCCTTCTTTTATTCACATGATTTTACCATTAATCGGTGGTATTTTATCTTTTATAGAATTTATATTTATATTTTATTTTATTTTAATCTAAATTTGACAATAATTAAAAATTTTCAAAATTTAAAATCACAAAATGGTTGTAAAAGATATATTAATGCATTAAAAAAAAACTAAATGCTGAATATATTGTTGTTGATGTTTACAAAAATACATATTTTTACCACTGTAGTCCAAATTGACAATCCATGAACCATATTCAGGTGATAATATCATAATACGGACCTCATACCACAACTGAAGTGACGTGGTTGTTGCCATTCTATATTCCTATTCCTAATGCCTGCAGTGCAACTCGACGGATGAGACTTCGAGAAGACATGCCCTTTCTATTACTTGTTTGATCGTATAAAAAAAAATTAATAATACGATTTGCTTGAACATCTTAAATGTAATTTAAGTTCTGTTATATAACACGTTGTATTTAATTTAATGCACGCGTATATTATTATGTTTTGCTGAGTATTATGTCATTAGTCAATTGAAATGAGGGGTCATAATGACACTAGTTATAAGAATCAATAACAGAAAGATCAAGAAAAAAGAATATAGATATTTTAAGAAATACATGTTATTCTTAAAAAATGTAAAATATTTCAGCATAAGAATATTTTTGTTATATTCCTAAATAACTTGAGACGCCTTCACACACATAAAAAAGATAACATTTTAAGAAAAATATTTGATAGATAGTCTAGATCTCTCTTTCACAAACAATGCAAGAGTTGGGAACTTAAGATTATTTTATTAGGATTCTCGACGCTTGTTACTAAAAAAACCAAGAGTTGGGTATTTAGCATTACTTTATTAGGATTCTCAACTCAATGCTAATAATTATAAATAAATAAATAAGAATATTCCTCAGTCCCAGGTAAAAAAAAAATGGAAGTCAAAACAAAGTGTCCAAGAATAATTTTTAGGTGAATTAATATAGAGAAATACAGGCAATTTTAAAATTAAAAAATTGAAATAATAGAGAATAATTAATGTGAATTTTATTTTGCGCAAATTACACAAATCCAAGTGTTATCCGAAAAGAAATATGGTGCGAGCGTCCTCTTGTGTGAAGGCTCACATAAATTAATTAATGATATAGAAAGTGGAGGCAATGAAGGAGCAAAGAGAATTTAGAATGTCTTGATCTTTAGATTTGGTGAATGTAAATACGGAAGGTATTTGTTTGGGTAACATAAATGCGTTGTTCTGAGTGGAGACAGAATGAATAAAATGAACATCGTCCTACAATTTGTTTGGGAGCAAGCCAAGACAAATTCACAGTCCATGGATCCCTTTCCTCTTCCTCATGCCTCTTTGTAACCAAAACGAAAACACACCAAGGAAAGGGAGGAGAGAGAGAGAGAGAAAGAAAAAGCGAATACTTGTCTTTTAGTTAATTCAACAGCAGTGGGGTTGGAGAGAATTTGGTCTCATTTCATCATGGTATACAAATAAATATAAATGTGTTGCTTGCCGTTGGAAACTTTCCTACGTGATTTGCTCATCATTTCATCCTCCACAGTCCACACCCATCATGTGACTAGCATACATACAATTGAAGCTGTTGGAGAACCCAAATAAATAAACTAGTAGGACTACTAATACCAAAACTTTGTCAACATTTGCTATACTATATATATATTTTTATTTTTACATTGCTGAGGCTGGAGAGGAAAATTGGGGAATCTTACACGTGTCAAAGGTAAACCTCCGACAGGCGACAGCAGAAACAAAGTGAGGCGCTGCATTTGCATTTTGTACATACTACATAGTGATAAAATTTCCGTCCCAATTAAAAATAAGTTTTTGTGGGGTAAAATAAAGAGATAGAAAAAGAAATGAAAAATGAGAGTAGGAAGTAGGAAGTAGGAAGTAGGAACCAGGAAGGAATAGTACCTGGAAGACCTACTCCATCAAGAAGCGTTTCACAATCTTCACGCTTGGTTCCAACACCTGTCTCTCCCATACATGGGAGCCTGACGTGAGGGCCTCCGTAGCGTCGATCCTCCGTAGGTCCCACCCGGCACGTCTCAACCGCTCGATCTTCCCAATCTGACGCTGGGCCAACTGACACGTGTTATCTTTGATCGCCCTGACCGCTTCCCTATATGCATGCTCCCGCAGAGGATCGGAGCCAGCATGAGACCCCAGGTATTTATTAAAAAAGCGGTCGAACTCGGGGACCCCAATGGCCTTTCGGAGGCCGAACCGGGTTCGAGAGGCGGCGTCCGGGTCGAAGAACTGAGCCAACTCGTCGAGCATCCCCGAGTCAAGCATTTGGTCAACTCGTTGGCGCAAGTATTGGGATAAGACAGGGAAGGCTATGTCGACCCAGAGGAAGCAACAGTTGTAGCGGAGGTGAGAGGATATAAGGGCTTGGCTATGGAAGACGTTGAAGCGAGGGTCGAAGTTTTGGACGAGGAGCGCGTGGACGAAGGAGTTGGAGCCGCCCACGAGGAGGGGGAGGTTTCCCCGGGCGCTGATGTCGGCGATGGTGTCTGCGCCGCGGCAGCGGAAGTCGGCGGGGGAGAAGTCCCCGTGGGAGGGGTCGACGTCGCCGAGGAGGTGGTGGGGGACGCCGCGGCGGTGGGAGTGGGGGATCTTGTTGGTGGTTATGTCGAGGCCGCGGTAGACTTGCATTTTGTCTGAGTTTATGATTTCCGAGAAGGGGAAGAGGGTGGCGAGGTCGATGGAGAGGCGGGACTTGCCGGAGCCTGTCGCCCCCATTATGACGACCACCTTGTCCTTCCGGCGGTGGAAGGCCGCGTCCATGCGGGTCCACCGCTTTATGGGGTAGTGGTACCGCTGGGGCTGGGGTTGCAGGATCCACAGTCTCATGGGAAGGAAAGAGAAAGTGTCTGTTGCCTTTTGGTTTATGATAGAAACGGCATTGCCAACATGCCCAATGCCCAATGCCCAATGCCCAATGCCTATCAATTTTAATCTCACACTGTTCCTGCTTAATGCTCTTCTTGCATTGTCTTTCAATGGTTTCTCCGCTCTTTCTCACTACTCGCCACTCTCTCTTTTGAGTTTTGAGTGAGATGAGGCCTGAGGGACACATATCCCACCACTTATTTAAACCATAGTTTTCATGCCTCATTAAACCGCTTATGCGCATTAAACCGCTTACCAAACTAATTCAATAAATCAAAGCTTCAATTTCTTACTTCATTACTTAATTCAACTCTATAAATTTTAATTCATTTCTAAATTCTAAATTTCATCTTATTTAAAATTAATCTTATTTTTATTTTCTATAGATTTATAGGATTCGAATTAATCCCAACCCCCTTAAATGTGATTAACAAGTTATATATGAAATATAGAGTTGAATTAATCTCATAAACTCCTTATTTTTACTTTAGTCAACCCAATAGGTGACTATAGGTCGATTTTAATTTGGCCCGTTTTAAATTGGTTAATTTATTACTTATCTTCTTTTATTTTATTTTTGGCAAATTCATGTTGAAAAATGTTTAAGAAAGTATAACATTTAAGAAAAAGATATATTTTTTTCTTATAATAAAAAATAGAGAATATAAATTATTTGATTAAATTATAAGTGTTATATATATATATATATATATATATATATATATATATATATATATATATATATATATATTATTTCTTTAACTACAATTAAACTACACGTAATGAAAATAACATTCAATAACAATATTCTACATCATTAACCAAATCATTATGATAAATCTAATGATAGATAATTCAGTAATATGTATCTTTATAATTATAATGAATGAAAAAAAATGGTTATAATTTAGCATATAATTTTATATTCATTAATTTTATCTTTGACAAATTCATGTTAAAAAATGTCTGAGAAAGTATATTATTTAAGAAAAAAAATATTTTTTAATATAATAAAGAATAGAGAATATAAATTATTTAGTTAAATTAGAAGTATTTCCTAAGAATTAATATATATATATATATATATATAATATTTTTTAATTACAATTAAACTACACTTAATGAAAATAACATCCAATAACAGTATACTACGTCATCTACCAAACCATTATGATAAATCTAATGATAGATAGTTCGGTAATATATATGTATAATATATATTTATAACTATAATCAATGAAAAAAAAAAGTTATATCATTTACCCAATCGTATATTTAATGAAAACATTATATAATTAATTTAAGCTCATAATTTGTTATTAACACTGATTAATTGCGGAGAAAAATACATTTGGAATATGCAGTAAACTCATTATAAATGACAATAAAAACACAGTACATGAATTCAAATCTGCATAAAATAAACATTTCACTTTAAACAGTACATATATACATATATATCTAGAATATTTACGAATAAAATATATTTTTAGGAATTATTTTTTATACGATTCAAGAGATTTAAATTTTTATATTTTCAATTTATCATCTTTCAAAATAAATTTTAATATTTATTTTAAAATATCAATAATATTAAATTAATAATCTTATATCATAATATAAATTATTTAAAATATTATTTATATGTCTAAAAATATTTATTTAATAAAAAATTTAACTATAATTTTAAAAATATTATTTATAAAATGAATGTTTATCTTACACATTAAACAAGCTAAAATTCTAATTTATTAATAATTAAGAATGAGATGAGAGTGGATAGTAGCTCCCAGTTACCTATTTTGTCTATATGAATTATATATATATATATATATATATATATATATATATATAATATTTAACAAATATTTGTTAAATGTAAAATTTTAAATAAAAATGTAACAAATAAAATTAAATTAAATTACAAATAAATAATTTTAAAAAAATATATTTATATTAAAAATAATTTTGTAACACATAATGCTAAAATTAAATAATTATGATATCTATACCTATAAAGAGGATATATTTTAGTAATCACTTTTTTTGTTTCCACTTTTTCGTGGACCTTTATGCCCTTAAGTGTAAAAAAAAAATCTTATATATTCTACAACTTCTAATATTTATTTACGTATAATTATTTGAGGTACGAAGTACCTCTCAATCTCTCTATTTATATATAACTACAACTATTTTTAAAGTACAAGTATTCATAAATACGAATATTTTATTACTTATCTCACTTCATTATTAATTAGATATTTTTTTAATTATCCATTTATAATTTATAAAGAGTTTTATCTATTGATATCTAAATTACCCGGTATAAACACGATTAGTATAATCTGATTGTTTGTCAAAAACTAAAACATCCTTAAATAGTGTGTGAAAATAAAAATAGCTATTGTGAGATTCCTTTCTTCAAAATAATGTTACATGCAACTCCATTTTCTTTTCGTGCGAATTTAAGGGTCAAAGAATTCATCACACCTAAATCAAATCAAATGAAAGAATGTGACATACGCCTTGGACGGCATATGTTACGTAAGGTTTTTTTTATTTATTTTTTTTATTTTTTTTAGGAATAAGGATTAAGGAGAATGAATTTGGTCTCCCTTTTATTGTTAAAAAAATACTTATACCATGTGTGACTAATTATATATATATATATATATATATATATATATATAGTAAAATCATTAATTTATTCAGATTAATTACTTACAACATATATAATTACACATATTTGAATATATGAACAGAGTCATGACAAGTCATTAAAGTTATTGTTTTATATTTCGGTCAAAGTGTTAATTTTTTTATATTTTAAAATAATTAAATTTAATTTAAATAATTATATATTTTATTATATTATTTATAATTAATTTTTTAGTATATAAGATTATACAGCTATGTAAATATATATATATATATATATACACATAAGTATTATTATAAGATTATTAATTTAAAAAATAAAAACTATATTAAATTAATATACTTTAAATTTTGATTAAAAAAATATAATTTTAAAATAATTACAAAGATTAAATTTCATAAAAATACTATGATTGATATAAAAATATTAACGAAAATGATAGCGATAAGATGATAAAAAATATAAAATTTGATTAGAAATTAATTCTTTTATTCTTCTATAAAAGTATTTTCTAATTTTGACTATTTTATATAATTAAATTATTTTATTCACAACTTATTTGAAAAAAAAATTGGAATATGAAATTACTGTTAAAATAGATTATGGACTAGATTATGAGTTCCAATAATTTCAAAATTTGATAGGATATTTACTTATCATTAGAGATCATATTTTGATACATGATCTTGATTATTAAAGATAAGATTATGGGTTAAATTATTCAAAATTAGACTAATTTTGACTTCCTTTAAGTGTGATTAGTTAGTCATTTACTAAGTATGAGAGATTGATTTAATCTTATCGACCACATATTCTTAGCTTAATTAGTTATCTATTAGGCGACGAGATTAGTTTGAATCTGACCTAATTTAAGAATAGGACAATTTATTAGTTATCTTTGTCTCCCCCGAGTTGGTGTGTCAATGTCAAAATATATTTGAGATGGTACACTTGCTCACCAACCCTGAACCTCAAAGGGGTAGGGGTTATGGCAAAACACTACTTCTATTATACTTATCCTTATCTCATATGAAAGATGAGATGATTTTCCACAACTTTCATGAAGAACTTAGATTATAATTCCATTATCTACCATGTTGAAAATTGTAAAAACTACAACAGTTACTTAAATGCTGACGGTTGACCTTTGCTCACTAAAAATGTCATAACTAGAGTTCTAGACATTTTTTTGGTGATTTCAATGTCATTGGAAAGTTAACATTCAAGGTTAAAACTTTTATGAAGACAACAAAGTATAATTTATAAATAACCAAACTATTCAGCCATTCCAAAATCACTTCACGAATTCCTTCCAAAAGCACACCTGATTTTGGTATCCAAAAAGTGTTTGACAATTTTATTGACAAAGACTCACCTATTTCTAATACACAAAAAGCACTCAGTGGTTTCCAAAATGCAAAAAGGCATTCAGCGATTTCATGACAAAGACCACCTTTGTTTTTTTTCGCGATTTTGGCTCCTTACTCCTGAAACTCAAACAATCCCAACATCTAATAGTAGAAACAATGCATATGCATCAAAAACAATTCATTTCTAGCCACATAAGCAACATGCAACAATAACTTTACCAAAATCACCAATTCATGTTAAAATGCATCAATAACACTCAACTCAACACTCTCATTTTTCCTTCAAGATCCAACCCTCTAGCCACAATTTCTATGAATCAAACTTTTTCTTACACCAATTCCATATAACTCTTTGAGGAAGAAGAAGAGGAGAATGGAGAACTGCAAGTGCTCTAGCTACTTGAATGAAGGAAATAGGTTGAGAGAAGGAGAAGCAATTGTGAGCTTTCAAGGTAGCACCCCACCACCACCACAACTTATTTTTCCTCCTTCATGGTTCAGTCAGGGAGCTCTCAACCACTCTTAGGTCTAAGAAGAGAAAAAGAAAAAAGAAAACTTAAAATGGAAATATTACCATGTTGATATGTACAAATCTTTAATTTTTTACCCTCATAAAATTGAAAAAATTTATCATATAAACACAAAAGAGAGAATGTTAAAAAAAAGAAAACGATAAGAGATAAAAAAAAATTATAGAACTGCAAATATAAGAATTAAAAAAGTTTATCTTAAACTATAAAAACTAAAATAAATTAAAAAATAAATAAATATAGATATTAAAAAATATATACTTCAAACTATAGAAATTAAAAGATAAAGTAAATAAATTATAACTATTAAAAGAAATATTTAACTTTATTATGAAGATGTATTATCATATTTTAATTTTATTACGATTCGAACGTTGGCACGAAACTGCTTTAACTTAACTGTGGAGGGGGATATTTTTAAATTTTAATTGAATATCTACATATTTTTTTTGTCTGCGGTAGTCTCTCATCTCTAATTTTTTTTCTTCTATTTTTAATTTTATAGTTTTAGTTTTGTAAATTTAATACTGGTATGGCCGATGATGTGTTGTTATTTTGAAAGTAACGCGATAAACAAATATAAAATTATTTTATAATATAATAAAAAAGTATTTTATGACTTTTAATATTTGGTTAGCTGTCGCTAATTGGTTGAAAATTGCGGTGGTCCTTCTTAATTCTTTAATTTCTTTTTATTTATATTGGACGAATTTTGGTATATATAAAAAACGTTCTCACTTTTTGCGGGTAGTTCGGTTTCTATTATCTGGTCCCTATGGTTTCATCAGAATGTTATTATGTTTTAGCAAAGTACTACAGATTGCAAGGAAGTGTTGGAGAATATTAAGCTGCGTTCATGGAAGTGAATTAGTAGTTCTGTTCCTAGTTATTCTTTTAGTTACATTAGTTGATATTATAACTCGGATTTATGTTTCTCATAATTTCTATTTTAGCTTTGATTTTAATTATTTCTTTGTGTCTCTTGTAACGGGTTGGAGTATCCCTTGTACTCCCTATAATTTAAATCTCTTTTTGCTTATTAAAAAAGAAAAGGAAAGAGAAATGTACAACCTTCATTATAAATGTCGCTTAAACTACTTGAATTTGAGTTATGATTCGAACATTATATTTATATGCAGTAGCGGAGGTTGACCAAAATTTTTGGAGGACTAAAATAATTAATATTATAATGTTTAAATTAAATATAATTATTTTTATAATATTTTTTTATAAGTATTTTAAAATTTTAATTATATTATTTAAATATTAATTAAAAGACATAAAAAAATGAGTTTGGAATATGCAAAAAAAAATCATTTCAATTAAAATGTTATTTTTTATGTTTATTCAATAATAATAATAACAATTAAGGAATGAAGAAATTAAAAATATTACAATTTGTTTTTACCAAAACTAACTAAAAATAGATGATATGTATTCGTTCGGTCTGAGAGAAAAATTGGTAGACTCAGTATAATCATGCAATCATCTAAGAAAAAAGTATATATATATATATATATATATATATATATATGGGGAATGCTAATGTACTCCCACCTATTTTTTAGTGGGAGTATGTTAGCAACCTACACAAATTTTTTAGGACAAAAAAATCACTCATTTATTTTGATTTGGTTAATTCGTACAAAGGATATTATAGTAATTTAATTTAATTTTAAATGAAAATAAAATTATTTTCTTCTCTTATTAATTTCATTATCCAATTCATTTATTTTTTCTATTAATAAATTTTTATTTGTTCAGAGAGAGAGGAGGGAGACATCATGAGAGATGAAAGAGAAATGAGTTAAAGAAAGAATTTAATAGGAGAGAGATAAATAAGTTAGAGAAAGAATTTAATAAGAAAGAGAAATGAGTTGGAGAAAAAATTTATATATAGAGAGAGAGAGAAAGAGAGAGAGATTTATGGAGTTTTATACTTAATTGTTTTCTTTCATCATATTCACGGTACTTATATAAGTCTCACTACATCTTAAAAGCAATACCAATAAGTAATAGGAAAAACTATTACATTTTCATAACCCCATGTATATACATGCTATTTTTATTTCAAATTAATAGATTACAACTATTAATTATAAATTATCTTCTTAAATATTAATTAATCTTAATAAAGCTAATATATATATCATGTATATATGGTAAAAGTTTGAAGGGACCATGCCCCCCTTTCACTTCTAAGAAGATCCACCATTGATTATATGAAATAAATTTTCTTAAAAAATCATCTAAAATATACACTCGTGCATGAACTCATGCCCTACACGAGACAAATTAGTCGTAGAATAATATATTATATTATAATTATATCAAAAAATAAAAAACAAATACGAAAGTTGAAATAAATTGTATTAATCTTTAAAACAAAATAATAGTCAACAATCATAGCACATGTTTTGATCAAAGTTATAGCCGTGGTGTTACAATATTATTCCATTACTTATTTAAAGATGTTTAAATATTCGATCTATATTTAAAATGATGAAAGAATAAATGTGTAAAAGAATCATTTTAAGACAGCAAGAATGAGCATATATATATATATATATATATATATATATATATATATATATATATATATATATAAAATTATGAAACAAATTAATATATTAAAGTAACCGATAGGTTGTTTATAGAAAGAATTTGCTATTTGTTACAAGTCTTCTTTTTTTCTTTTTTCTTTTTTCTTTTTTTGTAAAAAACGTACTTGTCTTGTTTTCATTGGATAATAATATAATATAAAAATAAATTAGAAAAATTAACATAAGTCAGCCGAGATTCTTCATATATGAAATTTGTATATTAACTTTCGTACCAAAAATCATTTCTCTTTTAAAAAATATGAAGAAAAAAAAATTTAAAGTAGAATAATTATGTAACATGTATTGTTAATGAAGGACAGTGAATTAATAACAGCCGACAGGACCCCTTGGTTGCTTATATGATGGTAACCTAACCTGGAGCATTAGCGAGAAGCAAACGAAAGATGAAAGAAATTAATTGAGGAGCATGCAGGAATCGAGAAGGAGAGACAGAAGACATGGCACCAGTGTTTTGAGGTTTGTGGAGTTGCAAGTTCAGATATAACACTACTCAGTTTTCAAGGTCTCGTGTGACTGCTATACCTACATTATGCTTATGCATGCCTTCACCTCGCTGTTTCATTCATATATTGCTTTCCCTTTCCCCCTTATTGTTATGTTATCACCCTATTCAATTTTATATATGCTTCCAGCCTCGCACTACACTTTAGTATCATGTTTAGGGTTTAGGGAGTTGACGGATTTGCAATTATGCTTGATGGTGATGTAGTTGGAGATTATTTTTGTATAGATGTTACAGAGTTATTTGATCAACAATTTAGAGTTTTAATTTCATAATGATGAATTATTATGCTTATATAATTTATATATTTCTTTTTGATTTCTCGATTGTTTTATATTATATATAAAGTATGGTACATACATTTGAGTGATGTGAATATATCAACCTTCAATATTTTAAATATTTTTCGTTGTTAGTAATTGATTTCATTAAATTAAATGTAGTGATCATGGTAAGTATTACAATCTAAAAAAAAACTTTACAAAAATAAAGTTCATTAGTTGATTACCCATGGTAAGTTATCAAAATTAGATGTCTTTATATAATATTTTATTTGAGACAAGATGATTTTTTTTTCACTAATTTTACTTGTTTAGTTTAGTTTTTAGGAAGAGGGGTAATGAAAATAAAAGATAACAAAATTCATTTCGTCTAATTTTAACCCCCTCTAAAAGATTAAAATTTAGGAGATTTGGAGAAGAAAGAAAAAATTTAAAAGTATTTTTAATATAATGTCTAAAATATCTTTATTTATATTTTTAAATTAAAAATTATTAGAATACAATGAAAAATTAGTTCTTAAATCTCTTTCTCCTCCTCTTCTAAATCAAATAAGAAAATAATTATCTTTTCTCATAACCATTGCAATTTCTCTTTCTCCCTCTTCTCAATCAAATAAACTTTATAATCCCCCTCAGCCTTTTGTCTCTATTAAATTATCTTCCTCCTTTGAACCAGAAACATTAGAAAAAGTGATTAACTAATAGGTGAGATTTTTATTTAAATAATGTCTATGCTAATCATTTTATTAAAATTCTATATCTTTTTTATTATTTAATTTTCCCTTTCTTATTTTTAAGAGAAATAATTAATAGTATGGAGAAATGATTCATCAAATTATACAGAAAAATAAATTGATTATTTAATATTGTGTTAATTTCTTAAATCATAATTTTATCTTATTTATAATTTTCATCTTTTCATTACAAGAAAATTATCATATAACACACAGTCTATAATAACATAAAAATTATCACTAAAAATTACTTTTATTTACATTATAAATATAATATATTAATGTATTATTAAAAAGTATAAATATCACTATAGTAATACAAAAAATATATTATTATATCTTATTCAAAATTAACATTAAAATTATGTAATTATATATCAAATAGATATATACTTACATATATTACATCTATAATAATACTTTTTGTATATTATTGTATGTAATATATTTTATAGTGTTTTTTTATTTTTCATATATCACATTGATTCACATAATTTCTCTCTATACCAAATAAATGAAATAAAGATATTTTATTTTTAATTAATTAAGGATTGGGATTTCACTAAATAAATATCACACGAAAAGATGTGACTCGTTATCCTTATCATTATAGAAGCTATTCGTAGTTAGTTTAGAAGTAAATTAGATCGATGTGTGTTATTTCAAAACACGAAAGTCAAACTATTAGCGATATTATACAAGGTGAGTGCCAATCTCACGGCATTTGATAATATTTTCGACAAGACTTAATATTATTAGAACTTGATGTTTTTGGATGTAGTGCAATTAGCAGTGAAACTTATACATCATATGTTTTGTATCTAGGACTTCTATATTTATTGTTTAATGCTGGACAACTTCATATTTGGTTATTGTTATTCATACACATCATGTTTACGCAGAACAATTATGCGTACTGTTGGATAATTCAATATTTAGTTTAATTCGAATTTATTAATTATAGTATGCTGTTTTATGACTTTTATCATGCTTGATGATAGAAAGCTATTAAATATATCATCCAATAAAGATTTACATATACGTTATGAAATTTCTAAAGACTATTCCATCACATTAGTTTTATAGATCATAATAATAAATTAAATTGCTCTTTATCAAATCAAAATTTCTCATATAATGAAAAATTTATTACTTTTATTTCTCAATTTCTATCGTAAATTGGGGATGAATTAATAAATTCCGTTACGAAGTATTTGTGTGAAGAGCAAATTTGCAATGAAAAGTTATTATTTCAAATTCCATCTCAAATCAAATAAAAACGTGATCGAATGTTTTTGTGGAATTTCAGGTATCTTTCGGTCATAAATTAAAATAAAGTATAAAGATTCATTTAAAGGATGGGAAAGATTCAAGGTATGTTCATAAATCATAACAGTATGTTAATACCTAACGATTATTAAAAAGTATGTAAAAAAAAATCGTTTTTTAATTAGATACTATATATTTGTTTGTGGGTCTATTTACCGATCAATTGCAGAAATTTCTTGAACACTTTAAGCAGAGGTAGAAATAGACTCTTTTAAAGAATTTATTGTTAACCTCTTTTAGATATAAATTTACCTGATTCAAAGACAAAGAGCTTGCATAAATATTTCAATTTTCATTCAAATATGGATTTAATTCATACTCTATGTTATGAAAAATATTTTGTAACACTGTATATTTTTATTAATAATTGTTAATTATTGATTTTTGTGTTGTGGTGATTTTATCGTCTAATTGTTGAGAAATTATAGAATTAAGAAATTTCTAAGGAGTTTTAGTTATGTAGGAGTTTTTTTGGGTAGAGATTCAGTTTGACTTATAAAGGGAAGGTATATAAGATTTTCTTTAAGACTTGAACTTTATAAGTTCATTCTTGAAAAAAGTTAGAGATATAGTCCAGAAAGATGAGCTATAGAGTCGAAGCAAATCATCTCTCATTACGACTTATCGAATCTTCTCCCTTCATTCCCCTGAAGTCATATTGGTGGTTGTTGTAGAGATTCCAACTTGGAGAGCCCGAATCAGAGCCTCGTAGTGTCATGTAGAGTTTCTTTGGAGGAGTTCGTTTCTTCTTCTTTCTTCCCTGTTTCTCTTCGATCCGAAGGTAAAGGAATCTAAAACTTGTTCAATTGTTGATTGATGAAGTTGAATGTTGTTTGATTTCATGAAATTCATAATTGCACTATTCAATCTTTAGGTGGATTGTCAAATGAAATTGTGTTGTTTACTTGCCTAAGTGTTAAACATCTAATAAAACATGTATAGGTTAGTTGGATCCATTACATGTTGTATGTTGTTATATGTTGTTAGTTCTGTATACATTGGTCTGGAATAATGTATATTAATGATTAAATTATTAAAATGTTGAGGCGATGATGTTGAGAATGCTTAAATCATTGGGTTATGTTGTGTTGATCAACTTAGGATTAGAGGAGAGGGTGTTTTAAACAATTGAATATTCCATCGTGAGGATATTGATGTGGTGCTCTACAAGTCTAATTGTTGAAAATCCTTCTTGAGAAATTGGCTCTTAAAGGGAATAGTTGAGTCTTTTATAAGACCTTAATTGATGTGGTATGAGGGCAAGGTCAACTCGTACTATCTATAAGTGATCACAGTATAGGGCTCAAGTCGAGCTATATTGATTATAAAGTGACCACTATTGATCCATATGGAGGCTAGATTGAGTCATACATGTACAAAGTGAAAAAATCGAGTAAAGTACGAGATTGAGGCCAAAATTTCTAACTGAGTACTGGAAAAAGGCATAGTATTTGGGTGGTAGTCGATGGGCTAAACCCACTAGAGGCTAGGTTATGCATGTTAATGTCATGGTAGGCTTACATCGAAGTTGTTGTATCATGATAGGAATACTAGACCTTCAAGTTTAAGTAACGAAATCTGAGTAACCATGTTGTGAATTTTATCCAAATTGGTTGTTGATCTAACATGTGTAAAAAGATCGCATCGTTGTTGTTTCAGTGGAGTCAAACCATTTAGATTGCTTACCTAAGTTGTAAGAGATCTCTTACTTGAATGTTTGACAACACATATAGTTGTTGTGTTATGCATATAATGTGTTGATTTTAGTGTTGTTCATAAGCTATCTTGAATTATTGATGAGTTGCATTATTGTAGTGAAAGTTGAAGTTGTTGTATTGCTAAAGTTGTAAGCCATGAGACAATGTGCTATGTGGTTTGCATGATGATGTTAGTAGTATAGTGGTTTTTACTTCTATACTTATTATGTGATTATTCTTTTGAATATTAGTTTATTCTTATATGTTTCCTTGTGGTTATATTGCAATTATTATATTTGGTATGAGAGTAAGATAGAGATAGCTGGAGGAGGAGATTTAGTTGAGAGTCATGCTGGATAGCGATGTTATTTTGTAGTACCATGGTGTGGTAGTTCTTTTGCAATTGTTGCTTGATCGACAATTAAGTTTTTCATACTTTTAGTGGGATCACTCTATGTGTGTGTATATATATATATATATATATATATATATATATATATATATATATATATATATATATATATATATATATATATGTATGTATGTATGTATGTATGTATGTATAAAACATGATGTAGTTTCAATTGAGGAACATTTATGATATTTTAGTTGATTTTATTCCTATACATATTTATATATTGTTGCATAAATATTCAGGACTTGTTTGTATGTTAATTTTAGGTAGTTATAATTATTTATATTTTTTTGTTATAAATAATTGAATGATTAAGTATATTGACCTAACAAGTTATTACCATTATTATTATTATTATTATTATTATTATTATTATTATTATTATTATTATTATTATTATTTAGTGTCTCTTCCATCCCTTTTATTATAACTAATTAATTAATTAAATTAGGTTAAAAAATTTACTTCTTTTGGTAAGCAATATTAAACTTGTAAATAAATTAACTTCAATGACACAATTTTAAGAAAAATTATGTAAAATTTGGACAAATTGAATGTTACTTACCAAAATAATTAAATTATTTAAGCTATATGCATAAAAATAAAATAAAATTATATATATACATATATTTTGATGCGTGTTGAAATGAAGTAAGGTTCCCAAAATGTTTCTCATATAAGTCAGAATTAGACTCTTAAAAGCTCTTAGACATTATTTTATTATACTTATTGAAAGAAATATAAGGGTATTAATTTTTGTAGAAAATAAAAATTAATACAAGATATAATTTAGCTTAAATCTTATTAAAAAAAATCAAGCAAGACCTCTGGTTTGACTCTAATAAAATAAAATACAAAAAGAGTATATATAAAATAGTTTGAGTAAATAATGCGATAATAGTGAATGAAAATTTATATTACTATGATAACATTGTTGACTTTATAATAATATTTTAAAAATACTTAGAAAAATTATTTTTAACTGGTAGTAGTGTAAACAAATATTGACAATATATCTCTTAAATTTTAGATTATTATAAGAGAAAAAACATAAAAATATTGTTTTTATGATCATAATTATTTTCAAATTTAAAAAATAGTTGTTGTACTTTAACAACTAGTTTTTTTTACATTAATTACATTTTTTATTTTATAATAAATTTAATTATCCTTTTAATCCCTCTAATTTCATGAAATTTATCTTTTAATTTTATAATTAAAATATTATATTTTAGCCTCTATATATTATTTTTGTTTTCTTTTAGGTTTAATGATTACACAAACTTTTTTTAAATTTCTAAAAAAATAAATGACAGAAACTAGAATGTAACTAATGTAAAATATTTTTAATTATTAAAATTAAAAGATAAAATTTATAAAATTATAAAGATCAGAATGGTAAATGACCTTAATTATATATTAGAATGATAATTTTTGTATTATCCATATATTATTGAGTCACTTGTATTCTGTATTATCAGGTTTAATAACATTGAGTAGATTTAGATTCTCTAACTTTGAAACATGAAAGTTACGGTAACTTAATGCATTTAAACTGTTAGATTTATAAAAATAAATCAGATTGTGACACGTGTACAATATATATTTTGACTTAAATGTACACGTGTCATGTTCTTATCAGAATCAGGCTGGTCCTTCAAGTCAGATTTATCATCTTCTCAATCTTGGTCTCTCTAGAGATCATGAGAGATTGGTCTTTGAGATTGGTCTTTGAGATTGGTCGCCCTTCTCCAAGCGTCTTGGATGTACCTGCAAAAAGGACTCCGACGATCAAGTTAGTTGTCTGAGATTGTCCAATGAAATGTATATATTTTTTACCTGTTATTGTCCGTTTTCCTTCTCTATGTAACCGTCATTATTACCGTTAAATTAACTACTTGATATTGTGATTCAAGCTTGGGCAGGCCGAGTTGGTAGGCCGAGTTGGTTCGAACTCGGTCATCATTTGACCGAGGTTGGTACACAAGCCCCCCAAGCTCTGAGCGATGTAAGAGTGATAGAGGTTAATCAGGAGATGCGTATATTGAAGTTGGCCATAAATTAAGTTTTATTTGGTGTAACACATATTAAGGGACTAATGACAACTTATTTAATATTTTGAATATCAAAAGACATAATGATAACACGTCCTTTCACCTGGTCACTTTTCGATGCAAAACAGATGAAGTTTTTAAAGGTGGCGTTTCATTTTTCAATGTAACGATGAACCGAAATTCCCTTTATATTGGCAATCTCAACCCGTGAGATTTTCCAGTTCAGAGGGGTTAACATTAACCCCTTCCGAGGAGGAAGACATAAAAATTACAATTATTACCTCGGCTTTTAGAAAGCAAAGCTATCGTAGCACTTTCTAGATAAGAAAATCCTCGAGATGAATTAGAAAGTAAGTAATGGTAAAGTTGTTTAAAGTGAGTAATGTTTTGTTTGATTGATATGCTGATGTGTTACCTTGTCATTCAAAAATCATGGGAAGAAGTAAGTGGCGTGAACTAAAATTCAAGTTCAACACTAAGGAGATAGAAATTTCCGATGTCGATCGCCCTTCTCGTAAGGGGAAGAAACAAAAAACCAACAACCTAGTTGAGGCTGGCAAACGAGAATCTGACAAACGAGTTGTGGGATCAAGTTGCCAAGGTGATCTCGGCCAAGAAAAGGTAAGTTATAACATCTATGATTTTTGAATATTGTTTAAGTTTGCAAAAGGATATAAATTCTAACTTATTATCAAGTTTACAAGAGTCAATTACTCAACTCGGATTTTCATCTCCCTCAACGCAAGTAGGGCCATCTCAAGTTGAGCAATCTTCTCAACCAAGAACATTACATCAGAGGTATGACTACAATCACCCTCTTGGCAAGTTGGATCATATAAATATGTCTCTTGACGTTACCTCACTTTGGAACGCGAAGTTGACCGCGAAAGTCTTTTTCTTTTCTTTTTATAACAGTATTGGATTCAGCTAGGATTTGCTTTTTGTAAGATTGGAAATGTTCCAAAAACCTATTCACCAACTCCTCGTGATAATATAATGATGTTTCATTTTGTGTTTGTTTGATAAATTACAAATCTCATCAACTATTCATAAATTGAGTGATAAACCATTAAAACGACTTCACAGTGTGAAGAATGGATTTCAATTGAATAGTAGAAATCGTTTAGGAGAGATTATATGTATTTGGCTAGGGCATTTAAAAATGGTTTATAAGTTCATATAATTTAGGCTAACTCTTTGGTCAGTTAATAGAGAGGTACGAATTTTGTTGGTTAACAAATTAACTCAAACTTGGCCAATTTATAAATCAGATACGAAATTGACTCAAACTTGGCCAATTTATAAATGTTGGACTCGATGACGTGAAGAAGAAATTGGCTGAGACTATAAAGACTTTTGAAATATCCATAAGATCAAATAAATCTTATTCGACCAAGGTGGAAGAATTATTGAGCAAGGTGAAGGTTATGGAAAGAGAAAAAGAAGAAAATGAAAATGAAAAGGCTTGTCAAGAAGTCATAGCTGCTGATGTCGAGCGGGTTACTAAGTTAGACTCTAAGAACAAAAGTTTGAATGAAGAGCTTCAAACTACCGAGTTGCATGTAATATCAGAACTTAGAAAAGGATTTGCCAAAGCATTTCGGCAAACCAGAGTGATTGCTCTTGAGGTTAATCTTCAGGAGCTTAATGTCAACAAGGATGTGTTCGATGGTAAATTGGTTAATAAAGATGACTTACCGGAAGATGTCAGTAGTGAAGATTAATGTTGAATATTGTCTTTGTAATAGTTGTCTAAGTTACAATTATTTTTGTTGTCGTTTCTTCGTATTTCGATATTTGAAATGCATTAAGTAAAATATTGTGATAACATTTCAGAGTTGCTTTTGATTCAAAAATCTGAATTCAAAAATATGAATATTATATGGAGTTTCCATATTGAATCAATGGATTTTTCTCAAACTTAGCCAACTCACAAATGAATAATAAATTTGGATTTGAATCTATAATGAACTGGATAAATTATTAGTAAAGGGAAAAAATTAAGTTACGTTTGATAAGCTTTTAAATTGATAATAATTTTGACTCAGATTTGGCTGAATTTCAATTTAGAATTATTGATTCGAATTCGGTCAATATTGGGTCGAGAGCGATATTGGTTTATATTTGGCTAAGCCATAAGTTAATATTAGTATTGATTCGAATTCGGCCAATATTTGAGATGTGATTGATATTGGCTTAGATTTGGCTAGATTACAATGTAACATTAAGGTTCGCTCGGACTCGGCCAATTTTTAAGGTTGGCTCGAACTCGGCAATTTTTTAAGGTTGGCTCAAACTCGGCAATTTTTCATGGTTGGCTCAGACTCAGCCAATTTTTAAGTTTGGCTCAAACTTGGCCAATTTATAATTGTTTGAGAGATTGGAATTTGATAGCCGACTTTGACCTTATTTCCAAAGTCATCAGATTGTGGTAAAAACTAATTATCCTATCAAGCAGATACTACAGAAGCCAGATTTGGTGGGTCGAATGACAACTTGGTCAATTGAGTTATCAAAGTATGGAATCAAGTATGATAGCCGGGGGCCATTGCAAGCCCAATGCCTCGCTGATTTTGTTGCTAAACTCACATCTCCTATTGCCACAGAAGATCAATCATGGATTTTACATGTTGACGAATTGTCTAACATTAAAGGCAGTGGTGCGGGAATCATCCTTGAAGGCCCCAACGAGATGATGCTTGAGCTCACCATCAAGTTTGATTTCCAAGGCACCAATAACCAAGCTGAATACGAAGCTCTGTTAGCAGGTTTAAGATTGACTCAAATTTGGCCAAGTTATAAATCAATAACAAAGTTGGCTCAAATTTGGCCAAGTTATAAATCAATAACGAAGTTGGCTCAAATTTGGCCAAGACATAAATCAATAACAAAGTTGGCTCAAATTTGGCCAAGTTATAAATCAATATCAAAGTTGGCTCAAATTTGGCTAAGTTATAAATCAATAACAAAGTTGACTCAAATTTGGCCAAGTTATAAATCAATAGCGAAGTTGGCTCAAATTTGGCCAAAGTTGGCTCAGACTTGGCCAAGTTATAAATCAATAACGAAGTTGGCTCAAATTTGGTCAAGACATAAATCAATAACAAAGTTGGCTCAAATTTGGCCAAGTTATAAATCAATATCGAAGTTGGCTCAAATTTGGCCAAGTTATAAATTAATAACAAAGTTGGCTCAAATTTGGCCAAGTTATAAATCAATATCAAAGTTGACTCAAATTTGGCCAAGTTATAAATCAATAACAAAGTTGACTCAAATTTGGCCAAGTTATAAATCAATAGCGAAGTTGGCTCAAATTTGGCCAAAGTTGGCTCAGACTTGGCCAAGTTATAAATTAATAACGAAGTTGGCTCAAATTTGGCCAAGTTATAAATCAATAACAAAGTTGGCTCAAATTTGGCCAAGTTATAAATCAATATCGAAGTTGGCTCAAATTTGGCCAAGTTATAAATCAATAACAAAGTTGGCTCAAATTTGGCCAAGTTATAAATCAATAGCGAAGTTGGCTCAAATTTGGTCAAAGTTGGCTCAGACTTGGCCAAGTTATAAATCAATAACGAAGTTGGCTCAAATTTGGCCAAGTTATAAATCAATAACAAAGTTGGCCCAAATTTGGCCAAGTTATAAATCAATATCGAAGTTGGCTCAAATTTGGCCAAGTTATAAATCAATAACAAAGTTGGCTCAAATTTGGCCAAGTTATAAATCAATAGCGAAGTTGGCTCAAATTTGGCCAAAGTTGGCTCAGACTTGGCCAAGTTATAAATCAATAACGAAGTTGGCTCAAATTTGGCCAAGTTATAAATCAATAGCGAAGTTGGCTCAAATTTGGCCAAACTTGGCTCAAACTTGGCCAAGTTATAAATCAATAACGAAGTTGGCTCAAATTTGGCCAAGTTATAAATCAATAACAAAGTTGGCTTAGATTTGGCCAATTATGAATTAATAATGCTAGCAATGTGATTTATTTGCTTAATGTATGAAAATTGACAAAGTATGAACTTTGTATAGATGTGCTTGCATATAGTTGATTAAGAGATTGGCTCAAACTTGGCCAATTTATAGTTGATTAGGAGGTTGGCTCGAACTTGGCCAACTTATAGCTGATTTAGGAGATTGGCTCAAACTTGGCCAACTTATAGTTGATTAGGAGGTTGGCTCAAACTTGGCCAACTTGTAGTTGATTAAGAGGTTATTGGCTCAAACTTGGCCAACTTATAGTTGATTAGGAGGTTGGCTCAAACTTGGCCAACTTATAGTTGATCAAGAGGTTATTGGCTCAAACTTGGCCAACTTATAGTTGTAATCATATGTGGGATGACTAATGTGGGTATGCTCGGATTGACGAGTTCGAATAGGCTTCGACGGATATGTGGGATCTGGAGAAGAATGATCGTTTTCTATTTTTTATTTTTTATAGTTGATTAGGGGGTTGTTGGCTCAAACTTGGCCAACTTATAGTTGATTAAGAGGTTGGCTCAAACTTGGCCAACTTATAGTTGACCAAGAGGTTGGCTCAAACTTGGCCAATTGGCTCAAACTTGGCTTAGAGTGGTAACAAGTGGTTAAATGAAAACATATACGCACATGCATAGGTCCATATATATATATATATATATATATATATATATATATATATATATATATTATGATTAGAAAAGATATATTATGATTAGAGAAGGGGGATGCATATATATATAAGCGTGTTTATCAATTTACATCTCTTTTCATACTCAAGGTATGCCTCATTAAAATCTCTTCAACCAAAACCCTTATTTTTCAATACTTGGGAAAAAAGACTGAAGTGGGAAAAAAGAGGACATTACCTAAGTTTACATATTTAGCTATAATAAAACTTCAAATGAGTAGCATTCCAAGTTCTTGGTAGAACTTTACCACCAAACTCGGCATTTATTGGGTTGTTCACCCACAGAGGTAAAGATATCAAATCTACATGGTTAGCCGTTTCAAGAATATTGACGCGCGATGCATTTAATGGGGTATAGAAATCATACCTCAGACCTCGTACATGATGAGATCTTTTAAGCCTGTAATCGGTGTGTGGTTTTGCCTTATCTTTGGTGCTTGACTCCTCCTTGGGATTCATGTTGTTTCAAACTTGGTTCCTGAATTCGGCATGTTCCTCCGTCTGGAGGTATCTGACAGCACGTGCCCTGAGTTCGTCCATGTTGGCTGGCTGGCGTCGGCAAAGGTCTACTTGTAGTGTATTGGGCTGTGAATAGACGAACCAATGTGTTGAAGTTGTCCACCGATCTTGGTGGCAGTTGAGTACCATCGTACCGCTCAAAGTCTAAGGGCTGTGAATAGACGAACTAATGTGTTGAAGTTGTCCACCGATCTTGGTGGCAGTTGAGTTCGAAGAAGAATGATAGTCCTCTTCGGCTTAGGGGATGTAACTTGTTTGGTTGGGAAATTGGGATCCAATGGTACCATTTTTAGCCCGTAACCGTTGGAGATTGGCTTCTGTAGTTGTGGAATTTTGTTGAGGCATGAGTTCGATGGGCTACAGCCTCAGTTGTATGGCGAATCTAGCTTCGAGTTGAAACCATAAGGTTATCGGAGGAAAGTTTTACACGCCCTTCTTCTAGCGCCAAGATGTTCTTACCAGAATCAGGTCGGTCCTTCAAGTCAGATTTATCATCTTCTCAATCTTGGTCTCTCTAGAGATCATGAGAGATTGGTCTTTGAGATTGGTCGTCCTTCTCCAAGCGTCTTGGATGTACCTGCAAAAAGGACTCCGACGATCAAGTTAGTTGTCTGAGATTGTCCAATGAAATGTATATATTTTTTACCTGTTATTGTCCGTTTTCCTTCTCTATGTAACTGTCATTATTACCGTTAAATTAACTACTTGATATTGTGATTCAAGCTTGGGCAGGTCGAGTTGGTAGGCCGAGTTGGTTCGAACTCGGTCATCATTTGACCGAGGTTGGTACATGTCACAATCTGATTTATTATTACAAATTAATCTAAAGGTTTAAATATATTAAGTTACCATAACTTTTCCTCCATAAAATCGAAAGATCTATTTTTGCCATGGATATATATATATATATATATATAGAAAAGTAGGGGATTTAATTAGGCGAAATGAAATTTTTATGATTATATAAAACTAATTTATATATAATTAAATAATTAATTATTTGAAACTCACATTTCACTTAACACATGTAAATGTAGAAACTCTTTTGATATACTCAAATATAGTTCAGTATTAAAACAATGTGTATGCTTTGTTTTTAACAACTAATTTAGTCAATATAAAAGAAAGACAAGTATGATTATTTTATAAGGGTTTCCATTGTAACCTAATTTAGTCAATTCAAATACACATTGAAACCCCTAATATAAAATATAAAATAAAATGAAGGGCCACGCAGACTCGTGAAAAAAGGCCTCTAGTTCCTGAAAGATTAGATGGGTAATCGCCCACAAAAGATTGATGTGACGAACGTCAAGGTGTGATGTGATACTAGTTAGGAGCTAATTATTGCCATGTTGAGTAACACGCTCACTTTTTAACAAAAAGCTCTAATAAGTCTCAACTTATATCCAGAAGATCAATGATCATAACCAAGGTTTTCCATGTTGGGGCCCTTGATATAATTCGTATTGATCAAAGGATCTGTATTTTAATCCTAGAGGGCCACGCTTTGTACATTCAAAATCTTTATGGGCCACCGTTATCCACGGAGTCTCACATGTTCTTTCATGTAAAAAATGAAAACGAGTAAATCATTTTCTCGGATGCTTCTTAATCAAATTTGACAACTGTGAAAACATAAGTGGATTCATTACCTATACTTTTAACTTAACTCATGCTACTACTATGTAACAAGTCCCACATCGGGGAGGTCTCCTTACCAGGGAGGCCTTATAAGGCGGGAGGTTCTCCAACCTCTTGGGCCGGCTTTTGAGGGATGGTTCCCCTCCTTAGCCTTATGCTCGTTACAATGGTGCTTTCATTGAGAGCCAGCCAAATCGATAAGGGCTACCCACGGAGGGTTCTGACCATCGGAGGGTTCTGACCGGCAAGAAGGCCGAGTGAAGTGCCGGTGAGTGAAGTACCGTGGAGTGCAGCCATCGAGGACGCTGGCTTTCGAAGGGGGTGGTAATGTAACAAGTCCCACATCGGGGAGGTCTCCTCACCAAGGAGTCCTTATAAGGCGGGAGGTTCTCCAACCTCTTGGGCCGGCTTTTGAGGGATGGTTCCCCTCCTTAGCCTTATGCTCGTTACAATGGTGCTCTCGTTGAGAGCCAGCCAAATCGAGAAGGGCTACCCACGGAGGGTTCTGACCATCGGAGGGTTCTGACCGGACGAGAGTTCCGAGTGAAGTACCGATGAGTTAAGTACCGTGGAGTGCAGCCATCGAGGACGCTGGCTTTCGAAGGGGGTGGTAATGTAACAAGTCCCACATCGGGGAGGTCTCCTTACCAGGGAGTCCTTATAAGGCGGGAGGTTCTCCAACCTCTTGGGCCGGCTTTTGAGGGATGGTTCCCCTCCTTAGCCTTATGCTCGTTACAATGGTGCTTTCGTTGAGAGCCAGCCAAATCGAGAAGGGCTACCCACGGAGGGTTCTGACCACCGGAGGGTTCTGACCGGCAAGAAGGCCGAGTGAAGTGCCGGTGAGTGAAGTACCGTGGAGTGCAGCCATCGAGGACGCTGGCTTTCGAAGGGGGTGGTAATGTAACAAGTCCCACATCGGGGAGGTCTCCTTACCAGGGAGGCCTTATAAGGCGGGAGGTTCTCCAACCTCTTGGGCCGGCTTTTGAGGGATGGTTCCCCTCCTTAGCCTTATGCCGGTGAGTGAAGTACCGTGGAGTGCAGCCATCGAGGACGCTGGCTTTCGAAGGGGGTGGTAATGTAACAAGTCCCACATCGGGGAGGTCTCCTCACCAAGGAGTCCTTATAAGGCGGGAGGTTCTCCAACCTCTTGGGCCGGCTTTTGAGGGATGGTTCCCCTCCTTAGCCTTATGCTCGTTACAATGGTGCTCTCGTTGAGAGCCAGCCAAATCGAGAAGGGCTACCCACGGAGGGTTCTGACCATCGGAGGGTTCTGACCGGACGAGAGTTCCGAGTGAAGTACCGATGAGTTAAGTACCGTGGAGTGCAGCCATCGAGGACGCTGGCTTTCGAAGGGGGTGGTAATGTAACAAGTCCCACATCGGGGAGGTCTCCTTACCAGGGAGTCCTTATAAGGCGGGAGGTTCTCCAACCTCTTGGGCCGGCTTTTGAGGGATGGTTCCCCTCCTTAGCCTTATGCTCGTTACAATGGTGCTTTCGTTGAGAGCCAGCCAAATCGAGAAGGGCTACCCACGGAGGGTTCTGACCACCGGAGGGTTCTGACCGGCAAGAAGGCCGAGTGAAGTGCCGGTGAGTGAAGTACCGTGGAGTGCAGCCATCGAGGACGCTGGCTTTCGAAGGGGGTGGTAATGTAACAAGTCCCACATCGGGGAGGTCTCCTTACCAGGGAGGCCTTATAAGGCGGGAGGTTCTCCAACCTCTTGGGCCGGCTTTTGAGGGATGGTTCCCCTCCTTAGCCTTATGCTCGTTACAATCGTGATTGTAACGAGCATAAGGCTAAGGAGGGGAACCATCCCTCAAAAGCCGGCCCAAGAGGTTGGAGAACCTCCCGCCTTATAAGGCCTCCCTGGTAAGGAGACCTCCCCGATGTGGGACTTGTTACATTACCACCCCCTTCGAAAGCCAGCGTCCTCGATGGCTGCACTCCACGGTACTTCACTCACCGGCACTTCACTCGGCCTTCTTGCCGGTCAGAACCCTCCGATGGTCAGAACCCTCCGTGGGTAGCCCTTATCGATTTGGCTGGCTCTCAATGAAAGCACCATTGTAACGAGCATAAGGCTAAGGAGGGGAACCATCCCTCAAAAGCCGGCCCAAGAGGTTGGAGAACCTCCCGCCTTATAAGGCCTCCCTGGTAAGGAGACCTCCCCGATGTGGGACTTGTTACATTACCACCCCCTTCGAAAGCCAGCGTCCTCGATGGCTGCACTCCACGGTACTTCACTCATCGGCACTTCACTCGGCCCTTGCCGGTCAGAACCCTCCGATGGTCAGAACCCTCCGTGGGTAGCCCTTCTCGATTTGGCTGGCTCTCAACGAGAGCACCATTATAACGAGCATAAGGCTAAGGAGGGGAACCATCCCTCAAAAGCCGGCCCAAGAGGTTGGAGAACCTCCCGCCTTATAAGGACTCCTTGGTGAGGAGACCTCCCCGATGTGGGACTTGTTACATACTACGTCAAATTAAGAAACATGCGATCGATCAATAATTTAAATCTGCAAATAAATTCATTCTTCTCGATCTTATCATTTATTATGTCTCCATTCATCGGAAGTCAACTAATGAAGTAGCCGTTGACGCTAAATTTGCCATAAAACGAAGCTATAACTTGACGAAAGGGAGGGAAATCGCTATCGACAAGATCGAGCGAGTCATGCATAATGATCAATTAAGCATGCTACTCAAGCCTCATCTATGGCCCAGTTTCAATCAAGTTAAGTTTTTTATTCACCCGCTGGATTAGCTTTAGATTCTCTCCAAATGCAATGATTAATCAATTTGAAACAGTATATAATATAAACACACGTTTCGTTCAAATTTAGAAAAGCGGTTCGTGTTTCTATTTTTACATTTTTTAGAAATATTCTTTGAAAACAAATTCGTCTAAACACGCAAACATGATTAACTAGTGACTTAATTAGTTTACTCTATTATTCTTCCTTTTACTTGCATGAGTTTTTTAGTAAGTGTTTGAATTAATTTCTTATTTTAAAACGTTCTAATTTCAACTTTCAAGTATATATATTTTTAGTATTTATGTATTTAAATTAATTTATTTTTGGAAGATCACTTTTTTATATTTATTTAAAAGACTTGAAAAGTATAAATATCTTCTTAACTTAAAAGTTGGCAAACAAGCACCAAGTCAACAAAGATTTTTGACATTTCAAAAATTAACAATTATCGTTCAAGATATGGCTAAAGAGAAATAAAAGTTAGAAAGTTGCCTAGAAGGAGCACGGATGATATAGTAGATGTCTTTGTGGATGATAAAAGTTGAATATCATCATCTGTGCAATCATTATGCGTATTTAAGTTAATTTATTTTAAATTGAGATTAAACTTTTGTAGAAGATTGAACCAAACGCAATAATATTTCTATACCAAAAAAACTAGATCAATTTTTTTTAACTAAATTATGTCTATTAAACTATTTTTTTTAAAAAAATTCTCTAAAAATTTATAACATGTATTTAACTATTATAAACTTTGCAATAAAATTTAATTACTTTATAAATATGTTTAGTTTTTCGCATTAGATTTAATTCTTATGAAAATATTGGAACTTTACCATAAATTCTTTTTTTAAAAAAATAGTTTTTCTGTTATAAAGATAAAAAATTATATTACATTTTTAGAAAAGCATTAAAATATTCTGTGAACCCAAGGTCATAAAAGTGATAAGATATCCTCTCGTGATTGAAGAGAAGAGCAAGTTGTTGGCATTCACATATGTAAGAGGTGGGTGGGTACACATAAGGAATGTATGCAGTATGCACCAATGCACGATGAAGAAAAGAATAAGGGCTAGGGAGAGAAAAACTAAAATAAAAGGTTTGAAAGCCGTTATATATATGCTTTATGATATTCGGCTAAGACTAAGACAAGTTATGATAAAAGTTTGAAAGACTACCACTGTCTGAAGTCTGAACATGAACTTTAATGGTTATCTACTTATAACCAAATCATCTTTTCCATTAAAATAATAAAATCATCTTTAGTCACTTTCTCTACTCGAATGAAATCTCTCGAGCACATTCATCATATTCTACTCTTTCAAAAAAAACAAAAATTCTTTTTCAGTATAAAGTGTAAGTGTTTTTAAAATGAAAAAAAAAATTGGTGAAGATCGTCACGCTTGAATTTTCTCACTCGTGAGATCTTCCCCCTTTCATTCAAATTCTCCTTTTTCAACTAGAAATAAACTACAATATCTACATATGAAAACACATAATTTCAAAGTCACACTCATTCATATCTTTTTCGTATGTATATCAATGTTTTGTTTTTTTTTTTTCTAAGTTGCATTTTGTATAGATATTTTTAAGAATATTTAATTAATCATGATATTATTAAACGTGATATTAATTCAATCTTTAAAATCGATATTATTTTTATCATAAATACTTAAATTTAACGATCGTGATATCCAAATGATCAAGAATATAATATTTATAACTAAGTCTTTATAAAAGGATAATTTATTAAGTTTATAAAATATATCAATAAAACATAATAAACAATATAAAGGTTTTGTCACTAAACATTTGATTTTTTTTTTACTTTAGCAAAAAAATATAACAATACATAGGATTCAATAATCAACAATCATAAAAACAATGACTAAAGAAATTTTGCTATATTATCTTTTTAATTATGTATGTGAACTTATTTGTTAAAATTATAATGTTTAAATATTATATATATTTATATATAAAAATAATGTTATAATAACTATTTAAAATATTATATACTGTAGTATAATTATTATTTTAACAAAAAATTTACAATATTTTTATTAAAATACCCATAAATTTACATTTTCACATTTAGATATATAATATGTGTTTATGTAGCGGTAAAAAAAAAACCTCATAATAATACATTTATTTTTATTAAATTAATCTAAAACCTTAAATTATTTGAAATGGAAAAATAATCTCTTAGTAGAAGTATACTAATTTTATAAACATATTTAAAATAATAATAATTTTACTTAATATTTATAATACATATATCGACATTATAATATTAAAAAACATAAAATGAATAAAAGTAACATCAATGATGAATATAAACAATACTAATAAGATATAAAAAAAAAATAGTAAACTAATATCATAATCTAAAGAAAAAATATGTATACGGTCTTAAATTTTAAAACAATGGAAGAATAATATTATGAAAATAAAAATAAATATAAGAAAAATAACTTATAATTTTTTTTATAATAATAAAGATAATAAAACAATTATATAGTAATTTTTAAAATATTGCAAAAAATATGAAATATTTATACCTGTCTATGACACGGATAAGTCTCCTCAAAATGGTCTAACTCAACTTCCGTAAAAGTTCTTTTTAGTATAAAATACATGCAATCTCTAAAAGCAATGTATATAATTAGGGAATATTGATGACTTTTATTAACCAATCATTAGTGAAGTGATTTTTTTAATATCTTTTAAACAAAATGGAGTAATAACATTTTATTATCGAGAATCCAAAAATTAATTCCTGAGCATACTAAGATCAATTTGAGAATAATTTTTTTAACAAGTATTATTCTATAACACAAACCATGGATTCTATCTGTACTGACTGTACTACGTAACCGAGCTCCAAGCTCGGCACCATAATGCAAGCCGACCTTGGATGCGCGCCGCGTGACATCAACTCGGTATGTAGGTGAATCATAACTGATCCCCGAGGATCTCGTCCCAGACGAGATCCGTTATCTAATCATGTTACACTTCATCTCAGGCCCAAGGCCCAAAGCAACCCTAAATCACACCAAGGTACGTGCATTACATATACGAGACTACTACTCATACAAATCCTAACTTTAGCACCGGAGTCTCTTTTGCAGGTACCACCCCCATCTTGGAGCACCAGCGTACCCGTGAAGGAGGCTCACCGATCTTACCTGGCGGATCAGCTCTACAGCAGATTTCCGGTAAGAACATTTGGCGCCCACCGTGGGGCCGATCGAGACAGCCCTTATCGGCCACCTGTATGGTTTTCACCAGAAGCCATAACAGACGAGTAACAGACGACGCTGAACACTCAAGTACCATGGACAGTGACGCTGCAACCTTGAGAAGACTGATCGACCAAGTCGAACAGATGCGACAACAGCATGACACTGACCTGCGCAACATGCGCGCCAAGCACGAAGCCGACCTAGCGGCAATGCGGACAGCTAATGAGGCAGACCTCGCAGCGTTACGTGAAGAAAACGAGCGCATTCGCGCCCAACTCCCTCGACGCCCCTCTGATCGCCCTCCTCACGGGAGCAACACCCATGAAGACGAGGCACACTCGGCCTCTCAATCCCGGACTGCGACCAGGGCACCGACTTCACAACCCGCCACACACCGATCTCATGCATTGACGCACAAGCCGGGCCCAGATGTCAGCAGAGCACCCACACGTGCCACAGAAGGCCACGAACCCTTCCGCCGACATCCTTTTGTGGACGGCATCATGGAGACCCCACTCCCCCGTGGATGGAAGCCTCTCCATCTCGACCGCTATGACGGCACGACGGACCCCGATGAGCACATTGACCTGTACACGACCCAGGTAAACCTCTACACTAACAGTGATGCTATCCTGTGTAGGGTTTTTCCTACCTCGCTCAAAGGAGTCGCGCTCCATTGGTACACCCAGTTACCCGCTGAGTCCATCGACAGCTTCAGCACCTTAATTCGGCGGTTTACGGCACAATACGCCACCAGCCGACCTCACCACACAACCTCCACTACTTTGGCCAACCTCAGGCAGAATGATGACGAACCTCTGCGAACCTTCATGGAGCGCTTCTCCAGCATCTCGGTGAGGATCCGGAACTTAAACCCCGAAGTCGCCCTGCACTCCATGCTCATGGCCCTCAAAGCTGGCCCCTTTGTCGACAGCCTCTGTCGAGACCCCCCCCCCCCCCCCCCCCCCCCCCGCGACATGGACGAGCTCCGCGCCCGCGCAGCGGGATACATCCAGATGGAGGAGCACTCCGCCTTCCACGACCAGATTCGCGGGAAAGCCCCAGCAAAATCGGAACAAGGGCATAAGGATAAAGTCAAAGTCAACAACGACAACCAATTCAAGAAGTCGATTAAGGCAAACAGAGGGGGGAGATACGACTTCTACACTCCCCTGAACGCGCTTAGGGTACACATCCTAGAGGAAGTCAGCAACAACAATCTGCTCGCCCTCCCACCGCCGGGTCACACTCCCAACAGCGCCAACAAGTCTAAGCATTGTCGGTACCAGAGGAACCATGGTCACACCACGGAAGAATGTCGTACACTCCGGGATCGCATCGAGGAGCTCATTCAAGCAAGCCACCTGAGCCAATACATCCAGCGACAGCAGGGTAATAGAGGCGGCTATGGAGGTCGAGGACGCGACAGAGGTCGAGGTTCAGGAGCTCGCACTAAGTCACACTCGGGCTCCCAGCAAAATGTTGGCAGCGCAGTAGAAGCCGAAATAAGCCAAGAGACAGAGTCGGCCCCCTTACGGGGAGTAATCAACACAATAGCAGGTGGCATTGCTGGAGGAGGTGCCAGCAGCTCGACCCAAAGAAGACACCTGCGGAGCATCAATTGCGTCCACTCTACCACCCCAGCCCTCCACCAAAGCTCACTGCCGATCTCCTTCTCCGACGAAGACTACGCTGGCGTCAGCCCTAACCAAGATGACCCCATAGTCATCATTATGGAAATAGCCAATTGGAAAGTGCAGAAAACACTCATTGACCAGGGAAGCTCAGCCAGCGTCCTGTACTGGCCTACGTTCCTCAAGCTAGACGTTCCCTACTCTCTCATTCAACCGCACATGGAGCCCCTCGTCGGCTTCGCAGGAGAGCGAGTTCACACTCGGGGGTACGTAGACTTGCTGACGACTTTCGAAACGCCACCGGATACAAGGCGGGTCATGGTCCGGTACCTCCTTGTGGAAGCCAACACTTCCTACAACATCATCATCGGGAGGCCAACCTTGAATCAACTCGGGGCAGTAGTGTCAACCCCACACCTCACCATGAAATTCCCGGGCAAGGACGGTAAAATCATCTCCGTCAAAGCTAATCAGAAAACAGCTCGGCAATGCTACGCAGAAAGCCTGAAGATCTCCTCGTCGAGCAAGCAAAGCGAGGGGAATCCCCCCACCATAGCTCCTTAAGTTTTCAAGTCTTCTTTATCTTTCAGTATGAACAAATTTGTGCACTCTTTTCCCGCCTCAGCCTTTGACTGAGAGGGTTTTTAACGAGGCACATAGACACCATAAATAATATTACTCCTTTCGCTCATCTCATATTCTTAATTTTCTGTTGATCTAAAGGACGAAAACGAACTCTAAGTGCGCAAATGCCTAAACCCGAGGTCGAATACGAACCCCGATTCTCTCCTTAAAGGTCGAGTTCGAACCTTAATTAAATAACCTATCTCAAATTTGAGGTCGAGTCCGAACCTCGACATTCCGAGGTCGAATACGAACCCCGATGCTCTCGTTGAAGGTCAAGTTCGAACCTTAATTAAATAACCTATCTCAAATTTGAGGTCGAGTCTGAACCTCGACATTCCGAGGTCGAATACGAACCCCGATGCTCTCCTTAAAGGTCGAGTTCGAACCTTAATTAAATAACCTATCTCAAATTTGAGGTTGAGTCCGAACCTCGACATTCCAAGGTCGAATATGTACCTCAATGCTCTCCTTAAAGGTCGAGTTCGAACCTTAATTAAATAACCTATCTCAAATTTGAGGTCGAGTCCGAACCTCGACATTCCGAGGTCGAATACAAACCCCGATGCTCTCGTTGAAGGTCGAGTTCGAACCTTAATTAAATAACCTATCTCAACTTTCCGAGGTCGAATACGAACCTCGACGCTCTCGTTGAAGGTCGAGTTCGAACCTTAATTAAATAACATATCTCAAATTCGAGGTCGAGTCCGAACCTCGACATTTCGAGGTCGAATACGAACCTCGACGCTCTTGTTAAAGGTCGAGTTCGCACCTTACTTAAATAACCTATCTCAAATTTGAAGTCGAGTCCGAACCTCGACATTCCGAGGTCGAATACGAACCCTGATGCTCTCGTTAAAGGTCAAGTTCGAATCTTAATCAAATAGTCTATTTCAAATTTGACGGCGAGTCCGAACCTCGACATTTCAAGGTCGAATACGAACCTCGACGCCCTCGTTAAAGGTTAAGTTCAAGCCCTAATTAAAATAACCTGTTCTGAGGTCGAGTCTGAACCTCGACTTTCCGAGAAGGAATACGAGCCTCGACGAGTCCGAACCTCGTCATCTACGAACCTCAAGTACGCAAAATCCGAGGTCAAGTCCGAACCTCGATGTTCACACCTAAGGGCAAGTCCAAACTTTAACACGCCTGCTTAGGGTCGAGTTTGAACCTTAATTAAATCGTATACCTCAAAATTTGAGGTCGAGTACGAACCACATATCCGAGGTCGAGTTCGAACCTCGATGAGACACGCACCACTCTAAATCTAAGGTTGAGTCCAAACCTTAACCAAACCAATTTGCCTATACCGATGTCGAATACGAACCTCGACACTTTCGTTAAAGGCCGAGTATGAGCCGCATACCTGAGGTCGAATTCTTACCTTGGCAAAATACACATGACCCTAAACTTAAGGTCGAATACGAACTGCTTATCCAAGGTCGAGTTCGAACCCTCACAACATAACAAGAATACAAGGTCAAATTCGAACCTTAGCATAATTTACTCTACTTCGATTTAAGGACAAATCCGAACCTCGGCACTGATAACTTAAAAGGTCGAATTCGAACCTCGGCACTAGTAAATAAAGATCGAAGTCGAACCTTCATGAAAAATTCACCTAACAAAAAACTGAGGTCGACAACTTATCTCAACATGGGCAACTCAAAGCAAAGTACCGCCACATATAAAAGCGTAGAACAAACACCAAACGTGTCCAAAAATGCGCAAAGCAGCAAAAATCAAACGCAAAACACATAAGGGCAACAAAAAATATATACATATACGGGCAAAGTTCCCAGAGTCCAACACTTGAGTTCAAATCAGAAAATTAAAGCAAATTAAACTAAGCTATCACAAAATTGACCTACGCAGAGGCGTCCTCACTAGAGCTGTCCTCGACGTCGTCTTCCTTGACAAGCTTCCCAAAGCGGATGACTTTCTCCACATGCATGGAGGAAAAATCAAACCCGGGAGCAAGGAGTCGTGCCTGGCGAACGGCCTTCTGAAAGCCCCTTTTGTGCTCCACCACCACGGAGCGCTCAACCTCCGCGAGCCTCCCCTCCACGGCCGCTTTCTCCGCCGTCAGTTCCGCCAGCTCTGCCCTCAAGGAGACGATCTCGTCTTCCCGGCCACCAAGAACGACCTCGTTGCGAAGGCGCGCCCCAGCCGCTGCCGCCAACTCCCCTTTGAGGGAGGTCACAACATCTTCTAGAGCCCGCACCTGGCCACGAGAAGACGTTACCTCATCTTCTAAGGAGCGAGCGCGGCCTTGAGAGAAGGCGACGAGCTCCTGCAGCTCCCCCACCTGAGAGGCATAAGTCTCGTTAGACCGCAAGGCGATCTCGAGAGAATTATGCGCCCTCGCAAGGTCGCCCCGTGCAGATCGGAGCTCGGCCTCCCGCCGCTTCGCCTCATCAAGGGCAGCGCTGAGAACCTTGTTCTCCTCCCTCAGAATCTTATTCGCATCCTTCCAAGGTTGAAGCCGGCCCCTCAGCTTGGCCAGCTCCTCTTGCTGCTTGGCCAAGTCCTCTTGCTGCTGGGCCCACCTCGGTTTCCAGTGGCTTAGGATGCTCATAGTCCTCTGCAGTAGAACCTGAGCAGCATCGAAACTATCCTCAGGGCCGACCTCCTCTATCAGCCCCTGGTCCTCGGAGCTCAACGAACCCTGAGGGAAGAACTTCTCATCGGTCACCCCCGAGCTCCACAGCGAGTCCATGTCGGCTGAGGCACTCACGTGGTCCAGCCACACTTTTGAAAGGCCCTTCCCGAAGCGATGGGCCAAGTATCCGCTTCGAGAAGCCCCCTGTGACGAGCCCGAAGGCGACGCCGAGGCTGCAGCAGTGGACGGGGGAGCCTCACAACTCAGGCCCCCTCCGCGAGCCTCAACGGAGGCGGAAACCGGCGTCCCCTGCTCAGCATCCAGGGAGTCCACAATGGGAACCTCCGACCTCGCCTACGAAAACCAACCCCATGTCAGAAAATAAACAAGGTGACATATGGGGAATCACAAAAACAAGAAAACACTGCTTACCCCAACAGCATGGGAGGCCCGCTCGATGGCTTGGGCCACTTCTTCGACGGCGGGAGCGACTGGCCCAGCGCCGGAGGTCGCCATCCCGGCAGCATTTCCTGCCTGCGAAAAATGACCCCAGATCAAAAGAAAAGAAAGCATAATAAAAGGCAACGAAAAGCCGAAGAAACAATACTCACCACCTCGGCAACTTGAGCAACTTGCTCAGCCGCCCGTACTCCTACCTCAGTGACGGCCACCCCGGCCTACAAGAAAACCCATATCACCACAATAAACCAAGCAAAGTCTAACATAGAAGAAACGTATAAGGAAGTACGACACTCACATCGGCGACCTGCGTGGTAGGCTCATCAGCCTGGGCCGCCTCCCTAGTCCCCACTGGGGGAGCCTCTTTATACGGTGGACTCTCAGTGAGATCCACTGCATCAGCATCAGCGGCCTTGGAGGTCACCTCCTCGGCACCTGGAGGGACGGAGGATCCCTCGACCTCTTTTCCCCCCTCTTTCTCTTCCGGCTAACCTTCAGGGGGCAACATCCTCCTCCGGAGGCTCGGGAACCTCGAGCTCAGTAACGTTGTAGCGGTGCTTAAGCTCGCGCCACAAGTTCTTCCCCATAATGCTTGCAGACAAAAACGGAAACACATCAACAAAAAGAAATTACACGAGCCCTAGCAAACCACCAAAACATGAAATACTCACTCTCTAGGCCCCTCTCCCTGTAGGGCGAATTCGCAAGCAACAGAATGAGCTTGCAATCCAACGAGCGAGGGAGCACAGCAAGGTTTTCAATGGCGGCTGCCTCCGAGGCTGTCACCTTCAGGTTACCCAAACCGTGAAACCTAGACGGTTTGGGACACCAGTAAAAAGGAAATTTTGGCAAGCCGCCGAAGTGGAACACCTCGTCCTCCAGGGGGTCAATACCCACAAGGGCAACCCGGAAGAACTCCTGTTTGAAGTTTTTATATGATTGGGAGTAGAGAGTAAACAAACCCCCATCCCTACTCCCATTCAAAGACAAAATACCATAAGGCGGAGCGCCTAGCTTCAGTTGATAAAAATGAAGAAAGACGCGAAGGGACACCTCTATCCCCAGAACCGCACACAGGACCTGAAAAACCCTCAAAAAACCCCAACTATTGGGATGCAACTGGCAAGGAGCCGCGTTGATAAATTCAAAAAATCGCACTCAAACTGAGTGAAGGGAAGACAGACACCTAAATCCCTAAAAAAGCTTTGGTACATATAGAAATGGGGAGAGTCAGTAGGCTTCCCCATATACACGCCCTCATCGGCCTGACAAGGCTCAAGCCGAATCATATGGGAGATAGAAGAGTCGCAAACCCTACACGACCTGGAGATCCTATTGACCTCTAGAAAGGTCCGAAAAATGCTTTGGACCCCGCCATCTCGCTCTTGACCCAGTCGTAGCCAGGAATGCCTGGCTCCGGGCCCCGGGGCGGATCCCTCTTTTCGGCGGCGGCCTTCCCGGTAGCCACCGCCTTGCCACGCGCCTTGCCTCGAGAAGGCGCAGAAGAACCGGCACCAACTCCCCCAGCCATGGAAAAGACAAGAAAAACCGGGACGAAGAGAAAAGAAGACAGTAAAAAGGAGGTACCTGGTACTCCTCTTCAGAAAATAACCCTAACAACGAAGGGGTTACCGGAAACGGTGACTGAAACGGAGAAAATGGAGACAGAGGATGGACGAAAACGAGAGAAGCGGCGTACGCAAGAAGTTGAAGAAAGAGTAAAGTGAAGAAGGCAAAGAGGCGCGAGTGAGAGAAAAGAAAGTCTTCTCCCAAAAATTCAATACGGCCGCGCCACGTGTCAACTCAAGGGCACGCCTGACAACACAATCAATTACAAATTCATCATTACATAACCGTCATTTCCCATGACACGCCACTTACGCGTTCCTGGGAAACGAACGGTCGCGACACATGTCACCTCAACGAGCAAACGTACGCGAGAGGTCACCTTCCCCCAGCAAGCTCGGCCTCAACTCCTCGACCTACGATCTTTGGAGCCCGGGGGGCTAGTGTACTGACCGTACTACATAACCGAGCTCCAAGCTCGGCACCACAACGCAAGCCGACCTTGGACACGCGCCGCGTGACATCAGCTCGGTATGTAGGTGAATCATAACTGAATCCCCGAGGATCTCGCCCCAGACGAGATCCGTTATCTAATCATGTTACACTTCATCTCAGGCCCAAGGCCCAAAGCAACCCTAAATCACACCAAGGTACGTGCATTACATATACGAGACTACTACTCATACAAACCCTAACTTTAGCATCGGAGTCTCTTTTGCAGGTACCACCCCCATCTTGGAGCACCAGCGTACCCGTGAAGGAAGCTCACCGATCTTACCTGGCAGATCAGCTCTACAGCAGATTTCCGGTAAGAACACTATCCATTGACCACAAATCACTGGTCTTTCTAATTGAACTATAGAGAAAATTTTGTTGATGTGTCGCAAAAAAAAAACGAAGCATTGGAGGGGCAATTCATGAAATAAAGGTATTAGCTAGTCTTTCATATTGATACATATTTATTATGTATATTAATCGTTATAAGTAGTAAAGATGATAGGATAGGAGTCTATAGAATTGAATTTAGAGGAGTTTATATAATAATTAAATTAGTTTAGCATTAATTAAAAAAGAAAAAAAGAAATATTTATTTGTAAAACACAATAAAGATAAAAGGTATATTTTTAGGGATTTAGAATAATAAAAAGGTTGAAAAGATAATTGAAAATGTATAATAAAAGATGTTAGGATGGACATATATTTTTTCCAATTATTATTCAATTTAATAATAATCAAGTTAATTCAACAACCACAAAAATGTTTTTAATCATAATTATTTAGGTGAGAAATTATAAATTATTTAAGGAAAATCTAATTTCTTAGTGAAGTTTGTTAAGCAACCCGCATTGAGATTGAAGTTTTAAAAGTCGACCGATAAATTTATCTAAATTTTTTGGTAATAAATGTTATCAACGTTTTATCTAAGTTGTAATTTTAAAAGGATTTCCCACCTTCGATTAAAAATTATAAAATTATGAAAAGATTGATCAAACCACAACAAGCATCAATTACACAAGTAAAATGATTAATCGAATAAATATTTTATTGAATAAGAATTAAAAGAATTACATGGAGTGGAGTCAATTACGCCAATATCTAACAACGACCCCCTTTATTCTCTCAAATTTCTAAAATATACAATATATGAAGTGTTTTTCTATTTTCTCTAAACTTTTTTATAAAATTTTAATGGACTTTTTCAATTTGCCTTGTAATGTCCACTTGTTCAAAACATTTAGATGACTCGCTTGAACGAGTTCTTCATTATGCTCCAAAGGCAACTTCAAAGTAGCTCGCTTGAAGCGTCTAGATAATTTACCTTGAATGTATGAAGTTACTAAAAATGCGCTTCTCACTTGCTTTAAACAAGTATTCTCAATATTTAGTTTTTTTTCCATTAACTCCTTTCTACCTCTTTTCTACCTATTTCCCAAAATTAACAAAAAGTCCCCCTTAAAACACCTATTTTTTTATTATTAAAAGAACTCAACTAATTAACAGGACAAAATTAAAATCCTAATTTTGGACAAAAGCAAAACTTTAAAGCATAAAATATGTTCAAATAATTATCTAAAATATATAATATATATATATATATATATATATATTAACATATTTAATAATTAGCATGCATCGATCGATCCATAAGATGTTCGTGGAGGGTAGAAAATCTGAAGTTAAAATACAAATACACTATAAGGAAGTTATAAAGAATGGGATGATTTAACATGGTATTATTTTGAGTTAGTCTCGGGTAGATTCTTCCTAAATTAAAAAAGGAAGGGCTATACTATAGACCAGTGTTGAGAATGGAAAAGTAGGAACTTATTGCGATAAGAATGGTTGGTGCATGTCTAAATTTGTATTGACCAAGAAAATTACACAAAAGCCATCAAGCAAGACATTTATTTTCTTTACCTTTTGCTGACCAAGCTTGGCACGGCATAGCTATTTTTCTTGTTAATTAGATGGTTATTATTTTGGAAATATGCTTTTGAATGATGTAGAGAAAATTACTTTTACATGTGTCTGTAATGCTTTTGCATATGAACACATGCTCTTTGATTTCTCCAATGCCTGGGCGACTCTTTGGTGAAATATGATGGTTATCTTTTGACTCAATTGAGGATTGAATAAAGATTTTCATAGACAACTTTTCTGACTTAATTGATAACACAACAAAATGAAGAATACAATTATTCAATTAACGTACATTAATTTAATATTTATATTTTTACTCTTATATAATCTCTCTTGTGTAGTATCTACCTTCTTTATATATATATATATATATATATATATAACATTGAGTATGAGTTCTTAAATGAAAAGTAGTTAATTATTTGGTCAAGTGTTGAATAGGTGATCTGTAGATTGAAGTACTCATATGTTGCATTTTATTGTATGATTTTAGTTCATTATATATTGATTTAGGATGATGTATGTTAATATTTTAAGTTGTTTAAAATTGTAAGTTGATGAGAGTTGAAAATAGTAAAGTTGTATGTTGTGTAATGTTGAAGTAGCTTTGTTGATAATGCTTAAGGCATAAAGTTGAGTTGTGTTGATTAATTTCAGACTAGAAGAGGATGTTTTAAAATATGAATATCTCATTGTTAGGATATGATATTGTTGTGTTTTTCGAGTCTAGTTGTTAAAAATCATTCTTGAGAAATTGACTCTTGAAGTAGAGGGTTGAGTCTCCTCTCTAGGTCATTAGTTGATATAATATGAGGGTCAGGTCGAGCTATACTGATTATAAGTGACCAAATATAGATTCATATAGGGGCAAGGTCAAGTTATATGTATATAAGGTGACCAACCGAGTAAGGTATAAGTTCTCAGGCCAAAACTCCTAACTAAGTACTAGAAATTGTGTAATATTTGGAGGGTTTTAACAAATTAATTCCATAATAAGCTTAGTTATGCAAGTTAAGGTCATGATAGATTCACAATTAAGTTGTTCTAATCCTAAAAGGAATATTGTACTTTCCTAATTTAAGTGATGAAATTCGATGTTGTGGATTTTTGTTCAATTTTGTTGTTGATTTAGTAAGCTCCAAAAGACTATATTGTTAAATTGATTTGATAAGGTTAAGTCATGTAAACTACTCACTTCTGTTATAAGAATTCTCTTAGTTAAAAATGCGTGTCAACGCATTTAGTTGTTATGTTGTACATATGTTGTTATGTCAATATATTGTATTGTATATATGCCAAGTAATTATGTTGAGAAGTTGTATTATTGTGTTGTAAATTGAAAAGTTGTCATGTTTTTAAGTTGGATTGTGTAGTAAGTTGTTATGAGACTAAGATCTTTATATGTTGTGTTGTCTATATGATGAGTAAACATATTAAAATTATCAAGAAGAAGAGTTGTGGTTAATGTGTTAGATGTTGAGATTTAGTCATGACTAATTGTTGATTTTGATTGATGTAGTTATTTTATATAAATAATTTATTTCTTCTATATTATGTTGATTTTTTGCATTCAAGTTTATATTTACATGTTTTTTTAATGGTTAATTGTGATGATTATATTTATTATGAAAATAAGAAAGAATTAGGTGAAATGATAAAGAATCGTATTAAAAGGTGATTACATTATTTAAATTATCTTAAAATTAATTTTTTTTTAATTATTGCTTGATCGATATTTAAAATTTATATTTTGAGATAGATTATTGTAGAATGTAAAATTTAGAATTTAGAGTTTAATTATGCGTTGGATTAATTAATTAATTATAATAATAAGTAAAGGAATTGAAGAGGAAAGAAAAGATATTTTTTTTCTGTCTTGATAGTCGTACCATTTGCTTGTTTGAAATGATGAAAATAATGGGTTGATGGATGGACGTTTACCAAATTTAATCTTGCAGCTTTTTCTTTGATGTATCCATCGTGTTACGCATTCTCATCTGTTGCAAATAAGGAAAATTTTTCCTCTTGAAAAATTTTAGTACGATAATTAATCTGTTGCAAATAATGGGTTGATCCACGCTTAAGCAAGGTCAGGGGTTCAAATCCTGTCTTGTGTATGCAGCCGCGTTAAATCTTGGGGCCAGCTATCCCACCCTTTAAGGTGCCTCCAACGTAGCGAGGAGATTAGTCACTGCTATCAGCGGTGGATACTCCATGTACGAACCAAAAAAAAAAAATCTTAATTGTATCTTTTTTCATTTTGATATTTTTTTTTTCTAATGGTCATCATTTGATTTGACTGATTTGATGCTAAAAACTGTAATATCGTTGGACCCACAGAAGTGACGAAAGGGCATTTCAATTTTTCAAAAAGGGGTCGCCATGCGTCATATCCCACAAACACTGATTCAATTCCACTCCTCATTCATATTTCACAAGTTTAAAATCTAAAATATTAGATTGGACGTACCGGTAAAAATCAAAGTCAGATCAGATAATTAAATAATATATAAATAAAAAATTCATATTTTATAAATTAAATTTATTATTTTAAAATAATATAAGAAATCATTAAAAAAGATTATTCATCATTTATTTATATATTAAATTTAATAATATTAACTTTTTTATCATTTATCTATATGCTAAATCTAATAATTCAAATATAACAATTAAATAATAAAAATGATCTAATATATCTAAATTATATATTAAATCGTTTCAATTTTGCCTTTTTAAATTTATAATCTTAATAACTATATATTAATTTGTAATTTATAAACAAAATTTGGCTAAACATGAACATGTTTGATAGAAGATTAGTTTAATAATTGGTTTCACTTAATTATTATTTTACCTGTTACATTAGAAATATTATGAAATTGAGTGATAATGAAATTGAGTGATAATGTAAAAAGGTTTTATGATTAAATTTTGTTATTAGTATTATAATTTTTATCCAATTTTTTATTATTGAATCGGTTAGAGAATTTGTGAAGTTTTTTTTTTTAATTTTCAAGATAATGTATGAAAATGTTTTTTTTTCTTCTATAAAATAAGTTAAATTAAATACATGTTAATTAGACATAAGTTCAAACTAAATTACTATCATTGTAATTTTTTAAGATAAAAAGTTTAAAATTATATGTTACTTTTCTTAGACGAGATTTCAATATGATGAAAATAGATAAAGAATTATATTTTTTTAAAATATTTAATTAAGTAAAGTGTAATGACCTGCCAGATTTCACACTGTCTATAGCATCTAGATACAAATATAAAACAAAATGTCACTACTAAACAATTATATATACAATGAGAATATACAACTAAAAAGTCTCATAATATATATAACTGAAAGTATGACATAATACTCTATACAACAATTAGGTAGTATCAGCTCATTCATACAACATTATATGCAACTTAAATGCAACATAACTAATGCATCGTCATGCATATATAACTAGGAGATCTCCAACAACTGAGGTTGAGTAGTTTAGGTGGCATAAATCCTACTGAATCCAACGTTTGACCTATTTCAAGCAGGTCAGATATAGGGCATCGTTAGGAGCTTTGAAGAGAACCAGGTATAGACAACAATAGGCAATTGCTCAGGTGTGCCACTTAGACTCGAAGGTCTAGTACTACTGTCAGGCATAAGGGTTTGGGTATGGGCCTACCACAACCTTGGCTTGCATCACCAATCCACATATGGAGTTAGCCCACCCACTACCCTCCAAGTACCACGCACCTTCCAGTACCTAGTCAAAGACTACATCTCTAACTAGATACTTTACTCAAATTAGTCATTCAATCATGACATGGATCGACTACATCCATGTCGCCCACACAATACTAAGGGATTCAACCTTGAAATAACTTTTAACTTATCACTTTAGTACTATGTATCTCAATATAGGACATATATTTTCACCATATGTCCCCAACTTTATAACAATAGGCATCGTTATACAACTTTACAATAATAGACATCATAATATCAACTTGAATAACTAACTTGAGCAACTATAATCATCACAATGTCAACTTTACGAATTCACAACTATAAACATCCTTTATTCAGCTTTACAACAATAATCATCTTGATAACTTTGAATCAACTCAATACAACTTAACAACTTTACAACAATAATCTACTTCAACTTAGACATCTTGACTTATTAATAATTCAACAATAAACAACATGTAAACAACTTAGTTTCATCAAATACACAACATATAATCAACTTAAGCCAACAACTACTCAACTCATCTTCATCAGGCAACTTAACAAGTTTATAACGTTATAAACAACTTCAACAACATACAACATATTCAACACAAAATACAAATCAACCAAAATGTTTAAAATTCATCTATCATGCCAACTTACACAACATAAACAACATAAATCAACTTAAGCACCCAAAACAACTTTCAACTTAACCAAATCACTCATTGTGAAATGACAACCTTCACATAAAATAGTGTATCGGAAGTTATACTACTTCTATCATGCTCATCATTATATCATATGAAAGATAAGAAGATTTCCTACAACTCTTATGAAGACATCAGTTCCTAATTCCATCATCTACTTTGTTAAAAATTATAAAAATCGCAACAACTATAACCAATGCTGACAACTTGACCCTTATTCACTAAAACAGCCATATCTGGAGTTCTAGACCTCCTTTTTGGGTGATTCCAACACCATTGGAAAACTAAGATCAAAGGATACAACTTTCATGAAGACCACAAAGTCAAATTCTGAAATAACAAAAACACTCAGTGCCTCCAAAGCGCTTAGTGCTTTCCAAGCGCTCAACGCTTTACCTCTAGGAATTCTCCCATGGCACGCGGCCCACAAAGGGCTCAGCCATTTCAAAGGGCTCAACCCTTTTGCAAAGCGCTCAGCCGTTCCCAACGGCTCAGCACTTTGCCTCTGGGGAATACTCTCCTTGCTCACAGCCCGCAAAGGGCTCAGCCCTTTTAAAGGGCTTAGTCGTTGATGATAGAAACACACATGTTCTTCATCATTTTCACCAAAACCTACAATCTCAGAAGAAACCAACACATGCAATCTACCACCAAGTCAACATTAATCACAAACAACACAAAAATTCCAACAAAAACAACATGCAACCATCAATTTTCCCCAAATCACACCCTTTATCAAAACTACTTGAAAACCCGCTTTTCACTCAAACTCCTCAGATTAATCCACCCATGTAGCTACTACTTCAACGAAATCCATTTCAATACTTCATTCGACCAAAAATTGTTCCAAACAAACAAAATGTGAAGCTTCCCCAACCTCGGAGAATAATGAATCTGGGTCCGAGCTTAGGGAAGGGAAAGATGAAGAGGAATATCCGTGCTTCCAGCTAGCAACCTACATCTTTACTCGGCACAATTGATGGGTTGGATTCTCAGCAGAGCAAAAGCCAGCAAGAAAGCAAAGGCTGGAAGAATGTTGATGACTGCTGAGACCCCAATGTTTGCAAGAGTTGCCATTGCAAGAGTCCAGAGAGAAAGAAAGATGGTAATGGGTAGGGGTGTGCATGGTTTGGTTTTATAAAAAAACCGCACCGAACTGCACCACACCATTTTAATAAAATGAACTGGTTTATAAATTATGTGAACCACTTTAACAAACCATTTTAAAACTGAATTACTTTAATAAACAAGTTTATAATCGGTTTAAAATCAGTTTCATAATCAAACCAGTTTTTGAACCGGTTTTAAAAAAATAAACCAGTTTTAAATTAGTTTTAAGAATGAAACTGACAGCTGATATGAACATTAGCACAACAAGTACTCCAAACCCAATTTTCCATCCCACATTTACTTGAATGTACACAATTACACTCAATGAAATCACGGTTGATATTCCAATTTAGGCATAATACCAATTAAAGTAGCTATCCAAGAGCCTCTCATCATTAGATTTGTCTTTAATTGCCAGTTGATATGCTCCAATGGCTATGGAACAAGGTCTGACACAACCAGCTCCAATGGAAATTAATCCTAGAGAGAGGAACAAAACTGCTAGTTGAGCTGCTGAAGCAGAGTTGCAGAGTTGCATGAGTGATTCACAAGAATGAGCGAGATTGCTGCGAGTGCGAGAGACAGAGTGAGTGCGAGAGACAGAGAGTGCGAGTCCGAGAGACAGAATCACAGAGAGAGTGTAAGAGTGTTGTTCCGTCTCCGAGTCTGAGCGAGGCATAATGCTATAATCCAAATATATTAGTGAACCAAACCTTTAAAAAAAAATAGGTTCTGTTTTTTAGTTTTATTTTAAAAATTAAATCCGGTTCAGTTTTATTATAATTGGTTCTGATTTTTTTAAAGTGGTTCGATCTAGTTTTAAATTCAGTTTAGTTCTTTTGGTTTTTTTGAATATTCCTAGTAACGGGGTTTAGAACAACAAGAGAAGAATGAGAGGGGTAGAAGTAACACTGCTGGTCTTACATAAAATACCATGTGAAATTGTGGAACTGTTAATATTGTAAGAAAAAAAATAGACATTAAGGTTTTTACATGTTCATTATACAAAATGTTCACGTAATGAAATATATTTTGTTGTAAGTTTATCACTTTATAGTGCTGGGTAATTTTGCTACTCTTATTCCGATATATAACTAGAATGAGGAACTGTAGTTCAGCGTTCTAACATGAGCAAACCGTACATAAGACCCCTTGAGAAAAAAAACACGAAGCTGCTCCCTCCGAGATAATTAAATAGCACGTGGGATATACATCCAAATTAACCAACACAGTACTTAATCCGTTTTAGTGAATAATGTTTTACGTTAAAATTTTGACACGAAATTTAAGAATATAATTAGTATATTTAATTTTATAAAATAAAAATAGATTAATAAGTTTTCTAATTTTTATTATTAATTAAAAATGTATTAATAATAATCTAAAGTGTAATAGGGTAAAAGTATTTAATGTTACATTATCATAAAATGATTTTCAAACAATAAAGTTATTGAATATATAGTTATTGCTGGTAAGGATGAGAATAAGTCAAGTCTTAAAAAAAAAATTATGACCTAGTTTCTTTAAAGTTTAATTTGACCTAATCTATTTAACAAAAAGGTCAAGATTAAGTTTTTTTAAAAAAATTACTTATATAAAAATGTCAAACTTAAACTTATAGAAAAAGTCTGTGATAAGTCATTCTATTTATTTATATAATATAAAAAAATAATATATATTATTAAAAATATAAATAAATAAATAAATTTATAAAACATAAATAAATTATTAAAATTTAAAATATTTCTTTTATACCATTATTTTTTTCATTATAAATTTATAAATTTACGATCTGTATGAATATACATACATATGAATTGTCCCTTTAACAAAAATGATTCAATTTTTTTCTATATTTATTTTAAAATTTAAAATTTAATAATATCGAGTATACTGTATTTTAAGAATAAATTTGTTAATTTTTAAAAAAAATTTATTAACCTAATTAACATTAATAATTTAAATAGATTAATAGGTCATATCATACTTTAAAAAGTCATATTAGACTTATAAAAAAATTTATGATATATAATAGACTAGACTTAGATTTTAATTTTATAAAATAGGTTCAACTTATATATTCAAAACTTGACCTGACTTATTCTCATCCTTAATTATCGAAACATCAAACAAAATAAAATTTATAGAGTAGTACTTAAACAAGTGGATATATAATTAAAAATAAAATATGAATAATTATAATATGAGTATAAAGTACGAAGTTAAATAGATAAAAATAAATAAGATAATTAATAATACTATCATATAACATAAGTTGACTCATACACTTAATATATTCCTCAATGCTACTAATGGTCAGGGTATTAGTGTAAAGTCAATTAATGTGATTATTTTTGTGGGTTCAATTCATTGAAACATAATATTATATATTAATCGGGTTTCAATGTTATGGACAAGTTAAGATTTTTTATTATTATTATTATTTTTTTCACTACTAGAGTTTTAAAAATAAAAATATAATGAAAAGAAAAGAAAATTTAGAGAATTCATTTTCGTTAGAGACATATACCTCATTGACCCTATAACTAACATTAAAGCCAATGGTTAAGACTTGGTTAACCAATGTTCACCACAAAACCAAAATATTATCTAACTAATTATTGAGAAAATGATAATTAAATGAACGATGATATGTGTTGTTGAGCCGACATATGGAAAAGTAGCTTATTAAGTGGAGATGATAAGGATCAAATGAGGATATGTTCATCCATATAGTATTTATAGTAGAAAAATATAAAGTAAAGTAATAAAATAAATTTCTCTAAAAATTAAAACTAATTTATACATAAATTTATTTATAAAAGTTCTTTTTAGATTAATTTATTTAAAATATATTTTCTTAACTAATGTGTACAAGATAATTTTAACGTATTAATAAGTTTATTTTATTTTATTTAAAATTATTTATATTGTTGTAATAGTAATGTGTTGCTAGTTGAAATAAACTTCTCAGTTTAAAGTAGTAATATTTTTTTTTTTTTGTTTTCAATGATTTTTTAATTGCTAATAGAAAATGAGTTAGAATCAGTATACGCTCTCTTTCTTATGAATTGTCAGTTTTTTTTTTTAATTTTTTAATTTGTCATTTTTAAAGTTCAGAATAACATTATTTTTTTTTGTCAATTATACTCTTATTTTGACTTTTAAATAAATTTTTATATTCACAATTAGTATATATTAATTGTAAAAAATGAATATTTTATGAAAATTATTTTATAAAAATAAGAAAATTTATTATTTTTTTTAGTTTTAAAATTTAATCCAAACTGAAACATAAATACATTTAAATTGGCATGGTTATGTAATTATTTTTTTGTTACCAAACCTTCCACATTAATATACTTCATCCACCGGTAAACTAGTAGGGTTACGGTTATGTAATAGTATTTTTTTATATTTTATTTCTCTACGCTTTTCTCGTATTTTTTTTTTAAACGATAAAAAGTGTGTGAGGAAAACAATTTTGTAAACTTTGGAACCACAACTGGGAGTAAATTAATCTTTTAAACTCGTAGGTTTTTTTTTTTTTTTTTTGAAAGCGTATTGCAACAAAATTCTTGAATGTTTTTGGAGTCATCAGAAAAAAGTCTTAAATTATTTCTCAATAACTATCACTTCGGTTAAAATATTAAAAATATAATTGAAGTGAAACATAACACCAATAGCTCAAATAATGGTGATTTTGAGGGAAGGGATTTTTTGATCCAGAAAGTTTGAGACCAATCCAGGCTGAAACTATGGGCTTAGGTCCAATCCTTTTTACCATTTGGAGGCCATATAACATAAGGCTCAAGTAATGCAAAACCAAAAGGTTTATGATATATACACCTCCTTTTTTTTATAAGTACAATGCCTTTTTTTAAATTTTTTTTAAATTTTTTAATTAATTTTTAATTTTTAATTTTAATTTTACATCCACAACATTTAATTTCGTACTTTTTTTTCATTCATTTTATTTTTTTTTAATTTTTATATGCATCCCTTGCCCTTCTTTCATTCACCTATTTTAGTAGTATTAAAAATTAAAAGAGAAAAAAAAAGTGTGTAAAAAAGAAGAAGAAAGAAGAAAATTGAAAGTTGGAAGTGTAAAATTAGAAAGTAAAAAAAAAAATATTTTATATTTAAAAAAAAATTAAGGAGGTGTACTTATAATAAAAGGAGGTGTATATATCATGAGCCAAACCAAAATTGTCTACATGGCTGAAATTATGGACTTAGGAAAACATAGTCTTACCATTTCCATTGGCTCATGATATATACATCTCCTTTTTTTTTTTATAAGTATACCTCCTTTTTTAAAAAAAAATTATAATTTTTTTAAAAAAATTTAATTTTACACTTTCAACTTTTAATTTGCTACTTTCTTCTTTTTATTCACACACTTTTTTTTTTCTCTTTCAATTTTTACATGTTACCAAAATAGGTGAGGTGAAGGAAAAATAAGGGGGTGCATGTAAAAATTAAAAAAATGAGGAAAAATATGTAAAAGAAAAGTACTAAATCAAATATTATGGATGTAAAATTAAAAAATTTAAAAGAAAAAATTAAAAATATTTTAAAATTTTAATTATTTTTTTTAAAAGGAGGTGTACTTATAGAAAAAAAGGTGTATATATGATGAACTTTTCCATTTCTCAACACATTTTCCATGTAACCCTCGACTTTACTGGCTAGGATCGATCCATGATTTTTCATGATTTTTTTTTAATTTTTAATTTTTAATTTTTAGTTTTTTCCTTCACACACAAATGCTACTATACCAAAAGGATGATTCGGTCAATTTCGTCCAACTTTTGAATATAAATAATGTAACATCACCTGTAGGCGGATCATCCACCCACACCATTTCTCAATGCAATAAACATGTACATAGGTTTCTGGTTTTTGTTAGAACTTCAAACTACCGACCATGTTCGCTGATAAAAAAAAAAAAAAGAAGCCAAATCGTGTGCTGAAAACATAGAATAGGGTGAAGTATCTAATTGGCTTAAAATTTGATAGAATTAATTTAAATACAATTAAAAATATATTTAAATAATTTGAAAACTTATCTCTGAGTTGCTTACTACTCATATTTTTTTTATATTTTCAAATTATTTAGTTACATTGTATTTTTTATTTTTATGCTACTTGTAACTGGGTAATTGGGTAGTCAACGCTGAACATGGTTAAAAACAAGTTTGCCTTATTGCCACACCCCACTAAGGCACTAAGCGAAACGATGATGGAGTTATCTGCGACACTCAGATTCCGATCACACAACCTCTCCCCTTTTCCATGTATACCCACAGAACGCCCTCTCAATCTTCTCATACCCACTTCACAAAAATTCAGTTCAAACACTACTCTGACGGTGGCAACAGCGAAGAAAAAGTCAAACATTGAAGGTGTGAGCCAAGAGTTGAACGCTTTGGCCTCTCAGAATCTCGACTTCGCACCTTCGCGACGACGGGTTCGTGAAGCTTTCACGGAGTTGCAGCAGCAGCTCGACCATTTCTTGTTCAAGGTTAGTTCTCACTCTTCAATTCATATTCATCGTAGTCTTTGCTTGGCTTTAGTTGCTGCGGTTTCACCTTTCAGATGTTGGCCTTGTAAAAGAACCACTCTCTGATTTTGATGTTTCAATCTGTTGCTGTGTTTGTCTTTGATTGGAAAACTAGACTGCTCCTGCTGGGATCAGAACCGAGGAAGTAAGCTTTTTCTGCTTTTGGCATAAACTCTTAATGAGCATGTTTTCTTTTGTTAGTTTGGTGAAAAATATGGTGAATTTGGTGGTTATTTGTTTGTTAGGGGTATGAAAGGAATTCAAGGGGACTGGAAATTTTCTACAAAAGCTGGATGCCTGAACCTGGCGTTCCACTCAAGGCTGCTTTGTGTTTCTGTCATGGGTATGGCAGCACTTGTACTTTCTTCTTTGAAGGTTTGTCATAATTTCACAGCTTAGATATGTTTTTGCTCACTCTAACATTACAAGTTTTCATTTAGTTATTTTTTAAAACTTCTTAATTTTTAGTCTAGCCATCTAGGATCTCAAGAAGTAGCTAAGTTGCTATTTGTAGCATGTTGTGCTATCAACTTTTAACAAAGCTGGTAACTTATCAAATGTAATAAGGGGGGTATTTGAATTTTTGTGCAGGTATTGCCAAACGAATAGCTGCTTCTGGGTATGTTGTTTATGCTATGGACTATCCAGGTTTTGGTCTTTCTGAAGGATTACATGGTTACATACCAAATTTTGATGATTTGGTTGATGACGTTATAGAACATTATACAAAAATCAAAGGTATGACCTTTCAACGTCCAGGATATCATATTGATGATTGTTGTAATATTTCATATGGGAAAATACAGAATGTTGTGTTGTTGTTGTTGACCATGCTTTGTAATTCAATTGACAGAAAGGCCTGAAGTGAGAGGATTGCCTCGTTTTATATTGGGGCAGTCAATGGGTGGAGCAATTGCTCTTAAGGTTCATTTGAAAGAACCAAATAATTGGGATGGAGTTATCCTTGTAGCACCAATGTGTAAAGTAAGCACATTCCTCTGCATTGCAGTTGATGTCACCAGTTGATTCATCATTATAATTTTCAAGTTCTGGTTCATTCTATGGGTTGAGAGCACTGAATTGTTTATTTCCTATCACATCTATGATATCTCTAAGGTTCAATTTCATTGTTTTAAAAGCTAGAACTTTGCCCTCAGGAATATATTGACAATGTAAAACTGTTTTCAGTGTCAGTGCATAAACTTTTTTCACTTTCATAACTGGGATTCAATATTGGGTATCTTATATTTTCAATGAATTTCTAGAATTAATGCATGTCTTTAAAATGTGTATTAAGAGATTTTGAAGTCAAAATTGGAAGGTGTACAAGATTCAATGTATAGGAAAATGGAACCATCCATCATTTAAAGAATAGCCTTTCATGGTAATATTAACATGTGTCAGATAAAGCCTGATTTGTTCTTGTTTTGGTGCTAAGATTGCAGGGGGCATGTTACCGTCAACTACGGTTTTGAATGTATTAAATCTTTTGTCTAAAGTGATGCCAAAGGCAAAACTGTTCCCACACAAAGATCTATCTGCGCTGACTTTCCGAGAACCTGGCAAGAGAAAAGTGGTTGGTAATTTTGTCAACCCTCAATTCTTCAATGCTTACAAAGTGAAATGATCAACCAATGTCTTTGTGTATTGTGCCATTTTTAACAACGCATCTTTCATTTACCAAATGTTAAAGGTCTTAAATCATCATTATTATGCTTCAATATATCCATATTATCTGTACGGTCAAACTTTCTCATCGTGGACATTCATATTTTTTTTTAAAATCTTAAACCAATACACTCTTTTAGTCTTTCAGCACATATATGTTAACATGTGTTGACAAGTTTGTTCAGGGGTCATTAAATTTAATCCACAGTATCTTCTAGTTCTTTCATTGAATTTGTTGTTAAACTTTAAAAAAATTGGATGAAAAACTAGCCCCCTAAAATGTGCACTCTATAACAAACTAATTGTAGGAGTTGATTCTTTCCTTTATAGGCTGGTTACAATGTTATTTCTTATGATGATCCAACACGACTGAAAACTGGCATGGAGCTTTTAAGTGCCACTCAAGAAATCGAGTCACAATTACATAAGGTTAGGTTTTTTGCTTTTGCACACTTGGTGTTATTTGTTATTTTGGAGAACCTAATGTAACAGTTAATTGTGGTTTTTTGCATGTAATAATTGTCATATCAACCAAAAACATTTATTCTTGTTGAGGATAATGCAGGTTTCAGCTCCGTTATTGATTCTTCATGGAGCAGAAGATAAGGTGACAGACCCATTAGTGAGCCAATTTCTTTATGAGAAGGCTTCTAGCAAGGATAAGACACTAAAGATCTATGAAGGAGGCTACCACGGTATTTTGGAAGGAGAACCTGATGACAGGATTTTCGCTGTCCATAATGACATTATATCATGGCTTGATTTTAGGTGCTCCCTTAAATGATATTTTTGATCTTATAATGAACAAACACCCTTCACATATATGGCACCTATACAACAGCACCTCTATTGCCTCTTGTTATGGTAGTTAGATGTACATCTAATTTGGCTTTCTACTTTAGCAGAGGCTCATTGAATTTTCAAATAAGATGTAATCCATTGGTTCCCTTTGTTGTGAATTTGCGAGGCCTGCACAATGAACAGTAATAAAGTTTTATACTTCCATTATTCAATAAAATGGTATTGTTTCCCTTGTGTATTTTTTTTTCCTATAGATTGTAAACTAATTATTATAAAATCTAAAATACGCTTATTTTCTTTGAAGCTAAATACACGTATTTATAATTTGGATCTTTGTATAAAATAGGCTACACAATTAAAATAATAATAATAAAAGTAGGTTAACTTTATAAGAAACTATTATTAATGGTATAATAATGTGGGATTTTATTATTCGTTCATAATTCTATTCACTTAAAAATTTATATATAAAATTATAAGTATATGCTATTAGAAATTTGAATTTTCATGGTAATTGAGTAATTTCACTAGGCTTACATTTTTTTTTTCTTTCTAATTTCAAGTTGAATCAATTGCAACAACCAGTTGACAACAAAGAGAAAGTTTATCTGTTAAATGTGTTTAATTATTTGAAAGTTAAAGAAGAAAAAAATGTTTGACAGAAATTATGGGAAATGGATCTGTATGTCCTTTCTCCAATTTTTTTTCATATGAAGCAGAAATATTCTATTGCAAAACAAATTTTGAAATGGACACTCAATGAGCTCCCCAGGCTCGGCCCAGATCAAAATATCAAATAATAAGGTTACAATAGTTAATACATTAAGGGGGTGTATTCGTTTAGGATTTTGTAAGATTTTAAAAGATTTTTTTTGAGTAAAAAAGTTCATTAATATTCAATTAGGATTTTATGTCACTTAAAAATAATCCAATGATATTCAATATGAATTTTCAAGATTTTTTAAAGAGTCCATTAAAATCCATAGGTATTCATTTGAGATTTTTTACAACTTAAAAATAATCCATTGGTATTAAAAAAATATAAAGATTTTAAAGGATTGTTGTATGAGAGAGATTTTGAAAGACTTTCTAGTGCTATCTATAAATACCAAATTCATAAAACAATCTCATCCAAACCCATCGAATTTTGAAGGATTGTTTAAAGTGATTTTTCAAGTGCTTCAAGAACTTTCAAGTGAGTTTTTCATCTTTTTTTCTGTGCTTCTCTCTTCTCCATTTTTTCTCTGCTAATAATACTGCAATATTGTTCATTGCTCATATATAATACTGTAGTACTGTTCTCATTCCATTCTCCTACTTTGTGAAACTCCGATATGTAAATGATAGTATCATTGACTTACTTTATTTTTTTGTTCGTTCTCTTTAATGGACTTGCTCTATTTTATTCTATTTAGTTGAATTTGTTCCTTTATATGACATAAAAAAAATGCTTGAAATTTTAACTTTTAAGAGATAATTCTTTTATAACACACGTCAAGAAAAGGAAAAGGTGAAAGATGAAATTGGTATCATGATCTCTACTATATATATATATATATATATATATTTTTTTTTTACATATATATATATATATATATATATATATATATATATATATATATAAGATGAATTTGAGTTAGAATTTCTGTGAATAGAATGAGATGAAAATGGATCTTAGTTAGGAGATAAACCCTCTCAGCATAAAAACTGCAATCTCTCTCCTTCTCTTGAGTTTATTATTCTTATCCCTCCTCCTTTTATGACTCAACAATTATTTTATTTTTTTTACTATGAATTTTTCTTTTTATTTTTATATTGTGAAATTAGAATTTTTTTATATTTAAAAAGAAAACTAACATAAGACATTGCAGTATTTAATTTTTTAGGGTTTAGGGTTTATGCCTTCATTAACTTATTTTTTTTAAAAAGGAAATATTGTTAAAATATCATCTACAAGTTTTTGCAAGTGAGGGTAATGACCCTGAAAATGAGAAAAAATTGTTCAATTTTCGTCATGGGTCTTTAAGGAATGTGATCGAGATCATATTTGGTATTTTTAAATTAAGGTTCACAATTTTTAAGTCAGTACCTCCATTTTTATTTAAAACACAAGTATAACTTGTGTTAGTATGTGCAGCAGCACTACATAACTTTCTACGTAAAGAATGTCGTTCTGATGAATTTTTAATTGAAGCAGTGGATGAACCTTCATCTTCAACATTATCAGTTAATGAAGACCATACTTTTGAACTTATTATTCAAACCCAGTAGCAAAAGCGAGAAGACGCTAATACTTAGAGGACTAGTATAGCTATAAATACGTGGGTGAATATTATTTAAGAGGATAGAATATTATGGAGAATTATTAAATATTATTATTTATCTAGACATTGTTGTTTTTTATTATTTTTGTCTTTGACTATTTTTTAAATTTGAATGTATGAAGTTTTTTTTTAAATCTTATCAAATGTCAAAAATCCACAAAAATTCTATAAAATTCTACATAAAATCTTGATTTAAAAGTCTTGCAGAATCCATTAAAATCCTGATTTTAAGTTTTGTAGAATCTTACAAAATCTTAAAAGTCATGAAAATCCTGCAAAGTCTTTTAAAATTCGCAAGATATTTTTTAACTAAAAAAGTCCTTTAAAATCCTAATCCAATACACCTCCCTAAATTTAAAAATAACACGAAATATTAAAAAATTGTCTAATAATTTTTGTACTATTTTCTTTATTGAGTGTATATTAATCGCCCCCAGAGTCAAATAATAGCGGCAGGTAAGTAATAATAAATAATTGTGAGAAATAAATAATAGGATGGAATTGGATTATATATAAGAACTAGGAAGGGCAACGAAGGAAGCAGAGATATTTTTGTTTGCTACGTATAGTTGAGTGGCATCTAAACATAAACACCATGTCACTTCTTAACCAGCTCTTTAACAGAGGCGTTTTCGGCACTCGATGGTGATTTCATTTCCCTTTTCTGCTTCAGAGATTTAAGTTTTCTCATTCTTATAAGTCATAACAATACCCGATTTTAGGTTTTTAGGGTATGTGCATTGCGTTTCTGTATTACCGGATTTTAGGTTTCTCGATCATTTTTTCTTATCATACGCTTGCTCAAATAATAATTCAAGTGCTTATTGTGTCAAATTCAATTCCAATTTCGAGTCCTTAGGTTTTTGGAAACATGTAAGTACATTTGAGGTATATCCTATACGTAAAGCCAGATTTTGGGTTTTTTGGGAAGTGAGCTATTTTGATGAATGATCAGGGATCCTTTGCAGATGTGATTAGTGAAAAGGTTGTTTTACGCTTCGGTTTTGAATGAATGTTCTGCAGATTGTTCTCTCGATTACCTTTTTAATAATGCCTAGTGTCAGTATTACTAGTAAACATTCTGCTTTTCGTTATTTTCCATCTTGTAGCAAAACATGCCTGAACCTAGCAATTTCACGCATTAAGCTGCTACAAAACAAGAGAGATATGCAACTGAAACAAATGTGCAAGGAGATAAGCCAATTCTTGCAGGCCGGCCAAGAGGCAATTTCCAGAATTAGGGTAATCCTTCAACTCTTGGCTAATGGCTGCTAGTTTCTGGATATTTTTTTACTGTGTTTTGACTTGCTGCTTGTAAAATGCATTGATTTACATAGGTGGAGCATATCATACGAGAACAAAATACATGGGCTGCTTATGAAATATTGGAGTTATTCTGTGAATTTATTCTTGCTCGTGTACCTATAATTGAGAACCAGAAGTAAGTCCACAATCATTAGAATTTGTACTTATTGCATACTGTGTATTATCTCAATGATTAATGTGCTTGAAGTGCAGTACTTGTGAAAATCAGATTGTGTTTTTCTTTTATCCACAAATTTCTGTTACATTTTGATTGTGGTAGTGTTATAGAGTTTTTAATGCTATTTTGCTATAATGTGAAACAGATTGATTAATTTCTGGATCTTCCTGCTTCACTAAATTTTAATAGTGACTATGCTTTTTTCAATACACTTCAAAGTAGAATATAGGGGAAGGTTGTAAACATTATTGGCAGTTTTTTTTCTTATTAAGATAACAATCACAAATACATTAAATTGACCTCTTGTCAGTTGAACTAACTTATTTTATAATTGCAGCCTTTCTGAATCTTCAAGGGGATTCAAAAGGGACGGGGTGTTAAATATATCTTTCTGAACATACTCTTCTGGACTTATATATAAGCAAAATTAACTAACTTATGCACTAATTAAGTCAGTTAACATCATTTAATTTTACGAATCTCATTGAATTTTTTTTCTTTCCGAATTATCCTTTATTGGAACTTGATATCAAGAATAAATAGGGGTTATTGAAAATAGAATCTCAACTAAATTAAGAGTATTTTTGGAGATGGTAATGGTAGTAATTAATGTAGTAAAATTTGCTAATATTTTGGTTCACTGTTTATGAGATGTTTATTTTCTTATAATTGAGTCCAGAGGGAGCAGTTATTAGAATCTTATCAATTGCGTTGCAAATCACACAATTTGGCTAGCCAATGATTTGCATCTAGTGTTGAACCACAGAATTCTGCAATTTTTTTTATTTTTTATTTTATTTCACCAATTGTAAAAAAAAATGAAAAAGTTAATAAGCTTAAATTGTGAAAAGAAATGGTACAAAAGTAGTTCTACTAATCACATCCTATTTTATTATTCTGATGTTCTAGTTTCATTCTTCTAAAATGGGGGTTCCACATTTGTCAATCATTCATTCTGTCTATTATATTTGGTTGTACCATTGCTCTGTTTTGTGTTAATATAGGCTTAAAACACCCAGTTATTACTCATGATTTTGTTTTGTGAGGCTTTTGGTCATTTTCTAGTTTTAAATTATTATATTGAAATTTGAATACTAATATACTATACATCTTTTATATGATATGTTTCAAGCTATTTTTTGTTATGTCTCTAAATTTTACAATTTATTACCATTTATGAATCAAACAAACAAACAATAGCAAAACCCTTATCTCACTAAGTAAGGTCGACTACATACATCACATGACATCATTTTAGTTGTTTATATCAAATTGTATGAGTTATTATTCACTGTCAGATCTCTCTTAACAACTTCCTCCAATATTTTTCTTGGTCTCTCTCTGCCTCTTTTCACAGGATTAAAAGTAACAATCTATTCTCCTTACTGCATCCAGTGACCTTTGTGAATCTACTCTCCTCACTTATACAATTAATGAATGATGATTTAAAAATTATCGATTCACAATTTGAATTGCGATTTTATGACCATGTTTCTAAACATAAATGGGGTAAAATTGATGGTTATAAACTTGGTTCACCGAAGTTGATTTGTACATAAATTTAGGGAGGAATAGTGTAATTTACTTAAACTTGTATAACATATTTATATTTATATATTGACCCTGACCATACTAAAATATTTTACACTCCTGTCTGCAGCATTGAATATGTGATGTTTGAAATGATATTTGTTGAACAAGTTTACTAAAGGAAACTATTAGCAACTAAATAAGTAATTGCTGCTAAAAGCATCCATTGATCTTTCATGCATTGAATATTTTTATTTCTCTTTTGCTTATTTCAATGTGGTATGTATTTTTATACACCCCACCGCACAAAATCACTTTTAGTGTTGAGAAAATTCATGTTCATCACTGAATTGAGTTTTCAAATAGTTGCACATTTTCTTATACAATTTACAGCAAACTATTTTTTTGGTCAAACTTGAAGCCTTCCTTCTCATTATTATAGGGAGTGTCCCTCGGAATTGCGAGAAGCTATTGCAAGTATTATTTTTGCTGCTCCTAGATGTTCAGATGTACCAGACTTATTGCACATCAAGAATTTGTTTACCACTAAATATGGGAAAGAATTTGTTTCTGCAGCATCTGAACTTCGTCCTGATTCAGGCGTGAACCGCACGGTGATTTATCTTTAATTGCAGCGTATGAATTGCAAACAATTACAGCTTCTGAGCAATTGCTTACTATCATTTGTCCATCTGTTCTTTTGATATGATTATTTCAGATCATTGAAAAGCTTTCAGTTAGTGCTCCATCTGGAGAGGTAAAACTCAAGGTCTTGAGGGAGATTGTAGAAGAATACAATGTAACATGGGATTCTTCTAAAACTGAGGCTGAATTTAGGAAAACGCACGAAGATCTCCTGGTAATGTTATCAGTGGATGTATATTTTTTACTTTGATGTCGGACATTAAAAATATTATGCTACTATATCCATGTGATATCATGCATCTCATCTATTGGTGGTAGATATCTTCTGTATAAAATGTTCTCACTTGTCTAATTATAATGGTCTACTACCACCCTTATCCCTGTCACAGACCCCAAAAATTACAGCAAATTTCATCCTATCCTTACAGTATGGGCTCTTCATATGATAGTACTACCATGAGCATTGAGAAGTGACTAGCTGTTGAGCGTATTTGTCTTAAATCTCCGCACATATCTTCTGTAAATGTCATACATATTTTTGTCTCAAATGTCACAGATATTCGACATAGCCTAACACAACATTCAACTTTTGTCTGGGATTGGGACTATGTAAAGATTTGCAACAAAGAACAACTCAGGCAGGTTTATGTGACATATTCCATAAATGCGGAGAAATTGACTTTATCCGTTTCTCATCAAATTTTCAAGCATATTAGTGTGTCTCTTTTCATTTCATATTCCATAAATACAGGTTTACAGTGTGTTAAAGCTCCTTTGATATATTTGAGTTAAATATACCCGTTTATCCTATCTCAGAATTTGACATTGAGAAGCTTGTTTCTTGACAAGGGCAATCTAAATCCTGAACTTACCTACCTATGTGTTATACTTCATACATTTCAACTGGTTATGAATTTAATATTCCCAGATTTTTGAACCCATTATACTATGTTTACTTCTCTACCGTGGTTTCAGGAATTTGCTCAATTTTTTCCTTATTTTTATTATGATTTTTTTATGTTACCTGTAGGGTGGAGCAAAGCAAGTTAGTGCTGGAGCTACGCTTTCTCACACTCCCAGCAGAAATGGTTCTAATAATTCATCACCTTGTATTACGGAAACTTCTATCAAGTCTGTGCATGATAACCAAGAATATAAACACCTTGAAGCTCCCAGTCCTTCTAACAATAATTCTTGGTTGAATACTAATGAAATCGAACAGTCACACAAAAATAATGATGGTCCCACTGGAGATGCTAAAAGTGAGACTAGTTTTCAATCCTCTGATGTACTGGAGAAGGCACGGGCAGCCATTGCATCTGCAGATCGTGCATCTGCAGCGGCCCGTGCTGCTGCTGCACTAGCACAGAGTAGTTTTGGATCATTGAAGCTGGAAGGTAAATAAATCTTCATAGTGCTCAGAATCGACGAAATGTTAATAAGGGAAAAAACTTTTTAAAAGGCCAAAGGAGAAAATATGTTCATTGTTGTGGACGTGACAACTTCGATAATTAATACATGTATATCATTGTAACGGAAAGAAATACTGAACAGTGTGACGTTTTCTAAATGTGCTGATTTTTGTGAGTGCCGACCTTAGTGTATCATGAATTGTAAGTTTGTGCCAAGTAATTTAAACATCAACTTTACCCCGGAAATAATTGTGCTTTTCCGGAATGTTTATACTTATCATCTCATGCATATTTTAACGTCAAGTATGATATAAATTTTGTAGTGGTGATATCATCTATATGCTCTGTCCTATTTAACCTGGTATGGTTCAAGTATATGTCAGCTTCGTGTACGACTTGTTTGTTTCTTTGAAGTGACAAAAGTTAAAGCTAACTTCACTATGAAATCAACAGACGCCTATGAGAAAAGCTGACTTCAAGGTAAGGTTATAGATCATGCAAACTAAAAAACATTTGCGATACACCTATTCAGAGTCCACGATGAGCATCAGTTGCATTAGGTTCTGACACGAAGATTGTTTCTTGACAATCTATGGTTTATCATTAGCCGCTATTTGAATAATGACTACGAGTGTATATACAGCTGACATACATGTTATAATATCTCATGCTTGATCAACGATGCAATTGTATTAGGAAAAACTCTGCGTTTTGGTTTTGGTCCAAGAGTTATAATTACAATTCTTTTTTTTTTAAAAAAAAAAAAGAAAAAGAAAATCACGAGCTAGAGCCGCTAATAACAAAGCCCAATCTAAGAAGAACGAAGCAAAAAGACTGTAAAGATAGGCCCGAAAAGGTAGTCTTCCATCATCCAGGGGCCTGAACCTAAAGGCTTTGTTGCCAAGTCTGAATGAAAATGGGAAAAATCAAAATATCAAATTAGCAATTCTTGTATCTTCTAGTAATTGAAATTCTGAAGTTTCCCTAGAAAATCTTTTAAATGGAGCACAATTAAATTTCTCACTTTTATTTTATTATACAAGTAAGTGTATAATTTTTTGTTGTGCATGTGTAGGAATTAACTTTCTCGCAAGAGACTATACTCCATGACTTGCACTACCAGTTATCTATTTTAGTTGTGAGTTTAATGAATATGTATTATCCTATAAAAGATTTTAACAAAAAAAAAGTTTTAATATGATATAATAATAATTATTAAAGTCAACAAATTTATTATATATAATAATTTGTGATTGAATAATTAATTCGGCAAGCAAAATCTGTCAGAAATATAGATTTTTTTACGGATTTGTATCCGTAAAAAATTATCCGTCGGTAATTTATATTTTTTTATAGTGAGTCTCTATAACAGTATTTTAAAAGAAAATTGAGATGGAATATAATGAAAAATGCTAGTAAAGCACTCTTAATTTGCAATATACTATTTAAGAAAAATTGTTATAGTTATGATTTTTTAAATGATAAAAGTCTGACTCTATTTAATTAGTTTGATTTATCAGCAATGAGCTTTAACTTAGTTAGCCGAGTAAATTGCGATATAAATTTCACATAATAATAGATAGCATGTTAAAAATAGTGTAATAAAAAAAAAATAGTTGATCTACAATAATTTTTTAATTTGAAAATAACTATAGATAGAGTTCCTACTTCGGTGTGAATTAGAGGAACTGTACAAAAACTAAAATAATAAAATTAATGAGAAAAAAAGAAAAAGTTAATTTATCATAGAAGTTATATATATATATATATATATATATATATATATTAAAAAGAAAAAGAAAAAGAGACAGGTAGATGCAGTATTTGAATGAGGAGGTATGATTGGTTATGAGGGCACCGTGGCAGATGACCACACAGAGAGAGCAAGAGGAAGTGAGTCAGAAGAACCAAAACATTCTTGTTGGCACTCCCGGACAGCATGACCTACATGCACTCTACTGATCTAGTGACCACACACACAGGCTAAAGAGTGAACCCTTTCAACCTCAAGCTGAACCCTAAGGCCCCTAGGTTTCACATAAGACCCCTATTGCCCTATACTACCTATGCTATGCTATACTATCCATTTCACACTTATCACCACCCTTTTCTGCAGGCACAGATTTTTTTGAGACAAGAGATCATTTCATTTTTAGTTTTGTATTGTATTGCAGATTATATATACTCAACAGCGCATAATCACACTTCTCAAACTCATCCCCTCTCTCATGCAACTCCATTCCACTCGTCTGATATGATTCACAAAAGACACACAGTACCTATGCATGAAACTTCAGCAAACAGTTCTGTGAGAGGCACACTAACCGTACATTATTCACTGTGATCAGAAAGAGAGAGAAAGTGCGTGTTTGTGTGACAAAGATGTAACGTAGGGTTTCAGAGGAACTAATAAGGACAGAAGTGAACAAGACCAGACCAGACCATACCAGTAAAGAAAATTTGGTAGCAAGAACAAATGCTTAAGGGGCCTCCCAACCCTTTGCACTTTTTTCGTATATATTTATTGCATATCATGTTTAATTTTCATTCATTTATGTTGCTTCCGTGGTCCCTTTCTACTTTTTATTTATGCTTTTTTTTATTATTGTGTCAGGCATATTCCACACAGATTGTCTAGACTTCAACTCATCCACCATGTATTAGCAATACGATTTTGAAGTAACTTGTCATCTTCTTTTTATTTACCTATCTCATATTTATGTATCCCTTAAAAAATCACCATTTCATAAGTTAGAATTAAAAAGTTTGCACTTTCTTCTTTTTTTGTATTTTAAGATTTTTCTTTGATACACATATGATTTCAAGGAGTATCCTAATTGTCCATTATGATCAATCAACTAGGAATCTAAAGTTATTCAAAGGTGAGTTGTCCCTTTTAACCAGGTTTTTTCTACACATAAGAATCCAGAATCAATCCTAATCATTTGCTTAAAAAAATTGAATTCATCATCTCTAGGACTAATAATAACAATTTTTAATTTAACATTTGAATAATTAAAATTTAATATATATAAATAATTACATATATTTATGTTTATACTCTATTTTTCTGACTAAAAATATTTTACATAGTTAAGAAATTTCATAATCTATTAAGTATACGGGACTTTCTTAGTAACTAGGTGACAATTTAAATTTCATATATTTATCTTGAATTAATTATACATAATTGACTGAAATTTTGAGAAAAAATAAAAATGAAAACAAGAAGTATATATGCCTTAAAAAGTGGGTTATGAGTAGAGATGAAAGTAAGATAAGTGACCTATCAGTAGTCTATAATCTAGCATGTTTATTAAGAAATTTTTTTTTAATTAAAAGATGATAGTCAGAAATTTATATAGTCTGACCCGTTTATTAAAAAGGTCAATAAATTTATATTTTTTAAAAAGTTGTTTAATTAAATAGGTCAAACTTTAAGTTTCAATAAATTTTTATTAGGCCTCATAAGTTAGCCTATATATATAATAATATTATATAGTGTATATTTATAATATATATATATATATATTTTTTGTATTTATATTTAATAGATAATTATCAATAAAAAATTGTAATATTATATCAGGTTATTTAGTAATTAAGAAGTTTTATTTATAATGTGTGGCTTGGAACTCGTAAGTTCTGACTTTATTGTGGTCTTTGTGTTGTATTATGTGTTAAAGTATAAATTTGTGTTGCTTTTAAAAAAAATATTTGACAATGTCCAATTGTCCAATTGTGTTGTCTATTGATTTGAAATTAGTCATATCATATGAATACCTTTTAATATAGGTATAATGATTTTTTAATTTTTAATAAATTATTATTATTTATAAACAATTTAGATGATTAACAAGACTTATTGGACCACTTAAACCTACAAGTCTATTGGCTTACTTAAGCCTATAACCCTATTGACTTGTTTATAAATTTTATATAAGGCGAACTATATAAATAGACTTTAGATTAAATCAAGATTTTAGATAAGTCGAGATAAGTTAAAAAATATTATATAAATAGGCTTTTAGGTTAAGTTGATGTTTAAGATAAGTTAGGCTAAGTAAAAAAAAAAGGCCTATAATAAGTAACAAACTTGAATTGGGCTTAGTTAATATGTTACAAGATAGGTTTAGGTTTTTTAGAGTTTGTTTTGACTTATTTCTGAGCTTAGTTACGAGTTATAAAACTAATTTATAAAGTGAAATTGTTTTTTAATTATAAATCCTAATATTGATCATATTAATAGTTGATGTGTGGTTTTTAGCATACTTCCTTCACACTTTTAGTCAGACATATTAAATATGAAGTTACAAGATAAGATATTTATGGATAATCCAATAATGATCTGATAAATTCAACAACAATCAATTATTACTAAGATAAATTTTGACATCATCTTAGAAAATAAATTATAAATTTAATTTAACATTATAAAATTAATTTAATAAAATAAAAATCGGTCTCCTTATATAAATTATATCAACTATACGTATATTTTTATGAGATATGCAACCATATGTATATTACGGTTGAAAGTTAAAAACAAAATTGCGATAAAAAGAAGGAAATTAAAAAGTATTAGGATCCCTCAATAGTCAATTTCTAAATCAGGGCCTGCATGCATGGATGGTAGTATCCATGGGAGGGAAAGGGAGAATTGAACACAACCGCGTGATGTGTACATTACACCGAAAGAAAGAAGCCACATTGATTTTGCTGAATTGAATGGTCCTTTTCGTCTTGAATTTCGTTGAAACACGGACATGTTTCCATTGGTCGGTTTAGATCTGCCCCATTCTTTTTCTTATGCATTTGGGTGCATGCAAATCCAACACTACCTTTTGTTTTCTCTTTTAGTCTTAGACTATGCTTTCTTCTCCCTTACTTTCTCTATCTAAACACAAATTCAAATTACATTTCATAATGCTAGCTTTGCTTAATTTAAATCTTTATCAACATGGAAGTAATTAAGGATAGTCAGTTTTGTGTGAATAAGGATAAATTTGTATAATCAACTAGAACCAAAATTTGCTTGCAAACTAGTATCTAAAGTGAAATAAAAAGATTATCAGCCAAAATAATACCGTACGTGTGAAAACAATTTTTGTGCAAAAAATATTGTACACTGTTCAAAATTATGTCCTACATATATTTCATGCATGAGACATTTTATATTAGTTATTTTTGACATTTTATGTTGATTTAAAATTTGACATAAATCTCGATGATTAAAGGTGAAAATAGGTTAGAATTAATTTTTGAATATGTAGACTAAATTTATTCTACAAAATTAAAGATTAAATCTAATTTATTATCTATCATAAATTTTTTATAGGTTTGATTTGACTTATTAACATATTTAAAAGTCTATTTTATATTAACGACGTTAATTAGATTAATAAACATAATTTATAAAAAGTTAACAAATTTATTTTTAAATGTCACTATGAATTATTATTTTTTTATTTGTATAATAAAAATAATTTACTCAATATTATTAAAATTTATATTTTAAAAGATATATATATATATATGTCACAAAAGAGGAAAAATGAATATTTTTTTTGTTAGACTGACAGTTCGTGTACACTCGTGTGTGGGCATATAATTTTTTAAAAATATTTCTTATATCTCATTTGACATATTCTAAATAATTGACTCCTAATTCATTGTATATGAGGTAATTTCAGGGGTACATATATATAATGTCACAAAGAGCGGATAGAATAATTTTTTTTATTAAAGGAACAAAATTCATGTACAATGATGTAACAGTGATGTACGATAAATATGATTACTAGGGTTTTGATTTGTGATTTCTTGATTTATGAACAAGATAAAACGTTCAAGTGGTGTGATAAAAAATATTATTTTTTTTGTTTTTTATAAATTTATTTATTTATATTGTTGATAATGTGTGTGTATATATATATAAATAGGTTGATACCTATTAAGTCTAGCATTTTTTTATAAGTTTAAGTCCAATCTTTTTGTAATAAATAGGTTTGGTCAAGTTTTAAAGAAGTTAAGTCACAGACCCTTGATTAAGGTATGACATAATATTATGATCCCTATCAACGACATAGAATGTCTGAACCAGGATCGTAGCTACTAGACAGCAAGGTCAATGAGACAATAACCTTAGGTTCCATGTTTTATATATATATATATATATATATATATATATATATATATATATATACTAAAAATTAATTTTAATTTTTAGTGATAATATGTATTGTATTATTTATATTTAGTATATTAGTAAGGTTATATAGTTTAAAAACATGTATAAATGATAATATTGAATAAATTACGTGAGAACTTTTATTACTCATTTAAAATTTATTTTACAATTGTTTTAAAAATAAAAAATGACACTAAACTGAATATAGAGATTAAATTTTATAAAAAGTAATATGACTTTTAAAAATATTTTAATGAAAATAATAAAGATGATTAATTCTTTTAGTTAAAGATTATTTCTTTTAATTTTGATTTTGTTTGTATTGGTGATATTAAAATAAATTGATAAAAATCTATAAATCTAAATAATATCTCAGATATTACAAATTTCTAAAATAATTCCTTGAGTTTTCACTCACTCAGTTTATTTGAAATTTGAATCACTTTTCCAACAAATCCTTCCTTGATTAAAATTTTTAAATATCTAGTTTATCAAAATATTTATCTTTTCAAAACTTGTTCTTCTAAATAGTAAAGATTTTTTTCATTCTTTTATCCTCACAATTTCAAGTGCCTTCCTCTGTACACTTTGCATCCCCATTTTGAACTTTGTGATGTCATCGCTAATGAAACTATATTGAACTTTGTAAAAGATACATATATCATATTTTTAAAATCTTGGATGACACCAATATAAAACTTTATTCTCATAGTCTCAATGTCTTTAACTTCTATTTTTCGACCATTTCCTAACTTGAACTGACCAAACGCACCATTATCATGAAGGTTTTAGCTTACATTAATTTGGGAGTTGTCATCATTTCTCCTTATAATTCTCAATTTTTAATAAAGTCCTCTCTCATTTCTTTACACATTGATTGCTCATGACCTTTCTTCTCACAATAGTAACATTACATGTTACTCATCTTATTCTAAACATGATTAAAAATTTGATCATCTTCTAGGCCCATATTATCTCCATGAATTATTTCTCCCCTACTCAAAATGTTGCACGACTAGTGCATGACCTTCGATATTAATATTCTTATTTTTCATCATTCTTTCATTTTCCCTTAGAGTGATTGTCACTCCATCTAGCTTCAACAATATTTTCACTACAAACAACTTCTGAACTAAAGATTTATAAGACTTCGATAGTAAAACTGACAACAACACTATTTGCTCTTCATCAGAAATTTTTTCATTTACATTTAATGACAATTGACATACTAGCTAGTTGAAATGATTAATGTGATCATGACGATTTCCTCACATCTTCACTTTGAGTTGATACAACTCCATCTTCAAACACAGGTAATTGGTCAATAACTTAAACACATAAATGCTCTCAAGCCTCTCCCACAAGGTTTTTGGTGTTGTCTTTTTTAACACATTGCACTTGATATAGAGAGTAAGAGTTAATTGAATCATGCTCACGGCTTTCTTCTGAATTTGACTCCATTCTTTTTCATTGATAGTATATGGCTTTTCATCTTCCAAAGCTTGATCAAGATACCTTCCTATACTAAAATATCTTGAATAATATACTGTCAAATCATAAAATTTGTCTTACCATCAAATAATGACATCTCAAACTTTTATGTGTTCCATGCCATAGCTTTGATGCAACTGACGAGAAAAAAATATTCTCACATAATAAGATTACCTACACATCTAAGGATCTTAAACAAAATATATATCGTAATTTTATTTCTCGACTCTCACTCTCTCTATATATATATTATGGATAAAAGATAAACATTAGAAGGGGGTTGAATAATGCATATCAAAAACACGCACGTTTTCTACACTAAAGTAGTAATGTTAGTCAAATGAAGCAAGAAGAGTAGTCAAATGAAAAATTGAGTATTTTTATATTGGTTCGCCTTAACCACCAAGACTACATCCAATTTTCAATCCAAATAGATTGAGTTTCACTATCTTTAAACAAAGATACAAGTATTTTTTTGACAAATCATTTATGACGCTACCCTGAGTATTCTTTGACTTGCCTCTTAAAGCAACTATCCAAGTATTCTTTTAACAAGTCTCTCTAGGCTTAACAACAAAGTATTCTTTTACAAATAAGTCTCTCTTGGATCAAAACAAGTTTTTTTGACAGACAAGCCTTTTTAGGCTCAAAACAAGTATTTTTTATTGACAAACAAACCTCGCCAGACTCCACCTTATAACAATGGTTATAAAGGTTACTCAAATATTGTGTTCATTTCACTTAGACGTTATACAACCAATTACGGAGCTATATACAGGAAAGAATAGATTTTAAAGAGTGTTGTTGTACATATGTATGTGTATAAATTATAATTAGTGTCTTTCTCTTTCTTGTACTTTGAATCTTTGTATACAGTAGCTCGGAAAAAATGATCGTTGTAACACTTTGAGTCCAACTCACAAGTTTGTTTCATCAGTCTTCATCATCTTCCTTTGTGGTGGTAGGTAAGCGTTTGACATATTTAATGCAAACAATAAATGCACTTCACCAAATAATATCTCTTATTTGATCAAGAAGCCTACTTATCAACTTTTCATTCCAAACAGAGCATGTAGAAATAATGTTAGTGCAAAGTAGCTATAGTAATGACTTTATCTATTTTTCTCTGTGATTTTGGGGATTTGATTTGGGCAAAAAGCGTGGTTCTTCTCTTTAACTGATTTGTGAGTTTCGAAATGATTTTTTGATTCAATCTATTGAGGAATGAAACATTCAGAGAAAACTTTGTCATTAGTCTTAATAAATGATAAATATTTAATGTATATGAGACAGACCGTATGTTTTATCTGATTAACAATCGTCTTACAGATGATCTACATCCTACACTTTATTTGATAAGCCTTTCAAAGATACATTTCAAAGATATTTTCACAAATATTTCTTCTATATAAAAAACACTTTATTTGTTAATATTAAAACTTTGAATTTAGGAGATCGTCTTTTGACTTAATATATACATAAAAAGAATAAGAGAGAAAGCAAAATTGTAATACAAAATTTGAATACTATAACCCTCCTAAAAAAAGGAAACAAATCCCTAAAAGATATTAAAATAAATTGATAAAAATCCATAAATATAAATAATATCCTAAAGATTACAAATTTCTAAAATAACTCCTTGAATTTTCACTCACTTAGTTTATTTAAAAATTTGAATTATATTTGAAAAAAAACACTAATAAAAGAAAATAATATCTTATTAAAAATATTAAATTATATTAAAAAAATTAAATGCATGTAATATTTATAAAAAAAATATTGTTAATAATATTTGCAATTGTTGACATTTTCAAAAGATTTTTTTTTCAAAATTAAAACTTTTAGATTCACTTTGATACACACTATATTACAAGATAGTGATTGAATGAATGATGGTAGAGTAAAGTTTTTGAAATTATTTGATTATTAAATTTTAATTAACAATTTTAACACTTTTTTTTACAAGAACGATTTTAGTATATATTAAAAAGTTGGGAAAAAATGGAATATAAATTCATGTTATATTAGAATGGTGCTTAAAAGTAAATCATTAGGGTTAGCCCGGTGGTGAGAGTTAGGTAGTATGTATAATTTATTAAGTTTGAACTTTGTTGTCGTCAATATGATTATGATGAAACAAAAAAGGTTGTGCATTAGGAGTCATGGATGAAAATTGTTCTTTTAGGTCCACCATCAACTCTACCTTCACTTCAGTTTTAAGGCGTGTTTGGTCATTATTACTAATTTGTGATCTATTGAGACGCCTAGCTAAAGGAGGTCTAAAGATTTGGCGGATGCCTCTATCTCGTCCAACTGTACGCATTTATATAAATATTATATGAATATATATATATATATATAAGTTATTTTTGAAATAAATGTTATAAATTATATCTTAATTTTATATTTACATTTCTTATTACTGTGTGAATAGTATGAATTATTCATTAATTTTGTATTTTTTTTATTCACAAAGTTCAAATACAAAATTTTGCTTGAGAGATTTAAGTTAAGTTTCATACCGATCAACGACATGTCAGTAATTTTTTAAAATTTTATGATTTTACTATACGTATCATATTAAAATTGATATATTATGTTAATAAATCAAATTGATGTTATTTTATTTGTTATTCATATTGAATTGGATCTAAATAATAAATAGTTATACCAAAATTTTAAATTAAAAAATAAAGATAAACTTAAAAGTATATTTTTACCACTGCATATTTAAGGTAATAAATAAGTTTAAAATATACTTAATGTATTATAAGAAATATTACATATAATGACATACAAAAATGTCATTATAAATATAATATATATAAATATAAATTTATTTGACATATAATTTTACACATAATTTTAGTGTTAATTTTGAATGAGATTTAATAATATAGATTGTATGTACACCTTTTAATATTATACCAATATATATTCTATTTATAATATAAATAAAATAATTTTTAGTAATAAGTATTATATCATTGCATAGAAGATATGTTATTGTATGTCAAATTTGTTTTAATGGTGACTTAGTGACACACATAGTCAAATAGGACTATCTTTAGGGAGGAGGAATATATTGGCAATTTGTGAAACATTTGGAGGAATTAATTTAAATTCATGAAAACTTTTTCACAATTTCTCTATAATCTTTTTAAATTCTATAATTAGTTAACATATTTTCATAGTTTGGAAAATATCATTTAATGTGAGTTTATAGCAGTAGTTTTCGATTCATTTTATAATTTTCTAAATACATTTTATTTTTTCAATTGAAAAATTTCAGCAAATTAAAACTTTTCTATATTATTTCGATAAATTATTAAAAGAAGTCTATGAATTTTTATAAATTTTGAAAATAATTCAAATGAAAATTTTCGATTGAAGAAATTCATCAATTTTATAATCTTATTTCAACAAGTTTTATAGTTAAATATACAAAAAAAATAATACTTTAATAATTTTCTAAATAATTTATTTATTTAGGTATATTTATATTTATAAATAAATTATGATTTACTAAAATATTGTTAAATAAATATTAATTAATTAAATTACCCAAACCCATGATAAATAATAAAACATTTTGATTTGCATCGAAAAAAGATAATTACATTTCAACAAATAAAACTAAATTACCCACGAGAACTGACAGATATACAGTTGGGCAGCATAAACTTTTGTCTCCACTATTCTAAATGCAACGTGTACGTATTTTTTCTTCATTGACCATCGACTTGTTCGTCTTTGAGAATGCCATTTTAAAACTATACATTACAAAGTTATTTTTTTAAAGAAAAAGTAATGATTTTTTTTTACTATTTAGATGCGAGGTAGAAGTATGTATTATATATATATATATATATATATATATATATATATATATATATATATATATATATATATATATATATATATATATATATATATAAGGAAATATATATAAGGAAACACTTTTAAGAATTTTTTATTAAAAATAATCTTTTAATAAAAAATTCTCAAAAATATTTTTAATTAAGTTTATATTTAAGCACGTTCTAAATTCATTTCTAAATTGATTCTTCTATAATTTATTTTAGGCACGTATACTTTCTCTGAATAAACAAAATTGTCAAAAGTTTGAAAATGCCGTTATAGAAGAGTTATGAACCTATTTGGAATTTTTTAAAGTCACGTGAATTAACTTAGCCCAACTTATTGAGTTTTAAATCGTGATATAGTATCATTAATATATATGTCCACGAATAATACATTCACCATACAATAGATAAATTCACCATACAATAAATACAGGAATCTTCGCCAATTATTTAAGCCACAATTTCAAAAACATAATATTGCATCAATAGATAAATTATAATTGTGGGAGAAAAATCTTTATCTAAATTTAATTATTTTTTATCAAAGTTTATTTTAACAATTATCCAATCCTGAATATTATAAATAAAGTCAGTATAATTTATAAATATATATATATATATATGTATATATATATATATATATATATAATATCTCTCTGTTAAGTAAGAATTTAAAATTGAGTTAATCCAATTTCTTAAAGACATAAAGCATAGCAATTCTCAAATGAGCGCACATTATGAGTTTCTTAAAAATATAAAGCATGTGAGACTAAAAAAGGGCATAGACATAAGCATAATTTGTAGAGGCGTGAATTTCTATACAGAAGATGAGTAGTACTACAACAGACAATTGCATGCCCTATAAGTTTCTGACAAGGGAAAATCGAGAAATAAACCCTAATTTATTGAAAAAAAACTTTGGTATAGCACGTAGTATTTAATTTAGAGGAGAAGAATGGAAGGTTTGAGTTGGGCAACGTGAGTGGAATGAGACTAAACAACGTAGTGATAGATAGGTGTAAGGGTATGGTAAAATGTAGTACAATGTTTGGACCAGAGAGACAACTAAGCTTCTGACTGTTGATGATCAATTGAGCATGCAAAGTGCAGGGGCAGGCCCCGGGGTTTAGAGGTTGAATCATTTATGAGTTTGTTGCATTGCATTGCATTGCATGGTTTTGTCGACAGTGTTGTGATGAGTGAATGTGTTCGATCATGCAGTGAAACTCCGTGATATGAGGAAGCAAGGGAAAAAGGATCATGCGTAGGGGCTTCATGCTTCTCCTTTTTCTGTTTTAGGTAAGTTGCTTCAACATGGTCCACCATTACAATGTATGTGTTGTATGTACGTGCTTGCTGCATGCATCGACCATTGCAACTCTGCTGCTATATATTATTGCCTGCACTGCAATGGAAACAAACTCTCACCCGGCCCAACCTTCCACTCTTACATCATATGCCGCGTGTCGCTCTCTCTTTATTACTTTCCATTTCCATCACACACAAGCTTCTTCCTCAATGCCTGGGCCACCTAATTAATTCTTCCAACTCTTGTCACATACTATCACTTTGATTCATTTTCATCCCACCTTTAATTACTTCTCGTCTTCCAGGAACCTTTTTCCCTTCTATACAACTCCAATCAACACTTTGTTTACTTCTATTCTAATTTCTAACTAATCCACCTACTTCAGTTTCACTCCTCGATAATACATACTGTTTACTAATTAGCCTCATTAGTGGCAGCAGACTGAACTGTCATATTTAACAATGTATAGGCTGTTGTGGTTATACTTGTGAAAAATAAAATTGTTAAAAATTTGAGAGAATCAAATTAATATATTACCCAAGTTTTTGATTTTTTTTTCTGCAATCACTTGACGAATCAAATTAATATATTTTTTATTCTCATTATTATTTGACAGAGTGAAAAATTGCTTTCCATTCGATTTTTTATTGTATAAATGACCAAATTATTTGACAGAGTGAAACGGTTTTGCATTTTTATTATATCACAAAAATAAAACATATTTTTTTTATTCAAATTGATTTTATAAAACAGCATATTCACTAGAATCCATAACGCAAATTTTTGCTCACAGTGCCTATAACAATACAAAATAAATTGTCATGTATTAAAGACTAGGTGCATGATTTGTATCCATTTATATAGATTTTGTCTAACACAAATATATATTTTTTATTATTATAAAAATGATTGATAGGAAATAACACTTTCTTGACTACTAGATAAAGAATCAATGACATTTTAGAATTCTCAAATTAAATATTATTATCCACATAGTATTTAAATAAAGTTTAATAATATCTTGTTTAACTAAAGACTTTACTTATTATACAAAAAAAAAAATCATCTACGATGTCAAGTTGCACTATCCTAATAAAAATATTATAAGTTATAATAATTAATATATATATATATATATATATATATATAATATTATTAATGCGTGCTGTAGTAACATTTTTTTAGTTTTGTTAAATAGAGGTTATATAAAATATAAAGTAATCCTTAATTAAGTTTGAAATTTTTTATTCAATTTATAAATCATTTGTTTTTGTTATAAAATAATATATACACATATATATTATGATTAAATATTTTTTATTATTAATTGATGAACTCTCAAGGGTAAATTTTTTTTTAAAAAAAATGATAGTGTCTTAACGTAGTCTTGTCCATGGGTTTAAAAGTTAAAATATATGTTATGTTTTGTTTTTTTTTAATTCTACTTTTTCATCCCAGTGAAGCAGAATTCAAAGGCCTCAATAATAGAACCTTTGGTTCTTGGTTTATAGAGAGGGAGAGAGAGAAAGAAATAAAATGTTTTAACTAATTAACAATTGCATCGGATCAGACGCTGTAATACAAGATGTACACATTTTGCTTTCCAGTACGTAGATTAATTTAATATTCAGCAAACTATACGTGTGTGATGTGCCCTGATATTTGTCTTTGGCTCTTTGCTGTGGAGGCTGATGAAATTGCTCCACGATATGAAAGGAACGTTACATAGATTTTTTCATAACAAAATATATGGTGGCACTTACACCGATATCATTGCATATATAGCAACAAAACATAATTAAGAGAATCCTAAAAAATTTCACGTTTTTAATCAGGTGTTGCATGCCTATCAAGTACAACTCTCCTTAAATACACACTCATTAAAAAATAAAAAAAAACTGGTTTCACTTTTAATAATTCTTTATTGTGTAAAACACCTATAATTCACTAAAAAGAATTATCATTTAATAATTAGAGATAAGAATAAGTCAAGTTTAAGTTTGACTTATTATTTATTATTTTTTTTATAAGTTTGGCCTGACTTTTTAAAACATTGTCTGACTTATTAATCTATTAAAAATTTATTTAAATTATTAATATTAATTAGATTAATGAATTTAATTTTTAAAAATCAACAAAATTATTTTTAAAATATAAAGTACTCAATATTATTAAATCTATAATGAAAACTTGAATAATTTTTTGTTGAAAGGACAACTCATGCGTAACAATATATATTGATGTATATTCATGCACAAGTCATAAACTTATAAATCTATAATAAAAAAAATAATTGTATAAAAAATACTTTAAATATTAATAATTTATTTTTATTTTATAAATTTATTTATTTATATTTTTAACAATATATATTAATTTTTTTTATTATATTATATAAATAAATAGTCTGACTTATTAGGTCTAACAGACTTTTTTATAAGTTTAAGTCTGACCTTTTTATATAAATAGACTTTTTTAAAATCTAAACTTGGTCTTATTATTAAATAGGTCAAGTCAGGCCAGACTTCAAAAAGGCTAGATCATAGACCTCTATTTAAAGTCTGACTTATTTACATTTCGATATAGGTCTTATAGTGACACGGCATGTGTAACTAAAATGTATTTTTACCCATACACTAAATGCAATATATGTTAATATATTGTTAAAAAATATTGGTATAGGAGTTATAATGATATACAAAATATGTTGTTAAATTACATTTAAGATTAACATTTAAATTATGTGTAATTATATATCAAATAAACATATACTTACATATATTATATTACACTTTTTGTATTAATATCGTTGATTTATTAATCTAATTATTATTAATTTTGGCAACAAAATTGCATAAAATGAATTTTTCAAAGAAAAACAAGTAAAAAAAAACCTACAAAATAATTTGAAACTAGTAAAAATCACAATAATTAGAGAATGTATGGATCCAATTTTAATTGATTTTTAACTTCCAGGTAATATTTAGAATGTGAACTATCAAATTGTAAATTATACACAACTTTTCTAATTTTCTACACAATATCAAGTTATAAATGATTAATTCATTAAGGCATTGAGAATGGTACTGCACTCATTTAAATAAAATGAAATCCAAATCGAGTGATATCTAAATGCATTCAGTATTTCATCAAACTAGTTACACATCATCACAAAAAAGTAGTATCCCAGATCAAACTTATTCCAAACTATGCCATCGCCTATCTAAACGTTAGTCTGACAACTATACTTGTTCTGCCAAAATCTTAAAACAAAAAATATATTGCCACCAGTGGCAAACTTTTCTTTAGTATGAGTCACCTAAAAAGGATTTAGGTATTTTACAGATTAGATAATATTAATTGTAAAATGGAGAATCAGGAAAATAGAAGAAATCACCCCCAAACCCACTCAATTTCTCTCTTCATTCCTAGGGCATGCTCATCTTCAACTCCCTCACCACATATCATCTTTATTTTCTGTACCATCGCATTCTAGTTTGGTATTTACTCTGCAATGAACCAAGTTTTTCCATACCTATAAGATATATGCAATTTGGTTTTTTTCTAGATAATATATACTTGATGTAGGTTGCCAAGTGATGTTCTAAGCAGCTATGTATATATATAGCACCACGCTATCATACACTACGTATCCAATATATATACCTGTGAATGTAAGATTTCCCGCGTGCCAATGTATCATTAGTTCCTTTGATTATAAAGTAAAAATTGTAATTTAGTGAATTGATGAATATTGCAAGTTTAACACAATGTGTAACTTCCAAAGCTAGAATCTCTCAACACCCACCCCCCTCCCGGTCAAAAAAATAAATAAATTGACAACTGTGAGGGACTTCTGTGTTTTATGAGAATTCTTCTTCAAAGAATTTATTAAAATTATGCAAATAAATGTTGAGTGATTCAATGCAAACAAAGTGAAAGCATAACCAAAGAAGGTTTAAAATCAACTAGACGAAACCAAATCTGTCCAAGATTCATGGGCTAGTATTAATTAATATTCCCTAATACTAGGAAAGAAAAAGAAAATTGCTTTGGGAGATTAAATAAAAAGTTCTTGTTTCTTTCTCATGAGCAGAGACAAGGACTAGTAAGTGCGACATTAACGAAGGAGATAATTAAGACATGGCGAGAGAAAGCATTGTATTAGTGACAGAAAAAAAATTACTGTCAGAGCTGCTATAAAAAGGATATATGGATCTGAATTATTATTATTATTATTATTTTGGGGGTGGGGCCATGTGGGGTTTACAAGCATCTCTATCATTTTTAATTAATCCACAAGTTCTTGAACATAGTAAACAACTCAAAAAAGATTGCAGTTTCCCTTCTTTATAAAGATGGACAAAGATCGTTGAAGTAGTCGAAGAAGATGAAGAACAGGAATACAATTAATTTAAGCAAAAGGCATTCGGCATCTTTAAACATTCTCTCATTTATGTAATGTACGATCAGTCGGTGAATAAACTGAGTCAACTGAGTCTATGTTTATCAACTTTTCCTGCGGCGGTTTTCTTTTCTTTTCCCTTGTTTTTCTTTGATAATATAGAGTATTTTATACACACTGATTATAAAATTAATAAATATTTTATTGTACCCTCTGGTTTAAAGCTAATCAAGAAAAACCGGATCCATCGGTTAAATTAACCTCCTCATACTTATATGTTTGAGGCTCAACAGCCATCTACTTTCCAAATTTAAAGCCGGTCAAGACAAACCCAGTTAATCAGTTAATTTTAACCCTTTCGAACTTATGTGTTTGACTCTCATAAGTTGTGTATCTTCGCACTTATGTATTTGACTCTCATAAAATATTTATCTTTTGAATTTAAAGTTGATTAGAAGAAATTGTTCCAATGCAACATATGTAGAATTGTGTCAGTTATCAATCGATTTAACTAAAAGAAAAGTGCAATGATTTAATCTTAAGAATTATACATATTTACGTTAATTAAGATCATGTGTAATTTTATTGGAATTTTTGAAAATTATTTTTAAAAATTATGAAATTTGTCCAAAACAAGTATTAACCTCCTACTAAGGTTTTGAGAAAGTAAGTCAATCTTTTATTATTTATATATATATATATATATATATATATATAATTAGAAAAGACGAGAATTTTGAATGTTCTAACTTTAGAATATCACATAAGTTATTTTAGAGGAGTTTTTGAATCTCAATATTTTTTATTAAAAATTACCATATGAATGTATTAAAAATTATGGTAAAATTTCACTAAAAAACACTTATTTTATAATTATAATCAATTTTTAAATAAGTTTATTAAAATTCTCCTCTTTTTTTCCCTTTCTTTTCTGCAGGTAAGATATATGGGCCTGCCATACTGTCTTTCTCATGCTGTTTCAGTATTTAGCAGCGTAACATGCAACTTTTTTAGTGTAGTTCTGGCCCTATATATCACCAAGATCCACAGCATATTAATGGCCTTCTCTCTCTCTCTCTGATCCCGAGAGGCATTAAAGTCTGAAGAGTACATTAGACTGACTAGGATCATTACAGGGGAAGAAATAAATAAAGGCCATAGAGAGTTGAAAAGATATCGATATGTATAAAGTGAGTTGCTATAATAATTTTTGTAACGGGGGATGGAATATATTTATATACATATATATATATATATATATATATATACACCATGCTAGCTTTCTGTTAAAGCCACATATAAAATATAGAGAATGTGTGTGATAACTATGAAGAAACGATGTTTGGATTCTCTGTTGAAAAAGGAATGTGGTATAACGAAGGTAGTTTTACTGGGGATCAGTGTTTCAGTATCAAAGAAAAAAATTGATCTCTTGTACTGTCTTTTATCAGTGAGTGAATATCTTTTGTCAAAGACTATAGATTATGAATATAGCAATTTGATAATGTCTTTTGTATATCAGTGTACGTTTGTTTGTGCAAAAACAAAAGTACTCAGATGAAAAAGTAGGGGGACCCGGAGAGACTCAGTGACTTGTGAGCCAAAGCCTGTATGTATAGTGTACGACTTGCCATTTTTCCTTTCCCATTCTTGTTTGTGTTTTGGTGGGTTAATATGCTCCTTAACACAGTCATGCCTTTTTTTCTAAAGGGTTTTTTTAAAACTAAATTATTAAATTTATATATCCTTCTTATTATTCTTCTTTCATTTGTCGTTAATTTCTTTCAATCATTGACTTCAATGATGAATATAGACATATGACAAATTAATTCAACCTTAATAGGATATAGGTTTTATTTTCAGTTGTCATCTAAAAAGATTTCATACTAATAAAACTTTATATATATTTATAAACTTATTTTTTTTTATTTTAATAATGTAAGACTATACTTAAATTTTCACAATTATGACAATTATAATAATAATGATTATGGTGTTTGTAATGAAGAATTGACAAATTTAGAGAGTTTATTAAAAATAAAAAATGGTTAAAACTAGTGGAGTAATTATTCTAATTGTAAAAGGATTTCCAAACATAATTAGAATTTAAGTATCAATCCTGAATCAAGCTCAATTCTAAGCACTAAAAGATAACTACTTAGGGTTAATATATACATATAGTAAAAATAATAATAACACAAATCAATTCTTTAAACAGTTTAGTTGGGAAATTCACAGGAAAGAAAATAGCTCACTACTTATTTTGAGGAAGTTAGCATGTTCACAGGTTTCAAAATAGTCAAACGTACAGGTTCAATATTCCTATTAATTACCTGCAAATTACTGTTGGTGCCATCTTCGAAAAGTTGAACACATAATCACCAGTCATTGATATATAAGGTAGAGGATCTTAACCTTTTGGAAATGTAAATAGGCAAATCTTTTGATGGTTGTGTCGTTTTCATGAACTTAACGTTGTACAATTTGCCAATTTATCTTCTATTTGTGTACAAGGCTCCCAAGAATGATTATCATATTCTTACTCAACTGCAAAGAGACTTCTTATGCAGATCTTACAATGGCACCATAGGTATTAATTATTTGACCAGAGGTATTACAATGGTTTAATTTTTAAGCCAAAAAATTGGGGGTGTGACGGTGTTAGGCTAAAAACACATAACATTGCTTTAAATATATGTACCGGACGTGAAAGTAGAGGTAAGTGAAAAAAAAAAAATTGTCATATAATAATAATACACACTCTACATGACATAATATTATTAAAAATTATTTTTATTTATATTATAAATATAATATATATTAATATATTATTAAAATGTAATTATAAATTATAATAATACATAATATATATTATTAAATCTCATTCAAAATTAATATTAAAATTATATGTAATTTTATATATATATATATATATATCACTTTATGTAACATCGTGCTTACATAATATAATTGCCTTTAAACAAAAGATTTAGAATCTAGATATCAAAAAAATTTATTAGAGTGGATCAACATAGGAAGAGATCTTGGCTTTATCTCTCACGATTAGTTTTCCTTGAAGTTACAAATGACTATTCATAGAAGATAGAATTAATTAGCGATGTTTGCAGATAGATTCGATTTGATTTTTAATTAAAAAATATTTAATACTGAATAATAAAATACGTGGGATTCGGTTTGGTTCAATTTTTGTTTTTATAATATTTGAATCAAATCAAATTAATAGTTTGCGGTTCGGTTCGGTTTAATTTTTGTGACTTTTTCATATTTTTTATACAAGGTTACAAACCATCAAATAATATTACATTGTATCAAATATTATAATTACGTCTTAACCATTATAATATTATACATTCTAAATAATATTATCCATATACAGTTTTTTTTTATAAGTAAAAAGATTTAAATTATTGGGAGTACAAGGGGTACACCAACCCGTTACAATAAAATTTAAAATCAAAGCAAAAATTATGAGATACACAAACCCGGGTTATAATATCAACTAATGTAACTAAAAGAACATTCGGGAACAAAACTAGTAATCCACTTCCATGAACGCAGTTTAATGCTGTCCAACACTTCCTTGCAATCCATAACACCTTGCTGAAAGGTAATAACATTCCGATGAAGCCATAGTGACTGGATTACAGAAACCCAAACTACCTGAAAACACTGAGAGCGTTTTTTATATATACAAAGATTCGTCCAATATAGATAGAGAGAAATTAAAGAATTTGGAAGGACCACCGCAACCTCCAACCAATTAGCAACAACTAACCAAGTATTAAAAGTCATTGGACACATTAGAAAAAGATGAAGAGGGTCTTCGACAAACAGAGAGCACAGAGAACATAAATTGTTATCCAACTCCACACCACGTACTTGTAACAATGATTTGCACGAAAATGCATTCATGAGCACCTGCCAACAGAACACCAAGCACTTGATTGGAGCCTTACATTATCCATATACATAGTTATGCACCTCTATTGCATTTCTTAATTTATATTATCTTTTGTTGGTTGATAAATTTTTTCTATACATTCTAAATAAAATAAAACTATCTTTCAAATAATAACACATTTATATCCTATATAGAAAATTAAAATGATAACAACATCAAATAATACTACATTGTATCAACTATGTGTTATTCTCCACACAGTAGAAAGAAAGAGTTTTTAACAAAAGAAAACGAAAAAGAAAAAAAATTCAAAAGATAGTGAGTCTCACTCTCGAAGGAGAACGTTGGAGGAGAAACAAAACGACAATGCAACACATAGTCACACGAAGGTGTAGAAGCAAAGAACGACAAAGCTCAAGTGAGAGAGAAGCAGCAGTGGGCAAAGGTGCAGAGGCCAGAGGGAGAGAACGGCGGACGAGTGAAGGAGAACACTTAGATTAGAGGGCCAGGAGAGAGACAACATTAGTAGAGAAGACTTTTAATTTGGGAATGAGAGTGAGAGACATATAGTTTAACCTATACTCACGCACACAGACGTAGTCATAAGCAGCACTACAATTCAGTCGATTTCGGTTCAATTCTAGCTAACTGAACCAAAAATTGAATTTAATTTAATTTTATAATTAAGTTTATAGGTTTGTTGTATTTTTTTTTTATTCATGAACATAATATACGTAATATCTTACGATTGACATATAAAGATTAACATATGTTTGAAGATTTAGTTTAGTGTGTTTAATTTGATGATGAAGAGTATCGAATTTTTTTTTCATGTCAAATATGAATTTATTATAAATATAGATTAATATGAATTTATTATAAATATAGATTAATTTGATTATTGTTAAATATAATTGATTATTGATCTTGCTTCCAAATTTCAATTTGATCATAAGTCATAAAAGTTTCTTTTTTGGTAGTTCTACATCGAATTTACTTTCACTGTTAAAATATTTAAATATAATTTTGTTTTTATTAGAATTAATTTTAATCAAAATAGATTTTATAAACACTCAACTGTGTATTTAAAAGTTAGGATACGTTTTTTTTTTAAATGAGATTTCTTTTGTGTATAAGTTTACACGTGAGGTTGACAGTTTAATAGGCTTTGAGACGCCATGGGGTACTCTTAATGGATGACAACTTGCACTGTATTTTTGTTAAGATATATGTGAATCAATATATCTCCTCTTTCTACAAAGTAAGTTCTCAATTACTGTTCAGGGTGTGTGTTAATAGGTTGTCAGAATTCAATATTGTATCACCAATAATAATTGCTCTAGTCATTTAATACAACACGCGCGCAAGGGGTTAACTAACACTATATCCTTGTATTCCTTTAGATGAGAAAAAAAAAAAAAGAAGCTTTTAATTATAAAAAGAAATTAATCTGTACAGAATATTTGTGTTGTAGTAGACTATGAGACTACCACCACTCTTTCTCTTGTAAGATTGACCCCTGAAGGGGAAAAGCAATGTCTATGTCTAAAACATTTGATATGTCAATCACTGCTGATGTTACTGTGCATGTTTCTCTTGTTCATAAAGGTGAATGTAAAATATGGGGAATGGGCCCAAGCTGTAGCTCTATTAATTAACAAAGTAACATATATCTGAGTTGAATGCCAAGTGGTGGCACGACATCTTGCATGGCTAGCTAGCTTATGAATCTCAACATCACATGGTAACTTTAACTTATTATCTTCCACCTCAATTTGTCCGTATCTTTTTGTCCTTTAGCTCCTAAGTACCTAGCTAATTAATACCTATTATGTTATCCTTCAGGTTTTTGCACTTTTAAGCACCTGGAACCCTAATACCTGTCCCCACATTCATGCATGCCATGCCCATGCCTTGCCCAAAAATGGATTTGGTCTATAATTCAACCCTACGCATTTTAGGCCGCCTGAAATGTCTCAGTAATCTTTGGGTTCTATCTAATCACCTCAGCTACCTATATATTATAGCCATATAAGGTTAGCTACCTAAAGCTATACATATTGTGCCACTCCTCTAATTTAAATCAATTAATTAATAGTATCTCAACACGGAGAAACTAAACTAATTAAACGGGGTGATAATTATTTGAGAAGTTCAAAGCCCAAACCTCGTTGATCTGGTCAAGTAATGAAACTCGGTGTGATAATTACTTCTGGATCTGACTGAACTTTTCTGACTAAAGTACAAAAGTGATTACAGTTTTGCTTTAATTTGATTCGAGTCAAATGAAATCACATGGATACCAAATTTATCAATAATGATGATTTAGTTTATATTCGTTTAAAAAACATAAAGATGTTTTTGATGTCTTTTACTGGATTTAGAAATCAGATAACATGCTTTTACAAGCATGTTAATTGTATATAACAAACATTTAAATATAAAGCCTTCTAATTTCTTTGTGAACCTAAACCATTCAAGCCGGGATGTCCTACATTTATATTATGGGGGCACAGTCACCCATTCAGTTTTAAATTTTTTAATATTATTATATTATATTGTGATAATATTTAAATTAATTTTATTTTCTTTTTAACTTTATTCGCACAACCTTTTCTTATCGGATCCTATAAGATATTATAACTACAAATAAAGTAAAGTATATATATCAATAAAAAATTGGACCTATCTTTCCAAAACCTCAATTGTTAAAAAGTAAGATACATAAATAGTATATATAGAGTTGTCAAACAGGCATAACACGGCTAGAACCGATCACATGGTGTTTTAAGGAATATTTCATTTGACCTAAATTATGTTCGGGTTGAAATTTTTTTTTGTCCAACCTGATGTATATTGGGTCAGTGAACCATAGGACTAAATTGGTCCTAAATAAAATAAAATAAAATAACTTAAAAATGATTTTAAATACAATATTTTGAAAATTTTTAATAAATAATTTTAATTTTTACTAATAGCACGTAACATTCAACTTGAAAGAGAGAGAATTAAAAAAAAATTGATAAAATAAAAGTTGAGCAAGTAAAAAGAAAAGGTATTTCTACATTTATTTATATACAATAATATGTAAAGATAACCGCTGAATTGATAATATTAACTCTCAAATCACTAAATTGTTACAAGTAATAACTCTCAAATCATAATAAGAAAATTATTAAACACATACATGATCAATCTAACAATAATTAATACAAATATCAACCACCAAATTAATATTATTTGAGCAAGCCAAAACCAACTAAAAATATTAAGATTTAAAAACATAATGAAAAGCAAACAACAACTATAAATAAGTCTTTATTATATCTATTATAACTATTATTTTTTCTAAGTTTTTATCAGACAATCTAAAGCCTACAACATAACTCAACCTAAGACTATTTAGCATGTTGAGTTAAATTAATTGAGTTAAAATAATTTATTTTTATTTAGGTCAATCAAATTTTTCATAACTTAGCATGACCCTATTTAAGGATTGATTAGATTAAAATTAACAACTCTAAGCACATCCCATGCACCTTGTTAAAGTTCATTATGTTTGTTTAAATTTTTTAGGTTTTACTTACAATTAAGAATGACAAATAAGTTTGTATCCATAAGTAATACTTGAACTCATTCCAACTTTGACAGGTAATATCCGATTTGATCAGATATAAATATGAGTAATACTCAAGTTATTAATTTGGATACGAGGATGGGATGAGTATACATTTTCTTGTCTCATACATATACTCGTACTCGCTTTAAGTTTCTAAAAGCTTGATTTATTTTTAAAAAAATTTACTTGATATTTATGTAATTTTTTCTCTATTTTAAATCTATGTCAAATAAAACTAATTAATTAACGTAATTTTATAATTATTATTTCATGTTAAAATTTTTATATTTTAAATATATTTTTCAACATTTTTAATTAATTTTTATATCTTAATATTTGATGAGGATGGGGATGGAGATACAGATCTCATACCCATCAAGTATGGGAATGAGAGTGGATATAAGATATGAGAACAGAGACAAAGATAGTAAAACTTATAGTCATCGTGTCTTATTGTCATTCTTACCTACAATAAATAATTACCACTAGTGGAAAATTAGCATATTACGTCACCCCTTTTACGTCAGAAATATGAAAATTCGACGTAAAAAAAAATGCGGTGGCATTTTTGTAATTTTTGCAAACTTTTTTACGTCGGACCCTACCAGGTCCGACGTAAAAAAGGACGCAAATTTGAATAAGAGAGCGCGAGGCACACCGCGCGCATTCATTCTTCATCACTTTTCATTTTTTTCTCTCTAAACCCTCTCCCTCTCCTTTGTTACTGAATCGTTTTTTTGTCTTTTGCAGAGGGATGAACTCTTTGTTACTCATTTGCACATTGTTGCTGCTCCTCAGGTATGAATCAAGGTTTCGTTAGCACTTTTCTACTTCGCATTGCTACTCTGGCTATCTGTTTTATTTGATTTTTTGGTTGTTATATTTGTATAGGTAGTGAGCGTTTCCTTTTGGGTTGTTATACGAAACTGAACAACCTGTTCTGTAAGCAGAACGGCCTGTTCTGCAAGAAGAACGGCCTGTTCTGCAAGCAGAACGGGCCGTTCTGCTGGCATTTTTATGTTTTTTTTTTTATATTTTTTTTCCTACTTTTTTTACGTCGGATGTCGTAATGTCCGACGTAAATTTACGTCGGTTTTGTAGATCCGACGTAAAATTTACGTCTCCCGCTTCTACGTTGGTATTTTTTCTTACATAAAAAGCTAAAAATGTCCGACGTAATACACCTCTTTTGTACTAGTGTACAAGTATAAATATTTGAATTTTACTTACACTAAATAATATAGGTAAAAGTAATTTTTAGTTTTATCCACAATTATTATATATGTAAGAACAAGATAGTTGCAAATAATCATTTTTCTTGCAATAAGATATTGAGACTTGCAAAATTTATAATTTTAATAAATTTAAATCATTAATAAAAGAATATAAAGCATTAAAAATAATATTAATACATAAATACATTTGTCTATATTAATTGTTTTGTCAAATCTAAAAAACATGATAAGTAAGAGTGGAAAGAGCATAAACTTCTTTTAAAATAAATCATCCAAGACTTCTTAAATCATAATAAATGTTACACTTACATCCCTAATTTAGTAAAATGCTTGTGTTTGAACTAGTAAAATAAACACACTAGAGCTCTAAAAGATCTACAATAAATTTGGTTTGTTGTTAAAAAGTGTTTAAATATCATTCAAATCAAAGTAATTGATACATAATTTTTTTTTATTGATCAGTCTCTTTGAAAGTGATAAAACTTGAAAATCAAAACATACTAAAACAACTTGATCAAGAATGCAAATCAAATTAATCAAATAAATATATTTTTATTAATTAATTTTATTTTAAATTTGAAACAAATAAATTATAATATTTTAACCCCAAGTAATTAATCTAATTATTTTTTTTTAAATTTTGAAACAAATAAATTATATTCTACTGTGTAAAGAGATTTTACATTGACTACAGTCACCCACCAAGTTCTTCATCATTAAATTCCCACGTCAATAGTTGCCATCACCACAATGCCACTAAATCTGTGCCACATCAGCCAATGTTGCCATCGCCATTGGATCTACCATAAACACTATCAAGCCAGTAAACATCGTCTTTCCTTTTCGTACACACCATTATTATTATGATTCCTACAAAAATATAATTTCATTTAACAAATTAGTCTTTTTTAATATAATTCTGTATCCAATAAAATTAAATTATTACACGTTACAGAAAATATATATATATATATATATATATATATTAGAATAATGGTATATATTAATTATATTTTTTTATTGCATTTCAATTAATATTTATTACGGTAGAATTATAATTAAAATTACTTCAGAAAAAAATTATAATTATAATTTTTTAAAATTCAATTTTGACAATAACAATATACTTGCACGAGGAGGAACAAAAATTAAGAAAAGAAGCAATATGGTATATATCTTTGTTAAGGGATGCAAGTAAAAATAATATATTTTTGACAGAGCAAGGTAATAATAATTTATTGTCAAAGAGTAACTGAAAAATAATTTTATTCTCTAACTATCTTTTAATCAAATTGGAAAAAAAAAACAGCTATATCTTTTTTGTTAAGTGATTATATATAAAACCTATATGAAGGTTCTCAAATCCCAATTAAACATTGAAAGAGAAATGTTATTACAGTGTGTCAAGTGCTGGCCTTTGTAGAGCAAGTAAAGGAATCAATGCATCTTGAACAAAAATAACCAGGATTATATATTGATGAAACCTGAAAAGAAAAAAAGTTTTATAGAAATATTTTTTATGATGTATAATTATATCACAATTATTATGCATAAAAGAATCTATATACAAAGAAAAATAAATTAATTTCCAAGAAAAGAAAAGAGAGAACTAGATAGTAAATTACTAAACTTAGTATCATATAAACAAATATTTACATGTGCTTCACTGTTCAAGAATGATCATGAGCTAGTAAATATAAATTGGTATATATATTTTGTCTAAACTGCTGCATTTGGGAGAAGTTCTTTGAGCTGACAGCAAGGAGTTTTTATTCCTTAGGTAGTAGTTTTGTTCGGTATGTACCAAACAAATTAAATAGAGCTGCATTCACTGTCTGCTGCAATAAATAATCTGTATTTTAAACTTTCAAAATACAACATTATGGAAATTGAGAGGAAGGATCGATAAAGCTTTTCTTTAATAAGAAATTAAATATTTTGCAGGTTTGATCGTTAGAATATCCTATTTAGGAAGCATTCAGTAAGATAGTTGTTTTTCACAAGAGGACTCCAAAACTTGTCTGTGTTATTACCCTAATTGTGCAAGCATGGTGTGACACTGATACCATAAGCATTTCAAGAAACTAGAAGATCCCAATTTTGGTTTGGATATAGAGTGAGAGCGATCGAGAGTGACGGGGCTTTGAGGAATTCAGAATGTAAAACAACTAGATAAATTAAACTAACTGCCACAAAAATTAAACACACGTCAATATCTCTCGAGATAGATATTACTACTAATATAATATATATTGAAATAAAAAGAAAATTTGACATGCAAAAGGAAGTGAATGTAAAAAGGAAATTTGGAAAGATTCAGTTCATATCTAACTGGTAGCTACCAATACAAAAGACCATGTTTGAGAACAAATCTCACCCACTCAACCCCACAGCTCCAAGCCAAAGTAGCTGAGCGTGTCCATGAGCTCAAAAGCTGTCTCTCGTTACTGTAGATAAACCAAAACCCTCTCTCTCTTCTTCTTCCTCATCTCATCCCATGACCCCATGTGTCAGCTTGTTATGTCTCTCTCTCTGGATTGCGTGTCTTTATGATATCTCATAAGTCATAACACATACCAAAAACACTCAAACAGACATCGAATCTCATTAGAAACCATCTTGAAACCGATTGATCGCTGAAGCAGGATCTAAACGATGCTGTGCTCCTGCATACCCCCTTCCCCAACTCAATCCTTCTTCCTGCACTGTTCCCTCTTTTCCTCCTTGCCCCACCGGTGCACCAATGCAAGTGTAGCTGCTAGTGCTCTCTCCTCCATAGCTCCCACTCATCACGTGACCCACATAGTAATCATTCGCTGCATGCTGGTGCGGGAAGTGCGATGACCCAAAAGACACTGGTCTCGAAGGTGAAGCGTATAGGTATGGTTGCGGTGGCGGTGGTGGCGCCATGTGAGTTGAGGATGAACCTGAGAAGTATCTCGGGAACCTCATAGGCACTGTTGGATCCCCTGGTGGATGATACCCTCCCGGTGTACAGCATCTGAATATATCATCACAAATTAAATTGTATCAAACAGTGTTGTGTTTGCAATTTGTACCCTAATATTAATGTTGTGAGCTATCTTGAAAAATAACCTAAAAAACTTAGAGAAAAACTGGGAATGAAGTAAATAAAATATAAGTGTTGAACAAGTAATGGTGCTCACCCTAAGTGAGGAGGAGCTTGTGCAGCAAGGTTATGATCACTACGGAAGACCAGCTGACGAGCTTGGTTCAGCGTCTCCGTTTCCCTCTCTGCCCAAAAACATAACCAGAAACAAATGACAATAAAAATAATATTATAAAAAGCAAAATAAAAGAAAGAAATAATTAAAAAGAGGAGGACCCTCTCGAATTTCAGGAATCTAACAAGGCAACTTTATGAGATTGAAGTGACAAGGCTTGATGGGCAAATCATTAACGGTGAGTGAGTGGTTATGTTTAAAGAAGAAAAAATAAAAATAAAGTGTTAGGATAGGTGCTAGCCTTGGCGGTGGCGGTTCATGTGTCCCCCGAGAGCCTGAGATTTGCAGAACTTGAGGGAACAAAATCTACACTCGTAGACCTTCCCACACTCGTCTTTTCCATCCTTCCCGCCGCTTTTCTTTTTCCTGCAACCTGCAACCATAACCATCCAATTAAAGCAACTTCCATGACACCCTTCTTTCCCTTTAAGCCCATTCTCGATTACCCAAATCACCAAATCAATTTTATTTAACTAACCGCCCCCAGCAAGCTTTTTATTTTTTAGTTTTATAAACCTTTTTCCCTTTTCTTTTTATCTCCTTTTCCAGTATGGTTTAATGAAGAGGAGAGAAAGGAGAAAGGAAAAAAAAAAAAAGGAAATGTACAAGGACGAAACAAAAAATAAAATATGAAGCAAAAAAAAAAAAGTGTGATGAACACTGTTTCATGGTCAAAGAATATACCACAGGGATGGGTAACAAACCATGGCAGTGTTCAATTTTGTTTCCTATAAAAAATGAAAGACTTCCCATGATGTGTGATTGTGATATAGAATTTGAAAAAGGAAAAAAAAAAATATGTTCCTTTGATATTTTAAGGTGCATATGTAGGTCTGATCATCACTGTTTACCGGGTGAAGAGGCATGGTCTTCGAGAACTTGTTTGCCATCTCTAGAGTAATCATCAGGCAAATTGTTAAGATCTAATGGGTTTCCTTCTGGTCTCCTGTAAAGGAACAACAAAGTCGTAAGAAAGAGAAAGTTAAAGGGTTTAGAGTAGGAGAAAGTGGAGGAGATAATGAATCAGAAGAAGGGTGTGAAGGTATAGTAGTGGGGGAAGACCTACATGGTACCCACAGAGAAAGAGAGAGAGAGACAGAAAGAGAGAAACGAAAAAAAACTGATGTGAGGCAAACACTCTTTCTTTCTGATGGGAGGATAAAACTAAAGCCTTTTACAAAATTTGTGAGACTTTCAGTTTGAGACTGCAATATAGAGGCTAGTTGAGTGATGGTAGAAGATAAAGAGCTTTGAAAGTTCTCTATCAGTTCCTCTGCCACTCACTCTCTCTCTCTTAACTCCCCCCACACAAAAATTGAATGTATAATGGGACAGTGGGTCTCGTGACTTTAAAAAGAAAACGTGAGTGTGGCTGTGAGAGTGGGGGGCTTAATCAGGTATTTGCAAATTGTTATCTAGCTTCTTCGTCTGGTTTGGTTGAGACTTGGGAAATGACAGACAGACACAATCAGAAAGGGCAAGAAATCTGATTGAGAAGCTTTTGTATTAATTATTAGTTTTAATAGAGATATTATATTAATATAATAAATCCATGTAACAATTTAATTATACAAAATAAGAGATAAAAAGAGATGTGAGTTATACGATGAAGAATATACTAGATATTGTATAATGATACTAATTACTAATTATATTATCTATACCACACTGCTTCAGTCTCTAGTTCTTTTTGCTTTTTTGTTTTTTTTTTTTTTTTTTTGCTCTGACTAGAGGTGCCAACAAAGGATTCAAAAATATTCAAATAATATCAGTCAAATGTATTGAAAAAAATAATTAACTAATATCCGAAAAGAAAATCTTTACCAACAAAGGATGGCAATCAAATGTACAGTACAAATTTTTGAGCATTAAAGGTTGCCCTAAGAATGAAAGATGACATTTATACCAGAAAGAAAGCAAGACAAGGCATAGGGTACGTAGACATTTTGCGTGGTTATTGTGCTTAAAGAGGGGGGGCATGTTTGAGAACAGGTCATGTATGGTCCACAATAGCTCAAATGCCTCCTTCTGGGTGTAAAATTCTACCCGGGGGACTTAGACTTGCATCAAGGAAGGGTTGCTATCAGTATCTATCATTAGGGTTTTTTGCAATCTAAGTTGGGATAGACTCGACCCCCCACTTGTTGTTTTATTCTTTGAAAGTTGCTATATCTCATAGATTACATATACATAGTCCTTTTCAATAGATGTGCATGAAGAAAGTAAAGAAATGGATTTGAATTTTCTTAATATATATCTCACATTCATCATGATATTCTATGTTCCCTTTAGATGCATTGCTTTGAACTATAAAGAGTGACCCCTTTATAAGATAGTTAGCTAGGTAAAATGTCATCCAAATTTGTTGCAGATCAGCGATTAACAGATTCACATTTTTTTTAATGATTAGTGTTGATCGATTTTACAAGTCAAAAAGCTAGCTAGCTTTAACGGTAGAAATTAACGTAATTTGGCTGAATCCAATTAATTACGGTGGAGGCTCTTATTTGGAGCAGCATATGTGTAAATGGGAAAAAGAAACAATAGTTAGAGGGCCTCTTGTCCACAAGCTAAGGTGAGTGGTTCCCCCACCACACCTGAAATGGATATAAAGGAGAAAGAAGACACTACCTAATAAGAGGGCTAGCTAGGCATTAAAATCAGGTGATTCATGGACCACACTACTGCAGCCCGGGCCTTGACAAGCTGGTTGGTACTATGAAGGATATAATATGATATGAGACACATTCGATATTTTCAAAACCTGGACCCGAAGATTCATGCAATGAACGCGCCCCAACTATCTGAATTTTCTAGCAAGTATGTATACATATCATTACTTTTCAAGTGGTCCTTCATGAATTTAAGCAGTAAATCCAACAAACATTTCTCGCATGTTCAGACCTCTAGCAATGCCAACTTACAACCAGTAGAGGAAATTGTCTTCATCATGTTGCCCTCCTTCCCTAGCAGTCAAAATTTAAATTGAAAAGTTGTTACCATTACTTGTGACAGGAAGTGCATCGCATTCGTGTATATATATATATATATAGTAGTAGTAGTTAATACAAACGGATATATTTAAAGATTGAAAATTACTGTGATGAGATGTTTAGACCATGACCAACGCAATGCTAAACAAATAAAACAAAACATTAAAACTTTGTATTTCAAACTTCAAACAGATTTGGATTCTATTGACAAAAACGTGGGGAGGACAGTATCTGTTCGGGGTCGTGGTACTGTACAAACCAGATTATGGTGATATCTATTAGAGGTAAAAAAAAGTTTCTGACAAATAAATTTGAGCCAAAGGGTGCAAGCGCTTAAATGATGCAATCTGAACAGGTTCCAAGTCTAAACACAGGAGACGAACCAACACTAGTCTATACCACCAAAAGTTTCAAATCAATTCAAATCAACTCAATCATTACATGAAACCAAATCAAATTAACCCTTGGTGTGTTTTTACGAGGAATTTTACAAATTCAAGGAATTTTAAATTCTTGATATTTGAATTACTTTGATTTTAATTTCTATCATTTTTAAAATATTTTGTTTGGATGAGTCAATTCAAATTTCTTAAATTTTAAATTGTTAAGTTGAATATGATTATTTGATTCTATATAATAAAATTGATTTTAAAAATATATTTATATGTTGAGATTTTAAAATTAAATTTTATAAAATAAATATTAATCCATTTTTAAATATTTAAAAAATTTAAAAATTAATATTAGATAATATTTAATAATTTTAAAATATTTTTGAATATCCAATAATTAAAAGAATGAAGAGATAAGATAAAATATATAGGTGAAATAAGAAAACAAATATATGAGGAATTTCAAATTCTCCCATTTTTGGGAGAATTTAAAATTCTACTATTTGAAGGAATTTCATAAATGCTTGAATTTCAAATTCTTTGTAAATTCCTCATCCAAACAAAGCATTTCATCTCAAAGAATTTGAAATTCTTCAAATAAATGAATTACCCTATATAAATTCCTCATCCAAACACATCATTAAAGTTCAGAAAACCTATATACTTCTATAATCAACTGTTCACAAACAATTCAAAATTTTCTTCTTATTTAGGTAAAGCTTGACCCCCTAGTGTAGAGTAGTAAGTAGTTCATATCCATATAAATACCATCATGGAACCTATTAAAAGTAATATTGAACAATATAACTTATTTTGTGTATAATTAATTATCAGATGTCAAAGATTTATGATAATGTTAAATATGCATTTAGATAAGTTTTGTTTTCTAAAAGAAGAATTTATTTGTTTTTCATTGAAAAAAACATTTAACATTCATAATTTTTAATGCATATGCTAATTAACATTTTTTTTCTAAAAATATTAGAAACAAATGGACCCAAAAATGTGAAGAAACTTCATGGATCACCTTTGACCATTCCCTTTGAATTTGTACCTGAAAAGTTGATTTAACTGTGGACAAATTAAGATATAATTATCTTTGGTCTGATAAATATCTTTTGAATCCTCTATCTCCATCGGAAATGATCCACCTTACCTGACTAAAAAGATAGATTAATTAATGTTTACACAGATACGGACAGCAACTTTCATAAATATCGGGTAGCATTGGCTATGTATCCAAAAGGAATCATTATATTAATACTTTTTTATTATTTGCTTAATTTTTATCATTTAATTTATTGTTCCTATTAAACTTAAATTATGTTTCTTCTATATTTTTAACTTTTACACTTTTCTTGGTGTTTAACTTTGTAAAAAAAAATTATTGCCTTGAAAAAAAAATTAAGTCAACACCATTAACAAATTACAACAGATACCAACATCATTAATCATAATACCAGATAGAGGAGTTGTTCACTAGTTAAATCAGTCTTAGGGCTATAAGTTTTTGCTACTTTAATGAATAAATAGAATAACTCAGACATAACTTTTTATTCAAATTATCACTCCGGTTTATTCACTTGTGTTATTCACAAAACGTAAGCATGTTGTATTAATAAAATAAAATGCAAATGCATTACTAAGTTTCTAGAATAAAATGCATAATTACTAAAATATAAACATTTTGTATTAATAAAAATGCATTGCTAGAATGTTGAAAAAGAAAAGGACCTCACACATTAATAGCGAGCAAGCCTTTTTTGTTTTGGAATGAAAATGGCTCTGTTGCCTATGACCTAGCCAAACCACAGCTAACTATTGGAATTGTGCAGTTTATATTATTTTATATATATTGACATCCAGATCAATTGTTATTCAATTATATTCATAAAAAATAAAAATCTTTAATTTCAAGTAAATGTCTTTGCAGCGGAACTAGTTAATTAGTGCAATGCATTTTTTTATTATCAGGTTTTAATGTATGTTTAATTTATAAGCAAGAGACTTAATTACAATTCAATATGATATATAAATCTAAACATGCTTCATGTTATGATTTTTTATTTTTTTAAAATTGTTATTCTTGACATACATTAAAGTTTAATCTTTAAATATTATTTTTGAAAGAATATCATAAGTTAAATTTTAATTTCAAAAATTCAATTTCACAGTTAATAATCTAATAAAAATATTAATATTATTATCGATGAATAAAACTTTCCTCATTAAGCATTTGGGAGGTTGTTAGTTCTAGTCCCATTTATTTTCTCAATTTTTTTTTTGAGTGAGATAAATATAGTTTAATTTTATAAACATTTTCTGAATAGAAGAATCAAGTTTTGTCTAAGATTTTTAAATTTTCTTTCCTTAAGCTGAAGTACAGATAACCTTTTCATCCCAAAAATTTTCTACCAAAAATGATTGTCAAGGAAATAAATATTTAAAGAAAATATTCTTTATCTTTTACTAGTTAAAATTAATTAATACAATTATATATTTATTACTAAAATCATTTTTTTCTACATCTATAAAATGTCAAAGAAAGATAAATGATAGAAGAGAGCATGCTTCACAACTTTTTTATCGATAAAAATCAAACTTAATATTAAAATTAAAGAGTTTACAATTGACTTAGATCCGATTGTTACATACCAACTAGAACACATACCTAATTATAAGAAACAAAAAAAAGCATAAAGAGAAGGGAAAGAATATGTACTATATCACTATCTGTAGTAAAGGCTAAAATTTGTTATATAGGAATAATGTTTTTTTTTTCTATGTATAAATTTTTGGTGTGTTTATGTCTCTTATTGTCCAGTCCTAGACATATATTAATCATATTAGGAATATAATTTCTTATCTTTATAACCTTTGATCTTTCAATTCATGAGTGATGTTCTCTAGGACATACTTATAATCATGATTGTCGATTTTGAGTGACAACTTGTAATAACAACCGAGTTTACAAGATAGATCATATTCACTTATACAACTTGAAAGTAAATTCACTTTTGAGTAATTTCGTGCAATCTTGTACGTCTCGCTCTCTATTATTAAAAGCAAAAATTAGTCTTTTCTTAATTTTTTATTTATTATTTTAAGAATTTGTATTTTGTGTAAAATTTTGCATAATTTATTTTTAAACATTACTATTTTAATATTATAATTTGCTATTTTACTTTAATATAGAGTTAAAATGTTGAATTATTACTTGTTATTTATGAGTATTATAACATATTTTTATATTAAGTAAACTCCAACAAATTTAATATTTGAATTTATAAAATATTAATGAAATTATGTAAATTCTTGGGATTGACAACCTTGTCTAGAATCTTACTCTCTTGTGATAACTCATGGAAATCCCTTCTTTTTTGTTACTTTAGGGTTTTTTTTTTACTAGTTAGCTTATTGACAACATATCTAGTTTATTTTGGTATGTATGGAGACTGTTTTGTTCAAATTTGATATTTTGTTATTGGGTCCGACCTACCTAGCTACTTCTAGTTCTAGCCTTTTAATTTTAGATGTTTTTTTATTTGGTTGTAATCTTCTAGCACTTATAAGGGTAGAAATAACGTAAAAGAAATTCATTTGCAATGATAGACAAAGGTTTCCCATGATAAAATTTTATATAGACCTAAAGACATGGTGCAAATTTAGTTGAACCATGTGACTGGTTTGAGACACATAAAAGGAATAAAAACAAAAAGGAGTTGGAGCTTTAGAGGAACAAGTAAAGAAAGAGATATTTTCCAAGAAAAATAACTCATGATTTGGAAACAATTAGTTAGCAGATAGAAACAATGAAGGTTACATCACTATCTTGGTACCAAGTGGTGGTGGTGGTGAGAGGACAAATCAGAGAATTGTCTACATCCCTAATAGCATTGAATTTCCATCAATTACACACTGGTTCACCTAATTGAATCAGTGTCAAATTATTGATGGTAGGGTGATTGGTCTTATATATGCAGACCCCAAAAATGGATGTCACTAGTTATTATTGTTCACTCTTCTCAGATAGCTCTGGACTACATACTGTGCTTGCCACAAGGGATTGAGAGATCATGGCTTCAAACTTTCTGTGATTGAATAGCTGTTTAGTTACTTTGATTTTTCAGCTTGCAGTTTCCATTTGCATATAGAGTCTTTTTTGTTCTTAGAAAAAGTAGGCCTCGTGCATTATGTCTTTATGCTTTTGGATCCACTCCCGGTTCTTTCTCCTATTATTTTCACCAGAATGTTACGGGAAGCCCTCACTTGTTGTTGATTGTAGCTTACCTTCATTCCCAAGCGGGAACAACATCTGGTACTATTAATTAAATATTCAAACATGAAACACTAAATAATTTGTTCTCAATAAAGTTCCATACCAACTACAAATAACTAAAGTAGCCTCAATTTGCAGAGACAAAGAACTAAAGTGGACTCAACATAGTACGGTAGCCTAATAAAACTAAACCATATATATCATCAAGATTGGTTGGTGCGAGGGCATCTTTCTTTCATAGCATGAAACTAATCTCGACCCTCTATTTTGGCTAGCTCTGCATTGATGTGGCTGCCTAGACAATGCACCACTAAAATCTTTACACTCAAATGAGTACTATGACCAACTCCGAAAAGTACCCTTAAGTGGCATGCTCTAAGTAAGCTACACATAGCATAATCACACACAAGGCCCGAGGGCACACTCACCAACACCCACACTTGTTACCCTTCTCCTATCCTACATGCCCCATTTATGATTCACTCTTTTTTACGTGATCAAAGTCTGATAAGAGGTCTCACTTAAGTATGCTAGTTTATTATAGAGACTACAACCATATCCCATCTCCGTCATTTTATCTGTGCCTTTTCCAACAATATTTTGTTCAATCACATACATTCAATTCGTTATTGCAAAAGGAAAACAAATGTAATTACATTTCAGTATAACTATAGAAATAATAAAAGAACAAAATTAAGATATATATATATATATATATATATATATAAAAGTTGTTTATATTCTTATCGTGAACATTTCCAATAAAAATAAGACATATTTAATTTTAGTCTTATGTAACTTCAAATAATAATAAAAAGAATTTAATAGCCAATGTACTAGATATAAAGTAGAATCGCACTACTATCAAATTAAAAATCTGATGGCAAAAAGAAAAATTAGTTTAAATTTTCTCTAAAATAATAAGTTTAATTAATTAACTTAAGATATCCTTTACAGAGTAATTTCAGATTACATTGACCTTATATGTGTCATACTTTCGAAAAAATTAATATATTTTATACTGTACTTATTATTATTATTATTATTATTATTATTATTATTATTATTATTATTATTATTATTATATTAACATAAACGAATAATTGGTTAATAGTGTTAACAATTTAAGCGACTATAATTAAAGAAACTTCTCAAACATAATTTTTTTTTTCTAGATAAAACTTAGACACGATACTGTAGGTACTATTAATATTATTTTTCAATTAAAATCTTAGTTTTACTTTAATAGTACATGTTAACATTTAGTTAAATTATTTATTACATATAGTACTAAAATAAAATTTTAACTCTAATTGAAAGATAATACTAATCATATTGCATTTGAGTTTTATCATATATTTTTGTTGTCTTTGCAACTTTTTAAACTATTGACATAATTTAGAACTTAAGTCCTCAATTTTTAGGTTAAAAAATGTATAAAAAATTAATTTTAAAAATTAAATAATTTTGGTCTATATGTCAGATAACCATGATTGACTGTTAATTTACTCTGACATGATATAGCTACTAGGTTGTAACATATTAAAGTTGATATGAGATGATCATATGGCTCATTTTATATTACATTTTTAATTTTCTTATAAGAGTAATGCTTTGACTTTAGAAACGGAACGACCGAATAATTCTCTAACTTGTGAAACTTTGGCAAATCTTAAATTAAATTCATATTTATATTAAAATTAATTGACAATTGTTAATTTTTTTTTAACGATTTTGAAGGATAAATCGACGAATAAACTCGAAAAATAAAGCATTTTCCTTCTTATAATCCTTAATAAGTGCTTATGGTTTCTTTTTCTTTAATTGCGTCAGTTTTGTACTCTAACTTCTGAAATTAGTCAATTTTGATTCATCTATTAATTGATCATTTTAGTCGACTAGGTGGTACAATTGACATTATATGTTGTTGTGGCATAAAAATAAGTATGTGTTTATATTTATTGTATGTAAAATATTAAAAGATAAGATGATAAATATAACGTATATCACTTATACAGTCGTGTCACTTCATAATGAATCATTTCATATAAAGTCAATTGATAGTCAACTAATGAATATACTAACAAAAATATGCTAAATTTAAAAAAATTGAGAGAATAAGAAAAGTAAAAATTGCGGATTAAATATTACAGGTTCCAAAAGTATAATTAAGAGTCACGTTAGTAAACTGCAACAGTGTTATTAAAGTTAACTAACAGTAATCATACCAAAATTGCTTAACTATAAAAATTGAGAAAAACAAAACAGAAACTACGAGCTATGATCGAACATGCATAATTAAGCCTTCAAAAAATTAGTACGATAATACATGTAACTTCAGATTAATTTTAAGTGTTTTTATCTTATTGGCGTCTTCTTAACAAATCTTTCATGCTCATTTTGGTTTTATTTAGGGAAAAATATCATTTTAGGGGAAAAGAGTGATTTAGTTTTAATCAAATTAATGATATATATATATATATATATATATATACTTCCTTTATTAGTAAATAAACCTCCCTTCTATATTTTGTTTTTAAAAGAATAAATATTTTTTTAATTTATTTTCTTTTGAAATAATTTTATTTCCCAAAATCATCTTTATTCACCTCTCTTCCTTTACTCTTTTTCTTGTTAGTTTATTATCTCTTTCTATCCACCTTTCGTTTATTTTTTGTTTTAATTTTCTTTTTGTTGATTTTTTCTCTTTAACAGTGATGACACTCATCAATAGTTTTTATTATTCTTTAAATTCTTTTTTTTTTGTATAGTTAACTTTATCATTTTTTTAATCCTTAATTTTTCACCTCATTTTAATATTCCATACATTAAATGCAAGGTTGTAGATTTTTTTTTAAGGTGATGTTAAGAAAGGCATGTCTGGTTGATTTTTTTTTAATAAACAATTGATTATAAATAATATTTTTAATTATTATAACATAATTTATAAAATTGTATTTTATGATTCTTAAAATATATTTCTTGAAGAGTAGAGACATACTTTATTATTTTATAAAAGAATAAATATAACGTTACAAAAAGCACTTTTTGTAAGTATATTTTTATTCTTTTAAAAAAACATTTATATTTTTCAGTATAACAATTTGAACACATCAGAATGAAAGAGATTTAAAGATTTGTACAAGTGTGAAACCGTAGACTTGAAGAAATAATTAATAATACACATTTTCTACAAGGTACATATTCTTTTCAAAAGCTCATCATCTAATAATTTCACAGTTAAGTGTGCTTGAATTTGAGTAGTTTGGAGATGGGTGACCTTCTAGTAAATTATTCAAGAAATACTAACTAACAAAAAGTTGTGTAAAGTGTTACCATGTGAAATATTGTGAAATGGAATTGTTGAGCTGTTAAATTTGAGAGGTGTTAAAGGATTTACAGTAAATATTCTATTGGAAATAATATTTATATTGTTATTGGAATGTAATTTCTAAAAGTATAAAACCCAAGTACGGCTCTTTACTTTCTTAGGTGTGGTTGGTGTTGTTCTTCAATTGAAATGAGAGTTTTACCTCAATAGCATATGTAAATATATATTAAAGAGATATGTATTAAATTCAAGTGCATAATACCAAGATAAAACTTTAACTCTAGTTGTAGAACAATAACAATTGTACCTAAGAAACTGCATATAAGTTTTATCCTTTCTAAAATTGTGTTTGTGTTTCTTAAAATAACTTTTTTAAAGAGTAAAAACATATTTTAAAAAAGTACCGTTCAAAAAAGTAAATATATTGTTTCAAAAAATACTTTTTGTAAGTATAATTTTACTTTTTTAAAAAAATATTTCCAAAAGTGTATTTTTACACTTTTAAAAGGTACTTTTTATAAGTATATTTTATAAGATATTTTCTAAAAGAGTAAAATTATATTTTCAGTGAGTATTTGTTGGGAGAGAAAAATTGAAGGGTATTTAGGAAAAAAAAAAGACTAAAAACAAAATATTTTTAATTAACAAAAGTCTTAGTTTTATGTTGGATGAGTAGACAATAGTGTTGGACTTTCGTTTTTTTTTTTAGCTAGACAATGTTGTTGTAGTGTGATAAACGAGCCCTCACCTAATATGGCAGAGGGAAAATTAGAAGCCCAATAAATTTGGGCCCAAACATTACAAGAGTTTGATCAATCAAGTTAGATTCCAACCAAAATCCAGATCTAGTATTAAAATCGGGCCAAAAATGAGTAAAGTGTAGAATATGAGAGAAATTGAGAAGGCAGAAGTTCAATGAATATTACAAGAGTTGGATCAATGGCTATAGACGGATGGACGGATGGTAGGGTGAGGACTGAGGAATACCGAATGCCCTTGTTTTACGGTAGCCTAATATTAATTAGTTGATTACTTCCATTTTCTTGGAGTTGAAGAAGATCTAACTGCAAGATGACAAAAATGCGTTCATGAATATCTCTAACTACTTCAGAAAGTAAGTGATTATGGATTTATTTCATTTAATTTATATTTTATATTGAATTTTAGTCATCTAACTATTTAAGTAAAAAATTATATATAACTTAATTCTATAAATTTTTAAAAATATAAAAATTATATGATATTTTCTTATATGAATTCAAATTGATATAAAATATTTTTATAATTTCCTGTAAAATGAAATATTAAATAATTTTTTTTTATAAATTTATAAAATTGACATAAATCATTAAAATTGGATATAAAATATGAGTTATTGAGTTAAATAAATCTATCGAAACTTTTTTTTCGAATAAGGGGATTCTACCCCTCCTCTCTCTCTCTCTCTCTCCTTCTATATATATATATATATATATATATATATATATATATATATATATATATATATATATATATATATATATATATATATATATATTTTACATTATTCCCAATGAAATAGATAGATGTTGCATAGAATGGGTTCATACTATCGGTCTAAAAATTATCATTTATTATAAAATTTATATTTATTATTTTGTTGAACTAAATGATCACAATATTTTATACCTTCAATCAATTATAAATTATTGTATGAAACTTTTAAGTAATTTGTATAGATCAATAAATATATTACTTTGAGTGGTATTTGACTTGAGTTTTTTAGAAGTAAAATTTTATGTTTGAATCTTATTAATAATAAAAAGATTATTGGAAAAAGAGATCTTATTAAAGTTGTTAATAGAGTTTTTAGTGGAAATTAGTCATATGTAAAGTTAGTGTGTGTTTGCAATCAAATAAAAAAAAAATTGATCACTACTCTCTTTCTACATCCAACAAAAATAATAAAAAGTAATTTCTTCATTCATTGATGTGATTCTTGCTTAGATTCTAAATATGTATTCAAATATGTTATAAATACTTCATATTAATAATATAGTTAAGAAAAATTCTAAGTGGTTGACAATGTGATTTTTTTTACATTGTTGGTACATGTGTTATTTTTTCCATTTCACCATGACTTTTCTTTTAAAAAAATATGTATTACATTTGTTCCTAATTACAAGACCATTTCAACTAAATAACATCTTTTAAAAAAAAATTAGTTGATTTAGTTAAAAAATATTAAATTTGTTAATGAAGATGAGATATTTGTGTATTTATTTTTCTTCAATCTCAAAAAGAGAGAGAAAATTTTTATCTAATTAATTTCAATAATTTATTATTTTATTTAGAAGAATTGTTAATTAAATAAGAATATTTTAGAGAAAATGTAATTAATATATCTGATAATTTTTATATAAAAATGAACAAATAAAATAGTGAAAAAAACAGGAGAAAGGTAGTATGTGAAATTATTGTTTATATTAATCAATTACTAATAAATATATAAATAAAGTTGATAGATTATTGAAATACTATTTTAAATTTATAAAAATTAATGAACAATGTTATAATGTTATATAATAATAAATAAAGGTGATATTATTTTTTATCGTTCACATTTTAAAGACTTTTTTAAGCTTTTTTTTATTATGGTAATTTCACAGTATCATTCTTTTAGTATGGGAAGTAATTTTATTTTATTAATTTAAATAAAAAATATTATTTATCCAAAACGGTTTTGCCCTAAATAAAATGCACACTTCACAACAGTTTTTTTAACTCTTATACTATCGCCCAATATTAACGAGATAAATCAAATGATTGATAAATTGGTTAAATTTGATTTGGACATTTTTAATCTTGTTATCTTTGATTGTGTTCCTTATTTATTTATTTAATTTTTAGAGGTTCTATTAGATGTATCTTTAACTTGCTTTCCTTGTGAGTTTTAATTTAATTCGTGTTGGGACTTGGGTCTCTATTTATATATATAAAAAAAAAATGTTAAGGTGCTTGTATCCATTTACATTCCGATTTTTTTTTATTGAATACATTCTTAAATAAATCCTAACCATAATTTTACAAAGGAGAACACAGGTCATTTTAATTATGCTTTGTATACAAGTATAGGTAAATCATAGGAGGCACTTAATATGGTGCATGGTAAAATTAGTTAACGGTGCATCACTTTTGTTGTGATAGTTAGATTGTGGGTGGACATGGAGTAATATGTGGTAAATGAATATGGAGTCATACGAAACCATGATGCACCCAAAGGTATGCTACAAAAATTCAAGTTTTTAAATTCCTCAAGTAAAAGTTATTTATTATTAAATTTGATAAAGAAAAAAAATCACATATATTAATAAAAAACTTCAACATTAAGTAGAAACTCTTTAAATTAATAATATCAGGACTGGAAAAATTTATTAATTTAGAGAGTTATTAATTTATCAATAAATTAATAATTATTAATTTAAAGAGTTTTTAAGTAATTATACTATACATACCAAATAAAAAGGTAAATTAGTCTATGCTTATTAGAATTACGTTGCAGCGAACCTTGAGACTCAACGTAAATTAGTAACTTTTGAAGTACATATGCATTGAAAATCAATACGTAATGACTTTTGAAGTAGATATGCATTAGAAATCAATAATGACTTTTGAAGTACATTAAATGTAAACAAGAGGAACAAATATGTTCAATGTATTCTTAAGCAAGTTTGGCATATATAAATTACATGAATGTGTTAGAGTGTAATATATTTTTTTCAATTTCTATGAATTTTTAATTTATGATTTTCTTGGGACCGAAAATTATAAAAGGATATCCCGAAAAATTATTATCTTATTATTTTATTGAATTTTTCAATTTTTTATATTGACCCAAGTCGGGACCGGACAAATTTATTATTTTAGAGAATTTATTAATTTATTAAGTATTAATTTAAAGAGTTTCTACTGTATAATTATTTTATTATAAATTTAAAAATCTCTATCAAATTTCACTTTAAATCTCCATCATTGTTGGATCGATCCTAATAATGCATCACAATCCAAGATATAAGAATTGTGGTTGGACTACAAATAATTAAAGTAGTTACAATTCATAAATACATATAACAAGCATAGATTAAAAACAAAATGTAACCTAACATTAATTATCAAATTTTCGTGCATTATCATTTCAATTAGTTAGTTATCAAGAGCCGACCGACAATTTTAAATAGTTAATTAATAGAATAATAAAATGTACGAAAATTTTAAAGTTGAATAAAATAATATAAGTATTCTATTTTTTTTACAAGGAAAAGGAGGAGAAAAAAGTTAAAAATAAAAACAAAGCAAAGAGATATCGATTATTACGTTATCATAATATATATATATATAAAGAATATAATATAAAAATATAATTACTTTTCAAAAACTAGACACAAAGAAAGATGTATCCTTTATATATTGTCGTAGATAATAAATAATTATTATTGTAAATAAGGTTATTATTATAAAAAACAATCAACAGTTGGTGAAAATGGACTGTTTGTGGAAGGAGGGTGGCAGTGGGAATTTCAGTGGCGGAGACGTTTGATACTTCAACGGGAAAAAGAGTGGGAAAATGAATTAGCAGAATTAGTTGGTGGGGTGGAGTTGCAGTCAAATATACCCGATATGTGGCTATGGAAATGTGATCCATCAAAGGCTTTTACTGTAAAATCAGCATATTTTTGGCTGCATTCCTTTTTTTTCTGCAGGGAATGTTTTGGAGACAATTTTAAAACAAAGTTTTCGATGCATTTGGAAGGTAAAAGCTCCAAAGAAAACTATTGTTTTTGCTTGGCAATTATTGTTGAATTCACTACCAGTTCGAGCAAGTTTAGCAAGGCGTGGTATTCCTGTTAGTAATGTTTTTTGCGCTTTATGTAATAATGAGGCAGAGAACGTTTGTCATCTTTTCTTCCACTGCAGAATTTCATGTAAAATCTGGTATTTGGTTCTTCGTTGGCTTGGTATTTCAGCGTGCTTACCTAATGCTTTGGATGAATTATTGCTAAGTATGGATGGATTTGCATGTGTGAAGAAGCAGGGAAGGATATTCACAACTATTTGGATTTCTGTTATATGGAGTTTATGGCTTCTTAGGAACCGTATTATTTTTAATGATGGGGTGTTGGATATAATGGAAATTGTGGAGGCCATTAAATATCGATCTTGGAAATGGTTGTCTGTGGATTTGAAGAGAGATCAATTATTGTATGTTAATTGGCTTATGGATCCTATTTCTTGTATCAAGTGTGTATCCTAGTTCTGTAATTTGTAAACAGGGTGGAGTAGCATAACACTATTCGTAACTTTTTCTATTTCTCAACATTTCTGTATTTGGGTTTGGCACCCCTAGTGCCTCCTTAATACAAATTTCTCTTAGCTGATCAAAAAAAAAAATAAGGTTATTATATAGGTAATTATTTATAAGCGTAAAATATATTTTATATTGAGATTTAATAATAATAGAAAAGCTCAAAAAAAAAAAATGAAAAACTTATCCTATCCGTTATTTGAAGTTAGTTCGTGGGGTTATCATGGCATCCGCCTGAGTGTATCAGAAATGGCCACTGCTCCTCTCATTCCCGTTTCCTCTTCCTCTTCCTGGTTACCGCGCCTCTCTTCTCCTTTCAAGGTTTTTTTTTTTTTTTTTCCTCTTTTATTTCTAATTCTTCTTAGTCTCTATCTGTTTTCATGAATTTGGACGTTGCAGGGAACAGTGAAAACCTTGGAGGCAAAACCATGTCTGAAGATTCAGCGAGCAAGACCCCTGGTTTTGGTGGTCAATAAGGTTGCCTCTGCCCCCGTGGCAGCAGCCAGTGTGGGCGTTCGGTTTCGGCTGGACAATTTGGGCCCCCAACCGGGTTCGAGAAAGAAGGCTAAGAGAAAGGGTAGAGGAATATCGGCAGGGCAAGGGGCAAGTTGTGGTTTTGGGATGAGGGGTCAGAAATCTCGATCTGGGCCTGGCGTTATGAAGGGTTTCGAAGGTGGCCAGATGCCACTCTATCGACGAATCCCCAAACTCAGAGGAATTGCAGGAGGTAATGCATCAATTCATTCACAATACTCTCCTTTTAATGTCCTATCCTATCATTATTACCAAAACGAAAATTGTCACTCAATTGTAACTTACTTCTACTTTACTATGTTCGACTCTAATACTTACTGCCATAGTAATTCATTCAACTCTAGACAGAACAGAAGACTCACTTTGCCTCTTTCTTGTTAGAGTGTCTCTTAAGATGAACTTAACCGGAAGCATTTTTTTTTTAAGATTTTAGAGAAACTAAATGGGAGATAACTTTTACAAATTAGCTTTTGTATAAACCAATTTTAGAATATAGAAAAGTTTATGTCATTTTTTTTTTAAATTTTTTTGTTTAGAAGTATTTCTAGAGAAATTTATCTAAACTGACACAAAGTGTAATGCTATACTAGAGATCTCCTTGCCCTGTAAGGAAAAACTTATTGGAGAAAAATATATAATAAAAAAAAAAAAGTTAAATAAGTTTTTCCATAAGTTAAAATAGTTTTAGTCTATTTGGATAAACTTCTCTACAAACACTTTTAGGAAGAAAAAAATGAAGAAAACTTGAAATAAATTCCTCCATAACTAAAACTAACTCATGCATAAGTTGAAAATAAGATTTTGGAGAAGCTAATAGAAAAGAACTTATACAAATTAACTTGCATAAGCTAAATTTAGCTTATGTAGAAGCCTTTTTGATTTTCCCCTTATTTTTAGGGTTTCTAAAGAAATTTATCTCAATAGAATTTATGTAGAAGTTCTCTCATATTCGGTTTTTGAAAAACTTATTTTTAACTTATGTATAAGATAGGTTTAACTGATGAAAGAATTTATTTTATTTTTTCTTTCTAAAAGTGTTTTTGAAGAAATTAATCCAATTAGATCATCATCAAGCTCCAACACCCAAATTTCTTTTCCTTGGACGTTCTTATTTCAAACATCTTTACTAATTATGTTCCCCTTTATCTATGATACTATTGTATATTTCTTTCTTCTCCTATTTCCTTCCATAATTTTGTTTCGAAAGTTAGTATTTTGTGAAATGCTTCTCTTCTATTCTTCTCTATATGTTCTCTCTTAATTTGTTTAGTTCAGGCTAGTGCAGTTGTCTCTATTGGAACTATTTTTTTATGTTCCTTTTTCTTCCTTTTATTTTCACAAGGTATGCATGCGGGATTGCCCAAATATGTCCATGTAAATCTGAGAGACATAGAGGATGCTAAATTTCAAGAAGGGGACGAGGTGTCTCTAGAGACACTGAAGCAGAAAGGTGTGATTAACCCATCTGGAAGAGAAAGGAGACTTCCTTTGAAGGTACATATTACTTTGTTGATTTAATGATGTCTAAATTTCATCCTTAGCAATTGCGTGTTGTGTTCGACCTTGCTTCTCCAAGATCGATTTCCCGATAATTAAGGTATTAATGAATTATGAATGATGATTGACTATTAACCACAAATGAGGATGCTAGATTTTCCTAGCAGTAGGGCTAACTACCAAAAGGGACCATTTTTCAGAATCCCCTGGTCTTCTGTGAATAAAGTTACTTCCTGTAAATTCTTTGAGGTTCTTTCATCTTGGTCTGGTGCTCAAGTTTATCTGCACTTTTGGGCATGTGTGATATGTATGTAATATCAAGCATATAATATTTAGGTCTCAGTGATTTGAAGCCATAAATATGTAAATCCTTCTCATTTGTATTATGAACACCACAAATCATGTATACATATATTTTAGCATTTAATTTTCTCAATTTAAAGACTGTATTTGGATTGTCGATCTTCTAATTCTTTTATCCATCAGGGATAAATTAGTTTATGGTTAGTGGTTTTATTTTTTATTGTCAGTACTTCCCTTTAAAACGTACTACCTTATGATGATTTTTCAAGCAATAACCACCTTGCAGCCTACAGTTCAGGAGGCAAGTATTAGAAGTTATTTATTTCCTTTTTCCATATATTTATGATGTTCCTTTGTTTTCCATGCAACAAAAGGTGCTGGCCTTTTTCCATATCTTTATTCCAGAGGCCAAACGCTAGATTTCTTTTTCTGTTGAAAATCATCTTTGTTGGAGAAGCAATGAGATGTAATTGCATTTTTGTAGGACAGTAAGTGTGCAGTAGAGTCTTTAAATGATCATTTTCGACCAAAAATAGAAGTTAATTGGGTAGATAAACTGCACTCTACATTGACATTGATTTCAATAAGCTTTTCAAAATGAAGGATGCTGCTTGAAATGATCATAGTACTTAATATCTGTAAGGATATTAAGGGGTTGAAACTTGAAATTTTAGCTAGCACTGGCCAATGACCGCTACTTGGAGCATTATGCATCTGTTGGTTAAATTTTACTGTATTCATTCTTTACGAATGCATTTCTGGTTTCCCAGCCATGCTGGGAAACTTGTCAGTATATTATGTTTAAGCTAGCCTTCTAATTCTATCTATCCATCCAGTGCATTGAACATTTAAAACCCTACAATTTCGGTCTTGATGGATATTGTGCCTTTTTGGTTTCAGATTTTGGGTGAAGGAGAACTGAGCAAGAAGTTGACACTAAAAGCCCGTGCTTTTTCCACGTCAGCGAAGGAGAAACTTGAGAATGTTGGTTGTTCCCTCACTGTGCTTCCTGGCCGCAAGAAATGGGTTAAGCCATCAGTGTCTAAAAACCTTGCCCGTGCTGAAGAATACTTTGCCAAGAAGCGCGCCGCAGCTGCTACTGAGTCAGTTTCGGCTTGAAATTGAACCACTTGAGTGTCATCACATTTAGAAATCTTCAAGAATGGAAGAGAGTGATTTCTTTAGGAACTACTTCACATATTTGTCGTTCTTCAGATATCTCTCTGGTTCATCTAGTTGTTGTGTTACTTAAGGCATTAATTCATTCTTCTTTTTACATTGAATGGTGTTCTAGTGCTGCTTCCAAACTAAAATTAGTGTGGTATAACTCATTACATTTTGTTCAGACATCACCAGAATGTTTTGAAAAAAGATGTAAATTTTGGTTTGCCAATATTTGCTGGAAACCTTTGGTAATAGCGTGCTTAGTTCTATAACAAGGCAACAACAAGTTTTAATTAAATAGGTGTAATTGGTATAAAAAAAAATTGCTAGTTTATTGTTTAAGGTCGACACTGAAAGTTCCTCGTTCTGCCCATGTTTCCTTATCCAGTGAAGTAAATACCAACCCTATGCGTTACGGAGAAACTACTTCACTGACTATTGACTGTGTCACAAGACAAGTTGACAGTTGCAACATGAGAGCTGTTGATTCCTTCCGAATCTAGATGACTTGCTTCCTTTTTCTACATTCCTTTTTCTTTATCATCGAATAAAAATCTTGCAAATTGAAAAAAATATGGTGCTATACAACTAAGTATTAACATATTTCCCTTTTTCTTTTTGTGGTCGTTTTACAGCTTTGATTGACTTTGCTTGTTAGACAAACTACGCAATCCTCGTAAAGTGGAAGAACTAGGATTTAAATGGTCAACAAAATTTATCAATTTGGGATGTCAAATCATTGTTTGCTTACCCTATGCCTTTATAGTGGATGTCAAGCACTTGAAAATAAACTATTATTGTTGACGCTAAGACACGCACTAGATTTTTTCGCCAAACTTGCTTACGTCAACAAAATGATTCTGTAATGCTAAGCATGGGCATCGTGTTTGTAATGCTTCCCCATTAGTTTTGATTTTGGATCTATTCCTCTTAAAGCCACTGCCAAAAGCAAATGCAACATGGTGGTTGTGTGAACACCACTTGATTTTGGGACCAAAGCGTGCCAATTCTTTCAAACCAAAATTGTCCTTTTCATCAAACCGTAAGACTAACTTGGACACCCTCAAATATATTTAATGAAGAATATGTTGATGCCAGAAGGTAAACCACGTCAAGGGGCATTTTTTAATCTTTTTAATAAAAGAATCATATGTAATAAACTTTACCGATGATTAAGGACAATAATTTTCTAAATCTGGACAGTTAATAGAGAATATGATTGCACATCTTTACTCCGATGGAAATATTGTGTGTCCCACTGCTTTGGAGGCATAGATGCAAGAAAAGATATGTCTCTTGGTTTCTCAATAATTATTTCATTTCTTCATCAACATGTCCTCTTCTATCATCTTTTCTTAATTTTAACAATTTATTTATATATAATTTTTATGAACATATCATCTGCCCAAAATCTACAACATTAGGGAATGGATTGACTGACAAATCCTTAGCAAATCGCAACAAATATATCTAACCATTAACTCATGATATGTATTTTATGTATATGCCATATGTTTCGTTGCCAGTTTGAGGTCAAAATTCGAATAGCTCAAAAGTCACTGCTTCACAATATTTCGTCGTCTTTATTACGAGCATATCACATATGACACACGGAACTCTGACCTCTTCAACTTATTTCCATCTCCTCTTTTTTCAATTTCTCTCTCTCTCTCTCTCTCTTTTATTATTTATTTATCATCTGTTCATCCTCTTTTCATTCTTTCTGTTCTTTGACTTTTGGTTTTTCTTCGAAAGAAGCATGGGGAGAGGAGATAATCTAATTTGGACATATAACAAGAGGTAGAGGAGCATGCCTTCAAGATTGCCTTCATGTACTTTGAAAATATTTCTATTTTGTTAACCAATTAAAATTTATTTTATGACTTTTAAAGTGATTATTAAAAATTAACAAGTTTGTTATACACGACAATTATGATTAAATAATAATATAAAAATTATACTATTAGTGCATTCTAATATTATTAATAATGAATCATAAAAATAAAATAAAATAAATAATGTTCAAAAATAAAATAATTATTCAAATGTATTTATTAACATTTATAAAATAAGACCAAAATTAAAAATATCAGGAAAATATAAAAAGCAGAATACTTCAATGAATTTTATTATTGTATACTTTTATTTAAAATTAATATGTAATAAAGTAAGTATCTTTATAAAATATTACGCTTTCGTTGCTATTTACTTAAAAAAATATAAACTTGAAATTTTTAAAAATTTGAAAAATATGAAATGTTAAGAAAAATGTAAACAACAATAAAGCTATATCTTCATTGATTTTCTTAAAACAAAAATTTAAGAAAATTACATATGAAAAATTTATCTAAAGAATTTTGAGTAAACATTTTCTTAATTTTTATATAATATTGTTAAAACATTCCATTAAATAATTGAAAATAAAATATAATAATTATTATATAATAATAAAATATATAATAAATAGTTTCTTAGTCAAATGAAGCTTTTATATACTTGAAACAAATGTTTATGGATTATATTATATAATATACTTAAAACAAATCATGGAGGTTAAAAATAATATAGGACATCTAGAGTGTAATGAGTGTTTGTTTGAGAGGTGTGAAGAGTAATTATAGAATATATTGATATATAATCAAATATGATTAACTAATTAAGATTTAAAGTTATTTAATAGGTAATTTTTTAAAATACTTAATATAATTGCGTTGTTAGATCTTGAATTCGAATCTATTAATTAAAAGTAAAATAATTTGGGCTTAGAAAAATTGGGAGTTTAATAAGATGGGGAGTGAATCACGATTCCAAAATCCAAATAGCGAAGACGAAGAGAAGAATATTAAATTGAAATAGTGAGAAATTGTAAGAAGATGCGATGGAGTAGAATAAATAGTCCCCTCTTCTGTCACAAGTCACAAGAATGGCAGGGCGAGGGCCGGTCCTCTTCAAAGTTTCAGTTTGCCGACCTTGGATCCTAAATCTCCGAGAGGCTGCCACGTGTAGGGACGAGGTTAAACGACGTGCGTTGCGAAACGCTCCACCATACAAGACTCATTCTCATTCCCCACGGGATGCCTTGATATTTAAGTATTTTAATTTTAATATTCTAACCATATTTTAGTATTTTACTGTGTGAGAAAGAGAAAGGTTAGAGCCATGTTATATATCGCGGGAGGCACCGCCCGCATGAATTAACCATACAATATTAAAAAAATCTTCTCCAAAATTCAATTATTATAATAATAAGATAAATATAAAGCAAGGATAGTGTGGTTGGAACTCGATCGTAGTTCATTCTTCTCCTTTACTTTTTCTCTCTCTCCTCTTCTTCTTTCAATTCAATTCTTTTTGTTCACAACCTCTATACAGTTTAATCAAACCCAACCTCACAGGTTCGTACTACTGCTACTACCACTTTCTTTCTCTCAGATCTCTCTTCTCGCAACCTTTTTCCTTTCTTTCTTTTTCAAAAAAATGTAAACCAACACCTTCCTTTTCCAGATCTGCCTCAAATTGTGTTTGTCTCAATTTATGTTATAATTTGTGTTTGTGTTTGTGTTGTGTGAATGATTCTATTTCTATGGTTTTAGTTAGATCTGCTGGTGAGGTGTGTAGCTAGCTATGATAGGAGCTAGGTGGTGGAGATTTGAGAAACTCTAGGCGTAATTATAATTTAATTATGTTATTAGGTTTTTGAATTTTACTAGATCTTAGCCTTCAGCTGTCTAAATAGTTATTTTATTCACGCACGTTTACGATCTGTGTTAGAAGATTATAATACTGAAATGGTTTTGACACGCTTGATTTGTTTATTCCTTTTAGTTTTTGAATTTTTGTTCTACAACATAATAATTTTCCGCTTCTTCTATATGTGTGTTGGTGAACAGGTTTTAGTCACTAATTAAAATATATAGATAGAAATCCAAGGAAGAAGATGAAGCAGTTTTCCATCCAAAACGTCGTCGTTCCATCCCACGAAGAGAATAGCGTCGTTTGCCCCAAGCCCCGCCGCCTCGGCCTCTTCAACTTCGCCGCCAACGAACACCCTGTCAGACCCTTCCGGTGGCATCTAAGGTATTGTTAAATTGTTCTTCTTATTTAAATTATAATATTATTGGTAGTATTATTATTAAGCTTTGCGTACTTTTGTTTCTCTGCAGTTGCCAGGTTGAACCATGTGATTCAAACTCGTCTGGCTCAAATCCTTTGGACAACATACTCTCCAAGGTACTCCTGTGTTTCATATTTTCTTTTTTGATTGTGAATGGTATGATTTAGGTTAATTTGTTGATTCCTGATGAAGGTTGTGCTTAGATCGAATTGTTCTTGTGTATGGATGGGTTTGCAGGAGAGTGATTTTGATGTAGAGCAATCGTGGCCAGTGGTAGCCTCGCCGCCCCCATTTTTCTGCGGGTCGCCGCCGAGCAGAGTAGCTAACCCTTTGATTCAGGATGCTCGATTTGGGGAAGAGAATTTTTCCCCGCTCTCACCACCGTCGTGGGCGGTGGCTCCGGCTGCTGTGTCGGGTCTGCCACCGTCTCCCTCTTCCTCAGCAAGGAAGGGAGGGTGTGTTCGAGCCAATTTTGGTAACAATCCATCTGTGAGAATTGAGGGGTTTGATTGCCTTGACAGGGACAGGCGAAATTGCAGCATCCCTGCTCTGGCCTAGAACCCTTCTCTCTCTCACACACACGGCTTTGATATTATTAGGATTCAGTTCACAACATAAACATAACCACAGAAGATGAGCCTTCATACCATACCTACGGAAAGAGTAATTTTGGATGCTTGAGTCTAGAGGAGAACATGAAATTTTATCTTGTGGATGTTTGTAAATATGTTCAGTTAAAGGGTCAGTGTATGTAAATGTCCATAGTGTGTCTTGTGTAGGGAAATATGTGTGGCTCGCAAATAATGATAGAGGGCTAATTTGGGTGTTAGATTTCACCCGGGCCCTATGTTTAGTGTTTAAGGAAATACCATTCTCTTCTTTGTAAGTAGAAAGTCTTTAGAGGATGGGAATATTTCATTTTGAATTTCTTTTCGGGTCTTTGAATTGTAACTAGCGGCATAAGAATATGAAAATCTGTACAAAGTTCATGGGTCTTTTGTAATGTGAACAGCATCACTGCGTAAAAGAAAAGCTGGTTTTGTCGGAAAAGAATGATGTTATCTGATTGAATTCTTTAAAATTCTGTGTCTGATCGCGTGCTTTGCTTATGCTTTACGCGAAAGATAAAAGAATGATGTGAATAGAATTGGGGATGATGAGGGCAGAGCGTCATTTATAGTAACACAATTTTGGATTTTTTCTTGTCTTCTTGCGGAGATACAAAGAAAAGAGGTTTGATGGCGGTCCCATTCGTCTAACCTGTTAGATTAGATCGCTCATCGTGGGGTGTTCATATTCTCTTCAGTCCACGCGCTTGTGTTGTGCTTATTTATTTTGTGGGTGTTTGTGTGGTCACAGATCCGTTGGAATCTGTTGACCTCGTGCTTAACGCAACGGTTTGTTTTGGTTTAAAGCATGGAGAGGAACGCCTTGTTAGATAGATTTTTGTAGTTGGTTGGGGAATATTTATAATAGTCATCTAACAATTTCATTTTTATTAAAATATAAAGTATTTTTTTAATAAAGTGCAATAATTTTTTTCTGGGTTTATCTAATCAGTACTTATAAATTCAAGAATAAATATCAAAGTTATACTATTTTATTTTATTTTATTTTTACTGAAATAGACATGTTTCATTTTCCACAGCATAGAATCCACAATACATGATGGAATATAATTAAAAGTTATAGGGACCAGTCATAGTCTCATAGATGTAGCCACCGCAAGAATAGGAGAAATCGCATTATATTGTCTCCTTACAAATTAAAGTAAAATTAAAGGAGTTTCCTCCAATTCCCTGCATTCATAGGTCTTAGCTCTGGCCCAAATTTGGAGACGTTGGCGTTAAATGCTATCAACCACCTTTTTAGAAATCAACTCAAATACAACCTCTGCCAACTCTTTGGCCCAATAGACTGCATACAGTAATCGACCAAGAGCCAAGGATTTTCCTCTTGCACCCCATAAACACCCCATGTTTATGTAAATTTCCTAAATTATCTTTACATCAAAGATGCTTTTTAAAATACGCAGTTCGGAACACCTATTGTGGGACAATATTTTTTGGAGAACTCATTTCGGAACAAAAGTTGTTTCAAAAAACGTTTCAAAACAGGTGTTTTAGAACAATTTAATTTTTTTGGATTACGCAATCAAGAAGGATGTTACTCTCTTCTCTAACATGATATCTGTATGAAGTTATCAACACATGGAATTTGAAAGGCACCACATTAATCTGAAGGCAAAAAACAAGTTGGAAAAGGTGATGAATGGGGCACTACAGATTTCAACACTACGATCTGTATGCACCTAACACGGACTTGTCGATGGTGATGCTGAACACGAACATTTGTGTCGCCACGAGCCTCTTGGTGGGAACGTGGCTGGACATTATTTTCTCCAAGAAACCCTCCGTTATTGGAGTCGTTCAGGGCATAATAATTGGCTTTGTTTGCATCCCTCCGAAGGTTCTTGGCCTCCTACTTTCGGAATGAGTTGTGGGTTAGGGAAGCTCGATGGGAAAGAAAATGCTACCTCCAACCTTTGATATAATATAAGATTTAAATGACTAATTCACAGACTAAGAAAGCCAGTTATTTTTTTTTATTAAAATCAAGAAAATATGTCTTATATTTTTACAATTACTCTTAAATTAATGAGATATTTAAATATATTTTTTTTGTTTTTACATTTTAAAGACAAAATTAAGAAAATATGTGAAAATTAGGTAAAAAAATAAATGTAAGTTGATATTTTAAAATTATATTTTATGTAGCTAAATTTTATGTAAAAATATATTATTTAATTTTTATTTATTGTAACTAATTATTATTTTTATTATTTATTTAAAAATAAATACATAAAAATGATATATCATGTATATAGTACGTAAATACATAATCGAATATAGTGTTCTTGTTGAATAAGATTAAAAATAAGTGACGAACGGTGTATTTTATATAGTAAGTGTTTTTGTTGAATAAGATTAAATTCACACAAATTGTTGCTCTCAAGCATTCATGTTTTTTTCAATCCTCTGCAAATTTTCTCTTTTCTTTTCTCTTCTATTTTACGGTAAATCATGTCCACCAACACATATTGTAAATAAATTTCACTTATTTGTTGAAGTCAAAAATATATTTAGTAGAAGTATTTTTTAAAGTAAAAAATTAATATTTAAAATATAATAGATTAAATCTTATAAACTATAATAAAGATTAAATTAATTTAAAAATTTGAATTTATTTTAATAAGGATGGGGTAATTATCAAATTACATCCAACATGATTTTCCTTCTTATATGGAAGACTTTTTGTAGTCGATCCCGAGTCAAATGGTATCTTCCAGAGATACCTGGCGAGCATAATTCGGATAATAGCTGTTTCCATCAACTAGTGTTAGTATGTTAGATAACCATTTGCATATCAATCAACAAAACAAAAAAGCTTTTTTGAGAATGTGAAATAAATTTTGGACAAACCTTTGTCTCTATTCATGCAACATCCCATCCCATGGTGGAATTAAATCACAGCTAGTTATAAACGTAATGATTTCAGAATGAGTATGATTAGTTCCACTAAAGCCATTTTATTTATTTCTTAACAAAACCAATTTACGAATTATAAATTTAAAAAAACTTTTGTGAAAAACAAATAGTTGAAGAGCTAATTAACACTCCTTGTTTGTTTAGATAGAAGTAAAATAAAAAATAATAATAATAAAAGTCAAAGAGAAAAGAGACATGATAAAAAAAAATTAATTTACTACTTTTATTTAAGAGAAAAAAAACATATCATGAGACTCACCGAAATACATGTTTCCTCTTGAATCATAATGAAATAGGAGGAACAATATTTATCTTTTCTCTTAAGTTTAGTAAAACTCAGTCAACTGTATTTATTTATTGGGATAATACATAAATTTTAACATTATGAGTAGTAAAATCTATAAATTAAAATATAAAAAATTAAGATATATATATATATATATATAATAGTATATAGTTCAAAATAAATAATACTAATATAAATAGTATGTTATGAAAAATATTATTTATCAAATCAATAAAATTATTATTAATAAATAATTATTAAATATAAATTTAAAAATTATATAAGGTTAATGTCGCGAGGCATAATATTTGTACCTATCTAACGACACATTAATAATTTTCTTGTATTCTGCGAACAAGAGCTCCGAGTCACAATGCAAGTGAAGAGGTATCTGTAAAAGGTATTTCAACGCTCAAGTTAAGATAAATACGAATATCGATAATAGTGATAAATGAACAGTAACCATACCTTGTTTTGTGTGACTATATATATTAACCATAATGGGTCCTATGCGTGATTGTCCTCGTACTAGTTCCATGATTTACCAAATTAGGTAATATGGTGATCGATGATTGATTATTCCTTAATCTCTTGTTATCCTTATTAGTTGTGATTATCATGCTACTCATGTCGTGTTCTCGGCCCTTTTGGCCATTGGCCGAGACGAGAGGTACGAGTCGTCGATAAAGCTCCCTTCTAATAACATACTTGGGCATCTCAACCGAGGTTGTACTTTCGGCTCTCGGTTGCCGACAAGGCTGGCACAATCTTAACAATTGGGAAATCGTCAATATACATTTCATTCGACCATAACGACTGTCATTATAACTAAGACCACGTGATCAAGGGATTAACACTTAGGTTACTGTGATCTTGGCCATATCAACAACTAATATGACCAAGACAACATGATCGAATGCCTAAAGCCGTCTCGACCATATCGACAATCGATATGACCAAGACGGAGTGACCAAATGCCTCACGCTGAAGTGAGGTGAGTTAGCGAATGACGTATAATGTGTCAGTGTCACGACACACATTGTCTCATTCCTCCCTATACAATATTTATATCTATTTTTAAAACACGGATTCTAATTTGTAAATATTAGATCATCAAAGTTAACTTTTAAGTACCCGCGCTAGATCAATGATCAAAGATGGATCGTGAACATCTTACGAATAAGGGTCACTTAAACAAAAGTCCTATAAAAAATAAAATGAAATAATCTCATTTCTACATGTTTAATGTTTCCATATGCCGAAAGAATTTGATTCTATCTAATTATTAGTTCTCGTACGAGGAAAAAATTTAATTCTAATTTTAGCATCTTGATTTCAAATAAATTATATTTGTAATTCAAGTTGGACATATTCTTTTAGTTAAAAAAAAAAAAAAAGAGTTAGACATGTATTTTAATAGGCTAAATTACTCTTTTAGTCATTATTTTTATTTAATTGATTTAATTTGATATTTTTATTATTAAATTTTTATTTAATTTTTTTATTTTTAAAATAATATAATTTTATCATTTTTATCTAATTTAGACTGACGAGTTAATTTATTTTACATGTAACACAATAAAAAAAATGATTGGTGCCACTAAGTGTACAAGAATGCAATATTGTTAATTCAAATTATATAAAAATGGCAGCCTTATATTTATTTTTAAAAACTATGATTAAATTCAGCCAATCAAACAGAAAAGAAGGATCAAATGAATAATGTCACTCGTTTAATATTAAGTTTTGTTAAGATTAAGAGTTGTTTTAATATTATTTTATTTTGAAATTATTCTTATTTTGGCTCCTGAAATTTAAGGTGTTTTTAATCACAAATTTTAAAGTTAAATTAGATCAACTGGATTGTGAATCATTACATTATCAATTTTATTTCAAACTACTGAAGAAACTAATTAATAAATAATCGGGATAAGAGTTAAGAACCGAGTAAGCATCTGTTAGAAAATCACTTTGAACCGATTTTTTCAAGACATTATTGATTATTGCCTTTTTTAAAATTTGTTTGAAATATTTTCTTCTAAAACACGTTTTAAAACAAATAATAATATTTTCTTATGTATATATATATTATTTCCTATTAATAACAAGAAAAACGTATATTCAATTTAATGGTTTGTCTGATTTATAAAAATATTTTTCATATAGATTTTGACTTTTGAGCAAGTGATGGAGGTGAATATTCTCCACAGAAAAAAAAATTGCAACTAATTATTAGATGATATAAAGGTAGTAATATCATCTAATAATTAGTTGCAATTATTAGATGCTATATTCGCGGTAAGAAATTTCCTTTTGTAAAAAAAAATATTTGTGGTAAGATAATATATTGGTGGTCCCCGCTATGAAGAAATATAACATATTGGGCCGAATTCAAATAAGGCCGTGCCTAAGAGCAGGCCATAGCAGATTCATTACATCCGTACTGAAGTGTGAAGATATTTGTCTGTAACAAGCCCTGGCCCACTTACTGGTTCCTGAACTCATGCTTCTGTAGTGCACTGTGTTCTGTCTGGGCATCAAACTTGTCTTCATACTATGATTGCAACTTTGATACTGTAGTGTATGATTTCAATACCTTAGACACATTTCCACCGCATTATGTAAGCTACTTGAATTTCAGAAAGACACATATCTGTATCCAACTTCCATACTCTTTCACATGTCTGTATGATGGTAGTTGCTAAATATCATCATTAGCGATCGGTCTGGTCCATTTAACTGTCATAATTTGTGATCCCAAAAGGAGAATCATAAAGAATGTTAGGTACTAATTAAAGGGGGGGGGGGGGGGGAAGTTAATTAAATAAAAAGTTATTTAATATTTTATTTTTCAAATAATTAAAATATTTAGCTTTTTGTTAGCACGATTAGAGATAAACACCTCCTGAAAGTGAACAAGCGCAAAATATAAATTATTGAATTATATGGAGCGAAAAGTTGAATCGATGAAAGTGACAAAGAAAAGATGTGGGTTGTTCTTGTTGCATTAAGGATGAAAGGAGAAGAGAGTGAGAGAGCAGAGGAGGCACACATCATGTGAAAATCTTATTTAGAATCGCTTTCAATGAAGAGCAAAAGAATCAAGTGAGAGACAAAGCATTGAGTGTAGCAAACAATCTCCATAATCCATGGACTACTTGCTTCAACCATCCAGCTGTATATTAATACAAGCTACTCTGTACATAAGTGTCTCGGCGATCCTTCTCCAAAAATTACTTTATATACATCTCAACATATATATATATATATATATATATAAGAATTTATAAGATATACATATACTTTATTGAAATGAGATTTTTTTTTCTGAAGATGATTAAAAATATATAAATTTATGAAAATTTAAACTCAAAGTGTATAATATGGTAGTAATATGGAGAAATGTCATGTGTGTGAATATTCAATGCATAGCAGTTATTTCTTTGTTTTTTTTATTAAGGGAATGTAGCTATTTCTCTATTAGTTGCACGGTATATTTAAAATTATTTTAGAACTATAATTTATTTTACGAGAAGATGAGTATGGTTCGCTTACAACTGCAGTGTTTAATTGGAGCTCTTTATTCTTCAGTTGAATTCATTTTAATAGAACTAACAATGATTGGACCGAATTAAAGTATTATAAAATTATTCACAATAATATAATTTTATTCATAAAATAATTTAGTTTCTACTCGACTATGTATAATATCATATATAGTAGGCATCCACACGTGCACGCATGTATATTTTTTTCTTTTTATTCTTTAATCAGGCTCTTAAAAGATAGATGTATTTTTCTGAGTCTTTATGTAACTAGAGAAAGTAACATATATATTTTGTTGAAAATCCCTTGGGGTGTAGGGCTGATTGAAGTCTGGTCAAGTATGAAAATGTAATGTGAGCATGGTTGACCCAGTGAGATGAGAAGATAATGAAGAAAGAGTAGTGGGATATTAACCATAAAAAAAAAGGTGAGAGGAAGAGGGATTAGATGGCATGGCACCCACTTTATGACACATGAGACTTGTTTAGAAAGTGGGCCACAATAAAATTTGGACTTTATGCCGACAGAAGAGATGAGCAATGAGCATGCATGCAAATACAACCGATGCGTGGGATTAGGCATGCTTTCTACTTGTTCTTCCAATTCCTTGGCACCTATCTTCTTCACTCACTCATCCTGCCGCTTGCCCAACATGCACACTCTCACTTTCTTACTTTTTACTTTTTACATGCAATATCCAACGCTTATTTCACATTTTTATTTTAATAAAAAAAGAATACGAGCATTTCTTGAATCTCGGAACTTCCGTTCTACTAAATTTACCTTCCCAAGAAAAGAATTGACAGCACTCAATTGATTTCTTGCAAGTTTTTACAAAGAAATTAAAGTATCTTTAGAAAAAAAAGGTTAAAAAGAATGAAGCAAGTTGCAACAGCTAACCGCAAGCTTTGAGGCAGCGTCATGTGGATGCATGATTCTTCTAATCTAACACAAAAAAAAGAAGGGAGAACCTTTGGTTAATTATAAAGAAATAGGCACCTCATTTTCACCGAAAAATTCATTGCACTTGCACTAGGCCTACACTAACAATAGGTGGGCCAGATGAAGAGTTTGACTTGGTTCTAACTTCCTTACGGCACTCCGCACTTGGTACTTGACCCCTACGTTGTCTAAAAGGTGGGATTTTTTGTCGTTATGTTCCAAATTAGAGAAAAGGGCGTGCCGCTAAACCACTTGGATATGCATCATATATGACTCTCAAAAAATCCATAAGGACTGCTTACATCACGTCACAGATCAAACCACCCCCAACTTGGTCACCAAATTGTCCACACTCTATAAATTCCATTAATTTCATTACTCCATTTGTTCAGATCCAAGATGAAGAGGCAGAGGGGTGTGAGTGTGAATGGTGTTAGGCCCATAAATCCTCCTCCTCCTCCCAATGTTGAAGATGGGAAGAAGAAACCAAAGAAAGAGGGTGAGCAGAAGGTGGAGGAGGAAGAGAGGAAAGAAGCTAGAGACATGGTGGGTGGGTTTTTTCAGCAAGGAGCAAGGGAGGGTGGCATCATGGGTTGGAATTGGGAGGAGAATAACCAGAATATGCCTTGGTTGGGTGGTGTTGTGGATGAGCAAATGTCATGGGGATCCACTTGGTCCCCTGGTTGGGACATCGACTATTTGGGAGGTGAAGCTTTCACTGCCTTGTACAATGATGTTGTTTGGGATGATGATATCTGGAATCTCAACAACCAAATTCCGATTCCCTTACAAACTGTTCGGGATACCACAAATGTACAACCACACTAGTTCTTAAGCCTTCATGCCTTTATGTTTTCCTTTAGCTAGGAATGGAATTTCACTTTTCTTCTTTTAATCTGCTATTTCTTTTTCAATGCTAATCTCGCTGATCAAGGATTCTAGACCATCTTCTGTAAGCTTCTCTATTTCACTTTGTACGTAAATATTATATATTTGCCAAATCTTGTAACTTGGTAATAATTTCATGAAAATCGGTCACATGTTGGCTAAAGGGTAATAAAACTTCTTCCCCATTTCTGATATCAATCCCTCCCAAACTTAATTAGCACGACCAGATTAAGTAGTTGAGTAAAATATCGGGAAGTATGTCCAAACGGTGGTACTACTAGTATTGTAAGATACTCTTCTCTGTTATAATGTTTCAGAAGATTATTTGGTACTTCGTTCATCAATGACCAACAATACTTGTGCTATTGTTCTGCCTCTAGCTAGCCCTGTATGCTACTATTCGGTGGTCAATTTGGTAAAAGCAGCGGTGGATTTTGTTCTCAAGGCACGTTTGCGCTTGAAAGGGCATAATGAGAATACTGTGACGAAGAATATGTAGCTCTAGGCAGCAGTAAAGGAATCTATAGGCCTGTCAAATCCAGGAAGTGCTTCTGGAGTCAGACAACATCACCCTTGTATTAGACGTGCAGGGGAAACTTGGCTTCGGGACATTATTCTTTATCTTAAACAATCTTATCTTAGACACACCATGTTGTTAGGATTTTATTATACACAAAACTAAAGTTTAAAGTGTACTTCTGATTTTTATTTTTTATTTTTTATTTTTTATTTTTTATTTTTTAATATTGTTGACGGCAGAATAGTAATGAAATTTGTTGGTTGTTGGAATGAGTCAAATACAAGATTGTTGGTTTATTTCACAAATTTTGTTGTATGAGTCAAATTATGTGATTTCTATACACTAGTCCCAAGGTATTCATCGGAGGAAAATGTCATTTCTTTTGCCCAAATCAGTTAATTTTGACCGCCGAATTCGTCGTTCTTTTTTATCCATCAATAACATAATGAGCATGCTAGTTATTATGAATCTTGTTTCTCAGAAATACCTTTTTTGTTTAGGTAGAATCCAGTGAATGAAACAGATATTAAGAAGAGCCAAAGCAACAAGGCATGGTTGTATAACTTGAGGAACATTTGAAAACAATGACATTGATCCAAATCCAGTTGAGAAACCAGGGCTCGTAGGCAATGAAACTGATGAACTGCACCTGGCGCCAGTTGTTGGATCATTGATCCTAATGAAAGCATTGAAGCTAATTTTCTTCAACTTCAAAACTAGTTAATATATGCATCTCTTATTCACACTACAAGCAAGCTATGTAACTTAAGAAATTCAGAGGGTGTGTACGAAATTTTTCAGTGTTTAATGCACTTCTTATTTGGCTGGTCTATGATGAATATCGAACATCTAACAATTGATTGCATATTCTGACAGCAAGCTATACATTATTTTTCATGTAATTGACAATTTGACACAATCATGTTTTGACATCAATGGAAGGTGCAAAATCAGTTATTTAACATGTTTCTCAAAGTCCAATCCAATATCGTGTGCTCTCCCGGTTCCTAGTCAGCAAATTCAAAGGATCATTGCCTTACATCGGATTCTGTTTTTTAGCAAATGTTTTCTAATTCACATGCCAAAGTTTAGGACATTTCAGGATCAATTGATTGGTGTGGGAGGGCACTGGAGTTTGTAGCCTTATCATCAAGCACTACCCTTAATACCATGTGGTAAGGGTCGTCGTTATCTTATCTCATGTGTTGGATGGGAACATGAATGTGACTATTGTTGTTGGTTTATTCTGTGTACGTTCTCTCCTCTTGACCCTTCATTCTCAGGTGCAAGCTATTGGTCGAAGCCTCGTATTGAAAGAAATTCAATTATGAGATCAGTCACCACTCACGAGACAATGATTGGATCAACCACCCTTCTGTTGTAACGTGTCATGCGAACGGAATATAATAATCACCCTACAATTTGATGGGTGCCTCCAAATATTTATGCCGTATCTGGCAAAAGCAAAATTAACACTTGACACACAAGCTAAATTGAAGTCAATTATTTGTCGGCAGATCTAACCATGCAAATTGAGAAACTTCTTTAGGAACTATTCACTCACCCCTTTTCAATAACTAGGAAAGTAGTTGGCTGCGTAAGGTGGAGGAAACTTTAATTTATGGACTTCTTTAACACACGTTTCAAAAGGTGTGCATTTTTAAGTGTGAAATTGGCAAATTGCTTATAGAATAATGATAAACCATCATTTAGAGAGATCTTGAGGAGTAAATTCTCTCCTTTTTAAGATTCAATGTTGCAACTCCCCTATTTTTCTTATCAAGACAAATGAACTTGTTGAAAATTTTTGGATTTCAAATATAAAACCAAGAAAACAAAAATAGTTTTTTTAAAAACAGGGTTAAAAACTTGGAAAATTTCCTCAGGCATGAATGTTTTCTTTTGTCATATACATACGCAACTTAATCAATTTGAATAAACTAAATAAATAATTTTATATCCAATTTTTTTTCTTTCAAAACTAGTTGAAAAACTTGCAAAACTTCGCTATACTTAAAATACCTTTTTTATTTTCCTTCTCTTTTTAGATATCACAAGTGTTCTTTACAAGAAGTAATGTTACTTAAGTTGCATAAAATGATTATGGATCAAGAATATAATGCAATTACATATTTATAACTATAACTCAATATATCTATAGTTAAATTAAAATACTTACAATGTTAGTTAATCCAAGTGTTTAGTAGGTGAATGTTTTATAGTGTGGTAGTGGTATACATAATTATTTTTCTAAATCGTCACTTCCAAATTCAAATTAAAGATATTCATTAATGGTCATTCAATTACTTATTTAGTGCTAATTATGACGAGTTAAAAAATTATTTATACTTAATTATCTTTTCTTTTTATAAAAAATTATACTTGATTATCTTAATTGCATAAAAGTTAAATTTTCACATTACTTTTAATTTAAACATATACGATCAAAATTGATGTTTGATTTATTAAAATATAGGTTTGAATATGTTGTTAGTCTTTCAAATTTAAAATTGACATTTTTAGTCCCTATAATTTCAACAACAAAAAATCTTGTTTTAGTCTTTATACTCAAATTTTGTTAAGAATTTAAAATCTACTTACTTGTATCTTTATTAGTGAAAACATTACATTTAAATTTAGTTAATAGTGTATAATTGTCTCAATCTGTTATTTTTAAATATGTTATTCTTAAGTTGATTATACTTATCTATGATTCAATCTTCCACAAATTAACTTACTTTCAAGGTTTTCCAAATCCAAAACTCTCAACAATACCTGCTAATTTAACAACAAAAATTATAAAATTGACACTGTTACACTTTCCAAATTTGTATTTTTCTTATACATGTATTTGTAAATACTTGCGAATATATAATTTTTTCCTTATATGCATTCATAAACACAACTTATTTATTTTGACGGTAAGAACAGTTAATTAGAAAATTAAATATTATAATTACTAATTAGCAACATTTGATCATTAAATTATTGATAAGTTACTAACTTCATTTAACTAAAGTAATTTATTTCACTTAATTGGATTAAGTTCATAAATTTATATCCCGTATTAGCCTTATTTTAGTTCGTGCTATTTCTTGTAATTTACCTTTCTTTTATCTTAAATATTTTTTATAATTGATTGTTGAATACATTATTTTATATTTCTGCATATTATCAATCAGAATGAAAAATAATATATTTTATTATTTAAGTGAATATCATGTCAAAGATATTTTATTTTTAATTTTTTTTAATTACCTCTTAAAATTTTATAATTAGCAATAAATATAGATGCATATGTTCAGATCATCATTATCTTTTTAATCAATTAAAAATATTTGTACAAATTTATAAATTGAAAACTTTGAATAACTGCATATTTTTATATATTAATATTTTCATTGTCAATAAACTAGACTTTAAACACTTTTTAAATATTTTTTTTATATTTTATTATGTAGTTAAAAATGATATATAAAGGACAATTTATTCTTTTCGATAATTAGAATAATTATATCTAATAAAAACTAATTAATTGTACTTAAATGCTTAAAAGAAAATAACTACATTGCATCCTAAATATATGATTTTAATTTGTTGGGGACTATCAATCAGAACTCAACAGAATATATTAAGATTTTTTAATATCTAGTCAAAGTTTTTTTATTTTTAAATTGTTTTATTTAATATTCAAATTTTATAATTAATATTATATATATAATGAAATTTTTCACCAATTAAATTTATTTTTTACAGTTTTGTAAATTAATTTTTTTTGAATAACCACATATTTTATATATTATTTAGCATTTTTATTGACAATAAACTAAAACTTAAAATTTTCAAAATATTTTATATACTAATACACTAACAAACACATTGATCTAGTATGAGATTGTTTTAGTATAACTAAATGCATCAAATATTAATTATGTCTATGTAACTATGTTATATGCTCAAAGAAAGTTTTATCACCTATGGGGATCATATCCGCCTCAAATAATATTGCCTCAACTAAAAGATACCTATATATGATTCATATAAAAAATTAATAATAAGTAATAGTTGTAAATATATAAATTTAAAATTAATGTGCATTATTAATTACTGTTTATACTTTATACACTCTTTCAACCTACTTATGATACTCAACTATTTACTAATTATATCATACCTGGTTGATGTTTAATGAAGCTAATTAATTATATTTATTTATCATAATTTCTTAAAAGTTAAATCACCACGCTATTCTTTATTTATATTCATGCAATTTCCTGTAAATTAGTTTTGTCTTATTTAAAAAACAATTAATTTTTATAATAATTGATTTTATTTTTCTGCAGGTTTTCAATTAGCAGAATGAAGACAAAAAAAATAAATTAAATTTTGTAATTGATTACCCAATTTAAGACCTTTTTATTTTATTATTTGATCTTACTATTGCTGTGATGTTATATTCAAGTGCGATTGAATTCTAAGTCTTTGGTTAAGGAATATAATTGTATAAGTGTTGAACCACTTCAAAAAAAAATATTTTAAATTGTTTTTATATATCTGTACAAAAACTCTTAAACATTTTTTTGTCCAAACTCATTTGGATATGTGGGCCTTACCTACGGGTGCTTAAAAGTGTTTCGCTGGACTCCTCCCTTTTTCTTGTTCCCTTTTCGAAAGCAACTAAGTTTGTCAAAAAAAAAAAATCCAATTTAACATAAGGCTACGTTACGTTACTTTTTTTTTTTTTTCACACTATCTTAAATTTTTGTCTTAAAGTTTAATCCAATTGAAAGATTAGTAAAGTTTCATTAATTTTTTTTTTTAAAATTGAATTTAAACATTATTCGATTCGGTACATTAATCGCTTATATTTCTATTCATAGAAAAATTATCTTTCCCAATTCTTTAATTTCTCTTTATTTATATTGGACAAATCTTGGTATATATAAAAAACATTCTCACTTTTTGCGAGTAATTTAGATTTCTGTTATCTGGTCACTATAGCTTCATCGAAATGTTATTATCTTTCAACAAGGTACTACAGATTGCAAGGAAGTGTTAGATAATATTAAATTGTGTTAATGGAAGTGGATTAATAGTTTTGTCCCTGGTTATTCTTTTAGTTACACAAGTTAATATTATAACCCGGGTTTGTATTTCTCATAGTTTCTATTCCAGCTTTGATTCTAATTATGTCTATATGTCTCTTGTAATGGGTTGGAGTACCCCTTGCACTCCCTTTAATTTAAATTTCTTTTGCTTATAAAAAAAATCACTTATATTTCTTTTATGTTGTTATGATTTAATTTAAATTTAAAATATTGAGATTTTTGTTTTTAAATTTGTATTAATACAAATTGTGCGATATTATTTAACATCCAAACATAATTAAATATAATGACACGAGAAAAAAAAATACCCTCCTTGGTTTGTTTACTTTATACAATACATGTTTGATCTTATTTAAATAGATTTTTCATCTATAAAAATCCAACTCAATACTATAAATTTTATAACAACATACTACTCAACCAAATCATTAAATCCCTTGGTTTATTTATTTTAAATATGATTACAGATTAAAAAGTTTGTATGCATTTAAAATTAATATTCAGTTAAAAATTAGTGATATATTAGATTAAAATTTGAAAATATTATTTTAATATAAAAAGTCGTATGAATTTTAAAAGGCTATATAATTAAATATTTTTTAAAAAATACTTGTATAATCAAAATTTTATAATTTAAGTTTTAACAAATTTAAATCATAAAAGTATATAAGATTTAAATTTATTTTTTCAATTTGTAAAAGCATGAGAGGAATTCATATGAAATAATCACTACTAGAAAATTGTCATTTTTTTGCAAATTTTCCAACAAAAAAATATTCGCAGAAATTTTTTACAAATTTTCTTGCAAAATAATATTCGCAGAAATTTTTGCGAATTTTCCTACAAAAAAATATTTGCAAATTTTTCTTGCAAATTTATCTGCGAAAAATAATTTACAGATATTTCTTACGAATTTGGATACAATTTTAATAATCATAGAAATTTTTTTCCATTGTAAAAATTTGCAAAAAAATATTGTAAAATTTTTATTTTGTTTCTTGTAGATTTTCTTGCAAAAATAAATTCACAAGTAATGTTTACTAAATGGTAGAAAAATTTTGCAGGTAACTTTTCCTGCAAATTTTAATCCGCAGGAAAAATAAAAAAAAATATTTAAATTTATAAGTTTAATATTTTAAAATCGATTGAAAATAAAGCAATTAAAGAGTATATAAGTTGGGGGCAACACTTACCTTACAAGTTGATTTATATGGTTGAATGTTAGGCTTATAATCTACAATCTTAGAATTTAAAAGATTATGTATCACATGTTGGAGGCATGGAAACAAATACTTCGGGTAAATTCATTGTGAGCATTTGAAAGTTGAAAAACTATTGATAGAATTTATAGTAATTTCTTTAATTTTTTCGTAAAAAAATTCTTGCAAAATTTCTTGCGAAAAAATTCGCAGGAAAGAATTTTTCTGCAATTTTTTTTTTGCATAAAACTTTTCTGTAAATTTTTTTTTGCGGGAAACTTTCTTGTAAAAATTTTTTTTGTAAGAAAATTTCCTGCAATTTTAAAATTTATAAAAAAATATTATTCACAAAAGTATATTATCTGCAGATAAAATTTCGCAAGAAAATTTGTAAGAATAACGTTTCCTGCGAATTTTTATGAAAAATTCACAGAAAAAGTCGCATGTAACATAAAAATTCACAGAAAAAGTCGCATGTAATAAGAGAAATTATAGTAGTGAATTGAGTTCAATAAAAAAATTACTTCATAAATTGTTAGAAAACATTCATTTATATAGATTGTTTGGTAGGAATCAAAAGGAAATAATTATAATTTTAGCTGTTATAAATTTCGTGAGCAATTCAATAATAAAAATATTATTATATTTAAGATATTTATGCATAACTTCAAGACATTTACACGGTTGTAGCCTCTAAGGACAATTTGACCGTTGATGGGTTTAGGTTTATATCTATGAAATCGTTAACAATAATAATTATTATTATTCTAGTTGTTTTTTTCTCTCTTTTTTGACACCAATTTTTTACTCATTCACACAGTTATTCGTCATCTTAGCAACAAATTAATGTTGTATCGCAGCTTTGATTATCCTTATCCAACTAAATAGATATTTAGTCTATTTATTTTAATTTATATATATATATATATATATATATATATATATATATACTTCTTTTGATAAAAATAAGCATTTTTTATTTTTATTTTTGTATTTATCTAAACTTTTTTTTTACAATAAGTAATTTTCAGGTTTTTTAGAAGTAACTTCTTTGTACTTCTTAAAGAAGTGTTTTTTTAATATATAAAAAATATATATAGAAACATTTTTTTTTAAATTTAAATAAATAGATCACTATTTTTTCTCTCCTCGAACATTTATTATTATTATTATTATTATTATTATTTATCTTTCTTTTTTTATTTATCCTTAAAAATTATAATGAGAACACCAAAGTCAAATTTACGGATATATGTATACTGCCATATGAAATTAACCAAACCAAATAAACTTCAAAGGTTATACAAATCACCATTTATTTTTGTTTTGTAAACTAATTACATCGACTCCATTAAAGACCACGTGAGATTGCAAATAAACTTCCTCTTTTTCTTTGATTGACTATATATAATTCTTCTTAACTATTTGAAAATATATCATTAACGCTCCTTAAATATTATGTTAATTATCCATAATTTAAAAATAAGCACACCAAATGATTCCGTAAACTTAATAAAAACAGGAGAATTATGTGCCATCTTATTAAATATTATGGATTGTTAATTATAGTGTGCTAGTATAATTTTTTATTTTTTATTTTAATATTTTGTTCAGCTTTTAGCTGTATATTTTTGTAGCCTTGCGGGCAACAATAAATTGTGATCTTGGTAAAGTTCCTTACAATATTGTCAGCATTCGATAAACACGTGTTTATATTTTTAGATTTTCGTTTGATTTACTGGTGAATATTATTGAAGAGTTTGTCACTAATGAGTATTTAATATAATAAATAGTGAGAATCACGGTAAACTTTAACACTATTATATAACCTTAAACTTTAAGGTATTAAATAGGTGAGTCTTTCTCACTTATATATTATTTAAAATATATAATTTTAATTAATGTGAGATTTATTTCATTTTTAAACTCTAATACTTTTTTTTTAGTGAAAGTTATTTTTCGTTTATAAGTATTTAATGGCAGTCTTACTTGTTCACACTTTTAGGGAGACTTTCAGTACAAAAAATAATCTCACTCTTAGATTTCATGGTAATTTCATTATTCAAGATCTCATATTTAGATTCATTCAATGATAATTCTCAGCTAAGTGGGTCACCGATTACTTGATCTAATATTATTGTTGGAGAAGTTTTGCACTGGTAAGTACTCTTCACAATTAATAGTGAGTAAATTATATATGTAAATTTGACACAACAAAATAACATTAAATCTTAAGACATTGTATAAATAAATATTTTTCACTTATATTATTTTATATACCCAATTCTTAATGATATACCACTCAATTCACATTTAAAGTCCAATAAATATAACAACAGTATATATAAATAAATAAGGAAATAAGTTAAAGTTTGGAATCAATTAATGTAATCTTATCAAAGTTCAGATATATCCTTTTTCTAGACGAACAGCTGCAGACGTTTTATCCAGTTCATAATCCTCAATTTCATAGAATGGTGGACAATAGAAAGAGGCAAAGGTAGTACAATAGAAGCTAAAATCCCATCAAACTTTACATTACTGTCTGCCTGAAGCTGAAGGGCAGCGTTCAGATTTCATAATACGTCTTTTTCATCTTTATTTGATCTTTCTAAGATATCCAGGTCAATTTGTTCTTCAGCGAACACATTATGTGGAAACATACTCAATGCTTATAATTTATTAAATTTTTAAGTAGTATATATATGCAAGTCTTTTACCGTGATATTTTTTTATAATTAGGCATAAGAAATTAAGAAGAAATTAGGAACAACAAGGGATCTAGGGTTGGTTAGGGTTTGTACAAATGTGTCAGTGAAATAGTGTTGTTGCTGTGCAGATTGCAGACACTGAAAGTCAAGACGCTGTGCTTCGTCTAATCAAATTCTCAATCGGAATTGACGTATCCTATTTCACCTGCTCTACCTGCACCTGGCGCTTCCTTATCGCTTCAATCAAGTGACAAAATTTGGCAACACCTAACATATAATTGTATTACAATTATGTTTCTTTGTTTTATTAATGTTAGTTTTTAGATTCATTTCAAAGTAATTAACTGGAAATGAATAAAAAATAATAATTACATTAAAACTGGATATGAATACAAGTAAAAAGAAAAAAGAAAATCATGCTCGTTAATCGTTAGTTGTTTGTCCCATTAAACAATTCAAGTCTCGATTTCTTGTCATTGGAGGATTCTGACGTGATAACATGAGTTGCTTGAAAAAGAGAGAGAATTGTTTCCTCAAACAACCGTTCCTTACTAGATTTCAAGCAGATCTTATTGAACATATTTAGGAACGTTTCGAAAATAATAATGATGAAAATTAATTTCGTATAATGTTTATGTATTTACTATTACTTTATTTTATTTTTAATATCTACTTATTGTATATTTTTTCTCGTAATTTATTTTTTCATCGTAGTGCAATTATCTTTTTTAATAAAAATTTAAATTTGGTTCATAAATGATTAGAAAAAAATTTCTAAAAGTTGAATTTCTTAAAATTTTTTACTATTGGAGTAAATTTGTGTTTGAGTTGCTTAATGCTGACATGGTACATTAGATACCACTTTTTTCATTTTTTAATGCATGAAGCAACTCAAATGAGTTGTTTGTATTAGAGATGCTCTAAGTAAGCCACAACTATTTTTATTTTTTTAATGCTATTATCTTTAAAAAAATTATTTAATCAAGGTTGTATTCTTAATGATTTTTTATTTTTAATATAAAGTTTAGGTAATTTTTAAGAATATGGGGTACTACTATTTTAAAATAAAGTTAGTATATTTAAATGATGTTGTAACTCTTTTAACTAATGTGAATTGTTTTTTATTTTTTATCTTGCTTATATTTAACCTTAATTATTTACAATTTTCAGGTCTTCATTTAGCTTCTTTTTTTTTTATGGTGTCTGCTCCATCCACACGCGGATGGGTAACAATCGTCTGGGCCCTCTTTTTATTTAATTAGTTTAATTTAATTTTTTATTATTAAAATATTTAATATAATTCTTTGATTTCTAAAATGACATATAATTTAGTATTTTTTTTCAATTAAGATTAATTTTTGTACACATAATACAATAAAAAAATATGACAAGAAACTGATGTTGGTAATCTCAATTGTTTTTAAAATGAAATATCTTAACAATAAAACAAATAAAATAGATGAATTAAATAAAAAGAAAAATTTAAGCTAATGAACAGTAATGCTGTGAGTGAATGGACTATTGGTGAGAAAAAACTGAAAAGAGACAAAGAACATGTTAAACAGATTTGATTACCTGATGCAGTAATAAGTTGAGGGTCCCTTGGCAGTGTACAATCAATGGAGGTAGCGGTGCACTTGTGTTTGTGGTGCACCACTCTGCCAAATCTTATATACAGAAATCAATCACTTTCTAGAATCAATATTTAAATAACGACGTCATAAAAAAATATTAGTAATCGTCTATCGAATCATATCATATTTCACAGATTGCACATGCAGTGACTAGCACTAGAGGAACCAGTTTGATAGTTACGATTACGAATGGGAATGGGAATAGCAACGGGAAAATGTGATATCTTGTTACGTACGTCAAAGTTCAAACCTCGACAGAACACTCTGCCGCGATTCGCGCTCCACCTTCCTCGCCTCTCAAACCCCGTTTTCCTTCTCCTCCTGTCTCCTTTGTGTTCCATCTCATCTACCTTTTCTTTCTTTTCCTTTTTTAAGCTCTTATGCTACATGCCATGCCTCTTCAAGTAAACTTTTTATCTTTCTTTTTCTACATCTTTATTAATTTTTCTAATTTCAGAATGAACATGTTACCAACTCCATTTTGGCTAATCTACCTGTACAAAAGGCCTTCAGCTTTTAATATTGTTGCTTTGCTGCTATCGTCCAAAAATAAATAAATCAATTCAAATACTCTTTCGAATCTACTCATCCATGTATTGATGTGTTCATCTGTGTAAACTGTGACAGACTATAACTTTTTAGCTCAGAAGGCTATTTTACATTTAAAAGCTGAATAAACATTATATATACTAGCATAAAAAAAAAAACCATATGTCTTTGTGTATTTTTTAAAAACAAAAAAATAAATATTATTGAAATTAAATATATGTATTAGTGGTTAACAATTAGAGTGTGAGCATTTTGAATAATTATTTAAAATGTATCAGAAGTTTGAAAAAAAATTTATGAACAAGTAGAATAAAAAATTAAATTAAATAAAAGAGTATTGTAGAGAAATATTATTTTAGAAGTTAAAAGAAAAAATGGTCATCTTAATGTATAGACTAAAAATATTAATTCTATAGTTATGGTACTTGCATCTATGATCATGATAACAATTTCTTTTCAGCTTTAATCAATGGTATCAAAATAATATTACACGTTTGAAGACAGAAATAATGACTTCTTTTAATGCATTAACATAGGTTACATCTATGAATCTCACATAAGTTACTACTGAATCTAGTGGACTCTATCTTAAAGAAGTGTGACAAAATTTTGATTAAAAATTTGAATTGCATTGTCAAATTTGTTCGTAGACAAATCAATTGAGTCACTCATGCTTTAACTAAAGAATCTAAATTTCATGCTAGTGTGCATGCTCATTAGTTTATACCCTTTTATACCAAACATATTATTCTAAATGAGTGTATATAATTTACTTTGTTCTCAAAAAAACATATTGTCTTTATTAATAATATTGAATGTTCTAAATTTATACAAATATAACTATCTTATTTTAATTTTTGCAAAAAAAAAATTGTCATATTTAAATATGTGGCATTTTCTTTGTTCTTTTTAAGGTTATTTTAATATGAACTAATTTTTTTTAGGTTATGTAATTACCTTTAATTAGTTTTGTTCTAATATAGTTAAATAAATGAAAAATATTAATATAATTAAGATAATATTTTTTAAAATTGAGATAATTGCATTGCTTTTAGATAATTTAATTAAATAATATATTTGTTATTTTATATAAATAAGATAATTACACATGATGATTTGGTTTGATAATGCATTTTATAAGCTTATTCATAATTATTTTCTAATTTTATAGGGATAATTGGTCCGGTGAAAAAGAGATATATTTAACATACAAATAAGATAAAACACAATACAATAAAATTTTAATAATCAATTAATTCATAGATAGTAAAAAATAAAAGGCTACAGATGACGATTTAAAAAAAAATTATAAATTTAATTTTAGATCATTGTGATATTTTAGTTACTACATGACCCTAAGAAATTTGATAAGTTATTATAATTGTATTTAAAAATATATTTTAAAATCACATTTAATCAAACAAAGAGGGTCCATAGCTCAGTGGTAGAGCATTTGACTGCAGATCAAGAGGTCACCGGTTCGAACCCGGTTGGGCCCTATTAAATTTGTTGGTTATATATATATATATATATATATATATATAAATATATATTTTTATTTATTATTTATCTATTTTAGAATAGAGTCCTCCTATTAAAAATATTTTTTTATTAATCAATATTTATTAAAGTATCACCACTTATATAATATAATATATGAGATAAAAAATTAAAAAAATAATATAAAATACAATCATAGTTTGTATATATTTTAATGATTTTGATCCCTTATTTTAAAATAGAGACATTTAGTGACATATCCCTACTTAAGTAATAAGATATAAAAAATTTATTTACATAATTTTTTAATTTTTTATTAATCTCTAAATATCAAATTACTAAATGACACATCACTTTTAAGTATGAATAAATATTAAAATTTAATAACTAATAAGTGTCGATTTAATGGAATAACTAAAATTTTGTATTTTTTAATTTTTTAATTTAGATAGACTAAATGTGTCTATTTTAAAATAAATAAATCATATTTACAAATTGATAAAAATAGATACACTAAAAGTGCAACTTAACCTAATATTTTAGTATTTATTGTTATATGAATATTTTATTTTAAAATAATTCTTTCAAGTGAAAGAAATTAATAAATTATCCCTTAACAAAAGTAGTATAATATAATAAAATTCTATAAATAATATATTAATTCAATAATATTTTTATAAAAAAAAAATTCTTTCGATCCATAATAAATGTGGTGTTCAAATATAAAACAAGTTACCAAATAAGTGTCATGCTTTTAAGTGTAGTACTAAATATAAGCATAAGGATTTTTCTTAGTCTTAATTATAAAAAACAATCATTAATTTTTTAAATTATTGAAAGTTAATTTTTTTTTTACTTTTTTATATATTATAAATTTTAATTTCTATAAATTTATTTATAACTAATATTAAATATATCAATCACTTAAAGTAAATAATATATTTAGAATAAAATTTAAATTTATGGTATAATTAATTAAAAAATCATATTAATTATTTTTACTGGTCTTGATGATTTATATTAAGATCGAAAAGTAGTATTAATTGTCTCTTTAATTAAATTAACTATTTTTAATCATATTAACTATTTAGTTTTCAACAATTAATTTTCATTAACTATTTTTAATTCAACGAAGCTAAGTTTTTAAATTTATATTCAATAATAATTTTTTAAAAATTTATATTAAACATAAAATCTTAGAAGTGATATTCTTGTGAATTCGAATTGACGTGTGGCTGAGGAGCGTACGAACTAGCACTTAGGTTTGATGAATACGAAAACACATATCAATGAGAATTATAATTAACACATTCAAAGTCACGGACTGCTCAAATTCAATGCACAGTCTGCAAAATCGCCCCCCTCCCCTCCTATTTGTCGCTCACCGACATGTAATTTCAGAGTATTATATTATAAATATTGATTATTGATCGAAATAAGTAATATCAATTTGTATTTATTAATTAAATTATTCATAATTTTAATTCTGACTTTATAAAATAAATTATATTAAAAGATAAATATTCTTTATGTACGTTCACAAATTTTGATACAGATTGATTAAGTTTTATATCAATACCATGATTAAAAAAATATTAAAAATGTTTTTTTTTTTAATTTTCATCAATTATTTTTATTAGCAGTCGTATTTATTAGATTAAAAATATTAAAATAATAAACATTTAAGATATTTAATATAAAATATATTTATTTTTAATTTAATAATTTCTCCATTAACATTAAGAAATTATATATATATATATATATATATATATATATATATATATATATATATAACATTTCTCACGATAAAGTAAAAATAAATCATCAAATCTTCTTAGGTAAAGTACATTAAAGTTTTATTATATTTATAAATTTTATAATTCAAATATTAATAATTCACACGTATTTAATATATTATGTATAATTTACCTTTTTATCTTTGTCATCTAATCTTATTTTGGATACATGTATTTTAAAAGTATTTTCAAAATAAAATAGACAATATTTTTTATTTATAAAAGAAAATTTTAATTACATATATTACCTTCGCGTCCTCGTATACGATTTTTTTTTTTTGAAAACTTGGTTGGTCCTTTTTCTGAAACTTATTTCAAATTGTTTCGTACAGTAATAATTTTTTTCATAAAAATATTCCAAATTACTTTAATCTGTTTTGTAAATAATAAATCATAAATATTAAAATAAGATAAACTTTTATCTCCGGAGGATGGGGAAGATGACTAGCATAGATGAAATTGGTTCTCCTTTTTCTATATACAAAGAATGTCCAAAAAATTAATAAGATAAATTTTTTATTATATTAGTAACAAATTTAATGTGATTAATTAAATTAATTATTTTTATTTCACTTAGTTATTTTTTGTTCCCATTTTGAACCTATTTTCTTGTTATTTTTTTCCCCTTTTCATCACATCATTCACACCGGGGTTGTTTAACTTTTCCCAAGTAAAAATGGAATTTAAAAACAATTTTTAGTTGAGATAGATAAGTGAGATATGTAACCTTTTTATAGTAACATTTAATAATTTTTTTCCTTCTATCCTCCCCCATAACGAGGAACCGATCTTGAATGAGTTATGAAATCATGATACGAGTCCTAGTTAAATTGTTTTGTTTTTTTTTCATAATAAAGTAATGAATATGGACTGAAATTATACGTGAAGTGCATGTGGCTAAGTGGTGCAAGTATGTTGGTAAATTAATAATCTAGTAACTTGTATTAGCGGGCAGTGCGGGTTTATGTTTCACGTGGGCCAGTGTGGGATCGATGTCCATGAGCATGACATGAGGCACCATGCACCTCTCTCTTAAAATAACTAGCCGTCAATTCACTCCTTTGGTTTTTTTCTCTCAAGTCAGACTCTTACATCATATATCCCAATTCACACACATTAACCAAACTCCATCTTCCCTTTTATCTTCACAACGCCATAGAGCAATTTCCTTCGGTTTAAAACAAGAAGAGAGAGAGAGGGTTTGAGAATCGGGTTAAGGGAAGGCCCAAAATTTATGTGTTTTATTCTCTGGCCATGTTGTTTGCCGGCGGCAGGAGACTCCTCTTCCTCTATGTGTCTTTGCTGATGCTTGTGGTGTTGCAGATGTGCCACGTTGGGGCCATTCGTGTGTTCCCACCAAATGCAGTGCCCAACGTCGAATTTAACAAAAAGAGCAAGGAGGATCTCTTCAATAAGTACTTCAGTGGAAGGAATCATCTTGCTCCCAGCAACACAACCCAAAAGGGTTTTGATGAAACCAAAAGAAGAGTTCCAAGTTGCCCAGATCCTCTCCACAATTAATTCACAAGTAGAATTCCCATCCAATTTTTCTTCTTTCATTTATCTATCTTTTTTTTTTTATCCTTTTTTCACTTCTCAAGTATTTAATTTATTTTGGTTCATATATATATGTTCATCCAAAATACCCACGTTTTTCTCATCATTTTCTATCTGGTAATATGTATTATTGTAGAATATATGAGGGAAAACCGGTGGTATTTTGGTATTATAATCAGAAGTTTTTTTTTTTTTTTTTTTTTTTTCTCATCCATGGAGGATCCCGAAAATGAATTATATCATAATCACCAATTTTATGCTTGTATATAGAAGATGTTAAGGAATGTTAGTTATTGTCTATTTTCGATGGATACTTTTTGTATGTTGTGTAGACTCTTTGTAAGCGTGTGCTAGTTGAATCCTTTTCCTTTTTCCTCTTCCGATTGCTTCAGTTGAGAAGGGGAAGCTGAAAATAACTGGCAGATATGTGCAGTAATAAAGGTAGAGATTCATGCCTTCAATCTGTACTTGCCTTAAACAGTGTCAAAACAATTATTTTCTCTCTTCTTCTCTCAGTGCAGAAACCGTAATACAGCTTTCCTCATCATCAACGACAAAAATGTTTATTGGTAAAATAAAAAATTAATCTCTAAATTCTAATGTTACTCATCCGGAATCAATCTAATTCTTGAAATTATTACATATCGGTCATTTTAATTAATATTTATTTTGTAATTTTAAAACTTAAGAAAGATCATACTTTAAAATACTAATCACTTAGTCTAATAATTAACTTAAAGGATTGAAATATTGTTTTTACGATTGTGAATACTAAATTCACTTGTGCCTCGTAAAATATAGATGTAGGAAAAGTTAATCTACCTTTATTGAAGTTCAGTGCGCAGTCTGCAAAAGTTCTGGTTGGTGCTACATTTTGCTGCATTTGGTAAGTTTTTCATCTTAATTAATTGTTTCTCTCACATGTCTCCTTACTTCCTTAGCAAATTGGGGATTATTCATTTCTCTACTCTTCTCTGCTTTCTTTAAAAACTTTTGTCGAAAGATCTTATTTGGAATCCGATCGGGACTAACTTTCATCAGAAAATCTCACCCGTTGGTTTTCACAGACTCAAGTTGGCTTATTCATATGCCATGCCTATTCAATAGTCTGCGCGCATTGACTGCGTGGTCTGAAAAAGTTCGGTCTCCTTTTTATTTTATTTTCTTATTTGGCGTGAAAATTTAAGTTTGACTTGGCCAAAGTTTAAGATAAGCTAAATTCAATTCAGCATTCCTCTTCAAGTGAAAAAGCATCGCAACTTTTGTTAGTTGTTAGTGAGACATGTTTGGTGGGTCTTTCATTTCGCGTTCTATAGTTCAAGAGACGTGCGTATTTAGAAGCCTGTTCACAACATGTATATGTCTATAATATCGCTCATATAGTCATATTGAGAGAAAAATCAGATCAGTAGCTTTTACTTCGAACTGAATTAGGTTTCTCACTGGGTTTATTGTCCTTGGTATAGATTTTGTCTCACATTAATTGATTAATTAGTATAATTAATCTTACTTGTTAGCATAAGAAATCAATATATACAATATTATTATATCATACTGTTAGTGTAAACTCACAGTGGTTATAAATACTTTAATTTTCATTAAAAAATTATATTAATAAATGCTAACCAAATGATAAATTGTAAGTAATTTGTTTTTTCTTTTTTGTAGTTTTTGTTAGGTAGATGCAGTGGGTTTTATATATATATAGCTATCTCTTTGTGTATGTTTCAAATATTTGAATTGCTAGCATTTTCATGTATCATGTACAAATAAGTCAGGCAGATCATTGAATTGGATTTGGGAAAAGTTTTGGTTCAAGTTGCACAAACGATATATATATGTGGAGTCGATCGGGTTTTATCAATATTTTTGGAACTTCGCCTGAATCAAACCAAAATTTGGGTGGTTCAATCAAGTCATCAAGTTACAAAATAATTATTTAATCAACTATAGGATAAAAAAAATAAAAAAAGGAAATGGAAGGTTTGAATTGAAGTCAAATTAGATGGATTTAAAAATGCGCCAACTTGAGACCTAAGCTAACAATACATGCACGAACATATAAAGTTGAAAAAAAAAATTACTTTATCTAACCCCAATCTTTTTATGTTCAAATCAGTTGGCTTCTTTTAGTTTACATGACCAGTACTCACTCCTAGCGTCAATTCAAGAGCCACTTAAGATAACACTTTAAGAGGTTCCTTTTTGTTTTAGTTTCCTATGTTCACTGCCGGTATATATTAAGTTTAATATACTCATAGAATTGCTATTTCCCTTTTAGCTTCAAATTAAAATTTATACATATGATAGATAATTATAACTGAAATAATTGACCTAAAAGAAAATAGAAAATAAGGTAGTCAGTCTTACATTGTTGTAGAATGAGAATCACTTCTATGTACAAACAAATATATGAATTAATATCGAGTTTTGAATTATGAAAAGTCTTCCAGCAATTGAGCGAGATAACCAATTAAATTATAGTTGGCAAGCATTTTTTTGTTCTTGAATTATTGGTGTTGGTACAACTTACATACTGTTAGGACAACATTATATTAATAGACTACTCACTTATCTCGTAACATGATTGAACAATTTAATCAACTCGCCCGGCCATCTTGTCCAAGCAGGAAAAGACCGCATGAAAAATAAAAACAAAACATAAACATGAATGACAGCTGAGTTTCATTAGCGAGAGGAAAATAAAAAATGTGTAGACAACAAAGGCTAATATAGTAATCTTAAGTGAAGCTTACTTTGGTTGCTAGTAGATTTTTTTTCTATCTTTCAAACGTGATGCTATTATTAAATCAATAATATAAAGGGTCTTATATATATACATAGAAGTATATGATAATGACTTTACAACTATTAAATAACTAATTAGTAAGTAATTTTAAATTTACCAATAATGTATAACACCCAATGTGTGAAACAAATACTTAACCACCAGTGATATTAAATTTAAACATATCTTAGATGCATAATTACTTTAAATACTTGAAAGAAAGAAAAATTATGCTATGTGTAGTGATTCTATTCAATTTGAGTAAGATTATATTTTGTAAAAGATATTTATGATTTTCTAACAATTTTTTTTTACCGTGTACAACTTTTCACTATTATAAAACCATTAAAGTTTATTTTCTTAACATTTGTTCACTTAATTAATTAATACATCTCTACTTAGAGTATTTTTGTAACACAAATGCGACAAATAGTAAAAAAGAATCTTAATTACAAAAAAGATTAAAACAAAAATGTTCATGAACGTTCCTATAAAAATACGATGTTATGTGAAAGTTGAACAACGTAAGAGAGGTTTGAAAATAGTTAGGTGGAGATGGAAAGTGGAAACTAGTATTGTATGTTTAGAAGGCTTGCTTGGGTTTTTTACAATCAGGATTCTGTCTCATTCTAGCAAAAGTGTTTGAAGACACCCAGGCATTATTGAAAAGGCCAACATAGGAAAAAGGGTGTTTTGGTTGAATTCAAGGGAATTGATTAGTTTTTGTTCCATTTATAGGGTGAGGTTTTGATTTATGTGTTGGTGGTATGTTGCAAAAGCGAAAAGAAGAGAGTCTCGTATTGTGGTAAATTGGGTATTTATGAGAGGGACTAGAGGAAGAAACTGAAAAGGCAGAGAAATCGATGTAGGAAAGCGCCACGTATTATGCGGCGAAGAAGAGGTTTTAATAAATGGTGTCAGTGATTCGCAGTCTGGTATTTTGTCTTGTAGCATTTTGGATTTGGAATCAACTTGACTCTCATTTTAAATTTAGCCCATCGATGCATTTTAATTTGTGCAGAACCATAATGACCAATGCCATTGCTGGCCCTGGGTAAGCTAGCTTTTCTATTTTCATTAGGGATTTTATTTTCCTCCTTGCTGTTTTGGTCATGATTGTTGGACCAATATTCCTTTCCCATTAACTTGTCTTTCATATGTTAACCAATTTCAATTCAAATACCCATGTGGGTTGCTGCCTGTACCCTACCCTCGTTAATGCTTGCCATTCCACAATAACTCGTGATCTTTGTGGAATTCGGGCTACCAAAGAGACACTAAACTCATACCTAGTATATATGATGGCCTCACGCATTCATCTTTAAGCCATTCTTATCTTGTGTTCTGAGTTGTGACCACTTGGGCTAAAATTAAAATCTCCTCGCAATCAATATGCCAAAAGCAGCACTACCACACATCTCTATATGAAACCCAAATCTCCTGCCTATTTTCTTCCTCCCATTCTCAACTCACTCAATAATTAATTAAAGCTTAATTTCTTTATCTAAAATAGGTAATTAATAATATATTCTTATATTTTTTAATTAAAAATATTGACCAGTGCCCCGGTCAATGCAAAATTATAGGGAAATAATACTAAAACTCAATGTTACTTGATCTAAGATGATGCTATGACTTGTAGTGTGTGTTTGTTTCTCTGTTGAATTCAACTGAACGTCAATCCATCTCCCTTCTTGCTTTTACGTTTCTGTCTTGGAAAATGAAAAAACTCAGTTGAACAGATAAAATAAATACACCGGTAGAGTTATATTGATTAAGGTTGCATTTGGATGAATCCATTTTTCGAAGTTTGAATTATTTTAAGTTAAATTTTTATTTTTAAATTCTTAATTTAGGTAAAGTAATTTAATTTCTACTACTTTTAATTTTTTTTTAATATGTAAATATAAAAAATAAAATATTATTATTAAATTTTATGCAAATAAACATCAGTCAATTTCTAGATATTTAACAATTTGAATATTATTTTAGTATTAGATAATATTTAATGATTTAAAATAATTTTAAATATTTAATCATTTAAATTTTGATATTTTTAGGTCAATATTCAAAGAGAAGAGAGGTGACAGAAGGAAGAATGCAAAAAAAAGAAGGTAATCAGACAGAATGGAAAAAAATAAAGAATTGGAGAAAAAGTGTCATAAAAAATAGAAAGGGGATAAAATAGAGAAGATACGAGAGAGCACGGAGAGAGAGAGAGAAAAAAAAGGACAAAGATGGATGACACAAATGAAAAAAGAGAATGAAAAAAGAGTGAAGACCCCAGACAGAGAATAAAAGACAAATTAATTTCCTGAAGGCATAAAAGTTATCGGAGCAAATATTGTTTTTCCTAGTAAAGTTTTCCTTATATGTATATCGAGTCAAACTTATGAAGACAAAAAACTAAAAGAGCAACAATAAAAGAATTATATGATAAAAAAAAATGAAGTAAAATATGAAAGAAAGAAAATATTTCATAATTTTTGAATCTTTAATAATTTTAAATAATAATGTTTGTAAAGTGATGATGAAGTTAAAAATGAAAAAACATGACGTTGTAGAAAGAAAAAAAAGTTATCACATGACACAGGCATTGCTATCCCCAGTTTAAAAAATCAAAAAGAAGAAGATAACAAATAATAAGAAAATAAATTGTTTGTTTACAAAGAAGAAAAAACAAATTGAGACCAATGTTTCCGTAAAAAGTTATTTTAAAATTTAAAATTTTAAAAACTAGATAGAAATTATTTCTTAAAAAATATATAAAAAAAATATAGATAAACATTTTTTCATCAATAAAAATTATAATAATAATGATAAAGAGTGACATAAAAAAATTTAACTTTCTATATCATTTATAAAAATAATCAACATAAAAATCTTATATTTTAGATTAGCAGTTATTTAATTATCGTGTTTTTTTCTTGACATAGTATTCACATTCTAGGATCGTACTCCTTTTTTATTACCATTTCTTCGCATTTTGTCACTATGCAATTTTTTTCTCTTTGCATCCCGTTGTTGTGTTCTTTCCCTCTTCTCGTTGGATCCCTTCAAGATTTTCCGTCATTTTCTTCCTTTCTTGTTTGTGAATTTTTGCATTTTGCCATCACCACTTTTATTTTTGTTATTTTCACCGCCATGTTTGCTCCCAAATCACCACACTATCAAAGCAAAAGAAAATGGAAACGTAACAATACTAGAAATAGAAAACACAAAATGAAAATAAAAGTAAAATAAAAAATTACTTGAATGTATGGGGAAGATAAGAACATAGAAAATGAAAGGTAACAAAATTAGAAACGATAATCTAAAGTTAAAAAACGTGAATTACATTTTTAGAAATTTTAAATCATTTTTTTTATGTTAAGTGTTGTTTTACTCGTCATAATTTTTCTATGTCAGGTATTATTATACATATCTGTTACTCGAAGAACTCAATTTCAATAATACTCGACAGACAAATCGAGAATGCATTAGTATCGAGAAATTGTCACAACCATGACCTATCAAGTAGAGGAAAACTCTTGAATTATGCTCAAGCAAGGAAGCAGTTCGACAAATCGAAAGGTTCTTGAAAGGTTAATTCGACAAATTGAGAAAAGGGAATTGCCACTAGTGATGACTCAAATAGTTAGGAGCAGTTTAAGGGAGTTATTCGCAAATAAGTGAACATCAGGGTAGTTATACACCAAGGGAGGTAACAAGAACTAACTATTGCTTGAGGAAAGCATTCGAAGGTCAAGGCATGCAGTAGGTGGTTATCAGAAGTTAAAAACGGTTACTCAAGTTGTGTAATGGAGAGCGGTTACGCTTACCACGTCGAGCCCATATGGAATTAACTGCCCCGAATTAACCTCTATAAATAGGTGAGACAATCTCATTTCAAGTGGTCGGAAAATCATACTTGAGAACTTTTACAAGTACTCACTGCTTGTACATATGGCTCCTGTGTATGAGATTGATAGGTATGACTTCTTGGCCACACCTTTTTTCTTTTCTTTTCTTAGGACTATCTTAGCTTAGCTTAGTATAGTGTAGTTTTATAGTTCCTTTGCTTATCAGGATCATTATGTTTGTAATCCAACAATTATTGGAAGTAAATTCGTCATGATTTTTATTATCAATATATATGTTGTCCATTCAATTCATCTAAATGTTTGCATACATGAAACCTATCTTGTAATAACTATTGATGAATAATTGGAAATCTGTGCATGCTAATTATATGGAATGAGATCTAAACCATCTTTATAGATTTGTTTCATTGTGATTACTCATCTTTTATACATTAAGGCTAGTATATAATTCTAAGTTACCACATACCTAAATTGAAAACTTTGCTAGTTCGAACAAAATGGACTCACGAATTTCACCGCAAATAATAATATCATAAAAAAATTGGGATAAACTATAAAGTTGACTTTCTCCGATACATTCTATGATGGATGTAAATTCATCTAACATAAAAAAAATAAACTTTGTATAATGAGTGAATCAACAATACTCACCATAATTTATTTTCTTCCATATTTACAACTTTGTCGTGACATTATTCTTTATGTCATATAAATTATATTTGACATAAAATCTCCATCACCAAAATCTCTTTTACACAAATAATAAAAACAACTTTAAAAGGAATTGTCAAGAGAACAATCACTAAATGAAGAAAAAAAAATTCAAATAAAGCATTGTGGAATTAAAATTACGAAGAATTTCAAAACAAAAATGTTTTTTTTTTTTAATATGATCGTCTGCAAATAGTTAACATTTAACGTTATTGCTGATATTAAAATTCAACTTATTAGTTGAACCATTGGGGTAGGTGGTATTTTCATTATTATTGTTGTAATGTTTCCTCTTGATATAAAAAAATGTACATTCTTTATTTTAAAACTTTTAACCAAAGTATTTTCTTTTGGTAAATTTCAACTAAAATATTAATTTATTCTTTTAAAAATATCATAATTAATGAATGAGAAAACATAATTAACAAATATTTGAAAGGTTTATTTTTTTAAATTTTTATAATTTTACTTATTTTACCTTTTAATCTTTATAATTTAAAATAAACATTTATAGTCCTTATATTTATTTTTATTAATATTTTTTAATCTCTATAATTTAAGATATTTTTTTTATGGTTTTCATACTTGTCTTTTTTAATATTTTCATTCCTTAACTTAATAATGTTAATGTTTTTGTAACGTTTTTTTATGTTTATGTAGTAATGGTTTACGATTTCTCAAAAAGTAGTGTTGTAAGTAAGAGTAAAAAAGAGACACAAAATGTCAAAGGATCTAATATAAGATAAATCCAACAAAATAAATTTAACACCAAAAATATATAGTTAAATACATTTGTCAAACTAATATAAAAGAGACATCACAAATAAATTAATGAGAGAGACCGAAAAAAAACTTAAAGTATAAAGACTTAGAAGATTTACCTTAAATTATAAAAGCTAAAAATGATTAAGAAAGATATATACAAATACTAAAAAAAATTTATATTTTAAATTATAAGAGTAAAAGATAAAAAAGAAGTAAAATTACAAAAGTTAAATAAAATATTTTAACCTATTTAAAATCGATTTAAAATAATGATAAAAGTTATAGTAGGAAAAAGTACTTTTAGAAAACAGATTTTCATTAAATAATTACAATGATGTGTTTGGATAAATTTTTTTTAAAAATTATTGAAATTTGAATTACTTTAATTTTAACTTTTTATTAATTTTTAAATATTTTATTTAGATAACTCAATTCAATGTTAAATTTTAAAATTTTAGTTTAGATATGATAATTTGATTTTTCTTATGGATAAAATTGGTTATATGTATATTTATTGAATTTTTAAGATTAAATTTTATAGAAATAAATACCAATTTAAATATTTAATAATTTTTAAAAAATTAATATTACATGATATTTAATACTTTAAAAAATATTTTTAAATATTTAATAATTAAAAAATAAGAGAGATAAAAAAATATATAGGTAAGATAAGAAAGAAAAAAAAAATATAAAAAAATTACAGATTCTTATTTTTTTTGAGAAAGTTTGAAATTCTAATATTTTAATGAATTTTAAAGATGTTTAAATTTAATTTTTTTTATAAATTTTTTATTCAAAGTAAACATTTTATTTAAAGACATTTAAAATTCTTTTAAAAAATAAAATAAAATTCTTCATTTAAATTTTCCATAACATACTTTAAATGTTTTTTTTTTTAACTACAAATGCTAATATATTAATTAAAGAAGCATAAGTGTGACACGCATGTGAGATAATATCCTCTAAACATCTACATAATAAACATATGCATAAGCAGCGTATTGTTATTGTGATAAACAAAACGGACAGTCAAGATTAAATCGCAATTGCATGTACATTTTTTAATGGGTCATGTGATCATAAATAACTTTTAATGTTAAGTATTTGTGCATAAATAAACTAACTTTTAATTTCAAATAAAATGTGTTAATTTTATATCATTGTGTAAGGTGAAATAATATCAAATTTTATATAGTTTAAATTGAAATTAATCTTATGCTTAAATTATATATTATTGGTTAATTTGAATCATCAAAATTGATCTAGTGGTGAAGTTAAATTATATGTATAAGTTTTATATTCAAATTTTATTGTAATACGTTATTATATATATATATATATATATATATATATATATATCATCTCTTATTCTCTTAATTTAAACCATAAAAGTTATGTAAAAATAACATGAAAATATTGTTGTTGTTGTATACACGATAGATGGATATTAGTAATAGTACATTGAAAACCATGGACAAGTATTTTACCAACGCAGACGCCCACAGTTTCTCGATATCAAATCACTTTTAAAGGAAACAAATCAACCCAGTGATTTGATATTGGAGATATGGGAAAGGGGACAACGAAAAGTATCCCCATTTGAGGGGGGTTTTATGTTGTTTATTATTACCTTTTTACACGTGTTTATGCCTATAATCCGCATGTTTGACCACTTTTTCTTATCCAATTTTACGTGACTTTTACCAACACATTTTCTTTCCTATGTTATCCAAGCCACACATTTATACGGGGATAGCAATACATTAAATACATTGAAATTGATTCACAGAATCAACAGAAATAAACATTAAGTAAGATATGTGAAAAGAAATTGGTTCTGAATTAAATTCAATTAATAAAGAATGTGTGTTTAAGAAAACGTGTGAATTGTGAAATTAAGTATTTATAGTTTGAATCTCTACATAATAATATTTAAATTTATCAATTTAAGAGAAAAATTAATAATACTTAATATATAAGTTATATATAAACTATATGTTGTTAATGACCGCCTAATAATTTTATATGTTAAAAGTGTGTTGCTAAATGCTAATATTTCTCATTAATATATTTTCCAACATCAAAATCCATCTCCGATGAGGTTGATACCACTTGTAATTTACTTTTGCATACAAGGTTAAGATGAAATCCAATACAACCAAATCTTTTTCGCATAACCATATATACACTTAACAAAACAAATCATGTGCATTAATTAAAATGAGCTGAAGATCATATTATAGATTACAGGATCTTTTATGCGTTGACCAATGCTCTAATAAATACCACAGTTACTCAACTTTCTTCCATACAAGCCCATCATCATACAGAATCTACAACATATCCACCATGAAATTGAGTTGCAATGGGTGTCGCATACTTCGCAAAGGTTGCAATGAGAATTGCATCCTTAGGCCTTGCCTTGAGTGGATTAACTCCTCTGAGGCCCAAGCCAATGCCACCCTTTTCCTTGCCAAATTCTATGGTCGTACGGGCTTACTCAACCTCCTCATGGCTGCTCCGCAACACCTAGGCCCAGGTACTATACTATTAACATTTTTTTTTATAACTTATTCTCCTACCATCATGCAAGCTGAATGTTTTCGTACATCAAATAATAATAAGATAATTACATTTCATACACTATTAAAAAGTATAATTAATGTTTTTTTCCCCATTTTTCAGTTGTGTTCAGGTCATTATTGTATGAGGCATGTGGGAGATTAGTGAATCCTACTTATGGGTCGTTAGGTTTGTTTTGGACCGGTGAGTGGGCCCAATGCGAAGCAGCAGTTGAAGCAGTGCTGAGTGGATCCCAAATCAATGGTGTGGCACCTTCTAATTCACAAACCTTAGGGACACTCGGTGGTGATCACATTCTCCCAACGTGTGACATACGTCATGTGCCGAAAGTTAAAATTGTTGATGATGTGAGAGTTAAAGCTGGGCTTAAAAGAGTTGGGCCAGTTGTTAAGCCCAAACCGCGAGTGAGTACGGTGGACTCGACTTCGTTGCGGCAACCCAATTGTGAGAGTAAGAGAATGAGGGTCATGGAAGCTTCTTTTGTGAGTCGAGACGACTTGAATCGAGTCGGTGAAACGGAGTTAAACTTGGAACTAACTCTTGGCTTTCGTTGCCAATCAACCAGTGCCAATAAAACAAACTAATAATTTTGCCTGTTTAATTTTTCTTTTTTTAAACTTTTTTATTCATTTATTTCGTGCAGAAAAATAAAATAAAAGAAAACATTGGTATACAGATACAGGACAATGTATATGTTGGGAGGGGCTTTTGGTAAGGGTGTGAAACAAATATTATATTATTTGTAATTGTTTTTTATCCGTCCTTTTTAGCCATTTTTTTAATACAAGTCATGTTTGAAGTTTCAAATACAGCAAATGGTGGGATAACTGGCCCCAATATTTAACGCGGTTGCATACACAAGGCAAAATTCGAACCCCTGACCTTGCTTAAGCGTGGATCAACCCCTAAACCACACACTTGGAGTTCTTTTATTTTAAGATTACACACATATATATATATATATTATTTATTTACTTATTTATTTATTTATGAAAGACAATCTTGTTTGAATGGTAAAATTATTATAAATAACAAAATTTATTTGTTAATATATTTAACAATTATATATTTAAGATTCCAAACACCAATTAAGCTGGAAGATTTTCACGACATTTCGATCAATGAATTGGTTAATAGTAATTAGGTGTTTGAATATGTGCATCGAATGTGTATATTTTTTTCTATTATAAAATGTTATGCAAGTCGCATGTAGCTTTGCTGTAATTGTATACGAAATATGAATTAATTTGGCAATTTTACCATTTAGTACAAAGAATTCAGCAATGAGTATATGACAAATGATAAGATGGCTTATCATTAGACAGACAATAATACATTGGAACTAAAAGTAGGAAAAAGACCAAAATAAGTAAGACGAGTCTCTTCATCAAACTTTTTTTGTTTAAACATTTTAGTAACATCAATTAATATTTGTCCTATTACAAGTTAACACATAGTTCGTCTTCTATTCGTACGAATTTCTTCATATTAAATTATATATATATATATATCAATTAGAATTTTTTTTCTCTAAAATGTTACATCATTTTTGCAAAAAAGTTGGAGACATAAAGTGTTTGATCTCGAATATAAAAAAAAACCACTTGTATTGATTTCAAATATAAAAAAATCAATTAATTTGATCTTATTTAATTTCACCATATTTACAATATTTTTACCAAATTTCAATGATGGGTAATTCATAATTTTTTTTAAAAAATAAAATCGATGTAATTAAATAATACTAACCAATTTTCGTAATGAAACTAAATTATTATTATTATCTTAATTACATTTTTAATTAATTTTTATAAAGCTAAAAGTTGTTCTTAGCCTTTACTAATTTGAGCCTAACATGTTATAGGCTTTAAAAAGTCCAAATCGCTGAAGCTAAGTCAAGATCCAGCTCATTCACAATTCTTTGTTTTTTAATGTTTATGGTTAAGCGTGTTAGGGAAAAAGAAACTTTTGTAGCCCAAAAATAAAGACGTTCTTCACGCCCGCTTCACAAACATCACTTTATCTTCTTCAAACAAAATTTCTCCTTGTTTCCTTTTTCTGCTACCTTGCATTTTCACAAGTTTACGCACGGTCTCTCTTTCTTGTAGCGTCGAATCTCATTTGGGTTGCTGTTATGTGGGCTAAAAAATGTACAAAATGAACATTGAATGTGCATTTTGGGAAAGAGATGCAAATAAATGATGGATGGCCATGGGGTGTATAAAATTTTAGAGTCTTCAAATGTAATTAGGAAAAAAGTTGTCATGAGAATGGGAAAAATGAGAGATCTTGCTCTCTAACGGTGTCTGCCATTCGGCCAGATATTTTCCACAAAGGACCAAAAAACATACTCTTCCAAAAGATTCCTTGTATAGTTGTATATTATTTTTTTTCTTTTAAAAATTTAGAAAAAAATAATACTTTTAATCTTTTGAATTTTAAATTATTACTTATTAGTTTGTGTAGTTCAAAAAAAAAAAACTTGTACTATAAAAATTTTAATTTTTTTTATATAACATTAGTAAATTTAAAGTTTACTTGTAATGTTGTATAAAAAAAATTAAATAAATTTTAAAAAATTATTTTTATTTTAACCGAATATAAAAAAATTTAATCGATTAAGTTCTCGGTATAAAAGTAGTGGCCTTTGTAAAAGTTATTAAAAAAAACGAAGTTTAATTGATTAAATATCAATTTAATTAATTAAATTTTACATGATAAGTAATGTTCCGAAAGTGTATACGAATGGTACTATTTATTTTTCCTTATTTCCTTTTAACCAAACACATTAAACCAAGCGTATATGAATCGAGGAATTGTATCGGAAATTAAAATAATCGTATAGATGACAAAAATGGTTATATTAGTTATTTATGAGATGATTAGAAATTGGGAGTATTTGATTAACTAAAAAAAATTGTTATATAGAAAGAAATAAAAAGAAAAAGAAAAAGAAAAAGAAAAGGCATGCATAGGACGTAGAAAAATATAGGATAGGAAGAAAAGTTGAGATTAAGAAGAATATTAAGAAAAGGGTTATTTATTTAGCAAAGGAAATGTGGGTGGTGCAAAGGAGGCCCTCTTGACAAACCTGCCCTTCATTCTGGGTCTCTTCTCTGCATTCAATTTCCTAACCTCGTACCTTATTTTCTTGGAGAACAACCTTGTGCGGCGCTTCTCTCTGTACCTTGACACCCTTGCCTCTCTCCCTCCGTCCATTATTACTGGATGAATTCCAAACCCTCCCATTCCCATTTCACCATAAGGATTATCCACTGCCGTTCCACAACCTCCCTGCTTAATTCATAACTTACATTACTCACACTAAACTTTCAATTTTAAATTCATTCAAAATAAATCAAATACAAAGAATTTTTATTTTTATTTAATTCTTTTTCTTTTTAGTCTTCATCTAAAACTAGTAAAATACTTACCAAGTGTACTTTCTATTTTTTTACTTTTACCAAAGAAAATGACAGCAATATTCACCGACACATTATTTTCTAGCTTGAAAATCACAAAAAGTGGGTAATAAATATGAAAATTGAGAAGGGAATAGTAAATAATACCATGCATTCGTGCCAGCACTGATCAGGGTCCAAGTTAGGCCTGTGAGCAGTGGTCCAAGGAGACTTCTGACTAGGCCAAGCGATGATTACCCCCTCATAATCTAGCTGCAACGATATCTTCTTCTTCTTCCTTTTCTCCTCCTCATCTTCCTTCTCATTCACCTCTTCACACATTTCATAATCAAAGCTCAACTCAAACGATTCATCTCTTCCACCCACCATCTCCATCTCCATCTCCACTGCACCATGCTCTTCCTCTTCCTCTTCCTCTTCCTCTTCTACCTTCACCCAACACTCCTCTTTCGCATCCACCAGCCCCAGCACCTCCATCCCCACGCACTCGTTTTCAAGTCCCCTACCCAACAAGCTCTCAACATCAGCAGCAAACTCAGCAAGTTCTGCATCAGAAGGAAGCAATCCATGCAAGTTTTCCATCTCATTGTTGTGACAGAAAACATTGCTCTCAACCCCTTTCTTTTCAACCTCAGCAGCAGCAGCAGCAGCAGCAGCAGCAGCCGCTACTCCTCCTTCATCAGTTGACGTCGCCGAAGAAGCAGAACTATTAGTCCCACATAGCTCAGCTACCAAAGGGTCGAATATCGGAACCCTATAAAGAAGCTGCTCCTCGTTCTCGTCCTGGGAATTCACCTCCTCCGAACCCACTTCCGGAACTAGATAGAAGGGGTTTATGTTGCTATTGCGACTGACCGGAGAGTGCTTCCCATGCCTCGGCGTCCGAGCTTTCTTGGTGTGCCACGTCGGAGGCTGTTGTTCGTCGCCGGACTTGAACGACGCCGTTTTCAAGCGGACTCGTTCGTGTCTGCGAGCCAAGGGATTGGCGGAGTGGACCGAAGAGTCGCAAGCTTGGCATAGGAAAGCGTCGTCGGCAGCACAGTACCAACGAGCCCGTTTCGTTATGCAGCTGTCGCATGCCCTTGCTGTTTTACCACCCACCGCGTTTGCCGCGTTCTTAGCTGAACTACTCATTACACTAAAACAAAATTCGAAGCCAACCAAAAGGGGTTCACACTTGAACACTTTGTGTTTTGGTTTAGGTTGAAGTTTAGCTAATGGGAGAGGAAAAGAGTGTTGCGTGACCCACAAGAGGCGCTTTTGCAGTGTATTTAACAGGGAGAGATTGTTTGGATTTGCACTTTTGGGACCTTGAACATTGAAAGGGATTGAACTTTGGGGTCCACCCGGGGAGGCCTTATCTGGTTTTTCATTGGTTGGGTTAGGAAAGTTCATCCTAATCTATGCATTCTCATTGGCTGCCTCTCTAACCGGAGCGATTTCGCGTGGTGACCCACTTGTCCTGTGGATGAGTATGGGCTTTCAAATCTTAATCCCATATCGAAGTTATCGTTTCCTTGCTAGAAATATTGAGTGAGACCCTTTTGGTAGTTTGTGTCGCTTCAGCGTCATATTTGGGTTAGTAGTGCCTACTACCTCCTGACTTTTGTTCTGCGGTCCCGTTGATCCGTTTTCTCTTTCACTTTGTGCCCTTTTACTTCCAATTATTTATGCTTCATCTTTCTGTGACAGTGTAACCAATGGAATTTTGCCACCTAAATTAGCCTTAATTTCAATTTGTCTACATCTTATTACAGAGTATATATGACTTGGATATTGGATATATAACAGGGTCACATCCATTGCCATTTCTCTCGAAACAACCATAAAGATTTAGATTAGCGTAATCCATCATCTAGACACTGATCAAGTCTTCACTATGTTGGTTGAGGGAGAAATCAGACAAATTAAGATACACACATTTGATTCAGAAATTATTAACAGATCATATGATGATCATATGATAACTGTATCGTTTATTTGTTTGTATAATTATTAGAACCTTTTTTCCCTCAAAATGTACCAAAGAGTGTTTCAACAAAAGAGTGTTTGGATCCAATTTATATTTGAAGTTTAATAGGATGTACCAAAGAAAAATATACATGTATCGTTGTATAAAAGTTTAATTTTTTTTTATCAATAACATCCTACACAATTAATAACTGAATTTTTTTTAAAAATATATTAGAGTTTTGTAAAAATATTTTTTCTTATAGATATTGTCATTGTTATAATTTTCAAGATAATTATTATGATAAAAAATAAATTTATCATATATGAGAATACAGTATCAGTGTATATATTATATTTTTAACTTTATTTTAAAATTTTATTATTTTATAAAAAATATTTATTTTTTCTTATGTACCTAAAAAAATAAAAGAATTATTTATGGCAGAATATAGTTGTAATGTTTAAATTATGGTTAAAAAATAGAAACAAAATTAAAAAAACATGATCATTACTTTCTCAATCTTTTTTATAAGATTCAAATTAAAATATTGTTTTACTTTAAAAATAATCTAACTTTAGAAAAAATTTCTTTAATTAGAGTATTTTTTAATTAAACAAGTAGTTGGTAGAACAATAATCTCATTGAAATTAATTAAGAGTAATTGTAAAAGAAAAATTAGAATAAATTTAATATTACATAAATTAACTAACTTTCTCAAAAGAAATTTAAAAAAAAAGAAAGAAGAAATATTACACATTTTGGTTCCTTCTTAAAGAATAACACAAAAAGAAAATTTCTCCTTATGGATAAACAGGAAACCAAGGTCAATAAAAGATGTATTCTGTTGAAAATTGACAAATCATTACAAAATTGATTACTTGATAAAAATTAGGTTAGAGAAATCTTATGGGCACACTCTTTTTAACATTATATTTTAAAAGATTTTTCTGTATTAACAAAGAATAAGACGTTGTTATGTTGTAAGAGAAAAAATATAAAAATTAAGTTAATAAATTATAGATAAATAATCATGAATTATTAGTATAATTACTTTATTTTTTAGTCTTATAACACGATGTTTTCATTTTTTTTAATGAAAAGATCTTAATCTTATTAACACGATAACATCATGTTTTCTATTAGTGTGAAAATATTTGAGTCTTACTTTTTATTATTGGATGAATTACACAAGTTTTATTGAATAGTGTGACTGTTTAGAAGATTTACATAATTGATTTAATAATAAAAAAAATATTTTTTTAGGGGAAATAATAAAAAATATTAAATAATATAAAAAAGATCTTCTTGTGTTTAATTAAATGATGGTGAAAATACTAAAGAAAAAAACAGAAAAAGAAACGAATGGACGTAATTATATACAGCGACAGAGAAACTAATATAGATAAGGATTTGGCTCTGATAAAAATGTTAAAGTAGCGAACGGATAATATAGTAATGAGGAGAGTGATCCAAAGTTGATGCAAAATTTGGCAGCGATATATGGAAGACTTGTCATAGGGAAACATATTCCTCAACATGATAAGGACTCCTCTTTCTCTCTCTTCCCTTTCACATGTCAAATTTGGAATCTTATACTCTGATATTTTAAACGATCAAATAAATAAACAACATACTCTATCCCTTATGTAATAATCATTGTATTCTTTTTATAAAAAAAATTGTTGTTATATTAATTTTTCAATATAATATTAATAATTTTTTATTTATATTTGTTGTGATATTTTAAAAAAAATATTTATTATATTATATGTTTTTTAAAGAAGATTAATTATAAAATTATTATTCTCTCTTATTTATTTACCATCTAATAGTTTTTCTCTGTATAAAATAACATAAGACAAAATTTATTACGAAATGGAAGAAATATATATTTTTTATTTAATTAGCTTGAATTATTTCCTCTATCGTTAAAAAAAATAGTTTAGTCTCTTTATAAAAAAATATAATATTGATTTTCATTCACTTAAAAAGATGAAATTAATTACCTATCAATGTGAATTTATGTATTAATTATCTAAGATTAAATAATTAATTAAGTTAGCTTTTAACATTAAATTTATCCTAAATTTATAGATATATTTTTTTCAAAATCACCCCTAGCTAGAAGTGAGCAAAGTCTCATTACTCATTTGTTTATTTGGAGATTTGAATTTTAAAATTAGACCTTATGTAATTTTTAGGATAAGTTAAAGTCGTTATTGTCTTGATTCATCTTACATTCTTTTAAAATAATCTTTTAAAACAATTCTTTAATAATAATAACTTTATTTAATATATACTATTTTTTATAACATGATATTATATTTATAATGATGTTATAAAAAATATTATACCTTAATTTTAATTTTATATCTTAATTATTTTATAATTTAACTATATATAGTGTTAATATTGGTATATTATGTTGAAATATTGTGTTCACTTGGCCTTAGTCATATTTAGGGATGACAAAAAAAATTAGTGCTCGCAAATAAAATTTGTTATAAATTTTAAATAAAATTAAATGAGTATTCACTTAATAATGGAGGCAGGACAGAAAATAAGGTACTTGTAATTGTAGGAATCTATATTTTAAAAAACATTAAAAATTCTCTTTATTATATATAAAATAATCTGGTTAATTTATTTTTACACAAAATATGTATCATAAATAATTTTTTTAGTACAAATATATGTAAAAAATATTTAATATTGGTTCTTATAAAAAAGCTCAAACAAACTTTAAATTTGAGTTTTATAAATATCATTGAAGAGAGTAAAGTTTATTTAAAAATACAAAAGTATAAGAGAGTTTCATTAAATAATATAAGATATATATATTGTTCTTACCGGAATTTGACCGTAGGGGTGATCCGTCCAGTAAGATCGGTGAGCCTCCTTTGCTTGATGTATTGGTGCTCCAAGATGGGGGAGGTACCTGCAAAAGAGACTTCGATGCCAAAGTTAGGGTTTGTATGAGTAATATTCTCGTATAAGTAATGCACGTACCTTGGAGTGAATTAGGTTTGCTTTGGGCTCTGGGCCTGAGATAAGATATGATAGCGGATCTCGTCTGGGGCGAGATCCTCGGTAATCAGTGATTAGATAATGGATCTCGTATTGGCGAGATCCTCGGGAATCAGTTGTGATTCACCTGAATGCCGAGCTGACGTCGCACGATGCGTGCCCGGGATCATCTTGCACTGTGATACCGAGCTTGGAGCTCGGCTTCGCGGTACGGTCAGTACACTAGCCCCCCGAGCTCCGAAGACCGTAGGTCGAGGAGTTAAGACTGAGCTCACCAGGGGGAAGTGACCCTTCGCGTATGTCCGCCTGTCGAGATGCCACACGTGCAAAAGTCGTTTCGTATTTCGAAACGCGAGGTCGGCGCGTTAGTGGTCATGACGGTTATGCAATGATGGCTTTCTCTGTCATAATGGGTCTCATTTAATGCGTGGTCAGGCGTGTCCCTTGGGTGACACGTGTCGTGACCGTTTTGAAATTCTGGGGGAGAGTTTTTTCTTTTCTTTCACTAGCGCCTCTTGGCCTTTTTCACTTTGCTCTTTTCCATTATTGTGGCTTCTTGTGCACGCCGTTGCTCTCGCTTTCGTCCATTCTCCGTCTCCGTTTCAGTCACCATTTCCGGTAACCCCTTCGTTGTTAGGGTTATTTTCTGAAGAGGAGTACCAGGTACTTCCTTTTTACTGTCTTCTTTTCTCTTCTTCCCAGTTTTTCTTCGAGTCTTTCTTTTCTTTTTCATGGCTGGGGGGAGTAGTGCCGATTCTTCTGCGCCTTCTCGGGGTAAGGCGTGTGGTAAGGCGGTGGCTGTCGGGAAGGCTACCGCCGAAAAGAGGGATCCGCCCCGGGGCCCGGAGCCAAGCATTCCTGGTTATGACTGGGTCAAGTGTGAGATGGCGGGGGTCCAAAGCGTCTTTCGGACCTTTCTTGATGTTAACAGGATCTCTAGGTCGTGTAGGGTTTGTGACCCTTCTATCTCCCATATGATTCGACTTGAGCCTTGTCAGGCCGATGAGGGCGTGTACATGGGGAAGTCTACTGACCCTCCCCATTTCTATATGTACCTAAGCTTTTTTAGGGATTTAGGTGTCTGCCTTCCTTTCACCCGATTTGAGTGCGATTTTTTGAACTTCATCAACTCGGCTCCTTGCCAGTTGCACCCCAATAGCTGGGGTTTTTTGAGGGCTTTTCAAGTCCTGTGTACAGTGCTGGGGATAGAGGTGTCTCTTCGCGTCTTTCTTCATTTTTATCAACTGAAGCTAGGCGCTCCGCCTTATGGTATTTTGTCTTTGAATGGGAGTAGGGATGGGGGTTTGTTTACTCTCTACTCCCAATCATATAAAAACTTCAAACAGGAGTTCTTCCGGGTTGCCCTTGTGGGTATTGACCCCTTGGAGGATGAGGTGTTCCACTTCGGCGGCTTGCCGAAGTTTCCTTTTTACTGGTGTTCAAAACCGTCTAGGTTTCATGGTTTGGGTAACCTGGAGGTGACGGCTTCAGAGGCAGCCGCCATCGAAAACCTTGCCGCGCTCCCTCGCCCGCTGGATTGCAAGCTCGTTCTGTCGCTTGCGAATTCGACCTACAGGGAGAGAGGCTTAGAGAGTGAGTATTTCGTGTTTTGGTGGTTTGCTAGGGTTCGTGTAATTTCCTTTTGTTGATGTGTTTCCGTTTTTGTTTGCAGGCATTATGGGGAAAAACTTGTGGCGCGATCTTAAGCACCGCTACAACGTTGCCGAGCTCGAGGTTCCCGAGCCTCTGGAGGAGGATGTTACCCCCCTGAAGGCTAGTCGGAAGAGAAAGAGGGGGGGGGGGGAAAGAGGCCGGGGGAACCTCGGTCCCTCCAGGTGTCGAGGAGGTGACCTCCAAGGCCGCTGATGCTGATGCGGTGGATCTCACTGAGAGTCCATCGCCCCAGGTGGCCTCTGAGGAGGTGGCTCAGACTACTGAGCCTACTGTGCAGGTCGCCGAGGTGAGTGTCCTTTCTCTTTATGCGCGTCTTTTGCGCTGACTTTGTTTGGTTTATTGAGGCGGAGTGTATCCTTTCGCAGGTCGGGGTGACCGCTGCCAAGGTGGGAGACCAAGCTACTGAGCGAGTTGCTCGAGTTGCCGGGGTGGTGAGTATCTTATTTCTTGGGTTTTTCGTTAATACTTTTATTGTGCTTTTTGGTCGCTTGACATGGGGCCGTTTTTTGCAGGCAAGAAATGCCCCTGAGGCGGCGACGCAGGCTGCCGAGCGGGTTGCCCAAGCTGCTGAGGTAGGTAGCGTTTGTTTGCTTGATTTTGTGGTTCCCCGTATGTCACCTGGTTTATTTTTGACATGAGGTTGATTTTCGCAGGCAAGGTCGGGGGTCCCCATTGTGGACTTTCTGGATGCCGAGCAGGGGACGCCGACTTCCGTTGCTGCTGAGGCCCTTAGAGGAGGCTCTAGTCATGAGGTTCCTTCGTCTGCGGCTGCCGCTTCGGCGTCGCCTCTTGGCCCTTCACAGGAGGCTTCCTGGGGCCGATATCTGACTCACCGTTTCGGGAAGGGTCTTTCCAAAGTGCGGCTGGACCACGTGAGCGCCTCCGCCAACATGGATTCGTTGTGGAGCGCGGGGGTGACTGGGGAGAAGTTCTATCCTCAAGGTTCGTTGAGCTTCGAGGACCAGGGGCTGATAGACGGGGTCGGTCCCGAAGAGAGTTTTGATGCGGCCCAGGTCCTTCTACAGAGGGTTATGGGCATATTGGGCCATTGGAAGCCCAAGTGGGGCCAACAGCGGGAGGATTTGGTCAAGCAGCAAGAGGACCTTGCCAAGTTGAGGGGTCGGCTTCAACCTGGAAGGAGGCAAACAAGATCCTGAGGAAAGAGAATAAAGCTCTTAGCGCAGCCCTTGATGAGGCGAAGCGGCACGAGGCTGAGCTCTGCTCTGCGCGTGGCGACCTTGCACGGGTGCAGAAGTCTCTTGAGATTGCGTTGCGATCCAATGAGGCTTATGCCTCTCAGGTGGGAGAGCTACAGGAGCTCGTCGCCTTCTCTCGAGGCCGCGCTCGCTCCTTGGAGGATGAGGTGATCTCTTCTCGTGGCCAAGTGCGGGCTCTGGAGGACGTTGTGACCTCCCTTAAGGGAGAGTTGGCGGCGGCGGCTGAGGAGCGCCTCCGTAGCGAGGTCATTCTTGGTGGCCCTGAGGACGAAATTGCCAACTTGAAGGCGGAGCTCGCGGAGCTGGGGGCGGGGAAGGCGACTACGGACAAGAGGCTCGCGGAGGTCGAACGCTCCGTTGTGGTTGAGCACAAGAGGGGCTTCCAAAAGGCTGCTCGTCAGGCTCGGCTTCTTGCTCCCGGATTCGACTTTTCTTCCATGCATGTGGAGAAAGTCATCCGCTTTGGGAGGCTAGTCAAGGAGGACGATGCCGACGACAGTTCTAGTGGGGGTGCTTCAGCCTAGGCCGCGTTCGTAATAGCTAGATTTATTTTTCTTTGCCTTGAATTGATGTACTGAATTTTGAGAACTTTGTTTGTATATATATATATTTTGCTCTATCTTGTCCGTATTTGCGTTCAATTTTGGTTGTTCGCGCTGTTTGAGGCACATGTTTGGTGTCTGTTATATGCTTTTGTATATGGTGATACTTCTACCTTGAGTTGGTGAAGTCGAGATTCGGGGTCGGCCTTAGTTTTTGTTTAGTAGGACTTTTTGTGGGAGTTCGAACCCGGCCGTAAATGAATGTGTTAAGATTCGTATTTGACCCCGAATTTTGACTAAGTAATTGTTGTGAAAGTTCATAAATGACCCTAGACTGGAGTTAAGGTCAGAATTCGACCTTAAGTTGATCGTGCCGGGGTTTGAATTTGACCCCGGTATTGAGAGTGGGGTGTGTTTTGCCAGGGTTCAAAGTCGTCCTCAGGTTAGTGGTTTGGACTCGACCTTTATCGGGAGTGTCGAGGCTCGTATTCGCCCTTACACTTCGATTTTGAGCAACTGATTGATTTTATTGTGGTTTGGATTTGACCGATTTTATTAAGGTTCGAGTTTGACCTTGAAAGTGCCAAGGTTCGTGTCCGACCTTAGGCTTTGGTGGGGTTCGGGTTTGATCTTAGATTTGAGCAAAATGATTTAGCTAAGGTTCGAACTCGACTTTTAAGCGGGGACATCGAGGTTCATACCGACCTCGATTTCGAATACAACGAAGTTTTTGGCGAGGTTCGTATTCGACCTCGCATCCGGATGCTGTGGTTCGTACTCGACCTCCTATGCTAAGGGAGGTTCGGGCTCGACCTCGGACTTCTGTTTGGGTGAGCGTTTCTGTGAAGGTTCGATGACCTTGATTTATTGGCGCCGAGGTTCTGAGCCAACCTCAAACCGGAGTGTAGTGAATTGGATAGGTTGTTCGTATCTACCTTAAGTTTAGGGTCATGTATGTTTCGTCACGGTTCGAACTTGACCTTAGGTATACGGCTCGTACTCGGCTTTTAACGATAGTGTCGAGGTTCGTACTCGACCTTAAAGGAGGGGAGAAATGTAATATCCCAAAATTTTATTCAAATGAAAAGAGTTATTTATTATGTGAATAAGTATTTTATTCCCGTATTTTACTATTCATGTATATGTATTTTACTATTTACATATACGTATTTTACTATTTATGTATACGTATTTATGAATAGTATTTTACTATTCATATGAATAGTAATTTTGAAAAAAACGTAAGCACTCACGTCAAAACTCAAATTATTTGGATGAATAGTATTTTACTATTCATGAATAGTAATTATATTATTATTTTAATGAATAGTGCATAGTGCATAGTAACTTCAAAATTTCTATAAATAGGGACCTAAGGATTTTGAAAATTCATAACTAGAGAGAAGAAAAGTTTAGAGAGAAGGAATTCTAGAGAGATAGAAAGAGAAAATAAGAGAGAAGGTTCTGCCTAGGTTGTGAAATGAGGAGGAGAATAGAGAAGGTTCTGTTCTAGTTCCAGTTTCGGTTTAAGGAAAGAGAAGAGGAGATTCTGCCCAAGTTTTAGAAGAGATATTGCGCTAGTTTCAACTCCTACTTATCCAGGTAAGGGGGGAGTGGGAAACCTTGCTTGGGGGTGTAGAAATAATTGTTAAATAGTCTGTTTGTTGGATTGGCTCCCAATCCCTTGTCTGTTGTTTGATTATTTGAATATACATTATTACTGTGTTTTGTTTGTACTACTTGATTTTCTTGTTGCGGTAATTAATAATTATAATTAATGGATAACTTCACTTTTACTATTCTAAAATATTCATTGAATGGAAGACTAAGCCTCCTATTAACTTATAAATTTAGACTTATTATCTAAATGGAAGGCCGAGCCTCCTTATTTTCATTAAGCTTCCTATTTTACTTAAGGATATAATTATACCAGGAAATATAAATTATATGATCCCTAAAGACCTTTGAACTATTGGACCCTTGACTTAATGACCTTGGACTATTGAACTGTTGGACTGTTGGACAATGGACTATTGGACTATTGAACCTTTGGACTATGGGACTATTGAATTATTGGACCTTTGGACTATTGGATTAATAAAATATAATATAAGTATGAATTATGCTTATGATATGGTATATTATAGGAAATTCTGTAACATGTTAAATGTTAAGTTTATGATTGTATGACATGCATCATATGCATATATACTCCAGGTGTGCCGCTGAGGCCGCATACCCACGACTAACAAGGTGTACCTTTGGGTCACCCATGATATGCTAACAAGGTGTGCCTTTGGGTCACCAATGATGTAACCAGGTGTTCCTTTGGGTCACCCACGATATGCTAACTAGGTGTGCCTTAGGGTCACCAATGATGATATGTGAACTTCCGTATGGCGCCACATGCATATATTTATGAGTTGAGTCTATGACATCATTGCATGATAAATAATTATTATATATGATAATGATTATGTGTGTGTGCTATTTAACTTTTATTTCTTCATCTACAACTGAGTGAGATGTTTCTCACTCCCTTGTTATTTTTTTTGTATATGTTTAAATTTATGTTGCAGGTAATCATCATCATGAGGATGTTGGTGATGAGGCCTAAAGGCTTCTTGGGGCATGCTCTGATAGGATGTGACATCGGGTTTAGCTAGGATTTCTCTGATGTCTTTCTTGTTCTAAAAACATTTTCTTTTCTTGTGTAATTTAATAAATTATAAGTTGATTCCTAACTAGGAGGCACTGCCACCTTTACTGGGATTAATTTATAATCTTTGTTTTATAATAACTTCTTAAGTTTGATATTTATGTGTATGAATTTATGAATGTGCATCTTCTACCTTATGATACTTATTGTTTTATATCATTCTATGAAAATCTTTTATAAATATAGTTTATGTTTATTAATGATTTTGGGGTAGAGGGTGTCACATTTAGTGGTATCAGAGCAGGTCGGTTTTATCGGCCGTGAGTTATGTGTCTACTATATTTATTGATAAATGAATTGATTGTGAGATCTATTATGTTGATATGATGCTTGCCTATGTCTATTAATTGTATTATTTCTTTAGAATATGGCTGGTAGAAATGATCGTGCGATTGCTGATGCTCTCCAAGCATTAGCCCAAGCTATGAACAACAATAATATGAATGGAGTTGCTCCTAACTGGTTGGAGCAATTTCAGAGGAATAATCCACCCACTTTCAAAGGAGGTTATGACCCAGATGCCGCCATGAATTGGTTATCAGAGATCGAGAAAATCTTTAATGTTATGGATTGTCCCCTTACAGAGAGAGTGAAGCTAGCCACTTTCATGCTGACAGCTGATGCTTACTTTTGGTGGGAAGGAGCACTTCGGAGGATAATTGATGGAGGCGTACATTTGAATTGGGAGAACTTCAAGAGGGTCTTTCTTGAAAAATATTTTCCAGATGATGTAAGGAGTAGGAAGGAAATGGAATTTCTTGAACTAAAACAAGGAAACGATACGGTAGAGGTATATGCTGCAAAGTTTGATGCTTTGGTCCGCTACTGTACACACTATCATGGTGAAGGTGGGGAAAGGGCCAAATGCATAAAGTTTGTAAATGGTCTGCGTCCTGAAGTGAAAACAGCAATCAACTATCAGGAGATATATCATTTTCCCACTCTGGTTAATAAGTGCAGTATTTATGATCGTGACAACCGTGCTCGTGCTGCTTTCTATAAAGGAGCTGGAGGCCCTGCTCGTACAGTGAATTCTAATACTTCTGGTAGAAGTAAGCCTTATTCCAACCCTACAAGATTTCAAGGGAATATGACTATTAATAATAGAAGTAATTCCTTTACTAGAGGAACCACTGTAAATACTACTGGAAGTGTTGGAGGATCTACTTTTTCAGGGAGATGTGGGAAGTGTGGACGTGTTGGTCATAACAAGTCAGAATGTCGTGACAAGGAGATTACCTGTTTCAACTGTAGTGGTAAAGGACATATTAGCACTCAATGTCCTGAACCACCAAGAACACGTGTCGTTGGATCAGGATCGCAAACCGAACGACCAAAGACTGTAGGAAGAGTATTTGCTCTTAGTGGTGTTGAAGCTGCTCAGTCAGAAAATTTGATACAAGGTACTTGTTTCATAGCTGAGACTCATTTTGTTGTACTATTTGATTCTGGTGCAACTCATTCCTTTATTTCCATCTCTTGTGTCCAAAAACTGAAATTGCCTGTGTCTTTGTTAAATTTTGATTTAGTTGTTGAAACCCCTACTAATGGTTCTGTAACTACATCCCTAGTGTGTTTAAAATGCCCTTTGACAATTTCTGATAAACAGTTTCTAGTTGACTTAATCTGTCTGCCTCTTAGTCAATTAGATGTAATCCTTGGTATGGATTGGCTATCTTCTCACCATGTTCTTTTAAATTGCTTTGATAAATCCATTTCATTTGGTGAATGTAAGAGTACGGAATTTCTTAGTGCTTCTGACATTAAAACTTGTTTAAAGGAAAATGAAAGGGTATACATGATCTTATCTTCATTAACAGTTGAGACTGAGAATAAGCTAGATGAGATTCCCTTAGTGAGAGAATTTCCAGAAGTATTTCCTAAGGATGTGTCTAGTTTACCACCTGAGAGAGAGATTGAGTTCAGTATAGACTTAGTGCCAGGTACCGCACCCATATCTATAGCACCTTAGGATCGTTCTTCAAACCCTTAAGGAGAAACAATTGTATGCTAAATTGGCAAAATGTGAATTTTGGTTGGAGAGTGTGAATTTTTTAGGACATGTGATATCCAAGGATGGGATAGCTGTAAATCCTTCTAAGGTAGAGGCGGTTCTTGAATGGAAAACACCTAAGTCAGTTTTTGAGATTAGGAGTTTTCTAGGACTAGCTGGGTATTATAGAAGATTTATAGAGGGTTTTTCTAAATTAGCTTTACCTTTGACCAAATTGACTAGGAAAAACCAACCTTTTGTGTGGGACTCTAAGTGTGAAGAGAGTTTTAAAGAACTTAAGAGAAGACTAACTAGTGCCCCTGTGTTAGTATTACCTGACCCTAGCAAGACTTTTGAGGTATTTTGTGATGCTTCCAAATCAGGTTTAGGTGGAGTACTTATGCAGGAGAGAAGGGTAGTAGCCTATGCGTCTAGACAACTTAAAACCCATGAGCAAAACTATCCTACCCATGATCTTGAGTTAGCTGCAATAGTATTTGTGCTTAAGTTGTGGAGACACTACTTGTTTGGATCTAGATTTGAGGTGTTTAGTGATCATAAAAGCCTTAAGTACTTGTTTGACCAAAAGGAATTAAATATGAGACAGAGAAGATGGTTAGAGTTTCTTAAGGATTATGACTTTCAGTTGAACTATCACCCAGGCAAAGCTAATGTGGTAGCTGACGCTTTGAGTAGGAAATCCTTGAGAATTTCTTCTTTAATGATTTTGGGGTAGAGGGTGTCATACTAAGAGTATTAGGTTGGGAACCTTGAAGGTGACTAATGGCTTGATAGATGAAATTAGAAAAGGTCAGAAGATAGACCCTTTCCTATTGAGTCAAGTTGAGAAGTTAAATCAAGGTGTGGAAAGTGAATTTAAAATTGGAATAGATGGAGTATTGAGGTTTAGAGATAGGTTGTGTATTCCTAGTGTGCCTGAACTTAAGAGAGCAATTCTTGAAGAAGGACATAGGAGTAGCCTTAGTATTCATCCTGGAGCCACTAAGATGTACCAAGACCTTAAAAAGATGTTTTGGTGGCCTAAGATGAAGAAGGAAGTGGAGGAATTTGTGTATGCCTGCCTAGTATGTCAAAAAGCTAAGGTAGAACACCAAAAACCTTCAGGTTTGATGCAACCTTTGGATGTGCCTGTATGGAAATGGGATAGCATCTCTATGGATTTCATAGTTGGATTACCTAAAACTACGAAAAACCTAGATGCTATATGGGTCATTGTAGATAGATTGACTAAGTCTGCCCATTTTATTCCCATTAACATTAGATACTCTTTGGAGAGACTAACCAAGTTGTACATAAGTGAGATTGTGAGATTACATGGGGTTCCTACTAGTATAGTTTCTGACAGAGATCCTAGGTTTACCTCTAGATTTTGGGAGAGTTTACATGAGGCTCTAGGCACTAAGCTTAGATTGAGTTCAGCCTACCATCCCCAAACAGATGGCCAAACCGAAAGAACTATTCAATCTTTGGAAGACTTGTTGAGAGCCTGCATCTTAGAACATGGGGGTAGTTGGGATAGTTTCCTACCTTTGATAGAATTTACCTACAACAATAGCTACCATTCCAGTATTGGGATGGCACCCTATGAAGCTCTATATGGTAGGAGATGTAGAACACCCTTGTGTTGGGTAGAACCTGGAGAGAATGCTATCTTAGGACCTGAGATAGTTCAACAAACTACTGAACAAGTTAAGATGATCCAGGAGAGAATGAGAGCAGCTCAGAGTAGGCAGAAGAGTTACAGTGATAAGAGGAGAAAGGACCTTGAGTTTAATGAAGGTGATCATGTATTCCTTAAAGTTACTCCTTGGACAGGAGTAGGCAGAGCACTAAAATCGCGTAAGCTTACTCCACGTTTCATTGGTCCTTATCAAATCCTTAAAAGAATTGGTGAAGTAGCCTATCAAATTGCCTTACCCCCATCTCTTTCAAATCTTCATAATGTCTTTCATGTTTCCCAACTCAGAAAATATGTCCATGATCCTTCCCATATCATCGAGTCTGACAATGTTCAATTGAAAGATAATCTCACCTATGAAACAGTTCCTTTAAGAATTGATGATACGAGGGTGAAACAACTAAGAGGAAAGGAAATTCCTTTGGTTAAGGTCGTTTGGGGAGGACATTTTGAAGAAAGTGCTACTTGGGAGTTAGAAAGCAAGATGCGTGAAGATTATCCTTTTCTATTTCAGGAAAATTTCGGGGACGAAATTTCTTAAAGGAGGGGAGAAATGTAATATCCCAAAATTTTATTCAAATGAAAAGAGTTATTTATTATGTGAATAAGTATTTTATTCCCGTATTTTACTATTCATGTATATGTATTTTACTATTTACATATACGTATTTTACTATTTATGTATACGTATTTATGAATAGTATTTTACTATTCATATGAATAGTAATTTTGAAAAAAACGTAAGCACTCACGTCAAAACTCAAATTATTTGGATGAATAGTATTTTACTATTCATGAATAGTAATTATATTATTATTTTAATGAATAGTGCATAGTGCATAGTAACTTCAAAATTTCTATAAATAGGGACCTAAGGATTTTGAAAATTCATAACTAGAGAGAAGAAAAGTTTAGAGAGAAGGAATTCTAGAGAGATAGAAAGAGAAAATAAGAGAGAAGGTTCTGCCTAGGTTGTGAAATGAGGAGGAGAATAGAGAAGGTTCTGCTCTAGTTCCAGTTTCGGTTTAAGGAAAGAGAAGAGGAGATTCTGCCCAAGTTTTAGAAGAGATATTGCGCTAGTTTCAACTCCTACTTATCCAGGTAAGGGGGGAGTGGGAAACCTTGCTTGGGGGTGTAGAAATAATTGTTAAATAGTCTGTTTGTTGGATTGGCTCCCAATCCCTTGTCTGTTGTTTGATTATTTGAATATACATTATTACTGTGTTTTGTTTGTACTACTTGATTTTCTTGTTGCGGTAATTAATAATTATAATTAATGGATAACTTCACTTTTACTATTCTAAAATATTCATTGAATGGAAGACTAAGCCTCCTATTAACTTATAAATTTAGACTTATTATCTAAATGGAAGGCCGAGCCTCCTTATTTTCATTAAGCTTCCTATTTTACTTAAGGATATAATTATACCAGGAAATATAAATTATATGATCCCTAAAGACCTTTGAACTATTGGACCCTTGACTTAATGACCTTGGACTATTGAACTGTTGGACTGTTGGACAATGGACTATTGGACTATTGAACCTTTGGACTATGGGACTATTGAATTATTGGACCTTTGGACTATTGGATTAATAAAATATAATATAAGTATGAATTATGCTTATGATATGGTATATTATAGGAAATTCTGTAACATGTTAAATGTTAAGTTTATGATTGTATGACATGCATCATATGCATATATACTCCAGGTGTGCCGCTGAGGCCGCATACCCACGACTAACAAGGTGTACCTTTGGGTCACCCATGATATGCTAACAAGGTGTGCCTTTGGGTCACCAATGATGTAACCAGGTGTTCCTTTGGGTCACCCACGATATGCTAACTAGGTGTGCCTTAGGGTCACCAATGATGATATTGAACTTCCGTATGGCGCCACATGCATATATTTATGAGTTGAGTCTATGACATCATTGCATGATAAATAATTATTATATATGATAATGATTATGTGTGTGTGCTATTTAACTTTTATTTCTTCATCTACAACTGAGTGAGATGTTTCTCACTCCCTTGTTATTTTTTTTGTATATGTTTAAATTTATGTTGCAGGTAATCATCATCATGAGGATGTTGGTGATGAGGCCTAAAGGCTTCTTGGGGCATGCTCTGATAGGATGTGACATCGGGTTTAGCTAGGATTTCTCTGATGTCTTTCTTGTTCTAAAAACATTTTCTTTTCTTGTGTAATTTAATAAATTATAAGTTGATTCCTAACTAGGAGGCACTGCCACCTTTACTGGGATTAATTTATAATCTTTGTTTTATAATAACTTCTTAAGTTTGATATTTATGTGTATGAATTTATGAATGTGCATCTTCTACCTTATGATACTTATTGTTTTATATCATTCTATGAAAATCTTTTATAAATATAGTTTATGTTTATTAATGATTTTGGGGTAGAGGGTGTCACATTTAGTGGTATCAGAGCAGGTCGGTTTTATCGGCCGTGAGTTATGTGTCTACTATATTTATTGATAAATGAATTGATTGTGAGATCTATTATGTTGATATGATGCTTGCCTATGTCTATTAATTGTATTATTTCTTTAGAATATGGCTGGTAGAAATGATCGTGCGATTGCTGATGCTCTCCAAGCATTAGCCCAAGCTATGAACAACAATAATATGAATGGAGTTGCTCCTAACTGGTTGGAGCAATTTCAGAGGAATAATCCACCCACTTTCAAAGGAGGTTATGACCCAGATGCCGCCATGAATTGGTTATCAGAGATCGAGAAAATCTTTAATGTTATGGATTGTCCCCTTACAGAGAGAGTGAAGCTAGCCACTTTCATGCTGACAGCTGATGCTTACTTTTGGTGGGAAGGAGCACTTCGGAGGATAATTGATGGAGGCGTACATTTGAATTGGGAGAACTTCAAGAGGGTCTTTCTTGAAAAATATTTTCCAGATGATGTAAGGAGTAGGAAGGAAATGGAATTTCTTGAACTAAAACAAGGAAACGATACGGTAGAGGTATATGCTGCAAAGTTTGATGCTTTGGTCCGCTACTGTACACACTATCATGGTGAAGGTGGGGAAAGGGCCAAATGCATAAAGTTTGTAAATGGTCTGCGTCCTGAAGTGAAAACAGCAATCAACTATCAGGAGATATATCATTTTCCCACTCTGGTTAATAAGTGCAGTATTTATGATCGTGACAACCGTGCTCGTGCTGCTTTCTATAAAGGAGCTGGAGGCCCTGCTCGTACAGTGAATTCTAATACTTCTGGTAGAAGTAAGCCTTATTCCAACCCTACAAGATTTCAAGGGAATATGACTATTAATAATAGAAGTAATTCCTTTACTAGAGGAACCACTGTAAATACTACTGGAAGTGTTGGAGGATCTACTTTTTCAGGGAGATGTGGGAAGTGTGGACGTGTTGGTCATAACAAGTCAGAATGTCGTGACAAGGAGATTACCTGTTTCAACTGTAGTGGTAAAGGACATATTAGCACTCAATGTCCTGAACCACCAAGAACACGTGTCGTTGGATCAGGATCGCAAATCGAACGACCAAAGACTGTAGGAAGAGTATTTGCTCTTAGTGGTGTTGAAGCTGCTCAGTCAGAAAATTTGATACAAGGTACTTGTTTCATAGCTGAGACTCATTTTGTTGTACTATTTGATTCTGGTGCAACTCATTCCTTTATTTCCATCTCTTGTGTCCAAAAACTGAAATTGCCTGTGTCTTTGTTAAATTTTGATTTAGTTGTTGAAACCCCTACTAATGGTTCTGTAACTACATCCCTAGTGTGTTTAAAATGCCCTTTGACAATTTCTGATAAACAGTTTCTAGTTGACTTAATCTGTCTGCCTCTTAGTCAATTAGATGTAATCCTTGGTATGGATTGGCTATCTTCTCACCATGTTCTTTTAAATTGCTTTGATAAATCCATTTCATTTGGTGAATGTAAGAGTACGGAATTTCTTAGTGCTTCTGACATTAAAACTTGTTTAAAGGAAAATGAAAGGGTATACATGATCTTATCTTCATTAACAGTTGAGACTGAGAATAAGCTAGATGAGATTCCCTTAGTGAGAGAATTTCCAGAAGTATTTCCTAAGGATGTGTCTAGTTTACCACCTGAGAGAGAGATTGAGTTCAGTATAGACTTAGTGCCAGGTACCGCACCCATATCTATAGCACCTTAGGATCGTTCTTCAAACCCTTAAGGAGAAACAATTGTATGCTAAATTGGCAAAATGTGAATTTTGGTTGGAGAGTGTGAATTTTTTAGGACATGTGATATCCAAGGATGGGATAGCTGTAAATCCTTCTAAGGTAGAGGCGGTTCTTGAATGGAAAACACCTAAGTCAGTTTTTGAGATTAGGAGTTTTCTAGGACTAGCTGGGTATTATAGAAGATTTATAGAGGGTTTTTCTAAATTAGCTTTACCTTTTCCAGTAAGATCGGTGAGCCTCCTTTGCTTGATGTATTGGTGCTCCAAGATGGGGGAGGTACCTGCAAAAGAGACTCCGATGCCAAAGTAAGGGTTTGTATGAGTAATAGTCTCGTATAAGTAATGCACGTACCTTGGAGTGAATTAGGTTTGCTTTGGGCTCTGGGCCTGAGATAAGATATGATAGCGGATCTCGTCTGGGGCGAGATCCTCGGTAATCAGTGATTAGATAATGGATCTCGTATGGGCGAGATCCTCGGGAATCAGTTGCGATTCACCTGAATGCCGAGCTGACGTCGCACGACGCGTGCCCGGGATCATCTTGCACTGTGATGCCGAGTTCGGTCAGTACATATATATATATATATATTAATAAATTTTAATAAATGAAAAAAAAGTATTTCAAAGAAATATAAAGAGAGTGTGCTCCTAACATTGTATTATCTTAATTGGATGAAAAAATAACATTACATTACTTGGATATTTTAAAATTAAGGAATCAAAATAATTTTTTCTAATAAAAAATAGACTAAATTAAATTAATTAAATAAAAATTAATTTTGTCTTAATTAAATTTGCAATGTTTTTTAATAATTTTTTTCTTTATGAATTTTAACAACTTTAATTCACCTATAAATTTTTAAATAGGTTTAAATATGTTTTTAGTTCCTCAAATTTATGATAAATTTATTTTTAGTCCCTCAAATTTAAAACTGTTATTTTGAGTTCCTATAATTTTCAAGAATTTTTCTTAGTCCCTCAAATCACTAATAATATATTTAAAAATGACAGGTTAAGACACTTATGCATCATCAATTGAGTTTAATGTTATATTTTTACTAATATAAACATCAATAAGTAGATTTTATATGACAGTTTTTTGACAAGTTCTTTAACAAAATTAAGTATAAAAACTAAAATAAATTTTTTAAAATACATAGATTAAATAATCAGTTTTAAATTTAAAATACTCAAAATAAATTTATTTTAAATTAAAAATATATTTAAACCTTCTAAATAAATATCATACTAAGTTAAAAGTCAAGCCAAGTTAGGCATGTTCAAAAGATAATTTATGCATATACTATCCTTAAAACACATTTCATCCGGATATTAACTTCAATATCTGATGTTACTCTCTCTCTTCTTTTCAGACGAATATCAGATGTTATTGGTTATATGTTTTTCTCCAAAGTTATTCATCCTTAACATTATTGTTTTATTACTTAAATAATTCATTACTTAATTTATCATCAATGATTATCAGGGGGAAAAGCTAAGAAAAGGGTTAGAATTATCCATTGCATTACAATCATTGGAATTCCGAGGAATGTCGTTCAGAAAGGCTGGATAAAGGAGTATCTTGGACCTTATTAAAACTAGACATTGGTATTGGATCTTGACAAAAATAGGTCGAATTTTCGTTTTTTAGATTTGTTGTACACGTCTTTTCGAATATATATTTTGACTTTATTTATATTTTAGTATATTTGAATCCGGAAGAATTGATTTTAAAAAAATAATTTGCAATATGATATTTTAAAAGTAACTTAAGAAAACAATGACTTTATCTGATTGAAAAAATATAATTATATTTAGAATGTTAATGAGATATAATTTGTGAATTAATTATGATTTTTTTAATCATCAAAATTTATGTTCAAAAACATAAAAGCCAATAAGATGCAACATCTAAATTAACCCATTTTATAAAATAAATTGATGATATTTTTTTTACTCACATGTATTCATCCTTTTTAGAAAGCAGTCTTATTTGAAACACACTCAAATATTAAATGTAGTTACATTTTTCAGAAGTTTTCAAACATCAATTTTTTTCTTCTTCTTAAAATCAATCCTAGATCCTTAAACCCTAATCAATTCACCAAGTTGTGAAAGGTCAATTTCTTTTTGTTAAACTCGACCCTTTTAATAATGGTAAATAAATAAACAAATGAATAAAATACTAAAAATAAGTGAAATTAAATAAACTTAAGATTAATAATTAATTATTATACGAATAGATTGCTTATCACTTACTTTAATTGATTATATTATCTATATTTTTTTCGTTTTTTTAATTATTACTACTGATATTTTATTATCACAAAACATGGCTCATGCAGGGTAAACAACTAAGCCCAAAAAATCCTTAGAATGAAAAAACGAGAAGCAAAACCGTGGGGCTCAACCTAGTTGTGGTCCAATATACTGCAATGACCCACAATTAAAACCTCGAGGGCATGAAGTGGCCCAACTTATTTATATCCGTTTTAATTAATGTAAAAGTAGTCCAGGCCCAAAATCATTCAAAATCAGGTGTTTCTTTTTGCATCATTTTTTTTCTAAATACACCCTTCCTATATTTTTTTTTTGTCAATTTTTATGCTTCTAAAAATACCACTCCATGTGGTCAAAAAAATAAATGCCCCACTATACATAGTTGGATGTTATTAACAGATGTCGCAACTTTCCGTAACATTAGGCCGAACTAAATTCCATGATGTTATGGCCTTATGGGTGTTCATTGCATTTTCATAAGATGGAGATAGTTTTTATTTATTTTTTTATTTTATTTCTTTACATCTTTCATAGGAATTTAAATGGTTAATATGAATAAAGTGAGAGGACCTAAGTCATGTCTAAAACTATTTTTTAGGGGATCTAAAGTTATTGGTGTTCTCATTCGCTGAATTTTGATTGGCTCATAGCCTTACACAATACAAATTCAAGCCAATTTGCATTATAGGTTCATGGAATACATATTATACAGAGTCAATACCATAATGGTATCATAAACTAAAAACTGTAACCATTTAGTGTGTGTTCAGATATTAATTTGAAATCACGTTTAATGAAAAAATACACGAGTGTAATTTTTTTTTTCAACTTCAGTTAAGTTGAACTCAAATGGTTCCTAAATACATTTTTAATGTGCAAACAATATTTATAAAAGATATATTAGCTTAACAACCATAAAAATTTGTGATGATGGAAAGCATTAACAGAGGATGGCATCTCTTAATGCCTTAGTTTTGGGCATTAGGTACTGATTCACTTTCCGAAACATAAACCGTGCTCTCTTTTTAAACAGAATTCCATTTTCTACAAAAAAAGAGTCTAAATTAAAGTTTAAAGCATCAGAATTACTTTAATTTGAATGATCACTGAAATAACTTTATCTCATTGTCAATCTATTTGCCATAAGCACATTGATGAAGTTCTAGATAAGATTATTAATATCATGATCATAACTTATTCAGTCATTAATCAAGCTTAAAACAAGCATATATATGAATATTTCAAGCTTAAAACATTTTTCTAGATGGGAAAATATCAAGGCATTTTTTGGGTCAAAGGATGCTGGATTTAACTATGGTTAAAATATAAATGGATCGTATAATTTAATCATACGATGCATTATACTTTATTGTGCTAATAAATTATTAGATCGACATTAGTAGCAAATTAAATATCATCTCAGCCTCACTAAATGGAAATTATAGAGACACAACTCTCACTTTAATTTCCTTGTCATTCTTAACATGTATTCTAAGTACCAAGGCAATCTTCACAGCAAAACGCACCATGGTTGAAAAAAAAAAAGGGTAAATAATTAAATATCATTTTGTAAGGTGATCCTAACTTCAACTTCAGCAACACACCATCTCTCACTTACAACAATTTAATCTAATTGTTTAGGGTAAGACTTTCCTCCGTGATATAATGGTAAAAGTTCCTCCCAGTATCTGATAATAAGATCATTTACAAATAAAGTAAATTGATAATTATTTTCCTCTTCTGCAGCCTTTGCTTTTCCTCTTATAGCTAGTAACTCTGGACGCTTTTTTTCTAACAAATTATTTGGACCATAGCAGTAATAATGATGAGTTGATGACAAAAAAGTTGATCACATATAGAACTCCTTAGTCCATTACTTTATTTTGACGTGATTATTAATCAACCATTAGTTGTGACTGTTAAACATTCTTTACCTATCTGTTAGTTTACACGAAAATCTATGCAACTTTCTAGCTTTGTGATCGAAGACCTTAAATAACTACACCAGCTTTCATTATATTAACATCTCAACCATATATTACTGCATTCTCTAATAAAAACGCCTATTGACCCTTATTAGGAGTACTTTATATATCTCAACCATTTAAGTATAAATGCGTGGTAAAGTTTCTTCTGCATGTCTTGTATAAAATAACTTTTTTAAGAAAATATTTTTTTAAGTCATATAATTTTATTCACTTTACTTTTTAATTTTGTAACTTTAAATATTTTTTTTAGTCCTCAAATTTATATAATTTAAGATAAATCCATATTGTTAATTAACGAAGATCTACTTTAAAAAATAATTTTAATAAAATAAATTTGACATCAAACATTTAAAGTTAAATTAAATTTCATGTTATAAATAAGAAAGAGATAATGTTACAAAAATACATAAACTAAAAGAATTAAAAAATAATAAGTATAAAAACTTGAAAGATTTATCTTAAAAATGATTAAAAAAGATAAACATAAAAATTATAATTAAAGATTTATTTCAAGTTATAAAAATTAAAAGATAAAATAAATAAAATGATAGGATTAAAAAAATTTAATCTGAAACTTTTATTTGACATGTACTCTCTGTGTGCACATAAATAATAAGGTGTGATATATTAAAGGCCCTCGCTGGCCTCTTTATGAATAACATTTACTTGGCTGAAAAAGACTTAAGGATGCAGTCTGCCATACTTTACAATAAGTGCAAAGCGAAGGGTTAGCCACAGGGAAAGTCCTGAGAAAATTATCTATGATTCACAAAATGCCATATCCGTTGGTTTAGAGTCCTGACAAAGGGTACGTCTAAATAATAACCCCTATAGAAGTAAAAGGTAGTATTGAATTTCAATTTCAACAACCAAATCTAACTTGCCTTAGAAAACCCAACTGGCGAATGGCGATGCACCCAGGAAATCACCATAAAATTAATGATCTGCTAGACCCACATGGCTTATTTAAAACATATATATTAATATGAGCTAGCTATCAGAGAGAGCCATGTCATTTCCATGCATCTGAAAGCCATATCAGTTATATATACTTTTATATTTCCTTTAACTCCTCTGCATGTTGCAAGCTCTATAACTGCGTTGGACCAGCACACTGCACAACGCTCATGAAAGAATGGTCAAACTACGTCTATCTAACCATCGATCCTTTATCTGATTTTGGTGCACAATAAACTTCTGCTCATGCTTTCATTGTGATTTTGGTGAACCACCTTGAATCATTGGTAGCTACTTCAGATGAACCAATTTGTACTTATGCAAGTTCATTTTCAAGATCTTATTAGTACACATCATTGAATCTGACATAGGTAAATTATTTTACTATTCAAGTTCTAGAATTTAAAACTATGGGATCTAGAAGTATTTGAGTATCCAAGAAGAAAGAACAATTCCCTCAAGGGTCCGATCGTCTTCATATATCAGTTCACTACAAGGAATTTCTGATTTATCAATTGTCTGTTGCTAAGCTTTTCCTGTATTTTATCGATGTTAAGTTTAAGAAAGAGTTGAAGAATGATAGTTTATAGTTTTTATTTTCCATCGGTTAATCGACATTAAGATTTACGTAAATCTTTTATTCTCGACAAAACATTTTATGAGAATAAATTTGAGCCTCGTTTCAAAATTTCATCCGTAAAGCAATTATCACTCACAAAATTTGTCTGAGGATTTTCATGCTCTCCGAATAAAATAAGCAAGTCACATTAATTTTATTTTTTTTAAGTGAGTCAATATATATCACCTCAATTTTAAATAATTTACTTAATTCTCACTCTTTTTATCTAAAAATTGCTTAAGTCACAAATATATTTGTTCCCTTTTCAATTTATGATATTTTTTCTCCTACATACACATACACAAGAGTTAAACAATTTACAAGGAATAATTAGTTATTTAGATAATTTCTTTTATTTTTTAAGTAACTTAAAATTACATGTAAAATATCAAATTAATATTATATTGTTAAACAATGCATAAGGAATTCTAATAGAAGATTTTATTGAGAAGAAACCAATAAATTTATGAATATGATTCACGTAATCTCAAACCTGACAATTAAAAATAAATATTTCATTTTAATATCTTAAAGTTAATAATTAGGGATAGATGTGATTTTTGTTGGTTAAATATTATTTTAATATAAATAAGAATTAAATTTAAAAGTATCATGTTAATCCCATATCATAGAACATTATTTATAACCATGAGATAAAAAAACTTGATTAGATGAATTTCACTTTAATATATGGATATCTATTTTCGGTTATTAATGAATTTTCGGTTCTCTTTGTGTTTGTATTATCTATATCTAATGCTTCTTGAAACATGGGTTATTAGATGTAATGTTGATTCCTCATGCATTATTGTCTCTTATATAATTTGGATCCGAACAAATAATTCTATCAAAATTGCGGACAGAATATAATAAGGATCAAGTTAAACATGTGTAAAAGGTTTTTCAAATTTAATTTTAGTCCCTATAAAAAATTAATAGGTTTTCAATTTATATATTTACTAAAAAAATATGATTTTAATTAGTCCCTCATCAACGACTTAGAAACATGCATTTCTTCTAAAACATAAGAACTAAATATGTATTGTTTTTTATATAAAAATTGGAAAAACATTTTATCCAAAAATTTATGTATATTACATCAACAATATTACATTAACCTAATTCTGTGCCATACATTATCAAATTTTAATTAAATTAAGTTAAATTTGAATCCAAACAAATAATTATATCAAAATTGTAGTATGTATAGAGTAAGGACTAGGTTAAACATGTCCTAACCTGTCCTACAAATAGTCCTAATTCGGAGGAATAACTATTTTAGTTTGGTTTATTCGTTACTATATAAAACAAATTAAAGGTACAGCTACTGGATTCCTTTGATTACGTACTAGTAGTTTTCATCGAAACGAAACCAACAGTGCGTGTAATTGGAAGATTTTGCATTATAAACATTAGCTAATGATGGAAACAAAACTCAAGTAATAAATAATACCGTAATTATATCCTTAGGATATGACAAAATTTCTAGGTAGTATATAAAATAGTGGAAGAAGAATTAATATATATTAAAAGAATGAAAGGGTACAATGTACCATGTAAACGTTAATTAGAGATTGATTAGACGAGTCTATACCAGCGATTGACATGCAAATATTTTTAACTTATAGAACCCAAAATTTTAATTACACTGTTCTTGTTTTTTTCTTATCAGAACAAAATATAATGACACTAACAAAATTCGAACAAATGTTGTATGTATCATCCTAATTAACCCTCCATACTGCTCTATTATGCCTAATCAGGTTAACAATATGCCCATCACAAAATCATTGTCATAAGTCATAACTCAATTAAATTTGTAAATTCTGTTTCACTTTTTACCTACTCCAACAAACACTTAATTTCAGATGAATGAACTGTCATTTATTTACATTCATGAATTCCCCAGAAAAAGAAAGAGAAAGAGGATAAAGGAAATTAAGAAGTGGCATAATAATTTGTGCTGATTGTACATTCCAGATCGATGTAACTCAAGTCGAGCTATAAATTAATTTGTCATGATGAATCAATAGACAATAGGGGAGTGTTTATGAATGTACGTAGCTGAATCTATACACAGCCATGGTTGAATTTATATGTGGTTGCAAAGTCATGTATTCCGTGAAAGGGAAAAAAAAATGCTAACCCACAAAAACGGCATTAATGGACAGGATCGAGCAATGATTTTGATGGGATGGCCTTTGGTTTGTATTGGCGATGCCCCTCAGAATAATGAGACCTGCCAGTTCATATCCATAATGGCGTCAGTCACATTCTAGAAGACTAGAACTAACAATGTTGTATTAATTTCAATCATGTTTGTTTTGCCTTTCTTCTATTTTTGTTAGCCGACTTGGTAGCCGTTTCCCATCTTTTATGAATCTTCAAAAGTTTGGTAGCTAGGTCGATCCATCTCGTTTAGTTCACTTTTCACCGTCTCTAATTTCTAAGCAATACGCAACTTACCCGGATTTCCTTATCTCCATGATAGTTAACTTCTTGCCCCCACAAAGAATAAATATAAGCCAGAACAGTCAAAGAGATGCCTACTTAATAAAAAAAAAAAAAAAAAAAAAAAAAAGATAACTGATCTAGGGGTCATTGAGTATTACAATAATGCAATGTCTTGCTTTTTAATTAATTTGTCCTTACAGAAAAATGATAAGATAATTAAATAGCTAATCCAATCGTGTCATTGATTTTAAATGTACGGTCATGTTAAGAATTAAAGAATAATCCAATGGATAAATGAATTATACTATTCAATAAATTCATATAACACTTTTCATGAAAATAATGCCATTTTATATCGGTTGCAAGCATGAAATGTCGCCGTAGAAAATATGAATCGGATAAATGAGATGTCACCATAACCAAACACAATAGGAGGAGAGCTAGTCGTTAAAAATGAGAGTCAAATGTCACAAATGATGGTCGAAGTTGTAGAGGAAAGCTCTTGATAATGTTAGAATGAAAAAGAAATGAAAAAAAAAGATATTAAGGTTAAATAAAAAATATTATTCTACATTGATTAAGTAGTAATCGATATAATAATATTCATTAAAATGCAAAAATATCACCTTATATTGTTTTACATTGATCGATAAAACTATTTAACAATTGATGTAAAATCTTATTTGAAATAATATGTATTTTTTACTCCTGATGTCATTTCAATCATCTTTATATTAAATACATCATAAAAAAATTTATTATTACCGATAATTATTTAATGATAATAAATAATTTTTTTTATTTTATTATTTAATAAACATATTAATGACTAATATATAAAGCTCACTAAAAACGTTTATACATCATACTAAAAATTTACTATTAGCAACAATTATTTATTAAGAAAAATTTTAGTCTCACATCGACTTGAAACAAGATAATTAAAAAATATATAAATAAATGATAACTCTCACTTTACAAGTTTGTTTTGTGGGGTTGAGTTAGACTCATAACTTACTATTCTAAGTTGGTATAAGATGTTCCTAAACTTGAGGGAACCGACTATTAATAAGATAATTAAAAAAATAAGAAAATTAAAATCTCACATCAACTAGAAATAAGAAAATAAAAAAGAATATATAAATAGAAGACAACACTCATTTTACAAGTTTCACATCGACTAAAAATAAGAGAATAAAAAAGAATATATAATTAAAATAAAAAAGAATATATATAAAGATTTAACAGTGACATGCGGTAAAAAATTTATATTAAATGTTACTAAAAATCTATTTTGTTGTAATCACTTAACTCTCTCCGCTTCTTATTTCTTTCTTTTGCAATATAATACTTTGAACAAAATTTACTTATACAAACAATTTCTGTTTGACGATCACAGTGATAGATGTCTAAATAATGTTCTCAAAATGCATTCGGTTTCTCTTCAATGTTAACTATTCACCGTCAAAATCTGCAGCCAAATAAGAATATAAAAGAGCTTTTTTTGTGAGAATTAGGTTGAAGTGGCTGTAGCAGCTGAGATTCTGTTGCTGCTTCCGCTAGCGTGTCCAGCGAAATAATAAAATATTCAACAGAAATACTTTCGATATTTGCCATTTTGTGCGGATTTATATTACTCATATATGTGCCACTGCTAGCTGGAGTCCCATCACTTGGATTTCATTTTCACGTAAACTCATAAAGAAATGTTTCGTGTGATTTTCCCCATCTTTACCTTCCTTCGGCCCAAAATACTCGTAATTGAAAAATAGTGTTCATATGATCATATCCTCCAATAACCAATGAATCATGGACCCCGTCAACAAACCCCAGTTACAAACAGTGACAAAAACCAGAGAGTAAAGCAAGGGAACCATCACAATTTAATGCATGCACACTACCAAACGCCAGAGCAATTGAAAACCACCACATCAAAGAAAAGGATAACCTGCCAACTGCACATCCGAATGATATAATTTTATGATTGGTAATGGTAGGTATCACTAATCAATAGCAGGCGCCAACCCATTATTTTAGCGCACAATCAGAAACCAATTATTATTATACGGTTTCTTTAATGTAAGTGTAAGTTAACATTCCTCAAACACAACCTGACAAACAATCTTACTGCTAAATGCATTTTGGCCATGCTAATGAAACTTTAATTCTCGCAGCTGACAACAAAGCAAACTACTTCTTACATTTCAAGTCCTAATTACAAGCTTCCAATAGTGTAAGCAAAATACAAACTTGAAACTGAAACTGTGTTTCCCTTACATGTTGCACATTCATAAATAAATACATAGAACACCGGTTGGCGATCTCTACGCAAATTCTCAACAGGCCCATGTAATTGTTTGGAAAATAAACAGAAAAAAAACAAAAATATATATGAAAAGTGGCATATAATATGATAACCAATATGACTGACAAATGAGAATTGTGGTAGGGGTACAGCATATTGAGAAGGATCATTACTGAAACCAATAATAATTTGTTTCCCTTTGTTCAATTCTCGTCCTAGAGCTTAACGATCTCAGGAATATGAACGGGGTAACGATCAATGCAATCAGTCCAAGGCCCATCAACCGGTGTCTTAATGCTTCTGTTGCACTTCCAGACAGCACTGTTGCATTTAAAGCCACTCCCAAACGCTATCTGCCACACCCTGTCCCCTCTCTTCATCCTCCCCTTGGACTCAATGTAGTTGAGCTCATACCAAAGAGAAGAAGAGGAAGTGTTCCCAAACCTGTGCAGGGTCATCCTCGAGGCCTCAACATGCTCCGCAGAAAGCTGAAGATTCTTCTGCAACTCGTCAATCACAGCACGGCCTCCAGCATGGATGCAGAAGTGCTCAAAGGCTTGTTTGAAGTCAGGAATATAAGGCTTCCATTTGGGGTTGAAGATTTTCCTACCAATAAGAGTGAGAAGGAACAGCAACTGCTCCGAAGCGGGAAGCACGAGAGGACCCATGGTAGTTATGTTGGACTTGAGAGCCTCACCTGCAATCGCCATGAGATCCTTCTGAAGCGAAATCCCTACTTTGCCTTCTTTGTCTTCTTCCTCAAACACGCAACGGTATGCTTTGTCGTCGCCTCCTTTGTGAGTTCGAACGACGTGGACCAACCTATACTTGGCTCTCCTACGTTCAGACCTACGGTTGGATAACAAAATAGCAGCACCCCCCATTCGGAACAAACAATTGGGAAGAAGCATGGCTCTCTCGTTTCCTTGGTAGTAGTTGGGAGTTATAATCTCGGTGCTGACAACGACGGCGTTTGAGTTAGGGTGGACTTGGAGAAGGTCACGTGCCAAGTCAATGGATATCAAGCCAGCGCTGCAACCCATGCCAGAGAGGTTAAAGCTCTTGATGTTGCTCCGCAGCTTGTACTTGTTAATCACCATAGCAGAGAGAGAAGGAGTGGGAGAGAAGAGGCTGCAATTGACAATAAGAATGTCTATGTCCTTAGGCTTGAGGCCGGTCTTGTCGAACAAGGAATCCATGGCGGAGAAGATGACGAGCTCAGCCTCTCCCCTGGCGGCTTCCATGGTGGGTTTGGGAGGGATGTAGTGAATGGCGGGGGGGAGACAGGTCTCTTCCCCGAGGCCAGAGCGTTCGAGAATCCTCATCTGAAACTCGACGCTCTTGGGGTTGTTCTTGAGGATGAGCCTGGAGTGTTCCATGAAGGTTGCGAAGGGGACGCGGCACGTGACGGGTGGCTTGAAGCAGGCGTAGTCGACGAGGTAGATGGTGCGAGGCTTTGACATGAAGTAGACGGTGGCTATGAAGATTATGAGGAAGGCTGAGCATAGGATTTGGAGGAGGTCAAAGTGGAGAGAGTTCCAGAGGTTGAGGATCTCGTCAGGGCCCAAGCGAAGAACCTCTATGAAGACACCTATCATGATGGGTATGAGAGTGAGGGTGAGAATGTGGTTCACTAGGTATTGGTAGCCAAGTTTGACATACTTGAGCTTGACGGAGTTGGAGAAATCCGGCAACATTGGAGGCATGTGTTTATGGATAGAGAAAGAGAAAGAGAAAGAGAAAGAAGAATTGGTGAGTGAGTGACAATAAGTGAGGGTAGGGGATGGTGAGATTATAAAGGCGAAGGGACCTAGAGTGTGAAGGGGGCAGATGAGAGGATTTAATGAAAGACTTCACGTCACTCAACGCTCACTTAACTTGCTATTAATTTCCATAACTCCACCCTTGGACATCTAACTAAACTATAACACCCTTACACCTGTAAATCCTTTTTCTCATTTGCTCATTCTCTTTACCCATTACTTTTTCCATCATTAAAATAGGGTTAGGGAGACACCCTGGTTTACATAACTCGTATTAAAACTGCACCTCCTCACTCCTCATGAGGGGAACAAAACTAACGAATAACCATGTGTACGTCCCAACGCCGAAAGTTTAATTAAACATCACTTTGGTTACATTTTAATAGGTTCACATGTAGTTACCACCAACCTTCAAATTACACTTTCCTTTTCACGGAAGCAAATATACACTTTTTTTTTTTTGGATAATGCTGTTTCAAAAATTTATATTCGTAAGAGATCGATGTCACATCCATCATAGATATATATAGAAATATATGTGAGGATAATCACCAACTTATATATTAATTTTCTAAAATTTAAGTAGATCTAAATTCATTCTTTTTAAGGTGATAATATTAAAATTTATCTTAATAATTGGTGTTGGGTTTATTATGTTACTTGTTATTGCATATCACATTCAAAATATTTTAATCCTCAAGAACAATTTTAATCTTCCACATATTATAATTATGTAATTTTGATCTTTTAAATTTTAATTGAATAATTTTAATTATTTAAGTATCATAATTATACAATTTTAGCATCTCTAATAAATTTTTTAATAATTTTAAAATTATAATATATATATAATATTTTTAAATTATACAATTCTTTACCTATATTATAATTTTTACTCATGTATCAAATGATACATATTTATTATTATGAAATAAATAAAATTTATATATATGATTAGTTTAATTTTAGATAATTTAATAAATATAAATTAGTAAATATCAATATATTTTTTAAAAAATAAAAATATATTAGAAAACATTTAATTAAAAATATTAAGACATTATATCACCCCATTAGCTTCACATCAATAAAACTTGTTAGATTTCCAATAGAAAAAAAATAAACTAAAATCATATAATTACGATATTTAAAAGACTAAAATTATTCAATTAAAAAATGAAAAATCAAAATCACATAATTACAATATTCAAAAAAATTTAAATTATTTGATTAAAATTTGAAAGACTAAAATCACTCCATTATAATATTTAATTGACTAAAAACGCATTTAATCATAGCATGAATGCCTTGAAGTAAAACAACAACATGATAACTAAATATTAAAAGTAATATAATGGATAAAATAAACATCGTAATATAAAAGTGACTAAAATTAATACCAAAAATAAATGAACCTCGTGTTAAGAAGAGAAAAAAGGGAAACATAGATAATAAAACTTTGCGGAAGTTAAAAAGAGGTAAAAAAAATTAATAAACATCTTAAGAATAAAAAGAAAATAAAATATAATAAACTAGAAGCTAGCATAAAAAAAAAACTATTTAAAGTAGTGTCTAAAAAATGCCACAAGTTACTAAAATAAACTCATTAAACAAACTTTCCAACTAGAAATAATAACTAAAAATCATTTGATCGAAAATATTTCTCAAATATACACAAAATAATATTGTTAATTTTTTTTAAATACTCTTTTATTATTGTTAGATATTTTTTTACATGAATCTTATATATATATATATATATATATATATATATATATATATATATATATATATATATATATAAAGGTTTAGGTTGATCTAACAATATTTACATAAAATTTAACTAATAGTACAAAGAGAGTATATTTATATTACAAGAAAAAAAAAATTATTTAGTGATTTATTTATAAATAATTTTAAATTTTACTATGATTAATTATTTTATATATTTGTATTAAAAAATTATATTGCATAAAAACAATTAAAAATATCTAGGTCAGTTGGTTGAATAAAGTGTGTGAATATTATAAACCTCCTTAGTATCATGTGTCATTTTCATAGGAAAAAAAAATTGCATACAAACGAAATATTATTAAAAGAAATTTACTCACAATATGCTTTTATTTTAAACATGAGTCATCTTTTAGTACAATAAAATGTGTTGTTATAATTTACTTTTACATCTTTATCCCTAACTCTCATTATTTATTGTAAAAAAAAATAAAGAAAAAAAAATCAACTACTGGCCCTAAAATAATCTTCGAGATTTTTTTAATTATAGCCTCTCTGTGGAATGATTGCCTTTGATTCATATATTATACATACTATTTTAAACATGCTATATATACGTTAAAGATTATATATTTAATTTCCACTCTCGATTAACATCAACATGTGGCTATAGTCCATTTCAAGGACAAAAGCATAGCATTGACTATTCAAAAGTTGTCAACAGTAAAGCATTGACTATTTGTTCATTTAATAATTATAACGTGTATTGTATTTTACCGATTTAATGCCCTTGTTTTTATTTTTTATTTTTAATTTGTGGAACATATGAATAGCAACCATGGCTTTGAGTCCAAAGAGAAAAAGGCGAGTTTGTGTTAAAAGATTTCACATGTTAATATTGATGAGGTTAAAACAGTGTATATAAATAAGGATAAATAACTTTTATAAGCTCGATTTGTGAAATTAAGTTAACCTCAAAATTCATATTATTCTAAGAGATATCTCCAAAGTGGAGAATATATATATATAAATATACTTTTATTAAATATTATCACCGCTCAATAATTTTATATTAAATGTGAATTTTGTAAATCTAACCGTTAGATTGAAAGTTCATATCTCTTAGATCATATATGCAAAATTTTATAAATTTTATATTAATTCAAGATGATTTGATACTTCATTTTTATAAAACAAAATTGACGTAATATATTTATTTTAAAATACACTAAAATATGAACACTTTGATTACCTTCAAGTTGTTGTTCAATTTTAACAAAATTTGATATACATGTATAAAGTGATATGAACTTTCAATCTAACGGTTAGATTTACAAAATTCACAATTAATATAAAGTTATTAAGCAGTGTAATACTTAGTAAAAATTACACCGGTATAATTACAACCCCTATATATATATAAGGTTAAAGTAAATCTTCTATTTTAATATGTATAATTTTTTCTTTTTTATTAAAGATTATAAGCATCTTTTACCAGAGATAGTCTTATTAAAGTAGAGTAAAATCATTAAAAATAATAAAATTCTATTATATTTAATATTTAACATAACTACATATCAATAACTTAAATTTGATTAAGAGTTTTAGGTTCATAGTTGATTTTGTTGCAAAGTTGAATGATATTTATAGTTGATTAAATTGTTTAATTGTTAGGTATGTAATGATGATATGTGTCTCAGTTGAGATACATAAATATCAGCAGAAAGTAAAGTTATTTTAAAAATTAAAATATCTCATTATGTAAATATAAGTTATGATGCTTTAAGAACTCAGGTTGAGAATCCATCAGTAAGTAAGTTGGGTTCTGAATGGTAGTTGTTTTAAGTTATCTCTTCTAGGTTTTATGTGAAATTTGCATGGGGATTAGGTCGAATCATACATGTATAAAGTGATCAAGTGAGTAAAGTATGAAGTCGAATGATAAAATCCTTAACTAACTGCTGGAAAGATGCATAGTATTTGGAGAGTAGTTGGCAGACTAATCTCACATAAGACTTATATATGTATGCTAAGATCATGGTAGGCTCACGGTCAAATTAGTTTACCTTAACAATTCTACTAAACTTTCCTAGTTTAAGTGACAAAATTTGATAAATTATATTAAGTTGTTTACCAAACATTGAGAGAGGCTTATTGTTGTATCTACTTGTTTGGTTTGTGATAGGTCAGTCATAGTGATTTAGTAAAGTTGAGCCACTTAAACAATTGATATCTGTTGTAGAGATCTCCATAAGTAAATATGTATGATGACACATTAATTGTTTAAAGTTACTAATGTTGAGCATGTTGTTGGTATTGTAAGTTGTTGTGTTGTTTTTATGTTATTGGTCAATTGATAAGTTAATGTTATGTCATGAACTAGCTCTAAAGTTGTCAAGTTGGCTACATGTATAAGTTGTATATTTATATTGTTATATTAATTTTTTCATAAGCTTATCCTTTCTTTCCATATTGCTGGATTGTGATGATCATATTTGGTATGATAGAATTAGTGTGACACCCTTACTACCCCAACACATATATCGTAATAATATAAATAAACTAAGGAAATAAAATTTTCCACATAGGTAAAAGGGTTCACATAAAAACTTTTAGAAACATTCTTCAATATCTAAAATAGTCTGAAAATGAAAGTTGAAAAATAAAACATAAGAAGTTACAAAATGTTTTCAAATTAATAGGTTCAACTCCATATACAAATACAATTCATGTCCTAGAAATCCTCTGCCCCGATGTCACAATATCAGAGCATACACATAAATTAACTGTTGACATTCTAGATGTCACTCATAGCCCGGATCTTCCTCACCTAAAACATCCACAAGTTATACGGTGAGAAAAGAAAACATCTATATATATAGCACATAAGAAAACACAACATATTACCTCATTATAGCTTAATATTCATAAATATTTCAACATGTCATATTTCAATCAATCATGCATCGTCATCACGTCATAATTCTCAATCACACCATTCATCACAAATCTTGCACTTCACATTATGTCAAGGTCACGCTACCCAAATAACAATCCAAGGCCGTGCCCACCCCTGATATAACACTGTGCCAAGGTCACGATTCCCCTGTAGCATATCTAGCCCAGGGTCGTGCTCACCCCCGACATGTTATTCAAGGTCACGATACCCACGTAACAATCCAGAGCCGTACTCACCCCAGATATAATACTGTGCCAAGGTCACGTTACCCCTAACCTAGGGTCGTGCTCACCCCTGACATGTTAACCAAGGTCACGATACTCATGTAACATACCCGGGTCGTGCTCACCCCTGATATAACACTGTGCCAAGGTCACGATACCCATGTAAAAATCTCGGGCCGTGCTCACCCCTGGTCATAGGTGTGAAGAACCACAATCACATCTCATTCACATTCCACACAACATCTCATAGTTCAATTCCATACACGCATCAGATAAGTCCAACATAATGAGTTTCATACATCTCAAGCAATTCCCATCTAAGTCATCAATTTCATCAAGTAATATAGCAATAACAATCATAAGTTAATATGATAATCAATGGAATTATCAATTTAATACAATCTTAACATAAATAGTAAAACCCCCAATTGTTCCAAAACCTAGCTCACAGACACTTTTCTACAATTTCGTTCTCTCTCCCAGATCATCATTCTTACAAATTATTGGCATATTTATAATCCTCGTCATATACAAAATCTGATGGGATCATCAATTCCTCAAACAGAAATCATCCAATTTTTCACAACCTAACTTACAGGCACTGTTCTATAATTTCGCTCTCTCTCCCAGAGCATCATTTTTACCAATTAATCATATATCCATATTCCTAAATAGATACAGAATCAAATAAGACTAATAATTCTTTAAACAGAAATAATTATAAAATTAATCATAATCTTAAGGGTTCTTCCTCTACCCAATTCCCTCATGTAACTCTACATATAAATAATTCTTTTTTCCCCCGTACTTGGATAAACAGCAGTTGAACTAAAACAGGAGTCTCTTGGTCTCCTCCTCTAAATGTCCCTTGGTCTTCATAGAGAAGAAGAGGAAAAGAAGAGAGAACAACAGAGAATAAGAAGAGAGAATGAGAAATGTGTGAAAATGAGAGGTGAAGGGCGCTATTTATAGGATTTCAGGCTCACCTACCGGAACGGCCCGTTCCAAAAGTGGGATGGCCTTTCTGGACCCTTCGAAACTACGCAAAATTCTCAACTGGAACGACCCGTTCCAAAACCAGAACGGCCCATTCTCAATCCCAGCAGAACGGCCCGTTCTCCCACCCGAACGGCCCGTTCTCCAAACCAGAACGGCCCGTTTTGCTTATCCAATTTTGGGCATTTTTCTTATTCCAGAACGGCCCGTTTCACTTTTGAAATGGCCCGTTCCGGGAAATCAATTGGGCCTCTGGCCCAGCAATTTTGGGCTGTTACAATTAGCTTGGTGCCTTGGGTGTTGGTGGATGGTCACGCTGAAGGTGACCTATTTTGCATACACCACTTTGATGCAGTAATGGTTGTGTATAAACGTTTGACTGATGATAGGGTTATATTTTCAATATTGTATATATTACATGTATTTTACATATATGTACAAGGTATGTATGTAACACCTTAAGGAGCTTTATGTTTTTAAATTTTTATGTACCATATACTTATATATGCTACATAAATGTATAGGTAATTGTCACATGATAACCTTAGTATAGATGAGTAGTTTATGTTTTTTGTTGTGCTAGTAACAAATTGAAGATCCTAAGTTAGTGGAGACAAATTTTTTTAAATAAAAATTAATAATAACCATCATCATATATGAAAAGAACAAAACATAAATGTCAAAAATAGTCATCAGCGAATTTAATAAATAAATTTAGGAGTGTAAAATATAATATTTTAAAAATACTAATAATATAGTGAGAGATGCATCTACCCACCCTCACTATAATTTAAGTTCATCACTATGTTGCATAGCACTATATTATATTAAGTATAAAGACTTGTCGGATTATGACAAAAAAATAATCTTCCTTGATATTTTAAGATGTATAGATAAAAGAAAATTAAAAATTTAAAAAAATAAATGATATAATAATAAGAAAATAAACTGATCAAAAAAGTTAAGTTTACTATTACAATTACTCAAGTATATATTATAGAAAGTGTGGAAATATTAATCGTTATATTTTTGTCAACAACTTTTGTTTTGATTGGTGCTAGAATGTTAAGCGAGCCAAGTAGGAATGTATAGGAAATGCATCATCCAAAAAAGATTAATCAACTAGTCTTAATCTCTTTATACTTGCATATACACTTAAAACTTGTTTGTATTTAATTTGCCAGACGTCAGATTTTAGTTCTCCTTCTCCAACATTAGGTGTTATGTATGATATTATGCATTAAATGATAAACCCTTTTTATGCCGTTTATTTTGGGACAAAGTCTCTAAATATTTTTAAAAGTAAAATATATAATAATATGAGTCATTATTTAAAGTTAATTAATGGTGATTATTAAAATTATTTATTATTTTTTAATAATTAAAGATATAATCATCACAAATTGTAAAGATGCAAAACAATTAAAAAGAAAATATTCCTCTCTCTCTATATATATATAAGTATAGATATACTATTGTAATATTGAAAATCTCATTTTCATAAATATTATACGTAAACATATTATTTTTATGAATACATTTGTTCAAAGTTATTAGTTTTTTTTTTTAAATTATTTACTTAAAAATTAGTTAAAAAAAAAGTGAAATGAAAAACTAAGGAAAAGTAGTTATTAGAAAAGGTAATTTTTATTTCCATGGAAATATAAAATATTTCATCTATCATGAAAATGAGAAGCATGTAAAACTTTACATCTTCTACAACCAATATGAAACTATTTTTTTTAATTGTTTTCTCTATTAAATTTGGATAATGCTCCATTTTTTCTCGATGATCTGTGGTCTATTTAGCACTGTCTCACCGTAGCATTGATTCTCTAATTAGAGTTAAATTTCTCAATCTTGCCCCATTCTCCATAGTTGCACTGATTAGTGTCTGATATACATCTCATTCATTCTATCGTTAACTCTTTAATTAAATTGAATTTTACCATGAAACAACATTATAAGCTTTTTGAGTTTCCTTCAAAAATTTAACTCCACTCACTTAATATTGTATTCTCTCGTTGTTCTTGATTTGTGAATATAAATTTTTTTAAAGAAAAAGTTTTACATCCTTAAAAATAAAATATACATGAGAATATTTTTTTAAAAACTTCTAACAAAAAAATGAGAATGAATATACTGATTTTCATATATCTGAGAATACCCACACAAAAAAATATTGAAACAAACTCCCCCCTTACTCTCCTTTTTCTCAACTTTTTCTCATTTGTGCTAGCTAGCATGTTGACATGCAGAGTTTCAAGGAAAATGATGGAATATTTGTTGGTCAAGTTGGTGTAGAACACAGCTGAATGCCTCTGTCTTATTCCACCAGGTTTTTTAACAACCGATCTATCTTAAACTAGCTAGACGCACGAAATAAAATAATTATTATTCAGCTTCTCATATATATGATAGCTAACGGTGGGTGAATCCTAAAAAGAATAAGGAAAAGTTATTAAATGATCTAAAAAATTTATATGTTAAGTAGATAGTCGCAAATTTTTCAACATTTGAGAACAACCATGAATATTTACAAACAAGATAAAAATTAGATTTAAAATATTTTTAAAAAAATACTATAACTCCCCTCAAAAAAAAAATACTATAACTATAATTTTTATTTATTCTGTCAAATATTTTAAAAATAATAGTTTCAAAGTCAAAATATAAATAATTATTAAGGTTAACTTAGCTATTATAAGGAATGGATTGGAATAGTTAAAAATGATAGGACATAGGTTTATCATCATTGTAATCATCTTTGTAATTTTCTCATCTTTATTAAAAAAAGTCAAAACATAAATTATTCAACAATTACTTTAATTACACAATTATACAAATTAAGATTCTTCAATTTAAAAATTAAATAAATATTAAACATTTTATCAAGTTTAAACAAAATTATATAAAACAAAGTAATTTAATCTCATAAGTCATAAGTCCAAAAAAAAAATCAAAATAAACTAATATTTCAATTTCTTATAAGTCTAATAAAACTATTAAAAGTCAATAACGAAAACTTAAACAAAACTACAAGAATTTAAATACAATTACAAAATTCAATTACTTAAATAAATACATTTAAGTAATTTCCCGCAAATAAAGGCAAATTGATATTTATCTTTATCTCTATTTAATAACGACTACAAATATATAATATTTAAATCAGTTATAAATAATAATTTAATTATTCATTTACTATTTACCATGAATTTAATCATCAACATTTTCGAATATGATTTTTTTTTTCATTCTTAATTATGCCTTATCACATTTCAGCTCTTTTTTTCTTTTAAAAAAAAGTTAATCATATCAAGACATAATATGCAAATAAATCTATAGAAAATTCATTGATTAAAATAATGCTTGATCAACATAAAATTTTTATAAATATAAATTAATTTTTAATTATCAGTTTTATAATACTATATAAATTACATGAACGAGAAAAAAAACCAATTCTTAGAATTAAAAGTCACCGCAACTTAATTTAAAATGTTTATCTAATCATAGTTAGAGCTGTCAAAGTGGGCCGGTGTGACACCCTCTACCCCAACATCCTCAATAAACATAAACTATATTTATAAAAGATTTTCTTAGAATGATATAAAATAATAAGTATCATAAGGTAGAAGATGCACATTCATAATTCATACACATAAATATTAAACTCAAGAAGTTATTATAAAACAAAGATTATAAATTAATCCCAGTAAAGGTGGCAGTGCCTCCTAGTTAGGAATCAATTTATAATTTATTAAATTACACAAGAAAAGAAAATATTTTTAGAACAAGAAAGACATAAGAGAAATCCTAGCTAAACCCGATGTCACATCCTATCAGAGCATGCCCCAAGAAGCCTTTAGGCCTCATCACCAACATCCTCATGATGATGATCACCTGCAACATAAATTTAAACATATACAAAAAAAATAACAAGGGAGTGAGAAACATCTCACTCAGTTGTAGATGAAGAAATAAAAGTTAAATAGCACACACACATAATCATTATCATATATAATAATTATTTATCATGCAATGATGTCATAGACTCAACTCATAAATATATGCATGTGGCGCCGTACGGAAGTTCACATATCATCATTGGTGACCCTAAGGCACACCTAGTTAGCATATCGTGGGTGACCCAAAGGAACACCTGGTTACATCATTGGTGACCCAGAGGCACACCTTGTTAGTCGTGGGTATGCGGCCTCAGCGGCACACCTGGAGTATATATGCATATGATGCATGTCATACAATCATAAACTTAACATTTCACATGTTACAGAATTTCCTATAATATACCATATCATAAGCATAATTCATACTTATATTATATTTTATTAATCCAATAGTCCAAAGGTCCAATAATTCAATAGTCCCATAGTCCAAAGGTTCAATAGTCCAATAGTCCATTGTCCAACAGTCCAACAGTTCAATAGTCCAAGGTCATTAAGTCAAGGGTCCAATAGTTCAAAGGTCTTTAGGGATCATATAATTTATATTTCCCGGTATAATTATATCCTTAAGTAAAATAGGAAGCTTAATGAAAATAAGGAGGCTCGGCCTTCCATTTAGATAATAAAGTCTAAATTTATAAGTTAATAGGAGACTTAGTCTTCCATTCAATGAATATTTTAGAATAGTAAAAGTGAAGTTATCCATTAATTATAATTATTAATTACCGCAACAAGAAAATCAAGTAGTACAAACAAAACACAGTAATAATATATATTCAAATAATCAAACAACAGACAAGGGATCGGGAGCCAATCCAACAAACAGACTATTTAACAATTATTTCTACACCCCCAAGCAAGGTTTCCCACTCCCCCCTTACCTGGATAAATAGGAATTTGGGCAGAATCTCCTCTCTTTCTCCTTAAACCGGAACCGGAACTAGAGCAGAACCTTCTCTATTCTCCTCCTCTTTTCACAACCTAGGCAGAACCTTCTCTCTTATTTTCTCTTTCTATCTCTCTAGAATTCCTTCTCTCTAAACTTTTCTTCTCTCTAGTTATGAATTTTCAAAATCCTTAGGTCCCTATTTATAGAAATTTTGAAGTTACTATGCACTATGCACTATTTATTAAAATAATAATATAATTACTATTCATGAATAGTAAAATACTATTCATCCAAATAATTTGAGTTTTGACGTAAGTGCTTACGTTTTTTTCAAAATTACTATTCATATGAATAGTAAAATACTATTCATAAATACGTATACATAAATAGTAAAATACGTATATGTAAATAGTAAAATACAGGAATAAAATACTTATTCACATAATAAATAACTCTTTTCATTTGAATAAAATTTTGGGATATTACATTTCTCCCCTCCTTTAAGAAATTTCGTCCCCGAAATTTTCCTGAAATAGAAAAGGATAATCTTCACGCATCTTGCTTTCTAACTCCCAAGTAGCACTTTCTTCAAAATGTCCTCCCCAAACGACCTTAACCAAAAGAATTTCCTTTCCTCTTAGTTGTTTCACCCTCGTATCATCAATTCTTAAAGGAACTGTTTCATAGGTGAGATTATCTTTCAATTGAACATTGTCAGACTCGATGATATGGGAAGGATCATGGACATATTTTCTGAGTTGGGAAACATGAAAGACATTATGAAGATTTGAAAGAGATGGGGGTAAGGCAATTTGATAGGCTACTTCACCAATTCTTTTAAGGATTTGATAAGGACCAATGAAACGTGGAGTAAGCTTACGCGATTTTAGTGCTCTGCCTACTCCTGTCCAAGGAGTAACTTTAAGGAATACATGATCACCTTCATTAAACTCAAGGTCCTTTCTCCTCTTATCACTGTAACTCTTCTGCCTACTCTGAGCTGCTCTCATTCTCTCCTGGATCATCTTAACTTGTTCAGTAGTTTGTTGAACTATCTCAGGTCCTAAGATAGCATTCTCTCCAGGTTCTACCCAACACAAAGGTGTTCTACATCTCCTACCATATAGAGCTTCATAGGGTGCCATCCCAATACTGGAATGGTAGCTATTGTTGTAGGTAAATTCTATCAAAGGTAGGAAACTATCCCAACTACCCCCATGTTCTAAGATGCAAGCTCTCAACAAGTCTTCCAAAGATTGAATAGTTCTTTCGGTTTGGCCATCTGTTTGGGGATGGTAGGCTGAACTCAATCTAAGCTTAGTGCCTAGAGCCTCATGTAAACTGTCCCAAAATCTAGAAGTAAACCTAGGATCTCTGTCAGAAACTATACTAGTAGGAACCCCATGTAATCTCACAATCTCACTTATGTACAACTTGGTTAGTCTCTCCAAAGAGTATCTAATGTTAATGGGAATAAAATGGGCAGACTTAGTCAATCTATCTACAATAACCCATATAGCATCTAAGTTTTTCGTAGTTTTAGGTAATCCAACTATGAAATCCATAGAGATGCTATCCCATTTCCATACAGGCACATCCAAAGGTTGCATCAAACCTGAAGGTTTTTGGTGTTCTACCTTAGCTTTTTGACATACTAGGCAGGCATACACAAATTCCTCCACTTCCTTCTTCATCTTAGGCCACCAAAACATCTTCTTAAGGTCTTGGTACATCTTAGTGGCTCCTGGATGAATACTAAGGCTACTCCTATGTCCTTCTTCAAGAATTGCTCTCTTAAGTTCAGGCACACTAGGAATACACAACCTATCTCTAAACCTCAATACTCCATCTATTCCAATTTTAAATTCACTTTCCACACCTTGATTTAACTTCTCAACTTGACTCAATAGGAAAGGATCTACCTTCTGACCTTTTCTAATTTCATCTATCAAGTTATTAGTCACCTTCAAGGTTCCCAACCTAATACTCTTAGAGGTTAGTTCACACCCTAAACTCATATCCCTAAATTCCTCAATCATGTGCAATTCCCTCATCATTAAAGAAGAAATTCTCAAGGATTTCCTACTCAAAGCGTCAGCTACCACATTAGCTTTGCCTGGGTGATAGTTCAACTGAAAGTCATAATCCTTAAGAAACTCTAACCATCTTCTCTGTCTCATATTTAATTCCTTTTGGTCAAACAAGTACTTAAGGCTTTTATGATCACTAAACACCTCAAATCTAGATCCAAACAAGTAGTGTCTCCACAACTTAAGCACAAATACTATTGCAGCTAACTCAAGATCATGGGTAGGATAGTTTTGCTCATGGGTTTTAAGTTGTCTAGACGCATAGGCTACTACCCTTCTCTCCTGCATAAGTACTCCACCTAAACCTGATTTGGAAGCATCACAAAATACCTCAAAAGTCTTGCTAGGGTCAGGTAATACTAACACAGGGGCACTAGTTAGTCTTCTCTTAAGTTCTTGAAAACTCTCTTCACACTTAGAGTCCCACACAAAAGGTTGGTTTTTCCTAGTCAATTTGGTCAAAGGTAAAGCTAATTTAGAAAAACCCTCTATAAATCTTCTATAATACCCAGCTAGTCCTAGAAAACTCCTAATCTCAAAAACTGACTTAGGTGTTTTCCATTCAAGAACCGCCTCTACCTTAGAAGGATCTACAGCTATCCCATCCTTGGATATCACATGCCCTAGAAAATTTACACTCTCCAACCAAAATTCACATTTTGCCAATTTAGCATACAACTGTTTCTCCTTAAGGGTTTGAAGAACAATCCTAAGGTGCTCAGCATGCTCCTCCCTATTCTTAGAATACACTAGGATATCATCTATGAAGACCACTACAAATCTATCCAAGTAAGGGTGAAAGATCCTATTCATGTAGTCCATGAAAACACTAGGTGCATTAGTCACACCAAAAGGCATCACTAAATACTCATAGTGCCCATAGCGGGTCCTAAAAGCAGTCTTTGGGATATCCTCGGATTTCACTCGGATTTGGTGATAACCTGATCTCAAATCTATCTTACTAAACACACAAGCCCCAACTAGCTGGTCCATAAGGTCATCTATTCTAGGCAATGGATACTTATTCTTAATGGTTACCTTATTCAATTGTCTATAATCTATGCACAATCTCATGCTCCCATCTTTCTTCTTGACCAATAGAACAGGCGCTCCCCAAGGTGAAACACTAGGCCTAATGAATTGTTTCTCTTGTAGTTCCTCTATCTGTTTCTTAAGCTCAACTAACTCTTTAGGAGACATCCTATAGGGTGCTATAGATATGGGTGCGGTACCTGGCACTAAGTCTATACTGAACTCAATCTCTCTCTCAGGTGGTAAACTAGACACATCCTTAGGAAATACTTCTGGAAATTCTCTCACTAAGGGAATCTCATCTAGCTTATTCTCAGTCTCAACTGTTAATGAAGATAAGATCATGTATACCCTTTCATTTTCCTTTAAACAAGTTTTAATGTTAGAAGCACTAAGAAATTCCGTACTCTTACATTCACAAAATGAAATGGATTTATCAAAGCAATTTAAAAGAACATGGTGAGAAGATAGCCAATCCATACCAAGGATTACATCTAATTGACTAAGAGGCAGACAGATTAAGTCAACTAGAAACTGTTTATCAGAAATTGTCAAAGGGCATTTTAAACACACTAGGGATGTAGTTACAGAACCATTAGTAGGGGTTTCAACAACTAAATCAAAATTTAACAAAGACACAGGCAATTTCAGTTTTTGGACACAAGAGATGGAAATAAAGGAATGAGTTGCACCAGAATCAAATAGTACAACAAAAGGAGTCTCAGCTATGAAACAAGTACCTTGTATCAAATTTTCTGACTGAGCAGCTTCAACACCACTAAGAGCAAATACTCTTCCTACAGTCTTTGGTCGTTCGGTTTGCGATCCTGATCCAACGACACGTGTTCTTGGTGGTTCAGAACATTGAGTGCTAATATGTCCTTTACCACTACAGTTGAAACAGGTAATCTCCTTGTCACGACATTCTGACTTGTTATGACCAACACGTCCACACTTCCCACATCTCCTTGAAAAAGTAGATCCTCCAACACTTCCAGTAGTATTTACAGTGGTTCCTCTAGTAAAGGAATTACTTCTATTATTAATAGTCATATTCCCTTGAAATCTTGTAGGGTTGGAATAAGGCTTACTTCTACTAGAAGTATTAGAATTCACTGTACGAGCAGGGCCTCCAGCTCCTTTATAGAAAGCAGCACGAGCACGGTTGTCACGATCATAAATACTGCACTTATTGACCAGAGTGGGAAAATGATATATCTCCTGATAATTGATTGCTGTTTTCACTTCAGGACGCAGACCATTTACAAACTTTATGCATTTGGCCCTTTCCCCACCTTCACCATGATAGTGTGTACAGTAGCGGACCAAAGCATCAAACTTTGCAGCATATACCTCTACTGTATCGTTTCCTTGTTTTAGTTCAAGAAATTCCATTTCCTTCCTACTCCTTACATCATCTGGAAAATATTTTTCAAGAAAGACCCTCTTGAAGTTCTCCCAATTCAAATGTACGCCTCCATCAATTATCCTCCGAAGTGCTCCTTCCCACCAAAAGTAAGCATCAGCTGTCAGCATGAAAGTGGCTAGCTTCACTCTCTCTGTAAGGGGACAATCCATAACATATAGCACACACACATAATCATTATCATATATAATAATTATTTATCATGCAATGATGTCATAGACTCAACTCATAAATATATGCATGTGGCGCCATACGGAAGTTCACATATCATCATTGGTGACCCTAAGGCACACCTAGTTAGCATATCGTGGGTGACCCAAAGGAACACCTGGTTACATCATTGGTGACCCAGAGGCACACCTTGAGCGGCACACCTGGAGTATATATGCATATGATGCATGTCATACAATCATAAACTTAACATTTCACATGTTACAGAATTTCCTATAATATACCATATCATAAGCATAATTCATACTTATATTATATTTTATTAATCCAATAGTCCAAAGGTCCAATAATTCAATAGTCCCATAGTCCAAAGGTTCAATAGTCCAATAGTCCATTGTCCAACAGTCCAACAGTTCAATAGTCCAAGGTCATTAAGTCAAGGGTCCAATAGTTCAAAGGTCTTTAGGGATCATATAATTTATATTTCCTGGTATAATTATATCCTTAAGTAAAATAGGAAGCTTAATGAAAATAAGGAGGCTCGGCCTTCCATTTAGATAATAAAGTCTAAATTTATAAGTTAATAGGAGACTTAGTCTTCCATTCAATGAATATTTTAGAATAGTAAAAGTGAAGTTATCCATTAATTATAATTATTAATTACCGCAACAAGAAAATCAAGTAGTACAAACAAAACACAGTAATAATATATATTCAAATAATCAAACAACAGACAAGGGATCGGGAGCCAATCCAACAAACAGACTATTTAACAATTATTTCTACACCCCCAAGCAAGGTTTCCCACTCCCCCCTTACCTGGATAAATAGGAATTTGGGCAGAATCTCCTCTCTTTCTCCTTAAACCGGAACCGGAACTAGAGCAGAACCTTCTCTATTCTCCTCCTCTTTTCACAACCTAGGCAGAACCTTCTCTCTTATTTTCTCTTTCTATCTCTCTAGAATTCCTTCTCTCTAAACTTTTCTTCTCTCTAGTTATGAATTTTCAGAATCCTTAGGTCCCTATTTATAGAAATTTTGAAGTTACTATGCACTATGCACTATTCATTAAAATAATAATATAATTACTATTCATGAATAGTAAAATACTATTCATCCAAATAATTTGAGTTTTGACGTAAGTGCTTACGTTTTTTCAAAATTACTATTCATATGAATAGTAAAATACTATTCATAAATACGTATACATAAATAGTAAAATACGTATATGTAAATAGTAAAATACAGGAATAAAATACTTATTCACATAATAAATAACTCTTTTCATTTGAATAAAATTTTGGGATATTACAGCCGGGACCCGTGGGCCAACCCGGCCCACCTTGAAAACGGGCCGGGCCGGGCAAAAAAAAATTGAAGTTTTATAGTAGGTGGGTATATTTCAACCCGGCCCACTTTGACCCGGCCCACCCGGGCTAAACCCGTGGTGGGCCGGGTGGCCCACCAACCCACCATTTTTTTTTTCAATAAAAATTTGAATATGATTTGTAGTTTATTTTGTATGATGATATATTGAAAATTTTTATTTTAAACTTTTATCATGATTTGTATTTAATTTTGTATGATGAATTATGACTTATAACTATTAATGATGTTAATTTTATGACTATTATGTTAATTTATAATTAATTTAAAATTTTGAATTTTATTAATAATTTTTTTTTAATTTTTGGTGGGCTGGTGGGTTGGCCCGTATAACCCACCAACCCGTGGTGGGCCGGGCCGGGCCAAATTTTTTTTGAAAAAATTACAAGTGGGCCGGGTTGGGTTGGCTCGTTTTTAAAGTGGGTCAAGGTGGGCCGGCCCACATGGGCCGGGTTGGCCCGTTTTGACAGCTCTAATCATAGTTAATCCAATAGTAAAAAAAAATTAGATCTATATTTATAATATAATCATTGTACTACGAAATAATTTTGTTGGTATAAAATATTGATATATTACTTTTAAAAATATATAAATGTTTGTGTTTATAGAATGACTAATATATTAAATTTATATAAAATTATTAAAAAAATAATTATTTATATATTTACATTAAAATAATTATATACACAGATAATATTATCCAATCATGATCCATCATACATGATAAGCTTGAACAATCACCCTAAAAGACATTGAAAGGAAGACTAATCTTTTATAGAAAATAAGTGTTTGATAAGTGCAGAAAAAAAAAATAATTATGCTTGAAAATCATGATTAGTTATAATCATAAATCCTAGACACTATTCTTGAGAATGATTAAAATTTTTAATTACAAATATTTTTAAAAATATTTATAAATATTATCTAGAATTAATGATTTTTATTATATTAAATAAATAAATAAAAATAAGATGATATTTTTATCGTATTAAAAAATTTTCTTTTATTTTTAAAATGTTAATTTCCCACCTTTAGTCATAAAATAATTTTGTGAGAAATTTATGTAAAAACATTAATGTTAAACAATATTTCCTGAAGATATTTTTTTTTAGTAAACTGCTTATTATTTTCTAATAAATAAGAGTATCACATTACTTTTTTTTATGTTAAAATATATAATAAACTATATATTTATCTCTTAAAGATAAGATTTTCTATATTATTACTCTCTTATTATATTAAAATATAATAATTTAATATTTAACTTAACATTGCTCGAGAATATATTTTATAAAATTTTAAAATATATTTTTAATTAAAATATATGTTAAAATATTTTCAGTTCATTATAAATCTCCAGAAAAGTTGAATTTCGATTTCAAGTCTAAACTAATAGAATTAAATAGACTTAATATGTCATGCCACTCCTGTAAAGTAGTTGGTAGTGTTTAATTTTTATGGTAAAACAATGTATATTCATTAAACTCTTTATATTATTTAGTAAAAAAATTATTTAACATGCAATTACCTAACTTTACATATGTTTTAAATTTGTATCCTATTTTCAATTTTTAATTATTATCTTCTAGCATGTAATTAAAAAAAATCTAATAAATCGTCAAATTGAACTTTAAAATAATTCAAGTAAATTTTTTTATAAAAAGACAAATGCAATTTAAACTTTTAGATTTAATTTTTCAAATAAATTCATTGATTAACTTTTAGAAAATTCATTGATTAAAATTGGCTACATAATATTCATGAGTTTGACTCATCTACACCACAATACAATTCCAAGAAACATAAAATGGCTTTTTGTAATATTTTTTTTTTTCATTAATACACTGCGTGTGTTGGAGGTTGCGATAATAACCATTTGATTTATTTCATTCAAATTATATATATATATATATATATATATATATATAGTCTTTTAAATTTAAAATAAATTAATTTTTATTTCTCAAATTTAAAATTATTATTTTTAATCTATAATTTTTTAAAAATTTAATATATATATGTGTGATAAATTAAAATAATTATATATTATTAATTAAATTTAATATGATCTTTTTTATTATAAAAATATTAGTAAATAAATTTTATATAATAATATTTTATAAATTTTTTAACAAAATTTGAGTATAAAAATAAATAAAAAAATAATTTTTAAAATTATAATAATTAAAAAAACCAGTTTTAGAAATGATTAATGTGATAACCAATTGAAAGGCATTATTCTGAATTCTGATACCGGACCCACCCACACTTACGCTTTCAGTTTGGCACTTGGCAGCTATATATAGGAGTTAGGAAGTTAGGAAGTGCCTTGAACTGATCTGTTTCAAGATATAAGTTATTAATATAAATAGAAGTCTCCAGCACTCTACAATATCTACATTAGTCATGACCAGATTTGGTGAGAGAAAAGGAAAAAACGAATAAATTAAAAGACATTATTTTTTAATATATAAATATGTTATTAATAATAAATATATTTATTTTTCTTTATCAAATAACGTACAATTTATTTATTTATTTTCTTCTTCTATTTCATTTTCTTAAAATCTTTCAACGTCTAAACAAAACACAATATTAATATTAGCCCTATCAACAAAAGATACATTTCATGAAATCAAATGTGTTTGGCTACGGATATATTATGTGGGTCAATTTTATGACAATGAGAGTCAATGATATAATAGAAAAGAATTATTTTAAAAATGAAAAGTAGCTTAACTTAAAGTAAAAAGTCTTATTTGTAAAAAAAAACTTATTTTTAAAAGTCAATAATCGAATGATCTAATTTTATTTAGTTTATTTATAATAATACTAATATTTCAGTATATATATATATATATATATTATGAATAAAATTTATTATAAATTATATTAATTTAAAATTTATAGAAATAAATGTTTTAAGCACATAAGTTATATTTTATATTTGTAAAAAACAATACTATTTTAAAAATATTATATTTAATTTTGAAAAATATGATAAATACAAATTGAACTATATAAAAATTTAAAAAAAAAATTCTAAAACCTCCCATTAAAAAAAACTTAAAACATTCTCTTTAAAAATAATTTTCTAAAAAATATTCTTGTACAAGATAATTATTTATATTTAATATATAAACTGAATTTAAATTTAATGTTTTGACCTTACAAAAATATAAATTATTACATTTACTATATAAATTCAAAATAACCATCAACTTATGAAAGATCTTATTATTTATAGTATAGGATAAACAATGTTAATGTTATGAAATTCTATAAGGGTCAAATCCATCTTCTCGATCACATTGGATTGAGATTTTAATGAATTTTTTAAAAAATTAATTATAAAAAATCTTGTAATATTTAATTAAGATTTTTTTAATATAAAAAATATGTGATATTCAATTAAAATAATTATAATTTTTAAGAGTTCATTAAAATTTAGTGATATTTAATTAAGACAAATAAAAAACATTTAGGAATCGATCAAAAATTAGTAGTATTTAATTAAGATTTTTTATTTATTTTAAAAAAATATTTTTGTATTTAAAAATATAAAGATTTTCAATGGATTATTTTGAATACAAAATTTTATAAGACTTTTTAATATAACTTATATGTAATTCACTCGTCAAATAATCTCACTAAAACTTTTGAGATTTTGCACGACTTTCTTCTCTTCTATTTCTACTCTTTCTTCTTTTTTTTCTTAAATATTTTCTATTATCTTTCTTGTTTTTTTTTTTGCTAGGCAAAAATGAATAATATTAAAAAGGGAATACAATGGGTACTCTAACTCATACAAAGCTAAAACATAACAGAGTACATTAGTAATAAATCACCAATTCACCAAACACAAACTACTAAAACAAACCATTATTCTGAATGAAAATTTAAGCTAATTACAAAGAAATTCACCAAAACTTCAACAATTAATAACTAACAATTCAATACTTGTGATACACCAAAACTAGATGCAACAAACTTGTAGTACATGGATGTGGAGATAATGACAATTAAAAAGGCACCAGCCACATACTTATTGTGACACCCTCTACCCCAACATTAATACGCAATAAATTTAAACAAAACATTTTTTTTCCTCTTTGAAGTAAATAAAATCTTTCATAGTTTGATAACATCTTTCATGATAAAATATTTGTCTCATATCATAAGGTAGAAGATTCACATTCGTAACTTATAAATCATAGAAAGTTATCATGTAAGTATCAAAATTCAAGATATCATATAAAATGAAAATATAGATTAATTCCAGCAAAGGTGGCAATGCCTCCTAGTTAGGAATTAATTTATAACTTTCAAATCATGTAATAAAAATAATATGACAAAGATATACATTTTAGTCTTTTCTCAAGAACGTTAAAAATTACAAAAGAAGAGAAAATTAAAGCTTATTAAAATATTAACATCCAAGATAAGCCTAACTATGCCCGATGTCACATCCTATCAGAACATGCCCAACTGAAGCCTTAAGCCTCACTACCAACATCCTCATGATGTTGATCACCTGCAACATAATTTAAACATATACAAAAATAACAAGGGAGTGAGAAACTTCTCACTCAGTTTTAGGTGAAGAAATAAAGGTTAGATAGCCAACAAATATAAATCACATATAAATAATACACATAAATAATCAATATCACATATATACTTATTTATCATGTTATGATGTCATGGACTCAACTCATAAATGCATGCATGTGGCGCCATAAGGAAGTTTCACATATCATCACTGGTGACCTTAAGATACACCTTGTTAGCATGTTACATCGTGAGTGACCCTAAGGTACACCTTGTTAGTCGTGGGTGACCATAAAGTACACCTTGTTAGTCGTGAATATGTGGCCTCAGCGGCACACCTGGAGTCATATATGCATATGATGCATGTCATACATTCATAATTTCATTGACTCAACATTTAACTTATTACATAATTTCATTTAGTACATCATGTCATCATTTTTCATGTTTTTATAATCACAGCTTGTCTCAATAGTCCATTCTTAGGTCTCATGTCATTTGTCCATATTTCACAAGGTCATGTCATAAATACTCCTCATAAGGTCCGCACAGGAATTCACAGAGAACATTCTTTTTCATATTAAAACTTATTTATTTTTAGCATTAATTCCATATTCATTTATTACTTTCAAGGAACAAAATAACAAAGAACAAAGTAACAAGGAACAAAGTAACAAGGAACAAAGTAGAGCAAACAGAAAAACAGAACAACAGGCAAGGGATTGGGGGCCAATCCAACAATCAAACTATCCAACAATTATCCCCACACCCCCGAGCGAGGCTTCCCACTCTCCCCCTTACCTGGATAAGCAGGAGTTGAAACTTGGGCAGGACCTCCTCCTCTGGATTCCCTCTTTCTTTCCCTCTCTTTCTTTCTCTTTCTCTTTCTCTCTCTTTCTCTCTCTCTCTCTCTTCCTCTTTCTCTTTCTCTCTCTAAGATTTTACCTTCTCACTCAGTATAATTTTTTCACCCCCTGCCTCTTATTTATAGGCATTCTGGGGTCCCCAGAATGACCTGTTTTGAATTCGGAACGGCCCGTTCCGGATCCTTCGAATATAGGCAAATTTTTTCACTGGAACAACCCGTTCTAAAATCGGAACAGCCCGTTTTCAAATAGCAGAACGGCCCGTTCTAAAATTAGAACGGCCCGTTCTGGGATTCCTTTTTACACAAATTAATCATAAGTGGAACGACCCGTTCTCACCACCAAAATGGCCCGTTCTTAAATCAAAACGTTCCGTTCTGGGGATGATTTTAACCCACGTTGACCATACTTGAAACGGCCCGTTTCCAACTAACAATTTTAGGCTATTTTATTACCCTGAAACGGCCCGTTCCACTTTCTAGAACGCCCGTTCCGCCTTTTGGGAACAGCCCGTTCCGCTTTTCGGAACAGGCCGTTCTGAACCTAAAAAAACCAGAATTAATTTTTTTTTATAAATAATTTAAATTATTACAAACCTTTAAAATATTCTATAAAGCCCCTTTTAATTAAGTAAAAGAATAATCTTCATAAATATAAAAATAAATAATAATTAATAGTCTATTAGTAGAAAATTTGGGGTGTTACACTTATGATGCCGAAACAAGGAGCTAAAGCTTGCAAATTATAACCAAAACAATGGGAACCCCTTCACAAAACATCAATCACAATAGATAGCAAGCTCATGTTAAAAAATTAAGACATGTACATGGTTATGCAGACCAAGAAGAGAATTGATAGCAAAAGTTGTATTATCTTTCTTGTTTCTTTCTCATATTCTTTTTTTTTATTTTAATAAAAAGACTTTACAAGTTATGATAATAATCCTCAAAATGAAAATGAAGTTTTTAATTTATGACATGTATTCTTAAAAAATGTGATTGAAAAGATATTTAATATTTTTAAATCACGCTTCACAATTTTTAAATAAAAGATTTTTATTTCTATTTAAGATACAAGCTCAACTTGTATTAACATCTAACATTACATAACTTTTTTTTTTTTTACAAAAAGTGTCATTCTAATAAATTTTTAACTGAATTAATAAATGAATCTTCATATTCAATATTATCAGTTAATAAAGGCCATAATTTTAAACATATTATTCACATTCAAGTGCATAAAAATGAATATGTCAATATATTTATGACTAGTATAACTTTAAATATATGAAAAAATATTAGTTAGAATGATATTAAAGTCAATTATTTATCAAATGATAGAGACAATTATTGTCAAAAGATGAAAAAATTGTATTGGTTTTACTTTTTTTTCTTCTTATTTATGTTGTATTTTTTTTATTAAATTTTATAGTATTGCAAATTCATATTTTTCCATGAAATTTATAAAATCATTTAAAATCTTATAATATAAATTCATTTAAATCTATTAAAACCCATTGGAATCTGAATTATAAAGTCTTAATTAAAATTTAATTTTTAAAAACCTTTTAAACAATTTAAAAATTATGACATTTTAACATAATCTTTTAAAATTTATTAACTATACTTTTTCATATTAATTCTTTGTTAGGACCATGCCTGATATATATAGCTTTAATTTTGAAATATTTTGATATGACTTTTATTATCAATCAAAAGAGAATAATTGGTTTTTTTAGTCATAAATGTAACAGAATTTCATATGGTCAAACTCAATTTAAATATTTTTATTAGATAATATATATATATATATATATATATATATATATATTACATGATACTATTATATAGTTAACATCATCATTGAATATATAAGATATTTTATGGTTAAAATATTTTTTCTAATAATTTACTTATTTTACTTTTTAGTCTTTATAATTTAAAATAATTATTTTTTACTTTTATACTTATTTTTTTTAATCTTTTTAGTCTCTATAGCTTAAGACAAAATATTTTAGTCTTTATACTTACAATTTTGTCCTTAATTTTTTATTTATAATATTGTCTATTTTTTGTTGCTTTTGTATAGATCTTCAATTTTGTGAGAGTAAAAAAACATCTCAATAATAATGAGTGTTGCAAGTGAAGATAAAAAAGATATAAAACATCAAAATATATAATTTAAAGTAATTTTAATAATAAAAAATTGATATTAGATACAAAGTTGAATTAATATATATATCTATCATATTAACATGAGACAACATCATAGTTAAAAAAAATAGCAACTAAGACTAAAAGAATCAGAAAACTGTGAATATATGCACTAAAAAATTGAAAAAGATAAATATAAAAATTAAAAATATTTATTTTAAATTATAAAAACTAAAAAATAAATAAGTGATATGAAAACCAAAAAAAATATTTTAACCTATTCTTATTAATTTATTTTTTTAATTTATAAAAATTCCAATAACAACAAGAACATTCAAAATTAAGATTCTCTTATGTTAAGTTACTGTTAGATTGGCTTTGATAGTTTATTTTTATTAGATATTTAGTTATAATTAAGAATATTAAGTAATGTCTATTTCATACTTCTATAAAAATGATGGGGGTATAAAATGTTTCATTGAGATCATGAATCATGAAGGCGTGAACTACGTTGATTGTAATCATATAACAATGAATAATCAAACGATAGTATTTTCTTAAAAAAAATTAAAATCAAATGACAGTATTTGTGAGTTTAATTTTTATATACTGTTAGTGTATAAAACATGCCAAGTAGCCAAAAAAAGGTTTGTTGATATAATTTAAAAAATTATTACCGTAAAAAAATTTAATAAATTAACTATATATAGTAACTTATATTAGACGACCTTGTAAAAATTATTTACATTGTCAGTTCATATATTATTTAGTATTTAGTCATATTTTTTATTTATTACAATTTATTAAAAGAAAATAATCATTTAACAAGTCATTAAAGATATCGATTTGGTCGGTAAATTACTTTTTTTAATAGTTAATGATTGCTTAAAAGCTTTTTACACAAATTAATGAATATAATATTTTTTTTTCTTTATAAAATAATTTTAATGTTTTCTAATCTACGTTTATTTTATTTTTACTCCATAATAAATACAATGTGTAAATTAATTAAAACAGGAGACATAAGTAATTTTGAGTGCATTGTGTAAATTATTGTTGGAAAGTCATAACCAAAAAAGATAAACAAACATACATAACAGTTGGAGGACTTTTGCCTGGGGAGCTCTTAAAGGGGTGATCAGTTTTTTTCAAAGGAGCTTCTACGAGGAAGTGTTACTCTGCTATATTCCATACCTTCACTATTCTACTCTGTCCCACCCAAATGTGCCTTTCCTCATGGCCATGAGAAATTTTACAAATTTAAAAAATTTAAAAAATTTTGTATTTAAATTATTTTAATTTCAATTTTTATCATTTTAAAATTATTTTATTTGGATAAGTCAATTTTAAATTTTAAAATTTTAAAATTTGATTCCATCATGATAAAATTGATTGTTAAAATATATTCATATATTGAGATTTTTAAATTAAATTTTATAAAAATAAATATTAACCAATTTTAAAATATTTAATAATTTTAAAAATTAATATTAGATAATATTTAATAATTTTAATAATACTTTTGAATATTCAATAATTAAAAGAATAAAAAGATAAAATAAAATATACAAGTGAAATAAGAAAAACAAATATGATAAATTTCAAATTCTTACTTTTTTGGAGAATTTAAAATTTTATTATTTTAAAAATTTTCACAAATACTTGAATTTCAAATTCTTTGTAAATTTCTCATTCAAATAATACATTTCACCTCAAAAAACTTGAATTCTTCGAACTAAATAAATTATCCTATTTAAATTTTCCATCCAAACATACTCTTAATTTATTTCGAAAATTTAGATCCAAACTTATCCAAAACCAACCCATATTTAGGCCTAATACATATCAATTAAAATGACATTTTACTTACTATATTATACATGTAAAGTAATTATTAACTTTACTAATTACTAGTTTTCATCAAAAAAAAAATTATAAGTAGTCATATTTAATAAATGCTTTATTTGAATAAACTTTTCATAAGAATTTGTAGGAGGAAAAAAAAAAGAAAAAAAATAAGTATTTTCACAAATTAAAATTAATTTATGTATAAGTTATTTTTTGTTAAATTTATGTATAAGTTAATTTATAAAATTTCTCTCATATAATTTCTCAAGAAAAACACATTTTCAACTTACACATAACCTATTGTATATGAAAGAAAATTATTTTATTTAATTTTTAAAAAAAATTTCCGTTTAAAAATGTTTACAGATAATAAACAAATCCTAGGTCTTCTCTCTCAATTATCAAACCAGGTCGGAGGATTTAAAATGAAAAAAAAAAAAAAAGTGAAGTAAAAATCTGCAAAAGAAAGATACTCCAATACGACGATGGGTTTAAGCGCATTTTGACTAATGTGTTTGTGTTATGTGATTTGGAATATGCAAAAAGGATTTGCAGAGTAGATGAGAAGGTGGGCGTTGGCAGAAACATGTCACTAGCAATAGGCATTTACTTTTAAATTTTTTCTATGTTCACACTTGATCCTTTATGTATGGATTGGTACAACTAGTTAGTGACCGTGTAGTTTAGGATCGTTCAATAATTTTTTTCAAACAATGATTATGATGTCTAGTTTCACGCATGATTTTTTTTTTAAATAACAATAAAAAAAAATGAAGAAAAATGAGAAGGAGAGAATTTTTTTTTTTGGATGAGTATAACTCTCCATGTGTTGTTTTCTTTGATAGTTATTGAAGGAAGATGCGTGTTGTTATGATGTTTTTGAGTTATTGTACAATATAATGATGAAAACTGATTCTGTTATAATGTTCTAAGGTGTTATCATGTGGATTGAAATTTTGTTTAAAGTTATACGATACTATGTTGTAAAGTTGGTTCATATACATGTTATATGATGTAAACTGGTGATTGATTCATATATATGATTGAGAATGATATATATGAATGTTTAAACATATATCCTAACATGATTTGACATGCATGTATGTTGATATGAAGATGATGATGATGAATAAGATGGTGAATTGACCATGTATGTGATACATTATTGCATGTGATGCCTTATGGCATGCTGTTCATGTTGTAAGTTATATATGAAAGTTGAAAGTTGTACTTGTTGATGATATGTAGGATGTTGTTTAAGTTGTTAGTGTAGTATAAGTTGTACACGCATATTGTTGCTATGTTGATTCTTTCATAAGTTTACTCCTTTTTTTTCTTTTTGTTGAACTGTAATGATCATACTTGACATGAGGGTGGTGCATGAATAATTTGTTGGCTTTAATGTTGGTGGATGGTCATGCTAAAGGTGACCTATTTTGTATATACTACCTGATGCAATATTTGTTGTATAGAGACGTTGATCAACGATAAAGTTGTGTTTGCTTACAGTATGTATATTACATGTATATTGTATATATGTACATGGTATATATATAACGTATTAGAATGAATTATTTTAAGTTTTATGCACCTTATATATATAATTGTTGTATGTATGTTCGGGTGACTATCGCAAGACAATCCTAATGTATGTAGTTGAGTAGTTTATATTTTTTGATACATAGTTATTGTGCTATATTAAATGTAGTGATCTGTCGGACCGTTACATTCGACGAACTGCTACACCAACCCACTCCAACATGCTATTTGGCCTAAGAGACTAGTGAACTAAGATACCAAACCCGATTGTCAATTTTTGATAAGTTAGTGAATCGTGACTCTTTTTGTCATCTCTATTTTAGTGTTAATGGAAGGAGGGAGCTCCATTTATTTTAATTGCTTAATTTCCCGATTATATTGAATAATATTTATTTGACATATAGATAGTTTACTATTAGCTCCTTTCTGTAAAATATTTTTTTAAGTAATTTATGCTCTTTAATAAAACTAGTGAATTCATTTAGTAACATTAAATTGATTACGCTGTTAAAAAAACAAACTGATTACAATTATCAATAATGTTACTCAGTCATTCACTTGATAGAGCATCACGATTCTATGCCAATCCCTATTCACCATGTTTTTTTTATTTATTATTCTAACCTTTATTAACTCTCTCATTATCAATGAAATGATATAAATCTCTTTGGTAAAAGAAACATTAAATTGACCTATAATTTGAATTTAATTTTCAAAACTGTCCTTAATATATTTTAAAGTATTTATTTATTTTTCACTTAAGTGTTCCTCGATTACCTTATTAAATCTTATCGAGAAGATATTAATCATCTAAAAACTAGATCTACTCACTCCGATTCTATAAAAAAAAATAGTTTATCTCGTTAATTTTCATCTTCTGTTACTTTTTCTAAAAATTATTAATTAATTAAAAGTATTATAAGGAAATAATTAACACAAAAGATAATTAGAAAATAATTTTATAAAAAGAAAAACAAACAATAAAGTGGAAAAATTATATAACGATAGAAGTAGCACATATGATAAAAAAAATAATTAGTTTCAAAATATTATATATATATATATATATATATATATATATATATATATATTAAATACATATTTTTAAATCGCAAAGTCACAAATTAGTGAAATTACGTAACTCCGTAACGACTTTCAACATGAGCTAATGGGGTGGCCGTCCATAACTCATTGTTGGAAAGATACAATGAAAATATTATTTAATCTATATAATATTAAAAAAATAATTAAATTATTAAAAATCTATTAGAGAAAATAAAATAATTCTGAAAAGATAATCAATAACCAATTTTTCACTACTCAACAAAAATCAATCAATAATTTAAAAAAAATAAATAAGTAATATTAGATATAAAAAAATATATATATTTGATGTGTTATTGATTTATTTCTCCTCTTTTTTCTTTCGTGGTGTGAACTTTTATAAGTATTATTGTAAAATCATAAATAAAAATTGTATTTCTTTTCTGTATTTATAACTAATATATATTTTTCATATTTTTTAAATCATAACTTCTTTTATTATTATAATAAAATCTCAAAATCATGAATCTTTATCTCTTTATCGATCATGAACTTTTTTTGTAACGTGTCATTATTATTGATTCAATTTTTTTTTGTCCCATAATAATCTTTAATGATAATTTAATGTCCGAATGTTCCATATTTTTAATTTTTTTTTATGTAACTTAGTATTTAAAAGCTTACATGTTTACAATTTTGGATTTAAAAATTGGAGTGAGAAATAATATTTAAATATTTATGAAGTTGGGCAAGATACCAAAAAAAAAGTCCCTGGTATACATAGCAAAAACACATTGACCTCACGCATATTTGTTCGAGCTTTTTAGGGCAAGACTCAAAAATTAGAATTTGGATCTCTCCATTTATTGGTGTCCATTTCTTGTCTAACATTTTTTGCTGCCAAACATTGTTTTTTCTCTCACTATATTTGTGTGTGGTTCGAACTTTCATGTATTCATATGCTAACCGGTGATCGTAAGTAGCTGATCATGACTGATCATAAACACCTTTCAGTACATGCCTGGTTTGTTCTTCTTTCTCTTTCATTCTCCCTAAGTTTTAATTTGCTTTTAAGGGAAAATTAATAGCATAATTTTTTATTGTATCATCAATGTATGCATTCAAGAAAGGAAAATTTGCAGTTGCAGTAGAGACGGATACAGGCACTTGACAAAGGGGGGCCTGAATTTTTCCTGCTATATAATTATTTAAATATTTAACTTCAAATAATATAATGTATTAATTAAAATTTATAAATATTGTTTTGGAAACTTTACAACATTCTTTATTATGTGTTTATCTGAAAATTTTCATATTTTTTCAATTAAATCTCTTTGAATTTTAATTAATACATTATATTATTTTTCATATCAGAAAATAATTTTATACTAAAATAGAATCTATTTATACTAATAATAAATAAATAAAACTTTTAAGGGAGGGGCCAAGCCCCTGCCATGCTGTCCTTTCTGGATTTGTCACTGAATTCCAGTGTTGTAATTAACATATCAAGCAAAAAGCTTGTGAATTAATCATCGATTTGCTTTTGTAACTACTTTTAAATTTTATTAAATCACTCTCTACCTCAGCAGAACTGTTTGACAAAATTTCTTAAAATATTAAAAATGAAACATAGATATGTTTTAGATTCTTTTTTCTTATGAATAAAGGATCTAATTGCTACAGGGAAGCCTCGTAAAATCCATTTGGCAACTTTCTCTCTATTTCCATATTTTAACAAATCTTAAATTTTTTTTGGTATAGAAGATTATCTTTGGAAAATACTAACTATATTTTATAATAAATATAAGACATTTAAAGAATAACATGTCAATTTTGATCATAAAAAAACTCGTTATATGAGATTATATAACTAGGTTGTAAGTTAACTGAAATATATATGTTAACCAAAAATTCATAAAAAGAAATTAAAAATAAATAAATCATAACGATTCATCATGTCACTACATTTTATAATTCAACTATTTTTAGCTAAAAAATATAATATAAGTATCTAAGGTTAACATGTAAACAATTATTGAAAAATACATGTCATATTATAAATATAGAGAGATAGAGGAAGGATTCACTTACTTTAATAGTAAGTTAATTTATACTTACTTCACTTAATAACTCATATTTTATATTAAATTTTAATAATTTATCCATTAAATTAAAAATTCTCAATGCATAGATTACATCTGTAAATTTTTAAAAATTTTGAATATTAATGAAAATATTTTTAAAAATACTACCAAAGTAATATTTTGCTACATTTTAATAATGTTTCAAGTTTTTATAAACTAATTAGTATTAATATAGATTATATTACCATTCATACTTTATAACTTCTACCTACAAATCCTTTAAGAATAAAGATATCCTAAGTTTTTTTTTTCTCAAGAAAATATATCTTAAGTTAGTCACCACCAAATCTAATCATATATAAAAAAAATTATCTTTTTTTAGACCAAAATTTATTTACCTTAAGTTTCACTCTATAATTATATATTTTCTTTATGTGTCATTCTTTTACTTTATGTAAAAATTTAATTTTATAAAATAATTAAAAATTAGTTAATATTTTTTTTGTCATTTTTTACTTGATATGATACTTAATCTAAAAAAATGATATTGAGATAAAAAAGAATATTACTATATCTATATTAAATTTTTGAAAAAAATATATTATCATAATCTATTAATTTAATTTATAATAAATTTTAATAAATATAAGTAAAGAAATGTTGCTTAAAAATGTTAAATATATTAGTGCATAATAATCATGTTAAAGAAAGGTAATTATTGTTTAAGAATGCTAAAAATTTGTAAAGATGTATGTAATAGAACAATAACATAAATATTATTAATATTGTTCTTTAGTGAAAATAAACATATTTTCAATGGTCACCGTTAATTTTAAGTGTTGAGATAAAAAGTCAATTTTAATTGAGTATACTCGCTCCAATCATGGTGGTGCAGATTCGCACGACCTTTGTCATCAACTTCACAAAGTGCTCCAAATCAAGATCATCTAACAAATTTGAGTCAAGATTTAAAACCATCGTTCTAGGGTTTGATAGCGAGGAGGAGTATTGTGTAGTCGTTAACATCAACATTGTAATTATTATCCGAGTCAAGATTTGTTATCGTTGCTGAAGTCAGCGTCACCGATAAGAGGTGCTAGGGGTTTAGGGCTAAAGGTTACGAGTAGTTTATTGCAGGAATATTGTCTTCACACAATATCTCAACACTTTGAACCCTCTTATATGTCATTGTCATTGTTGTTGTCGAGCTCCAAGTTTTGGAATTACATGCAATACTACATGGAAAAACCACCACCATAATTCGCATTTGACTATGCCAGTGTCTTCAAGAACGATGTAAACTTCTTCGAATCCTTCAAGATGCCTTTAAAGCAAAACCAACATGAGGTGCACAAAGTCCTTATCAGTGTTGAAATCTGCCAGAAGGCCCAGAACCTTACCTTTGCCATGTGACACAACAAATTGAATAGAATAAGCGAAAAATTAAATTTGGAGCGGAAGATCAAACAGTTTTTTTTTTTAACAAAATAGTCATTTATCATTAAAAATAAATTTTACATTACTAATTTTTTTTATCATCAAATAAATGTAAACCGTTTAATTTAATTTTCATATATTTAATAATATCTTTTACTTCTCTGTTGATAAATTATATAAAAATTATACTTTATTTTATAGATGCAGCCATGAAGCACATGGTATAAGAGTATACCGTAGATTTAGCCTTTTAATTGCAGTCAATATCAACTTACAGGGGCGTTTATAAGTTTTGTTTCTTGTCTGCTTGGTTGGCCTAATCATAAATTCCCGATATGGTAAGTTAAAGTTTGTTGATTCTTCCTCTGTGGTGGCAGTGGCACACTTGGCCACTCGGAATTTGTTCCGTTTCATCAAAGATAATCGTATAATAATTACCAAAAGATAATTGAATGATAATTATTACTATCTTCTTATGACATGATAGATAAGGCATGGTACTCTGAGCAGTACACGCATGTATGATAAAGAGAGAGTCAATTAATACTCCATATTTAAAAATTTTACACTTTCGTGTTTTCCCCGTGTCACGTTTCTCCATTAAAAATCAGACAACTGGTCTGTCTGCTCCATTATTTAATTTCTAGGTACGAAAATTAAACTACTCTTACACGATCGGATTTCAAATCACACTATTTTTATTTTATTTATTTGACGTCATCCCTTTTCATTATTATGTTAGGATTTCAATAACTAGTGTTTTTGGTGTCAATTACGAAAAAGATGTATTAAAATAACCAAGTTCGTAAAGACATTTGTTTGCATTTTCTTTATATATATACATTTTTTTATAAGAGTTAGGTTAGAATTATTCTTTCTACTATTTTTTTATGAATATTATATATAGTAAATGAGCCCTATTAATTTGGAGAAGTTGAACCAACCATCGGCCACCAACCTTAGCCATGAAAAGAAGGTAACACGTATTCCACCCATTTATGTGGCTATTTCTGCTGGGAAAATAGTAGTTGAGAACATCCAACATTCTTAACCCTATGGTATGGACCAAGCTACAAATGGAAAGAGAAGCAGCACAAAACAAACAAAGTTGAGTTTCTGTTAAGCAAAACTCGTACAATAACAATGGTGATAGATACTATTACTACTTTTTGAAGTTACACCAACCTTCAAATTTGATTTCGAGGCTTTATCAAACAAACGGACAACGTAACATTATATTGTCACCATCTATTGTTAATGTACGACTATTCAAAACCGATTTGTTTATGAACACTATGAGAGATAATGAAGATGAGGGAAAGAGAGAATGAGAGAAAACTAAACTGTATTATTGAATTGAATGAATACTAAAAAAATACATGCTCTAAGAGGTAGAAAGGAACCCCTTTATATACACAAAGAAATAGCCTATATTGCATAACTAAAATTCTACAGAACTAAAATTCTTATTATTTTTGGTTATCTCTTATACCCTCCCTCAAACTCAGGGTGGGATGTAGACGAACTCTGAGTTTGTTCTTGCAATGATTGAAGGCAGGAAATGATAAGGCTTTAGTGAGAATGTCTGTTGTTTGTTCTGATGAAGGAATATGTTGGACAGCCAATTGCTTCTTTTGAACTTGATCTCTAACAAAGTATAAGTCTATCTCAAAATGTTTAGTCTTGGAGTGTAAGATAGGATTGGTAGATAATAAAACTGCACTCAGGTTGTCACAATATATTATGGGTTTGCTTGTTGTAGGAATGTGAAGCTCATATAGAAGGTTCTTTAACCATGTCATTTCTGCAGTTATAGCAGCAATACTTCTGTATTCTGCTTCAGTTGTAGATCTGGAAACTGCTTGTTGTTTCTTAGAAGACCAGCTTATAGGATTAGCTCCAAGATATATTACATAACCAGTAGTTGATTTCCTATCTTCCAAATTTGATCCCCAATCTGCATCACAGAATCCTTTGATTGAGAAGTCAGGAGACTTGATGAGATGTAAACTTGTATTGAGAGTTCCACATAGGTACCTTAGGATTCTTTTGACAGCCATCCAGTGAGGATTCCTAGGAGCTTGCATGTATTGACAGACTTTGTTAACTGAGAAAGCAATTTCTGGTCTTGTAATTGTGATGTATTGTAAACTACCCACAATGGATCTGTATTGAGTTATTTCATAATGAGCTGTTCCTTCCAAAGGTTGGAGTTTCAAACCAGCAACCATTGGTGTTTTGATAGGTTTAGCCATGTGCATATTGGTCCTGTTTAAGAGATCATTGATATACTTTGTTTGAGTCAGCATTAGAGTTCTATTAGGAAGTTGATCCACTTGAATGCCAAGGAAGTAATTTGGAAAACCAAGGTCTCTAACAGGAAATTCACTTTGCAATTGTTCAACTACAGAGGAGATAGCAGATGTAGAGGACCCACATATGATTATATCATCCACATATACAAGAATAAAGGTGATATGATCCTTGTGAAATCTGATAAAGAGAGAAGAGTCCATTTTTGCATAATAGAAGCCAATTCTAGATAAGGATAAGTGCAGCCTTTCAAACCAAGCTCTTGGAGCTTGTTTAAGTCCATAAAGGGACTTTTGTAGTTTGCACACAAGGCTTTTGTCAGTTTGAATAAAACCTGGGGGTTGAGCCATGTATATATCTTCTTGAAGGTCTCCATTTAGAAAAGCATTAGCTATGTCAATCTGTCTCATATCCCAACTCCTTGATACAGCAATGCTTAAGATAATCCTAATTGTTGCAGGTTTAACAACAGGGCTGAATGTTTCAGAGAAGTCAAAACCATCTCTTTGATGGAATCCTTTTGCAACCAACCGTGCTTTATGTTTATTGATTGAGCCATCAGAGTTAGTTTTGACTTTAAAAATCCATCTGCATCCTATCAAGTTTCTACCAGCAGGAAGAGTAGTTAGTATCCAGGTGTTGTTCTTCATTAGGGCCTTGTATTCTTCCAACATAGTCTTCTTCCAATGTGGAATAGCCATAGCTTCTTTGATAGATCTAGGTTCATGAAAAGGGTTAAGATCGAGTTTAGGAGTGGTTGTGACAATGTTGTATGCTTTTGGTTTATGGATTCCAGCTTTAGCTCTAGTAATCATAGGGTGAATGTTTGGGATGTCAGTGGTGTTATTGGTTGATGATGGTTGAGTTTGTGTTTCAAAATTAGTTGGAGGTAAGGTAGAGGTGGTTGTAGGGGAATTTGGTGGGAAGATATTTTGTGTGTTAGAAGGATTTGCTGTAAGAGAAGGTTGAATAATTGGAATAGATGGAACAGCTAAAGGAACATCATTATCAAATTTATTTCTGCATGGACTAGAGAAAGCTGAATTAGTAGCAAAGGGGAATACATGTTCATTGAACAATACATGCCTACAAATAAATATTTTTCCTAAAGAAGATAAACACAAATAGCCTTTGTAGGAAGGTTTGTAACCAATAAATATGCATTCTTCAGACCTAAAATCAAATTTATGTTTGTTGTATGGTCTTAAGTAAGGGTAACAAGCACATCCAAACACCTTAAGATTGTTGTATTCTGGTTTTGAAGAAAATAGTTTCTCAATTGGTGAAATCAGTTGTAAAGTAGGTGTTGGAAGTCTGTTTATTATATAAACAACAGCTTGAAAGGCTTCTCCCCAAAACTTAAGTGGCATAGATGCATGAGCTAAAAGAGACAATCCCATATCAACTATATGTCTATGTTTTCTGATGGAAATGGTAAGGAGGAGTGATGAATGTTCTTCTCCTTAGCTCTCCTTATGCACGGATCTTCTTCAAGGAAATAGAAACCAACGTGATGAACACTAGATGGAGGATGATTCACGGATTGGAATAAGGCTTAAGCCTTGGATGGAAGCATCCAAGCTTAAGGTTCAAGGGAAAGTTCACTTCAAAGAGGAGGAAACCTAAAAGGGTTCCTAAAAGTGTAGCTCTCTAAATTCGGTGACTCTTAAAGAAATTTGGCTGAATAAGCTCTCAAATTTAATTATTCTCAAAAGTGAATACAAAAATGTGAAGGGAGGACTTAAGTATGCACGGAAATGAAGCACATAGGCACCTAAACCAAAGCTACACAAATTGGTGCCTAAAGTTTGAATTCAAATTTGAAATTTGAATTCAAACTTTGGTGCACATGTGTAAGTCCGAAAATTTAGGTACCAAGGTGCATTTAGGTCTGATTTGAGAGTCATTTAGGGTTAATTTGAGTGTCACATGTTCAGCCACCAATGGTGCAAAACATGTGACTCAAATGTAACTTAAATGGCTTCCAAATTAAACCTAGTTTAACCTAATTAGCATACTTTAGTATTCCTTGTATTTTCCTATTCTAATGACCTAATTACATTGGTCAAACAATTACAATGGAAAGGAAAAATTACAAGAATGAAAATGAGCCCAATATTGGGTACCAAAAGCCCAAAGGCCCATGAAGCCCAAAACTAGGCCCAACAAGCCTAAAACCTAAAATGCTACTCTATGTGGTCCAAAATACAAGACCAAAATATATCATACCTATACTAACATGATGTATACAAAACATATGAAAATAGCTATAACAAAATATGGCCCATGAAAAGTTCAACTTGGGCCTTCCCAGGCCCATCAGGCCCATTGGGCCCTGACTGGCCCAAACTTTCATGTCTAGCCAACTCCTCTTGGCTCCTTCAATATGTCACCTCTTGCCTTCCTAGACATGATTCCATCATCTCCTCCCTCTTGAAAAGGATTTGTCCTCAAATCACGAGGATGCATGGAATAAGAAACATCACCTACATACACAACAAACTATGTATAAGAGGTGACATGTTTATGATGAGAAAATGGATTATGGATCCTAAGAGGAGTCCTTATATCTAGCCTAAGAAAAAATAAACTATCAAAATTAGACTCCCTAAAAGTAGAAATAGGCTCCTCTCCTAAGCATAACCTAGAAGTAAAACCTAAGAATGTAATAACACTATGACTAAGACAATGAAAAGAATGATTTTTAAACACTACAATATCTTGCCTAAAATACCCTAAATGGTAGCCTAGGCTTTTCCTAAAATATAAAGAAAAGAATACTAGAAAACGTCCTAAACAATTTTGAATCATATTGTTTGGTAGATAAAATGTCTTGGAAAATCTTGAAAACTCATATAAACTATTTTTGTCTTGTAGGGAAGGGTGCAAATTAAGTTCAAATAAAGATGAACTTCCCATAAGATCAAAAATAGAATATGAAATATGACAAGATGTATCTATCAAACAATATATTCCAAAATTTGGGTGCTTTATTAGAACAACTATGGTAGAAGGATTCCTAAAGAGAGGAAGGCTATCTTCCTTGGGCACCTCCAAGGAAGTAGCACAAGAAGTGGAACTAAATGTAGTCCACTCCTTCTTCACTACATCTTGAAGTTGAGATTCATTTTTCTTTAGAATGATTTGTTCTTGAATCTCTACTTCATGACTAGTGGTAAAATTAGGGTAAGAGTTAAGGTCTTTATTTATGAAGAGAGTATTTTGTAAATGATTTTTAGTGGTAGAACAACTCTCTTCACTCACAAGTCCTTTAGAGGAATTATTTTCCTCCTTACTCTTCCCTAAGAGCAATGCCTTTTTTCTTTCTTTTTCTCTTATTTTTCTCAATTTTTCTTTTGCTAAAAGTTTTTCTCTCTTTTGTTTAATAATGTGAATTTCTTCCTCTAAAATTGCAATTTGTGCTTTTTTTTCAAGTTTTTCTTTTTCTTTTTTTAAAGCTTCTTGCTTTGTCCAAGGTGTTAGTGATTTAAGCCTTTGAGTAGAATGTGAAAAACCTTTTGGAGAGCTTAATTCACTACCACTTGAGAAATATTTTCTCATGATTAAACAAAAGAATTTTTTTGTATATGCTATGCAAAAATTTATAAAATGTTTTTGGTATTTTCTAGGAATGAAAATAACACATGGAAGTCTAAGTGTACAAGTTGCACTATCAAGGGAGGTGAGCTACAAAGAGCCACTTAATAACCAAGCCTTTTCAAGTGGAAATCACTAAACTCCTTTGTGGTATCTCCAATTCTCCAAAACTTTTCACAAAAATTTTGAATGCTTTTTCACAATTTGTTTGTTTTTTTTAGACTAAACTAAACGTGAGCAAGTAAATCTACACAAGTCTAGACGTTTCAAGGCAGCAAAATAAAGCAATTAAAAGACAAAGAACTTAAAGGAAACAATGTAAGCAACTAGTCGGATACCCTAAGTGGAAGCTTGAAACATATGAAATTTCCAAGCCATTTCCACTAGCACTACACGTGAGGATGCTAACAAGGAGTTAGATATACCTGACCAGCTTCTTAATACTCCCTCCAAGCTTTACAAATTGATTTTAAAATACAAGAGAGATTTCAAAATTTAAACTAGCCTAGAAAGCAATAAATGGCGGTTTTGGTGACCAATTTAGTGACGGTTTTTGTGTTCAACTTTTCTAACACTTGTTTAAGTGTCTTAATCCGCCACTAATCCTTCAAATTTGATGCTCCTGAACCTGCAAAGAATCACAACAAAAAAGGTTAATGGTGGCTGCCTCACAAGGTGAAAGGAATGGTCACTCAAGTGAAGGAAGTTTAGGAGAAGTTTTGGTCACTAAATTAGGTCAAATTTTTAGGTCTTAGTGTCCAAACTTTTCCTACTCTTTGTTGAGCAATGCTTGATCCTTGAGCAAGGATTTGAGGCCACTTCCAGCACAGGGAAATTATTGAAAGAAAAATAGACAAGCAATAGAAGCACAATTTGAAAGGCTTATACCAAAAGTTAAGAGTAATATGTATATATGACAAGACTCAAAGAGGTTCAACAAGTAAAACTGGAAAATAAGACTCCAAATAAAGCTAGCACTCAGTTAGGAATGTTCCTAGATAGGTACTAGAGTAGATGAACAAAACAAAAAAAATTTGAAAGCAATTGGATAAGTATAGCAAAAGTAGTAGTCAAAACAATAACAAGGAATCAAATGATTTTCTATCAATACACACCTCACGGCTTTTTCAATTTAAAATGTCTTATATATTTTTTTTTTAATTCTTTCTTTTTCTAGTCTCAAATTAAGACTCCAGAGAAGGTGTTTGCCTTTTGTTTCAAATTTTTCTATGATTCCAAGCTATAGAAACCAAGACTACAAGTTAGCCAAAAATTAGATCAAAATTCAAGTAAATTTGAGAAACTAGTGCACTAGTCTTTAGGTTTTGGTTTGGATTTCTTTTGAACTCTTTTTCTTTTGAACATTAGGTCTTTAGGCTCTGTTTTAAACTCTGTTTTTCAGCCTCTTAACTCACTTTTTTTTTTTAAATTTGAATCCACAAAATTAGTGCACTAGAAGTAGGATTACACTTGAAATTTTGAGTCAAAATTTTTTTATAAGATTTTCAATGGAATGTGATTTGAAAACTTAAGAACACAAAGGAAACCTAAATCTAAGGAAACTTGCTAGGACTAATAGCAAATCATGAACACAATAAGGTAAAAGAAAAATCACATATAGGTAGGCACATTAGAAGTATGACCGAATCAAAAAAAATGATGAACAATGTACTAAAAAACAATTAGGTCAACATGCTATTCAAGGAGTTTTTGAACATATAAGAACTAAACACAAACTCTAAGACAAAACATGGATTAAAAACCAAAATCTAATGCAAATGCATGAAGTCCAATCACGGACACATACAAGAATGGAGAGACTCAAATTAAATCAAAACAAGCACAAGCTAATAGGTCCTAAACATGTTGATTGTGGAAGAAAATTCAAAAACAATCAACCAATGGATCTATGGAACAAAATGTTATTCAAAACATATAGATCCGAAAATAAACTTAAACAAGACAAGAAGAACACAATGAACACACTAGAACACAAGAAGAAACGGACTCAAAAGTGAAACAACTTATCTCCTTGAAGAACCTGGCTCTGATACCAAAAATGATGGAAATGGTAAGGAGGAGTGATGAATGTTCTTCTCCTTAGCTCTCCTTATGCACGGATCTTCTTCAAGGAAATAGAAACCAACGTGATGAACACTAGATGGAGGATGATTCACGGATTGGAAGAAGGCTTAAGCCTTGGATGGAAGCATCCAAGCTTAAGGTTCAAGGGAAAGCTCACTTCAAAGAGGAGGAAACCTAAAAGGGTTCCTAAAAGTGTAGCTCTCTAAATTCGGTGACTCTTGAAGAAATTTGGCTGAATAAGCTCTCAAATTTCATTATTCTCAAAAGTGAATACAAAAATGTGAAGGGAGGACTTAAGTATGCACGGAAATGAAGCACATAGGCACCTAAACCAAAGCTACACAAATTGGCGCCTAAAGTTTGAATTCAAATTTGAAATTTGAATTCAAACTTTGGTGCACATGTGTAAGTCCGAAAATTTAGGTACCAAGGTGCATTTAGGTCTGATTTGAGAGTCATTTAGGGTTAATTTGAGTGTCACATGTTCAGCCACCAATGGTGCAAAACATGTGACTCAAATGTAACTTAAATGGCTTCCAAATTAAACCTAGTTTAACCTAATTAGCATACTTTAGTATTCCTTGTATTTTCCTATTCTAATGACCTAATTACATTGGTCAAACAATTACAATGGAAAGGAAAAATTACAAGAATGAAAATGAGCTCAATATTGGGTACCAAAAGCCCAAAGGCCCATGAAGCCCAAAACTAGGCCCAACAAGCCTAAAACCTAAAATGCTACTCTATGTGGTCCAAAATACAAGACCAAAATATATGATACCTATACTAACATGATGTATACAAAACATATGAAAATAGCTATAACAAAATATGACCCATGAAAAGTTCAACTTGGGCCTTCCCAGGCCCATCAGGCCCATTGGGCCCTGACTGGCCCAAACTTTCATGTATAGCCAACTCCTCTTGGCTCCTTCAATATGTCACCTCTTGCCTTCCTAGGCATGATTCCATCATCTTTCTGCACTTCCATTCTGCTCATGTGTATATGGGCAACTTATTCTATGCAAAATGCCATGATCATTTAAGTATTTGGAAAAAGCCAAGTATTCCTTTGCTCCATCAGTTTGTATGCACTTGATTTTGGAATTGAGTTGATTTTCAATCATGTTTTTAAAATGACTAAAGCATTGCAGTGCTTGGCTTTTATTAGAAATCAAGTAAATCCATGTAAATTTTGAAAAAGCATCAATAAATTCTATGTAATACTTGCTGCCAGATGAAGAAGGGATTGGTGCAGGCCCCCATATATCTGTGTATATAAGCTGTAAAGGACTAGTATAGACAGTATTTGAATAATAAAAAGGTTGCTTATGTAACTTTCCTAAACAGCATGATTTGCATAAAGAAAAGGTAGAATTTTTTGAAACAGAAACTCCACATTTATTCATAACATCATGTACAATTTTGTAATTTGCATGTCCTAGTTTTGCATGCCATATCCTATACAAATCACACTTATTGTTAGGCAATTCACGAATACTATTGGAGTTTTCTGTAGTAACAGAATTACAAACTGAAGGTCCTACAGAAATATTATGAAAAACATAGTCCTTTTGTGAAGTGTCCTTCCAGAAGTGTGTGCTTAGAATCCTGAGATTTGACACAACAATTATTAGCAGTAAATTCAAATTTCACATTGTTATCTCTACAAAATTGAGATACACTAATCAAGTTCTTAGATATTGAAGGAACATGTAGCAGATTTTTCAAGAAAAGAGGTTTATTTGAGTTAGAGGAATATAGATAGGAATGACCTATATGTTGAATGGATGTAGAATCTCCATTAGCCATTTTGAGTTTTGTCTCTCCTGTGTAAGTTGACTTTCCTGCCATGTTTGATGCATTAGCTGTGATGTGATTGGTAGCTCTTGTATCAGGGTACCAAGCTGGATCATAAAAGGTATCTGGCACTGCCATAAGGGCTGAGACATTGGATTGATAATCAAGATTTCCTTTTGTGACCATAGCTTTTTGTTGGGTTTTTGAAGAATTGGAGACTTGTTGAGCACTGCTGTCTTGATATTGGGGATTAAATCTGTGATAGCAGTTCAAGGCTGTATGACCTGGTTTATTGCATACTTGACAGATTGGTCTATTATAGTTGTTTTGCTTGTCATAGCCACGACTAGGTGCTCTTCCAAAACTTTTGCCACCTCTGAAGTTTTCTCTATTTCTTCCTCTATGATTTTGTTGACCTCGACCTCTAAAATATCCTTGTCCTCTTCCTTGAAAACCTCCTGGAAATTGAACATAATTTGCTTGCATATTCAAGGATTCTTGCTCTTCTTGTTTCTGCCTTTCTAGCCTATTCTCTATAGTAGTTAACAAGGTTTCTATTTCTGTCACAGAATATGGGTCAGTTCTTGAAATGATAGAGGTAACAAGAGGATTATACTCACTGGGCAGACCATCAAGGATAATTTGAATGTGTTCTGCAGGATCAACTGGTGAACCAACTGATGCCAAGGTGTCAGTGATCTTCTTGATGGCAAGAAGATATGAATTTAAAGAATCTTGTTTCTTAATACCTTTAAGCTGTGATCTTAATTGACAGACACGAGCTCTTGTTTGTGTTTCAAAATAAAGATGTAAAGAGTGCCAAATCTGGAATGCATGAACACAACCCACCATTCTTGAATGGAAATTTGGTGACATAGATGCTAAGAGCCACGTAAAAATTAGTTGATCTTGTTGCTCCCAATTTGAATATGTCTCTGAAACTGTATCTGATAATTTGTCTTCTGGATTGGAGTACTTTGGAGGCATACCACCATCTTTGTGATGATCTACATATTTTTGCAGCTTGAAGGATTTAATGACACCAGTTGCTTGCATTTTCCAGATTAGAAAATTGTCATCATCAAGCTTGATTGAGACTGGTACAAGAGGTTGAACAATTGAAGAAGTAGAAGCGGAAGATTGTGCTGCCATGGTTGGATCGTAGGCTGATACCATATGAGAGATAATGAAGATGAGGGAAAGAGAGAATGAGAGAAAACTAAACTGTATTATTGAATTGAATGAATACTGAAAAATACATGCTCAAAGAGGTAGAAAGGAACCCCTTTATATACACAAAGAAATAGCCTATATTGCATAACTAAAATTCTTATTATTTTTGGTTGTCTCTTATAAACACTAATGAATTTCATGAAAAGCATATATTGGCTGATATCTGCTAAATTTTCTACTTTTATTTTTATTTTTCCTAAATTAATATCTATTCCATAAATATGTGTGTGTAGTGAAACTCTTAAAAAAAATAGAAAATAAATAACAGTATATATTGCGTTTAAAAAAATATTTCTTTTTAAATTTTTATTATTTTTTTCTGAGAAAAACTTTAGGCTTATTCTTTTCCTCTATCCAATGAAAATGCTCGTTTTCTGATAAGATGACAATACTGTAGGTGGAGTTGAGTAATTTTATGGATAAAAAAAATGAGAGTATTTTTATGGATGGAAAATAAGATAAGTAATTTGATTCCATCTTTTCTTGAGTTTGCTCATTCGCCAGAGAAAGCTAACAGCGAGGCCCAAAAACAAATGTAGTCGTTAGACCAAAATAACATCATAATTCAGATGCTGAAAAGCAAATATAGAAAAGAAAACTAGTGAAGCCCAAATGTAATGTATAAGAAGACATGTAAGCTCATGTTTTCATAGCCCAGTTATGCACAAGTCCGCAAGCTCAGATGCTGAAAAGCTGCTTGATTTTTTTTTTTTTTTAATACAGTCTTTGTAACATACTTTTAAAATAATTTATTTGAAAAGTATAAGATTTAGAAGAGAGTGCATATATATACATGATATATATCTTATGAGAATAACCTTATAATATGAGAGAGAATGATCATTCTCAATTTTTAAATTAAAATAATTGATTTAGATAATTTTTTTACTTAAAATTACAAGTAAATTTATTATTATGTATATCTTAATTATTTTTGTCATCGTTATTTTTATTATCATCATTATTGTCATTATTTATTATTGTCTAAATCACTACCAATGGTGAATTGGTGATGATATCTGCAATGATAATAATGATGTTGGTAACGATGATAGTAACATAAATGATAACAATAATATGTTAGTAATTATGTTTATGATTTTAAATATGTTTTTTAATTTAAAAATTGAAACTAATATTTTTTTTTTACATCATATATATATATATATATATAATTTTAGGAATGAAGAAAAGTTAATTTTAAATTTTATACTTTAATCAAAGTACACGTAGTAAATATTTATTTTTATATAATTTTAATTCATGATAATTTTTTTTAATATATAATTATATGATAATTAAATTTTATAATAAATAAATATCCTTGAATAGATAAGTTTAATTGGTATGTATTGTTTTTACAGTGTCATGAAAATCAAGAAACACCTTCAAGTAGAAAAGAATGAGCTAAAATGAAGATCACCTCAACTAGGTTACATGGAATTAAGAGTTGGGCCAAAGTTAAGGTTGCCAAAGAGGCTTTGCATGAAAAGGTGAAAAATGCAAGGCTGATCATATATACACCTCCTTTTTTATTATAAGTATATCTCTTTTATTTTATTTTAAATTTATAAAATATTGTATTTTTTAAAAAAATTTCTAATTTTACACCTCCAACTTTCAATTTGTTACTTTCTTCTTTTTTTCACACTTTTTTTTATAGTTTTTATATGCTATCAAAATAGGTGTGATGAAGGAAAGGTAAGGAGGTGCATGTAAAAATTAAAAAAAGTAGGGAAGATGTGTGAAAAAAAAATACTAAATTAAATATTATAGATGTAAAATTAAAAATTAAAAAAAAATTAAAAATTTTAGAAATTTAATTATTTTTTTTAAAAAAAAGTGTACTTATAGACAAAAGGAGGTATATATATCATGAACCAAAATACAAATAACTTAAACCCAATGTGGAGGAAAAAGGCCCATGTTAAGAATAAGAAGCACTTGATTAAACGAGTTTGGGGAAAAGGAGTTCACAGTACATGAAATAACATGCTTTTTAGTATATTGTTGATTATTGATTCAAATTTTCTAAAATTACGCCAATCTCACGCTTTATTTAATAAAATTTAAAATTAATATCATGATTTAGTAAATTTTAATTAAAAATAAAAATATGTTAAAATAACTTCATAATTTGAATTTTTAAATATAAATTAAAGACAATAATAAATATATCACTTTTTATATGATTTTATTAAAATAACACTCTTATGTATTACTTTGAATTTTTTTCTAAATAATTTATAATAGGAAAAAATTTTAAAAAAAAGTAATTAATATCATATTAAAAAAGTAAAAATATTATTTATTTTGGAATATTTTTCAAATATTAAAAGTGCAATTAGTTAATGTGGAAAAATATTATTACTCCCTTTGTCTTTAAATGAATCATTTTAAGGTTTTAAGACAGATTAAAGATAACAATAAACATATTATTTTTTATAACTTAATTAAGCAAATTTTAATTAAATCAATATTATTCAATGCTCTTGCACCAAAAATACCTTTAAGACAATAAATGAAAACATTATTTATTAGAAGTGCAGTTAAGAATAGTTTAATAAATATAATATTTATTTTATGTTAATTCGTGAAAATTAAATATACTTAATTAACTTTTTAATTTGTGTAAAATTTATCTTTTGTACTAATATATAGGTTTAGAGAAAATACTATTTTACCGTACTACACAACCTATTCAATAATATAAAAGGAATAAACATTAACATACTTATTATTTATTATAGGTGTGGTTAAAAAGATTTTAAGAAATTTATTATATATTTAATATTTTATATGAAATTATAAAAAATAAACATATTTAAGTATTACCTTTTCTAATTTGTGTAAAATTAATTTTTTATATATAAATTCAGGGGAGTAATATTTTACCGTACTACATGATCTATTCAATAAGATAAAAGAAATAAATATTAACATTTATTAAAAGATTACTTTGTTGTATTGACCTATTGTCATATTCTAGGGTAATCTTATGAATTATTGGGCCGAATAAAATTTTCAATTGGTGAAGTATATGAGTGTATTGTCGAGATAGCATGCACGAAACATTAATTTATTGCATGTAATTATTTTATTTTTTTAATCATGTTTGATCAAGTTCCTCTTTCATTCTCTATATATATATTTTTAAGTATAACACTATATCTTTATTCCATTCCAAAAGTTTTATTATTCTAACAAAGAGGTCAAATCGATCTTGAGTGGAAAATTTATAAAAAAAACCTTGTAATATAATTCTTCCTTCTCCATTAACATAGCTTATGAATTCTCAAGGACCCACTAAACCTAACATCTGATTCTTCTTTCACGCAGTCTTGACAGGAAATTAATATTGACAAAGGCTCCACTTCATGAAAAGTCCTCACAAACATTGTTGACACTTTCCAAAATAAGAACTATAATTAAACTCAATACTGATCTTATAAGTTAAGCTTGTTTCTGTTATGATTAATGTGTAATATTATTCTTTTTAATTTTTATTTGAATTTAATTTCTCAGTATTTTAAAACGTTATAATCAATTTCAGTTTTTATTTATAGAAAAATGTTAAATATTTATTTTCTTCTCAAGTAATTTAAATTTTAGGAAACACTCCTATTTTGGATAATAAATTATTTAAAAGTTTAAAAGTCATAAATTTAAAGAAAGTTTAATAAAATTGTGGCATGTGACGGGACTAAAGTTTAATTATTATTTTTGAAAAGTGATAAATTTAAAATTTTAATCAACTTAAATATATTTTATAGTCAGTGTAAAATGGGCGAGTATATATTTTTATCTTTATAATAATAAAAAATTGTTTTCACCCCCTCTAAATTATGAAATCATTATTTCTAATTTATATAAAATGATTAAACTTTACTTTTAGTCTCTTAATTCATACATTTCTTTAGAAGTGTTACATACCAACACAATTTTACCGACACAATTTTATAAATAATTGTAAGTGCTAATTGAATGATCACTTTATTTTTTAATAAATAACTAAGTAGTTAAAAATAATGATATAACAGTAATGATTAAAAATAATAATTTTAAATTTTAAAAGAATGAAAAGTAAAGATAATGTAAAAAAACTTATTCATTTTGTAGGTACTAAAAATATATCAAAATATTTGTACCTTTTGATAAAATATGAAGTAAAAAAAAGAATATATTGATTTATTTTATTAAAAATGTGTTTGAGTGGGAAATTTAAATGGAGTAATTCATTTTTTTTTGGAGAATTTCAAATGTCTTAAGATAAAATGTTTTGCTTGAATGGAGAATTTATAAAGAATTAATATAAAACCTAAAAATCCATTAAATTTCTTTAAAAGTAGTATTTCAAATTCTGTATTAAAAAAAAGAAAAAAAAATTGAAATTATTTATATTTTTCCTTTCTTATCTCGCCTGTGACACTCTTTACTCCGTATACCACAACATATGAATAATATAAAACTAAATAACCTCAATATAATAAATGAATCAAAATCCATATAGGTAGAAAACATCACATTATTAATGCAAACTAAACATGATGAAAATAATAAAATTGTAAAGGAATTAAAATTGAACTACTCAAATCAAATAACATGAATCAAATATTAGTTTGTCCTAACTAATCTTCGGTGTTACATATTCTATCATAGCAAAATCTAACATTGAGGTCTAAGCTTTGTCACCAACATCCCCATCACTATGTTAATGATCACCTAAGAAAATTACAAGAAAATAACACAAAAGGAAAAAAAAGAAGTTAGAAACATCTCACTCTGACTCACAATGTAGGAAAGCAAACCCGGCAGCCAAAGACAAAATAACACATATACTAAGATATAACATACATAATTACACATCATCATATTTAACTCATTCATGGTATGATAAGCAACAATAAATAAGATTATAATGTATATGCAATGAACACGGATTACATGTTATTATGCATGTGGTGCCAGTAAAAATATCACATATCACACTTGTGTATTGCCGCTAGTAACACATTAGAATAGTTTAGGAGTACATGCACGGTCACACCCTCTACACATTCTCACTAGAAGGAAATACTAACAGGGTCTGATCAGAATAGTTAAGACACGTAAGATACATTTCATGCTCACAAAGGCAGAACTTAGACTTCCAAATCGAGCTATCTTCAAGGTTAGCTCCCAAACTTTTACACAGGGGACCTTCCTTGGTGGTATATTTTATATTGTACCCTTCAAAAAACACTTTTATGCACTTGATGCATGTCAAATAGACTCTATACATAATATTTCACATGATTTCGTTAATTCACTGTCAATTGATCCTATGTCATAAAATCATCAATCATTTTCAATATAACAATTAACAATTCAACAATATCAATTAAATATTAGCAATCAGTGGTACAAGGAATCACCTCACTACAACTTAAACATACCTCACAAGCATATCAATAGCAAACTCACATATTAATGTTCTACAATATTGCGTGGTCTAAACACCTTATCTAGAGTTATATATATGCTATTAAGTTGATCTTAATTTTACTAGAAATATAAGACAATTATCTCCAACTTCTATGTTGATCTCAAGAGCTAATTATGTCATCTACTATTTTTAATAAATACAAAATCGCAATGTTTCAACCTAAATCTGACAGCTTAATACTCGCTCACTAATTTGATTATAATTTGAGTTCTAGACCTCATTTTTAGGTGATTTCAATGGAATTTTAAAACTAAAATCCAGAGCTACAACCTTAATGAAGACCATAAAAGCTAAGTCAACCATCTAATTGCTTAAGTGAGCCAATCTTTTGCTTAAGCGAGATCAGTTCGCTGAAGTGAGATAAAACTCGCTAAAAGCAAGCACCACCCGAAACTCTCTGTCAAGCCTCGCTTGAGTGAGCTTGAATTCTCTTGAAGCAAAATAAAGTCACTTAGAGCGAGACTATGGTTGCTTGAAGCAAAATACGACAGTATCAAACGCAAAATTACACTATTTACGAATTTCTACCTTAACTACACCCTTCCTTAACACCTCCAACCCAAATCTAATCCATAAGAACTCTCGATAGGTTATGTTACACTTCGAAAAGACACAATTTACACATAGATACATACTCATGTCATCTCCTTATACAATCACTAATCACTAATGCATTTTCTTATGGTTTCCCATAGCTAGGAACTCATAGGAGCACTAAAATAAACAATTACAAGTTAAACTAAAAAATTACGAACACTTTCATACTATTTACATCAATCAGAACATATAAGAAGAAACAAAAAAGATAAGGATACATTTGGGAAAAAAACCCTTATACATAGATATACCACAGAAATAGGATTTGGGTCAATCTCACTATTTAGCATACATTCTCACACTCAAAGCGAGGTTTCTCACCCCCTTCATTATCTGGACAAGCACTAAATGATGGTTACACAATTCTAGGATGATTTTCTTCTTGTTTCTATTTCGCGAGTTCTTAAATGCGAATGTGTGAATGTGTGCATGAAAAAAAAAAAAAAACAAAGGAACATCGAAAATCATTCTTTTTAAAATCTTAATGTCTCTTTAACCTCATAGTTAAAATAGTTAACTATAATTACAAATTCATTCCCTTTTAATAAAATATTATAACCTTTTCTAATAAAATACATTATATTATATATCAAAACATACCAAATAATTAAATAAATATTAAGAACTCCTATTAAGAAAAATAAAATTACTAAATTATTAATAAAATACTTATATTATATTTTATGAAAAAATGGGGTGTTACATCACTTATATATCTTTTATCACTCTCTCATATCTCTTAATTATTAAATATTTAAAAATATTTAATAGTTTTGAAAATTAATATAGATGATATCTAATAATTTAAAAGTATTTTTAAAATTATTAAATATTAGAGAAAATGATTTAGAGACAATTCTAAAGATAAATTAGTTTAAAATTTGTATATACCAAAATAGGATATCTACTTTATTAATAATATAGATAATAATTAAAAAAAATTAACATATTAAAATTACAAATTAATCCCGTTAAAAGTTTATAAAATTAAAACATTATATTAAGAGAAATTTTATCGTACCCTTATATATTTAAAGGATTTTAGATTTTGTTTTTTGTTTTTTTTTTAATACATGAATATTTGATTTTAGAATTGTTTGATTTTTAAGCCATTTATCTTTTTCATTTCACTATTTTTTTTACAATTCTTAATATATATATATATATATATATATATATATATAAAATGTTTTGATCTACTAAGAATATTTTGTATAAAATTAAGATTTTTCACACTTCTATGCAAATTATGAGTAAGTTGAATAAAAAATTTACAAGATTTTTCTCTGTTTTAGCAAATAAAATGTTATTGTGTTTTCTCATAGTCATTTTTATTTTTACAAAACAATTCGAAATACTTGAATTAGTATTTGATGAGAAAAAAGAGTAAGTTAATTATTTAAATTGTTTATTTATTAAAAACACACCACTTAATATAAAGAAAAGTGAAAGAAAAATAATATATACTTTCCATTATTTTTATTAATTTAAAAAATTATTTATACTAATAATCTCAATTTTCAAAAGTATCATAATAATTCTCTTATAGTAATAGGTTAACAATTTTAAACATAAAATTTACTATCACTTACCATTATTCTGTTTGACTTGATATCAAAAAGAAAATCAGTTTTAGTTTTTTAAAAAGAGAAAAGGGCAATTGAATTAGTGATGACGATTAGAAATAATAAAAACAAGGTTTAATATATAAAATTCTCCACCATAACTTGATGTCCAAGCAAAATTGTTATACTCCTTCAACTTTTAGTTAACACGAGGAAGCACATGATAAGCACTTTGGTTAAGTACTACAAGTGGGGATGTTGATATTATTGTTTGGGTGTGGGAAACAGAGAATTGACAAAGATTTGCAACCAATGGTTACAAAGTCAACATTGCCTCCAAAAACAAAGCTGAAATAAAGATTATTAATTACAAGATTACAAATATTAAATGATGACCAAGAGAAAAATAAAGTTGAATGATAGATTACATAAACAATGTTGGGACCAATGATGAAAGAGGAAGGAATAGTATGGATGCATCACCATGTAGAAATGTTGATTCTCACTACCATCATCACAACATGATTAATTGTCAAATTGTAAATGCCGATCGTGGACCCACTTCACCCATACTTATCTCTCTCACCCCTTTAACATTATTCTCCTTCTTCCACTAAGCACTTAAGTTTTTCCATTATCTTTCACCTATTGATGCAAGCCACGTCTCATGTTGAATATACTTAGTTTGCCCTTTGCGGACTAAATTGTTGTATTAGGATTCTCCTTATATGAGCATGTATAAAGGTTGGAAATTTCAAACACAAATGAAAATGCAAAACCAAAAATGAAACTGAATTCTTATAATTACGGAAATATGGGTTGGTGGTTGAAAAAAAATATCAAAGTTATAGACATGTAAATCAAATATGAAATTCTGAATTGTCTGCATGAACCACCTACACCAAGTGTTTTGCCAGATGACCAAGACTTGAGTGATACAAAATTAATTGTATATGAAATAGTTTATGTTTGGGTTGGCTTTAGAAACCTTCTAAATTCATGTTTATTTAAAAGTTATATATATATTTTTTTTTTTATGTTTTGAAAATTAAAATTTCACGATGATTCAAATGGTTTCTCAAACATTTATAATAATAATTTAATGGATATGCATTGAAAGTGGAAAAATATTTGGTAACAAATTAAAAATTAATTTTAGTATGAGTATGATTTTAAACTAATCATTATCAAATATTAACTTATTATTAGGTGGAAATCTCTATATATATATATATATTTATTTATTTATTTATTTTTGCTATTAGTGCATATTTTTGTTTTCTTTAGTAACAATAACATTTTAATTGGAAGAATTTAGTCAAAATAGACCACCACTGTACAAGTATTTTTTTTCTTAATTTTTATGAATAGATATAAATTAAAGAAATATCAAAGAGTTGAAAGCCTGAAATATTGTTTAAATTTAAATCTGAAATGAATCCTAAATTTTTCATATTAAAATTATAGATTTAATTGAAAGTATTTAAAACAAATGAAATTAAAAGAGCAATAAACATATTAAAAAGTAATTAACGTATTATTAAAACTTAATTGAAAATTTAGAAAAGCTATAAGGATTTATATATTAATTAAACAAAAAAAACACTATTTATTCTTTTTTTTCTTGTAATTGTGTGGTGTGTGAGATAGGAGGTAGTTTTTTTTTTTTTGGTAAAATATGAAAGATAAACAAAGCAAACAACTCAAGACATAGAGTCTCTCCCTAAAGGAAGTAAAATAAAGTCTGGAGGACTCCTCCAAAATACATTGGAACCTAAGTTCCCTACACCCCAAGTAGCAAGCGTATGAGCTACTAAATTAATCTCTCGAGGAATATGACTTACGTAAACTACCCAATCCCGAGCAAGAAGTTGCTGAACACGACAAATAACATCATAATGCTTGTGCAGGTAATCTCTGTCTGTTGGCCGATCTTGAAACAACTTTACAGCTCCCAGGCAATCACTTTCACAAATCACCATCTGAAAACCACCATCCCAACAAAACACTAGGCCCTCCTCCAAGGCCAACAACTCAGCACGTAACGCATCCCCATGTAAGACTCCACGCGAAAAGCCCCCCCGCCACATACCTGCCTAATCACGGATGACTCCACCCATTCCCATAGCAGACGTCTCCCTCAACCAACTTCCGTCCGTGTTAAGCTTGACCCACGGGTGCTCCGGAGGCCTCCAAAGGGTTGGTCCTCCCATTGGCACCTCCTAACGTTATACACACTGTGCTCCACCATGGATAATATCACCTTCCGACGGACCACCGAAATTGGCCAGAGGTCATCGTTAAATACCATGTTATTCCTAAAACACCAGACCCACCACAAGGTGATGGATAACGTAATAGCATCCTTGTGCAAGATGATCCCCTTCAGCCACTGAAAACAATCCATTTCATAAAATGACCAACCCACACTACACCCACCAGACATCAGCACCTCTCGCGAATATGGGCAATCCCGAAGAGCATGTAGAATGGTCTCATGAGGGCAAGAGCAACGCGAGCATGCACCTGACTCTGCCAACCTCCTGTCAACCCGAACCTGATTCGTTGGGAGGGCTGAGTGAAGGCATTGCCATAGAAAGAACTTAACCTTCTCAGGAATCATAACCCTCCAAAGCTTCTTCCAAACAGCATCCCCCTCCGCAGCCAGCCCCCGGGTTAGAAAACGATACCCAGATGCCGCTGTGTAGCAACCCGAGATATCACCCCTCCAAGCAAAATGATCCCTCCCAAAAGGGGAATTGCCAACACTCAACTGTTGGACAGAATTTATCAGTTCAGTTGGAAGAACCGTATACAAGGCATTGAAGCTCCAATCTCCACTAACCCAGCAGTCGGCAACCATTTTGTTGGTATCCGCGATATGAACAAAGGGGACTTTCCCGCACCAAAGCCCATTACCTGACCAGTCCTTGTACCAAAGTGATGAGTCTCCCGATCCTAGATGAGGCTTGAATCCCTCCCGGAGTGAGGGAAGGGCCTTAAGAATACTCGACCAGACTGAAGAAACACCCCGCTTGTGTTGAGCACTCAGGACAGAAGCTCCATGTAGGTAGAGGTTGCTGAGGAGTTGAACCCAAGGCTTCTGTGGAGCCGAAAGCAGGTCCCAAGCTAGCTTCCCCAGGAGTGATACATTCACCCTGCGCCTCTCTAGTTTAAGATAAAGTTAATTACTTTTGTATTTTTAATTTAAAATATATATATATATATATATATATATATATATATATATTAATGTGTCATGTGTACAAGTTATATTAGATATTAATGAGAAAGGTTTAAAAAGATTATAGTGAAATTCGGTTATATATTAACTGTGAAGTTTTTAAACGATGAATGTTTCAAACATTATTATGTTGTACTTTAATTTACTAAATTTTGTGAATTTAGTGAATCATTATCCAGAAATTTCTTCCAGTCACATCTTTATAAAAGTAATTATAAATATGCTTGTTAATCTTAGGAGCTCTTTTTCGGAAAGATTGCATTTATTTCAAAATTCATCTCTTCATATTCAAATTCCTTTATTTGTTGATACTTTAGCCACACACATTGTGATTTTCAGATAAGACTTTTAACCTTCCACTATTAAAAAAAAAAAAAAAGAACATAAATGAGATTGAGTTAGATTAAATTTGAAAATTAAAACTCATTACTTAACCTATATACAAATAAATTAAATTAGTTTGAGTTAATTTGAATTCACACATTATGAGAGCTTTTGGGAACTACTAGAAAAGCGTATTCTTTTATTTTAACATTTGCGTGTCTTTATCACAGTCCAAAAACAAATCTGTGTATTATTAAAACTGACCCGAAGTTTATGAAGAAATTATAGATAATTATTTTCTATGATAAAATTATTCAATTTAATTTACTTATTCTATTCTCACTTAAAATAAATTTATTTTAATGATTAAATTATTTAAGCAGTTTAAAGTATTTAGATGAGCATCTTAATTATAATAAATTTGAAACTAATAGCAATTTTTTCTCCTAGAACCGAGCATTAAAATGTTGTAATTTGTCATACAATCTGTTATTTTTTAATTTATTGTACATTTAAATTTGAACATTTCTTTTGATGTCTCCATTTATTTCCCTTCCCTCCTTCCTATTTATTATCCATTTAATTTTAACCAAAGCAAAGCAGTGGTGAGAAGTTGATGAGTTTATGGTTACTGGAAAACATAATTGAAATTCCCAATCTAGTGATTTGTTTTTTAGCCGGCCCATGCGAGGGAGCTTGCATTTTTTATGAATGGAAAATGGGGAGTGGACATTGATTTACGGCTGATATAAAATCGAAAGGTTCCTAATTGCAGAAATATGTATCTTTCACAGCATATTTTAATCACATAATCAGAACAAAAAACACAGATCCTACAGTATCTGACCTTTTGGAGGTACCACAGTATGGAGCAACAAACATCTGTTGACAGGGGACACGTGGAGAAGTGGGACCCACTGCTGACTAACTCATTTTTTTATTAGAACCCAAATATCAAAGTAAAATGCTATTATGCCATACAGCTGGATGGTGTTTCCTTGCCTCTGCTTCACCCTTCACCACCTAACTTTGCCAAAACAACTCCTGCTTTGGCCCCACTTTTTGCATCTATGCCTACTCTTTTTTTTTTTTTTATTTTAACTAAATTTTAACTCTATACATTTTTATTTAACTATGTTTATTTCTCTTTTATTAATATTTTCCTACTCTACTTATGCTTTTGCCTATTTGCCTTAGTTACGCCCACGGCCTGAAAGGCTGCAGTCTAAATAAATTATCAAAACTATTTTTTAATAACATCATGAATAGATATTTTAAAATATATCTTAATAATCCAAGAAGTGAGAACGTGAATCACATTCAATCCCCACATCTAAGACATTAACGTAGCCATCCAAGAATGCCGAAAGTTTGGTGTGTAAATCGCTCAACATTAATTGAATTTAGTACAAATGTTTCAAAATTAAATCCGCAGTTAAATATATGGATTTAAATTACAATATCAATAATAAAAAAATTGTTTTCAAATATTGAATAATAAGTCAAATAATAATTTAATATAATAGAAAAATAATTAATTATATTTCATAGAAAACTAATAATAAAAAAAATGTTTTCAAATATTAAATAATACGTCAAATAATAATTTAATATAATGGAAAAAATAATTAATTAAATCATTATATTTCATAGAAAACTAATAAATGAATTATTTAACAATTAATAAGTAATGAAATTCACATCCAATTACCTGCTTATTTTTAAAAAAAAATTCAAAATACAAATATAATTAATGAACAAAAAGTCAACGCTACCCCGTAACTTTTCATGATTAGAATTGTTATACTCTTTGAAAAATATTTAATTCTAATATATTGAACTAAAAATATCTTCATTTAATGATTTTAATGAGAAAAATTATAAAATATAAAAAAATATTATGAATCATGGAAAGTTTTATGTAACTGAATTAAAAATTGCAGAGCTCTTTTCTAATTCTAAAGCAACACTATTAATTCTTATTCTAAAGAGTTCATCCAGCCAATTTCGATCTGATAACTATGATGCATAACATAAAACGAGTGTTCATCACTCATCAGCAATTTGTGTATAAAAATAATAGCAATAGTTTAAAGACTAATAATTTATGTTCTTCAATAAGACACAACCGAAGACAAAACATAGAAGATATTTTCACTAATACTCTGCCATAGAAGAACCTTTGAAATTACGACATAGTATATGGTTCAAGATCCCTTGGACGGCTCTTAACAGCACGGGAAAACCCAAGGGATTCTCTTTCCATCTCACTGCTCTAAGTAAGACTCGACAAATCCCTCAAAAAACAAACGCATAAGAACACTCATTCAGGAATCGATTACACAGTTCCTGAGACATTACAAAATTATAACAGAACCTAACAACAACAAAACATGTAATAACTTAGAAATCTAGCAGCTCTGCAAAACTTAGGCACAAGGTATATTGAGGGGCTCCTCAATCCAACCAGCAAACTCATCAGCACCAAAATCACCAAAATCAAAATCAGGAAGCTCACTAGGCTCATTGTCATCAAACCCAAAAATGTGAAGATCTTCCAAGTCACCAAGATCATCAAAACCCTGTCCATAATCATCAAAGGATAACAAATCAAAATCAAGTGCAAAGTTAGGCTCAGATCCAGATGGACCACCAGCAGCAGGTGGTGGTGGCAAGTTCAACAGACTCAAATCTGGTATTTCTAACCCTGCAAGTTCAGCCACCAAATCAGTAGCTTCCTCAGTGAAAACAACATTATCCTTGTCAAAGGATTTAGAAGCCGAGGTATCCAACTCAAGTACGGAGGATGGTGATATGTGTGACAACACACTCTCGGACGAGTCCTCAGAAGTAGTAGTAGTAGAAAACTTCTCAGATACAGAGACAGCAGCAACAACAGAAGAGATGGTGGAGTTACTCTTATTAGAAGATGTCGCCAAAGGTCCATTATTAGCCAAAGCTTCAGTCTTTGCCCGAGTTTCATACTCGAACCTTTTGGCCTCGTAGGCTTGGGAAGCCGCTTCTTCAGTATCGAAAGTGCCTAACCATACACGACCACCCTTAAAGGGGTCACGAATCTCAGCAGCCCATTTACCCCATTTCCTCTGCCTAACACCTTTAGGTTTCCCAGAAGGCCTCTTCTTAGTTGACTGGGTTTGGAACAAAGCCCTCTTCTTACTTTGGGGCTCCCCTTCAATACAAACATTTTTGTTGCTATTCACCTCACAGGAACTCGTTTCTGCTGTGGTGAATATTCGAGGAAGAGGGGGAAGAGAGATCTCACACACTCTTCTTTTTGCCTTTACCGGGTTTTGAAGCCTCTCCGACTCATCTTCGGATGAGTCGGTAGCATCTGGATCGTTGTAAAATATGCGAAGTTTTCTCATCGGTTTGGACTCTTGCTGAAGCTTTTGCTTCCCTCTAGAAGCCGGTTGTTTCCGAGGGTCAGGCATGGTGGAAAAAAATTCAGGAAAAACCCTCCCAAAACCCCTCAAAATACCCAGGAAACTGTGAAGGAAAACAAATCGAATCAAGGAAGGAAAAGGAAATGAACGCCAACCAAAAGAGGGTAACAAAATCTCTCAAGGCTCTATCAGGTGAAATCCCCTCTTAGGAATATGAAAAGATGCGAAAATCTTTGTATGTGAAAACCTCCGAAACACTCCACTCCGCAACAAGTCCTGTTCCAGAACAAAAAAAAAAACATAAACTTTAGAGCCACAACCCCAAAAAATAAGACATGGTCCAAAACAAAAAACATAAAGAACAGAAGAAATATTGAAGATGAAAAGAGATACCAACCTTTTTGGCCTCAATCGCATTGAAACAAGTGGATTCACAGTATTGTGGTTGAGAATGCAGTGAAGCATACAGCAATCGGAGCACACAAAGAGAGTCAAGGAGAAAGAAAAGCAAACATAAATAATGGAGCGTTTCAACTGAGCCCCAATCACTGCCAGAATAAACCCAGACGACATAAATCCACTGCTTGCCCTTCTTTTGAAGACAAATTCTCCGAGAAACGCAGAAAGCAAGCGCTTAGCTCTTATCTGCTCTCTCACCTCTTCACTCGTCCACCAGGAGAGAAAAGAGTATCAACAAGTGAAACACACTGATATATATTAAAAAACAAAACCACTATGGCTGAAGTCCTCCTGAGAAAGAAAAAAAACAAAAGGATTACAAATCTATGGCCAATATTTTATCTATCCTCTCTGGTACAACACACAAGAGTTTTTATGGATCTCAAAACCCTTCCCTGTGACTTTAGTGAACCAAATCAATAAATACAGAAAGAAAAAAAAAAATAGCCGACCTCGGTACGACACAACACACACGGAGTGAAACGGACGCAAATCTCTATACAACAAAAACAGACCGAAAGTTTAATTTATTTATTTTAAATTAATATTTGACAAAAGGTCATTACAAGAGCACTAATAATAATAAATTAGTGATTTAATGAATGAGTTTCTCGAGGAGAAAAAAAAAATTGAACGGAGAAGATTGAAACCACATAGCTCACAATGAAATTTACCTTGTTTTGTTTTCACTGAGAGGGGAGGAGGCTACTCTGTGCCTCTGTCTCTATCTGCGTTTGGCAGTGTTTCTTCTCTTCACAGTGAGTGGCCCCTCCCTTTGCTCTTTTCTATTCAGGCCTGAGCCATTTTTTTTATTTTTATTTTTTTATGGTGGGTCAAAAATTCACATTTAGAAAGAGTGAGTAGGTAAAACATATAATATTAATTACGCAAAGTTAATTTATTTCAATTATAACGTGTGAGCTGGCATGGGGCTGTGTGTGACATTTTATTCATGACCCATCAACATGTTACATGTATATCATGCCCCGTCGATGCTTCCGAGGTATCCGATGTTTTTGTTTCTCCACGCGTGCATCTAACGTGCAGGTTGGACTCCGTTATGAGGATCCAATGAAGAGTGAGTCACACGCGCCTGGAGAGAGAGTGGGGAAAGAGGTCTCTACAAAGCAGCTTTTCGCGCCGCCAACGATGACTGACCGAAGGAACGCTTCAGTTGCTATACAATCATAACGGTTGCTGTTGGGAATGCCAATATAGGTACCCGGTCGCCGAGTAAACTATATGTTTATTTAAAATATAAAAGGTAATGAAGGAAATAAAAAAAGATATAAAGTAAATGTATTTTTACTCTTATCTACTTTTTCTAAGGATTCTGTTTGATTTTCCAAAATATTTTTACTTTTTTTTGTTTCATTTGTTTAAACACTTTTTATGTTTTATTTAGGGGAGGAGAACATGAGAATTCGTCTGAATTAATTTCATAAAAAATAAAACAGAATAAAGTATAATTAATTATACTATATTAAACGCGAATCTTTATAATATTTTTATAAATTATTATTTGATGAAATGTTTTTTTAATTTAATCTCTTGTTTTATTCAATTTTTATATATTTATTTATAAGTTAATTTTAAAGTTTTTAAACAAATTATTAATAATTAAAATAATTTTATATTATAATATAAAATATTTCTTCAAAATAAAATAATTTATTTATAATTATAGATACTCACTTTATAATTGTATGAAAATCCTCTGGTATTACAAAAAATCGTGGGACTCATTGTATATTCCTCTTAATTAACCTTAATAAACTTTGTAGAAGATGAGGAATCTAAAGAAATAAAAGAAAATAAGTGATTTTTTAAAATCCTTTCAAATTATTCTCCTCGCCTCAAATCACTTATCCCAAAACAAAGTGTTATTGTGTATGAAAAAATATATATTATTTTTTTTAATAAACAATAGCTTATATAATTAAACAGTTAGAAGAAATAAATTTCCATTTATCAAATAGTCTTATGGAAAAATTAAAAGAATATAGAATCAAAGAAAATATTTGATATATTGTGATTATAAGAATGTTATAATTATTTATTTTTTAAATTGCACACAAATTTTTTTATTGTTATTGGAGTATATAGTGTAGAATTTATTAAATAATAAAAGTGATTGACGTAGAAAAAGTGTAAGCGTGGTAAATCGTATATTATCAATAAATATATTAAATACAATTTTTTGTTTTACTCAATAATATTTTTAAGGAGACTTTATTTTAATTAGAGTATTTTTATAATTTTTTAAAATTTTTTATATTATTTAATCTTATTTAAGTTAAATTATATATTTAGTTTCTCTGTTTTAAAATAAAGACATTTAATATTTCAAAATTTAAGTAATATGATATTTAAAAACCAAAAAAAAAAATTAAGAAAAAACACATACAAATAAAGTGACCAAAATTACACAAACGCGTGCGCACATACTAACATATATATATATATATCAAAAATACAATTTAACCTTTTATTTATTATATTTATTTGTGACTTAAATTTTGATATTTTTAAAGTAATTATTATGAAATGTTTTGTAAGGAAATTTTTATTTATTATGTTTATCAATAAATTAAAATTTAAAATATTTAAAATAAATTTATCAATAATTCAAAATAGTATTATATCACAATATAAATTAATTATTATAAAAATTCTAAAATATAATTTGTATATTTAAAAAATATATATTTATATAAATGAAATATAATTTAATTATATATTTTAATATATATATATATATATATTATAATAACGTTTAGTTTGTGTATCAATACAAGCTAAAATACTAATATATCATTAAAAAAAATTATTATCTTACACAAAAACGTTTTTAGAAGAAAGAAAAAATCTATGAGAAAACTTTTAGAAATTTTTTTTAACTTCTTATCTAATTTTGTTTTTATTGATCATGGTTATTTTTTAATTAAATTAATAATTTAAAATAAATTATTAATAAAAAAATTATACTATATAATATCAACTATTTATTATAAACATAAAATATATTTTATATAATTGAAAATATCAATTTCTATAAATTTTAAAAACAATTTATATATAATTTATTATTATTCTTATAACATATAAAACATTTAGCATATACAATACACATAGTAAGATACTAGCACGTTGAAAAATTTGAACAAATTCTAAGAGGTGTTAACCTAATATTTTTATAATAATTTTATAAATATTTTAAGTTATCAGTATTATATAATTTAAAAATATTACATTTATCTCTAATTATTAGACTCTTTTAATTAAATTATATTCTTTAAGAAAATATTAATTTAGTTCATAAAATAAAATCTTTTAATAATTCAAATTATTTTTAAAAATTTACCTTTAACATTCCTTAATTAACATTATCTCTTTTCACTTAATTAATTTTTATTTAATTAATTGATTTTTGAAAAAATAAATTATGTGTCTACTTATTTTCTTCAATTTTAATAATAAAAAATTTTCTAATTAATTTCAAATATTTATTATCTTTTAAAAAAATATTAATTAAATAAAATTATTTTAAAAAATATATAATTAATGTAACTAATAATTAGAAAATTGTAATATGTGTAGAGAAACAGAAGTAGTATCATATTTAATTGAATAAATTATAGAAACTGTTATTTTAGGAAAATATCTTTAGAAATTATTGTTAAAATATGCACATTTTAAATTATTATTTTACATGTATCTTGTCATAATAGTATGCATTTAACTTTTTAAAAAATTTAAATTCTCTTCAAAATTTAATTATCTTACCATGACACGTATTTTATCTAAACACTAAACATTAAATTTAATTAAAAATAAATAAAAAAAACCTCACACTTGTTGATTTCAAGTGTAGAAAACTCAATTAGTTTCAATCTATTTAATACTGGTATGCTACCACTCCCAAATACTCCTTCATATAATTGTTATTATATTTCAAATACTCCGTTCACATTACATGTACTATGAAACATTGTTGAGGTGTCTTGGGCAATAATGTTCATAAACACTTTTTCCTGAGGTTGTATTGCTTCCACAACCACAGTGCATTTTGACTTCTACACGACATTTTAATCAATTTTTTCATATAAAATGGTTCCAGTTTTAAAACACTATTAAAATTAGCAACCACGTCGTGCCTTCAGAACCTCATGCTTTCGACATCAAAAATCCTTTTTGCTTCCTCTTGTCTCTATTTACATGATTTAAATAAACAATAACTAATCAACTCGATCGGACCTAATTAAGGTTGAGTTGGTTTGAATTGTTTGAGAAAAAATACAATTCTAACATATGTTTATTTGGCTTGGATCATAGAATATACTTACTTACATTCTTAATTTAAAAAATATTGATTATATAGATTAAATACTACCCAAAAAAAATTACAAAGAAAATCTTTTAAAATTGTTTTACAAAATACCCCCAATTTTAAGTATAAAAAGTTCCAAAGTACACCTTAGAAGAAAAAAAATGAAGCAATACATATTTGGTTAAGAATCTGTTTAATTCAATTTTTAAAAAATATAAATTATTGTGTCAAAAAAATATAAATTATTTCTGTATTCCTTAAAGTTAGCAACTAAAAATACTTTAATTCATAAAACATCAATATTTTCTATTTATTGACGAAAATTCTAACAATAAGAGCTAGAATAATTTTTATTTTGTAATTTCTAATACTAAAACATTATTGTTAGAGTTTAAAATTGATAATCATAATGCTTATAAAACAAGATATTTTCATACTTTTAATTTTAAGGGTGAATTAAACGCATTACTAAAAACTGTCTTATAAATTTTAATAGCGGAATTGTGCGTGAAATCTTGTTTCACCGTAAAATAATATTTTTTTTCTTGTCTGTGTAATATTTATTTACGTTGCCTCAGATTCTGGAAGACAGATACCTGTGGTTAGTCTTATTTAGGGAAGGCATATAATGCTGCACACTCCAATTGGTTGACTTGGGGGCTGTGACTATTTGAGCAAGAGCAACGCCAAGCACGTGGTTGTGTTTCTGCCATAACTGACCTCTCAATTAATTATGCTTTACATTACTCCATTACCTGCTTTTTTTAATCGAATGCCAAACATGTCCTTAAATAATACTTTTCAGGTGGACATAATCAAATATTTTTAGCTGAAAAAAATAAATGAACGTGCGGGGTTAGTGTTGGAAATAAATAATAAGGGTTGTCTTGTGAGGTGGAAGGATCTTAGCATTATTTAATGGGAGCAGTATTAGAAGATCACGTGAGGGGAGGGTGTGTGCAGAGTGAGAGTGTGTGGAGCATAATTGACAAGATATTTCCACTTGTCATAATAGCGGGTCACGTGACGCATGGGATGTAGTGATGCATGAGAAGATGGATGGGCATGTGATGTGGGTTAGGAGTTAGGAGTTAGGAGTTAGGAGTAAGAGAGGGGTGGTTGCTTGGGTTTCCCGCCAATAACGCCGACGTGGAACCCACGGGCATCTTTGGCGCCAAAATGTCCGAAAGACGTGGTAAGTGATGGGACAAGTGTCCTTCCTAGGTGGGTGCGTGGAAAGTGCTCGCTTTTGCCTACTACTATTGTCTTCCTGACGTGGCTTTCCAAGTTTAATATGCCCAATTCTATCACACCTCACCCTTATCACTTTCTCCACACCTTACGCTCTATTACCTAAACTATTCACTCTACACTATACTACTATATACTCAACTTCCTAATTTATTATCGTTTTTTTTTTCTTTCTTCATTGCCTCGTCTATTTCAACCAGCATAATACTTTGTAATTTACATCAAATGTTTGGTTAATGAAAGTCTCGTCGAAGAATATAACGCCATCTTTAAAAAAAAATAATTTAATAATTTACATCAAATGTAAAATGTAAAATAACGTTATAAAATAATTTAATATAAAAATTTATTACCTATCAATTATTTATATTTATTATAGTCACATGTATATAATTAAGTAAATTTATTTTATTAAATTTTATATTAATTATTTACACGTATTTGGTATCACTTATTACTAACACAAACACTTAATTATTTACTCCGTCCACAAGAAAATAGCACGTTCCATATTAAATTTTAAAAAAAGAAATAGATGTCCAAAGTTGAGCAGCAGGACTTGAACATTTAAAAAATAAATAAATAATTGGTGTCCAAATTTGGACAGCAACAATTCAAGATAAAAATAACATAAAAAAATTGTCTCCAAAATTGGACAACACGACATGGAGAAGAAAAAAAAAATAGAGCTCCAACTTGGGTTGTGACACTTGAATTAAAAATAAATAAATAAAATTAGATAAGGACATTAATACAATCAAATACTATATTAGTCTTCCTTTGGGGTAGTGACATTAATATAGTCACATAGTGTACTAGTCTCATTGAGGGTAGCAACACTATTATTTTAAAAAATTAAATTTTAATTAAGAATAACAACACCTGTTTTATAACATATATTGGTTTATCTAATTTTGGCTCCACTTCTTCTAAATCATTTATAAAAAAGAAAAATGTGGCAGGGGATGACACTACGTTGACCAGTGACACATTCATTGATTACCCTCATACTAGTAATATGTTTAGAAATAATCCCATTTGCATAATAAGTTTCCATAAATACTCCATTTGGGTCAAAAAGCTATAAATAGATAGATGGAAAAAAAAAATGGGGGAAATAATATAAATTAATTTATAAAAATATCTTTTACAATTTGTACCATTTGGACTTTGGCCTTTGACATTTTGTTGAGAAGGTCATGCCAAGAAAGCATGATCAAATATGTAATTGAGTACCTCACTAGTCACACCTCTAAAATACGTCGACATTTCTTTGACTCATAACTTATATTTGTCATAAAATTTAGTTATTAATGACCACAATTAAGCATCGAAATACATTACTCAATATTAAATTTTCACAAAATTACGACAATCTCAAGGCTCATAAGAACATAACAATTAGTTATAAAATTATCATTTTATGATAAAAAGAGACAAAACACATCTTTTGAATTTTTAGACTTTGACGACATTTACATATTTTCTTATACTTTTTCATACCAAAACATAATTAAATCATTAATCTAAGTATTTATTTTAATTATGAGTCTACATAATTTATTATTGTTGGCTTGTAAACAAAGTCCTCACATCATTTGATCATGAGAAAAAATAAAGGTTTATATAACACAAATAGTCGACATTGGTATGATGTCTTATAGGAAATGACCAAAAATAAAATCGTGAAAGTTTATGTCTAAAGTGGACAATATCATATCCAATGTAGAGATGTGTGTGTGTGTGTGAATCTCAGGTGTCCAACAGTGGTATCAGAGTCTGATTTTGACCATGATATTGATTCAAAGTCTCGAACGAGTATTTGATAATGGAAAGTGATGAATCCAAATGTGAGTTTCCTTATGTCCAAAGTCTTCCTGAAAGTGTGGAGGTTAGACAACGTGTCTGTGCAAGAATATAGAACTACCAAGTGTGATTAAAGCTACAGGGATCACCATTTAATACTCGTAGATGAAAAGTGATTTATGTTGAAGGGAAGGTTAAACTACAATCATTTGTGTTGAGGAGATGTTTGTTAGAATATAAACAAAGTCTCACATCATTAGATCATGATGAGAAACAAAGGTTTATATAAAACACTCATAGATGACAAAAAAAGATTTATGTTGAAGAAGAGATTGAACCATGGTCTTTTGTTTGATGGGAGGTTTGTTGGGGTATAAACAAAGTCTCACAATATTAATTCGTGAGAAGAAATGAAAGTTTATAACACTTATAGTCTCCATTTGTATGAGCCATTTTGGAAAATGACCAAAAATAAAATCATGGGGGGTTTAGTCTGAAGTAGACAATATCACATTAATGTGAATAAATTTGTGTATATGTAAATCTTAAGTTCCCAATAATTCTATATGATCATAATCGATTATATAAACTTTGAGTAAGCACCAAAATATAAAAGATTTTTATATAATTAATTATAGGGTGACCATAATCGATTATACATATAAGCCAAGACCCTTAGAGCAATGAAAAATGTTTCATAATTGATTATGAGGGAAACCAATAAAGAAGATAAAAATGCATTGGATTTAAGAAAAATACGTACTTTTAATTAGTTATCTTTTAGAAGCTCACGAGAGTATGTTTCTCAATTTACAAGTAATCACACGATAGAGGAGAAAAAATATAATTATAAAATTATACATATTCTCTTCAAATCTCATGAGAGAGGATAGACAATAACTTATAAAATTCACAAATACATTGCACTCTTGTTTTCTTTTTTATTTTATTGATGCTAAACACGTTTTAATTATTTTTGTTCTCGTTTCTAAAACGTCTAACCTTTACTTTAAAAAAAATTGTGTCAAATTTTATATATGTCACTAATTGTTAATTCAATTTGATAATTAAACATAACCAGTATCATTAATTTTAAGTTTTAAGTTATCATGTGCATAACATGTCTAATAACCAGAAGCCAGTGTTAAATTGGATTTACAAAATTTGTATCAAAATTAAATTTTGATACATTTTAAAAAAGAGAGGGCTAAAAGTTGATATTTTAAATATGAAGGACTAAGAAGAAAATTTTACATATTTACAAGGTCAAAGTAGATATTTGACCCACTTTTTTGAAATCCAAATAAATAACAAAATATGAAAACTTGAAAAAATTGAAAACCGACATAAACACTTATTTATTTATTTATTGTTATTATTATAATAATAATTTGTTTGGCTGTTCTTTACTTCTTTTGGTACGACCAAACCCATGTTCACATTATATGGATGCTCATTTTCGTTATAAGGAGGCATTTTTAAATAATGCGAGTATTTTTTTTTTTTACAAAAATTTTATAATGGGTATATGTTACAAAAATTTGGAAAAGGGATGTTTTGTTTGAAATACACGACATTTAAAAGGAACATCGTGTTTTAAAATATGACTTGTAACTTATTATTTTTAATTCAAATTAATAAAAAATCATATTTAAAATACATGATATTTGATTTTTTTTTAATTTTAATATTATTTTAAATGAAATTCGTGATTTCAACGCACAACTTTTATTTATTTTACATTTAGTGTTGTAACTGCAGTGATTTTTTTTATTGGCCAATTTTCTGCTTGTTGAAGTTAGATTATTGTCAATTTTTTAAATTTGTTATTACGTCGAGTAGTTGTATTTTACTGTCATAAAAATATATATTTTTCTGATATTTTTTACAAGACTCAATTATCTCTCTCTATATATTTACTAAAATAGATATTTATGTGAAATTAATTTTTCCCCTTAAAAATAAGAAGTGTATTAAAAGGTAAGGTATAAGTGGGTTGGCACTTGGCACCGATAATTCTTCGACTCATAAAGATTTATTAAAATAATTTATGGAATTGAATACATAAATAATAGGAAATATCGCATAAATAGTAGGAAATTAGCATATTTATGTAAATACTGAGAATAGCCTAAAGATTATGTGAAAATATTGACAGAGTTCATGATTATGTTATTTTTTAATAATTCATTTCTACTTTTAATTTCTTAATTAATAACTCAAATGTCGATTAATTGTAGCCTTATTTTTTAAAGGTAGGTACGAAAGAAGTTCAATAAACAATGGAAGAAACAAGGGTACCCGAATGTCAAACAAAAATAAAAATGCACTTGTTCGTGTTCAACATGAATGAATAATTCCGAATGGGGTCAAGGAAACAAATAGCGAAATGTGAAGCTGTGTCGGCTAAAACACGGGTCATTTCAATGTTAAGTAAACGTTTGTTCACCTAATAATCGACCAAATATGGTCACATTAGTTTTCAACATTGTTTTATTGAACCACAAAGCTAGAACAGAGTAATGCCAAACTAATCAAGATCCAAATTTCATGATCTCCTATCCTTAATTCAACGTGGCCTTGCTGAATTCGACTAGGTCTATGCTGAATCTGTTGTATAAATTAATAACAATTTTAAATCAAATTAAAATTTTAGTTTCTCATTTTTATACGGATAAATTTAAAAAATCTCTTGTATTAATTATTTATTTTTTACAAAAATATCTTTAATTATGTTTTTTTTATACTATATTCAATAAGTAGTAATATGAAGATTTAATTCTTTATGGACATGAAATTGTAACTTAATAAAATATTATTTTATCATACTAACATGATAAAAAGAGAGTTACATTTCTTTATATATAACAAAAGATAAAATACTAATACGACGAGTCTAACTACAACATTAACATTAGTGTAAAAGAACAAAATAGTAGATTAACATTTAAAGTCAAAGATTCATTAATAATGCCTTGAATTTAGGGAAAGTCTAAGTCTTTTTTTATAAGAAGTGAATTATGAAAACCTTGCAGCGTTATTTGAGATTTGTCTTTCACATTCATAGGCAATAAAAATAAAGACTTTAAGTATATTAAAGATGAAATAATAAAAAATTTAAATATTGCTGTCAATATTTTTAAAAAATAATAAAATATATTTTATAAATGTTAAGAGTAATATAAAAAATATATGTTTTACAAATTTAATGTTATTTACATATTTATTAATTAATTAAATTCTTGTAAATTAGTTAATTTTAATTGAATCTTATAAAAATAACTAAAGAATATATTTTGATTTTATTTAAATAAATGTACAGTCTAATTTAAAGAACCAACAATGTTGAATGCAATAATAAGCAAATTTGTACTCTTATATATGAAGTGGAAATAGATTAAAATCTTATATAAGACAATCATTTTCCTAATCACGATATACCCGATCGATACCTTAATCTTACAACAATCAACAATATATGGCTCTATTTCACGTAGTTAAATGATTGAAAAATTAATTGGCACTTAAAATTTTTAATTAAAAGTTGAAAAATTTACTGAAAGGTTTAAAGTTGAAAACAGAAAAGTATTCGTACTATTTCTAAATAAGAAACATTTTAATACTAAAAAGATTATACGAAGTTGTGTTTTGGATTTTCAACGAAATGTGTGATGAAATTAATCATATAATACATTAGGGGTGGAAAAAGTTTGAGATGTGAACCATATCCATATTAAGCGAATAGAAAAACAAATTATCTAATGGTTTTCATATGGTTAATTCGGATTGAACGGGTATAAAAAAAAAAAAGAAGAAGATATATATAGTTATTGTGGACGATTGTGATTTCAGATTTTATTTTTCATATAAAATTAAACTTGACCAAACCTTTGAAAATAATAAATTTGTTTACTACAAATCACAAAAAAATTATGTAAGTGTCACTAAAATTAAAAGTTGAGTATTGTAGGAGATTGATGTATTATTTGTCATAAGCTCTTATCACATCAATTTTACAATGATGGTATATTATTTTTATAAAATAATGAAATTTTTATATATTCGATTGTCAAAATAAAGGTGATATTTTATATATCATAATATTAATTACAATATACAATAACAAAAAAAAAAAAGGAGATGCATAGATGGACAAGTCATTTAGTTGTTGTAAATTACATTTGTTGGAGAATGCTACAACATGGAAGGGACCTTGTCTTTGAGCGATTCAGCACTAGAGAAGAAGGAGAAAGAACACTATTGAAAAGAATAATTATAATGTACCTCACTTATTACAATCCATCGGAGAATTCATCACAGACGTTATACTCAAATCTGACAAAATCAAGAGCTTAAATAGTCAAAATTAATTCAATATATTTTTATCATGATTTATACCAAGTTTATTTTTATTTTTTTTACTGAACTCGACCGTACACACCTGATGAATCACATCACCACTACAATAGATAATAAATGACAAGGATAAATTTAGTAAAATTGGTTTACTTATTATTATCATTTTCAATGCTATACATATTTTTACGAGAGAGCCTATGATCAATCGTGCTTCAATTGAAATGGAAAAGTTATTTGTTACTTTTCTTAATTTTTGTATTTTTTTTTAAATGTCACTTATTTTAAAATTGAGAGAGTAGTAGATGATCCAATCAAAATTATTTGAAAATTTAATACTTTTTTTTTGTCTTATTTGTTATTATCTCAAAAGTGTCATATTAAAAGAAAAATAAGTGTCTTATTAATTTTTTAATCTAATGTTAATTATCTCTTTCTAGTTGTATATCTAATAATATTATTTAATATAGTTGTTGTATTGTATTATTTTTAGTAAATAAGATTAATAATAAATTTAATTTTGTAAAATTGTTATTCCTTCTCATTTGTTTATAATATTTTTTTTATCAGCAAAAAATAACCTATAACACACTTATTATGTGATGGAAAGAATATTTAATTTATGGTAATTTACATATCCTAAGAAAACAATTTGATTAAACAATGAATACCTAATTTTGTGAAAACAAATAAAAATATTTAAAATATGAAATAGAGAAAAAAAACATAACTTTTGATGATAAATGAGATTAATGAGTCTATTTTCTATTACTTTTTTTTTTTTTTTTTTTTTGTGTTAGGACAATATGAAATAAGATGTCATATTTGAAGTTATATTTGTATGAATGAGACCTTCTTTATACATTGTTGAAAAACTAAAAAAAATATTTACAACTCATAATATCGCTAACCTTTCTCTCGGTGAAAAATACAATTAATCTGAAAGTAAGCCTTTTTTTTTGTTACATTTAGCATTTCTTTTGGTACGTTAAACGCTCTCTTCTTTATGACTAATTTTTATATAAAAAAATCTGATAAATCATTAGTAATTTTTTTTTAATTTTTTTTATTTCATAAAAATTGAACTCAAAACCTTATTTAAAAAAAATATTATTCGGACGAACGAGTTGTTAGTTAATCCGCCTCTCTTTACTCCACTTAAAAATTTCCACATTGAAAAATTACTATTACCAGTTTCTTACACTCTCGTTTCTCTGTATTATAAAGATAAAAACAACTAAGCATTCAAAAATTTAAAACATGGTTGCATCATAGTATGAGCCTATTGTAAAGCTTAAGATTTAATTTATCACTGCTAAGGGGCATTTGTTTGACACTATCTTCTTACGAAAGAAAATATTATTCAATGGACAAAGGACGAGCTTAATTCTAGCTCATTTCCTTTTCTTCCACGACGCTAACGAGAGTTCAGAGAAAACATAAAAGAAGTTACAAAGTCTCAACGAAGGTGAGACAATCTCTTATTCTCAAGTCTCAACTTATGCTCCCATCTACCACGTCACAGCAAATCCTTTACCTACAGGAATATTCAATCCCGTCAACCCTACCATCGATATATTTTCTTCACCACCCTGCCCGGATAAGTACTTTTGTTGAGTTGTACTAACTTGCACCTTTGATACGCCCATTGATGGTTTCCCATCAATCTCAATTTCTGGTACAAGTGTTCCATTTCGGTTTGACTTTAACCCCAACACTTGTATAGTGTCAATAACCCAACCTTTGTCTAAAGCAAACTTGCCCTCTTGCACTTCTGACCAAACTTTCACCTTTCCTTCTTTGACACTTGCATGGAAAACAACGTAGGTTGAATAGCCATTTCCAACCTTCATTTCTGGCACCTCATCATCATCAAGGAATAGGTCCCCTTTGGCTTCTGATCCTTCAGTTGCACCAGCAGGGAAGGTCACAATGAGGCTGAAGGGTGTCATTCTAGCATCCTTAGTGACCATTCCACCCTGTTGCATGGGAAGAATTGCATTCTGATACACATGCACATTCACCACATGCAAAGGTGCATCAAGGGTAACATTGTTTCCATCTTTTGACACAATGGTCTGAGTTAAATCAAACAGACTGTACCATGTTCCAGGAGGGAAGAGTGCCGTGACTTGTGTTTTTCCTTGCTCAAGCACAGGAGAAATCATTAGATTGCTCCCTATTAAGAACTGAGTGCTGAGGCCATAGCATTCAGTGCAAGTTGGAAATGAGAAGAAAAGAGGCCTTGCAATTGGTGCTCCACTAATATGAGCCTCATAGTTAAGGGTGTATAGATATGGGAGGAGCTTATACCTCATACCTAAAGCATTTCTAGCAGATTCAGCCACTGATTCCCATTGGTAAAGTTCTTGTCTAGGGGAGTCAAAATTTGCATGGTCCCTTGAGAAAGGGTAGAAGGCACCAACTTCAATCCACCGATTGCAGAGCTCTTCATGAGGTGTGGTTTCAACTGAAAAGAAACCACATATGTCTGAACCAACCATAGGCACCCCAAATATTCCAAAATTGAGCATTGTAGTTATCGAGTATCTTAAGTCCTCCCACGTGGCCCTAATGTCACCACTCCAATGTGCAGCATATTTGCCTGAACCCACATAAGTGGAGCGTGACAAAATGAAAGGCCTTTTTCCTTGAAGCCCTTGAAGGGCCTTGTGAGTTGCAATGGCTTCAGAGAAACCATAAATGCTGTGAGCATCATACTCCAAAACACCGTTGTAGTGAACTGCACTAGTGGCTATGGTTCTCGAGCCTATAGGAGCCTCTACTCCTGAAGCGTTAATTTTGTAGGGAGGATCATCCCACCTTGTGCTTGTGTTGGTTGTGCAATCTAAGCAACATGACACAGAAGGTTCTGTTCCACTTGGACACTTTCTTCCCTTAGGAATTTTGCACTTTCCGGTGCAGAAATTTGAAATCTCATTCATGTCAATCCATAGGCCATCAACAGGGACAAGTTCATGGAAGCGACGGATCTCATCACCCCACCAGGAAACTGTTTTTGGATTGAGAAAATCAGGGAAATACACTATTCCTGGCCAAACTTGAGCCACGAAGGGTTCCCCTTCATACTTGATGAAAACATCATTAGCCATACCCCTTTGATATACACCGTAACTGGAGTTAACAGCAATTCCTGGATCAACGATTACTATGTATTTCATGCCAATGCCATGTATTCTGTCCAAGAATTCTAAAAACTTGGAACGAGGGTAGTTAATTGGATTGAGTGTGAAGTCCTTGAGGCCATCCATGTGATCAGCATCATTCCATATCACATCAAGTGGGATTTTCGCCTTCTTGTAGTTTTCGACAACATCTTCTAGCACAGAAAGGTTGTAATAGCCCCACTTGCATTGGTGGAATCCTACAATATAGCAAATAAAATAAGTTAGCATGTTGTTCAAATGCTTTTTACTAACAAATTATCTTCATCCTAATGATTGTTCTGGCAGACAAGCATTATACTTGGGAAGTAAACCATTTCTTGTGTAGTTTTAAGCTAGAACTGGAAGCAAAGCATAATGATCAATGCTACCCTTTACTAACCAATATATTACACTTATTTGTTAAGTAATGTGGAAACGTAGAAATGGAGAAAACTGAAAGACAAAAAAATTAGAGTAAATGCTCGAGTTACAACACAATCTTTTGCAATTTTCATCCAATCCATTTTCTCCTTGTTATTATATGTATGGCTATGCATTGACATAAACAGAATGAGTTGCCTGTCCTGTCTTCATGATAAATGAATTAACTGACAGAATGATAGGTAATAATGGTTATGCAAAAATGATTCTTGAAATAGACCCACAAATTGATTTATAGTTTATTCATAATACATGCATGTCATAAAATCCAAAGTTCCTTGACAAAGTTCACGAGTAAAGATTATTTTATGTGCACTTGGGTAATTAGTACCATCTAGCGTGATAAGAAATTTGCTGTTGTTTTGTTATTAGTACAGAATATTCTGTACCAAAAAGAATGAATACATCATTCGGACTTTGATAGAAATAAAGGGTGGACCGCTGATATAAGGTTTTGTCCAATTTCGTTTTCTACTATTCATAATTTCAGTTTCTGGTTATTTTATAAATGGTTAAGTTTCGAACTTCATGTATGGCCATATCTTTTCATGTGGGCCTAAAAGGTATCAAATTACTAAGCAGGTAAAATTAAAATAAGACCAAAAAGCTATTTGCCAGTGTAAAATAATACAAATAGATTCCGAAATTAAAATAATTCTGTGGACCTAACTTTTACAAAGAAAGAAAACATCCCTACTATCGTTTAATGCCACAGATACGGTAAAGCCAAAAAACTGCTAATTGGAAACCATGTCCCATTGCTTTATCAAATGCATTACATGCACAACAAGGATAGATATGCTCCCATAATCGCACACATCAAGAAGCTCATTTAATTTACAATCACAGTTGAAAACATTACTAGAGTGTTTCCCTTTATTCAATGCAAGAATTAGTCTTTATCAAATAAGTATTTTAAACCTCACTTTTCTCAATGGGGAGTGGTTCTGTTCTGTGGCATCCAAATGACTAATGCAATGCTCAAAAAACAACATGAAACGCAATGATAAGAGAGAGTGAAAAGTAATTCATACCAAAGGCCCAATAAGGCATTGCAGCTGGTCTACCAATTAAGGAAGTGTACTGATCCACAACATTCAGAGGCGTGGGTCCAGCAAAGAAGTAAAAATCAAGCACCCCTCCGATAATCTTATACGTCAGAGAGGTTCCGCTATAGAATGTTGAAAAGTCAAAGAAGGTGGCTGCCAATGAAATCAAATTTGGCAGGCCACCGAAATCAAAATTGGAGGCACAGTAATCAAATTGAATTTGGAAACCGAATTCCAAATTGGAGGCCACCGAATTCACAATTTGATGGAGCGTTCACACTGCAATCGTTCCTTATAAATAGCAAGCCACTCCGTTCATTTTATGCAATCCAACGAAAGCAAATACTTAGCAAAGCGTTTGTATAGAAAAATTGAGAGAGAAGTTCTTAATTTTTCTGGGTATAGTTGGGTCGTGGGTTGTGAGTGGTTGTGAGTATTTTGAGAGATTGTGAGTGTTTTGTAAACATTGTTTATATTTCCCTTTTCAGTAAAATATCTGCAGCAGCCCGGAGACGTAGGCAGAGTTGGCCGAACTCCGTTATCAATTTTGTGTGTGCTATTAGTCCACAATTATTTTTGCTCCATTCTCAAATCTGAAGTTACGGGAAAGATCAGCGTAATTTTTCCTAACAACTGGTATCAGAGCTGGTTGTTTCTGTTAAACTTTGGCAAGAGTACTATTCATGTGAAAAGTATTTTTCGTGAATAGTACTATTCACGTGAATAGTGAATAGCTCATCGAAATTGCTGTAGAGAATACTGTTCATGTGAATAATATTTTGTGAATAGTACTATTCACGTTAATAGTGAATAGTGTAAATTGGTCAGCGTTACCAATTTGTCGGCAGAAGCGATCCGAGAAGTCAGATTTGAGTGGGAGCAATGGCGGTAGATGAAGGAAAGGTGAAAATTGAAAAGTTCGATGGTTTGGACTTTAGCTTTTGGAAGATGCAGATCGAAGATTATCTGTACCAGAAAAAGCTACATCAACCTCTTGAAGGAAAGAAACCAGAGGGCATGAAGGATGATGAATGGTTCCTTCTTGATAGACAAGCCCTTGGAGTTATCCGCTTGACATTATCTCGTAATGTTGCTTTCAACATTGCAAAGGAAAAGACCACAGTGGGTCTTATGACGGCTCTTTCCAGTATGTATGAAAAGCCGTCAGCCTCAAACAAAGTTCACTTGATGAGGCGGTTGTTTAACTTGCGGATGGCGGAAGGCGCATCAGTAGCGCAACACTTAAATGAACTCAGTACAGTCACAACCCAGTTGAGTTCAGTTGGAATTGAATTTGACGATGAAGTACGAGCATTGATACTTTTGTCTTCTCTACCAGAAAGCTGGAATGCTACTGTCACAGCTGTGAGTAGCTCATCGGGAAGCAATAAGTTGAAATCAGATGATGTTCGTGATCTGGTTCTCAGTGAAGAGATCCGACGGAGAGAGTCGGGTGAATCCTCAACCTCTTCAGTATTACATACAGAGTCAAGAGGGAGGGCTCCAACCAGAGGAAATGGACGTGGAAAATCAAGGGATAACAGGTCCAAATCCAGAAATCATCGTAGTTCTAACAACTCAAAAACTATCAAGTGTTGGAACTGTGGGCAGACCGGGCACTACAAAAATCAGTGCAAAAATGCACCGAAGAATCAGGAGGCGAAAGCAGAGGCAAATATTGCTTCTACCTCAGGAAGAGATGATGCATTAATATGCTCTTTGGAGAGCAAGGAGGAGTCTTGGGTGTTAGACTCTGGAGCATCTTTCCACGCTACTTCGCAGAGAGAATTCTTCGAGAATTATGTTCCCGGAAACCTTGGTAAAGTCTACCTTGGTAATGAACAATCTTGTGAGATTGTTGGTAAAGGTGTAGTGAAGATTAAGCTAAAAGGGTCTGTATGGGAATTGAAGAATGTCAGACATATTCCCGACCTGACGAAGAACTTAATCTCAGTAGGCCAGTTGGCCAGTGAAGGCTACACAACGACCTTCCATGGTGATGATTGGAAGATTTCCAAGGGTGCAATGACGATTGCTCGTGGTAAAAAGAGTGGTACTCTTTACAAAACAGCAGGAGCGTGTCATTTAATTGCAGTTGCAGCAAATGACAATCCCAATTTATGGCACCAAAGACTTGGCCATATGAGTGAGAAAGGGATGAAGATCATGCACTCTAAAGGAAAATTATCAGGTCTTCAGTCAGTGGAAATTGACATGTGTGAAGACTGTATACTTGGAAAGCAGAAAAGAGTCAGCTTTCAGACAAGTGGAAGAACCCCAAAGAAGGAGAAACTCGAGCTTGTTCACTCCGATGTGTGGGGTCCAACGACTGTCTCATCTATTAGTGGAAAGCAATACTTCGTGACTTTTATTGATGATCACTCTCGGAAAGTATGGGTATACTTTCTAAAACATAAGTCAGATGTATTTGAGGCTTTCAAGATATGGAAAGCCATGGTTGAAAATGAGACAGGATTGAAGATTAAAAAGCTCAGAACCGACAATGGTGGTGAATATGAAGACACCAGATTCAAGAAGTTCTGCTATGAGCACGGAATCAGAATGGAAAGAACCGTGCCTGGTACACCACAACACAATGGTGTAGCTGAGCGGATGAACCGAACATTGACTGAGAGAGCCAGAAGCTTGCGTATGCAGTCAGGCTTACCAAAACAGTTTTGGGCAGAAGCAGTCAACACAGCAGCATACTTGATCAACCGAGGTCCATCGGTACCATTGGAGTATAGAATACCAAAAGAGGTATGGAGCGGAAAGGAGGTAAAACTCACACATCTTAGAGTTTTCGGTTGCGTAGCATATGTGCATATCAGTGATCAAGGCAGAAATAAGCTTGATCCAAAATCGAAGAAGTGCACTCTCATCGGTTATGGTGAAGATGAGTTTGGCTATCGCCTATGGGATGATGAAAACAAAAAGATGATCCGCAACAGAGATGTAATCTTCAATGAGAGAGTGATGTACAAGGACAGACATAGTACTGATGCCAGTAACTCAGAAAAGAGTAGGCCAGTGTATGCAGAGGTGGATGATGTCCCAGAAAGTCCTATAGTTGAAACTCCTCAACCAGAGGAATCAACAGAGCAAAGTTGTGAACAACAGTCAGACACACCAGAGCCTTCAACTTCAGCTCCTGTGAGGAGATCATCCCGGCCTCATGTACCTAACAGGAGATACATGAACTATATGTTGCTGACTGATGGAGGTGAGCCTGAAGATTATGATGAAGCATGTCAGGCCACAGATGCCAGCAAGTGGGAGCATGCCATGAAGGACGAAATGAAGTCTTTGATCTCAAATCAGACGTGGGAACTAGTTGAGTTACCCAGAGATAAGAAAGCACTTCACAACAAATGGGTGTATCGAGTAAAAGAGGAGCATGATGGCTCCAAAAGATACAAAGCTCGATTAGTAGTCAAAGGATTCCAGCAAAAGGAAGGAGTTGACTATACAGAGATTTATTCTCCAGTTGTGAAGCTCAATACAATCAGAACAGTGTTGAGCATTGTTGCTAGTGAAGAGCTCTACCTAGAGCAGTTAGATGTGAAGACTGCATTTCTTCATGGAGATCTAGATGAGGAGATATACATGCACCAACCAGAAGGCTTCTCAGAGAAAGGAAAAGAGAATATGGTGTGCAGGTTGAAGAAGAGCTTGTATGGTCTGAAACAAGCTCCAAGACAGTGGTACAAGAAGTTTGATGGCTTCATGCACAAAGAAGGCTTCCATAAGTGCAATGCTGACCACTGTTGCTACTTCAAGAGATATAAGTCCAGTTATATCATTCTGCTACTTTATGTTGATGATATGTTAGTAGCTGGTTTAGATATGGATGAGATAAGAAGCTTGAAGCAGCGATTGTCAAGAGAATTTGACATGAAGGACTTAGGTCCTGCAAAGAAGATTCTTGGAATGCAAATCACGAGAGATAAGCAAAGAGGGATTTTGCAGTTATCTCAAGCAGAGTACATCAACCGTGTTTTGCAAAGATTTAACATGGGCGACGCCAAGCCAGTTAGTACACCTTTGGCTAGTCATTTTCGCCTATCCAAGGATCAGTCTCCTCAGACGGAGGAAGAAAGATATTTTATGGCTAAAGTTCCATATGCTTCAGCCATTGGAAGTTTGATGTACGCAATGGTCTGTACAAGGCCAGATATTGGCCATGCAGTGGGAGTTGTTAGCAGGTTTATGTCGAATCCAGGAAAAGCTCATTGGGAAGCAGTTAAATGGATTTTGAGGTATCTACGAGGCACCACAGAAAGATGTTTGCACTTTGGTAAAGGCAAAATAAAGGTGCAAGGATATGTAGATGCAGACTATAGAGGTGAAGTCGATCACCGAAGAAGTACCACCGGTTACATTTTTACTGTTGGTACTACAGCTGTCAGTTGGATGTCGCAGGTACAGAAAATTGTCGCTTTATCCACTACAGAAGCTGAGTACGTAGCAGTGACAGAAGCCAGTAAAGAATTGATATGGCTTCAGGGTTTGTTAACAGAGCTGGGATTCATCCAAGAGAAGAGTGTTTTGCATAGTGATAGTCAGAGTGCAATACATCTGGCAAAGAATTCAGCATTTCATTCTAGGACAAAACACATCGATATCCGTTATCACTTTATCAGATCTCTGCTAGAGGATGAGGTGTTAACATTGAAGAAGATCTTAGGAAGCAGGAACCCAGCAGACATGTTGACAAAGGTGGTGACCATTGACAAACTGAAGTTGTGCTCAACTTCAGTTGGCCTGCTAGAGTAACAGACCAGGGAAGGTTGCTGCATTGATTAAAGTGTGAAGACAGATTGAAATCAGTCTTCAAGTGGGAGATTGTTGAAAAGTCAAAGAAGGTGGCTGCCAATGAAATCAAATTTGGCAGGCCACCGAAATCAAAATTGGAGGCACAGTAATCAAATTGAATTTGGAAACCGAATTCCAAATTGGAGGCCACCGAATTCACAATTTGATGGAGCGTTCACACTGCAATCGTTCCTTATAAATAGCAAGCCACTCCGTTCATTTTATGCAATCCAACGAAAGCAAATACTTAGCAAAGCGTTTGTATAGAAAAATTGAGAGAGAAGTTCTTAATTTTTCTGGGTATAGTTGGGTCGTGGGTTGTGAGTGGTTGTGAGTATTTTGAGAGATTGTGAGTGTTTTGTAAACACTGTTTATATTTCCCTTTTCAGTAAAATATCTGCAGCAGCCCGGAGACGTAGGCAGAGTTGGCCGAACTCCGTTATCAATTTTGTGTGTGCTATTAGTCCACAATTATTTTTGCTCCATTCTCAAATCTGAAGTTACGGGAAAGATCAGCGTAATTTTTTTTCCTAACATAGAACACATCCATTCCATTGCTATTCAGCAACAAAACCCCATGTGCATAAGGCTTGCCACCTTTATTTCTGAGATCCATGTACACAGGGTGTTCCCCATACAAATCAGTATTGAGTGCAAGGGCTGTTACATCAGTGGCGTACAAAGTGTAAGGGTCATTTGGGTACAGCTTGATCCCGTGTGGGCGTGTGCTCTCACCCAAACCATACAAAGAAGCATCCTGCGGCAATTTGGTAGAAATTTCCAAGTACTGGTCCTTGAAGACCAGTGTGTTAAACTCGTCAGTATTTGAGTCAAACAAGGTATCCCCATTTGACTTCCTTTTCACTGCAAAACTAAACGGGTCTGAAGTGTAGCTGAAGACAAGGTCAGATCCATCGTAAGAATACTCTGACACTGCTATTAGGTTCCTCTTCCTCGACCACGCAATGTTTTGCTTTACATTTGCTGGTTGCTCTCTTGGCAATAGGTTGTAAGGAACCTCCCACCTTTGGTTCTTTGCGTCAGTGATGTGTACCCTCAAACGGTTCTCTGTCTCGTGCCTGCAAAACCAACAACAATGAAAGAATATTCAGAATATAACTACTAGGACAAGCTAGCACCACACACGTCTCCATCCAAAACCTTGTACATTCAATTTTTCTTTTTTTAATAGATCACAAGTATTTTGAAGTAATCATGTTCGAATATGATATAATTACTATGGACATAAGTATTTAATATAAATGTATATTAATCGGGACATAATTATTTCAACTTCGAGGTTATTAATTAATCCGGGTCAAACTCTTATCAGTGCATCCACGTCCTTGTTAGTTTATGCATTAAATATGAGTTATACATGTTACTTTTTTATTTTTATTTGACGTTTAAGATTTATGTACAAAATTTAAGAAAATAATTGATATTTTAATTTTTTAAAGTATTTATTATTTATTTTTTTATTACATTTTTTATATAGTTAAAAAAAATAGGTACATTAAAAATAAATAAACACATTACTTAATAAATACATTAATTATTAAGAATAAAAATAAAAAGAAATTAATAAATTATTAATTTTTTTTTAAAAATGATAATAAAAAAAAATAGTGTCAAGACAACTTAAAAAGACAACTAAAGAAACGGAGAAAGTATATATATATTTTAAGTGTTTTCGTGGTTAACGTGGGACTGAGTTGATTTATCTAAGAGTTTTAAGGAGAAAATGTGAATGCATGAGGATGGTGAGTAAGACTTACTTGACATAGAGTCGCAAAAGGGGAATGTCAGGGCCATAGATATTGTTGTTCTGGTTAACTTGGAGGAGCCCTTGAAGGGCACCATCAGATTGAGGGGCATCTTTAATGGATATGAGACGGTAGCCCTGGCCTATTTTTTGATAAGAAGAGTTACCTTCTACTCGTAGGAAGCAAGTAAGAAGGAGGGAAAAGAGAAATAGAGCAGCGAAGCGATTTGGAGAAGAAGCCATAGCACACACTAGTGTACCAAATATTCTTCGGAGGGTTCAGGATGACATAAATTTATATAATCAACTATATATTTTTTAGAGCTCAACTCTTTGTCCTTAATTCTTACATCTCTATCCATTTCCCATATAAAAGTCGAGTTACATGCTATTAAATTAACATGTTATAAAATTAATTTTAACGTTATCATGTCATTATATTTGTTTATATTTTATTTTTCTTACATTTCTATCTTTCATTATCTTTTTCATCTTCTTTTTTTCCCCTAATTTTAATTGCACACAATTCTATCTCCTCAATTGTATAATTAATCCTATTACAATCATAATTATCAGAAAATTTTTTTTTTTTCATTTTTTTCTCAATTTTGATTACCCATAATTTAAGATTTGATAATCTATTTTGAGTCAATTTTTTTTTCATCTTTATTTTCTATTACATTTCTTTTTTATCTTATGTATATTACATCTTCACACTCTATATAATTCATCTCTCATTCTCTTTATTTAATTTTTATCTCAAATGATAATCTTTATTAGAAATAGAAAACACTATTTTTTCTTCTTTTATTTTCACAATTCTCAAATTTTTACACTAATATGGGATTTAATATTCAGTTATAATGAAATTGAGTTTTTGATGATGTGTTTCAACGTGTATTCAACTTGCACCAGCTCAGCAACGTAAGAAAAGTGAGAATCTAATAAATATTTAAATTGTGAGAAAAAGAAGAAGAAGAAATAAATGTAAGTGTTTTAATTTTTTTTCCTTTCTTATTTGTGGATTTAATATATTAAACATTATTTTTTATTTAAATTATTTTTTAATATACACTCATTAATTTTGCAAGAAAATAATAATAAAAAAATTTATTAATGTTGAATTGGATCTTCACTTACATATTCATTGTCAATATAATTTATTTATTTTCTATTTTTATTAAAATTGAAGGTGACAATGGTATATTTCTATATAGCACTTTCTTTAATATTATTTTTATTGTCTTTCTAAATCATGTAAATTAATATTTTTATGAATTTCTCATTTTTTATTTTTTTTTATTTTCTTTCACATCACTCATATTTTTTCCTCTTTAATTATATATATATATATATATATATATATATATATATATAATTTTATACTTAAATAAGCCAACTTGAACATCTTTTCTCTTTATTATTGTTGTTGGATTCAGAAAAATTATTAAGTGGGAACAATAAAATATTATAATATTTTTTTATTTAAAATATAATAATTTTTTTAAAAGTATAGTTTGTAATAAAAAAAATTTAATATACTTATTTTTTTATAAATTAAATTTTTCTCATAAATATAGTGATAATTTCTCCTTTTTTTCTGTCTGATATTATATTTAAGTGTGATGTTGTAATTTTTAGTGACTTATTTAATTTTAAAGAAACAAAATGGTATAAATTATTAATATAAAAATATAATTATTATTTATTTCCTTTTTTATCGCTTTTAAATTTCTATGTTCATTTAAAACTAATATATTTTATGAGAACAATGCCTATTTTTTTATAAGAGCAAATTTATTTTTTTATTAAATATGTTTTAAGTAAAAAATAAATAAAAATTATGTGTGGCAATTACTCTCATTTCTCCTAATTTAGATCCTCTCCTACCAATACATAATGTACATATGCAAGATCAAAAGTGTTAAAAACTAAAATAAAAAATGAAAAATAACCTATATTTGTGATACCCTTCCTTCTTTCTCTTTTTCTCCCCTCATTTTTTCACTCTTTCACTCTCACTCACTCTCATTTCCTTTTCTCTCCTTTCCTGGTGGCTGATTCCTTCTTCTTTGTGGTGGCTGTGGTAAGCTGGGTTGCTGAGTAGGTGGAAGAGCTTGTGGACGCACAGATTTCCTTCTTCCTCCTCCGTTCACCATCTTTTCCGATCTTCTTCTCCATTCTCTGCGATCCCGAAGCTCGGATTCTTCACCGAGGTAAGGGAAGCTAGTTACTTTGCTGTTTTTGGTTGAGAATGAGTCTTAGAAACTCATTTGCTGTTTGTTGGTGGTTGATCTTTGGTTGAGATTTAAGAAAAACTAGTTTTCGGGGTTTTTCGGGGTTGGGTGAAATTTTGGGGTTTTCCCTTGATTTTGGATGCATGTTGAAAATGAGTTGTGTTTTCTTGATGTTTGATGGAAGTGTAAACTTTTGGATGGTTTGGGTGTTGGTTTCCTAGTATTTTTTGCAGGTTTTGATGAAATTTTCGAAGTAGGTAAGGGTTCCTGTTTGAATTTGCGTCGGGCGTAGTTCTTCGTGCCAGACGTGATTTGAAATGGGAAATCTCTGGGTGAATCGCGTCGGGCGCGGGGAGAACCACGCCGGGCGAAATAGACCCCTGTAGGTCTCTAGTTGAGAACTGCGCTGGGTGCGCTTTTAATGCGCCGGGTGCGCTTTTAATGTGTCGGGCGTGCATTTGATTTTTAGAATTGGACTTTATAGTCTTCATGAAAGTTGTAGCCTTGGATGTTAGCTTTCCAATGGCGCTGGAATCACCCAAAAAGGAGTTTTACTGTTTTAGTGAAGAGGGGTCAAGCTGCTAGCATTACTTATAGCTGTTGCGGTTTTTAGAATTTTTAACAAGGTAGATGAAGGAATTAGGACTTGGTGTCTTCATGAGAGTTGTATGAAATCTTCTTATCTTTCATATGAGATAAGGATGAGTATGGTAGGAGTAGTATAACTCCTGATGCACTGTTTTCTGTGAAGGCTTCCATTTCACTTTTAGTGATTTGGTTAAGTTGAAAATTGTTTTAGGTGCTTAGGTGTATTGGTGTTGTTTGGGTGAGTAATTGACAAGATAGATGAGTTGTAAACAAGATGGTTGGGTCGTATTATGTGTTAATCATGCTGTTTTAAGCTGTTAATGATGAATGTTATTGAGCTGAATGATGATATTGATGTGCTGCACTGAGCGCGACCCTTGTCGCGCTGGGCGTGAGACTCCTTGGGAGTCTCTGCCTCGAGGGAGCTGGGCGCAATTTGGTTTGCGTTGGGCGCAAGACCAAGGGAGGTCTCTGCCTTGCCTGCGCTGGGCGCGGGTTGGGGCACGTCGAGCATGTGAGACTCCTTGGAGTCTCTGCCTGGCCTGCGCTGGGCGCAATTGGGTATTGCGCCAGGCGCGAGAGAGCTTTGGACTCTCTGGCTAACTCTCGTCCGGCGCAGGCACGCTTGCGCCGGGCGCGCTGGCCCTGGAGCCCTCTGGTTGTGCCACGCCGGGCGCGACCATGAGTGCGTCGGGCGCGTATGAGGATGTGAAGTTATATGTTGAATTTGCTGATAATATGGTTTTATGCTGATTAATGCTGCCAATGTCGTGTGATAAAAAGTTGTGTTATGATGTGTGATGCTAATGCTGAACCTTATTGTTTGAGTCGAGCTGAATGATATGCTAATAGTTGTTGAATTATGCTGTAATTGCTGAGCTGAGATGTAATTGATAAATATGCTGTGCTGACTAGGTGTAAATGCTAAAAAAATGATGTTAAGCTGTAATAGATGTATATCGCTATGCTGAGCTGGGTTGTTATTGATGATTTAAAATGCTGATTTATAATATGGTTGTGCTCTAGAATGATGAGCTGAGTTGTGAGTAGTAAGCTGTGTTGAATACTACTTAGCTGTGTTGTATGCTGATTTTGTTGTGCTGTGCTGTGAGTTGTTTTGTTGTGCTGTTTATTGCTGAGCTGTATGTTGTGTTTAACCACTATTGTGGTGCTGTTATAGCCGCTATGTCGGTGCTGTTAGCCACTATTGTGGTGCTGTTATAGCCGCTATGTCGGTGCTGTTAGCCACTATTGTGGTGCTGTTATAGCTGTTATGTCGGTGCTGTTTGCCACTATTGTGGTGCTGTTATAGCCGCTGAGCGGTGCTAATATTGCTGAATTTGCTGTGGTGTAGTATAAGTTGTACGGGTGTGCTGATAGCTGTAGATGCTTTTATTTACATATTTATGTATGTATGTCGATTTCTTTACACTAGCTTACCCTTTGTTGTCTCCATGATGTTTGGACTGCAATGATCATACTATGTATGGGAGCAGAGCAGAGATAGGTTGGTGGCTGGCGGTAGGTCCGTGGCTGACAGACGAAGCTGATTTGTGTAAATGTTTTGTTGTTTTAGCTACTGGGTGTAGTAGCTTTGATGATTTTGTTATACACTCTAACTCTAGCCGGATTAGAACCTTGCATATACATATATTTTAGATTCTATATTATATACTTGTTCTATCTGTCTGGTGTTTCCGGTGTGCTGTGCCGTGAGTAGTGACTAGCTGGGTCGTTACAATATTTGTAAACTAAATTATGACATCTTTAATGAATAAAAAGTAATAAATATTTCAGTCAAAAAATAAAGTATATTATAGTAATAATAAATAAAATTAAGACAATTTTGTCATAAGATGAAAGAAATTACACGATAGAATAAAATATAAATGAAATATTAATATATTTTAACATATTAGATAAAAAAAGGCTAAACCCTATTTTGGTCCCTTATAATCTTTTTTTGTTTCAATTTAGTCCTTCATTAATTTTTGGTCTCAAATTGATCCCAAATTAATTAATTGGTTTCAATTTAGTCCCAAATTAATTAATTAGTTTCAATGTGGGACTTCCATCCAAATTATTTAAACGGAGTTAACTTTTGGTCACGTGGATGCCATGTAGATGCATACGTGGCATCCACGTGGATGAGAAAATTTTTTTTATCAGTATTTTAATATTACTGATAAATTAATATCAATAATATTTTTACCCTTTTTATAAATAAACTAATAATTTGATAAATATAACTTAATATATATTAATATACTTTTACAAAAATATAAATATATAAGATCATATATATATATTTCTAATTAATATACTTATATTTTTGTAAAAGTATATTAATATATAACAAGTTATATTTATCAAATTATTAGTTTATCTATAAATATATTAATAATATTATTGATATAATATCAAAAATTATAATATACGTTAATTTGAATAGATAAATAATTATTTAATTTTAAAACATTATATATATATATATATATATTAAAATTATTAATTTTTAATGGGAGAAACAAAAATCATACTATTATGATATTTGAGGGACTAAAATTGTTCAATTAAAAATTGAAGGACCAAAATCGCGCAATTGCAATTCTTTAAGGACTAAAATTATGCAATTAAAATCTTGGAGATCACAAAACTGCACAATTGTAATACTTGAGGGATAAAAAATGCAATTAAACCAATATTCTTAATTAATTTTATTAAAAAATATAATAATTAATAAGATAAAAGGAATATCACTTTATAATTTTTTGCAACTTATTTAAGATTAAAGGAATAAAATGATAAAAATTAATAAGATAAACATAATAAAATAAAATATATAAAAAATATTAATATATTTATTTTATTGGATATAATAACATAATTAAAATATAATTAATAATATATATTTTATAAATATTAATATTTTTATATATAAATAAAATAAAATAAAACCGGAACGACCGGTTCTGAATCTGGAACGGGCCGTTCTGGTGCATTTTGGGTGTGTTAATTTTGCACTTGGAACGGACCGTTCCGGATGCAAAATTAACACACCAAAAGTGCACCCAGAACGGCCCGTTCCGGTTTCAGAACGGGCCGTTCTGGGTCCAGGTGTTTTCAAAAAAATTCTCATCCGCGTGGATGCCACGTATGCATCTACGTGGCGTCCACGTGGCCAAAAGTTAACACCGTTAAAGCAATTTGGACGGAAAGTCCCACATTGAAACCAATTAATTAATTTAGGACTAAATTGAAACCAATTAATTAGTTTGGGACCAAATTGAGACCAAAAATTAATGAGGGACTAAATTGAAACAAAAAAAAATTATAAGGGACTAAAATAGGGTTTTAGCCATAAAAAAACAATCATTACAAAAACTGTTACATATAATCACATACAAAAAGTGTTACTATAGTCTATATTTACACTTTTTTTAATAATATATCAACATATATTGTATCTATAGTATATGTAAAAATAGTTTTTAATAAAAAATATCATATCTCTATAAGATGTGTCATTACTTAATAATTTTTTTTGTAATAAATTAAAATATAATATATATATATATATATATATATATTATAAAAAGTAAATTTTATATATATATATATATATATATAAGTGTAAAGTTTTAGTGGGGGGCAACTGCTGTCACTATCATATGAATGGATCCATCCTTGATTGTTGTTGTTGTTATTATTATTAAATATTAATAATCAAGATAAACTATATAATATCATTACATTTTGTATTAAATAACTATATATTAAAAATTTTATTTAATTAGTAATTATATATGTAACACTGGGAATTTTTTATTCTTTACAAAACTAACTCCTTTCTTTTTCTTCTAGACCCACCTGAGTTGTAGGAAAGGGGTTGATAGTAGTGGAGGGTTCGTAAAGTTTGATAATAAGGAGTGGGAAAAGTTGTGGTGCAACTTCAGGAGTTCCGAGGTTCTTCTCCTTTCTTCCTTTTTTTTCCTCTCCAGAAAGCTCGAAATCAAGGTAAGGGAAGTTAGAACTTGATCTTGGTTGATGATTGTGTGGATTTTCATGTTGCATATGTCGTATGAATGTTAAACTAATTTGTAAGGAGTCTTCATGCTCTTAGTTTCTTGAAGATTTTGCGGTATTTGGGTTTTTTTTATAGGGGCGGGGGACCTTGATTTTGTATAAAAATTCTTGTTATTAGTTATTTTGCTGTTGGAAATTGATGTACTTTGGTTGTTTAGATGAGTTATTATGGTTTATATTTGAGATTGGAGCTTATAGGAAGCTTGGGATGGAATAGAGAGGTTTGAAAATCCCAAAATTGTGAGAAAAAAAAACATAAATGATTTTTGTCATGAAATGGTTGAACCATTTTGAAATGGCTAAGCGAATTAAGAATGAGAACCGATGGTGTCTTTAGAAGGAAACAACTAAGTAGAACTGGACATGAGAAATGAGGGTGTCTTTGACAGGAAATGATTGAATTATTTTGAAACAACTAAACAAAATTGGATATTAGAATCAGGGGGTGTTAATGGAAGAAATCCAATAAATGATTTTGAAATGGCTAAGTGGTTTGGTTCTTTTTTAATTAGACTTTGTTATCTTCATAAAAAATGTAGCCCTGGATGTTGGCTTTTTAATGACTTTGGAATCACCTAAAAATGAGGTCTAGAACTCCAGTTATGACCTTTTTACTGAACAAAGGTTAAATTGTTAGTATTTAGGAAAATTGTTGCGATTTGTGATTTGCACTATAGTAGATTATAGATTTAGAATTTAAGGTCTTCATAAGAGTTGTAGATAATCTCCTTATCTTTCATATGAGATAAAGATTAGTTTAATTGGATTAGTGAAACTCCAAATGTGTTGAGTTATGTGAAGGTTACCTTTGTACTATAGTTAATTTTAGTAAATTGTATGTTGATACATGTTCAGTTATGTTGATACATGTTGTATGATGTATGATGATGATGACAAGTATTGATTTGCTATTAGGATTAAGTTGTCTAGCATTGATATGTTATATGTGTATATATATTATAAATTGCATGGTTGAAATGTTGAATAAGCATTGATATGCTATTATTTAATGAATTGTCAAACATTTATATGCTATTATTAGTTGAGGTGTTAAGCATTGATAAGCTATACATGATTAGTGTTGTTTAGAAAGTGAAGATCTCATATAAAGAATCTTCTTTTGGCGCTCTGGGAGATTAATTGTTGAAAACTCTCCTTAAGTAAAACTCTTGGAGTGATTTTTTTTTTTAATTTTCTCTAGGTCCTTAGGCAATGTGGAGTAAAGTATGAAGTTGAGGGCTATAACTCTTAATTGATTATTGAAAAAGGTTGCGTGGTTCCTTGCGGATAATTAGTGGGTTAATGATGGCATCCTTACTTGCATGAACTTGAGATGATCAACAAAGAATAGGACGCCTTCTCCAAGGATCAAGTTATTCAAAGGTGGCACAAGGGTTTAGGGTGGATGATGATGGAATGGACGAAAATGGAGGTTGGGTAGAAGGTGTTTGAGGAAATGCTTGAGAAGGGTACTCTAGGGTTGGCTCACTTCATGATGATGAAGGCCACTTCTAGGGTTGTTTCTCTCAAGGTGGAGATGGGAGGGAGGTTGCCGAATTAGCCAAGGGTGACTAAGAAAAGATATAAAGGCACAAAAGTATGTTTGGTTCCAAAAATATCTTGTATTATAATTTTTTTCTCTACTTTTTCTATTTATTTTTTTATTTTTATAGTTTAATTAATGCTCAAAGAATTTGTTTTTTTTCCAAAACCTAAAATTTATAAATTAAAATACTATAATATTGCTATAGAGGAAGTGATACTTTTATCAATAATTAGTGAGGTTGTGACTTCGTGTTTCTATATTTTATTTAATAAAAATATTTTAAAATATTAATATTTGTTAAATTAATTGATATTATATTTGATTCTCAAATTTCAAGGTTTAAAATTTAAGATTTATATTTGAAAAATAGTTAATTTTTAATATTATTTTAAGATTTAAGAATAAAATCATAAAAAAAAATGTGTATACAAAATCTAATTTAACATTTATATATGTTATAAATTATATATTATATATTATTAATTGCATTAATTAATTATAAATTAAGAAACTATTTGGATTAGAATGTTAGTTATAGAAAAATATTAAATAATATTAATTATTATTAATTATAAACGAAAATGTAAATAATATATGATTATTAACAATAAATAATTATCATAGATAATTATTTATAATTAAAATTATTAGCCACATTTTATTTAATAGTTTAAAATAAAGTTTAAAAAATTATTAAAACTTTAAAAATGTTCAAATAAGAAATGTATAACTATAAAAGTTGTTTGATAACAAAAATTTGCTCATAGAACGTCTTAAAAAATGATTAAAAGGTAAGTTTAGTTCCAATAACATTTTGTATTATATTTTTCCCTCTATTTTTTTATTTTTATTTTTGCAGGTTAATCATTAAGCTTTTTTTTTTCCAAAAACCTAAAATTTATAAATTAAAATACTATATATTGCTACGATTAACATAGAGTAAATAATCTTTTTATCAGTGATATATTATTAATTAATCATAAATTGAGAGACTGAATTGGATTAGAATGTCAGTTGTAAAAAATATTAAATAACAATTAATTATTATTAATTATAAACAAAAACACAAATAATATTGATTGATTATTAAAAATTAATAATTACTATAATCTCATTCATTAAAAAATTATTTTCAATTAAAAGTATTATTAATATTTTATTTAATAATTTAAAAATAAAGTTAAAAATATTTTGTTAAAACTTAAAAAATGATCGAATTAGAAATATATAATTATAATAATTATTTGAAAGAAAAATTTGTTCATCGAACATTTTAGAATAATGATTAAAATAGGTTTGATTTCAATAATATTTTATATTATAATTTTTCTCTCTATTTTTTCTGTTTATTTTTATTTTTACAGGTTAATTAATCATTAAACAATTTTTCTGGTCAAAACCTAAAATTTATAAATTAAAATACTATAATATTTCTATGATTAATATATATTTTTATCAGTAATTATATACATTGTTAATTATATTAATTAATCTTGAATTAAGAGATTGAATTAGATCAAAATATCAGTTATAGAAAAATAATAAATAACAATTAATTATTATTAATTAGAAACAGAATCGTAAATAATATGTACCCATTGATTATTAACCATTAATAATTATCATAGATAATTTCATTTATTAGATAATTAATTATAATTTAAAGTATTAGTAAAATTTTGTTTAATAGTTTAAAAATAAAGTTAAAAATATTTTCTTAAAACTTTAAAAATGTTCAAATAAAAAATGTATAACAATGAAAGTTATTTGATAAGAAAAATTTGTTCATCAAATATTTTAGAAAAGTGATTAAAAGTATAATTTTTCTCTCTCTACTTTTTTATTTTTATTTTTATTTTTACAGGTTCGTTTAAAAATAATAATCGAATTTCAAATACAATAATATATAATTGAGTTTGAATTGAATAATTTTAATAAATATTTTAATGAATATTATACTACAAAAATATACAATTTTTATCTCTTTAATTGAATTATATTTAATTTGGTCTAAAAAGGAAAATTGTATAATTACTAACACGCATAACACAAAGGATTGAAAAATGTGAATGGCTAACATTCACTTTGTTATTGCAAAAAAAAAAAATATTCACTTAACTTTTATAAGAGTATTTCTTAATTAACATTATATAATATTTCAAATGATTGAAAATAACATAACCTTATGGAGAAATTATTATACTAGTTTTAATAAAATATTATTTTAAAATAAATGGATAAAAACTTATTTCATAAAATTATATTAATAATATGTTAGTATTTATTTTAATATTTTAATGTATTTATTAGAAAGGTTTTTAATATTATTTAGCTATTTGATATGAGTTTTATTTTAATATAAAACTTATTTGATATGAGGAGGGTTATATATATAAAATATGATTGATACAATTACAATATAATTCAGTAATTATTGAGACATGGCGTGCATGGAATTGAGCTGTACACCATCGTAATAATGGCAACTGCTCCCAAATTTCCCCTACTTTAGAGGTGGGTTTTTATTCTCATGATCACGGGTGGGAAAGTGATATTTCAATCGTTATGTATCAAAACTTATTTTCTCTGCTACGTGTAGTATTTATTTTTATTTTAATTATTTTTAAAATATCCCTAAAAATATAAATAAATAAAAATATGTAACTAAATACCTTTTTAAAATATACATGAAAATACAAAATGATTCCATAATTCTCTTCTGGAAGCACATATTATTTCTAAAAACTTTTCCTTTGACACTGACAATGAATTGTTACTGTACTGTTTCCGATTCTGGTTCCCAGTTTCCTTCACATTATGTTCACACACACATATTATTCTCACATATATATACTTTTACTTTACGGCTACAACTTGATTCACTTATACCATCTTTAATTATTAACTCATTTTTGTAGATTTTGGGACACCGCATCAGATTTAAGAACTGAACTAAATTTCATTACAATGCTAAAAACTTTTAACAAAGTTTTAAAAAAAAAAAAAAATCTTAACTTCTTAAATTAGTTTTCCTTTTCATATTGGATTTCTGAAATGGAAAAAAAAAAAAAAATATATATATATATATATATATATATATTTTTTTTTTTTATTAGTAAGATATAATTGCTTATAATTACTCCAATAATTAAGAACTTTGAAAATTTTGAAAACTGAGTTAATAAATACCTTCATGGAAGATGTTCTTAAGATCAAAGATTTAAGCCTTCAAAGGATGATGAATCTGTAGGAAATTGTTTGCATAAGGAAATCATCTGGCACATTCATCAAGGGTAAAAACAATTCATTATCATGGAAACTATTAGTTCATGATCAGGCGGAAGCTGTAACAACATTAGTTAGAGCCTTGGAGGCTGCAAGGTTCGCAATATATAATTTATTTTCTCTTATTAAATATAATAAGAATCTAATATTAGTTCGTATAGATGGAGAAAATTTACACACAAGTCATGTAACCAACTTATAAAAAAAAATCATTTTTCAATTAACAATGCAATATTTTTTCTTGAATAATAGGAAATGTATATAAGTGCAATTATTTAAAATAATTAAAAATGTATTTATATTAAAAAAAAGTATAAAGAAAAATTTATCGAAAACTGGTGGAGTAGTGATAGCATAATTCAATGTAAATTTCAACTCTATAATTTGTTATGTCACTAATGTAGTGACACTCTTACTACCCCAACACATATATTGTAATAAATCTTTCAATTACAGTAAAAGGGTTCACATGAGAAACTTTGAACAACTACATTAATAGAAATATAGAACATAACACATAAGAGTTTTTACAAATTATTTTCAAAATAATATTACAGTACCAAATTCACATAAATATTTCGTCCTAAAATCCTCTGCCCCCAATGTCACAATATCAGAGCATTTCCCAAAATAAAACTGTTGGCATCCTATATGCCACTTGCAGCCGGATCCTCTCCACCTAAAATATCCACAATTTATACGGTGAGAAAAGAAGATATCTATATGCAAAGTACATACAAACACACCATATTAAAATCTCATCATACTTCTTTATTTAATAAAATATTTACGAGCATGTACCATAATTTATCAATCCATCACAATCCATTTAGATTTTAACATTATCACTTTTACCTTTCCTCATTCACATCAATATAACAATTATTTCAACATATATAATTCATGCCAATTTCACAATTAACACTATGCCAAAACCTCGCCACATCTGACACAAGTGATACAGGTTAATTGCCTCACTCAACCCACACCAGACCAGGGTCATGCCCTCCCTGTAGCATCACTTACCCAGGGGCCATGCCATCCCTAATCATTTGGTGTGAGGAAACACAATCACATTACAATCAATACAATCTCTTGCAATTAACCCTATGTCAGGGCTGCCATAAACGACATAAGTGGTGGTATTAACTGTCTTACTCATTCCACACCATGCTAGGGTCACGCCCTCCCTGTAGCACCACTTACCCAGGGGCCGTGCCATCCCTAGTCATCGATGTGAGGCACCACAATCACAATCAGAATCACATTCATACATCATCTCATCTTATAACTCAAGTTCATATCATGTACGCAATTCCATATCACATACATAACAGATAAGCTCAATAAAATAGGGTTTACATACCCCTCAAACAATTAACATCAATATCATTCATTCTTAACAAGTAATATAGCAATAACTTTCATTAATATAATAATCAATAGAATAATTAGTATAAACAGTAAAACCCCTGTTTATTCCAAAATCTAGCTCACCGCATTTTCTTTACAATTCATTCTTCTTCCCAGATCATCATTCCTACACTTAGGCATATTTATAAACCTCAACACAGATAATTTTAATAGAACTAATAATTTTCCAAATAAAATAATTATAAAATTAATCATAATCCTAAGGAATTCTTCCTCTACCCAATTCCCTCATGTACTCTACATATAAATAATCCCCTTTTCCCCCGTACCTGGATAAATAGGAACTTGGGCAGAACCTCCTCCTCTCTTTCCTTAAACAGTAATTGGAACTAGGGCAGAACCTCCACCTCTCTCCTTAAACAATAACCGGAACTAGGGCAGAACCTCCACCTCTCTCCTTAAACAAGGACCGGAACTAGGGCAGAATCTTCTCTTTAAGATTCCTCTTTCTCTCACTCCTCTTTCTCTCTCTCTCTCTCTCTCTCTCTCTCTCTCTAAAATTTTTCACCCTTCACAGTTATAATTTTTCACCCCCCCATGCCTCCTATTTATAGGCAATCTGGGTTACCCGGAACGACCCGTACTGATTTCGGAACGGCCCGTTCCGGAACCTTCGAATCTGTGCAAATTTTTCAACTGGAACGGCCCGTTCTAAAATTGGAACGGCCCGTTTCCAAAAAGCAGAACAGCCCGTTCTAAAACCAGAACGACCCGTTCTCAATCTCAGCAGAACGACCCGTTCTCCCCTTGAAATGGCCTGTTCTCCCTGTTGAAACGGCCCGTTCTAGGCCCGTTCCCAACCTAAAATTTCAGTATCCTTTTATTGCTTGGAACGACCCGTTCCAACTTTGGAACAGCCTGTTCCAAGTTATCCATTTACCCCTCAAACTTTAATAAAATTGCAAAAATATCATTAATATTTACAAAAATACCCCTAAAACTTAATAAATTTACGAAAAGACTCAATAATAATATTAAAATAATTACAACTAACAAGTAACAACTCCCGATAAAAATGTTCGATCAAACCTTCCGCAAATAAAATAAAATATTTGTATTATATATACAACATATTTTTATGAAATCTTTGTAATATTATTTTCTTTTTATTTATCTTATCAACACTTTTTTTTAACGACTTAATATATTACTATATTTTTTATGGTCTAACAACTAGCAATGAAAAAATATAATACAATTATCTATATTTAACCTATAAACAGTTTCTGAATATGATACTAATATTATATATATAGGAATAAAATTTAATTGATGTATGTATTTATATTATTTATTTTTAAATTTTAATATTTTAAGGGAAATGAAGCATAGTCATGATTTAATTGTGTTACTGGAGGGTTAAACGTTGAATAAGAGTTTCATAAAGGAGTTACATTAATTCTATTTTCACTTTTCTCTATTGCATTCTATGCTCTAAAAAATTGGGAGAATTAGAAATTGTTAAAGATCACCTAAAAAATTTACACCTTATTCATCGAGGTAAGGGAGAGTGAGAGTTTTCTCAATATTTGGGAACCACTTAATCTATTGGGTTGGGGTTAAATTTCGTTTTTACTTGTTGGTGATTACTGAACAAACATTTCTTTAATTAATAAAAACATTTACAATTATTTAAAAAACATTTAATATATTTATAAAACTTATTTAATTAATTAAAATATTTTTTAATAATTTTTGAAAATTTAGGATGTTACAAACATCAATCTTCACTTTGATCTATAAATCGAGAGTTTCTTATTTAAATTACTAACACTTAGATAAACTTATGAAGTTCAAATCTTAAAAAAAAAACTTATATACATTTTCTTACGGTTTAAACTGAATCACAGAAAATCCTAAACAACTAAAACTCTTGAAGGATTATTTAATTTTAGAATTTCTTAATAAATAAATAATAATTAAGTAGATCACACCACTTAATAAAAACAATTATTAAATAAAATGTGCGATGCTACATTTCTCTTTTATTTTCTATTTCCTTTTTTTTTGTACAAACTTTACGTACAAATACTATTTCTGAAACGTAATAAAATAAAATAATGTACACTGTTTTATTCTTATAAAACACCAAATATAAAAATACTACACTATATTTCATTCTCCTGTGTGTACTAAGCGTTATCTAGGAGAGAACGCAGACGCATGCATTCTGAAATGGTCCTTCATTGACATAACGTTAACTGGTCCAGAAATTGTCCAATCAATTAATCATTCATTCAACATGCATCGTGGCCATACCGCAAGTAGTATAACATTCTTTGCAATGACTTTTCCCTTTGTTTTAATTTTATTCTGATTCAGAAAATTTCCATGACATCTGAGTTCACACATATTTTTCCACCGATGGCAACAACCAAGATAAAATCCATAGATATTTATGAATAAAGATATGGAAGCACTAGCTACAAAGTGCTCATGATAAGGTTTTTTGGTCTCATCATATCTTGCTGACTTGTAGAAGAACCTCTTCTTTTCTTGGGTCTTGAAATCAAAAGGAGACCAGAACTAACACAAGTGGATTCTCTTTAACAATTTTAGGTAAGCTGAGAGAAAAAAAAAAAAAAAGAATAAGCAAGAATTGACATTTACGGTAAAATGGTGAGAGAAATACCAATTTAAATTTTTAAACTTTAATTAGTGATTCCCCACGTATAACAAATCGCTATGTTCATGAAGTTAAAATCTCTTCTCTCTTCTTTTTATTGACAAAACAAAATGTCTTGGTTAAGATTCTTCTCGTTCTTTCCTCTTTCTTCTTTTGAATCAAATAATTATAATGATAGCAGACTAAAACATTGATAAAATGTTGAAAATAAAATTGAATTTAACCAACAAAACATATTCATGTTCGTGAAAGTGCGCATATATGCTTCGTTGGTCATTATATTATGAACTGATGCTGAACAATGAATAAGAGAGGATTCAATAATTAAAAATATATATATAAGATTTTGATGACAAAAGTTTTCATTTGAGAAAATGCAAGTGAAAATATATTCCCTATAAGAATGTGACTTTATTCCTAAACGTATAAATCCACTGACTTTAAACGTGTTAATAGTAATGAGGTCAGAGAAAAAGGCAGATCCATCGAACAAAGTTAGGTGGCGAATCCTCAGTAGGCAGTCACATTTGTGGTTGTGGATACTGAGCCCATCGATCAGATTCGGCTTCTGAAAAATATGTTACTACTCCTCAAAGTATATGTAAAACTACAAATGTGTCAACTCGATTTATCTCCTCATAGTTCTTCAAAAAGTGAATCAACCCATCGTGTCTTACTTAACAAGATACTTTCAAAATTTTAACTCGTCCCATTTATCAATGAATTAGCATGTTAATTCACTTAATAATTAATTTTTTATATTAATGATATTTATTAAAAATCAAATAAATTAACTTAATTTTGAATAACAATTTATTTAAACACAATAAATAAAATAAAAAATCATAAAATAATTAATTAAATTATTTACGCTTAATTAATATACATATATGATATATTTAATTATATATAAAGTTTGTTTGCATATGTTTCCCTAGAAACACTTTTAAGATTAAAAAAATACTTAAATTAAACTTCTCCATGATATAAGATAATATTAATTTATGTGTGAGTTAAAAATAAGATTTTGAAAAATCTAGTGTAAGAGAAGTTTTACAAAATAATTAATGCATAAATTATTTTTTACTTATAGAAAAAGTTTTTTTTTCATTTTTTCTTCTAATTTTATTTAAGTATAAGTGTTTATAAATAAATTATCTAGAACTGTCAAATGGGTCAGTTGACCTAATCCAGTTTGGTTTGCATGGGGTCAAAAATATTTTAAGACAGGTCAACCTAACCTATATTATTTTTAGATTGTTATTTTTCAGCTCAACCTAGCTCATGTCAGACCATCAAGCTTTCAAATCAAATTAGCCTTAGTTAAAAATAAATGAAAAATTAAAATGATTTTATTTCAAAAAATCAATTTTATTTTCTTTAAATGGTTAACATTTATTATTATTTTTTCACTTTAATATCTAATATATATATATATATATATATATATATATATATATACACATATAACATCAACAAAATCAATGGTAAAATTTTATTTATTTTACATTTTTTAATTTTTTTTCAAATATGAAGGCAAGAAAAAAAATACAACAACTCAATGTTTATATATCTCAATATATTGTATCTTAATTCATGTTTTAACTATTATTATTAATATTAAAGTTAGAATAACCAATATTAGTTGACATAAGTGAGTTTGTGTCCCTTAACCAAGTTATTCAAGGTTCAAATCATAGTCTTGGATATGGAATATGCTATGTTAGAAAGGAAATATTCACTTTATGTGCATTCACAGTCCTTAACAAAGATTAGTTATTGGTTTTCACGATGAATATTTTGTATAAATACCATGATTATGTAAAAAAAAATTATTCTTTTGATCCTTTATCTTGTTTTTTTAGATTTATTTTAGTGTTTTTATCTTTTATAATGTCTATTTTGGTTATTTATCTCCTAAATTTAAGTCAATTTAGTCCTCTTTTTTTTTTTTTTTTTACTAATTTAAGACTTGAAACATGTCTCATTAAATTCACTTTATATGAAAACTAATGAATGCAATTAAAGTTCAAATCAAAGGGTTATATATACACAGTTAAAATCAAAATTTTATTTTAAAATATAATTTCATACTATTTTCTAATTGTTCATATGACATATATTTTGTATATAATTTTTGTTATATTTATAGTTTTTTTTTAGATTTGAACATCAATTGCATTTCATGATTTACATATGAATGAATCTAATGTTACAATTTTCATATCTTCAATTAGTTAAAAATTGATTAAAAATCATGCTTCGAAATTTAAAATGATCATTATTTTAAAAGGACCAAATTGATCCAAATATAAAATATAAAGGACCAAAATTAGGCATGACAATTAAACCTGCACTCATAAGTACCTCTTTAACTCTAACCTGATTATGACGGAGAAAATGTACGGATACAACTCATACAATTTTTAATTTATTTATAAATATTAGAAATATAAATTATTTATTTTAATAATTAAAAATAATAATAATAATAATTAAGTGACAAACTTAAAATTATACATTTAAATAAAAAAATATAATTTTTTTAAAATTTATAAGTTCTTTCCTATTTATTATTATTTTTATATATTTTCTATATTATAATATAATTATTAACTTATAATTTGTTTATTTAAAATATATAAATAAATTAATTCTTAAAAAAAATGGTAGTTCCTATAAGTTTATCCGTACCCAATGAAATTTGATGGAGATGATGATGAGTTTTAAAAATTTAATTCAACCTCTTCAAAACTTGGATCCAAACCCATCCCATTTTTTATGGGGATGGGATAGGGAGATCAAAACCGATTCTGATTCACCTCATTGTTATACTTAACCAAAATAAATATTTTAATAAATAAAAAATAAAAAAATAAGATAAAAAATAAAAATATAATTTAACTTATTAAGTTATTAATTTGTTGTTTTTCTTCTTTTAAGACTATTATGCGAACCGAAATAGAAAGACCTATTTTATTTAAATTATTTTTTGTTAAGAGCAGTTTAAGGACATTTTCAATGGAAGCAACTCATTGTTTAGTGCATAGATTCATGTGTTTGGTGGTCTCTACTATGTCATATCAACATTAAACAACTTTACTATATTTTTACTCTAATGGTGATTTTTTTGAACAATTCAATATTTTTATAATTTTGTGATCTTTTTTTCTTTTTCTTTTTCTTCTTCTCCAAGGTCTCTTTTCCTCTTCCAATATCTCATTCTCCTTCTCTCTTTTTTTTTTTCCTTTTTTTGTTTCATCTCCTTCTTCTACATCAGACCATTGCTTTGGACACCGTGCAGACCATTGCACGCACAAATCCAAGATCGTCGGCTCAACATATTTTGAGGCCTAAAGGGAATTATGAAGTTAGACATTTTTAAAATCAATAACAATAATTTATTTTAATTTTATTTAAAATTTATTTTTTGAGCCTTTTAGGCTGCAAAATCACTTAATAAGTTATTATAATCAATTTCGTTTATTTCCTTTTCAATTGATAATAAAGTCAATTCATTTAATCTTTGTTGAGACATTGTTGATCTTAGGTAAGATTTTATTAATTTTAATTTTAAAAAACTTTTTTCAGCTGAAGCAACAGTGACCAGGATTGTTAACATTATTCTATAAGCAATATATGGATTTGGAAAAGAATCATGTTTTCTTATGTAATTGAGGATGTCAATTGGTGTATCATTTTCAACTTGTATAATTTTTCTTAAAATTTTCAGTTTTTATAAATAAATCTAATCCATCAATATTAGAGTGATCATTATGTTTTAATGGAAGTTCAAGGTTAAGACAATATTTTTTAAAACTTTCTTCATCTAATGACTTTAATTTCTCACTACAATTAAACAACCAAAAATATCTTCATAAATTTATAATTGTTCAAATCTAGTTTGAAGTGCAATAGTTGCTTAATTTAGTGGGAGAAGAAGAATCAATAGGAATGTGGGAACGTTCATAATTTGAGGCTTAATTTAGTGGGAGAAGAAGAATTAATAGGAAAGTGGGTAAATAACATTGAAAATTTGGGCCTGATTGAATGGGGGAAGGGCAATTAATAGGAAAGTGGGTCTAGTTTAAAGATAAGAGAGAGTGACAAAAAAATTAACAGTCACCCATAAAAAAAAGAACTTTCAACAAAAAAATTACAATACTAGGATCAATCCTCAGTCCTTACAATGTTAAGTTTAGACAATGACCAACAAACCAAAGTTAATATTGATACAATTAATTTATTAAGTTTTATAATTAAAAAAAATATTTTGGGAGCCTATTTTACACGGTACTGAACTAAAATACTTTTGAAAGTTTAAAACATTATTTTGAAAGTTTAAAACTAGAGCTTTGGGTGCTTTATGCTTAGGCTAGCCCTTCACATGCCACCATGCTGACATCAACCATGGTGCCTATTCCGCCGCTCCACCTCTTCTCTTTCTTTTCTCTCTTTTTTCAATTAAAAACTAATACTATTATATTTAAGCAATTGCAATCTATAAAAAAAATTAAACAATTTTCATGCCATTTATAAATTTTCCAATGATAAATATTTTTTAAAAAATCTATTGATTGAGCTAAGAAATTCTCCGAGGATGTGGGGATGCTCTAACCTTATTATCGGATCCATCCAATCAAATTGAGGTTAACTCATATTACAGTAACAAACACATAACTACCCTTACACGCCAACTGTCATTGAAAAGACTTGTCAAAGATATCAGTAAATACGAGTTAGCTTTGATCATTTATAAACATAGCCGTACCACTCTTATTCCATATTTATCACGTGTATTTATTTAAAATTTTACATTACAAGCTAAGAAGTTATTTAAAAAATTAAACAAGGAGGCATTATTATTTATTATTATAATAATAATAATAATATTATTATTATTAATATTTTGTTGTTAAATTTATTTAATAGACTATATTATTTTTAACTTTTCCTTCAAGACCTCTTAACACGACCTTAATTATAATCCGTCATCTAATTAGAAATTTCAAGAAACTAATATGTTAGTACGTGTAATGTACAAGATAACTTTTTATTTTATATAATTAAAATTTATAATAAATAATTTGTTAATATATAAATTATATTATTTTATAGTTAAAGTTTATAATAAATAATTGCTTTTTATCATATAAGTCATATTTTATGTTTATGAACTTATAAATAATATTTATATTAATAATAAATAATTTTATATTATTATATAAAGTTATTTTTAATTATTGATAATTTTAAAAAAAGATTAAAATTTAATTTAAAAATAAAAAAACACAAATAAATTAAAAGAGATATAGAAGTTAAACAAAATTTGTAAAAAGAAATATTTTAAAATAAAAACTAAATATACTCACATTAAATAATGGTCTTTAAAAAATGTTATTGTTTAATATATAATTGTTCTAATTGTATATGTTAAGAATTATAATTTTTTTTACATAGAAAACTAACATTTTATACCAAAATTCTTATTAAATTTTTAAACAATTTTTTTATAGCAAACCAATTTTAATTATATATTTTAATAATAAACTTTTATAAATAACAGAGCGGACAATAAACTCAAAATAGATAAATATCTTACCATATATTATAAAGTTGTGTACGTAAATAACTGATAAAAATAAATTATAACAACCCTCTTCTTAATAAACATATATCTCTCTTAAACAAATACAAACTCAATATATAAACCTAACATTATTATCTTATTTTCTTAACTACCTGCATGTTATTTTATGTGTAGGAGTCAAACTCGACATCAAAAGAATTTGCAACAACTCACTGTCTGCGTAACCAACCAAACTAAATTTCATTAATACAATTTTACATTGCCGAAAATTACCATACTGCGGGTTAATAATTGTTTATTATAAAGTAAATTAATTGAATTTAAGAATGTGAAAAAATTGTGAGCCAACGAACATAAAGCATAAACAGAAAAGACGTGTCTGGAGGTTATTGGGTGAGAGAAAGGCAAGGTTGACGGCAATGTACGATTGCTGTGCGTTCCCATTCTTTAAGAGAGACACGACCACACTTCTCAAGCAAAGAACATTAGCAGCTCACATGTCGGACAAGAGAAAGCAAGGCCACAACGACGCCGTTCCGGGGACTCAGAAGAAAGCACGTGAGGAGGCTTCCACGGCGGTGACGGACGAGGAGGTGGAGGAGTTCTACGCCATTCTCCGCCGAATGAACACGGCGGTCAAGTACTTCAAGACCTACGGTGATGACGTGGCAGCGTTGGAGAAAGATATCTTGCGGGAAGTGAAGGAGGCAACAAGGAATAATAATGAGAATGAGAACCAGAACCAGAAGGAAGACATGGAACACAACTTCACTTTCGATCTAAATCTCACTCCCCAAACCCCAACCATATGATTAGTATGTTACCATATGTTTCTCCATTTTTTTTCTTATACGAGTATGAATTTAATTTTTTTTTATTTATTATTATTATACATGGACAACTCCTTGAGTTTTAGTTAACTTATTATATTTCACTCCTCTTATTTTAAAAGCTACGCATGCCTTTATCTGCGATAGATCATGCTAATTTCTATTACTTTCCTCTGTGGGAAGATAAATGTAATAATAATATTTGAGTAATGACTACGATCGTCGGCATAATTAATAGATAGTTAGGTTTATTGATCATGTTATCAACAGTTTCATTTTCGATAGACAATTAGGTATAATTGTATGAAGAGAAGACTTTGTATCGGAGATTCATCACTGAACCTTCAACAGTTTTTACGTCTTGAAAGAATCAATCTCCAACTCATACTTGGATAAGATTTTTTCGATGTGAACAAAAAATAAAATAGTTCAGTGATAAGTGTAGTTTTTCGATAATTATTTTTTTATCTAGTATTCAGCTTTTTTTAAATATTTAATAACATATATTTAATATGTTTTTAAAGTTTGCATTAAATATATATTATAAGGTATTTTAATTTAAAATATGCTTATTTAATATAAGATGTAAGTGTTTCTTGAATAAGCTGCAAGTGTAGTTTTTTTTGTGTGTGTGTGTGTGAAAAATGAAAATGCTCTCGTCCCGCTTTTATAAGTTAAATACGATCCAAACAGGTTTTACATAAAACCCGAGTTCAAAACCAGTTATACCAACAAATTCATATTTAATTGTTGAGCTTAGGAAACTGACATATGTAGCTTTACATAAAAAGAAAGCTAGCAGAGAATAAGGAATAATATTTTCCTCGTATGCATGCGAGAAAGAAGCATCGAGAAGTAATGCAATAGATCTTCTTGTTGTCCATCAAAAGGCATATAAAGGTATATAGCAGCAGAAACACATGCAAATACACGGAGGATGGAGAAAGCTAATTAAATTCATTTTTATTTCAAAATATATATTTGAATTAGTTTATTTGTTGTTTAAATTTGAAGTACACACTATTTTTACAATCCTATCCACCAAGGGTATGAATTAATGATTGAAAAATATATACTATTTTATGTAACGAATATTATTTTTTTTTGTATAATTTCAGTATAATAAAATCTCTCTCTTTTTAGTGGTAAACAACGGGCTGAAGCCCAAAAGCAACAACAAACACTCATATCGAATCTAGGCGCCAGTCCCTACAAGGGGGAATGGAACCCCCACTGCAATAAATTATTAATTTCCTTTTCTTAACATTTTTTTTTATTAACAGTTATAACTCAAGCTATAGACCAGGTGGTATGATTAAAAATATCGATGAAACTCTGCAAAAGTGCATGAAAGAGGTATTGAGAAATTAATGAGAAGTGATGCAAGGGATGCGAACTTTAATTTATGTATTTAAAGTATGTAGTAGCAGATGGGAATAGATGTATACATACGCTAATTAACCAGCCTTTAAAAAATTTCAACCAATTAACCGTAAAAATTATCAATGATTATATATATATGTAAATAATAAAAACTTACTAGGTAATAGAATTGTTCGAGTTTATATTATAAAAGAAATGAATCGAATATGTTTACTTTGTAAATTCTCGTCAACTAGCAAAATGGGTGGGTACTGTAACTGTTGTTTACGTGCCCTTTCACACAACGCAGGGCCATTGCCATAATATATAGTAATTAATATCATTAAATGAAGAGAGCATAGAGATGTCATGAAGAGAAGTGAAGAATGTCATGGTCATGGGTGAAGGATCTAGAATGTGGATGACAACATGAGATGAGAGGATTGCTGACCAGTCACTCACTCTAGCTATGAGGCTATGACAATGGGAATCATGCACATTCCGACAATTAATTTCAACCACTCTAGCTTCTCCCACAAGGTTAGTGTAAATTAATAAATTCCCAAGAGCTCCTATAAGTCCTAACCGGAAGAGCCTAAGCCCCTGCACCTGAGTCACCCTCTGATTTCTACATGCATTACAGATCCTACATTAACAAAATTATTTTATTAATTTTTAATCATAAGATCCAAATTTTACTAATAATAAAAAGTTGTTGGTTTTGTTTAAATTAGATTATCAAAGATTAAGACTTTCTTGTGTACTATTTCAACTCTCTTACCACTTGAATTACCCTTAACAAGACTTATTTAAAAATTGTAAAAAGTGAAAAATTAAATTCTAGAATAATGATTTTATAGAGTGTCATTACCATTGTCACCTCCATTATCACTAATATCGATATCTTGATAATAATGATAATGACAACAATAATGATAATATTTCTTAATAAAATTTTAAATGTCTTTTTAGTTTATTTTAATTATAAATAGTGGTAATAACAATAATAATGATAATGTTTCTTAGTAAAATTTTAAATAAGTTTTTTCACTTTAATCTTCTATCAACTACTAGACAACGACAATTTCCACATAAAATAATACATAGAGTTCCACTAATTCTATCAAACTCATCTTTATCTCATATGAAGCTTAAGAAAATTATTTACAACTCTTATATTGATCTCCAATTTTAATTAAAATATTTACTATGCCGAAAATCACAAAAATCTATGTCCACTAAAAAGTTAATAATTTTAGCTCTAGACCTTCTTTTTAAGTGATTCTAAAAACATTAAGAAGCTAACATTCAAGATTATAACTTTCATAAAGGTTATAAAGCCTAATTCGACCATCTACTATTCATTCAGCAAATATTTTCTCGTTGCCGACCAACACTCACTATTCATGAGAAAAAATAGGAAGTTTGGGTTGATGTACTTCATCTATGCATGAATGCTAAGCGACCATACACCTCTAGTTGACTGAGAATGCGATGTTCCTTTAGAGAAATCACTTTCTCTTAACATAATCTAGTTACCCACATCAATTACAACAATGCAATTCATGATTCTTCTACTCCACACCTCATATAACTCCACCTAAAAAACATCACATGCAGCTACTATCAAACTCAAAATCATCAACCCATCTTCATCCTTCAAAAACCCCAAAAACTCAACAACTTACAATTCATGCATTCTCAACTTAAATGCCACAAATGAGCCAAACAACACAAAAATCAATACATGCAACACAAATAGATCAATCTACAAACTTCACTTACCTCAAATCACTCCTTAAAGAGAAGAGGAAAGGATGAAAAGGAGAATTTCTTAACTCTCCACACGACGACTCAACCTTATATTCTCAACTTTTAGGCTTGAATTACCAATCTATTACTGTTACTCAGCTCAAGAAAGGATCTAGAACACTCTTGTAAAATCAAAAGAAGAAGAAAGTCTCTCTAACTCCAAAGCTTATCCCACTAACCTTTCTCTAATTTTGCTAACGAAATGAATTTATAAAATTTAAATCTTAAGAAAATCTTATATACTTTTCCTTAAACTCCGTCAATTTTAACCTCAATTCAAAACAACTCCTAAGTCATTAAACTCATAAGGATTCCTTTTAAATTAATAAAAATTAACTAAATAAATCCTAAAATTCATAATACTACATGACATGAGCTTGAACTTCATTTTAGAAGCTTAAAACAATATTTATTTATTTTTGGTTTGATTCATTATATTATGGAGACCACATCAAGCCTATGACCAACCTAACTCAAAATTGATCAATGAAATGTTGACCTTGACCTTTGAATTTTGAGGAAAAAATAAATTCAAAGACCTTGTAACCCAATTTTAACTTAAGCAACTATTAAAAAATATATAAATAAATAAATAAATAAAATTTATTAAAAAAAAACCGCACAAATCGAGATTTATCTTTTATAAAAAAAAAATCTAAATTGAGTCTAAGGTCCACAACCCACCTTACTCAAACCCACTCAATATTAAAATGTAGTCCTTAATTCTTAAATTTTGAGCATGAATAAATGCGTATAAAAGCTTAATTTTTTTTTTTTCTGCCATGTTATGCCAATTCCAGATCTCCTCATTAAAGTCTCATACAGTCTTGCATCTTTTCAGTATTTTAAAAAATATTATAATATTGAGAGGATTTTTTCTTAATTTTTTTTTTTTTACTTGCGATGTGTTTGGAATAGCAAAAAATATTTAAAATATAAATTAAATAAAAGGAATAATATATTTTAAAATCAACCTTTTCTTTTTTTCTTTTCTTTTCAATCAAATAAAAATTATATTTTTTATTTTCTTTTTGTCTCTTCGAAACATATCATTACTATTGAAACCCAACTTCCATACATACTTGAGATGGTTCCTATGCAATGACATTAATTTGAAATTTTAAGAGCAATTTTTTGTTCTTATCCCTAAGAAGTTGTCATTCTTTCGGTGTGAAATTGTGAATCAAAAGAGAAATATTATCGATTTAAATGGGCTGAAAGGGAGCAGTACCTGTCCAATATGTAAAATTTAATCAAATTTATACTAGAGTTCAAAATATACCAAAATTGCAATATATTATGTACGTTTGTAGAATTTGATTAACTTGTAAAAAAGAGAATCTTGTCCACAACCACCCACATCAAGAATACATTCTTCTACTTTATATTCCTCCAGAGAAGCAACTATTACTTTAACGGAGTAATGAATAGTGCCCTCTCATTATAAATCAAAAAATTACTTATTGTCATAAAAAAAAAAAAAAAGGAAGAGAAGAATGACACTATAACCAACACAATAAACTATTTAATTTTCAACAATGTTGATCTTGGTCTCGATTCTTTTACACTATTGAATATATCTATATCTATATCTATATCTATATCCATATATATATATATATATATATATATATATATATATATAATAAGTAATTTTTTATAATATATATTTATCATTAAATATTATTTTTATTTATACTATAAATATAATATATATTAATATATTCTTAAAAATTTAGATATAAATTATAATGATACATAATATATGTTATTAAATCTCATTTAAAAATAACATTAAGATTATATATAGTTATATATAAATATATTTATATCTATATATATATTATATTTTTTTTTCTATGTCATAATATTTTTTTTTTGTATAATATAAAGTGTGTTATTATTAATAAGTCATTCCACTCAATTTTGAACAATATCTTATATTTGAGTTTTCTGATTGAATATACGAATTTATTTACCAAAAATAAATGATGAACTACTAATTCACCAATTTCGGCTGGTTGCAATAGCCATTTATTAAACCAGCAAAAAGTGAGCATGAATTGTTGGGCTACATTATTGGATTGCAAGAAAAAAAAAAGTTTATAAAGCATTCATAGTATTTACTGATACGAAACTTTTTGAGAGATGATAAAAATAAAATTATGAAGTTTTAAGTTTAAAGTAAATAATATTGTATTACTGTGAAAATATGCATGTGTGAATTACGAATAATGATATCAGAGTTGATGGTTTCGACAGAATAACAACTTAGAGTCTTAAACGAATATTTGGTAATGAAAGTCAAGCAATGTGTCCCATTGATGTGGCTAACAATAGTGCATATATCTAGAACCGATAAATATGACTAAAGCTCTAAAGGTTATCATTGAATACTCGTAGATGAAAAATTGATTTTTAAGATTGGATGTATAAACAAAGTCTTACATCATTGAACCATGTGGAGAAAGAAAGACTTATAAAATAGGTTAAAACCCTATTTTGGTCCCTTATAATCTTTTTTTGTTTCAATTTAGTCCCAAATTAATTTTTGGTCTCAATTTGGTCCCAAATTAATTAATTGGTTTCAATTTAGTCCTAAATTAATTAATTGGTTTCAATGTGGGACTTTCTGTCCAAATTGCTTTAACGGTGTTAACTTTTGGCCACGTGGATGCCACGTATGCATCTACGTGGCATCCACGTGGACGAGAATTTTTTTGAAAACACCTGGACCCAGAACGGCCCGTTCTAGATAATAGTGTTTAAATCAAGTATATTAGTTTGTATTTAAGTGTATTATAGTGTTTTTCTATTTGTACAAGGGTACAAAGGTAATTTCATCCTTAATTCTAATGTTCCTAATCTTCATCTTTATGCCTTTTATCCTTGGTTATTATCTTGTGGTACTCGACCTTACATGCTCGAAGGGGTGAATGTCCTCGATCTTATTTGTCCGAATAAGATTAATGTTATTGGCCCTACTAGTCTAAGAGGGTAAAAAGGGCACCTACAAAAGCTACTTTAATGTTCAAGTAAGTACTTGATATTGGTTAGGGTGATGTAATAAATGATGTAATAAATATAATTAAAAGTATTTTTTTTACCTTAATACGTCATATTTATACTAACTTTAATTGGGTTTGGGCAATAATGGCAAACCCAATAACCACCTGATTACCTTTCTTTGTTTGGATAGTCCTTGGTAGGGATCCAAGGAGTTTCGACTTACCCCTCAACCAAATACTACCGATATAAATGCTTTTAGGCTTTCAAGACTTTTACAAATCAAAGAAAGCCTAATTAATGTGTATGTTCAAATGTTTTCGATAAGCATCGCACTTCATTAGTTCTTCTAGTCACACCGACTCTGAAACGTTCCCCTTATGAATCGTGATGCCTCTTCATTTTCTCTCTTGAAACAAGACATTACTTTTTGCAAGCATATATACGAGGGGTCATTTGTTGACAATCTTTAATTTAACTTTAATCTAACGGTTGCAATCCTTGGTATTGTTCGTTCCCCTCCGATTTCTATTACTATAAATTGGAGTTCATTTTACCAAATTGCTTACTCTAAGACTGTGAACTCTCCTTCAGTTTCTTGCTATAAGATCAACTACTCTCCTTCATTTCTTTTTGAACTTCCTATTTCATTCAAAAGGTAAACATGAGTACCAAATTGTGTTGTGCATGTGATGTGTTGACGTGTTGTGTTACTCACATGCTATGTTGACATGTTGATGAATTGCATAATTGTGTTGAAAGCTGAACATGTTGTAATGTTGTGAAGTTGAAGTGTGGTGATGTAGTGGTTGTGGACCGCTAAGTTGATTACATGTCGTATCAATAGATGATAGTATTCATATGCTAAGTGGAGGTTTTGTTGTGTTGGTAGTATAGTTGTAGTTTTTTCCTATACTTATTATGTTGTTTTCTTGCAAACTTACCCTTACATGTTTCTTTGTAATTGAACTGCGATGATCATATTTATATGAGAACACAGTAAGGATAGCTTGGAGGAGGATTTCGGGTTGAGAGTCATGCTAGATTATGACGATGTTGATCTTTTAGGCTACTTTGATGTAGCTAGTGTTTTAGTTGTTGCTTGACCAATAACCTAGGGGTATACTTTCAATAACTGGATTATTATACATATGTATACTTGTATAGCTAGTTATTATAGTATTCCAGTTGTTTTGACTTACACATATATATATTGCACAAATATCCATGTACTACTTATATATATAATCACAAGTAGTTAAATATATGTTTCTATTGCTAGTTATTGAGCTGTGAAATGTAGGAACCTAACGAATCATTTTATGAAACTTTCAAAGCTAGAGTCTATGATGGACTACTTTTAAGAGTGGTCTACCATGCACAACAATTTATGTTCATTAGATTAATCTAAGATGTGTATTATTATGATGTACCCTCTACATAGCATAGTATCACTTCTTCTTCTCTCTTATCATAACCAACATGCACTTCTGAAAAAAAGTGTCGATGTCAATTGCTCACCGCCACTGGAGACGATTTCCAACGGTGGTTTCACTTTTTTCTCTCTCTATTTTGTCACTTCTATCTTTTTCTTCTATTTTTCTTTGGGTTAGTTTTTGACCTATAAGTTTAACATAATAGAGGCATGTGAGAACAAATTGTAACGTTGCAATGGAGAAGTGTTGGCGTGGGCCGCCATAGGGCGGCAGAAGCATGTAAGTGCGAATTTGCAACGCGACTGGGAGTGTGGATATGCAATGATGTAGCTGAACTCTTCACGCACTACTTTTATCTCTTCTCCAGTTTAGATCTAGTCGGTGCGAGCACGAATCTACTGTGATGAGGGACAAATCTTTCACAAAGAAGCACGACGCACTTACCAAATCTGTCACGGTGGAGTGCAAAGGATGTCATAGGTAGAATAACATATTTTTCTCGTTTGTGACTTGCAAAGAGCAAATGATAATGGTTGCCAAAAAGGACAATGACAAAGGTGAATGCTTATGCCCCATGGAAAATGCATAAGTCCAACCCTTGCATCACAAACATACTTCTATGTTGGTGTATATCACCATCGGAGCCTAAGAGAAATTAGGGAGAAAGGGGAAGGATAAGAAGAAAAAAAAAGGTAAGTGACATCGCTAGAGATATTATTGGGAGACAATTGAGAACGATGGTGACAAGAAAAAAAAATATTAAAAAAAAAAAAAAGAGTTTAAATCACATGAGAAGAGCACACCGTAAGATGATATACAATAAATTAATCTAAAGACTATTAATAATAGACCACCGTAAACCACTTGTAAAGTTTTTCACCTTAGATTTGATCACTTTTAAAATGCAAAACTGAAAAAGACATTCAAATGTTAAACTAGACGCAAGTACATTCACATGTGTTCTTGATAACTCTAGTTAAACAAGACAAATTCAAATGCTCTGATCGACCAAATATGCTTTACTTAATTGGGACACTGTATTCCTTCATGTGATGTAACGTAATATTCATGCGATGGAGAAATCGATGCTCTGCATAGAAATAACTTTATGACAAAAAAACGTGTAAAGATAAATTTATGCTCATGTAGCGTTGAAATCAACCTACGCCGTAGGACCATACATTAAAGTTAAGGTATATCCTATTTAGCCACAGTGAGTGGGTGGGATTGAGGTGTATTGTATGGGAACTTTGTCCTTTTTATATACATATATATAGATATGTAGATAAAGATAGATATCGGAATTGATTGGGTTAGGCTACCGGCTTTGTTAGGTTCCAAACTTATTTTTCTTGTGCATGATGTGGACAGGGAGAGAAATATTGAAGATTAATGACCTGGGAATATTATTGTTGTTGGATGCGTGGGTTGGGGGAAAAAGAAATTAAAGAGACTTTTTTGTACAAAATAATTCCACAGTAAGGAACATATTTGTACGAAAAGAAGAACACCAATAATGAATCAAACTTTATCAAAGTGTGTGTCCCAAATCAAAATAATATAGTTTCGTGTGAACGACACACAAAAGCATACGAAACCTGTTTATAAAAGGTCAAGTTGAAAGAAAAGTAAAGGGTTGTTGTCCATGTTCAAACTATAAACTCCATTGTTTGTTTTGATTAATGTTTGTTTTGCAATAAGTGGCAAGCTATGGACCGTGTTACGGGCATGTTAATAAAGTTTGTTATACAAACTAAACAAAAATTGAGAGTTTTTATTATTATTATTATTAAAAGAACATTATTTTCGATTAAAAAAAAAATTCTATAGTACCCATCTTATTTGAGAAGGTACCGGTACAGTTTTTTATATTTTATATTTTTAATAATTTATTTAAATAATATTTATGATATTTTATTCTTTCAATTTTTAAATTATTTAGTTATTTTATTTTTATTTTATATATTCTAATTTATTTGTAATAATATTATTATATATTTAAATAGTTTAATTTTAATAATTTTTTAAGTATATTTTTTATTTTTTTATCTTAAATTTTTAAATTTCTATATTATAATTTTAATAATTTTTTATTTCTACTATTTATTAATTTTTTTCTTTTTTTAATATTTTATAATATTATTGAAATCTTATAATTTTAATCTTTATAATTTTATCTTATTTTTTATTATATATATATAATTTAGATTATTTATTTTATAATTAAATTAATTTTTTTTAAATCTTTTATGAATTTACATAAAAAAAAATGTATTAAAATCTCTCGATCTTTGAGCAACTCCCTAAACTCATAATAATTCAGAATCGCTATCTTGATTTTTCCGTCGCTTGGACCGTTCTGCCCAGTCCTTCTGATTTTTTCCACCGTGAGTAATTGATATTACCAAATATCCAAACCAAGCTCTTTGTTTCTCATTCATACTGACCAAAATAAATTAAGGTGGGAAAACTGGAAAAGGCTTTTTCTTCTCTTTTCTTCTTTCATCTAACATCCTTTATTTATTTAGTTTTCAACAACTTTGTTTGCTCTATGTTTGATTTGATAATAATGATTCATTTTTTCGAAGTCTGAAAATTAAATGTTGTTCCTAAATATTTTAACCACGTGACTATTTAAATTATTGATATCTAGAATTCCTTTAAAAAATATATACTTAATTAATAATATCAAATTTATAATATGAAATATGTTAACTCTTCCATAAGAATTTATAGAAAAAAGATATGAAGAGAAAATGAAATATTTTTCATAAATTAAAATTAGCTTAATTAAATTTTACATAAATTGATTTGTAAAAATTATTTCTTATTCATTTTTTAACTTATATTGATAAACTCATTTTTACTTATGATATTCTTAAAATAGATTCCTATAATGTTAGGTGAAAGTTACGTCTCACGAATGTAAATTAGTTTATTGTTCTCAATCTTAGGATACAACATATTACATATCATGTTCATTATAAAAAAATTCAATTATTTTAATTTATACAAAAATAATTTTGTTTCTCTTTCTTACTTTTTTCTCTTAAGTATTTTTGAAAAAACATGTAAATATATAATTTATTAGCCTAGAGTTATTTTATTTCATATAGATATATGTGTATCCAGGAACAAACCTTTTGTAAACATTTTACATTTTCTTCATAGGATCGCAATTAAATAAGAAAAGTTCTCACACAATTGATTATAAAGTCAGTGGACAAAGTTAAATAAAAATCATAAATACTAGTTGATATGAGAAAGCACACGAGAATTCATATGATGAAGAATTTTCCTTCTATCGAGATTGAGAGGTTTCTATCGCCCACATGATCAATGTAAATCCTCTTGCATCAAGTGTGGGTGAGGCAGAGAACCTCTGAATCTCCCATGCTTAGCATAGTAAAACCAATGCCCGACCCTAATTAGGCAGACAATTTCTACCTCTTTAATTCTCTCCCAATGCACTCAACCTGTGTTCAACGTTATTTAGGCAGTGATCCATTGACTTGATCACGTTGGGCACCACACCTTAGGGAATTATTGAGTTCTCATGTTCGATGCCACTCATTCCACATCCATCATGACTAAGTTAGAGAACTTCTCATTGATCCATGCCCAATGCTACCAATTTCGCACCCAACGTGATCAGGATATAGAGAGCCTCCTAACTTGACTCATGCTCGGCGCAATGAAGTAACACTTAATGCGATGATGAGTTATGCACTTCGCAAAAGCACATTTTAGCATGATCCAGCTAAAACTCAACAAATAACCAACATGCAACAAGTAACTCAACCTTTGTGCAACATATAGAACTTATTTCCATCATCAAAAATAAGATGCAAGCATTGGATTTCAATAATCATCATATCCCATTCATACACAACCACAAAAACACCATAAATCATCATCCTTTGGATTCAAAAAATAACAACTATGCATCTAGTGATTCTAAACAACAACAATCATTATGCACCCAAGATTCTTCAAAACACAAAGTTTCTTATACGTCTTGTTGATCTAAACCAACAAGAGGAAAAGAAAGGAAACATTTTTCGCACAACCTAAGACTTGAGACTTTCAACTTTGGGTGCTTGAATCCTCCAACTGGCCTAGTGGATCAACTACAAGAAAGGAAGAAGAGATGTGTTCTCAGTTTAGAAGAAGGAAAAGAAAAAATTTGAGTTCAGAGAACTTATCTCTAAATAATGTTATATATCCTTCTTAAGATTAAACCAACTTAACTCTCAGCCTAACACTTAGAGTTCCTTGACTCTAGAGTTCCAAAGCCATAACATTAACAACATAATAACATTTAATCACATAATTAAAATTAAAACATCTAAAACTCAGTGTCATACATACAACATAAATTAAACAATAACTTGCACAACATCATTTTTATATTTATTTCTATTTATCATTAATAATATTTATTTTCATAATAAACAGAATGATGAAAAGAGATAGACATAAAAACAATATAATACAAGTTATACATTTTTTTTTTCTCGAACGTATAACTTTAGTGTATATTATTGTGTGTACGTAAGAGTGTGCGTCTCTCTCCATAGATTTATTAATTTCCGCTAGTGCCTAGTGTTGTACAGTTGTACTATATAAACTAACAGAATCGAAATAAATTATGATCATAATTATAATAACCAACACAATGATTAATAGTTATTGGATTTGTACATATCTTTTGCCAATAATAAAGTTGACTGACTATATGTTCGAATATATGACTAGCTAGTGCCACTAGGTTATCTATAACTAGTTACTTCTAGAGTGTTTAGACTGGTTTGATGATAAGAAGTAGTAATAAAAAAAAAGTTAAATTACACTTATAATTTTTTATATAATTTTGGAATTTTTACTTTAAAAGAGAAATATTTAATTCTTTTATTTTAAAAAATATGAAATTGTGATTGTACAGTTAATTTCAGTTGTTTAAGTACCATTGTGAATCAGTTTTACAAATTATTTATCAAAATGATATTATTTTGAAATAAAATACGACTTTGAAACTATTTATATCAATGTTTAGAATTTAAGGATTGAGGTTTATAATGACACGCTAGCATTAGTGTCATGTGTAAATTAATTTTTTGAGTATTTTTTATTGAATATGACATTAGAATTATACGTGGTGCCGTTAGAGTTATATGTGGTGCTATTTGAAAATCGTTGAGGCCAATAACACTAGTTTCCTAGTTATTGGTTCTAACAAGTAAATTTAGACTCACATAGATAAGAAAATGTTATTATAGCTCATAGTGACCTAAATTTTTTTTTTTTATGTCTTTATAGTTTATAACAGCTTAACTTTTAATTTTATACCAAAAATTATAAAATTTTGATGTTGTTGGATGATTTATCATTATTTAAGCGATGAAATATTTATAATAATGTGCTATTTAAAGATAAAAATTAAGAAATAACAAACAGAAGATATTCTTTTGTATCTATTTTTAAAAATAATTGATATTTATTTTATTAATAAAAGTTTTATTTAAATGTTTTTAGCTTTTTTATTTGTAAATATTATGTCATTAGATATTATATTATTTAAATATGAATAAATATTAAAATTTAACGATTAGTAGATATAAATTTGATGAGAGAGTAAATTTTTTTTATTTTTAAAATTAAAAAGACTAAACAATAAAGCAAAATTTAGCTTGAAAAAATATAGTGAAAGCAAAGTAACGAATAATTGCTTTTATGTTTTCATAATATCAATGAGCTTGGGTAAAATTGATTCTTATATTCAGCATAATATTTGCTTTAATTGTATGGGTTGTTGTCTTATTATTATTATTATTTTAATTCTAGACAATCATTGTTGACCAATGATGATGGATTTATTTTTTTAAATAATATTTTGAATTTAAATTCTATAAAAAGAAAAATATGAATAAGATAAAAATTTCATTAAAAAATACTCAAATATATATTTTTTAATAAAAAAATAGTCATCTGGATTCTACACCAATAATATGGTTAAAAAAAATCTAATTTAAGTTATTTAACAAAGTGCAACAAATTATTATTAACTTTTTTTTATCTTTTTACTATTAAAAAGTAAAAAATATTGGAATGTTTAAAGTTTTTTCTTTTAATTTGAATTATGTTTATTTGAGCGGGGGAAAAGCAAAAACATAATGAGTTATAGGGGAATAATAAGGTATGACAAGTTCTAGAGTTTAAATGTTACATAGACTAATTATCTTATTACCTAATCATTATTTACCATTTCACTTTAGAGGATTTGCATTTAGTCGCTACTTGTGAGACCCGAAATCTTTTCTTCTTTTCACTCTCACTCCCTTCTCCGTACTCACTCTAAACGCATCCTCCCAATTCTCTCTTCATCCTCTTTATTCTTGATCTTTCCTTGGAACCTTAGGTGGTGCTGCTGAGTAGGTGATTCATAACTCTCCTTCTTCCTCTGAGTTGCTCAAGCTTGTTCTTCGCCGTCTATCCAAGCTTCTTCCCTTCTTTTTTCGTCTCTCTTACCGGAAGCTCGGAATCTTTGCCCGAGGTAAGGGAAGCTAGTTCTTGCAGCTTTTGGTTGTGAGCGAGTTCCAGAAACTCAATTGCTGGTTGATGATCGATGATTCTTGGTTGAGATAGCTGGAAAATGAAGTTTGGGGGTTTTGGGGGGGTTTTTGAGAAATTTTGGGAAATTCTTTATTTGTTGTTGCATGTACAAAAAGATGGTATTTTTGAACTGTTTGATGAAAATGTGGTGCTTTGAACCGATTGCATGTGGAGTTTCCTGGTTTTTTTGCAGGTATTGAAGAGATTTTCGAAAATATGAGGTTTGCTGCTGAACTCGCGTTGAGCGCAGTTCCTCACGCCGGGCGCGTGGCCATCTGAGGGCAGCATTTAGGCAATCCCGCCGGGCGCAAAGATGTGTGCGCCGGGCGTGCTTGAGGATGTTAGCCTCTGGATGGCCCACGCCGGGCGGGGGGTTAGACCGCGCTGGGCGCGATATCGGTTGTGGCTTGTTTTGGGTTTTTGGCATGGCGCTGAGCGCGATCTTTGTCGCGCTGGGCGCGGGGACTCTTTGGGAGTCTCTGCCATGGGGGGCGCCGGGCGCAATTTGAATTGCACTGCGCGCGAGACCTTGGTAGGTCTCTGCCTTCCCCGCGCTGGGCGTGGGTTTGGGCACGCTGGGCGCGTGAGACCCCATGGAGTCTCTGCCTGGCATGCGCTGGGCGCAATTGGTATTGCTTCAGGCGCAAGTGAGCCTTGGGCTCTCTGGTTGGGTCCTGCCAGGCGCGGGCATGCTTGCGTTGGGCGCGTTGGCCCCCTGGTGCTCTCTGGTTGCACTGCGCTGGGCGCAACCACGAGGGCGCAGAGATGATAATTCACTATATGCTATCTAATGTTGTTTTATGTGGAGCTAAGTCGAAGTTGATGAACATGAAGTGATGACTAGTAGATAATGTTGTTTGATGATGTTGAGTTGTATTAGATGAATATTGTTGTAAGATGTCTTGATGTGCTGTAAATGATATGTTGTGCTGTAAAGTTGTGTTGTGTTGTATGATGATATGAGTTGTTGTAGGCCATAATGGATGAGTTATTATAGGCCATAATGGCTGAGTTGTTGTAGACCATAATGGCTGAGTTGTTGTAGGCCGAAAGGCTGAGTTGCTGTAGGAGATCTCCGAGATGATATGCGTGACGACGCATTATTTGCCATTTGCTGGTTTGTTGTACAATCGATGAGATGTAGGCTGACGATGTGTTGATAGTTGTAGTTGTTCATATTACTTAAATCTTGTTATACGTTGCGTTTTTTATACTAGCTTACCCTTTGTATTTCCATGTGGTTGGACTGCTATGATCGTACTATGTACGGGAGCAGAGCATGGATAGGTGTAACGTAGAAAAAAATGTGGCTGATTTAGTAGCCCAGAACGGGCCGTTCCCAATCTGGAACGAGCCGTTCCAAACTATTAAATTGAACTGAAAATTGTAGTTGAGATTGGGCCGTTCTAGAGGGAGAACGGGCCGTTCTGGATGGAGAACGGGCCGTTCCAGAGGGAGTACGGGCCGTTCTGGATAGAGAACGGGCCGTTCTGGATGAGTTACAGAACGGGCCTTTCTGATTTCAGAACGGGCCATTCTGCATGTGGTTTTTGTACGTGTTGAGGGAGTGCAGAACGGGCCGTTCCGGTTTCGGTACAGGCCGTTCTGACCACTCCTGAATGTCTATAAATAGAGTTGGAGGGTGGACGAGGAATGGAGGTTTTTAGAGAGAGGTTTTAGAGAGAAGGACTTTGGACAAGGAAGCTTGCTTTGGGTGGATTGAAGTTCCGGGTTGAGCTTCGGAAAAAGGGAATTCCGCTTCTTGGCTATTCTGAGCCAATCTTCAGGTAAGGGAAGCTAGATTGTAAAGTTGTTGGTTGTATGTGAGTTGGGAACTCTTTTGGGTACTTAGGTTGATTAGTATGAGTTGTGTTATGTGATGAAAATATTGTTGGTTGCTAATATTGATTAAATATTTATTAATGATGTTGTTGCAAAATGCATGTTGTAGTTAAGTTGTGAAGTTGTTTACAAGTTGTGTTGATTTATGATATTGTTGAAGTTGTTTAAAGTTGTTAAATTGCATTAATTTGATATTTTGATGACTATAGTTGTCTATTGCTGTAAAGTTGTTAAGTTGCTTATTGTTGTAAAGTTGTTAAGTTTTTTATTGCTGTAAAGTTGTTAAGTTGCTTATTGTTGTAAAGTTGTTAAGTTGTCTATTGCTGTAAAGTTGTTAAGTTGCTTATTGTTGTGAAGTTGTTAAGTTGCTTATTGCTGTAAAGTTGTTAAGATGCCTATTGTTGTAAAGTTGTTGTGATGCCTATTGCTGTAAAGCTGTGTTGTTGAGTTGTGAGCTGATTAAGCTGTGATGATTAAGTTGTTGATCACTAGGACTAGGGGAGATGTTTTCGAAGTTGCTCATCCCATTGTGTGGATTGAGATAATTGTGGTGCTCTGAGAGCCCAATTTATTATAAAACCCTCCTTGGGAAGTTTTCCCTTGGAGTGGTCGTTGTTTTGTTCTCCTCTAGGACTTAGTTGATCCCGTGTGTGGGCAAGGTCGAGGCACACGTGTATAAAGTGACCACGGTATAGGGGCAAGGTCGAGCTATACCGATTATAAAGCGACCACGGTATAGGGGCAAAGTCGAGCTATACCGATTATAAAGCGATCACGGTATAGGGGCAAGGTCGAGCTATACCAATTATAAAGCGACCACGGTATAGGGGCAAGGTCGAGCTATACCGATTACAAAGCGACCACGGTATAGGGGTCAGGTCGACCTATATTGATTACAAGTGACCAATTTGAGTAAAGTACAAAGTCGGGAACTTAGTTTCTAACCGAGTACTATACTTCCTTGTTTAAGTGGCCAAGTCTGAGAAACCATTATTATGTTGTGGATTAATATCCAAATTTGTTGTGTTGTCGGTTTGGTAGGACCTAACCACTTAGACTACTTATCATGTTGTAGGAGATCTCCGAGTCGAAATGTGTGACGACGCATAAGTTGTTGATGAGTTGATTTGTTGTTGATATGGGTTGTATATTCGTTGTTGTGTTGTTAAGCTGTGATTGTGTTGTAAGTTGAAATGATGTTAAGATATATAGTATATATGTTGTTTATCTCATGTGTCGAATGCGAAGATGATTTTATTGTTATGTTGCATATTACATTATTATGAGTTGTTTATTATCTCTAGCTTACCCTTGCATATTTCCATGTGGTTTGGACTGCGATGATCATACGTTGTATGGGAGCAGGGCAGGGATAGACTGGAGATAGTTGCTAGAGGCCACAGGAGGTGTCTGGAGATAGATTTTTTTGTAGGCTACTTTATGGTAGCATATTTTGTTGTATATAATTGGTTGTTATTGATTGCTTGATTAGTAACTTGTGTTGTAAAAATATTTTATTATACTCTTTTAATATATATATATTTCAGTAGTGTAAGGTTGTTCGTAGAGTGACGGTCATGGCAGGTCGTTACAATAGGTGGGTGGCTAGTGGTGAGTCTGCAGCTGGCAGGCGGAGCTGATCCTAGTTGATGCTTTGTTTTTCAGCTACTTGGTGTAGTAACTTGGTTGTATTGTTGTACATTTTGAATCTAGTCAGACTTGGACCATGTATATATGTATATTCTAGACACTATATGTATGCACTTGTTCCTTTCTGTCCGGTTTTCAGGTGTACTGTGTTGTGTGTAGTGACCAGCCGGGTCGTTACACTACTTAATTTGACTTTTTAAAAAATATTTTTTAATTAAAAAAATATCATATTTTAGACTGTTTAAAAGATCTAATAGATTTATAGGTTGACTTATTTAACATTTAATGTAATATAATATAATATTTATATTATATTATACTTAGTATTTATATTTAATATATATAATTATAAATATTAATACTTTTAATGTTTCGATTTATTGATCTATATATTAATTTTGTATAATATTGGACATATAAATACGCTTTTAATTTGTATAGTATAAGTCATATAAATAGGTTTTTAACTTAAGTCGAACTTTAAAAAAATTTGTATGTAACAAATAATTAAATCAAACTAAAATTTAATAATTATGCTGGTGGCCAAAGCCTGACTTGATAATGATATGTTTACTATCTTATAAAAAAAAATTCATGTATTCACACAAACACAAGCAATCTATACCAATATTAATTTTCTAGTCATCTTAACTAAATTTTCTTTGTTAAATGTTTTCTATAGTAGCCAATGGTTTCAATAAATTTAACTTTTTATATTTTTTATTTCTTATCTAAGATTACTTGTGAGTAGTAACGATGAGCCACTCTTGTATGCTCTGCCAAAAGAAGAAAACATTCTCATGAATGATGAATTAAAACATGACTAAATTTTAATATGTTTTTTTTTTTTTTTTGAGTAAACAGTAAGATATAAGACATCTACATAACAAAAATAATAGGTGTGTGTTCGAATAAAAATCGAGTTCAATTCAACTCACTTTTAATTTAAAGTAATAATTTTGTTGTTTTTGAATTTTATATATTGAAAAGTGAAAACACACTCCATGCTTTGAAATGGATATCCAACATACCCTAGGAATACAATTAGAACATCAAATTATATAAATTTGAGGGGTGATATTGGTAATGAGGGTGAGTTTTAGGTAGAGTTGACTATAGAAACTGAGCCCGAGACGCCCGTTTAACCTGCGGCTCACATGGGCTAAACTTTAGCAAGTATTCCATTTGTTTTAAGTTGTTTAATTAGACGAATATGGAGAGAAATTCAAAGTTTAAACTAAAAAATAAATAAAAATAGGGAGCAAAACGGGATGATTGAGAAAGAACTTTATCTGTGACCCATTCTTCTGGGAAGAATATTGATATTTGGGTAGAGTGGAGACTCGAGCATGATGCATTGTATTTGAATTGAAAAGTAAGAGAATGACGACTAATTGGATTGAGGGATTTTTCTTGGTGACTAATTTTCTAGAGGGAGCATAATGGTGAGGTGACCCACCAATAACTCAAATAAAAAAAGATTAGGATGGGCAATTGTTTTGTCAAAAGTTAGCTAAATGTCAATAAGAGTTCCTTGAACAGTAAGTAAATGCGAATAGAGTTATGAAGGGAAAGACGTGAGCAAGTTAGAAAAGCAATTTAGGTGGGACAAACGGGAGAACTTGTAGTTCCCTCTAAACAAGGAATTAGTGGAATTAAGGATACTTAACCTCCTCATGCTCCTAAAATTACAAGATTCTAAGTCATTCGTAACTTTCCTCCTTCTTTTTTCCACCACTCCACGTGTTCAGCTTCAGCGTGTCTGTTTCCCTTCGTCATACGGAAGACACGCCGATGAGACACTTTTTTTTTTTTTTTTTCCTCTTGTTTGTATGCCTAATCATATATGCATGAATCTTTTTTAACCAAAAAATAATTATTTTTAATGAAAATTAATTATTATTTTTAATGATAAACAATTTTTTTTACCAAAATTATATTTATATAAAAAAATCAACAACTGATATATTTTATTTATTAATTTTGTCAGATTTTATTGATATCTAAAATTTGTAACTATTCAAAAAAAATTTATGGAGAGTGTGCGTAAATATATTTATTATACAAATTTAAATATGATTTTCATCTATCAATAAGTTGTTATTAAAATGATATTAATTCTCTTAAATAAAATTTTATATTTAAGCTTTATTTATATATATATATATATATATATATATATATATATATATATATATATATATATATAAAAGGTGACTGAGAGGAGAGACTTCACTAAAAATGACTAATCAAAATTTGTGATAAGATTAATTCAATGAATACTTCATATCAATAATATAATTAAAAAATATATGATTTTCGTTATTGTAATTTAATATTTTTATTTTTTATTCCTATAAATTATTTATTTAAATTATGTCTATAAAATGCAATTGTTTAATTTTTCATTTTTATAAAATACTTCAAACTCTTTAATCCACTATACATCATTTGTTCCTCTTTTTATAACACACAGATAAAAACATACATACTTTATGCATTACTAAGGATCACCGTTAATTAGTTAATATTGGAGAGGTTAATAATGGTGAGCACGACAAAGTTCACTTCCTTCTACAAGTGAAGATAATATTTATTAACTATATATCATTATTTTCAAAATATAAAGATAAAAAAGTAAAATATAATTATATTTTAAAAACAATAAAAAGAAATTGGTACAAAATATTATAACTCAATCATGTGAATAATATATCTAACATGCATTTTTTAGTGCACCACCATGAATCACTTAGAAGAGCGATCCACCTTGGCCACCATTAGTAACTTGACCCTTCTATTTTACATGATACAAATATTATGTGAATTATATTTTCACAATTTCTTTAAAATAATTATCATGTGGTGCTTTATATCATGTACTTACGGATGGGTTTGGGAATAAAAAACAAATTCGAACAAACCTATATTACTTAATTTTTTACTCAAATATGGCGAAGCACAAGTGAACTTCATTGAGTGGGTCAAGGATTGTTCGAATTGCAAGTTTTAATGGGTGAGTTTTTTTTATAATTATTTTTATCAATAGCTAAGACAAAAACAAATGGGTGAGTTCAATTGGTTTGAGACAATCTTTGCGTCAAAATACTTTTTAGTCATATTATTGTTTAATAAGAGCATCTTCAATATTTCATTGACTCTTTATTTGATGATTATCAAGTTTCATTTCCTATTTACTATTCTATGCATACAAAAATTCTGGTACAAGTCACTTTGGGTAAAAAGAAAAAACTAACTATCTCTAAAGTACAAAATTCTTATAGTAAAGGATAAAAGTAGATAATTGTCTGAGACACCCATATAAAATGAAAATTTCAAAATTGACTCATGATTTTATCAATTAATTCATTCTATATATGTTTTCAATATATCTTAATCCATCTCTCTATATATTAGAATAATTATTATATGAAAGTATTTTTTTAAAATTAAACTTTAACAAAATTATTTACAACTAACTTTTTTCAACGAGAGTATCATTAACACTGTTTTTTATACCTCTTATCTCTTTAAGTTTAATTTTATTTTAATTGTATATTAAATTTCAATACTTTTTTGAAAATTATCGATCATTAAAATATTTTTGTATTATTATATAAATAATTTTTTATAAATTTTAAATATAATTTATAATAAAAAAAATGTATTATTCTATATCTTAATCATAATAAAATTTATATATTTAATTTTTTATTTATTCCGTATGAATTATATAAAATAACGTTATTATATATATATATATATATACATATATTATATAAACTAAAATACTAATTTTTATATAAAAATATATAAATAACACAGACTTTACATATAACATCTACTACTTTATTTTAATAATCAACAGATTTACCCGTGAATAAATTTTTTATAAAAGTTTATTTCTCAATATTTAACTACTTAAATTTTTAAAGGAAAAAATGTATTTGTGAAATAATCTAGTTGTTTAGGATAATAATTTAAATTTATGAATAAATTTTTTTCTTCTAAGGTAAGTTTTTTTTTTTAAATTTAAAATTTGATGTTTATGATTATTTTTAACAGTTTTTTAAAATTAATTTATCATATAAAAGATAATTTTTGTTATATTTAAATAAAATTAGATATTTTAAAATTGTTTTTAACAAATCTATCCAAACAAAATTTTATTTTGATTATAATTGATTATTAAAATAATACTAGGTATGGTTCTAATTGTAAGTAGCAACATAAAATTTTCTTTGATCTTAATTATAATCTACGATCAATAATTTAAAAAATTAGTTAGAAGTAAAATATTTGTATATCCTTAAATTATTAACAAAATTTATTTTGTGTATTTAGTTGTTATTTATCTATTGGATTATTAATATTTATATTAAACAGAGTGGTAGACGTGAAGTAGGGATGAGAGGAAATGGTGGTTGACTCGAGAGTGTGAGTGACTGAATGGCACTGTGGGGCGATAATGGTAGATATATTTTGGGAGCACTGAATCTGAATCCATTCACGTGGACGTGGTGGTTGAGAAACCACAACCACCTTTCTTCTCTCTTAATTCCTACTATTACCCTAATAACCATTAACTTTCTTTTATTTCTGCTCCTAAACAAGGATCAAGCCAACACCCCCTTCGCTTTCGCTTTCTAACCCTCGCAATTAAAATTATTTAATTTCGTTTACTTCTTCTCTAATTGAATTATGTCATATTTGTATAATTACTCTGCTATCAAGATAGCAAGTTAGCAACAACTATTTCACAACACACCCTCTTTTATATTCTAACTACTTTAAATTAAATTCTCTCTCTTTCCGCACTATAAAAAAAAAAAAAAAAAAAAAAAAAAACTAGCAGGAATAAAGTCACCGAGTGCTTTTGCTAAAAAAAAATTAAGAAAACAAATTTGTACGATTATCAAAAAAATTACTTATAGTTATTAAGAATAAAATAAAAAAATAAAAGTTAACATCAAATGAAGAAATTTCTTTTATTATTAGTATCAATAAAATTATAAAATAAAAAATAAAAATTTGATGCAGAATAAAAATTATTGATTAAAATAAGTCTACAAAATTTATTATTGAAGTAAATTTACATATATTTATTTTACTCAATATTTATATAATACATATTTTATTAATTAAAATCAATGAATAAAATATTTGTATGATTATTTGTCAATTTGACTTAATAAAACTAAGTACTAAATAATTTTAAATTTTTTAAAAATTTTATAAACTTGATTTATGCATTAAAATATTTTAAATTAACGATTAAATTGTTAAAATTTGATGTAAATATGATAGAATAAATTTAAGTAACTTACTTTTTAGATAGATCTACCTTATAATTTATATTCTATATTAAATTTTAATAATTTAATTGTTGAATTAAACATTTTTAATATATATATAAAATCTGTATTTTTTTTAAATTAAAAGTATTTAATTCTTCGATATATAAATTTAAATCAGTTTATAATTATTCATCCATTTAAATTAATAAAATAAATTATTAAATAATTTTTATTATTTCTTTTAGAAAATATAGACTTTATATATCAAGATCTATTTATACTATGATGTCAAATTAGTTAAACGATACTTGCAATGTATGAAATGATATCATTTTATTTTAATAAATGAAATAATATTAAGATATATATATATATATATATATATATATATATATATATATATATATATATATATATATCCATTACTAAACAATATATCTAGAAGAGTTGAATTCATTTGAAACATAATTATGTATATTTGTGAACTTTACTTTTCTATCGTGTAAATATTTCATATTTTATTTGTCAAATAAAAATCTATTAGTTAACAAGTAACAACTGAATGTTAAAGTGAAATATACAATTTATCTTCAAAATTTAAATATTATGTCTCTACATCATTCTTATATTTATTTTGTTTTTTTTATCCACTTATCAAAAAATATATCATTTTCAAATGTATTTTTATATATAATCAATAATTTAAAATAATTTTATATCATAGTATGAATTATCTATCATAAATCTAAAATATAAGTTATATATTCAAGATTACTTATTTATTATAATCTTTATTTCCTTTTAATCACTTTTTATTTATTATAAATGTTCAGAATTAGTTTTGTGTTTTCACTTTTTATTTTTATTATTAATTACAGAAATATCATATTATCCTCATTTTATTTGCTTTTTTGATATTTATAAAATAGAAAATAAATTTTTTTTTTACTATTTTCTTCAAACTTTTGAAAATAAAAAAAATCCTTATTTATTTGTGTTGGTAAAGAAGTATAAAATCAAACATTTTGATATTTGTATGCAATAATTTAGTCTCTTTTCAGAAATAAATTATTGTGTAAAAAATAAAGTTGATATTTAGTTTTTTATTTAGACGGGTGGTGTCTGATTTGATTTTTTGAGTGATGTATTTAATTGAATACATAGAGAAGGTATTTGTGTAGCAGTAGAGAGGAGAGATACTTATGGATTACTGGTAGGAGTTAGGTGGACATGGCAGAGATACCAAAATTACTACTACCTAATTTCACCCTTCTTAACCTCTTTAAACAAACTACTTTATTATGTCTTCTTTGCTTCAAAAGAATCAGTGGGATTTTAAGTTCTTTTCTTATTTATTTCTAAAAAAAACATATTTTTATATTTTCCATTTTTCAATTCAAACATGGGTAAGAACATTTTTAAATATTATACATTAAATGTTTTATTTTTTCACCCTTCCAAATCTCTTCGATATTGAAAGATACTTAAAATTAGATGATTTTTTTTCCTATTCCTTTCTTTCTATTTTTTCATTTTCTTTTTCTTCTAAAAGTTAAATTAAATAACTAATTTTTATAAAGATTTTTTCCTTCTCCCACCTCCCATCTCCATTCTACCGAATATACATTTTTTGTCCTTCCTTCGCTTTTACATTTCTCTTTTAATAATTATTATAATTTTCTTTTTCTTTTCCTTCTGTCTCTCATTTTTCTCCTTTTCACTTTTTTCAACCCCAATATAACATTTATAAGATTAGAAATACAGTCTTCAATACAAACTTAACTCGTGAATTTGTTAGAAACCATGGTTAATCAGACATGTATTTAAGATATAGCGTGGTCTTTTTATAAGTTTAAAAAATTAATAAACATATGTAAATGAAAATAGTAAATTATTATAAAAATTCAACGACTGCACATTATTATAGAATGAAAAAAAAACACATTAGTAATGCGTAAAAAAATTACTAGTAACTTTTATATAAAATAAAAATAAATCAATTAAAGTTTTTTTTAGTGAAAATAATGAACAAATTACTATCAATGAATAATTGTAATTTATTTTGTGTGTAAATTAATATTTATGTTAATTTAGGTGAAAAACAAACGAAAAAATCAGTGAATAAATATGAAATAATAAAAAATTCACTTTACATATCTGACCTTATCTGGATTCGAATGTATAATTTTTTTTATATAAGTTTTATAAATTATTCATATAAATTACATTGAACATCTTATCCATCAATAAAAAAAATCATAATTTTTTCCAAAATACGTACTCTTACATGTACTTGCGAATGAGACTATTATGTTGATATTTCGTGATTTAATGATAAAATTAATGTTAGTTAGGTAAGTTAAATTTTATTTGAAATTTCAATGTAGCATCAAAACTATTTTTTGTAGAATAAAAAATAACATATCAATAAATCGTTGGTTTAATTAGTACTAAAAACAATATTTGTACATTTACACGTATTACTATCGTTCTTAAATATATTAAAATTTATTTATTTATAAAATTATTAATTTTTATATTGAGATAACATAACTAAATATTAGAATATTTTCTAAAAAATATATAAAAAGAACATAAGTATTCAAGTTAGATATAATCTTATGTATACTACCTCTCTCTTTGATTATAAGATACTTGCAATTAAATTACACTCCTTAATAAAATCAATTAATAGCATTAAATTTCTCAATAATTTAAACTATTTTTTTAAAATTAAACTTAATTTTTTTCACTCAATCGTTTTACAGATAGTTAATTAATGACTATAATTTAAAAATGCCAAATGATAAATATATTTATTTATTTTATGATTATATTGTAAATAAAAATTTATTACATTTATAATATTTATAAACAATAATTTTAATTTGTCTTATGGATTAATAAAAAGTTATTGAAAATCGGAGTAATAAAATGTCTCGTATCTCATTTCATTCCATTCATTGTGTCCAGTCTTATCTCATCTCGTCCTATCCATTGTGTCTGGTCTTATCTTGTCTTATCCCAATGCTCCATCTCATTTCACTTACGAAGTAAGTTCAAAAATTTAACTCACTTTATTTAATAATTAAAAAGGTATATATATATAGTATTTATTAAAAATTAAATAAATAAACTTAATTTGTCAATAATAATCAATTTAGACACAAAAAAAGGAATAAAAAAATCCAAGTATTGTAAACATGAAAATTTTAAAAATTATACTTGAACAAATAAGATTTTTAAAATTATTCGGCTTAAAAGAAAAAAATTACTGAGAGATAATTATAAATTCCAATTTTTAGCTTAAAAACAACTTAAGAAAAAAAAGCCTTTACAAATTTAATATTTTTTAAACATGTAAAACATTAACATGTGAAAAATTTAGACCACCTAAAATTTATCAATATTATTTTTATTTATAGTATATATAAAAGTCATATGACTTTTACAACTATATTGTAAATACAAATTTATTATGTTTATAATATCTATAAACAATATTTTAAAGATTTTTTATTGATTAATAAAAAGTTATTTCGAAGTCACAGTAACCAAATATTTTGTGTCCCATATCGTCTTACTTAATAAATTGAGTTAAAAATCTAATTAACTCAATTTAATAATTAAAAAGTACATATATAATATTTATTAAAAATTAAATAAATAAACCTACTTTTTCAGTAATAATTAATTTATATACATTAAATAGAATACAAAAAATTAAAGCATTATAAAAAATGAAAATTTCAATTTAGCTTAAAAAATATTAAGAAATAATTAACAATTTCAAGTTTTGTATGTTTAGGGTTTGAGTGAGACACATGACGCTTTAAGCAAACACTCCTTAGATAAAAACAACATAGAACATGATTCGTCAAATTAAGCATTTTAACTCGATTTCTCTTGATAATTTCAATTATCCACCATACCAATCTAACATGCAGCTTCAAATCAATACATACTCATCGTAATCAACTCAAATTCATCAAATTGAATAACATATAAAACAATTAAACTCTTAAGAATTTTTTAATTTTCAAAGTTTAAAACAAAAACAATGCACCTTCAAAATTATTTAAATAATATAATAAGATAAATAACAATTCATAACAAAGTGTCACACTTGTCACTGTTTAAGTGTTATATTTATTGACCAAACATGTGGAGATAAAAATTACAAAATAACATGTCAAAAATCTTCTTTTATATCTATTTTATTAAGTGTTTAATATTTATTTTATTAATAAATCTTATTTACATATTTGTTTAGTTTTTTCTCATTTTCAAATATCATATTACTGAATGTCACATTATTTAAATATTATTAAATGTTAAAACTTAATTGTTGATAAATATTAATTTGACAGAAGAATTGAAAATTCATATTTTTAAAATCAAAGGCATTAAATATCTTTGTTTTAAAATAAATAAATCAAAATTACATATTAAAAAAGTAGATAAATAAAAAATGTAATTTATAAAAAAAAAATAGTATTACCGCAATTAGGTTTTTTTTTTCCTGCTCAAATAGCTAGTACTTTTTTTTTAATTAGAATTAACTTTTTTTTTCTCTCTTTCTTCTATCGCAATTGTTTTTTTTTTTTCTCCAGCTTTCTAAAAAAAATATTATCCAAACAAGTTAGTGTCAAGCGATTATTTTTTTAATAAGTGTTTCTTCTAAAAATAGTCTAAATAAACATACTCAAAGTCCTGTATTTCTCTTTACTAATTGCATACAAGGGAAACAAAATCTTATCTCTTATTATACACGTGTACTTATTTACATATTTATACTTACGAAATACAGACACTTCGCGTCTTCATTTAAATAGTACGTCAATTGAATAATATGTATTGTGTAATTATTATTACTTGGTAACATGTTTCCTTTAGATTTGAAGAATTTTTTTTTGTTGCATCTATTAATTATTTTGTATAATCTTTAATTTTCAATTTACTAGGTAGTTTCTCAAAGTGTGAAAAGTTTAAAAACTGAAGTCGTTGAATAAAAATAAATAAATGTAAACAATAAAAGAGAATGTGAATTAGATATAATTAGACGAATAAATTAGTTAAAAACCTGTAAATATCTAAAGAAAATATTACTTTAATTGAAAGTATAGACGTAGATTATATAAATTCAATTATGATATATAAAAATATATATAATATTACTAATTAAATTTTTATTTATAAGTATTTAAAAATGAAAAAGAATTAGAAAGGAAGATATTAAAATATAGTAGCACAAGTATTGAAGCACATGAGAAACGTTGCGATCTGAAAAGCAAATGTTTATCCATTTTTGCAATTAGGAATAGTTAAAATGTTTGTGAAATTTGAGATATTAAAGATAGAGAAGATAAGAATCTGTGTATCCCATTGATTGAGGCAGTGATAGTGGGCAACATTATCGTAGAAGTTTTTAATACAATTTTATTGAGGATGTCGTTGGCAGCACTCAAGCTCAAGCAAACGACCCTTTCCTTTTCCTTCAAACCTTCTGAGAAGGCCCATTCCCATCGACCAGTTTGGAATTTTGAACGCAATTTAAAGTCTAATCAAATCCCATCGATATCATCCAAAATTAAAAAAGAAAAAAGGAAAACTCAACAAGTTTGATTCCCAAAACGCCCTCACACTTACTTAACCCTCTTTCCTACCAACCAAAAGACGAGCCGAATAAAGCACGTACGAAAGCGGTGATTGACTAGGCCAGTGGGGCCCGCGGACTCCAACGCCAAATTCAACTCGATTTATTTATTTTTATTTTTTTTAAAAAAAGGCAAAAAAGCAGCCACCAGTTTCTTTTGAAAACAAGAACAGAAAAATAAAAATGAGAAACATGAAAACAAAAGGGCAAAATGAATGTGTGAATTGGGTTGGGTCCCACGCGCCTGCGTCGTCGCCATCATTACACACTCTCTTTCTTTTTCTTCTTTCTCTCTCCATTGTCCCCCTTTATATATAAACCCTCATCGGATCTCTTCGCCACCACAACCCACCGTGTCAACGAGAGTTGAAACAGCGTCTCTCTCTTTAATCTCTTTACCCAAAACGCTACCGTTTTCCTCTTTTTATTTTTTCTCTCTCTCTCTCTATGGATGCTAATGATTCCGCTTCCAAGAAGCGACTCAGGGATGACTCGGACGAGTCAGTTCTGGAATCGTCCGAGGCGAAGCGACTCAGAGACGATTTACTCGAGTTCCTGGACGACGCCGATGACACACCTTCCACTCAGGACCTGGACTCCGTCATGAAGAGCTTGCAGGAGGAGATCTCCGCCGTGGCGTCAGATTCCGGCGAGTCTCAGGCGCAGATCGGGTACCTCTTGGAGGCCTCGGACGACGAGCTAGGGCTTCCTCCCGCCGGAAAGTCGTCGGCTGCGGAGGAGAAGAAGGAGGAAAGCGAGTTGGTCCGAGTGGCATCTGACTCGTCTGGAATCGGTGAATTGTGGGAGTTTGAGGATCAGATTTCGAGATACGAGTCGTTTGATTTGGGAAGCGGGTTTGGGTATGAGTGTGATGAGTACGTTGCATTCGATGGACTTTTCGATCATTCGGATGTGTACGGTTTTTCTGATTCGTGGCGGCACGGAACCTTGCCCACACAATAGAAATAAAAAACTAAAAAAGAGGGGAAAAGATTGTTAGAGATGTAAATATTTTATTTTCCCTATTTGTTATTTTTGTTCCCTTTTCTGGATGAAGGGAATTACAGAAGATTAAATGCAGGACTTAGGGTAAAAACATGCAAAGGAAATTGCTTCCTTATAGTGTATTTCATTCTGCCTCTAAAACATTTTCTTCCGGAGTCTGGGCATAATTTTTGTGCTACTCAACTCTAATCTAACTGCAAATGGGATTTTTTTAAATACTATTTTTTTAAATTTTGTAATTAAAACTAAAATATAAGTATTAGAAGAGTTTATTTGCTTCGTTGGGATTTTCTTTTAAGATGTATATTATTTTCTATTCTTATCTTTAAAATAACAATAGAATAAAAATATAAATTAGTTTAAAAAATTAATTAATTTTTGAGTCTATAACTTTAGAATTTTATTTTTAAATTTTTATAATTACAAATATAATTATACTTTTTGAAATGGAAGGAACAAAGTTAAGTGATATATTGATCTAATAGACAACTAAGTTAAGAATAGGAGTTGAGGAATTAATACAAACCTTTCTACTTGTATATAATTTATCAATCACGCTTAAGGAAAGTTAAACTAATTTTAATCTTAGAAGAAGATTTAGTCTAAAATTTAATCTTTAATAATTAAGATTATGTACTAAAATATGATACTTAATAAATAATTATTTTATCAAAATTTGAAATTTTCAAGACTCAAATCCATCATAATTAAGTATAAAAATCTTATTCTTAAAGAAATGATAAACAATTTATTTTTTTAAATATTTTGGTTTTGGTTTAGCAACTATATTAAATCTTAGGACTTTTTTTTCATACAAGAACATTTTGACATTTAACATGGGACGATAATGAAACTTCTCCTACACTTTAAGATTTATAAATTAAAGGTGTAAAGAGGTAGAGATGGCGAAAGGAATAATGTCAAATCATAAGACTCACCATTCAAGGATGGAGGAGATGATGACCATGATCAACAACATGAAAGAGGATAATGGTCAAGCTAGGAGGAGAGAGGAGGAGATTGGGAGGGAGAATGAAGAAATGTGACGAAGGGCAAATTACAAAAGGCAATAGAGGCCAACCTCATGATGAGGGAGGGAGATCAGGTGATAGAGGTGTCGCATGATTTTAAACCTTTTTCAAAAGAAATGGAGGTAGAATTTGTCCCATGAGATTATGGGATGCCTAAAGTTAATTCGTTTGATGGAACACATGATCCTAGTTAACAATTGACGAACTTTCGTGTCCAACTGTTGATTTGCAAAGGTATTGTGGGAGCACAATGCAAGATGTTCATGGGAACCTTTTCAATGGATTGGTTCATGGAACTGGCTTTGGATTGGTCCAATTGTCTACCAGATCGATCCATAATCAATTTCGATGTGTTTAGTCGATTGTTTATAACTCAATTTGTTGCTAACAAGTGAAAAACCCAACCACCTGAGGTTTATTTGACTTAAAGCAACAATGGGGGAAATCTTTAAAAGATTTCTACTTAAGATTCAATGAAGTCTCAATAAGGATTGTATTTATTGTCGAAAAATGGTAGTTGTAGCATTTCAAAAGGCTTACGACCAAAGGAATTCGATGAGTCGCTAGAAATGATGAATTACTGAACAATTGTTAAGGTAAAAACATATGCTCTAAGCTATATAAAGTTGAAGGAGGGTTAGATTAGCAAAAGATCGGAAGAAGACAAAAGTTGGTCCCAGAAACCAAGGGAGTGAAAAATCATTTATGTCCTCAAACTGATTGGAACAAGAGTAATGAACATTACACTCTGAGAAGGGAGTAGAATGTCAAGAATTTGAGGTATGGAAGTCAGCAGATAATCAATCGGGGAAGAAATGAAGAACAAGAGAAATTTACTCAATGTGACTCGAAAACAAGTTTTGCGGGATATAAATAACGCATGTTACTATTATTGATTGCCAAACAAGACCATATAAAAATGAATGGTGTGAGTTTCACAAAACATATGGTCATAATACTGAAAATCATTTTGTTTTGGGAATAAAAATTGTGCATTTGATCAAAAAGGGTCATTCGAGCAAAATCATTAAAAGAAAAGGAGAAAGAAGCTGGGGAGAAAGGAAAAGAGGATAAGGTACTGTTAGGCATACTCGAAAATCATGTGACTCGAAAAGATTGATAGCGCTGCCTGAGAAGTAAAATCAACACATGATGAAATTATGGGACTCGAAAAAAACAAGTGTTGCTCGAAAATAGTTGAAAAGTTGAGACCGTCAGAACATGGAGGTTAAGCCAAAACGGTTACTAAAAAATCAATCGAGAAAACAAGGAACGTGGGAAGAGCGGTTAAAGGAAGTTGAGTCAAGACCACGTAGCAAAGATAGTGGATAGCGGTTGAGTCAAAAGCGTACATGTACAGAATCAACCGCCTTTAATTGCTCTATAAATACAAGGAGTACGGACCTTTACTGGGGTCGAAAAACTCATACTAAAATTATACTCTGAAGTACTCTCTGCCTGCGCATATGGCTTTCGTACACGGAATTGTTTTTGGGTATGATTTCTTCTCGGCCATTTTCCTGTTTTCATCTTAGGAGTAGATTTAGTGTAGTTTCTTGTCCTTCTTGTAAGCATGTAGTGGAATTGTATACCTGAACAATATGCTTCAACTTGTACTGTAACTTGATCATTATATAAAATTGAACCATGATTTGTATTGCTAATATCATTATTGTTCATTCTGTTCATCTAAGTGTTTACGTGCATGGAAATAATTATCTATTAATCATTGATGAATGCTTAGAGACCAGTAATTATTGATCATTCTATTTCATTCCTTTTCATTGTAATCCGAGAACATATGCCTAAATTGAAATACTTGCTGTGCTAGTCTAAATAAAAAGAACCTATTAACGATTTCCACCGTAAACAAATTGGCACGCCCGGTGGGACCCGTTTAATTTAGAACATAATTGGACTAGTTTTAGGTGTGTGAATTGCATGAGATTAAGGAGTGGAAGAACTATGTCTACGTCTGATAACATGAACGTAAACCATAATAATGTAGATGTAGAACAGCCTAACTCCAATCCTGATAATGCTACCAATGTGACCAGGGGGGCAAGATCTCCTCCTGTGTTGCTTGAAAACCATGCTAGGCATAATAATATCACTCAAGAGTTGGTAAATGTTACTAGAGAGTATCCCTGGGGTATGCCACAGAATTGGCGAAATACCCAACCTGTGCATGTCGAAATGCCAATACCGCTAATAGGACCCAATTCACAAATGCATGTATCCCCACAGGGTTATAATCCTGGGCCGAATGGCATGGGTTTTGTTATGCAAGACCCGTATCAGCATGTAGGAACAAGTCAGGAGGGTTCATTAATTCGACAAGGTAGTTACATGCCCACGGGTATTAGTAATCAAGCAATGATGGCCCTTCGACAACAAATGGACCATAGTAATCATGACATGGTCAATTTGTTGTCTACTCAGATGCACAACATCATGACACCCCTTTACGAGCTAATAAACAAAATAGGAGATAAGTTGGGTAATGGGACTCCTTCGAGAGCAATGAGTGTGAATCTGAACGATACAGAAAACCCTGGGGGGCATGGAAATTTGCAAAACATAGTTCGACCTAACAGGAACCCTAATGATAATTTAGATCAAATGGTAGAAAGGATATTGAATAGACATGGATTTGATGTAGGTCGGAATGAACGCCCATACTTTGTGTCAGCCTTTCCAGATTATATTACACAAGTAGAATTACCCCGTGGAATGAAAGTCCCAAAATTCTCGAAATTTGCAGGAGATATAACTGAGTCAACAGTTGAACACATAGCTAGGTATGGGGTCGAATGTGGGGATTTGGCTAATAATGAATACTTGAAAATGAAATATTTCCCAAGTTCGTTGACTAAACATGCTTTTACCTGGTTTACCACCCTGCCTCCTAATTCGATACATACTTGGGTACAGCTAGAAGGTAGCTTTCATGAGCATTTCTTTCGAGAGGAAACAAAGGTTAGTATAGTCGATCTAATGAATATCAAAAGGCAAAGTAATGAAACATTAGATGACTATTTAAATAGGTTTAGGCAATTAAAATCTCGATGCTATACTAATATTCCAGAACATGAATTGGTTAGAATCGCCGCCACAGGTTTAGACTTCTCAATACGCAAAAAATTAGTAAATGAACAATTGAGGGACATGGCTCAACTTGCTGAGAAAGTGAGGAGGATTGAGCAAATTAAATTAGAAAAGGAAAAGTTGATGAAATTCGACAAGTTCGTTCGAAAAGAAAAGATAGCGTATTTAGAAAGTTCTGAGTTAAATGAGGATTCTAATTATGAAGTTGTAAGTGAAGATTTCGAGATTAATTTGGCAGAATTGCGCCCTGGACCTACGTACCAATGTCAAATGCTAAAACCAGGAGGTAATATAGAAGGGAATTCGACTAAAAAATATAGTTTTGACGTTAGTAAGGCAGAAAAGATATTCGATACTTTGTTAAAAGATAAACAGATTATACTCCCAGAGAATCATAAAATTCCACCTTTCGAGCAAAGAAAAGGAAAGAAATTCTGCAAATATCATAATATGTATGGACATTGGACTAACAGTTGTATGCGTTTCAGGGATTTCATCGAGAAGGCGATTACTGATGGTCGCCTGGCTTTTGAAGAGAAGGAAATGAAAGTGGATGTTGACCCATTTGCTGCCCATACTGGCTATGTTGAACCAGTTTCGATGTCCATCAACATGGTGGAAGTCGCTGCTGAGGACGATGATAGCATTGAGCCCATTTCTGATGAGAAGCTCGAAGAGTTAATGGAGGATTTTGCTAAAGAGCAAGAACCCATATACCCAAAGGAAGGAGATAGTCTGGTGGAATTTTTATCGAAGAAAAAAGAAGCTGATAAAGAGGTCATGTTGTGTCCTCGATGCAGTGCTGTCTTCGACAGAGCAGCGGCTAAGGCTTTCGAGGAGTCTGAAATAATGAAGAATTACAAAGTTGAGAAGCTGCGTGAAAAAATGAAGGCCAATGCTAGGTTGAATGCTGGTCTGACTATGAGGCAAGTTCATATGCCTCAATATAATGCCCCGGTTGGGAAGATGGAGATGTATAACTCGTCTAGGTTCGGCAATACTTTTGTGCCGAACGCGAATGTGCCTGTCGGGACATGGAACGCACCACCTAGGTCTATGATGGGTCGAGGTAAACAAGTAATGACTAGCATGGGAAACCCGGAACAAAGAAATGCAGGAAAATTTTCGAACTTGACTACACGGAATGTTGGAATTCCAGCTGGGGGATATGGACGTGGATTTCGACAGCCATTGAACAACTTAACCAAAACTCAATGGAGGAGGCAGCAAAGGATGCGTAAAGCAACCTTTGAAGGTAGGGGAGGAAATCGTTTTTCGATCCCAGTTCCCCAGAAAGGGGAATCTTCTGGCAAGTTCATCGAAGACGATGAAGACATGATAACAAACTGCTTCGAGAGCGGTTTCGAGGATTCTTTGGAAGATATTTGCGGGGTAGTTTCCATTTTACCTTCGGAGTATGCTGGTGCTATGGAATCCGTGAATGAACAAGAGGATATCATCAGGGAAGACGTTTTCGAGGACCCCAATTATGAGTCCAAAATCATATGGGTCAATCAAATCTCGAGGGTTATCCCTAAGTTCAACTCTGCTGTTTTCGACTCTCCCACAGAGGAAATGAAAGGACATCTCAAACCCCTATTGTTAACACTGATGATTGAAGGGCAAGAGGTAAACAAGGTCTTGGTCGATGGAGGCGCAGCTGTGAATATTTTGCCTAAGACAATGCTGAAAAGGTTTGGGAAATCCTTGGATGATTTGAAACCCCATAACATCATGATCTCCGACTATGCAGGCAAGTCTTCACATCCTGAAGGTATGATTCTGCTCGATGTACCATGTTTATAGTAACACCTTCCAAAGCAAACTTCAACGTGTTGCTAGGTCGGGAGTGGATTCATGGGGTAGGTGCTGTTCCTTCGACCGTACATCAGAAGGTTTTCTTCTGGAACGATGATGAAGGTTTAGAGGTTCTCGAAGCTGATCAGAAGACTTATGAAGTTGGCATGTATTTTGCTGATCAACAACTGACAGCATTTGCCAAGACCAAACCTTTTGACGCTTACAACTCTGGGGTGATGGATGAAGAGAAAGGTGTCAAGAAAACCTTTTGTTGGGATGTAAAGAGAGGATTCGTTATTCGAGCCGAAAAGAATTCGGCTCCTTTGGATGCATGAAGGACGAAGATCCTTATTCGAGCTTTTTAGCTCGAATATCGGCCTACGTGGCCGATCAAACGGCCAATTTGGCCGATAAAGATCAATTTGACAATGAGGTTAGCACGGATATGTTGGCTGAAGAAAAACAAAAAAAAAAGAAGAGATGGATTTCGAATCAATAAAGGAAAAAGAAAAACAACAAAAAGAAAAGGAGTTCGAAATCGGGAAAAAGAGGGATGAAAAGCAAAAAACAGAAAATCAATGTGACTCGAAAACAAGTTTTGCGGGATATAAATAACGCATGTTACTATTATTGATTGCCAAACAAGACCATATAAAAATGAATGGTGTGAGTTTCACAAAACATATGGTCATAATACTGAAAATCATTTTGTTTTGGGAATAAAAATTGTGCATTTGATCAAAAAGGGTCATTCGAGCAAAATCATTAAAAGAAAAGGAGAAAGAAGCTGGGGAGAAAGGAAAAGAGGATAAGGTACATTAAAATGTTTTGATGTGGAGAACGTTATATGGTTAATCTAGTCGCTTAACCAAAGTCTAAGCATTCAAAAGTGTAATTTGTCTATTCTTGCTATAAGGTTAATATTTTTATATTTGACTATCATGGGTTTATGGGTCTCAAGAACTTGGGATCATTAAATATACGATTTTGGTCTAGATTTTATAGGATTGGAATTAATCCAACTTCCTTTAAACGTGATTAATAAATTATATACTAAGTATGGGGGATCGAATTAATTCTATCAACCTTTTTGTTTCTAACTTAGTCAAGTATACATCAAATGAAGAGGTCAGCTTCATTATGAGCCGATTTAAGATCAATCAATTTATCACTTAACTTTGTCTCCTCCATTTCAAAGGATACATGTCAGAATAAATTCGGGTTAAGTATACTTGTTCACCAGCCTTAAGCCTTAAAGGTGTATGGGTTAAGATAAAGCAATTCGACATCAATAATAAGTCGGGATATATCCAAGAAGTTACACTTGTCCACTAGTCTTGAGCCTTAAAAGCGTAAGGGTTAGGATAAAGCAATCCGACATTAGTAGTACCCAATTGAAATATATTTGAGAAGGTATACTAGTCCACCAGTCCCAAGCCATAAAGGTGTAGGGGTTAGTATAAATCAAATCTAGCATCAGTAGTATCTAGTTGGGATATATTTGGAATACATTAGTAGTACCCAATTAGAATATATTTGAGAAGGTATACTAGTCCACCAGCCCCGAGCCATAAAGGTGTAAGGGTTAAGATAAAACAAATCTAGCATCAATAATATCTAGTTGGGATATATCTGAGAAGGTGCATTTGCCTACTATTCATGAGCCTTAAAGATGTAGGGGTTAGTTTAATATGTTAATTGACTCTATCGTTTCAAGGACAATTATGTGAAAGGGTGCATCTATTCAAATTTGAAATAAAAAATATATGTATTATGTTACATCACTTTTTTACCATAATTAAATATTTTGTGAATGTGTTTTAGGTTTAAAGTTTAAATTATTTTTTAATCCATCAAAGTATATGATTGTCTTTAGATTTTGATGGATTAAAAGATATATTCTTATTTAATTACAATGATCTACATCTATGTATAAAGGAGGTTTTTTATTTTTATTTTTATGTACATATTTTGTTTCACGTTTTTATCTCTTATTATTTATTATTTGTTAGTTAAAGTATAAAGTTAAATAAAAATTCTCAGAAATTTAAAACAAAATAACCGTAAATAAATAAAACTATGCTTAAATTTTTATTTCTTCTATAGAAGTGATAATTAATTTACTCTTTCTTTCTGTCTAGTTTATAGTAAGTTGAGTTTGTTTCCCTATTTATCTTTTTCTACAACTATCCGTAATTCCGTATACCTACCTATCTTCTCCCATTTTTATTATTACTCTCTTAATCTCTTTCCAACCATCTGATCTGGTTTTCATCCTTCCCTTCTTGAATGGTTCTCTTCTCCTTTAATCTCTCTCTCGTTAGATCTTGAAACAACTTTTCGGTGGTTTGCAGTTTTGGTGGGTCATTCAAGAAAAATAGATGTTAGATGGTGCTTTCATGACATTCGGTGGTGGAACTACCAGACTTGTGGATTTTGGATCTAACTTTTGTGTCTCAAATTTGTTGCTTCAATTTCTGCTTTATTCTTCCCCCAATTTACTCACTTCTTGCTGTACCTTACAACTCTCCCATTTTTGGTGAGTAATTGTAACTTTTATGCATTATTTGGAACGGTAGAAAAATTTCAAGAAGACAAAATACAAGTTTTACTTTCTTTTCCCTATTTGGTAACATTCTAGAGAAGAAACTAGAAAGAATGATTAAAACACGCAATACCCATTTTATTATTCTTTTCAAATTGGAAAGAAAAAAGAAGAAGAAAGTTGTTGTATATAAAAGAAGAAAAAATTAATATTATTTTAACATATTTTTTATTTTATATATATATATATATATATATATATATATAACTTTCTACACAAATAAATAAAGTTTTAATTTTATTTTCCTTTTTGTTAAACAACTTATAATTACGGCAAATGTGAGTTAAGTTTCATCCATGAAAACTACTCCTATATTTGATAAAAGTTGAAAACTTTCTTTCCAAAATTCTAATTTCAAGATATAAAACAAAGAAGAAATAATTTGTTGCTTTAAGTCTAAAATCACTTTTAAGCTCTTTCAAAAATATACATATAATTGTTCTTACAAGTTACCGAAAACAACATAGTTCTTTCAATGTACAAATAAGAAGAAAAAAAAATCAACTTTTCTAATAAGGGGGAAATGACATGTTTTACAATTTTAATTTCTTTATACTATTTTTTTTTTTTTTTTTTATATTGGAATGATGGAGAAAAGAGTAATGTTATGCATACAGGACAAGTAAACTAATTGATCGAATTGGACCACATACCAAATTAAAAAATGAACTAGTTTTTATGACATAGCAAGAATGGATTGGTGGGTGATGACATAGCGCATAGGCTCGTTGACTTGTAATGGTACGTTTTGACAGCTTGAAGGAGCTTATATTCAATGTCATCCATGGTTGGTCTTCCTTTTCCGCATGAATGCGAATCAGCTGCCCTGTTGGAAGCAATTGAGTGGGTAATTAATTGATCTTGGGTTGGATCATGTTATGTTCGAGCTTGTTAAAGAGTCGTCGCAAGCATTTGCAAGTCTCAGGTTGATGTACCGGAATATAGAGAAGAGAAGAATTAGGAAAAATGTTTCTGAAATGCTTAGACTTGTCTGGTTGGAAGCACACAAGTTGGTCTAAGAGACAGAGACAGAGACAGAAACAGTATCCAACAATAATAGAAGAACTGAGTCATCAATTTTCTCTTGCTGAGATTAGGAAATCAACCAAAAACTTGGACAAAAGCAGACTAATTGAAGAAAGAGGACTTGGAATCAAAGTATACAAAGGGATTCTTCTTCAATACAGCGATGCTTCAGATTATACAGTCACGGTAAAGCGGTTTAACGTGTGGAAGGAGCTATCTCATATCAGAAGGAGTACTTATTTTGGAGAAGCCTGTTGAGGAAAATATTGATCCGAATATAAGAGGAACTATTGCACCGGAGTGTTGGCAAGTCTTTATAAATATCACTGTTAGATGCTTGAAGTTGGAACCAGATGAACGACCAACAATCGGCGAAGTGGAGGTGGAACTTGAGCATGCTCTGTCGTTGCAAGAAAAAGCAGATTTCAGACACACCGATGGTCATTATACCTTGTTGTCGAAAACCATTATTAAGCTTGGACCGGAATGAGAATTTGAGCATCATCTGTCATTGCATTGCACCAAAGCAGATATATCATAAACCAATGGTGATTATACCTTACTATCAAATGCAATTGCTGCAATAGAAGACATGTTTCAAGGTACTTTGGTCACCTCCAATCGAGGGTTTTAGCTTTTTGCACCAGTTAAGTTTAATTGAGATATCTCCAGCTTTTGTAGCTATCCTTGTTTTTAGCATTTTGAATCTGATTGTATCTGAAACCGTTAATGTATTATCTTGAACTAGTATAGATTTGAAAGCTGTAATGAACTCCATGCTTGAGCCTATTATCTTACTCTTCCTCTTGTGTTTATTCTGGACTCTTTCACTTTACAAGAAACTGATTTAGGACAACCTTATAGAAGAGCTATTGTCTTCAATTCTTGTTGTCCAATTCCGATCTTAGAAAGGTAGCTGACAATTTTAATCCGAACAGATCCATAGAAACAGGAAGCTTTACCAATTCAATGGATCACTAATGATTGCTAAATATGGTTTACAGTGTGCTTGAGGTGTAAACGGTGAAACAAACAAATTAAAAGATTCAAATGAAGACTATGAAATTAGTTTCGTTCTCCACATAATTCTGCATGAGTTGGTGAATTGCTTAAAGTTTTCTTATATCATATTGTTCGGTAACTTTTTTTGTCTAATATTTTGCAAAATGATGGTACTCTTGACTCTTGAGGATAATTTTACTATGATTTATAGTAGTAGTTAACTATTTTGGAAGTCCATGTGTGTTGCCAATTTGTAATCAGTGGTGACCATTCAACATTGACTTCGCCTTTATCTAACTATAACTACGTAGTTTCAAATTAAAACTTCTTGTGTTGATACCGCCACTTCAAAGGGCAGTAGAGATATCAATTAGAGAACATTCTTTTTCTAACCATATAATTGGTGCAAAGTATCACTTTATCAATGATTAATTTTTTTTGTTAAAAAATAATTATTTTTAACAAATCTTTCTTTCCAATAATGTATTTTCTGCCTACGAGACTCGAATTGAGTAGAGGTTACTTTACATTAGAAAAATAATTTCCCAAAGCACTTAAGTTGTGTGAAATACTGTTATAGTAAGTGAACCTTGCTTCAGTGAATGGATAACGAGGTCTCATTGCAAATAGCACTCCTTAAAGTCGGAACAAACTTCTAAAAAGTAATACTTTGCACAATAGTTGATCTTCATAATCCAATAGTGCACCAATGTCAATGTGATGCATCGTTCCCAACATTGATGGCTAGGATCTCCCCGCATCGAGATTTCAATGTTTTTGTCCATGATCTCGCCACTTGATACACCAGAATGATTGTTTTGCACCATAAACTAGAGCATAGAACGAAACTCTTCCTAGAAGAGGTCGACCAGGAACTGTTCAGGTACTCATGAAAATTGAAAGATTTGGTATATCACATTACGTAAATAAATAAATTTTAAAAAATAAATTTAAAATAACATAAATTTTAGATTAAAAATTTATATAAAATAAACCAATCAAAAAGACTAATTCAAAACAAAATAATCAAAATGTCAATTTTCATAACAAATTTTATTTATATACGACTAAATTAAAAAATTAAAAACAAAAAATTATAATAATATTATAAAAACATTAAAATAAAAAAATAAATAATATAATTGAAAAACTAATTTATATTGTAAATTTTAAAAAGTTATCACCAAAGAAAAATTAAAACATATTAACAAAATATTAATATTAAACTTTTAATTAGCTTATTAAATATAAATTTAAAAATATAAAAATAATATAAAGATATAGATAAATTATTAAAAATATTAAATAAAAATAAAAATAAAACAAGTAATTATAAAAAAAAATAAAAACAAAATGACTGTCCCGTACCTCTATAATTATAATGAGTAGCATAAAATTTCTCTTCCATAATAGAATGATATTCTAATCATTAGTGGGACCATTTGTTTTTGAGCTAGAACCATTCATATTTTCTGCTGAGAGTCACATGTGAGTCTGGTAACATGAATGCAACAACAGCGTAGCATTATAAAAAATGTCACGTTAGATAATATTTTACAAAAAGTTGTCATTTCCTTTGTTGATGTGAAGTATATTTTGTTGATATTGAATTTCTCTCGTTACTCGACGTGATTGTGAAGCACTTTAATTTTTCAACTTGAGAGACTTTAATAAATAAATTTTTTATTTTTTTTATATTTATGGTTGGAAGTTCCATTGTGCTCTTCTATTTCATATTGATATTTATTAATTTATTGACATGATTAATAAAATGAATAATATTAATTAAAATATTTAAAGTAAAAAATATTTTAAATTAAGAAAATATATTGTTTTTAAGTACATAATTTAATTAAATAACATATATTTATTATTTTACATAAATAATATAATTACAAATATTTTTCAAATTAAAATATTATGAACTATAATTTTTAATATTTTAATATTGTTCTTATTTTTTAATTCGTTAATTTAATTTTAATAATATACTCTTTTTTTAAAAAAAATATACTTTATAAAGACACTTATGTAAGGATGTTATATACTAAATTAGTAATTAAGAATTATTGTTTTAATGAATGAATTACATAAACATAACCACATAGTCAAAGTCAACATAGTTGTACCAAAAAAAAGTCAAAATAGTGGTGCGATGGGAATTAATATGCATGAGGTGGTTCAAAAAGCAGGACAAAACTATTTGTACAAAAAAAAAAGTTTAATGGGTTGGGCTTTGGAATCTGAAAAGCTGCGGGAAGTTACCAGTTACCAGTTACCAGCGATGGACGTTTGTGTGGGAAAGGAGAATATAGAATATAGAATATAGAATATGGAATTTTTGGCAGTTGGCAGAGCGCGTTCGTAGGAAAGCAAGGCAATACAAAACGTTGATGTTGAGTGTTGAGACGCGCATTTGGTTTTGGCAATGCGTTGAAGAAGAAAAAAGGAATCGATTAAGAATGCCCGAGATGGATGAGCGCGTGGTGATGCAGCAACCTCTGTCTGCCATAGCAGAGGCGTTTGAGGAACTCTCTAAGAGGAACGACGCTCACAGCATTCGCTTGGACACCTTCTGCGAGGCCGCCTCTCTCGTCTCCGTTCTCTTCCGTTGTCTCGGCCTCGCTTTCAAATTCGCTGAATTGGAATACGTTGCCAAGGTTTCTTTCTTTCCTCATATCATCTTTCTATTTTTTTATTCATGCTCTACAAATTACTTCTCCAACATGATTGCCTTCAAATCCGGATTGCATGCAAAAAATAACCAAAACAAAATTGTGATTGCTGGCTGCGGCCGATAAACAACTATGATTGCAGAATCATTGTGATTAAAATCTTGTTATGTTTGATTTTTATTTATATTATTTCGGATTTGAAACTTGTGACATCGTGTTGAAATTGGATTCTCTGTACGCGATTGAGTAGTGAGTCACAGCCAAGTTTTCTACAAAATGTGGTAATATATCCCCTGATTCTGATGGAAATACATGTAGAGAGTTAGATGTTGCGGTGTTGCTAAACTCGGATCCATCCTCTCCTTGGTTGTTACTAATTGAATTGGTTAGACCGTATATATATTTATGTATGTGATACATCATTTAATAATTAGAACATTACAATTAATTAACAAATATCTGTAATCATAAAAACATTATTATATACACACATAAATATTAGAAATTATAAAATATATAAGAATTTTTATTTTTTTTTATATTCGAGGATATAAAAGTTTACTAAAAAATAGAGATTTAAAAGGTAGTTACTAAAATATATCTCCCTTATAATAGGTTTGGATAAGTTAAATTGCATGAGTTGATTTAACTTGCACAATCTTCTTCTCCTAATAAGTACTTATTTTTTATAATCATATTTACTTTATTTCCTAAAATTCATTTTGCTTCGCTGTTTTCTGGGCTCTCTCATTTTGAATTTCTAATCTTGTTCTAATGTTATGTATCAGCTACATGGACTATTGGAAGCATCGAAGACATGTCCCACTCTACAGGATATTCTTAACCTTGATGTCGCCAGTGACACAGTGAAAACATCAGGAAGCTCTTCACGTAATCTGCGTAGAGTTCGGCAGGGTCTTGATCTCGTCAGAGCTATATTCGAACAGCTCTTGTCAACTGAGTAAGAAGCCTGTTTTTGTGTATAAAAACTCATGATGCTGAATTTTCCATACAAATAACCAAAGAGTATTTTTCTGTCTGTTATGTTTCACCTGCGTTGAAGCACTGCTTATAATTGTATCGTTTACATTCATATCAGATCTAATTAATATAAGTGCCTCGTGGGTAGTGGTGGCATCTGATTTATTATTTGACATTTTCAGTGATAATTCTCTGAAAGAAGTGGCTACAGTAGCTTATGGGCAGGTTTGTGCACCATATCACACATGGGCAGTAAGAACAGCTGTGTATGCTGGGATGTATACACTTCCAACGAGAGATCAACTTTTGATGAAGCTCAATGAAACAGGTAACTTGCATTGTTTTATGTTCGGTGGAGGGCTTATTAAAGTATATAGAATCAAACGTATGGTGTGTTTATATAGAGATCAATTGGAAAACTGATTCCATATTTTTGCAATTATTAGTTACTTAATTAATACTTATCACCGACTCTTATTCAAATTTCCGTTAATCTGAACATGCAACGCTACCTAGTCATCATTTGAATTTCTAATTTGACGACCCTATACTAAACAGCTCAAGTATTCTTTAGTTGTATACTTCAATGCATTCTTGGTAGCCTTTTTCTTTGTATTTTCTTCCTAATTCTTTTCAAATTTGCCAAAAATTTGTTTCAATTCTGGTGTGAACCAAGTATTGTTCTTTTTTTGTGGTGGAGGGGTGGTGCAAGAAACATGATTTTAATCTTTAGGAAATTAACCTATCGATATCATATTGATTTAGACACGATTTTTTTTGTACAATCCATCTTACATTGACCTAAAACTCTATAAATGTTTTTGCAGAGCAATCAGCCGAGAAGAAGATGAGAAGGTACATTGCTGCCTCACTTCCAATTATAGAATACATCGATAAACTGTACCTTTCTCGAAATATTACGTTGGACTGGTGAATTTATACAAAAGAAAAGAAGAAAGTCCAAGAAGATGAGTGCCCTTTCTGTTTGTTAGGAGGCAGTGCTGTGGCCTCATTGTCTATCGGCAACCTTAGTACACATGCGTCGAGTTTTGTGGTATAACTTGTATTATATATAAGATGTAATTATGTTAGTTTCTCAACGGCTCTTGGCCTTTTAGGGAGATGCACAAAACAAACAAATAGATTTGTACTAAAATGCATGTGGAATTTTCAGTTGCATTGGTTTATAATTTTTTATTTCTGTATATACATACATATACGTTATTTGTTTTGGAGGACAGTAACCGTGATATTTGAATCCTGTGAAAGTACTAGATGCAAGGCATTCCGTTCCGTGCATCGTTAACGAATATGAAATTAGTTTTTTTTACCGACAATATGCTGGTTTTAGTGACAAATCATTTTGCATTTCAGTATGTTCTCGTATATGGTCTGAAACAAGATTGATTTCTATAAAGCGAAAATACAAATTACCAAATGATGCCCTTTCTACGGTTCTGGACTAGTGGCTTGAACCCAGTGACTGACTTTTGTTGAGTGAGTATTTGTATCATCACATCATGTCTTTTTACTCCAACCTCTTGCACATCAATTTATAGTAATAAAAAATGGGAAAGGAAAACTAAGTATACTTCAAATTTGTATATAATTGTCCCCTCAACTTGGTTTGGTTGGTTATGAAACAAAAATTACGTGCGAAAATTCAATCTTCCTCTACTCTTTTTCTTCTGCATTTTATCTCCTCCCGACCCCTCCTTATGATCTACTGCGACTTCTTGTCAGACTAAAAATCCGCAAATGATTGAGATATTATACTCCGGACAAAGACTCAATTCTCCAATTAAACCTCTGTACTTAATTTAATAAGCTAACCACTCCAAATCTATAATATTCCTTTTTATATATAATAAAATTTGTTTAAATCGCCTATTTTGACTCTGTTTAACTTCTCTGTATCCTTCTGCTTGACTATTCCGGGGCAATTATTTAGGAAATGGTCATCAATGAAGGGACGAGAAAATTAGACAACGAACAAGATATTAACGTGGGTGCCAACGGACTTGTGAGAATCCAATATCAAATCAAGAAGTAAAGGTATAGATGTTTATTGAAAAATCGAACGCTTAAAACTGCTTATTGCTTAAACGTAAATTCTCAACACAATTGCCGTTTACAACATCCCTCACTGTAAACAATTTCAAAGTTGTTTGTATAAAAAAAACAAGTCAAAGGTTCTCAGGGCAGCTCCTATAAGATAAAACGTGATGAAAGTTAAGGGGGAAAATCACAAAATGATTGACATCGAGACAAACAGCTTCACAGCAAACACTGTCGTCGACTCGTGATACGCTGATGGAGATAATTTAATGTTTAAGAGCAGAATGACTACAATGTTAGGCTTTCTGGGTTTTCAATGATTTTTGAGAATGTCTGAAGGAAGGCAGCCAAGTCAGCCCCATAAATTATTCGATGATCGGCTGTCACATTAACCTGAAAAAAGAAAAAAGACCCAATTAATCCTATCTTCAGATATATTTAAAAATGCTTATGATATATGGTCCCAATTTAAACTGACATAAAAGCCACATCTGAAGCCTGTATTTGTCCTTGTGCTTCTTAAGACAAGCAAAAGAAATACATTAAAAAGAAGTTACATCCATCTTTCCTAATATGATGCTTGCCAGAAATGTTTTGAAAATTGGTCACTAAAAGCTGTACTATATTTAAATCAGGAGTAAATAATATTTTAAAATTTTAATAACACTTTAATAATGTTATAGCAAAACACTATAGTCTAGTGTAATATTTTATTTGTAACACAAGAACATGCTTAGAATACTTTAAAAGCATATTATTAGTCACATTGAGAAAGGCTACTAAAATGTCATTCAATAAAAGATAAAATAGGTGAGAAACCGTCCATCAATCAGATATCACTTTTGGTAAGACATTTTCCTTATTTATAATAAAAGTCAATAATAACTTGCATTTCAATACATGACCACTAAAATCATACCAAAAGTGATACCTGATTGATCAGTGTAAAACTATTTTACAAAGTTAGCGTATAATTAATAAACTTAAAACTCTTAAATAAAAGAATCAACGAATAATGGACTGGATGTCAGACTGGTTCCTTGTTTGACCAGTCGAACCAAATCAGAAACTGTCTGGTCCAGTCGGGTCAGGTTTTAATGACTATGCATGCCAGTTGAAAACTCGGACAAATGTTGTATATCCGTTTTTCAACAAAATGATGCATGTGATGTCAAACTTATAAATTTTTTAGGGCTGGTTTGTTTTGATTCCAGAATCAATTTCTCTTATTGTGCATAGTATCCTATACAAAATCCATGATTGAAAATCAAATAGGCACACGTCTTAATTACAATTAGAGATGTAACACACAAAAGTTTGTACAAAATCATTTTGTGCCTATTTCTTTCATTATATTATTTATTACATTTCAGAATTCTCTCTTTTTTATACTATTTGTTGCACATTTCTTTTGCAATTAATGGTTCAAAATCAATTTTATCTAACTTTAAAAAAAAATGCACTAAATGTGGCAGTGCAATTATGCATTTAAGTGATAAAAGGGTACAAAGGAATCATTGTTTCTTCCAGATTCTCAATGGTGAAAAATAAAGTACCAAGAATGTCCAAAAGTGTTTGTTTCAAGGCATATAATTCCATGCCCAAGAATAACATTCCCAGCAATCTTATTAACAAGATAAATTAAAAAAAAAATATTGGTTAGAATTTAGTATTTATGGGAATGTTTTTCAAAATTTAAATGATAAAAGAAAAAAAAATGGGAGTTAGAATGGACAACGTAGGAAGTTTTTAGTTGAGTTATCTTGTAACTTTCAATATACCCATGAGAACAAAAGCACAGAAAAATATCTGGACAACGAATTGCTGAAAATTACTAATGCCAAGGATAATTGTTTTAAAACTTGTTACAAACACGAGAATGTTGTATTCCCAACTTCTTTTAAATGCTTGATAAATGGAGAAAAAATTATCTATAAAGCTGGATTGTGTTGCTCTACAGCCTCTACACAGTAACACAGAGAGCATATCTGTTCCCTGACCATGAAGGGAATGATATTGTATTCAAAATGATTACTAGTAGACATCACTATACCCATTCGAGTGAAGTGTTTTTTTTGGGAGAACACCAACGGAACCTCCAAACTAATTTGCAGTGAATCAGGTGAAGAGTTTTTTTAGAGGAAAAAATACTATAATCATTTCGGAATACTGTGATGGCCAATGATCCCGATGACAGAACCCAGTTGCAAAATACTACACAGAAGCCAAGTATCACAGTCGCAACATGGTTAATATTGCATCAGAGATCCTTTGGATTCAGTCCTCTTAAATGAACTTCATGCCCCAGTGGCTACTCTAGTTTTGCTAGGTGATAATTTGAGTTGAGTATTGTCTCTCTTTCTCATAACCCTGTCTTTCACTCTAAAACTAAGCATCTGGAGTTAGATCTCATCTTTGTCAGAGAAAAGGTTCTCATCAAAACCTTACATAAGTATGACATTCCTGCTTAGGACCAGCCGTCAAACCTACTTACTAAGCCCCTCTCTCTCTCTAAGCAGATTATGTATTTTACATACCAAAGTCTGAGTTCTGGACAATCTTGAATTGTCTCAGTCACCAAGTTGGATGGAGAGCTGTAAGAGTACAAAACTCAGTATATAGATATTTAGCAACTGGTATTGTAGCTTGCCTATCTTTTCTGTCTGTTAACCAACTCTTGACAGTTGGCAATCATACATGAAAAGCCGAATCAGAACCTAGTATTTTCAGTATATAAAGGATCTTTTTTGTAACAATATGGATTGATTGAATAATACAACAATAATGCCTTATCTGGTTTTCAGTTACATGGATCACTTGACACCATTTGGCCCAGTTAAAGACCATGATTGCAGAGATGGATTGAATAATAATACAAAAAAATAGTTTTCAGGCTCTCTGTTCAAGTTTTCTTTCTCTATACCTAAGTTCTTTCTTTTCTAACACAGAAAGATAGGAGACTAACTATAAACTCTGTCTATATGGTACTTTAAGTTGCACCTTAGCCACTAGGAATCAATCAAACTATCTAAAAGGTTCTTGTTACACCAACCATTATCAAGAATCCAAGAACAAGAGTGAAAAGTACAATAACATTTTATTCGAGAGAGAAGAACTACACATTCTAAGGCAGATAAGAAAGCCAAAAAGATTCATTTTACTGGGTAGAAGTATCAACAGCCACAAATTCCAGAAATGGAGACATCAAGGAGAAACTTATATAAGTTTTTCTCAGTCATGACAATAATCCAACAAATAATTTTTTTAAAAATAAAAAACATTATGGTGAAGATTTGAGACATGCCCATTGAATTAACACTTAATAAAAATATATATTCTTGAAGCATAACACCACAAGGATGTGATCTAAAATTAAAAGCTTATATCCATTGGATTAACTCTACCAAAAAATATAGTCGTATGGCACAGCACCATGCAGGATCAGCAGATGTAATCTAAGGCTATTATACCCCAACAATTAAACCCTCAGAAAAATGTCATTGTGCAGTATAACACCATGCAAATGCAATCTAAGGCTTATGCCTACATATGATGACTCTGGTGCATTGCGAAAAGGCCCCCATTTCCATCAATAAAAGGTTCATGTTCACCTGGCTTTGTCAGCTGTTCTAAGCATAAGTGCATAAACATACAAAAAGTAAATATAACAAGTAACTGACCAGCATTTTATTTTTCACGCTGAAGAATCCATCTGCAGCAGCCAAAACAGTAGGCTTTGATGCTCCAACAGCCATGATAGCACCCTGAAAATAGACAAAATTTAACCCCCAAAATAAAACGTCTAAAATTGCCACATAAATGAACCACAACAACTCTAAAATCAAGCCTTCAAAATCCCAGAGATCATCACTAACCTGGCCTGGTGGAAGTATGGCATCAAATCTGTCAACTCCAAACATACCCAAATTGGAAAGTGTGAAAGTTCCTGTAGCAAGCACAATAATTTTGCCTCAAAATTAAAACACTCCAGCTCCATGAGAAAAACAAATTGGCAACAACAACAATAACCAAAAACAAACCTGAATTGTACTCATGAGGTTGCAACTGCTTTGCACGAGCTTTGTCCACTAGCTCCTTCCATTTTTGGGACAACAAATACAAGTCCAACTGTCACAACCAAAAACAAGTAACCAATCATATTAGACAAAAAACAACAATAAAAAAGGAAGTTTGGCCACCATTCGAGTCGGTTATTAAACGTCAAATTCTCACGTACCTTATCCGCATCCTGGAGAACAGGGGTGATCAAACCACCATTGATAGCCACAGCAACAGCAACATTGATGTTACTGTTATACACAAAGTTCTTGCCATCTTTGCAGCTGGCATTCACAACCGGGTGCTGAACAAGTGCCATAGCAGCAGCCTTCGCCAAAATAGCCGTCATAGTCACACCCTTCGGTTTCACCTAACAAACACAAACACAATCAAATACCCTCTTATTTCAATCATCACAATTCACACAAACAAACCAAACAATGCCATCATAATCACATCCTAACCTTCTCATACAGAGCATCCAACGCATCCGTAGTCACAGGGTACCCAACGCGGAACGTAGGCACAGAGAGACTCTCCACCATGTTCTTCGCCACCGCAGATTGCATCGTGGAGAAAGCAACCACGCTAGAACCCGGAATCGGAGCCGGCGACGGCGTGGCAGAAGCAGCTTTCGCCGGAGCAGGACTTGCCAGCGGAGTCACATTGCTCTTCGACGGCGAAATTCCGGCAGCAGCCTCCACGTCCGCCGGAGTAATCCTCCCAAACGGACCGGTTCCAACGACATTCGCAATGTCCACCTTGTGCTGCTTGGCGAGCTTCTTGGCCTGAGGCGTGGCCACGGTCTTCGTCGGGGCATCAGAAACGGACTTCGCCGGAGGAGAAGGAGGAGGCGGAGGAGGAGTCGCCGGAGCGGAGGGAGCGGCGGCGGGTGCGGGAGAGGGAGCGGAATTGGCGGCTTTGGCTTTGGCTTCTGCGACTTCTTCGGGGGAATCGACGAGCAAGCCGATTGGAGCTCCGACGGGGGCGGTCTCGCCGTCAGCGACGACGATGGCGGCGAGGATGCCGTCGTAGAAGGTCTCGACGTCCATGTCGGCCTTGTCGGATTCAACGACGACGACGCTGTCGCCCTTGGAGAGAGTGTCGCCTTCGGATTTGATCCATGAGACGATTTTGCCCTCGGTCATGGTGGAGCTGAGCGCGGGCATGAAGATTTCGCGGATCTTGGCTTGCACGGAGAAGGAAGAGAGGCGGCGAGGGAATGCGGTGAAGCGGCGACATGGGAGGAGAGTGGTGGCGGAGAGTGAGGATGAGAATGATAGGGTTGGGGCATTGGGGAGAGAACCCATTTTGTTTGTGTCAACTGTCAACTGTGAAGAGTTAATCGAAGAGAAATGAATAAATGAAAAGGAGAAGGCGGAGACACCGAGAGAGTGTGGATCAACACTCAACACTCAACACAAGAGCCCCACTTAACTTCCCATTTCATTTAAATCTTACTACAACTATTGCTAACTTCTCCTCTTGTACATATCGACCACCAACTACTTTCTTCCATTCATTTTTGTTACTCGTTAAGTTCAATGAATTTTTTGTCCTTTTTTTTTCTTTATCTTTTTTCTTCATATTTTTTTTTTATTATTATTAGTAATCTACATTCATGTTAAATGTAGGAATGAACAAATTGATACAATAATAATGTTAAACTTTCATATTATCAACAATTTTGTAAACTTAGTCTCTTTTCAGAATACAAGATAGTCATATTAAGATATTAACTTCATGTTTCTCATAAAAATGATGTGATTTTTTTTTAAGTTTTAATGGTGAAAATCGAAGAAATTACATTAAGTTCTTCCATAAGAGTATGAAAAAGTTTATAAATGTTACCAATATATCTCATAAGATGTCATGAAAAAAATAAACTTAAAAGATCCGAGAATATGATTTGGTTACAAATGTATTATTACAAAGAAAATAACTACATTATTTTGTAACTTACTACAGAATTTCATAAGTAACATCAAACAAACATGTACAATGAATTTCAAATCAAATTTAAATAAGATCGCCATAAAATACTTATTATTCTTTGTAAGGTTCTTATTTAATTTAATCTATTTTTGTTTCAATATCATTACTGAAAATTAAATTTTTAAAGAAAAAACATGAATGAGATAAAAATTAAAAAAAAAAATCTCTCTTAACAAATATGAAAACTATATTAATTTGTTTTGATTTCCATTGATCTTAATCTCATCAAGAACAAAGAAGAAAAAAAAACATCTGGATTGCATTGCAGCACATGGGTAAGAGCTTTTTATCATATCAAACAAAAATAAGTGTAATAACATTGTTTTATTGCATAGATGAAGTGTTTTGCACAAGGGATGTATATTTAAAATATTAATTAGCTGAAAATAACTCACCATTCTGTTCTTTTTGGCTGCTATTAGTTTGTAAGTTCCCTAAAAAAAGGTTGCTTCACACTATTAGAGGTAGGCTCTCCCAAGACATTTTGGAGAATGGAGAGGGAAAGGCTTTGTATATGTGACTTCCATGTTGTCATGTCATTCAATGAAAGCAGGGTGGCATGTGTTTTGAGTTGGCCCAAGATTAACGGTCCAATTGAAACATGAGTCCAATTAGGCCCAGTTTTATTGACACTAAACTTCAAAGAAAACTAGTTAATCCGAATTCTAGATCAGCTCCAGGTCATATCTCCCATACCAGATTTCTAGAATATATCGCCATTCTTGCCAGATGATCTTCCTATCAAAGGCAATTGAACGTTAGGTAGCTATGGAATTCGCATATCATTCATCCACGACCTAATTTTATAATCCAACCATCACAATATTTATGTTAACTTTATAAATATTACCATCTCAGTATTTATATTAACACTTGGATAAAAATTATACTAATAAAAGTGACCTTAACATTTGACATTTTTTTGTACTGACAAAAAATTTAGTCGTAGTGGAATGCTGTTTTTAGCTTAAACGTAGAGTAGTTTGTGAAAAGCATCTTTTGGTAATCTTGTCTTTCGGTGGTAATGATAATGATGTATTCATTTATTGAAGCAATATGTATTGAATACAAGTTAACACTATGTGCCATTCTCGTGGAAGAACATAAAGAAAATTAGAGCAGTATTTATTATTTACTCATTAATTAGAAATTGTGTGCAAAATACTTTTTTCCTTGGTTATTTTGATAAATTTAGTCCTTTCCTGTTCAATATACAATTTTATTTTATATATGTGTGTCCTTAATTTGATTCTTTTTGGTTTAATGATTTTATTTTGGTGTGGTGATCTAGTGAAATATGAGAGTACTAAATTTAATCAAGTTTAAACAATAATTAAAAATAGTTTGAATCTCATTCGATAGTTCGAGACGGCAGCGCAAATAATTATTCAAATACTTAAACAAGATATCACTTCATACATAGATCCATCATTATTTTCCCTTTGCTGTGTTTGATTGTGTAGCCTACATGACTTTTAAAAGTAGAATACAAGAACGTCAATGGACCCCTGGAACCAATTGTTTGACTTTAGTTATACGCACTAGGACCTACGACAATGAATCCGATGCTTGTAATCTTTTGGATAACATCATTATAATGACTATATGGGATAAAACGATCTGATTTTGACTAATCTTTATGGGATTATATAATTGAGTTTCATAAATTTTCTTTTTGAGAGATTGGTCGGTATCATGTATAGAAGATAATCGTTCCAGATTATGTAATAATTTTTTCTCTCACACCCCTTTGGTCTACAGCTTCACTCTTTCTATTGGCTTAAGCCAGGGCACAGTCAAAGAAGCAGCCACTACAAGCTTGTGTGGCTTTCTTGAAGCTGTGCCAACATTAGTGTAATTGATCCATTCAATTAATATGGTGCCGCATTTACTAAGCTAAGTTGAAAGAATAATTCATACGTAGAAAAAAACAACCAAGCACTATGTGGGGCCTGCTCCAGTGCATAAGTGAAAGAATAATCTCCGTTAACATAGCCAAAAAACCTAACTTTTTTCACTTTCTTTGCTATTCATGCTTTCTCTATTTTCTGCCCACCTAAACACAAGCATCCCAAGTGGTCAAATTGCTCTATCACCGTAGAAAGTGATTTTCATATATCACTTTTTTTCTGCACATATATGAACCTGAAAGCCTATTAGTGTTAGACATACACAGGCTCTGCTATCTTAATGCTGCTATGGCTTTTGAAGATGGTTCCAAAGCTGGTTTAAAAATCTTTCCTCTTACTAGGACTACTCTGGCATCTTTGGAGTCTTTGTCCCTGCCAACGGTACTGTAAACACCTTACTCTATTTTCAGTTTTGAAATTGGCCATGAATTTCTGTATGATGGTTTGGTTATTGTGCTGAGAACAGGTCCAGGAAATTGTTATTTCTGCGGATATGCAATGTGAAAAGTGCCGGAAAAGGGTAGCTGACATTATCACTAAAATGAATGGTAAGCCTCTATTTATGTTGCACACTTGCACTTGATGCGAAATTCAAACATTGTTGATTGATTGGTTTTGAAGCTCTATACAAAAATGAGAGATATTATTAAGGATGGTAATGATTGCAAAATTCAGAACTACAAGCTCTCTATCTTCTCCCGAAGAAGAGGATTGTGAGAAAAAGCACAGTGACCCTTACTGTTTTTGTTGTCACTTTTGAATAGGGTAGTAGCATGTGTTTTGGCTGCAAATGTGGGGAACACTGTTATTTATAGCTGTACTTTGTACTAAACCACCAACTGTTATTTCTTCTGTTTTTGGTCTTTTCCTTTTTGCAACTTTGTTTAGGTTGTTTCAAGTTTCAACTACTATCTCCATTCCATGTGTTATTTAACCAAAAGAATTTTATGTTACCAGGTCTGCGTGTGTTATGTAGTGGAGCTAGTAACTTTCTACCTTGTCATCTTCTAGGTAGTTAGAACTTACGTTCTTCTGGGTGGCTTACATCTTAACCTTCCTGGCATCTTCGGTACGATAGACACAGAAAAGAACAAAACCGGCATAAGCTATATTTATATATATAGTCAAGCAGAATTCACCTAAAAAATAAGCACATTTGTTCATAAAATTAGCATTTTATCATAATAAACCGTGGTTTTATGTGTTAATATAATTAATATATGCATGTAGGTCTCATCTTCTATCTGATGAATTTTGAGATGCAATTGTAATGGTATTACGTTACTTTGTCTTGTTACATGTTTTGATTGTTCAGCAGAGACGGAGTCCGTGGAGGTGAATGTGTTGGAAAAGAAGGTGGTACTTACTTTTAGATTACCAACTATTGGTAAAGTAATCTCACAGCCCCTCCCTAAGGTTGCCATTATTAAACGGATATTTCGCTCTTCACAAAGTTAACTATGACTAAGAAAGGATCCACTTGTGCACTAGATTCGCTAAACTACTGATTTGGTAATGTACAGCAGTGTATTCATGATTCATTTTTTGTAATTGCTTTCATCAGTTTGCCCTACTGATAATGATATATGACCGTTCCCAAACAGCGTCAAAGTGATTTTAGGTATGTTTATTTTAAATGTAGGTAGAATTGATTTTGAATTTTTTCATCATAATTGGGAATGTGTACCGAAATTGATCTTAATTTGAGATTTTATATTAAAATGTGTGGTGAGAAAATTTAATGCAAGCAAGCAGACATTGAATTATGTATTTAAATCATTTTTTTTTATCTACTAGAGTGTGGGCCAGAGAATGCACAACCTTATGGCAAATGGTCTTCATTGAAATTGGGAAATAACCAACCTTTCCATTACTCATTACTGAAATTAGAAATTTAGAATGCTAAATTTTGTGCATTTTCCCTTTAGACTTAGAGCCTACATCAGACTTTGAACATAAGAAAGAGTTTATTCGGTGTTGCTTTAGGTATAGGCAATGCAAATCGTGGGCTTGTAATGATGTTCTCAAGTGAATTAAGCGTTGAGGTGAAGGTAAGGATAGAAAGACTTGCCAGATAAACAACTTCCTCCACTTAGCTTAGTCCAAGCACAATCAGATTTCAAAATCAAGAAAAAAATTTGCACGTGTAAGAGATACACACGAGTAAAATTATCCATCAACATCCAACATCCCTTTCCTCAAAAGTCAATACCCCAACAAGATCCTTCTCCTATGCCTCTTTTGCTTATCAAAATAAAACTTTGTTTATTTCTTATAAACAAATAATCTCTATCGATTACAGGAAGTACTTAACTCTTTTTATATAGATTGTAATGCAATTCCCTCTTTTTCTTTTTCTTTTTTCTTCTTTTCTTTAAACAATTGGGTTATTCTTGCATAATCAGTTGATCATCAGACTACCGTTGACTGCAATGCTTTGCTTGTCGCATGGAATGTTTAAACTTTTGTTTGAATCCACGGAAATAAAGGTAATTATGTGGAAAAGTATAGAATCGTAATTTATCCATTGTATTAATGGCATAATTACAATAAAATAAATATAATTAAATAGAATTGATATTATCTATTTTTTCTTTAAAATATGTAAAATATTGTAAATAATAATTTTTTCATATATAATCTATATAAGAAAAACGTTCTTTTCTTACGTGTTTTGGTGAAATATTATTCTTTTGCATATATTAATTTGTTACCACTTTTAAAATTCATAACTTGATGAAAAAATATATTCATCTTAGCCATGCGATGTTTGCCATGTAATATTAAATATTATTTATTACTGTAATCCCTTTCAATTAAATTATTTGTGAATTCGCGTATTTACCTAAATTAAATGATTTACGAGTTAAGTATGGCAACGATAATCAGTAAAGAAAAACAAAAAGGCTTTATGGTTGTTAGTAATGCTAAAAGATATACTAACTCATAATACACGATCTTCTGGAGTAACGCTTGATATACTCCTTTGAAAGACTGAAGCTCATATCTTGTAGAACAATTACATTTCGTAACCTCAATTCCATTGATCATTTTAAATAAACTAATATAACAGTCTATAGTAGTAACTTGTTAAAACTTTTTTAAAAAAAATATTTTTAACAAAATAATTTGAATTTGAAATGGCTATAAAGCAAACCAAACTATCAGAGAACCTATTTTTCATTATATTTGAATATGCTTATGTATTAATTTTCCATATCATTTCAAAGTTACTGATGTACTTTTATAACTAAACATTTTCTATTAAAGTTTAAATTTAGGAAGAGTATTTTTATAACTTTATTATTATTTATTAAAATTTATATAGTAAAAACAAAAACGAGACTTGTTAAATAAGAATTAAAATTCAATTCTCTAAACTTCAATAAATTAAAGCCGATAAGTGTTAAAAGCATGGATACATTATTGCTTATATATATATATATATATATATATATATATATATATATGTGTGTGTGTGTGTTCTATTTTATTTATTATTTAATCAGATATTGGAGCTACAAACATTTTGTTATAATAAATATTAATAATTAAATACTTATTTAGTATTTTTCCTTGATACTGCTTACTGCATAATTAAAAATATCATACTTAAATAAATTGCTATGACCTTTTTCTTAAAACAATACGATAAAACTGAACAGTCCGGTAAAAAACAAACATCGAAGAGTAAAGTTCTACTTCCTTCAAAATTATAACGACTCAATACAAATTTAGTTATGCTTTTTTCTTAAGAGAACAGTCGAAATTCTTTTAAAGGTGAATTTGGATACATGTTTAATAGCAATTTGTTTAAAATGACATCACTAATAATTGCCAGCGAGTTTAACAATAAGACCGCGTGCTAACCTGCGGATCATATAGCCTAAATCCCAGAAAAGCCCACACGAATGGCATACAACATCAACTGAGTAAAATGATTCTAGAGCTTCATCAAGGCAAACACGATACACAAACAAATTTCTACAACAGAAACTAAATACCACACAACAAACATCAGAGTATAGCATATGCATGATCCCTCTCACTCCAACCTACAATCTCCGCACCACTGACAAACAGATCATTTGACTGACAACTAACACCAACTGATCGCATTTTATTTTCCATAACTCTATCTAGTTGCTTGTTTGTTTTCAACTGGTCAAACCTTACGTACATTCGTGTTTGGGCTATTAGTTTTTGGGAAAGTGGCATGACAGTCGTTTCTTTAGAAGTCTTCATTCATAGTCTGGGAAAATCAGAGACAAGTCAACATGGGATTCACTGAGGATTGAGGACATCATAGCTACATCCTTCTGCAGCCCGATGTTGACGTTGTTCCTCAAGAGGAAAGTTTATCACTCACCGTCAGGTGTAGGATTCGGCTTACCCTCTCGCCTATGGACCTTGCGTCTCTGCCCGAATATTTAAAAATCTTGCATAAAACTAGCTCAATATTCTCAACAAAAAATTTGAAGATCAATGCTAACAGAACATATTGGTAAGTCTACTACTATGGTATGGTTTGTTTATAAAAGGTGAAAAAAAGAAGAAAAAAAACGGAAAGCGATATAATTTTGTAATTTGCTTAATGTTAAGGAAAATTTAAGAGTAGTGTAAAAATAAAGATATATAAAATAAAAGATATTTTAATCATTTAGTGTATAAATATCACCTTTGCCTCTCCATTTCTTCCCAACTAGGGCGGATGACATAATTTGCAAGTCCCACAGTTTTTTTAAAGCTTCCCTCCTCTCTTGAACTAACCAAACAAAGGAATGGGTGTGATTTGAGTGTCTTTCCTCCCTTCGAGATTCTATTGTAACAAACAGATGCTTTAGGGACACGTTTAACAGACTGATAGGTCAGGTAGCTGGCGAGGAAGTGGGGGAAATGAGATGAGTGGAGAATTTGATGGGTAGAACTGGACCCCTGGGGACAGAATTCCGCAGAGAGAAGTGGGAAGGTCTAGGTCTCGAGGCAGAGTAGCATGCTTGCTTCAGTTTTTTCTGCTGTTTTTACCACTGATAAATGTTTTTGCACTACGTTGTCCCCATAATTTTGTGGTGAATATCTGGAACTTTCAAGTTTCACCCACCACCACGCAATAGCAAACTACCCAAAGTAATTGCCACATCGATAAAAAAAATATTTCACTATTCTCTATATGTTGTTTAATTCTGATAGCTGACTCTAATACTCTCACCCAAAAGCATTTGTTACCTATGAAAATTGGCAATCTGGGGGTCCACATTAAGGAAATATAAACATTTCAAATTATATATAGTAAAAACTCGGAATCCTTTTAGGTATAATATACAAAAATGCTGTACATGTTGAAATTCATTATTTAAGCTACACAACATTATACACAGACGAGATCAGGTTATTAAACGATTAACCGGTGGCATATCAAGCAAAACAGAGAGTTTTCCGATAATCAGGCCAAAACCACCCACACCCAAGGATAATCCCGCTTTGAAAGGTTTCCATTATAAGTTGTACAACAAAGTATAACTACATTAATATGAAAATATTAGACATTGGTTCTTTTTATTTCTTCAAGATACAAGATCTATCCAAAAAAGAGAAATGGTAGTCAAGTCAATGGGTAGTTGTTTCCATCTTTAGAACTCATAAATTTGTAAGCAATGGCTATCAAGTACATCAGCCACCTAAAACTATTCCCACCGGGTGAGGTTGGGAATGTAGATAAAATCATATCATAATACTATTTTGTAAGCCATGGCTAATGATTATTTTATTTAAAATTTTAAAGTTATCTTATTTTCTCTTCATCCTCAATTTAAAATATAAAATAAAAGGTAGATTGACATGACTAATGTACATGCAATGATGCCAAATACACTGAAGGCTGCCAAACGAATTAGGCACACCTTGCCACTTTCTGCCCGTGATAAAACAACGCAATTGTATTTGAACACGGAGTTAGGTTATTTGCAAGTTCCCTGTATGGCTGTATCCTGACCCTAGACTGGTAAACTCAATTTTAAAATATCCAAAACCCACACATTAAGGGGAGTGTGTATGTGCATATTGCGTTACTTCACAATCAAAAGAAATTTACTATCAAAAGAAAACTTAATTGCATTCTCTAAAATAAATAAAACAGGAAATAAATATGCTATTAAATGAATATCAAGGAAAAGTAGAGGACTGACCAAGTCACCAAACAGCAAAGAATATTAGTGGTTTAGGACAAGAAGAAACAGGAGGATAGCCAAAATCGCTGCTTATAAATCAGAAGAAACAACCATGCACAGAACCCAACAACAAAAAATGCTCACCCAATTCCCATCTAAATTAATCATCAGAAACACAGCAGAAAAGTTTTAACGCAATTGCAAACTTCATATTCATCAAATTTTGAAACAGAATTGAGAACTAGGTATGTATATTGTAAGGAACTGGATGCAAAGGACCATCTATGCCATCAACATTGACAAGATGAGAAAGGAATTGGACTTGGAATATACTTACATAAATTGCAGGACCAAGATATAGTACCTAAAAAGATTTAAAAATGAAAAGGAATCAGATCCATTAAAATTTTAATCCATAGCACAAGATTAACAGAACAATTGTTTCTCAATTAAATTGCTCACCGTGAAATGAATTTTCTTCGTGAACAGCCAAAGACATCCAGTGGAATTGCCTCCAGAATGACCCAAAATGGATAAGATAAGATGCAACACAATATCATTAGGATATGCATATAGGTAATTTAAGAAAATTAATGCTAACAAAAGAGTACATGACATCAGATGGGAAGTGATGCTCAAGTACAGTTCAAGAAATAAGATATCTACACACCTAACTCAAGTCATAACTGAAAGGGATAAAAAGAATGAAACAGAGAAGGCAGCACATAGGAATTCTGCCACTCATGGTGAAACAATTTAAAGGCAGTAGCAACTAGGCATATGGCCTAGTGGTACCTGTATCTGGATGAGGATGCAGGTTAGACACTAACCACTTCCCCTCCTCCCCCCAACTCATGTACCTTGCTAACAATACAAACAATTAATGTGCTCACATGTGCTCAAACAGTACCAACAATCATTGACTTATGACTTAAAAAAAGACCATTTGGGCTCATCTCAATAAATTCCAATTCAAACATGGCAGTTATTCTACTGGCACCGTCAATGAAATTTAATGGAAATCATAACTCATTCCAGCTTGGTGAAATTAATCTCCCAATAAACAAGCCAAGGTACCTTCTCCGGGGTTCCTTCAAAGCATCTAAGCATGGAAGGATGCCTCAAACGTGATATGTCTCCTGAATGAGAAATTAAATTAGAATCCCCAAATTCAAGGAATATATATGAATTGGTAAAATATGAATTGGCAGCAATAATGAAAAAACTAAGGGCATAAAGAATGTAACCATTTAAGTAATATTAACCAAAACACAACAAATAATTACATAAAATTGTAAACAGAAATATAAAAAAGAAAGTGTGAAGAAAGGATAAACAAGTCTATCAAATGAATACTAAATTGAACTTCTCATCATAAAATTTTCCAAGAATTTAATTGGAAGAGCAATGTTTGAAGTACAATTACAACTACACTAAGGGAAACTGCCATTGGCAAGTTGTCTTACAATAGAAACAGTACATTCCACTGAAAGAACCGCCAGTAAAGTGCCTGTAGAGACATCATCCTTTTTCACGTCAACATGCCGACAACTGTGATGACACTCCTTGGGCCATACACAGAAGATAAATAGTGCCAAATAATTAGAACCACAATAACAATTGGATCATTATGTACAAATATCAGTGTATATCATTTTGGGAGTCAAATTCAGCAACATTGTTCACTTGCCAGTGATGAATGGGTGGTTCAGAGCTTGTGAAACTGTCAGCCTCTTGTCTGGATCCAAGACAAAAACTTTTTCCAGAAGATCCTTAAAGTTTGCTAACATTTTTGGATCCTCCCCAGCAGAGCCAGTGATGAATGTCCCAATATCTTTTGGCTTAATGTTGAGAATCAGCCGCTTTATGGTCTAGGGAATAATATTAACACCATCATTCAAACTATGCAGAAAAAAAACCATCCATTCTAATATTGAGAATAAAATCCATTGAAATACAATTTAGTCTAGCTTACCTTTTTTGTTACAGGATCTTCTTCAGTAGCAAGAAAATTCAGGTCTTGATCAAAATGCTGTTCAGTAAATGCTCCCTACAAGCAAATAGAAAAACATAGATATAATTAACAGCACAACAAATTAATTCACGCCACAAATTGTTATGAAAGTACACCCACAGGATTAATTTAGCAACAAAAGTCACAACAGATATACAACCAAAAGAAAAGAGACAGGACAAAAGAAACATGTATCAACTATTAAGTATTATTAAAATAACTCCTAATCAACACTCAAAACAGTGGCAAAACACTATTTGTACACACATCAATTGAATAAAACAATGAATGTTTACCTTGCGTAGCATCTTTTTCGGAAAAGGGCCCTTCAGTTCCATGTGAAGCCGTAGCATGTCATTGTTTGTAAACCCTGGGAAAAGAACCTTCCCAACATACAACTCATACAAACAACAACCTACAGACCAAATATCCAATGGATGATCATATGTCAAGCCAAGTACTGCATAGAAACGTTCAAAATCCCAAAACAGTTAGCAAACATGAGATATCAACGAGAGAAAAACAGTTCAGTGTAATGAAATCATAAAAAATAGGATTAACTTACTTATTTCTGGGGCACGATAAAAACGGCTCACAAGATATGGTGTAACTTCATTTTTACCAGCAAACATAGCATTACCAAAGTCACATAGCTTCAACACATTTTTAGCTTCGTTTACCTTGTCAAAAGAGGAAAAACAAAAAAAGGTAAGATAATAGATATTTCTCCTTGAAATAAATAAACTGAACTTTGAAATGAAACAGACACAACAGTATCTTGGACATACCAACATATTATCTGGCTTTATATCACAGTGAAGAACACCACAGTTCCGGAGATGCTTGAGTGCAATAAAAAGTTGTTTTGCATATGCTCTCACTGCTGTTAGCCTAAGGCCAATATTGCGACCAAACTTCTTTAAAACCTCACGCAGATTCATATTAAGAGATTCAAAAACTAAACAAAGATGATTCCGGTATCTAAAACTTGAAAGGAAACGAACACAATGACGCTTATCATCTGGATCTGCACCTACTAATTTCTTTAATATAACCAATTCATCCATCCCAGCCTTGTACCTGTGACACATTAGATATGCATGAGTGAACTGCCCAAAACAAAAAAGTTTACTGGAGATTATCAAGAAATAAATATCACTCACATGGTGTCATTATTACGAATAATTTTTATTGCTACTTCTTCTGGCTCACCATTTCCCATTTTTAGATTCTTTGCCCGAACAACTGTTGAAAAGACACCCCTCCCATGTGCAGCAGTGACTTCATATCTGCCATCAAGTATTTCACCTATACGATAGCCTGCATATAACAATATCATAACATAACATCATGAACACAAAAACAGATATATTCAGAGATATTACACATGATAGTGGACCAACAATTGTAACAAAAATCTGATAGCCCCCAATGATTTTCTACATCATATTGACACTTTGAAATGCCTCAGAGATAACTAAAGATGTGTGAAAGATGTGAAAATCCATGACGTCACATTTGAAAGAACAAAAAGATAAAAATAATTAACAATGCCCACCCAATAAAAAAGTTACACGAGCCACTAATCATGTTTCACCGAGACACGGCAAAAAAGATGGTCAAGCTCTCAAGCCTCAACTCAACAATAAAAAAAATGATCAAAACAGCTACATACAATCCAATGAATTTTACTTACTGTAATAACCCTCTGCATCATCCCAATTGTCATGTAGGCCAACCCTCTCAATCAGTAAACCATCCCCTTTTCCCTGAAAAAAAAAAGTAGGAAATCTTAATAGTTAATATAACACCAAATAAATAAACAATGATTGGTTTTCACAATTCAAATCACCCAGTACCCTACAGGCAACTTAGCTTGACAGAGAAAGGCAGTGGGAATTGTATTGAAGAATATGTATGGTGAAAAAGATGGAGAAAACAGGTTTATTAGTTTCATCCGAGATCCAAAATGATATCATAACATACTAATACTACAAAGTCAGACTATTACAACATTAAGTGGACAAAAAATTCTACCACTCTTCAAAATTAGAATAGTTTAATCAAACACTTACTGATTTCCGAACACCTGTTGGTGTCTCACCAAATATATCATCACAAAACATATCATCTGACCTCTCACCCTGTAAGTGTAACAAAAGAGAATAAGAATCTAGTGTTAAAAATCAAACTTACTTGATAAATTTTACTACAAAAAAATTTTAAAAATTAAGGGCAAACCTTTGGACTACCCTCTCCCAGGCCCCCGGCAAGAGATGTCTTCTTAGAAGAAGCATTCACATTTTCAGGAGATTTCCCAACAGCAAATGATTGTTCAGCAGAATCAGCACCATCATTCTTACTATCGCGTGCTTCTGAGATGTTAATAGGAATGTCTGCATCCTTGCCTAATAATAGTGCATCACAAAGTTACTAAAAGTAATCCAAGTAGAAGGATAACAAGGGGGAAATGAAACAGTAATTAACACTTTAACATATATGTAATTTTATTTGATTTTCAAATATTTTTTAGGTTTAGAATACATTATCAGGATAATAATAATTATATAAATTATAACAGTAAAAGCGAGCTTGTGCATCTTCAATGGTGTTCTTCAGGTGTGACTCAAATATGAAATGTCAAATATTTCACTCATGTGCTTCACTTTTATTTCTATTTGGAAGAAAGAGAATTTGAGACACAGATGCTAAATAATTAAGAGGGGGAATTTTTCAAGAGAAACCACAAAAATGAAGGGTCATAAGATAATGACTAACGATGGAAGAATTAAGAAAAATAATTTTATATGAGAACATATTGCACAATTTAAAAAATATAATTTACGTGGATTAACAAATATAGCTAGGAGTCTGTCTACAGCCTGGTGCAATGGTTTGATCATTGCATTACCATTAGGTCTCGGGTTTGAGACATGACATGCCCTCATCCAAACCAAATCAATAACAAATATAGAAAGGATAACATAAAAGACTCACGTAACAAACCTCACTATGTCTAGGTCCAGCTCACAGCAAAAGCATTCAAATGAATAACAATGCAGAAAATTTTTACACTAGCTCAGATTAACAAGTGATGGCTTTGGATGAAAGTGATGCGTCTTCCATCAAGAATACTAGAACAGATAATAACATGGTTCTAAAGCTGAAAAATTATTTTTCATCTAACCTAATCAGAAATAGATCCAAAAAAAGTTTGAGCAGCAAAAACAAACAAATTTTACATAATTAAATTAATTAGTAAATTATAAGAAACATTTTTTGTGGGATCAATTGAAATATAGGTTAATTGACACTAGATTTCAAACTTCGTATAATTACATCTGAAATAACATTATATTAAGAAGAAAGAAAACCTTAACAATCCAACAATTTAAAGTTCCCATAAAGTAAACCGAGTCTACAAAAATTTATATTTTTAAAACTAATTAGTATCCATAGCAGTTGCACCAATTTATTTTAACATATGATATGTTATTCAAAATATAAGTCGATATATTATTAGATTATATATATGTATATCTATATATATATATGAATAACTAAATTATCTAAAATTTGATATACATGACTATCAAGATATCACAATATTCACCCATTGGATTGATAAAATTACTTTTTTGCCAAGTGTTATAAAATTACACAATTTGACAGTTTGTACAAATTGATCCTATACCATTTTTTATATGAAATAATTGAACTGTTGAGAAAAAATGGGGGGTACCCTAGGCCCTTTGGATTTGTCCGTACATATGGGGTCAAAAAAAATTACGATCCACACATTTGAAAATCAACATGGTGATAAGAAGACTATGGATAAAGACAATGAATTATAACTTGTAACTAAAGGTCATTTTAGCTAGTTATCAGCCCATCATGCAGATCTATAAAGAAATAGGAAAAAGTAATACCATTTCCTTCATTTCCAACAGCTTGTTCTACTTGCTGATGCTGCTTCTTGTATTTCTCCATTATTGCTTCCCTTCTTCTTCTACTCTCTTCTTTGATCCTGTTGAGATCTTCCTCTTCTTTCTCAGGTAATTGCAATGTATCCTCCTCTAATTCATTTGGTCCAACCTCACTGCTGCAATAAATATACATCAAAATAAAATATTAAAAATGCATAGAATGAAATTGAAGGGGATGGAAAAGAGAGAGAAAAGATGTATAGAAGAAAACTCGTATTAGTAATTATAGGTAATGATACCTTGTTAGTTTGCTATCACCCTCTTCTGCAGTATAAGCCATTACAAGATTATCAGAATTTCTTTTTCTTTCCCAATGGTATTCATTTTCTTCATGTCTTGAATGTTTTCTATATCTATCTCCATTGTCATTACCATCCTCATGACGCAGATGCCTATCTTTACCATTTGCAGTGTCTCTGTCTTTGTGCCTATATCTATCATCTCGCCTTTCCCTCTCCTTAATGTTATCTCTTTCCCGATTCTTGTCATCCCTTTCATTCTCCAGGTCTCTATCTCTCTTGCCACCTCTTGTTCTGTCCCTACTTCTATCTCTTTCCTTTTCCCTTCTCCTATCCCTCTCAAACATTGTCTCCCAACTTCTATCTCTTTCCTTTTCTCGTCTCCTGTCCCTATCCTCCTCCCTTTCTTTGCTCCTATCTTTTTCTACATCTCTTCTATATCTCTCGCGGCTCCTTTCACGTTCTTTTCCCCTTTTGTGTTCCCACTCAATCTCCCTACCCCTGCTTGTTTCCTCTTGTTTCTTTTCTCTGTGCAAGTCTCTATCCACATCTCTGTCCCTACTCCTATCCCTATCCCAGGCATCCCGATTTTGATATCTGGTACCGTAGTCCCTTCTATTATCTACCACACTGGCATGACCATGCTCCCTTCCATGACCCCTTACTCTTTCATCATCATTATCATAGTCAGTATCATGTCTGCCAGTATAATAAATGGACCCTTGGTCCCCAGAGCGCCTTCTCTTGGAATGAGCATATTCTTCTATGGTACTACGAGAACGAGACCTGTCTCTAGTATGACCTGTTGATCTTGATCGACTTCTATGCCTACCATGAGAATGAGAACTTCCAGAGATTCGATATTTTTCTCCTCCACTTTCAGAGGACGAACTCCTATGGTAATATGCTTTCCTTGCATTAGCCTCCAGTGCTTCGTCATCAAAGACACCTTTTAGTTTTTCATTTCCTTTAGAATGTCCAAGTTCCCCATTCTGCCACTTATCCCCTTTGGAAGATTTAGGATCCAAATAGCCATTCCCAACATCATCTGTCTGAGCTTGAGCATGCTTTCTATCTCGAGTCCTAGCACTTGACTGATTAGGAGAGACACCGTCTTCTGCATTCACTGCAGGACTACTAAATTTATCACCTCTAATTTCCTCATTTCTAGATTCTGAATTTCTAGTGAGGTGTCCCTGCCCAGCATAAATAAGAAATTGAGTGCAAATGTTGAAAATCGCAGTGCTAGAGGTGATGCTAACTGAATTAAACAGTGCATTTAAATCAGTCCATAAGCAAAATTAAATTTACAAAACACGTAACCAGCTCTTACAAATTAACTGTAAGCCACCAGTCTTCACTGAAACGCCTAGAGAGACTTCTTTTGCAATTCACTCATGTTCGTGTAGTGCATATGTATGAGACACTGACAGAGTACTATACCAAAGCTCTCAAGAATAAAAAAAAACTCATTATACTGTCCGAAAACAAAGAATCACAGTGCTCTGTTTGGTCACCGAGAGGAAGTGAGAAACACTGAAACACCTAAATACTGAGAAATAAATAACAAAAAAAAAAATCGCAACTAAAAACAACACAATTACGAAAGCAAAAATTTCTTTCAAATCTATTCCAATGGCCTCTGCTTTCTCCGCGACCAAACAGATGTCACGTGTAGCAATACACAGAAATTAAATATTTAAATAAATAAAATTAAATTAAAATTAAAATAAACAAATCCGATCGTAACATACCGAATTTTGATTATCAGATCGAACATCTCGATCTCCTGTCACCTTGATTTCACCAGGCTCGACATCAGATTCCGTCTCCTTTTTTCCAACCTCGCCATCGAGAGCCTCGTCTTCAAGGATCTCTCCCTCCTCCACATCGTCGTCACGGAGATGTGTACGCGGAATTGGAGAAGGAAGCGCAGCAATTGTTCTGTCGTCGAATTCGATCTCTTCGTCGCGCTTTTTGGTCCCGTGGCGGTGGCGGTGGCGGTGCTTGTGGCGCTTGGAGGATCTGTCAACGTCCTCCGGAGAGGATGATCGGTGATGCTTGCGACGCGAGTCACGGGCATCGGTGGCCATGATCGGAAAGGGGTGAGGATTAGGGTTAGGGTTTGTTTGTTTAGCTCTTGAATACGAAGCTACAATGGCAGAAAGAGCGAACGGTTGTAGCACGCGCGGAGGTTTCGTATTGGATCAGATTCCAGGACCAGACCTACAACTACTAGTTACTAGCTTTATATTCTTTCGCAAATAATATCGCACGGACCTTATACGCTTTCCCAAATAATTATAATTATATATATATATATATATTAAATTATCTTTCAAAATTAAGAAATTGAACACAAGTGATTAATGTGTTAAATTTAATTTTGAATCATTTGGATATTATTAAAATTTAATCTTTCATGAAAATAATCATTAATCAAATTTTACTTATCTAGAGGTTGAATCAAATTAATCTAAGACTAATTTAAGATGAAATATATGTATAAATATATTTTTTTCTAAATAATTTTTAAAAATTAAAAAATTAGACACAAGTGACTAATGTGTTAAATTCAATGTCAAATTTTTCATATAATATTGAAGTTCGATCTTTGATAAAAATAATTTTTAGTCAAACATTACTTACTTATTAAATAAATCAAAATAATATAAGACTAATTTGAGACAGAAACTTAGGATTAAAAAATGACTTTTTATTTTTTAACAAATGCTTAAAAATGTAATATTAAAATCAAATTCAATAATGTTTTTAATTAAATAAAGGGAAAAGAACATTAAAATGATATTTTAAGACTTTTACAAATAAATGTTATATATTTTTGTGTATAAATACATTAGTTTTATTCCAACAAGTGAGTTTGTGCTTTTTTTTTTTTGTAAATATAGGAAAGATTATAAAAATTGTCGCAATGAGGATTAAATCTAGGTCATCATACTTCTATGAGTTTGTGCCTATGTGTAATAATTACACGAAAAATTATATATATATATATATATATATATATATATATATATATATAAATAAGAGGATGGACTCATCTCTTCTAATAGTAAAATTACTTAGTTTTCATTCACTTAATAATTGATATTCTGCATTAAATTTTTATGATCAAACCCTTAAATCAAGAGTTATTAATATATATATCAAGTCTATAATTTTTTTAAAATATTTAATACCTTGTTTCATTAATTTAAATTGACGAATATTTATAAAAGTATTTTTTGCATTTATTTTTTTTGTATAAAATTTATACATTGATTTGTTAACAAAATGGAATATTAAATATTTTTCAAAATTTTAAATAAGTTACTGAATAAAGTAAATATAGGTAGATTTAATCTTAAAATAAGTGAGTCTCTCATATATATATATATATATATATATATATTATCCTTTACGAATATATTGTTGTAAAGGAGTTGTTGTACAATTGAGTGTAGAAAATGGTAAAAAAAATTGGAGACGAAAACATTTATTAAAAAAGGTATTTCGTTTATTAATATTCATAGATTTATCCTTAAATTTTACTCTTTCATAAATCTTTTTTTTATAACTTGTAAATAAAAATCTTAAACTTAGATTGTGTTTCGATTGATCCTTGAACTTCATAACGTTTTGCATATAAATGTGTTGATTTCAATTTCATCTCAATTAATTCTTAAAATTTATCCTTTTATGAGTAGTCTTTTATTTTTATCAACTATTAATAAAGGAGAATTATCAATTATGTATTTATTTCAAATTTTATTTATTATTTTTTTATAAATTACTTTTTCAAACATTAAAACACATTCAACAAGTTTGTCATGTGATTGTAATATCAACAACTGTCAACAAAATCCATCAAAAAGGCCTCTCAATCTCAAGAGATATCCCTCACCAGTGCCTCCCCCTACATCAATGAAGAAAGTGAACATTGATGGGAGTTGGAGAAAGGTTGAAAATGTTATGAGATTTGGAGGTGTGGTTAGGGACAAAGTTGACAACTGGATATCAGGTTGCACTCATTCCAATATGGGATGTGATCCACTACAAGTTGAGTTGCAAGCCTATATGCATGTTCTTATCCACTGTTATAAGCTAGGTTTGAGGATAACTTCATTGAAACAGACTGTATTAATGTTGTTAGAGCAATACAAGAGGAAGATGAAATCAAAAGGAAGTGGTATACTCGCATTGAGCTCATTATAAGAATCAGATATCTGATAAATAAACAATGGAGAATTACTTGGCTAGTAGTTCCCAAGGAACCCAACTCGTTGGCTAATATCATTGCAAAATGGGGGACCAATAATAAGGCTTGTGACATCTCTTGAAACTCACCTTTAGACTTTGCACATGAAGAATTTGGAAAAATTATGCTTGGAGTAGTTTAGTTTCTTTTCTGCTTTGTATCTTTTCGTTTGCCTTATTTTCCTCAAAGTACCAATAAAACATTAACGCACATAATAAAATTTAGAAATAAAAAAAAATAAAGACTTAATTTTTTCTTTCTAAATTCATATTTTTATTACATTTTAATATATGTGCCATCATGAGTTGACACAAATGGTATAGGATTCGGTATGAGTTTACGTTTTCAATGACATAAGTTCGTTACCCCTTACAGTCATAAAATCCTACTTTGGTGAACATACCTACTCAAGAGATCCCTTAATGCCAAAGGTGAAAATCATCTAACAGACCTCTACTGACCCTCAGTAAGTAAAGTTCTTCTCAAATTAGGTACGGTTAATTTTCAACTAACCACTAAGTGGACAAAGATACCTAATTTGAAAATCTCCAACATCTCATTTGCTTTCCACTAATATCTTCAGTCTATCATTTTTACTCATAAAACAAACTTCATTGACATATCACATAAATCAAGACACGATAACAACACAAAAATGTATATAATGGGAAAAAATGCAGGAAAAAAAACAAGGGGGGAACATACTTAATGATCGACAACAATGACATCGATGACAAAGAAAGCCAAGGACTTCCAACAACAACGTTGTTGAGATCGTGTAATGCTTGGGATTGCTCAATACACCTTTGTTGTTGTCAAAAATAAGATAAGAAAACACGATGACATTGAAAAAGGTGTGGTGTCACCAATAACAACAATTCACAATATGAGAGTGAAGCTCACATTTTAAAATTTAAAATAACATTTTACATCGATTCAATATTTAATTAATATAAAATGTTCCTTTTTACATAAGTTTAATTTTTATTAATGTAATATACTCTTTTACATTGTTAAAAATAATTGATGTATAAATGTTTTCCTCAATTTAGAAAATGTCACTGCATAACTCTTTACATTAGTTATTTACTCTCTTTGTTTTGAAAATTTGTTTCTTTTAGCCTTTTAATTTTATTATAAAACTTAGGTTTTTTTAGAATTTCAATATATTTTTTTATGTAATTCTTTAAATTATACCTTATGTATAGTTGAGTAATTAGGACTAATTTAAATGAATCATTAATGTTATTTTGAGCAGTATAGGCAGTAGTTGAAAATATTGTATAAATCTGTAAATTAATAAACGAGAATAATTTAGTCTAAATATATAGAAATTAAATGTTCTTTATTCTATGTGTAAAAGGTTTCCATAATGGAAGGAGTAACAATTGATATAAAAATGTTGTTGTGATATTTCTTTTCCATCGGTGATTATCCTATAACTTGGAGATTTTTTTCTTGTTAATAACAACTAATGTAAAAATATTGTGGTGGTGTCTATTTTCCACTAGTTATCCTACAACTTGAAGATTTTTTTTTCTTGTTACATGAAAAATGTTAAAGTTAATGCACAAGTTGTTGTAATGTATCTCAAATGTTAAACAAGTACTTACATGGAGCATACTGCATGTGAATAATGATGCATGTGAACAAAGTCATCGTAAACAAAACTAAAATGATGTTAAGAAAAGTACATTAACATAACATACATTTAATTTATAAGTAACTTTTAAGGTAGCAACATACACCCTGGGAGTCGTTCTACTATGAAGTAGTATCTTAAGTGCATCATCGATGAGGCACCAAGTTTTTTTTAAATTGTACTAAATATATTAAATATTTTAATATAAACATATGTTTTAATTTAATTTGTATAGGTAGCAAATATTTATCTTTTAATAAAACAAATTTTACAATCCTTTACGGTCATTTTAGATTTTCTCCTTCTTTGATGAGACAACAACTCACCTCAAATTACAATCCTTTTCACCAAACACCTTATTAGACATAACAACTAAACTCGCACTCATAAATACTTGTTTGATCCTGACTCAATTTTGTCTCGCAAAAACTCACTTTGGTTGGATAAAGATTCGAATAAGGATTTTTCTTGACTTGAGAAATCAAGTTCAGGGTTTAGGATTTAAACTCGAGAAATCAAGTTTAGGTATGTAACTCCTTGCCCCGCCCTCACCCTCTGTCCTATTGTATTTTTTAATAGCATATACACACACATGTATATACATATATATATATATACATAAATATAAAAATAAAGTTAAATTTGTAATTTTAATAAATATCAAAGATAAAAATTAAATATTGAATAATTAAATAATTTAAATTATAACAATAATTAGTTAATAAACTTAAAATTACTTGTTTAACTAAAAATATAATTTAATTCTTAAATTTACTATCTATAAGTTCTTCCTTATTTTTTATTTTTATATATTATTGATATTATAATATAATTATTAAATTTTAATTTAATATATTTAAAGTGTATAAGTAAATTATTATTATTATTTAAATGTAATGGGTCCCTATGGATTTACCCAGTTCTAACAAAACCTAGTGAGAATAAATGAGTTTTAAAAGTACACACTCCTATCTTTAAAACTCAAACCCGAACTCGTCTCGCCTTTTATAATGAAGGGAATGAAGAGAACAAAACTTGTCCCAATCCGTCCTGTTACCATCCCTTTACTACCCGTTCACCAATAGTACTTTCTACATCACCTCTCTTTTCCTTCTCCACCACTCCCCTTTCTTCCGATAGGGTTTAACACTACCTTCCACCCCTATTTTGCCTTCACCAACACCTTCACTTGTGACATACACAAAACAACAACAAAATTACCACTTATTCCTCAATGTCCCACCTTTGTTAATGAAGTCAAAAAAGATTATTTAACTCACCCTACTTGTGAAGCTTATTAATAAATGGAAAAGAGGGGATACATACAGAGAATAAATTTTGGAAAATTAGATAAAATTCAATGATTTTTTTTTTTATGTTATGAAATAAAAACATTTTATTATTTATTAGTTCATTAATTTGACAAACAACAAACTTAACAACATATATTGAAAATAAAGTCGCTTCTGTTTTGATAGTGATGGTTGTGGAATTTTAAAAAGTATAACTTAAAAAATATAATATTTACTGTAATTAATGCATCTTAATTGTTAAAATTTTAATTAATATATTCAACTATTTTAAGTTATGGTCTATTCATATATCACTTAACACAATACTTTAAAATTACTGAATTTGGTACCTGTCACATAACGTACTTAATTCATCTTAATTGTTAAAATTTTAATTAATGTATTCAACGGTTTTAAGTTATGGTCCATTCATATATCACTTACCGTGTGTTTGGATATGCGTTGAAACGTGAATTTTCACGTTTAATCGGAAGGAGAAAATAACAGCTTTTTCGTAAATTAGTAAGTGAACATGGAGAGAGAAAAAGAATTTGCGTTTCAAAATTGAAACCAAGCACGCACTTAACACAAAAGTACTTTAAAATTACTAAATTTGGTACCTTTCCCATGGGACACTTAAGGTGCTTAATGGTAGAACGACTCATGTAGTAATATATGTTAAAGTTGTTACGTATAAATGCACGTAACATGTGATTATACATCATAGGCGTAAGTTTGGTAAATGATTTATCTTTTTCATTTCTTTCATATTCATTATCGTTTAAATATATATTTATTTTAAAAAATGAATCTTACAAATATATATATATATATATATATATATATATATATATTGTTTTCAAAATTTAGCTTAACTATTATCTTTCATAATGGGAATTGGAACTATAATCTTTTATCAACCTCTCTCTCTCTTGGCTAAAGATGATATCATTAACCGTTCCTTGTAACACCTTGTTTGATTTCAAAAGTTGGGTGTGGTATTTTCCAATCCCATAAAACATTAAACACTTTTTGAGGTTTTTCTAGCCACCTATGTTTACCAACTAACACTCTTAGAGTTGCAAGATCTATGTATTTTGACCCTTTTTGTTGTATGTGTGGTGCTTCTTTAGATGACTTTTTTCATATATTAGGAGATTGTTGTAAAGCTAAGAAGATTTAAAACTTTCAATTTCGTTTGGTGGGATGATGAGGATGATGACTTTCACAATTGACTAAGAGATAATTCAACTAATAATATAAGTATATTTTTTTTGCAATCATTGCTTGAACTATGTGGAGGGCAAGGAATTATGAAGTTTTTTTAGGATTTTATTTGGCATGAGTAGTATGAGATCAACCAAATCAACACCATAGTAGCTCTATCCATATTGACTTTCAATAAAAATTTTGTTATCGTCGACCACCTTCTAGCTAGGTAGGGTGCATCAAATGAGTCTATTATCAAAATCAACACAAAAGGGAGCTCTTTGAAAAATCTAGGTAAATTAGGTTTTGGCAGTCTTCTTCAAAAATAATTTTGGGCAATAGACTAAAAGATATGTAGGATATTGTGGTGTCTTAATATGTATGCAAAATTATCATTTATCATGGTATTGATATTACGCATGGGGCGAGATATAATTATGTTATTTATGAATTAGACTCAAGGAATGAGTTGTTGCTCATCAAGCACGAGGAGTCACTCTTTCACTCATATGCTTTTCTAATTTCCAAAATAAGAGTCTTTTTCCATCTCCATTGGGATATCTCCTTTAGACACATTTATGGGGAGGAAAGTAAATGCGTTGATTGATTGACAAAATTAGAAATTAATTCTTCAAGTGATTTTTTTTTGTTTCTTTGAACGTGAGAGACAATTATCTCTTTTTATCCTTAGAGATCTAGGAACTTTGTGCCTTGGGAGTAATTAGTTTCTCTCTCTCCTTCTTATTTTGTCCTTCCCATTAATAAAATAAAATTAACTCTTATTTAAGTTTTTCACAACTTTTGTCATCATAATATAAACTTACACACATGTAACACCACAAAATTGTTATAATATTTAAAGATTAGATAATTCACAAATAACATAAAATCAATTAATCATGAAATAATTATAAACAACATCTAAACAAAATTAGGAATTAAGAGAAATATGTATAGTTATTTTATACATTTTTTAAAAAATAATATAAGTTAAAATGTTAAAAGTTGTAAAGAAAATACGTATATAACATGTGAAAAAAGTGTGAACATATATAAATTATAAATATTTGAAGTTAAAACTAATAGATCTTTTCTTTAAGAGATAGTAGAGTAAGACATCAGCTAACTTTTTTTTTTATTATTTTAATTTTAATAGAAGGTATAATTCATTATTGGTGAAATTTCGATTCGTCGAGCATGTGCACACTATTTATAAAAGGAGAAATGTTACACCATTCCATTAAGTCTAAAATTTAAAAGTAACAACGGTCACAAACTAAATTCACGTTGAATTTTAAACGGAAGACACATTAAAGGTTGATATTAAACTTGATTCCTTTAAATAATATATTAATATTTTGAGTTTGAATTTTGTGTACGAAAAAATATAATTGAAAATAAAAAATATATTACAAATTATTATTTTTTAATAAAAACTAGTAATTAATAAAATTAATAAATATTTTGTATCAATAATAAAATTTAAAAAATAGATTACATCAAACAAGCTTGACCTACATCCATGTAAACAAATTTAATTATTATAATCTTAAAAAACTCGACTCTTCATGTCTAATTTCATCATGTCAAGTTTTTATAAATGACGGGTAATATTTTACGAGATATAAAAAGTTCTGATAATAAATTTGAAATTTATGTCCAAGTTAATGTTATAAATCAGTTTATTAAATAATAGTTGTTATATTATTTTCATGTCCTATTTCAAGTTGACGTGAGATACGAGAAAATTAGTACACAAGTCAATATTTAAAGACAAAACTAGATTATGTGAAACTTGTTACCTTTTGTAATATTACAAAATACTATTTAATAGTCATGTAATGTTATTCTTTATTTATAAAAAAACTGTAAAAATATTACATATTTGAAAATTTATTAAGTTAAAAATTTTAAATTCAATCGTTAATATTTAATATAAAACATAAATTATTAAATGAAATAAATTTTAATAGACTTAACCGATCCATATTATATATATATATATATATATATATATATATATATATATATATATATATATATATATATATTACTTAATATGAACAATGTTTACATATTCCTATTATCCTATACGCAGATGAAAATTTGATATTTGATTAAGTAAATAAATAAGTCACCGATAAGAATTTGACTAAGCTAAAATGTTATATATAAGAAATTACACATAACATAATAAAATCGTTTGATGCATTTTTTTATTAGAAAGTTTGATGTATTTAACTAATCTCTACTATTTTCTTTTTTTCTTTTGCTATTGCGACAATTTTATACGGAAAATCATCATTTTTTTTCTGACGCGTAAAAAAACAAAATTCTTATACATCTGTTAATTTTTTTATATTATGTACACAGTACACATTAGTTTTGTTTTAACAAAAAAGTAAGCCCTGGGTCGGAGGTGCCATTCCCCGAACCCATAACTACAAGCGGTTCAATTTTTAAAAAAATTATATAATTGTGAGATAATTTGTTATATAATTTAATTTAATTTTTAAAAATAAAATTATCTCTTATATACATATATTTTCATATTTAAATATAAAATTTTAATATGATTATAAAAAAATTATTAGTTTTTTTTAATATTATTATATTCATAAAAAATAAAATATATTTTTTATCTCAATTTTTTTTAAATTTGTTTTGGTCTTTCAAAATTTTTGCTTATTTTGTTTTCTTTTTTAATTTAGAGATCTACCATTTTTGTCTTCAAATTTATTTATATAGTGATTTATAACAAATAATAATATAGAAAAAGATGAATAAAAGATATAATATATATTTTTTAAGATTTGTTAATATTATGTTATTTGTTTAATGTAATAAAACATGTCATTTTTAATTAAGTCATTATCTATTTTTATGTTATAAATGTGAATATTTTAAAATATTTATATATAAAGTTTTATTTTAGTAAATCATTAGCTTGAGTATAATATTAAACTTAATTTCTTTAAATAAGATATTTAGATAACGAATCAAATTTCTCAACGTTGATTAATTATCAAATACTTTATATAATAACATAATTATAAAAAATATATAAAAACACATATTTATCATATTTTCTAAAATCCATAAAATGTGAAGACTCGAAGAAGAATTCAATAAAACTTGTATTTTCTTTAATCACAAAGTAGTGAATGGGTAATATAAATTAAGGAATGTCAAAATATTATGACTGTTTTATCTTTTATACCAAAATTGACCAGAAGGAAGGTAATTCACGTAAAACTAATGCCACACGTTACAGAGAAGAAAACGTCAGAAAACGTAAAAGTCGAAAAGAACTAGATAAAGACGTTTTTTTTTTTCCCCCTTTTCTTTTGTGGGTATCTCAATAGGCTATAGTTAATTTTTCTGCGGACCAGTTTTAACACACAACAAAGATTAAATAAGATTTTTTATTGAATAAATCGTCTTTATAATATGAGTAGATTATGTCTAGTTTCACAAAAAAAGATTATATCGAATTATTTGATCAACTCATCAAATTAAACAACGAACATGTACTTGTTCTATTTAAGCCAATAAAGGCTTACGTGTTAACTTTTGACAATGCAAGATTCCATGTTGCATAACCAATCATTAAATTTTACTCAGTCACGGGTGGCTTGGCTTGACCAAAGTGTACTTGGAACAGACCCACTTGGCAATGTCTGCTTCGTAACCAAGCAAATCCATCACCTCACCAACTACACATTTGGACTTCAAAAAACGGTTTGTTCACCTATCACGTACCCATTGTCCTACCTTGGTTTGAAAATTACTTTAATTCAGCCCATAGATTTCATCACAAACCATGGGGCACCTACCACATCACCCCTAATATATAAACATATTCCCTCTCTATTCTAACCACTACCTATTACTAACTCATCCATTAAGCATGGCTCTTCAAATCAACAAACCACTGTTGTTCACTCTCATCACAATAGTGTTTATTTCAACTACAAAACTCTTACCTTTCTCTCAACCGCATATTTCTATTGCTGGTGCCACCATCATTTTTGCTCTAATATTCTTACACAAATTTTCCTCAACCTCTTCAAACAAACACTCTTCCACACTTCCCCCAGGTCCTCTATCTGTTCCTATATTTGGTAACTGGCTACAAGTTGGCAATGACCTCAACCACCGTCTTCTTGCATCAATGTCACAAACCTATGGTCCCGTTTTCCTACTCAAACTTGGTTCCAAAAACTTGGTCGTGGTCTCTGACCCTGAGCTTGCCACACATGTCCTCCACTCACAAGGCGTGGAATTTGGCTCTCGCCCACGAAACGTTGTGTTTGACATCTTCACAGGGAATGGCCAAGACATGGTTTTCACTGTGTACGGTGATCATTGGCGCAAAATGCGCAGAATAATGACTTTGCCATTTTTCACCAACAAGGTTGTCCACAACTGTAGCAACATGTGGGAGGAGGAGATGGACTTGGTGGTGCGTGACCTCAACGTTAATGAGAAAGTGAGGAGTGAAGGGATAGTTATCAGAAAGCGTCTTCAGCTGATGCTGTACAATATCATGTATAGGATGATGTTCGATGCCAAGTTTGAGTCTCAAGAGGATCCTTTGTTCATTCAGGCCACGAGGTTTAACTCCGAGAGAAGCCGTTTGGCACAGAGTTTTGAATACAATTATGGGGATTTTATACCATTGCTCAGGCCATTCTTGAGGGGATACCTCAACAAGTGCAAGGACCTGCAATCTAGGAGGTTGGCATTCTTCAACACCCACTACGTTGAGAAAAGAAGGTAACTAATATTATTTTTCAAGTTTTAATATAAGTGAATAGAGAGATTACCCTCCAAAGTTACAATTTCTATTTACTCATTATATTTCATTTGATATCAGTTTAAAATCTGTATATACCCGAACTATACCTCTTGAGTCTTGACTTAATAATTGTAAAACTTGTCATGGGATAGGAGTTAATTTGAGTCTCTTATAATTAATATCTGTAATATTAAAATAATATTTAATTAAAAAAATTAGATATCATGAAAATAAATTAATTTTTAATTATCAATTTTAAAATAAAAATTAAAAAAATCTATATATATACACTAATTTTTACATGTTCAATCAATAAAAAAAATCGATAACAAAATTATCGTATATGATAATTTGATCACTTTTTATGCATGCACTCTTTATTTGTTGATATATGTGCACGTGGTTCATTTAATTTCCCTTCATAATGTGAGTATTTGTTGGTATGTACAGACAAATAATGACTGCGAATGGAGAGAAGCACAAGATCAGCTGTGCAATTGATCACATCATAGATGCTCAGATGAAGGGAGAAATCAGTGAAGAGAATGTGATCTATATAGTAGAAAACATCAACGTTGCAGCAATTGAGACTACACTGTGGTCCATGGAGTGGGCAATAGCAGAGTTGGTGAATCATCCAACGGTTCAAAGCAAGATTCGTGATGAGATATCGAAAGTGCTTAAAGGGGATGCAGTGACAGAATCCAACCTACACGAGCTACCATACTTACAAGCCACGGTGAAAGAGACGCTGAGACTTCACACCCCAATTCCTCTTCTGGTGCCCCACATGAACCTGGAAGAAGCAAAGCTAGGAGGGTACACGATTCCAAAAGAGTCCAAGGTGGTGGTGAATGCTTGGTGGCTTGCCAACAACCCTTCATGGTGGAAGAAACCTGAGGAGTTCAGGCCAGAGAGGTTCTTGGAAGAGGAGTGTGCAACAGATGCTGTTGCAGGAGGAAAGGTTGATTTTAGGTTTGTGCCGTTTGGTGTGGGAAGGAGGAGTTGCCCTGGGATCATACTTGCATTGCCAATACTTGGACTTGTGATTGCAAAGTTGGTGTCAAGTTTTGAGATGAGTGCTCCTAAGGGGACAAAGATTGATGTGAGTGAAAAAGGAGGGCAATTCAGCTTGCACATTGCAAACCACTCCACTGTGTTGTTCCATCCAATTGGGACACAATAATTTGCCTCATAACTTGCACTTGGCCTATGAACAAGTCTTGAGTTTGTTTCTCTTTCTATTTGCCTCATAAGGCAGTTTGAAATTGAATTCTGTCGTTATAAGTTATCACTATTCAACAGTATAAAACATAGTTTTCAGTTTTTGTACCGTGTTATACATAACTTTGTCTCTACTACATGGGTTTTTTTCTTCTTTTTCTGAGAGTCAAAGATGGTTTAAAAGGCTAAGAGTGAAGCACAAGATGTACCCACTCCAGCCCAAGTAAAAAGATACAAAATGAACAGCCATGCAAGGCCCAAACAAAAAAATGTAATAGTTTAATAATTAAAAATAAAGAAGAAATAAAGAGACTTTGCATGTTGCAAATGTTAGTGTGCAGTTGCGGATCAAGAATGAAGAAAATAACCATGAATCGAAGTTATCCATATAACGTGGCTGCGGTAGAGCTAGCCTTAATGGAATTAATGGAGTATGGATGCTAAAGAGAGTTTTGATCACTAAAAAGGTACCAACAGGTTCATGAATGCCGTTATCCTTTTCACCAACCTCTGCCTCTACTTGTGGAAATTTGTTCAACATTTTGTTTCAACCACGAACGTCATTGTGTTCTTCCATTAGTGCACTTCATGTATATCCCGTTTATACAAAGTCTGTAAGTTTCTCGTGACTTCAGAAGCCAAAAAGGAGAAAAAGTTTTAATTTCGTGACTCGACTTTAAGATTGTTCTTTGTTCATTGATTTATTTGAAAGCTTTTATTTGAGTTGGAATTTGAAGTTTTCATAAGTAAGTTTCTCTTCAAAAATAAAAAATAAAAAATTTTCTCGAACAAACTAAAGAAACAAGAGGAAAGAAATGCAACAATATTAGAGAACTAGAATAAAATTATATTTATTGCCAAGGGTCAAACAATAAAAACAAGATTGTATCAGTAAAGAGTTGATATCCTCTTGGCCTAAGTTATTATGTAGTCGTAATGGAGCAAGACTCGACTTCTTGATTGTTCATTGCACCACAAGCAAGCAAATGTGTATGAATTCATTGTAGTTACAAAGTGACCGACCGCCTGAAAATCATGATCACATAAAATAATAATAATTATATATTAAATAATAAATAAAAATACAACTTAATGTTTTTTTTCTTTGAATGGTTGGATGAGAAGAGAAGTACATAGTCCTGTAGTTTTTTTATATGCAGAGAATCCTAGTTCAAAAAATAAAATAAAAAATTAAGGAAAAGTAGGAGTTAGTGAATACACCCGACTCTATCTACAATAAATAATGAAAATGCAAGTTGGCATTGTCTTTGTAATACTTGTCCGAGTTTTAGGGAAATGAAATTAGTTTATTTGTTTGCTAGCTTCTAATGAATGTATTCAGGCTCAAAGAAAAATATTATCCATGTATAATATATAATAAACTATATATAAAAATAATGATTTAAGATTTGAAGACAATTTAAAAAGATAATATATAAATTGTTAGTTTGTTTCCAAAAATAACAATAACGGAAGAAGGGTGTCACTTGGCGGGTTCATGATGCAACAGTTCCTTCATTCTCTCCTCTAAGCATTCCATCCAAGAATGCTCTGAGCCTCATCAATCATCATCGTTCCAACGTCGCAATGCATAAACTAATGCAATCGGAGAGAAAGTCGACCGCGAGAGTGGGGTCATTCCGGCACAGTTTCTTAGAAAGGAGCAAAGAGAAACTCCTCTCCAAGAAGGACTTTAACCTCATTAACGACGACAATGCTGACAACCCCAAACGCTCCTTCCTCGACGCGCTATCTGATCGCGTCGTTAGACTCCGCGATGGCTCCAAAGACTTCGCCTCCAAATTGTACGAGATGGGTCGCAATGACCGACGCAAAGTCGTCTTTGCCATGAAAGCTGGATTATCCTTGGCTATTGTCTCGCTTTTCATATATATCAAGGAGGAACAGCTTAGCAAGTACTCTATCTGGGCCATCCTCACCGTTGTCGTCGTTTTCGAATTCAGCATAGGTATTCCATACGATAAATTATTACATGCACTCATCACTATACGTGTTTATCATGTCGATCAATATTGTTACGATTTATTTAATCAATATTTTTAATTTATAAGAATGAATTATTAACACTTAATTACAATGAGATCATGTTAGTTATGGACTATATAATAATTTATCATTCAATATATAGCTGCATTCTATTACCAGTTATGAGTTCTCAGAGAAATTATTGTATGGTCCAACATGTGTTTATAGTTTTGACCAATCTTTACGTGACTAGAAATTCTTATGGAATATAGATATCTGGTGGCCTTTGATCATATAATAATTTCTGGGAAATTTTCCTTTGGGTCTTTAATTATATTGCTAGATGAAAATGTTTAGTGTTTTTTTTTTGCGTGTTGTGGGAGTACAGGTGCAACTCTTAACAAAGGGTTCAATCGTGCTTTGGGAACAGTTTCTGCTGGAGTGATTGCTCTGGGAATTGCACAGTTATCCGTGTTGGTTGATTCAACTTTCGAGGAGCTTATTATTGTGTTCTCTATTTTTGTAGCTGGTTGGCCATTTTTCTTTATTTGAAGGCATCATTCATGATTAATGATGATATGTGTGTGTATGATGAAGACTGTGTTGTGGTGGTTAATTTGCAGGGTTTTGTGCGAGCTTCATGAAGCTGTACCCTGCGATGAAGCAATATGAATATGGCTTTCGTGTATTCTTGTTGACATTTTGTATTGTGTTAGTGTCTGGGAGACACGGGTTGCATTTGTCTACAGCTTTTTACAGATTGATTCTTATTGGTGTTGGAGCTGGTGTAAGTTTGTCTGTGAATATATGCATTTACCCCATCTGGTCTGGGGAGGATCTGCATAAATTGGTGGTGAAAAATTTCAATGGAGTTGCCGCATCTTTAGAAGGTCTTGCTCACTTTTTCTCACATGTCACTTGAGTTGAGGCTATTTTAAATGAAAAACATAAAAAAAAGCTGAATATTAAACATGGAGTTTTAGTTTTCATGCACTTTTACATTGAGAACAAAATAGAAACCAGTCTAAGTATCTGAAAAGTGTAGTTTTTGTTAAGTAACTTTCACTTAGCAAGTTTTATAAATGTTTGTCATGTCACTTTCAGAGAATTCGTCTCTGTTGTCTGTGCTAGTTGCACATTTTTTTAGTTTGTTCTTGCTGCTGACTTGCTAGGTTGGTTCCTGTGGTACTTCGTCTAGGTTGTGTAAATGGGTACCTGCAATGTGTTGAATATGAGAGGGTCCCATCCAAAATACTTGTTTATCAAGCTTCCGATGATCCTCTTTACAGTGGTTATAGAACAGCAGTGCAATCGTCAAGTCAAGAGGAGACTCTGGTATAACTTCTTCTAAGACTTACTAAAACTGCCAAAACTATATTGTACACTTTTTACGAATTTTTTTCCTCTCTTGCAGGTAGATTTTGCATTATGGGAGCCACCTCATGGTCCATACAAGATGTTCAATTATCCTTGGAGAAGCTACGTCAAAGTCAGTGGAGCATTGAGGCATTGTGCTTTCATGGTCATGGCAATGCACGGATGCATACTTTCAGAAATACAGGTGAAAGGAACCTTTCCTTCTGTGATTTGTACTTTTGTTATTGTTCTATGCTAGCTTGTCGCTTTAGGGAACGTAAAGGATCCTTCCATGAAATTATTTTTAGTTAGTTTAAATTGTTGCATGTCATGTAAATTTATATCACCATAATCAACAAGGTTTGGCATATTTGGTTCATAAATTGTGTGATAGCTGGGTTCCTTTAGTATGTTAGTCAACGTACTTAAAGAATTCATATGCACAGTTAGAAAATTAAACATTTGTGAGTATACTTAATTATTAAAGAATTTTGTTAATTTAGCTGAATTCTTTAAATATGTTGACAAAGATTCAATTATTTGATAATGTCTAAAAGAAGTGGGAGAGATTAAATTCATTTCAAAAATCTGTCTTAAAAGAAAATAGTTTTCGATTATTGGTTAGGACATATCTTTAATTCACATGCACAGAAAAGTACATGTCAATTTTTTTGATACATTATTACAAATTTAAATGAATTCTAGATTATCTATATGCTGGTCTTCCTTCAAACATTCCAAATATGAAAACTAAGAATTAAGACCAAGGAATCTGAAAATTTTCTTCATTGACTAATAATTACTGCATCATATTAAGACAATACTTTATTTAATGGGTTGTCTATTTATATATTGTTTATATGACAGTCGCCTCCGGAGAAGAGGATAGTTTTCTACGAAGAACTTCAAAGGGTTGGAATTGAAGGAGCTAAAGTCTTGCGGCAACTTGGAAGCAAAGTGGAAAGGATGGAAAAGCTAAGTACCGATGACATTCTCTTAGATGTTCATGAGGCTGCTGAACAATTGCAGATGAAGATTGACCGATTGTCATTCCTCCTAGTGAATTATGAGAGCTGGGAGGAAGCTGCAAAACAGAAGCATAAGGAAAGTGAACAGTCTGAAAATTTGATTGATGTTAAAGACAATGAGAACAAGCAACCTGAGATCACTTCCCTCAGTGAAATAGGGAATGATCCCAAACTCAATATAAGAATCGAGCCTTCCACGCCAGAGTCTCTTCCACAGACCGCGACCAAGAGCTCTCTGTCACGGACACATCTTTCCCTTTTTGGAGATGGCTTAGTAAATGAGCAAGAATCCAAAGTGTACGAAAGTGCCAGCTCCTTGTCTTTGGCAACATTTGCTTCAAACTTGATCGAGTTTGTTGCGAGGCTTCAAAATCTTGTGGATGAATTCCATGATCTTAGCGAGAAGGCAAAGTTTAAAGACCCCCTTGAACAACCCTTGTTGAAGTAGGAGTTAGCAGCAACTTGGGACAAGCTCTACAGTCTCCTTGTTTATACGTTGGAGGTCATGAAAGATGTCAAACATAGATATTTTGTTTCATTTTTTATAAATAACTCTGAACCTAAAGCTGCACTCTTTTTTTCTGGAGAAGTGGCAGGATAAGAAGCTTACAATGTCCAAGATATCTCATCTTTATATACTCTGTATAATTTAAACAACCATCTCTGATTTGTTTTAACTTGTAAATGTGTCTCTTCAATGTGCTAAAGTTCTTTAACATGAGCTTTTATTTACAAATACAAAGATTCTATATGAGCATGGGAAGGGTTCTGCTTCTGCAGGAAGACAAAATGAAGTCAAGAACACGAGCAGAAATTTAAACAAACTCTTACAATAAGGATCATAAGTCATACATGAATTTTCCCTATTGAGAAAATATTATACAGAATTCATGCAAGTATATAAACACTATAAGTCTGTAAGTACAAAAGAAAATAGAATTTGATCAAAATTAAATGACACTGTAATTTCTTTTATAATACTATTCAATGATATATTGTCATGCATATAAAATTATCTATTTTTTTATAATAATTATTTTAAAATTGTTTTTGAAATATTTTTAACCAAATAACATAGTGAAATTATTTACATCGACAATGAATGAGAATCAAACTTGAGAAAAAAAATATTTTCATATTTTTAAAATATTATGAGACATTTAAAATTATAAGACTTAAAAAAGAATGTAAGAAAATTTCCTCCAAACACATGGAATTATAAGACTACAAAATATAAGAAAATTTCCTTAAAAAAATGATAGGAAAATAACACATTTAAAATTAAATAAAACTTATTCAAAGTCTCATTTATAAATAATGTTCTTTCAAATTAAATACAACTTTTTATAACATAAAATAATAAATAATTTTATGTTAAGAAATAAAAATAATTAAAGAAACTTTAAAATTTAATTTTTAGTTACTAAAAAGTTATTTTTATACAATTTATTTAGATTAAATAGTCCATACATTAATAATATAATTTTTTTTATATTATTATCTAATTTTTAATTATCAATACATTTTGTTAATTTTTATATTGATTATTTTAAAGTCGCACCGAAATAATTTATAATTTATTAACAATGTAACTTTTTTACATTATAGTATATTAATGAGATCAAAATATTCTATATCTCTATACCTTATTTAAGCAATATTTTGTTTTTTATTAATAAATGTGACTTGTATTATAAAGACTAATAATGTAAGTAAAAGACAAATGAGTAAATATTAGACTAATAGATTTCAATATAAATAAATAAGAAAAATAATAGTTAATAATATATACATTAACTTCTTGTAATTACAATTAAAGACAAAAATAAAACATGTTAAATTAGACTTTGAATATATAAATCAAATTTATTTTGCAAAATTAAAACTTAGCTTATTATGTATTATAAACTTGTTTATAGGTTTGATATGATATTTTTAAAATCTAATATAGTTGATTAACCTATTGAAAAATTTATTTTGTATTAATAATATTAATTATATTAATAAATTTAACTTTTAAAAATTAATAAATTTATTTTTAAATATGTCATTAAGAATTATTTTTTAATTTATGTAATAAAATATAATTTACTAAATATTATTAAAATTTAAATTTTGAATTATATATAATGTTAGAGAAAAAATTAGACATTATTTTTTATAAGAAAGACAATTTGTGTTGAGTCATGTATGTTAAATATTTTAAATTTATAATAAAAAAAGATAATTATATAAAAAATATTTTAAATATATTTTATATTTAATTTGATATATTCTGAATAACTGACTCATATTTTAACAAACTAAAATAATTATGATAATAATTTACAAACTAAAAAATTTATTAAACATAAAATAATCTCAAAGATATCTAAAGAGAAAATAATAAGGTAATATCAGAGATATTTAAAGAAAAAATAGATAAAATTATTTTTTTAAAAATATTTAAATTTGAAATTTTTATTAAATTAATAGATTAGATTAATATTTATTTTTAAAATTTGAGTTATTCTCATCTTTAATTAAAATCTAAAAAATTATATTCTAATGCATTTATCTGTAAAAAAAAGTAAAAACGAAAAAACCCATCCAAGTGCTGAACGGTGCGTTTTATAGTAAAACTCAAGCAGCATAGAGATTCGAATGCATTTCTCTGTGTGACCACATTGCTTCCTCATATATCGTCTTCTTCCTCCTCTTTCAATGGTGTTAGGGTTTCTGGTGTCCTTGCCTAGCAGCTCACAGTAATGCGTTTCTAAAACTCATATTCAACTCTATCCAACGATTTACTAGAAGAACATCGCAATTTCTCCATAGTTACGTTTCGTTAGCTCGGAAAACCGAAAGTTACCGATACTTTCGCACGATAAGGTACAATAGTTTGCTTCTTGCTTCTGGATTTGACACACTAGGTTTTCCTGATACTTTCCGACTAAATATTATATATCGAATTTTCAATTGTTTTATTTTATGAACTTCTGGAATGTTTTAGATGTCGCATATGTGTCTTCTAAGTTGGAGAGCCATAACTAAATAACTAAATCCTATAGATTTGCACGCGTGCACACTACACATGCAATTGAACTTGGAGCTGCTACTTTCATTTTTGTTAAACTCTTGATTTGATTTTATATGCGTTACTTTTGTTAAAGCTGGAAATAAAATCGAGTTAATGCGTATCAAGGGATTTTATTTTAAGGATTTATACATTTAATTTATGGTGGTGTGTCAATTTAGTAGTGTTCACTGTTTGTTTGTTGTACTAATAATTGTACTATTTTCTCATTATTTTTGAAATCATGGTTATGTTTGTTCTTCTGACGATTTGATTAATTTGTTGTTTCTTCCAGACATATTGGTAACTAAAAAAAATATCTATGGCTGAAGAACCACTATATCCAATAGCAGTTCTTATAGATGAGTTGAAAAATGATGACATCCAGCTGCGGTTGAACTCGATTCGCAGGCTATCAACAATTGCGCGTGCACTTGGGGAGGAGCGAACCCGTCGAGAATTAATTCCATTTTTGAGTGAAAATAATGATGACGATGATGAGGTGCTTCTTGCAATGGCAGAAGAGTTGGGAGTGTTCATTCCTTATGTCGGGGGAGTGGAACATGCTAGTGTGTTGCTGCCACCGCTGGAAACACTTTGCACTGTTGAGGAAACCTGTGTGAGAGATAAAGCTGTGGAGTCACTTTGTAGAATTGGATCTCAAATGAAGGAGAGTGATTTGGTTGAATATTTCATCCCATTGGTGAAGGTCAGTTAACATTTTTTTCATTAATATTAATGATTTTACTATTACTTCATGTGAAATCCTTCATGAATGTTACCTAATTTTCTTCTTTTTCACTTCTGGTTTTGGGGCTTGATGTGGTTCTGTATCATATTTCTTTTAGTCTTTTTTTTTTCCTGGGATTTGACAATTTTTTATTACTTGAATAAACAGCCTGGTACTTAATTAAAGATAAAGGTTGGTTAATGGATCTGGTTCAACTTGAATGATGCTTCATATTTGACTGCATTTTATAACATTTTGTTGTTTTTAAGTTATCACATCTTTATTAGTGCTTGTTTACGATTTATGGTGGGTTGTATTGTATGTATCCTGCTAGTTCTCATTAATTATGTTGATTGAGCATTCTCTCCAATTCATCCTATTATTTTTTTTGTTCAGAGATTGGCAGCAGGTGAATGGTTTACTGCCCGAGTCTCTGCATGTGGACTATTTCATATTGCATACCCTAGTGCACCTGAAACTTCAAAGACAGAGTTGAGATCAATATATAGTCAGTTATGTCAGGATGACATGCCTATGGTTAGAAGGTCAGCTGCATCAAATCTTGGGAAATTTGCTGCAACTGTTGAATATGCTCATTTGAAGGCTGATGTGATGTCAATTTTTGAGGATCTAACTCAAGATGGTATTGAATACATTTTTTTGTTCTTTTTAGATGGAAAGTGTGTTGTTTATCTAGTACAAGGGCTGTGTGATGGTGTTGAAGACTCTCCTGAATGTACTTTACTTTTTTAATATGCAATTGTAATCTTGGATCAGATCAAGATTCTGTCAGATTGTTGGCTGTGGAGGGCTGTGCTGCTCTTGGCAAGCTGTTGGAGCCACAAGATTGTGTTGCTCATATACTTCCAGTTATTGTTAACTTCTCCCAGGTACATGCTAGGAACTGGATATATATATTGAACTATGAAATATCTCAAATGGAAATAGTTTCTTACAATCAGAGATAATCTTACTACTAGAGACAAGTTTCTGATATTTGGAATAGGAAAACAGAATCATAGACCAGTAAAAATGACCAAACATAAGATAGGAAAGACCGCCTCCTCAAGCCAGCACATTTGAACAACCTTTTCCTAAATAATTCCTTACTTCCCTTCTTTCACTCATACTCTTCTAGGCCTTTATCATTATCATTGGGCCTATGGAGCTTTCTTTCTCTATACACATTAGTTATGGGTCTATCAGTACATTTACGAGTGGACAAAAACTATAAGATAAAAATAAAATTAAATCGCTATTTCCCTTTGATTTCTTTCCTTCCTAACTCCCAAACATATGCTTAGTTATTGAGTCTCGTTGCATGCATATGTTGTTTGTACAATGTTATAATCATCATACCAAGTATTTTTCTTAATTATTTATTTATTTGATTTAATTTCATCCTGGATAGGATAAGTCTTGGCGTGTACGTTACATGGTTGCAAATCAATTGTATGAGCTTTGTGAAGCTGTAGGCCCAGAACCTACCAGGTATTATTATCATTATTTTGCTGAATATTGCATGTGCTACATATCTTTCTACGATAGTGCTTTACTGTGTGAATATATTGTATTATGACTTATGAGATCAGTTCACTAGCTGGCGTTTTGGATGTTCATGATATGATAATAATGCCAAATCATGTGATTTCTATATTGATTTTCTCTTTCGATTTGTAAGGCCTAACTCTGAAGCCTAAACAATATGTTTATTATTCTTAACTATTGTTTGTTTAGAACGGAATTGGTACCTGCTTATGTGCGATTACTTCGAGATAACGAGGCTGAAGTACGCATAGCAGCTGCTGGAAAAGTGACCAAGTTTTGCCGGATTTTAAATCCTGATCTTGCAATTCAGCATATTCTTCCTTGTGTGAAGGTATCATAATTGGAAAAGAAATTCTAACTCATGTTAATATTACTGTTTATATATAGAGGCTTTTCTTGCTTTTGGTTGGGCAGTTCAGTATGCTAAATTTATATTTACAGGTTTAAATTCTTTGGAACAATTTTTGCAGGAATTGTCATCAGATTCTTCACAGCATGTCCGCTCTGCTTTGGCTTCAGTAATAATGGGAATGGCTCCAGTGTTAGGAAAGGTACAAGTATCAAATATCAGTTTCTGCAGTTATTGTGCTCTAGACAGGAATATGCATTACCCATATTATGAAGGTGAAATCTGTTGTTTGTGGCTCCGGGCCCTTCAAATGATTTAGTATTGTCTTTTATGGCATGTTTGAGGAAAAGCTTATTTCCCAGAAAATAATCCTCCACCCCTGTACCGCTCTTTTTTTTTTTTTTTTCCCCTTCAAAAGTTCAATTAGAAAGCTTCAAAAAGAAAAAGAAAGGTAATTATTTCTTCAGGGTAAGCTAATCCAAATGCATTTTGTGCATAAAGCAACCTAAAATTGAGTTCAGGACATCATTTGGTGTTTTTGGGTCATAGACTAGAGTACTAGATTATGTTTAACCGCTTCCACAAATAACACTGCTTGTGGTTGTAGGCTATTAAATATGTCCTTTGCATGTGGGATGGACATTGTCATGCTGCACGTTAATTTACTTGTACAGTAATTAATGATTCACCTTTACAATCCTCACCATCCCCTGTCCTCTGGTCCTGCATTTAAGGAAAGAGCCTTACTACCAAATTTGCATGTTAGGGTTCTGTTCAAAGTATAAGGACCTATTTGAGAAGTTTCAAACAATTTAGGAATCAGGTAAAGCTTGTAGTTTAATTTTTTAGTGGGTCCTTGAATTATTTAAAAATTTTCAAATAGGCTCCTGTGCTTGAACCCTAGTCAGGACCCAATGAAAAATGATTTATAAGACTTAATTACAAACTTATAAAGTATAGAGACTTAATTAAAAATTTCCAAATAGTTCAGGAACTAACAAATTAATTTAACCTATTTTATATGAATGACTGCTTGTGCAGTTGCTTTGTGGTAATGGTAACTGACATTTTCCTTTTGCTGGTATGAATACTTATATTGAATTTACTAGATTGTGATAATTTAATTTTTGCAACTAATCTTGTATCACCAGTTTTTAGCCTCTCCCCTCTCTCTCTGTTGTTTTCAAGAAATTTGTATTGTCCTTCATGTCTCCATTATCCAATATAAGATATTACACAATCTATTTTCTGGGCTAATTGCGATAGTAGTAGTTTTTTTTTTGGTGTAAATATGAATCTCAGTTCTACCTTATTTTCATTGCAGGAAGCAACAATTGAGCAGCTTCTTCCTATTTTCCTTTCCCTTTTGAAGGATGAATTTCCTGATGTGCGTCTAAACATTATCAGCAAGCTTGATCAAGTGAATCAGGTTGACATAGTTTCTTTAGTAATTTTATTTTTTAGAATGCTTTAGATTTCTTTTCCATTGCTGATATGATTAATTCTCGAGAACTGATACTTCTATTTAATCCTTATGTCCACATACTCACAAAATATAAAGCAAAAGAGAACTTTCGAAAGACATTTTAATTGATCTATTCTTGCAGGTTATAGGAATCGATTTGTTATCTCAGTCTTTGTTACCAGCCATTGTTGAGCTTGCTGAGGATAGGCATTGGAGGGTCCGGCTTGCAATTATAGAATATATACCCTTATTGGCAAGTCAATTGGGGGTTGGGTTTTTTGATGACAAGCTTGGTGCTCTTTGCATGCAGTGGTTACAGGATAAGGTTTGTGCTTTCCACTTCCTTGCTAGTGTGGGTACATTTTGGGAACTGCATATTGCACATGATTATTTTTGTTAACCACCTCAGTATTGTAGGTTCATTCTATTCGTGAAGCAGCTGCTAACAATTTGAAACGACTTGCTGAAGAATTTGGACCTGAGTGGGCTATGCAGCACATAATTCCTCAGGTTCATCTATTTGCTTAATTTATTATTGATGAAATGATACACCAACAAATGTCAATATTAATTCGTCTGTGTTTTTTTGCATGTCTTTATCTTGTGGAAATTGACTTCTATGCCTTTCTTCATAATTTGATTTGGATACATTACATTTGCTTTCATAATGACATTATAGAAAATACTGTAACAATATCATTAGATGAATGGATGAACCTGCTTGTCTTCAATTGGAATGCTGAAAGAAAGAGCTTGCTCATGAGCCATTATTGGAAGTGGAGTTGGGGACAGGATGAAAATTTTCCACTATTTGCATGTGTCTAGATTGAGATCTAAGAAGCCTCCATTCCTCTTGGTTTATTTCAGTTTACACTAGCTCCTATTCCTAAATACTGAAATAATGGAATCATCTGTTGTCCTGATGAAGTACAAAATGGTCATCAGTCATGAACGTCACAAATTCACCTTCGGGCTGTTGCTAAAATTAGCCTGCACAGATTTCATCTCCCATTATATGTTTATTTGGCCTCTACAGATGACCTTGGAGTCTGATATTTAGTTCAGATATAGCGAAGCTCAGCTCAACAATGCTTAGATTTGTGTGTTTTTATGTTCCCACATTAATTATATATATATGACTAAAGTAGAGCTTATAAAGGCATGGGTAATCCTCACTTCAGCTAGGTTTTGGGTGTGTTTAGAAATTCAGTCCTAAAAAAAATAAAATTCAGTCCTAAAATCTCCATGCTTCATATGTCTAATCTTGAGTGTGATGGGTGTGTTTAGATCCTACATTGACTATAAATATGGCTAAAATAGAACTTTATAAAGGCTTGGATAATCCTTACTTCGGAAACCACTTTCGGAATTGAGTTTGATCCATCCCAGATTCAAGAACCTCCATAGATGATCATCACCTTTTAATGTGATATTATACCAGATATATTGAAGTTGAGTTCAACAATGCGTAGAGTTGTGTTGGTGTTTTGTTTTTTCCCCGTTAAACCATTGTCTCCTGATTTTGGCATCTATTAAGCCCTTTTCATATTTTCACTGTAATATTATCTTCTGGGCTTGTTAGGCCCTACCTATACAGGGTCGGAAGATGGTTTTCATTGAAATATTTGCTTTCTATAGTTATTTTTCTATTCTCCTAAATGCAACTTCAGAATTATCACTCTGGAATATGTGTGGAACAAGCAGGTTTTGGAGATGAGCAGCAATTCACACTATTTGTATCGGATGACTATTCTTCGTGCTATCTCTCTACTTGCTCCCGTAATGGGCTCTGAAATCACTTGTTCGAACTTGTTACCAGTTGTTGTTGGTGCATCAAAAGACAGGTATTGTTTTACCTTTTGAAAGATGGACATATTCCATGGGGGACGTATCAATAAGATTGTTTAAGTTCGTAATTGCTGCCATGTTCTCTCTTACAGAGTGCCCAACATAAAGTTCAATGTGGCAAAGGTATTGGAGTCCATCTTCCCCATCGTTGATCAGTCTGTAAGTATCATACTAGTGTTCTCCATACACTAACTCTGTTCATCATTGTTTGTCGTCGACTCTTACTGTGAACATCATTGCCATTCAGGTGGTGGAGAAGACTATTCGTCCATGTTTGGTTGAGCTGAGCGAGGATCCTGATGTTGATGTGCGATTTTTTTCCAACCAAGCACTCCAGGCAATTGATCATGTCATGATGTCTAGCTAGGCAGGAATGGATCGATACGTATTTAGGTGGAAGACTTCAGAAGAGATGCTAATATTTCCGACTATCATATATAGTGCTGCATAGTTGTGTTTAGTGTTTTTCAGTTATAGCTTGAAGGCTTATTAATTTGTGAGTAACTACTCATTGACAATTGACGTGATTTAGTTTCTATTATATGCTAATTTCCATGTGTTTTTTCTTGATTGTATTCTTCATATATTCTATTTTTGTTTCTTGTCCTAGTGTCCTCCTAGACAATTTCATATTTCAAACATCCAAGTGCCACAATTGGTCGAGCCTTCTCTCGCATTATGAGTTAAATCAGGGAACTGGCGTGCATTAAATCTCACTAGATAAAATTCTTTCGACTTATATAACTCACTTTCAACTTAAAATCAATCGTCAATTCAAGCATTTAGTTAAATCACTAAATTATAATTTTTCATAAAAAAAATTATTATATCGACAAGGCTTTTCTGAAGTGAGTCTTAGTCAAGTGAGTGCGAAAGTTGCTACATCTTCACGTGGATTCACATGCGGAGAGCTCTCTAAATTTTCAAATGGACCTCTATTTTTGAGAATTCATCGCTTTCACTGCCTACTTGGAAAGCATTCTTGAATGGAATATGTCATTCTAAATTACTAGCAAGTTTTAGATTGGGATGGATAAGGGGAATGAATCTCCTGTCAAATATGATAAGATAACTTTATATAAAATGTTGTGTTTATATCCCGATAAATTTTAACTAGGTAAGGTTTATTTAATTATGTTTATAAGAAAAAACAATCACAATTTTAATATAACCTATCTAGTACGTGAAAGGATTTGTTCTCGTTTAGTTGGTGAATAAACTCTCGGTAAAGTTACTCAATCAGCGACAAATTTAATAGAATGAGACTAAAAGCAAATAAATTTTACAACACTTCAAATTTAAACATGAAAAAATGCCTAAAGCTAAAATTGCTAAATTAATAAAAATCTGGATGATTTATGTGCTTATTTGTTGCTCGGAAATTGGCATAGTTCCGTATTTAACAATGGGTGCTGTCTATATGTGTTTTAACTTTTAGTGTTGTTTCATTCTTCTGGTTGCATGCATTCCAAGCAGGATTCTTTCCATTTCTTTGTTATTAAACTTTTTGAAAAATGTTGTTCTCCACAAAAAGTGATAAGAAGGCCTCTGCAAAAACGAGTGTGTATCCACTTTAAAGCGAGTTAAATTCACAACAATTGTATACACAATCTCACTCATGCATTTATTCAGACTTAAATACCTCAAAGAAGTTTTTTCCATTATATTAACACGATCTTCTCGATTCCTTGATGAAGATTTAACAATTTACAATAGCCAGTTTACTTTTCAGCAACAGTTAATTTTATTTACAGAGATAGTCATGAAGCAGCAACAGTAACGCAGAGAATCAGACACCCATGAAGGACTTAACACGAGCCATCATTTCCTTGGTCCTACTCTTAGAGAGCTGAGACTTACTTAGAATCTGAAATGCATGTCCAACACCACCGAACACCCCATACTCAACCCTTTTCCCTGCCCTCATCAAAGCCTCACAAAACTCCAAATTCCTATCCCTCAATATGTCCATCTCCGAGATGCACACCAACGTACGCAACACCTTCAAGTCCTCCAATTTCACCAAAGGGTTGCACCAAGGATGGTCACGGTTCTCACCATAAGGTAACGCCAAGCGCCAATAGGTATCAGACGCTTCCATGTTCAAAGCAGAACCTTTGGGTTGAGCCATGCACTTCTCGGAACGTGTCCTCACTTCCCCACCGAAAAAGGGTTGTATCAAAATAAGACCCTTCAAATTCAAAGGCCTCAAAGCAGCACCATCATCACATGCAGATATCCTCGTGGCCACGTTGTATGCTATGTTAGCACCCGCACTGTCCCCCGCTAAGAAGACACTAGAAAAGTTGCACTTTGTGCTCCACCATTCACTATTCTGTTGCTGATGCAGCACTTGTTGTTTCACCCACATTAGGGCCTTTAGTCCATCATCATAGGGTGCTGGGAGAGGGTTCTCTGGGGCCAATCGATAGTCCACTGACATGATCACACACCCCACTTTCGATGATAGCCTTGCAAGGAAATCGTGGTAGCAACTCCAAGCTGCAGAACCAACACAAAAGCCTCCACCGTGAAAATAAACTAGCAATGGTAACTTGTGTTGGCTAGTTGGAACATAAAAACGTGCCCATGTGTTTGTGACACTGTCTATGACCATGTCTCTAGATGTCACATTATTTAGGTCAGGACTCAAAGCACTAGCAGTGACACATGGAACAACTTGAGGTCGTTCCACGTATCCATCTTTGTGTACTCTAATAAGACCTTGTATTTCCTCAACTATAGAACCATGGGGTGGATAGTCTTTGGGGACAGTGTATTGTGGGCTAAGGCTTAGATTTGAGGTAAGAGTAGCCATTATTTTTCTTGTCATGTAATAAGAGGAGGCTCAAACAAGAAACCAATGAATTGAGCGAGTGAGAGGGTTTGTAGCATTGTGGTTTCCTTATATACACGGGAAGCGAGTGGAGAAAGTCAAAAAGCATTGTAAGGAGCGGGGAAAAGGATGAATCAATCTTTTCATGCCACGTGGGAAGTTGTAAAATTGACACACGGCTCCACGTGAGTTCACATGTGGAGAGTCATCTCAAAAAACAATTGTGCCTCCAATTTTGATAAGTAATCGCTTTCGTTGCCTATTTGGGAAGCATCAACCTAAAAAGGACAGCGTCCTTCGAAATTGTCAACAGGTTTTAGGAAAATGGCTATGGCTGGGGCATGTCAGAGGTTGCAAATAGACCAATCCACTTGATATAATGTAGGGTCTCCCTTTAAATTTTTAACATGAATTCTCCTTAAAATAAATGTAATTTTTTAGTTTCATCAGATTATGATTCGATTCATGTTTAAGTCAACAAAAATTATAAGAAATTTGAAGGAAAAAAAAAACATGTTTTTATCAATTTAAATTTCGTTTTAAGAATTCAACCGATTATAACTCACAATTTGCAATAGGCCAACAAACATTGAACCAAATAAGACTAGTGCATACCTTACTGTTAAATTACCCAATTAATCAGCCGCAAATTGAACAGGATTACGCGTAGGTCTCTAGCACTGATGTTTGAGCATAATCATAGACGAATTGACTTTTTGTGTTTTTTAAGTTGTAGGACATAAGGTTCATTTCATTCTCACTGTACTTTATGTATGTTCATGTAACTATAGCATGACATTGTTGACATTTAAAAGAAAGAAGTGAGTGTAGTGGCGTGCAAACATACTTTAGGTTGCCTCCCATTAGCATCATTTCAGGAACACTGTTGGAGACATTTACACACTTGGAAATTGAATTAAAGCATTCTAGCTAGATATTTCATAGAGAATGGTGATAATTGAAGATATATAGTTTGTGGTTTTATGGGTCACAAAACATCCAAGTATGGAGCACCGGTTTTGAGGATGTCCATTGAACATGCTCCTCAATGAACCCCAATATCTTTGGGATTTGAATAAAGTCAGAGCTTATTGCTTGTCTTTTTCCCTTTATCTTGATTATGAACCATGCTTGGCTTTTGAGTTACATGCATGCATCTTCTTTGGCTTTTTTTTTTTTTTTTCAAGAACGGAATAATTCCATTAATTTTAGAGTTGAAATTGAAGGACCAGTTTTAATTTCCTAATGTGGAATGACTTGCGGGGGAAACTTTAATAATGGCCAAAAGTGCAAGAGCACAAAAATTTGAAAATGAAAATCCAATTTTGAAGGACTAAAACAAACGAGGAAGACGCAAGAGTCATGGCATGTATACTTCATAATGTAATGCGCTTTGTGATTTGTCAACGATTTAAATAATAAAATTGATTGTTAACAAGAATTATGAGTATCTCGATTTTGTACATGCTGAATGCAAGGAAGTCAACACTTCTATTCTCCATATGTTGCAAATAACAAAACTCACTTGCTCCTTTGCAACTGTAATTGTCTTTCTCGTGGCAATATCTTTAAAAACACAACGCGAGTTAAAAAAATGTTATCACGCGCCTTAAATTGTATGAATTTTGTACAAACAAAAAAAACAATGTTTTGGAGAGCTTCAAACATATAGAACATTATTTAAATGCAAGGAAGGTTGAAATTTGGTATTGCCGCGACCAATTACTTCACAATATTATTTTTGTTGTTGTAAATATTAAGAACGGGAAGGAGTAACAGTTAATTATAGAGAAGAGAATGTATTTAAAGGTCATATTTTTTTTATTCTCTTGAAGTGTTTATAAAAAAAATTTAGTCAACTAAACCTTTAATCATAGATCAGAAATCGTTTGCTCAAATTAGTATTCTTAATTCCTTAGGTAATATCTATTCTGACCAAGCAATAAGGACAAAAAATCCTAAAAAAAACAGATTCAAATGTTCTGTTCCTAGATACTCTCAAATCTATAGTAAACTATCTCAGTTTTAACCTATAATCAATTTTCTCACTGTTGCACAACTCAGAGAACTCAAAACATATTTAGTTCTCAACGATTTTTTTTAACAGATTCTAAAGAGTTTCTAAATTAAAATTCTTTTAAAAGACATTTCTCTTCTTTTTTACTTTTCCGAGGTGGGGAGGAGAAGAGCAAGAGAACTGATAAATGTCCCAGGCAATTTGTTGGTGCTGCATTTTCTGATCTTTAACTATTCTCAACTGCAATTGGGGGAATTGCAAAATAGATAAGAAAAGATACGGATACAAAGGTAGTACTTGTTTAGGTTATTTTTGTGAACAGATGTAGATCAAAGGAATAGGGAATGATTTCTGAAAGTTACTAGGCCTAAGAGCATTCTCCATTTGCCCCATATATTCTCCTTTTGCCCAACTTATTAATTATTTTTTAAAATAAGTTTTTAGTTTCTTAAATTTAAGATAAATTCATTTTTACTGTCTTAAATTTTAATTTAATCTTTTTAGTTAGTTTGAACAATAAATATTATCTTAATCTCTAAAGACTATTAGTAACATCACTAATAATAATAGTTTAAGTCAATTTTCTAACATTATGTAAGTTTAATATGTTATTTTCACTAATAAATACATTAATTGATATATTTTATGCAACAAATTTAGTAATAAGTGAGTTTTTTTTTTTACAAATTTACTAGCAATATTTGAGTGGAGACATTAAAATATGTAGAGACTAAAAAAATTGAATTTTAAATTTAAGTAAAAATGAATTTATCTCATATTTAATAGAATAATAACATATTTAAATCTTTTATCTTTCATCCTAAATATGAGGTAACATGAGATGATGAAAATGCAAGTAATATCAACAAAATATGGTCATACATGATTAAGTTCAAAATAAAGAAGAAAAGTACCATATAAATATATTATACATTATGTAATTGATTGATAAAAGATACAAAATAAGAAGTTTAAGAGCTCTATTCATAGAGTTTATTAGAGAGGTGATTACTACTAATGTGTAATTCTAACAACTTAACTCACAAAGTATCAATTAATTAATATTATGATACACTTTATCTAATTATATTTTTATCTTTTTTATTTAAATTTCATTCATTTGTTATTTCTAAACTTGTGTTTTTTTAACACATTTGTCATGAGATCCATTCTCATGCGGGGAGCATTACGTGGAATCATATATTTAGAGAAGTAAACCAAGTTAGGGATGGAAGGAAACTTTGTTGTTGAATACAAAGAGCTGAATATTATGTTTTACCCGTATCCTTTCTACTTTAAGAGCTGATCCAGCTCAAATCTCTTTCCCTGAACGCTTTTAGTCTCTTTTGAGATGCAGTTCACCAAAAACAAAAAACAAATTCTACTTACTCTGCACTAGCGTAATTAATTCTTCACAAATTGCTATTTTTCTTTTAAATCAAAACAATTCATCATGTCATTATTTTTTGTGAATGCTTTGCAGTTTGCACCCACCATTTTTTCCAAGTTTCAAAACAATTCCATCTTTCGCATACATACCACAACTCCATTAATGAATTTGAACAAATAAGATGCAAAAAAAAAAAAAATATATATATATATATATATATATATATATATATATAGAAAAGGGAAAAAATAATAAATTATGAGTATGGTTGTTACTTGAAGCCTCATGCACAAGAGATGTAAGATAAACAATCAAAGTAAGTGGGAAAAAGTGTATGCTTTCAATACTTAAAAAATGTCAATACTACAAAATTGGATAATAAAAAAGATGTCCCAATGAAATATATTAAAAATGATGAATGAATTCACATTATTAATTCCCTTTTGTGGTTCCCATTTGTTTTCTGGATTTACAAATGATGAGAACACTGAATGTCTCATTTGACTAAGCAAATGATTTCATCATTATACAATTTAGTTTATTTAAGAATTTGATTGTTTTTATAATGATGTTATATTCTTGAAATGTTTGGATTAGTATAAGATAAAAATAATAAAATCACAATACTTTCCATTCCCTCACGTATCAAATAACAAAATGATTTTTATTTTATTTTATTCCGTCATAAAAAAATTAAATAAGACAATGACATATTTATCTCATAAGCTATTTCAATCCATTCTATGTCATGTCACTCTGCTCCGATCTCCCTTAAATACCCGAAACGAAGCCTTAGGCAGTTAGGCTTGAATTGATGGATCGTGAAAGACAATCTCTTTGCCTCTGTTTCTTCGTTTTTTTAGGTATTGATAGTACCCAAAGCCCAACAATAAAATCACTCTGTGATGGCCCACTAAGGAAATTGTCCATTAGAATCTTCAGCCAACAGCTGTCTGTGGTGGGTGGCCTATGGAATCTCCAATATTAATAGATTTTCGTGGGCCCCATCCCACCTCCCAAATTCCCAATCCACCTTTTTATTATCCAATCTTTTTTTTATATGATAATAGAGAAATAAAAAAAATAAAAGTATTCAAATTTATGATAGGCTCATGATATATACACTTCTTTTTTTAAAAAAAAATCATAAAATATTATAATTTTTTTTTAAAAAAAATAATTTTACACTCTCAACTTTCAATTTGCTACTTTCTTCTTCTTATTCACACATTTTTTTTTCTTTCAATTTTCACATGTTACCAAAATAGGTGTGGTGGAGGAAAAATAAGGAGGTGCATGTAAAAATTGAAAAAAGGAGGAAAGATGTGTGAAAAAAAATACTAAAAGGAGGTGTAATTATAGAAAAAAGGAGGTGTATATATCATGAACCTTTATGATAATGACGTTTTTGTTATAATTTATAACAAGATCTCGTATCCCTCCCAAAAATAGGGTAAATTAATAGGTGAGAGGAATGTTATTTAATATTCATAGTGTGAATTTTTAAATGATTAATCCTAAGAGTGTGTTTGGATAAAAAATTTAAATAGGGTAATTTATTTATTTAAAATTTTTTAATTTTTTTGAGGTGAAATATTTTGTTTGGATAGAGAATTTACAAAGAATTTAAAATTCAAACATTTGTGAAATTTCTTTTCTCCCCAAAAAAATAAGAATTTGAAATTTCTCATATTTATTTCTCTTATTTCACTTATATATTTTATCTTATCTCTTCATTCTTTTAATTATTGAATATTCAAAAATATTTTTAAAATTATTAAATATTATTTAATATTAATTTTTAAAATTATTAATATATTTTTAAAATTTAAAATTAACTTATTCAAACAAAATATTTTTAGAATGATAAAAATTGAAATTAAAATAATTTAAATATGAAGAATTTTAAATTTCTTACATTTGTAAAATCTCTCGTTCAAACACAACAATTTGCTATCAATTACATATACATTCTCCAAGTTTGAATACAGTATCAATAGTAATCCATGAAAGAGCATGACAAAATGGAGCAAAATTCTTTATTTTTTTAATAGCGTGATCAGAGTTTCAGCAATCCAAATAGTAGCATATAATAAGATTGACCTTTTTAACGTTAGTTATAAGAAGCGATCCAACACCAATAAGATACTCTTCACTAACGTCTCACAATGCTTCAAACACAAACAAGTGGAGGTTATGAAAACTACGACGCATAAATTGATATTTTAAAATTCTAATGGTAAGATAACCCAAACCATAAGCATGCCTGATGTCGATGTTTTGGTGATGAATAATGACCATTAATGTCATTCGAAAGTAACCGCCAAATTTCTTCTGATCCATTTGATTTCGATCATTGATTTAATTATTACAACATAAAATTTAAAGTAGAGGACATTTGCTAACGTACGAAATGGACATATTCTTCCAACTTGGACACTATTGGAAGATGAGATTTGCACACTCCTACTTTCACAACACTGACCACAAAGTGATCTCTTTTCTCTCTTACTCATCCATCTATACATAAACCTCGATACCCATTTATTTTCAAGTCATAATTTCCTTATAGCAACATAAGCCTAAAGATTGAAGTTAATTTCCTGAATTTGGTTATGGAGATGAATTCAGGTGCTAGTGTTCTGTCTGAGGCAGAATATGAAGAAGATACTTTCTATGCTGAGATTAGGAGGCAGATTCTACAATTAACAACTGAAGACAACGATGATATACTTGAAACAAGAAGTTTCAACCCAATTAATGTCCCTTATGGTGGTTCAAACAGATCAGTTTACAGCTTCAACAGTGCATCTCCACCAGCAAGTAATTTCTGTTTGTGGGAAAGACACAGTTCTGGTTCACCACCCCTTTGGCTAGTGAACTTGTGGAAGAATGGTAAAGGTACTGGGGTGTTCATTCCTCAAGTGGCATGCAGGAAAGATCAAAGATCAGGTACTGTTTTGTTATCTACCTCACTAAATAAAATATGATGAAACTGCTTTAAGAAAATTGAATATTTTACCTGTGTTATAATTTTGATTCTTGGCAGGAAGAATGAATAATAGCCGCAGAAAAATCTATAGACCAGTGGTAAATAAGGATTGAAGAATTCATGCTTGCCGAAATTTGTATTTAATGAAAATTGAATATCGCCGCTTGCTCATAAATATATAGCATAGGTTACAATAGTGATGATTCATTAGAGGAGAAATTGCACAAGATAAAAAGGAAGAAAAGTGTGTACGAAGTTTCCCTTTCCATTCACGATGACTGTGTTCTACTTAATTGATATATGTACAGATCGTACTGTATTTACAGGGGAGAACATAAAGGAATTTGAGATACTTGTTAGTGCATGTTTGTTTTATCATTTAGAAAAGCCAAACCTACGTTCAACTCAATCCATCCACACTCATGTTTTTCTGTTTTCTGTTTGAGTGCATAAAAATGTATGTGGTTAAATATTCAGACACGCCCTTAAATGAAGTTTTCTGATGAAAAAATATAAAAAAAATACTTCATGATAGTTTTGAAATTTAAATTTAGGACTACCTTATACCATATATGAATGGATAAGAGAAGGAATTACATCAATCAATAAAGTCATGCTTCATAAAGTTATTTGCAGTGATATTGTCTGGTAGCGTCAGTGGAAAGGTGACAATAATTAACATCAACGCCTACGTACTTCTACTTCTACGCGTAATAACACTGGCAGTAAAACCGCTTAAATATGTCAATAATATACAAGATTTCTCAGCTGTAAAAACTTGTACGTATCAAGATGCAGTAATTACCAATCTTCAAAGATTAGATCGCAGGAAACAAGGATTGCTCTCAGACTCAGTGTAGCACCTAGTACTCTCTAGGGCACGCTAACCATAATGAATTAAGAGCTCTAAGACGTGAAACGTAATCATTTATGACAAGTAGAGCACGAGCAGCTTGGAACGTGGTCAAAATTCGACGCATCTGTTGCAGTGTTTGTTGCCTCAAGAGGTCAGCCTAAGAAAAACAACACATACTCAGAATAAACCGCATACAAATTTTGTAAGGTAGATAGTGAAAATTAGTAATGCTTTAAGGACCTACTTTTGATAAAATGTTCTATCTAACCTTTCATGATAATAGTTTTCATTGCTTCCTATATAAATCTATGAAATAAGAAAAGAATTAAATACGATGCAATAAGTTATTAGAATCTCAACCATTGAGATACCCTCTATTTTGGTCTTCTCTCTAGCCGATATATAGATTTAGACATAATTCTGCTATGTAAAATCAACTTGTAAGGTCCGTCTTGACCTTATCTCTATCTGATATGAAACTTACATTTTTCCCATACAAGTGAAAAATTGAAAATAGAAATGAAAAATGTTACAATCGAGTACTAAATATTAGAATCAGCGAACAAGATTGGTTGTGTTTACCTGATGAAGGAAACTCTCAAGGGTGGCAAGCTTGCCCAATGCAATAGCCATTTGGCCCATGTACTCGGCAACATTTCCAGAACCTGAGGGCCCTAGGGAGGATGAGGAGAGTGTCTCTGAAAGAGACTGCTGCAACGCTTCCATGCCTTGTGATAATGCATCCTCAGCCTGCTGGGAAGACTGCTGCAGATTATATATGCCCATCAACTGCTGTTCGGTTAACGGCTCAAGCTGGTTTCTAACTATCTGAATCTCCAAAGAAATGTTCACACAAGATTCATCAACAAAATAATCTACATACACTCTATCCTACTGAGAAATTATTAAGTAGTCTTCCTTATCTACCAAGTGTTTATAATCTCGACCAATCTCTACATGATATACATCTAAGTTTTTAAATTTACGAGAAAAAATTAATAACTCCTCATTACATGTCATGTATAGAATAGTTAGACATTATGTGATCCAGAACCATCCAATAATTTCTCTAAATGTGAGTAACAAAAATGGTCAATCACCTTGAGAAGTTCAGATGAACGAAATCCACCCAGCCATATGAAGCATCTTTCTGCAGGTGTCTTCCACATCCCAGACAGTATGTGAAATACATCAGCCTTTGCTCCTATGCTCTTTATCCTAAATAATTCATCATAATGTGCCATGACTCCATCAACAAGAAGATGCAGTTCATTATCACCCATTTGAGAGTTTATAGCTGATCTTATGTCATTGATCAACCGTTGATGCTCATCAACCCAACGGGAATAGTCCATATCAAATGCTAAAGCACCTGAAGGATAAAAATAGATCATTACAAATCACATATTCACATTCCCTCCTATATTACAAAAAATATTTAAATCTCAACACACTTGAGCATTCTCAGCATGAAACTTGAGCTCAAATAAATTTAGCAAAATGATTTTTTTTTATCACTTTCAGCATTGAAAAGGTAGCCCCAATATCCTGCCATGTCAAGTGCAAAAGCTATGTTGCATACAGGCACAAGTATTAAGTACAATACCCATTTTCTTTTTTATTTAATAAATTATTTATCTATATTTTTCTATTTTTAATATAGCTGAGCTGATGCTTATATTGGTTTACCATGCAACATCTTCATATTATATTTGGTTAACCACTTGAAAATTTTATTAAGCAAGCATAACCCTTTACCATATAAAGAAAAATGTATATTAAGAGATTTAAAGATAACGCAAACAAGTTTTGATGAGGCAGAAGAATAATACGCATATTGAATATCTAGTACAGGACTAGAGGCACAACACAGATACATTGCCAATTTTGAAGCATCCGTGCATCATAGGCTGCAAGTATTTCTGTCCCACCTAACTAACGCATCCAACTAACCATCATGTAATTACTCGTTCATTAAACTTACCTCAACCACTCATTTACATATCTGCTACTGACCAAACAGTTCCCATTGATCTCTCCGGTACCAAAAGCACACACAACATAACAATTTTGTTCAGACCCTTAGAGGACATCAATAAGATCTTCCTCAAGTTGAAAAGCACAAGTGAACATCCCTAGCATACGGTACAAGATTACAAGATAGTAACAATACATAACTTTCCCTAGCATCCCCTTTTTAATAACAGAAGCATTCATAATTTTGGATTTAGGCAATGATCAATCCTCAACATCATTCTTTAATACACAAAAATTACACACACGTGCATACTATGCATACATGTATATAGGGAATTACCAGAGAGACTCTGCGAGCAGAGATGTTCATATATGAAAAAGTTATACACCAATGTTCATCTATTTTGATAGTTTGATACTTTCAACAAAAATGGATGAACTTACAGTCATAAAGTTATGCCATAACATGAAAAGTACCATAGTTTGTGAATGAAAACCATCATGTTTCTGCCACTATATGAATGAAATAATAATCTTTTTATTTACCATTTCCAACAACTGAATGACCACGATCCCCCGTGATTCCAGTTGCAATAGATACGCCCTAGATAAAGTAACCCATAAAAAATAGTGAGTAGAATAATAACAATATTAAATTCAACGAAAATTATCTTCTGTGAACCTTCAAATTCTTACACCTGTTGACGTGCACGTTGAAGTTCTTGCTCTAATTGAGCAAGCCTAACTCGACTGTTCTCCAATTGTTGCACATATGCCTGTTTAAATCCATACCACATAAATGATTCAAATATATTCTACTAACATAACGCTAAGACTTGTCTGAAAAATGAACATTCACTAAGAGTGATTGTGACATATATAGGCAGAAACAAAAATCAACTTTCAACATTGAAATTAACTAGCATGATAAGACAAGAGTCATAAGTGTCGACCTTAACTAAGACCTAATTGAGAAAAAGTTTTGACTAAGCTCTTAAAGGAGAAGAAAATAATTAGAATCAAATTTCTCGTATGAGCAATTACCTTTTTCCTCAACCGACTCTTCCTTGCAGCCTCCCGATTCTGAGCTAGCCTACGTATAGTCTAAAAAGAAGGCATCCACAAAAATAAAGCTATCAGCAATGAAATAGAAATTAAACAGCACAAGGCTTTGAAGCAAGTGGCAAGCAACCTTCTGGTCTTCAGCTTTAGCCTTAGTCTTACATTGATCCTGCGAGTCCACAACTACTAGTGCCCCATCCCCAACTCCATTGCCCCAAGACACAGTAGAGTAACACTGTAAAAGCACATTAAAACCCGTTATTCACATCATCACTATCCAAAACCCAGAAATTTATATTAATAGGCTAAAATACACTATAAATCCTTCAAAAAAAAATTATTTCACTAACGATGCTTATTTTATTTTGGCCATCTAATGTGACATTGCTCAGCATGTCACGTGTCACCAAGATTTGGTGTGGTAAACTTAAGAAAAACAATTTGACCTAAAAGAAACACTTTTGAACAAACAAAAAGTTAGTCTGAGTGGATCTCAACTCGGTATTCTCAAACATGGACTCCATCTTCTTAAGGAAAGTCTCGTATTTAAGTATTATGGATTGAAAAAACGCATATGAGAAGAGAGAGTTCACTAAAGATAATTAGTCAGGTTGTCTTGCAAATATTAGTCAATGACAAAACCACCCGGAGATATTCAGCACCAATAACGTTAGCTTAAAAAAAAACGTTTTTGAAGAGACTAGAATGAAAATTTGTAAACTTACAAATTAAACCGAAACCAAGACGAGGAACTATAGTGTATTATTGTCTTTATAATACAATTACATAACACTATGCCAGGAATTCAATAGAGAGTCAGAGAGACCCACTTGGTTCTTATCATCATTATCAATATCAGTGCAAGTATCTTCAGTGTGTTGGCTATCATCTGCCCAATTCTCAACGTGCTGGTCCCCCAGTGGCATGGTGGCGTTAGTGCCTCCTCTCTGGAACATGGGTTGCTTCTCTGCCTCAATGCACCCTGCAACTGCTGAAGCAAATTCCGCACAACCAAGGTTCTACACACACATTGCATTTGATTCGAAACCAACACAGATAAGGCACGCGTGCACAAAACTTATCTTCCTAAAAAGGGAAATAGATAGAACTAGTACCGTGTTGAATGTCCCACGCTGCAAGTTGCTTGCAACAACAGCCACATTGCTCGACTTTGCACCAAACACAGAACCTGCATAGGATAATATTTGAATATTGAAATTATTACCCGAGAAGGAGCCGTTATATTATACTATACTATTTATGAAGACAGAAAGAAATAGACTATTAACTTGAGCTTAAATCAACAGCATCGTGTTGTCGAAAACAATGTTGAAGATCCGCGAAACGCGTGGGATTTCGGCTCGTGTCATTTCCCCTGTTTCAGACCAAAGAAAAACAGGGAAACTCTGTTTTACACAGCTAAAAAAAAAAAAAAAAAAAAAAAAAAACATGCATCTCTTGCTGCATATGAATGCTTGTTCCTGCTTCCGTTACCCATTTTTCAGAAAAGTGGAAAATGAAAGTAATAAGTAGAAAGAAGGGTACAGGCAGAGAGAAAAAAGATAGTAGTGTGTGATTTACCGGTGAAAGAAGGAAGAATGGGAATAGAGGGGTGAGGTTGATTCTGATTCGGTTATGTTGAAGCTTTGCATATTTTCTAAGCTAACTGATTAGGTTTGCATGATGAGAAGTTTTATGTTAAATAAGTGGAAGCAGAATATGGAAGTGAAGGTGTAGTTCCAAGCATAAACAAACAGTGTTGGATGGATGAAGCTTTAAGAAGAGTGTAGTGTTGTTGCATCACTAACACTCCTTTCTACATTATATGTTATTTCAGTAATTTTCACAAATTTATTCATACACGTTCATCAAACCAAAATATTACTGTACTATAATTCATACACATTTTTTTAAGGTTTATTTTTTTTAAATACTATTTGATCAACAATTATGATTTTCAGTTTTTAATTCTATAATTGCAAATTTCAAATTATATAAAATCCATAATTTTAATTGATGTTATATTTTCGTTTTAATTCATCTATTACACTACACCTTTTCTTTTATTTATTACAATACAAACAAAGTTTAGTTTCCCAACAACCTCACACGCAGTTCAATATTGGTCTGGAGACACATCACAGCCTCTTCATTAACATACTTTTCTTGACATAAATTTTTTATTAATTAAAAATTATTTTTTAAAATTGTAGAATATTGATAATAAAAAAATCTTAAATATGTTGATTGAAATTTGATTATCGGATTGTATATATGAAAGAAAAATGACTTAGAAAGACAAAATCCACCGAGAAATGTGTAAGGCTCCGAACCGATTTTAATTAAATAAAATATGTTAACATATGTTCACCTATCAGGGTAGAACACAGAGAAAGAAGAGTCCCTTGAAATGAGAGAGAGAGAGAAATATAGTTAAAAACAAAACAAATACCTCAGTTTGTCAAATTTGATGATATTGTGTGTTTGTTTTATTATTAAAATTAAAAAGATAGAAATAGTTATTTTGTATTTTATGTTTTTATGTTTTCGTTAAAAAAGTTTTCCAAACACGCTGATTTTCATAGTATGATTCAGATTCCAATGAGTGGAAGTTTTTTGTGAGACCAACTATTTTTTTTAATTTAATTGTTATATTTTCTTAATAAAAAAAATTATTAATTTTTGTAAGACTGAATATTCAAATATCAGTGTGAAATTTATTTAATTACTGCTATTGTATACACACTGTGATGCTTAAGATATTTTTCTTATATATATAAATGATTTGAGAATAAATAGAAAAATAAAATAAAAGTAAAGGTATGATAAATAATATAGTATAATAAATAAAAATTAAAAAATGAGAAGTGTTGTGAAATTTTTTAAAATACAGAATATCTAAATATAAGTATTTTTGTATCATCTTCGAATATAGAGAAAAAATCTTCTTTGGTTGGTTTTATTATTTGTTTGGTAACATTCATTTTATGAAGAAAAAAAATTGACCTAAAAAAAAGAAAAATAATTGATAAAAGTTAGTTGACAGAGTGTTTCCATTTTCCTCATTGAACAACATATAAAATACAGTGAAAGTTACATATCATGTAATGGACAAAATGATATTGACAAAAATATTTTGACCACAAATGCGTGAATCTCATAATACGTAGCTATCTTTTTCTCTCTCTTTTTCCCTACTTTTGTTGTTTTTTTTAGTTGTTTCAACCTGCTTGAAGTTGCTGAGTTTGTCTTCATCATTCTACACCATCTGTTTCACTATTTGTAAGAAAGTTATCTTATGTTTATTTGCTAGTCAATAGTTATTCTTCTCAATCATGCAAATGCTTGCATGCATGTGTTTTATATTAGATTCATGTTGATTTTGTAGTTATTGTGACTTTGTGTTTGTGATGGATGTTCATGTTCTATTTGCTAAAAGCTTTGCTAAAAGCTCCATATATCTCAAAGAACATGTTGATTTTAGGAGATTTGGTCGTGTTTCAAGTTCTCAACTGATTAAATAGTATGACATAATCAATTAAATAGATAGAGCTTAACTAACAAAGAATAAAGAATAAGATAAAACTAATGGGTCTCGTGTTTATTTTTTTATTGAACAGCTTGAAAAAAATACTATAAAAAATTACATTCTTGAAGGACAAAATGATATTGACAAAAATACCCTGATCAAAAAATCATGAACCACAAAATGTCAAAATGCATGTCCAGTTCTCTTTTTCTCTTTCTTTGTCCTTTTGTTTGTTGTTGTATTGTTTTACCATTTACTTCATTTTTGGAAAAATAAAAATAAAAAAGTCATCTTATGCTTATTTACTAGTTAATGGTTATTCTTCTCAACCATACAATGCATATGTTTGCATGCATGCGTTTTGGATTACATGTCAGTTTTGTTGTATTTATTGCAAATTTATGCTTGGAATTGGTGTTCATACTCTATTTGTGTTAAAAGCTCCATATATGTTGAAGAAGTTATTGTTTTTAAGAGATCTGGTGATTTATGTATCAATTAAATAGCATGTTACAATAAATTAAATAGATAAAACTAGTAGATTAAATAGTAGAATTGATAAAGAAATAATAGAAGATAAAAGTTAATGGGCCTTTTTTTTAAAAATTGTGTGAACAATACGATAAAAGTCACATTCTTTGAAGGGTAAAATAATATTAATACAAATAACCTAACTAAAAAATTCCCAAATCAGGGTGTTAAAATTTGTAGTTCTTTTGTTCCTCTTTCTTTATCATTTTGTTTGTTATTTGATCTATTTTAGTCTACATGGAGTTGTTGAGTTTATCTACTTCATTCCACATCACTTGCTCGATTGTTGGTATAAAAAAATAAATAAATAATTCATTTTATGCTTATAAACTTGCATGCACGTGTTTTATGGTAGATTCATGCTAGTTTGTTGTGTTTATTGTAAATTTGTGCTTGTAATAAGTATTTTGTATTGAGAGTTCAATATATGTTAAAAAAATACAAATTTTAAAATATTTAGTCATGTCTCAATCCATTAAATATCATATCATAATCAAATAAATAGATAGAGTTAATCAATTAAATAACATCTCACAAACAATGAAATAGCGAAATTATGGTTGTTTTATAAATAAGCAGTTGATAAAAAATATAAAAAAATATCTTATGTTTATTTACTAGTTAATGATTATTCCTTTTCTTCATACAGTGTAAATGATTGTATGGACATGTTTTATGATAGATTCATGATGATTTTTGTTGTCTTTGTTGCATGTTTATGTTTGTAATATGTATTCGTATTTTATTTGTATTGAGAGTTTTGTATATGTTGAAGAAATTACTATTTTTTTTTTAGAGATTTGATCATGTTTATGTCCAAATAGAATATCATAATCAATTAAATAGACTAAATAACATCTCAAAATCATTTAAATAGCAAGGTTGTGGTTATTTTTATCTTAATCAATTAGACTTTTTTTAATTGATTTGAATTTATGTGTACCTAATAGATTGAACTTTGAAAATAATGTACTAAATCATGTTGGTGTGTGTTTGTGCACTTCATTTTCTAACATGTTCATGTTCTTTAGACTACCTTATTTTAAAATAATTATAGTTTAATCCATTGACTTCCTTATTTAATCACTTAAATGTGTATTTTAGTTTATTCTTTTCTGCTACTAATGGTTTATGTCAACAAAGTAGTAATGTATTTGATTAATTCTTTCAAAAAATTAATTAAAAGAAAAAAATTGTTCATTGCAATTAAAAATAAGTAGGAGACACTCGAAACGTATCTAGTTAGTAGATATCTGTGAATTTTCTATATATTCACATATATCTATGTGTATTTATAAATATTTATTAATATGTAAAATTTAAAATAAAAAAGTAAAAAAATAAAACTAAAATTAATAATTTTAAAATATATACATTTATATTAAAAAATAAATAATCATGACATATATATTTATAATAAAATAAAATCTAATTATTTTATATATAATTTAAAATATTTTTAAACACGAAAATATACAAATTTAGATACTTTATTATTAAATAGCTACTCATTTAATTATTTATTTTACTATCTATAGCATATTTTATTTGTAAATATTTGCAAGCATGAAATTTTTTTGTTATCCTTAATTATACGTTATTTTTCATTTAAATCAATTTATTTTATAATATATATATATATTTTTTAATTCCTTTAAAAATTATTTTATTTGTTATTTATTTTTGTTTCATCTATTTTTTTCTTATATCAAGTAGAATGATATAAATATTAGTTGACACAAGTAATACTAATTTGTCTTTCTTAACTAAAAGATATTTAAGATTCAAATCTTAATTTTGAGTGTGAAATAGATCATATTTAAAAAAATATTTATTTTATATGTATTTATATTTTTTGACAAAAATTATTTACTATTTATTATAAGTGGACAGTGAATATTAAAATATTTTATCCCAAAATTATAATTATAAAAAAACGGTAGATTTTTGCACGGTTTGTTAACTACATAAAGGTTTTGATTGGATTTGAGGATGGAAAAAGGAGAGTGGAAAAGGAAGAATTTGAAGAGAAAGTGAGTGGAAAGTGAGGTTGATTGGATTAAGGGAAAGTGAGTGGAAAGTGTAGAGAAAGTTTGTGAAAGTTTGTGAATGAATTGATTGATGTGATAGATAAAAATAGATTTTTTAATTAATAATTGTGAAAGATTACTATTTTGCCCTTAGGTTAATTTTTTTTTATAATTATTATAATTAAAAGATAAATATATAAATTTTAACTAAAAAAATTATAAAAAATTAATTTAAAAATAAATTAATTTAAATATTTGCTTTAAATTTAATGATAGATAAAAAATAAAAATTTAAGAGATGAATATATAATTTACACTTTTACCCTTGGATTAAAAATGAGTATAATATTATTTATTGTAATTAATAATAATTACAATAAAATTATATTAATAGGGTTTATTTACTAAAAAAATAATAAATAATGATAAGAATAATAATAAATATTAGAAAAATAATAAGAATCATAATAAATAATAATGATACTAATTATAATAAATAATAATATTAATATTAATAAAAATAAAAACAATAATATTTATAATAATAAATAATAATAACAAAATATATTATGATAATTATATTTTGTAATATTATCTTATTAATGTTTATGAAAGTGTTATTATTATAATTTTATAAACATGTTTTACTTTATTTTTTTTATATTTTCACTTTTTGATGTTAATATTTAATATATAATACCTTAAATTAAATATAATTATTTAATATTAATATTTAATATATATATTAAATATTAATATTAAATAATTATATTTAATTTAAGGTATTATAAATTAAATATTAATATTATATATATATACACTTATTAAAAACAAATTAATGTGTCCAGAACGGGCCGTTCCGAAAGTGGAACGGCCGTTCTAGGGTTATAAAGTACTACGCAAAGGCTAATAGTGGAACGACCCGTTCCAAAAGTGGAACGGCCCGTTCCAAAATTGGAACGGCCCGTTCTGCTTTCTTATTTTTCTCATAACATGCATTTTTGGAACGGGCCGTTCCGGGGCCGTTCCGATTTTCACTGGCAGCGAAAATACCCTGCATAATCGATTATGCAATCGATTATGCTCCTTCTTTGAACGTGAATCCTGTGCTGCATGGCACATGCATGGGAGGGGCATTTTCGGATTTTCACAAATCCTACGTGTCTTTCACCTCTTTTCTTCCCTCTCGTGCGAGGAGAGCAATAGTGTTTCTCCTCGCTTTTCTTTGCCTTTCCATCGTCGCAAATCGGTGGAAACAAACGCTAACTTTCCTCGCCTTTCGTTACTCGTAAACAGTAAATCACCCGAAACAAGCACTACGTTCTTGTATTCTACACCTTTAATATTATAATTTATAATTAAAGTTTTAATAAATATATAAGATAAAAAAATAAAAATAAAAGAACATTGGCTTACAAGTGCATTGGGTGAGGATCTGGATACTTGAGTATCAATATTCAGTTCAGGTATTTCAGACAACATTATGGACTGCTTCATTACATGATTTATCCTCTGCACTCTGCAATCTGCAATCTGCAATCTGCATGCTTCTCTCCCTCCAGGATACTACACAACTGTCACCTCCCCTCCATCTAGCTCATCTCAGCTATTCATCTCTAGCTATGATCTCATACTAGTATTTTTAAGTAAATAACTAAATATATTATTATTTGTTATTTTCATTTAAAATATATTATATATTTAAATATTTATTATATTTTAATTGTATTATCATATAATTCTATAATACTGAATTAATAACAAAAGTGATAGTTTTTACTTCAACATCACGTATATTCTTCAGATATTTAATATGCATGTCACATAAAGTGAAGGTAAGTAAGGCCATGGGAAGGAGTGCATGCTGAGAACGATGGGATGGTGATGAGATTGAGGCCAAAGTCCAAAAATAATAAACTTCAATTCTCTTCTCACTGTCATTTATCATTCCTTTCCTTTTATATAGTACTGTATTACTACTTGTTATTTTTGAAATTTTAAATATATTTTAAAATACTAAAATAATTTACATAATGAATGCTTGTTGTAAAAAGACACACAAATTATTATATTAAGGTCTGTTGTGGATTGTAAGCTAGAAAGAGAGTGGTAGCTAAAAGCTAGGCAAGGTTAATTAAAGTAAAATCTTTGCTTGAAAGGAACCTCTTGGACATGGCTTTGGGTGAAGCAGAAGCAGTGTGGTGTGGAGCTGCAGGCAGCGTGTGTCAGACTCAGAAAAACTATATACAATATTTTACGCTAACTTTGGCCAATCCTAACTTCCCTCAAACTCAGGAAGAAAACCTCAAATTAGAAATCGTATAATTCATGCATTTATACACTTCAAAGTTTTTCCTTCTACTTCTTTTTCTCATATTTCATTTTATCGCAACTTCGATATCAAGTATTTTGCTTCTATAAATACGTAAAAAAATTATTATTTTTTTATTTTAAAACTACTGCGGTCAACCTTATATGAGAAGTTGTTTGAATATTATATATAAATAACATCACATGTTGTAATATTAGTACAATTTTCATTAATAAAAAATTGAAAGACATAATTGTGAGATTGATTCTAAAGTAGTACAATCAATCTTATCACCTATTCAAACATACCACAGAAGTTTGCAGCTGTTGCGTGCAGATATCAAAGCTCTGTCTGATTCTGAATAAAGCCAAAACACTGTTTATAGTAAATGATAATAACAAAACTGATATAAAAATGGGAATCATTTTGATCAAAAAGCGCGTCATATTAAAGAACCTTCTAAAAGGTAAAACAAATTCTTTATTTTTCAACTAAAAGAAAAAGGTAAAACAAATTCTGTATTTCTCAATCATGGACCACATATCAGTTTTTTTTTGTTATATATGTTTTTGAATGGCCAATATAGCAGTTGGTTCACTTCGATCAGGAAGTTGACTTGGGCTACTGGGCTAGCCTACACAACTAAAAGAATATGTAAAAAGCAAAAAAAAAAAAGTCTAGAAAATTTGCATAAGAAATATTACCCACAAGTTGACTTGGGCTAGATTACATTACACGACTAAAAGAACGTGTAAAAAGCTAAAAAAAAAGTCTAAAAAATAAAAAAAATTAATAAACAAAATATCAAATTATGTTGAAAACCATCATTTTAGACTAGTCATTTTGTGATAGAAAAAATAATTTTGTTTATATAAAAAATATTATGTGGATTAAGCAAATCGACTCACAAACTTATAAATCAGTTTAATTCATAGATTAAATTGGTCAAATCATTGAAGTTCAAGTTTATATGGACCAACACTTATAAAATGATGAGTTAAGTTAGCATGTTGAAATAACCCATTAAATTGGTCCCTTTTTTTTTCTTTAACTTTTACCTATTAACATTGACTCGTAATATTGTAATTGTGGTTCATTTGTTTTAATTAAAAATTATTTATGATTATTTATGAATTTATTTTATTATTATTAATGGACTTTATTTTTTATAAAATTATGATTATATTATAGACTTATTTTAATGTTGTTAGACTTACTTTATCAATAACTTTTTAAATATATGTCATATTGAATATGTCAATCATTACTAGTTTTATATTATTTTTGTCTCTTTAGCTATATTTAATCAAAAAATTTGATAGTTATTTATAATTTTTTAAACACTTGGTGGACCTAACACACACAAATTGAGTTAGCTTGAGATTTTTAACTCGAAGAAAAAATACGTCTAACTCAATTCAACCATAAGTTTCTACTGGTTAAAAACAAGACAAGTTAAATTGACTCAATTGACATTCCTAATTTCCAAAATCTTTTCTCAATTTTACATCTATTTCTGATTTTCTATGTTACCAGTGTAAAAGTAATTGTAAAAATTGTTTCAGTTCCAAATTTACAAAGCATTAAAATCTTTTTTTTTTTTGTGATTTCAAAATTTATAATATAGGTAAATGTTAATTATGAAATTGAAATTTTCAAACCAAACTCAACAACACTCACCCAAAAATTATGTGCCAGAAAAATATCTCAATACTGTAAATGTTATTTTATTTTTTGCCAAAAAAAGCTGTACATTTTGTAGTCTACACGTATCAAATTCATCAACGTTGCTGATAGATAACCACACTACGACCAGAGACTTTACCCTACTCCTATTAAATATTAATTTAACTGAAAATATGAAATGAAAAATATGGTTGACATGTAATGGATAAACAGACACAAAGTGTTGTAGCACCCTCAAATAGAAGCGTTTTGTTGTACCAGGTCATGAAGTCGATTGTGGGCTAAAACTTCCCTTGCTCGAGCACTCCTATATTGAAGTCGCTGATGAAGTGTCTCAGACATCTGGTTGAAAAATTCAGCATCCCATCTCTGAATCAATAAGGGGTCTTCTGCATAGCAGATATATATCGATGTAACAGCACTTTCCACCACAACCATTGCCAATCCAACCTGAATAGTTACATATTTTAAGTCACTTGTTCAACAATATACAGTATTGACTGACTCCCATAGTCAACATACCACAGAAAAGTAATATACCACCACTATTTAGATGTCATACATAGCTATAATTAAAATTAACATATTCAACATTGCACAGCTTGAATCCTTCTCATGGTCAACATTATAAGCCTTTTGATTTATGGAAAATGCCACATGATTCAAACTCTTGACAACTTAATTAAAAGACACAAATTATTATCACTCTTGTTCTTGTAAACTAGTGTTGGCACTAAAGCGATTATATTGATATGATCCAATTGATCAGAAGTGGGTTATGAACAATAACTTAACAATCATCACCATTTTTAAAGAATAAAAAGTTTAACAAGTAGCTTGTAATCCAAGTCCCAAGAACAAACTTTAAACAAGGAGAATGCATATTTTTAACTTACCAGTACCATCCCCATCAGCATGGACGTAGACCCAATCATAATAACTCTGTCCCCCCATTTAACCCATGCCCAAACACCAGAGCAAGTTCCAGTTATCAGTCCACCAAAAACAGTGCCCATTAGAAGGACAGCACCAGAACAATCATAGGCCACAAGTGCTTCAACCCCAGTTGACTGGAATAACTCCCATGCATCTCTAGCTGAGCGGTTAAAGCTTTTACCATGAACAGCAATCTGTAAGGGACATTACATAACCATGAAACATGTCAAAATTTTCCAAGAACTTGTACATTTAACAAACTTCAACACAAGTTGTCTACTGTTTTTAAAGATCCACAGTTTATAATGAATCTGGTGTTGGAATATGCCCCGCGCAGATCTTTATAATCATTCAAGAAATGCATTATCTTTGTCTCCTCTTGCAATGCTGAGTGGTGTCAGAGCATAAATGTTTTCCATATCTTTATAAACTTTTGTTTATTACTCGATGTTTAACCACTTTATATCCTTGACTTAGCTAAAACAATTAAAATATGATTTTGGATGATAATAAACTGATTAACTTGGACAACTCTGGCAATGGCATTTCCTTAGGAAGCACCAGAAGTCACATTTGATCCCCCGTTAGTCTCACAATAAAAGAACCTCACCCCAGTTGAACAGATAGCTGAAACTGAAGAAGATGCTGCAAAGAACCTCATTCCAGGTATTTTAACATATTCCTCATTTGTAATTACCAAAAATTAAACTAAATGTAAATCCACAATATCCCATATTTGATTGTCATATAGAAGATGTAATTTCTACCAAATAGAGGACTAGTTAGTGCAATGGACTCAGAAGTGAACCTGAACATAGGCATACTTGTTAAAGAAACGAACAAGAGTCTCCACAAGATGGAAAAGAAAATCAACCAAGCAAAGTAAACACTCATTATTGCCGATCTTTGACCGAAATCCCCGTATCTGAAAGACAATTCAAAATTTTAATAGAAGCAAAAAACGAAAAAGAAAAGCCTCCATAAATGACTTCAAGTTGGTCATAATGATTGGTTACCTCCCACCGCAGTGTCCTAATAGCTGCAGTAAATAATGAACCATAACAAATGCTGCCAAAAGATGTTGTTAAAGCATACTTTAGAGATTTCATTAAGGAGTTAGCTGGAATAGAAGCTGCATCTCTACCACCATGAAAAAGAACAAGAAACACCATCCCAGACACTATAACATGTACAGTATTACATAGTACTGCACCTGTCCAGAATAAGCTCACAGAGAGAACCTGAAAGCATGAAATGCAATATCAGTGTAATCAGATGAGAAAAGCTTTAGTAATCTGATGCCAAACCAAAACCAGCCCAAACAAGAACATATAGAATGAAGAGCAAAACTTGCCAGCTCACCACAAGAAGCCACCAGCGGCCACCATCACCCATGCTCGAAGCCACAACACCCGCTGCTCCAAATGACCATAAGGCCATCCATAAAAGCACGACAAACATAAATGCATATGCCACTCTCCTAACCTCAGGAAGATTCCAAACCATCTTCACAGCTTTTTGCAGAACCAACATCGTAAATGGAAGTCTGGAAAAGAAAAGAAGCCACAAGAAACCACCTCATGGACTCGATCAATTAAACAAAAAGCTAAAAAGAAGCAGCAGAAGAAACTTAACCATAAAATTATAAACTTGCATCATTAACCTGTGAAGACATACAAAGAAAAAACAATCTTCAAAAACTGAATGTAGCAACTGTTTATTTTCATTTCCAGGGAAGGGAGACTGTTGAAAACATAGGATTGGATGGCAAAAAAAAAAGGGAATATATTCAAACTAGGACATTGTATAACAGTGAAATTGTCCTATAAAATATACCAATCAACCACCACTGTTTAAACCAAGATGCTTTCTTGACTTCTACATAAACTTATATAGGCTCAATTTGGATAGACTTCTCAACAAGTCTATATAGAAGAAGCAAAAAAAAGGTAAAATGAGTCAATTTTTGGAGAAGTTAAATGAGAGAGGCAGGAGCTTTTATAACCAGCTTATGCATGAATTAATTTTAACTTATCGGAATAACTAACTTAAAGTGATTCTGTAAATCAACTTATGCATAAGCTAATTTTAACTTATAGAAAAAGCTAAATAAAATACTTTCTACAACTCAGCTTATGTGCAGATTAATTTTAATTTATGAGAGAAACTTAATTCATTTTACGTTATTATTTTCTTCTACAATAAGTGTTTATTGAGACATTAGAAATTTATCAAAACAGGACCATACTCGGAATAATTTGCTATTCCAATCCCATTTGCTGACATGAAAAACACACATTTTTTCCAGTTCTAAAAGAACAGTGAATTTCACAAAACACTGACCAAGTACCCGTACTCATACTAACATTCAAGGTCAATATGCACGTCCAGTGTCTCTACCAGTCATATAACAAACTTTATGCTACCAATCCAATACCTTATGTAAGAGAGAATTTGAGGCCAATACCTGTCTATGACTGATATGACATAAAGGAACTGGATAGAAGCTCCAATAGCAAAAGCAACCCCCCAGAAAATCTGGCCAGCCCAAAAACACAAAACACTGATGACAGCAAGGTAAGTGGTGAGTATGTGAACAGAAACCTTCATCATTTGGGTGGCCTGGGAACCCAACAACACCAACCAAATCCATCCAAGAACAGTCCCAACCCCACCAGCAGCAGCATACAGTGGCCAGTAAGTCTCAGTCAACCCGGATTCGTTCTCAGAAAACCGGGACGTGTACTTGTCAATGTTAAGCCTATTCTCTTTCTCAAACCTATTAAGGCCAAGAACCCCCAGAAGGAACCCCAGCCCAATCAAATGGATCAAGAATATTCCTAACCAGAATACGTCGTGCCACCGCCGTGATTGCTCCGCCGCCGCGCCTTCTCCGCCGCTCCGGGCCACACTCTGTCACAACACAACAAAGCAAGTAAACAACAACCCAATTTAGAAACTTTCCAACACTTCAAAAGAAACCAAGTGAGGTAGAACAAAACCAGTAATTGGGGTGTACCCAGATTAAAATAATAAATAAATAGTCCTTGCTGCCAGATAGAAGAACAAAGTCAATAAAAAAATGGTTTTGCACCCACTACCCAGATAGAGAAAAGGAGAGAACATGATTGATTCGAGAGAAAGGGAGGTACCTGATTGGCGGTGGCTATGGAAGCGAACTCGGAGGAGGAGGAAGAGAAAGAAGGAGAATCCATCAGTGGGAGCAATGGAGAAACATTGTGCTGTGTATCGTAATGATAAATGAAGAATTCGGTAAACGTGAGGAATGTGGTGAAACCTTCGAGGGAACAAGGTCAATGGGTGGGTGGAACCGGAATCGGAGGAAATGTAGTTGTTTTATTTTATAGGATTTTCATTTGAACACTTACACTGCTAATAATATTTTATGCTCTGTCAAACGGAAACACATGTACGGCAAATAGAAATGGATCAAAAATTCGATGAATTTTAAGAATGTTTAGTTTTAAAAATAAATAGAAAGATTATTTTGTAGTGTTCGGATGAGTGCCAGTAATATTTATAAAAACATTTTAAAGCAACAAATAATTATTTTGTAGTGGATTTATCATAATTTTGTATTTATTATGATTTCTTAACATAAAACCAAACACACTATAACCATGGGACAATTGATCATATATCATTATAGTTAAAAAAAAATAGTTGTTAATTGTACTAAGGGAATTGATTATTGTCAAAAATAATTAATTAGCATACACTTTGAAGCTGTTAGTTGTTACTTATAAAACCATCTCTATTTTTTTTAAATCTTTCCTTTTCACTTTTTTTTAAACCAAACGTATCATATAGAATTCAATAATGTTATAAAGAAATAAAAATATTTGTGGAGAAAAAAAAAGGTGCATGTAATTTTTTATTTAGTCTTGTTTATAATATGGTAAAGATGATGAGATGAATTGATGATTTTTGGGCTATTGATCTCAAAGAAATACTATTATGTGGTTATTTAGATTTGTAGAAGAGAATGGAAGTGGGAAATGAAGAAAATGGAGATGAAACTGAAAGTTAACTTCAAACAAAGGGAATGATTTATGATTTGGAAAGAGATGGGAGAAGACGTTGACTACGGCTAATTTTCTACATAAACAGTGTTATTCGGTGGGCTTTTGAAGACCAATTACAGTGAAATTTATCTGCGCCCCTGGCCCCTGGGTATCATTGTAGGATGTCACAAAACAATTCCAAACACATACTTGCAGATAAAATTTGTTCGAGGTAAAAAATAAATATTATGAATAAATATTTAAAAATAATAGATATGACTATTTTTTATATTCACATATTTAATGATTCCATAAAATATAGTGATTGTCACAAATTATTAAAAAATAATATTGAAAACCGATTTGATATATCTTAAATATTTTAATTTTTATTTATTTTTTAAAGTGAAGTAAATATAAATTTTCAATTCTATCTAAAATTGTAATTTATAAGTAAAGTCAAACTCATTTTTAATCTTAAAATTGTAAGTATAAAAAGTGTTTACTTATAAAGCTATTATCTATATAAATATTATATATATATATATATATATATGATTATAATTTTTTAAAATTAATAATTATAAAACTGAAAGTGAAACAAAATTTCATATACTTGTTGACAGAAATAAGTAAAGTGAAAAGGGATAAAGAGTTGACGAGCTTTTTATTTTTTTCAGATTTTTATTTTAGTAATGCTTTTAATGTGAAAATAGAAGCCTTATGATTCGAATATTGGATGTATTTATCTTTTCCAACACAAAATCGTGATTAAATGATCTTTTATAGAAAAAGTTTGTGGTATTACGAAAAAACAGATAGTACAGATTGCCGGCACCGATTTATAAGGCAGTGCATGTTATATTGTCTATGATGATGAATGCTATTTCCCCCAAATGAATAGAATTATCCAAGTGCTATTATATGTCTTTCATACCAAATCTATAAGTAATATATTCAATAGGGACAAGGAGATAATTCTTCGTGTCAAAATAATTTAATTCTTCAAATAATTACTATGGATTTCTATATTCTAAGCTATATACAATTATACATATATAGGGAACTATATATAGTATAGAAAAGGATGATTATCGTAAGAATATTTGGTTAATGTAATAAATAAATATTTATAAATATAATATTATATTATATTCAAATTATCAAAAATAAAAAATGCATACAACTTTAAGTAGTCATTTAATAATTAATTAATTTGTATTATTGATTAATTATATAATTCTATGACTATGACTCAAATTTTCAATTCTTATTATTTATAAAATAAAATATATAAAAAGTCATTTCCGATATGTGTGTTCGACGATTGGATTATTATATACTAAAAATTTATTAGTAGCTCAATTTTGACCATTAAAATTTGATTAAATGATCTGTATTTCATCACATTTTTACAAATACCATTGATGGTGGCCAACATTATTTAGTAACAACCATGTTTTTTTTTCTTATATATTTCAATTTGCTTCAGTCACTTTAATTTAAAGTAATAAAAAATAATAAAACGAAGGTCGATCCTATTAAAAAAAACGTGGTTTAATTGCAATTTTTTCTCCTTATCTTTCATATTTTTGTGATTTTGTCGCATCTTTTAATAATGTACATTTTATTGTTTAAATTTTAAAATTTTGTCATCTCATCTCTAAAAAAAAATATAGTAAATAATAAATTGAATTGTAACTTTAAAAAATATTAGAATATAATTTTAGACATAACTCATCTTATATATTTAACTTACAACATAAAAATTATCTCCACTTATATATTTTATTTTATTTATAGTTACTGTAATTATATTTTTTCAATACAAATATCATGTTCTCTGCTATTGTGTTTGGTGTATAACTCTTTTAATAAATTTGTGATATGATTAAATTCATTAATTAAATTTGACTTTATAAAAAATTATTGATTGGATATAACTTAAATTTAATGAACTTTATTATATTTAATGTCAAATTAAATTGATTTCATTAATATTATTTATTATACGATATTAATAAGTAAAAATTAATTTTATAATAATTTTGATATTAATAACATTATATTTTTATATAATGTTGATATTAACAATAAATATTACTACCTCTATTTTATAATATGTGTTTAGGGTTTATAATATGTCATACTTGAAAAACATGATTTAAATATATTTTTAATTTCTTAAATTTAGGATAAATTTATTTTTTATTTTTCAAATTTAAAATTTTTGCTTTTAGTTTATGTCATCTCAAAAAATCTTATTTTAGTTCTTATATTGAAATTTTGTTAAAAAAATGTATCAAAATTATTGTATAAAATCTATCTATTGGTATCCTTATTAGTGAAAATCACATTAAATTTAATTGATATTGCATAATCATCTTAATTTGTCACTTTTAGATATATTATTAATGATCTGAGAGATTAAAATAATATTTTTAAAAATTACAGGACTAAAAACAAAAAAATTCAATTTGAAGAACTAAAAATATATTTATTTAAATTTGAAGGACTAAAAATATATTTAATTAAAAAAGTTTAAATAAGTGTTTTTGTTAACTTTTTAATGTAGCATTAATTATTTTTTATTTGTATTTTTAATAATATTTTTAAAAAAATATTTATTATGTTGCACTTTCTGATAAAAAAGAATTGAATTATAAAATGAATTTTGTAAAATTGTTTTTTTTAAGCGCGTGTAAAATAACTTAATAACACTTATCATGATAGAAAGGACTATATTATTACTTTGATCATCGTTACACAGAAGTTACGTAATAGATTAAGTTCTTTCTGATTTTCACCGTTTGAACGTAAAGAGAGAGGATCGATCCACCTTAATGAAATTGTTCCAAATGCAAACATCCACTTAGTTACATGTTTTGTGCTTGTACATTCATCATTTTGATGTGTTCACACTTCTCACAAGTTCTTGAACGAGCATTATTTTGTTTTTACTTTTTATTTTTCACTTTTGTTTGGCGTAATTCTCTGTATGATTTTTTTTTTTCAAGATAAACTTTGTTAAGGTTGTGGTACTTTTAACTTTTCCAGCATTAAATTAATAAATTGTACTTTGAACTGATCAAAATGTTTTTGGGCCCAAAGTGAATAGCGGACTAATTAGCCATCAGACTTAGCAAACTTGGTCTATAGGAAATATAGTCCAACAATAACAAATTTCAAACTTTAATCAACAATAGCCTTTTTTTTTTTTACTTTACATATATAAAAGCAGTGATTTTTTTATAATCATATTATTTGATAAAAGTCCAATTCCATTGTAAGGAATAATATAATTGGATATAGATGTACTGCAACCTTGACATGCATTATTAAGTCACATGTGTAGTTAGCACACTAGCTATTCATAATGAACCATACAACTTTTCTAATAATTACTTAATAGTTGTAGTCTTCGACTTCACACTTTACTCCACATTGATTAAAGACCTAAATGAGACTTAACAAAATTTACTCAAAGAAGGTTTTGAACAATTACCCTCCTAGATTGCCAAAATAAGGTTCCCTTCAACTTTCTAAGGCTGATTGACTATTGTAGGGTAGTTTTTAAAATAATTTATATAAATGGGGCTCTTTTGAAACTATTTACACCTTTGGAGCAGTTTACAACGATGTCGCTATGGACCATGGCGATACCAGTGCCACGTGTAATTTTTTTATTTTTAAGAAGTCATGAACGCCACATTATTAAAGTCGCTACAGCCAGTAGCGACACAAAATGACTTCATATAAAGTCACTGTAGCCTATAGCGACACTAATTAATTTTATTTAATTAAAAAATTTATTTAAAACTGTAGCATATAACATGTTTAAAAAATATAATTTATTTAATTTTGTCATAGTGTATAATTTATAATTTATAATAAGATATAATATTTTTACAAAAAAATAACTGAAGCGAAATAATATAAAAAAATGGAAAAGGAAAAAATATGTAAAATTGATTTTAAAAATATATAAAATATAAAAGAAAAAATTAAGTGAAGAAAAAAATGTAAAAAAAAAAGAAGTATAAAATATAAATAAAAAAAGATACATTAAATATGGAAAAAGTAAAAGGGAGGTCGCTATGACCCATAGCGTCTCTCGTAATCCATAAAAAATATATAAATTTGATTTAAAAAAATATATAATATAAAATATAAAATTAACTGAAGGAAAAAAATGAGAATAAAACGGAAGAAAAAAAGAAGTATAAAATATTTTTTTTTTTTAAATTGTAAAATGCAGTCACAGAAAATAAAAAAAAATATATATAATTTTTAAAAATATATATATAAAAGGAAAAAATAACTGAAGGGAAATAATATAAAAAAATGCAACAGAAAAAAATTACAAAATTTTAAAAATAGTAAACAAATATTGTTAAAATATATCTAGAAAAGAAAAAAAAAGGAAAAATATAAAAGAAAAAATAATTAAAGGGAAAAATGTAGAAAAAAAAAGAGTTACAAAATAAATTTTTAAAAAAAACTGGTAAAATAAATCTGGGGAAAAAAAATGACCCAATGACCCAAAAAACTAAAATTTTGAAGAAAAAAACAAAAAACTAAGGTTGCTATAACGACTTTATTTTTTTTTTTTAATTTTTCAATTTTTTTGGTCTACCTAGAGTCGCTATGGGTTATAGCCACAAAAAAGACTTTATGGCCCATAGTGACTTCAGTTTTTTTTTCTTCAATTTTTTTTTTATTTTTTTGGGTCATTGGGTCATTTTTTTTCTCCATATTTATTTTACCATTTTTTTTAATATTTTGTAATTCATTTTTTTTTTCATTTTTCTACATTTTTTTCCTTCACTTATTTTTTCTTTTATATTTTTCCTTTTTTTATAGATGTATTTTAACAATATTTGTTTACTACTTTTAAAATTTTGTAATTTTTTTCTTTTGCATTTTTTTATATTATTTCCCTTCAGTTATTTTTGTCTTTTATATTTTTCATTTTTTTGTTTTCCACTTGTATTTTAACAATTTTTGTTTATTATTTTAAAAAATTTGTATTTTTTTATTTTGTTTATTTTCTCTGACTCAACTTTTATTTCAGTTTTTAAATTTAATAAAATATTTTAAAAGATCAAATCTTAAAATAAATGTATTTAAAAATATTTTTTTATACGAAAATAACAATTAAATATAATTTTTCAAAATAATATATAAAATAAATATAGAAATACTTAAAATAAAAAATAAAAAAAAGAGGTCGTTATGACGCATAACGACTTTGTGTCGCTGTGGGCCCTAGCGCCTCCAAGAGATATATAAATTTTATTTTAAAATATTTTGTTTTATTGTACAAAATTATTAATATATTTTTAAACATCAAGTTTTAAAATGATTATATTTTAAATTATATTTTATATTTATTAAAAAAATTAATTATAAAATTTAGTCATTTTAAATTGTTTAGGAGCCTATAACAACACTACCTAAGTCGCTACCGGCTGTAGTGACTTCTGCGTGGCTAAATTTAAGTCGTTTTCAATTTAAAAAAAAAAATTGACACGTGGCACCGTAGTCTCTATGGGCCATAGCGACACTGTAGAAAACAACCCCAAAGGTGTAAATTGTTTCAAAACAGCCCCATTTACGTAAATAGTTTCAAAAAATTTATGATTTTTCAGGATTCGTCACTTAAACTAAAAAAGTTCAATTCCATTGTCATGAATAATATAATTGGGTATAGATGTATTGCAACCTTTATTAAGTCAGATGTGGAATTAGCTCATTAGCTATCAGCAATGAACCACACAACTTTTCTAATAATTATTTGAGAGTTGTAGTCTTCGACTTCATACTTTACTCCACATTGATTAAAGACCTAAATGAGACTTAACAAAATTTACTCAAAGAAGGTTTTGAACAATTACCCCCCTAAATTGCCAAAATAAGGTTCCCTTCAACTTTCTAAACAATACATTCTTTTATAGTCCTAAGTCAATCAATATGTTTTAATCTCTGTAACATTCCTAACATCAACACCTCAACATGCATTTTCTATACACATTATCCAAAGTCAATGCATACAGAGATCAAATCACACAATCATATATAGTATACTAATGTTTAACACCTAAACCAAGAATAACATACCAATGTTCAACAATTCATCAAAGTATAACACATCAATGTTGAACATTTCATTCAATAATAACATACCAATGCTCAATAATTCATTTAATAATTCATCTAAATATAGCACATCAATGTTCAACATTTCATTCAATAATAGCACGTCAATGCTCATTCAACACTCCAACCATGCAATTTATAGTATATCAATCATACAAAACATATCAATGTTCATAACCATTTCAACTATACAAATATAGCATACCAATGCTTATTATCACCACTCCACACACAACATATTCATCATCATTTAGCCATAAAACAACTCTAACAATAACTGTTCATCACCTAACTCATCCATAAAGTAAACAACCAACTTAATTATAAGGGAAACAAATTTGAGTGAGTCCTCACGTTGAACATAGAATCTCACGCTCAGTCTTGGACTTCCAAAATTTTCAGCATCGATGAAGAATATCTCAACCTCCGGATCCTCTCAACTTATGCAATAATCCATGCATGCAACCCCAAAATCTTTTCAATTTTAACATCTAACTATGAAATCAAAAGAGAATACACATGCATCAACAACACCTTAAGAAAATCATCAATTTCACAACTTTTCATCAAGAACACCAAAACCCCAAATCCCTCTGTCACCCAATTCGATTTGATTAACACAATCATAAATCTCAAGGAAATTCAAGCAACATACACAAACAAATCCATCAAGGATTGTGTTATAGCTTCCTTAACATCGATTTTGAGCTTCTAAAGTGAGGAGAAGAAAGAGAAAAAATGCGACTTTAAGCTTTTGAAACCAGAGAATAAGAAGAAGGGGAAGAAAGGAGAATATAAGTTTCAAAGCTTTGCACTCAAACAAGCTCAACATTGCACCACTGATCCAAGATTCCCAAGTATCAAGAACACTTTAAAGAGATTCCAACAACAATGACCCCTTTTATATAACTTGTGGACCCAAACAAAGGAGAAGAAGACTTAAAATCTTAACTTGTCCTCTCTCTCTCACTCTCTCATCAACAATCCCCCAAAAGAATGTCTGATTTTCAATATTACATGATATTTGAGCGACTCCGCTCTATGATACTTCACATAGTGACACTAGGGTCGACCTTGAGTATTTTAGTGTTTTGGGCAAAGTGAAAAAATGATGCCTTTATAGTTATTTGAATACTACTTATGACTCCAATTCTAAACCTGAAAGTGTAAAACAACACAAACAACTAAATTTACATTTGCTTAAAAAAATGAGTAAACATATAACACAAGTTCATAATTTAATATTTTATTTGCAAATTATTATGATTTTATATGACAAAATACAATATTTGTTGTTTTTAATATGTAAATTATTATAAATTTATATCATAAATTAGTATATTTATTATATTTGATATAATTTTCTTTTAGTATTTGATGAACAAAATATGTGAGCAAACTTGGCGAGAGATTTTATTTATGAAGAAGACTTTGAGAAATTGGAATATGGAAATGAAAAAAAGTTTTAAATATGACATAAAAATAAGAAGTGTTATTCTCTTGTGTGATGATGAGATAATTAATTAAAATTACTTAAGTGCGCATTTATTTATTTTGTAATATAGTTGTTATTTTTATAAGTATATATCATTTGATTCAACTTTAATCTATTAGAATGATTTTACCAAAAATCTATTTAGTTTGGTGTATAAAATGACAATATTTTTTAATTGTAATTATTATTTGTTATGATTGTTTTATATTTTAAATTAGTGGTAACAACAAACTGAGAAGAAAATAACAAGTACGTTCAAATAATTTTTATCCTTAATTTGATATAAAAAAATTCACTCCGAAATAGAAGAAAAAATAAAAATTGAAAACCTGGTTTGAGATAAGAACAATTACGAAGGATACACTTATATGTGAAGCAATTAAAGAGAAAGTTATTTTTAAATGAACGAATAAAAAATTATAATATTATTTTAACTGTAAACTTTTTTTACATATATAACATAAATGTTTAAACTTATATGACAACTATTATGTTAAAAAATTAAATGTTATATGATACAGGTTATCAAAATAATTATTGTACGATACGCTTACCTATCTAATAATATTTTAAAGGAAAATCATCAAAGACATGTTAGAGTTTTTTTTTCTTTTCTTTTCAAATGTTTATAATTGACTAATGATAAGGTTGCTTTCTTAACCAGATCTGCACGTTGTTTATATTTTGATAATGTGATCTGTGTTTTGTCCAGCCAATACTCAAATCTATCTTCACCAACTTCGTCATTCATCCGACTTCTGACTTTCGGGAAAGAAGGAAGAAACCAACAAACTGGGGGTTAAATTTTTCTAAAACCCAACCCAAACATCTATTTCCACTGAAAGCTCACAAATTGTCGTATATGTTTTGGTTGAGCGCCGGGAATTACTATACATATACACATGTTTTGGATCCAAGTCCTCACGAATTTACTTTTAAACATCACCCAAAAAACTTCTCAATCAATGAAAATAATTATGTATATATAAACCAATGTACATCTTCTTATTTTGAACGATGTGAGATTTTGCTTTCATCCCACCAATTTCTATCGTACTTGCTTCAACTCTTAGCCTTAAACAATGTCCAATTACATCTTCGTCTGGGACTGGGCCTCTTTCAGTGATGCCCACACCCTGATGTGATTTAATTATACTGTTTTTTTCCAAATATAATTCCACAATTATTAAACCTATATAATTGCTTTACAATTACTAGTTGTATTTATTTTAATTAAAATTAATTTAACAATACTAACCCAAAAAAAACATTTGGTAAACTTTTTTGTAATTCAACTCGATAGCATCTATCCCGTAATCAATTGTGATTCAACTTGATAGCATTTTTTTTGTGTGTGATCAGTAACATGATATAGCTTGAAAACTACTACTCCTGAGCTCTCCACCCACGAGGAATCAATCAAAGGTGGTATTCAGGGTGAATATTATCCAATACTCTTCTTGTACCTTTGCTAAATGTTAACAGACAAATTATTAATTTATTTGCATTAAAGGCAACGTCTAAAGACAAACATGAAAGGCAACCTAAAATGTCTTTTATGCTATTCTTTTACAACTTTATTTTTTTTTGTATAATAATTACTAGTCTAGTAATGCTATTTTAACTGAGATGAATAACATCTAATGATTTACACAGTTAATCTCACCTAAGAAAACATTGATGTTGTTTTGTTCCGGTGTAAAAATTAAAAATCACCGCGAAAAGGTCATTGTGGTTTTTTTTTTTTTCCAATAAAATATAAAATATGTGTATCTAATAATCGTGTCTTCACCGTTCACCCTAGAGTTAAAAAGGTTCGTTGAAAGCACGTGTAACTGAAAAAAACTTTATTGTATGCATTTCTCTATTTTTTATAATACTAATTTATTGTTCGCGAAAAGAAAAATCAACTATGTTCAAAATTTTGTAATGTTAATTAATATAATTGGTTTTAAAAAATAATATTCTCTTATCTGAGGTGTTGTTAATAATTAATAAATAGTCTTTACTTAAAAAAGAATAAAAATAAAAGAGAGAATCGAAACGTAAAATAGGGAAAAACCGTAAAAAGAGAAGCATCTTTGGGAGTAAGGGAATTGAATCCCATTCGCATGGTCTGCACAAAATATTGATTTAAAAAAAGAAAAAGAAGGCACGCACTCACACGCGCACCTTTCAGTCTCACTATTTGTTTCCCTCTCCAATCTTCTCCGGTGACTTAAACCAACCAACACAAACTCAAACCTTCTCTCCAGCTCTCTCTTCTTCCTTCCTCCAGCATGAGCTCAATCGCTCAGGTGCTTCTCCTTTCATTCTCATTCAAGATTTACTTTCTTTCTTTCTTGATTTTCGATTTCCTTACGTCAAACCCATTCTTTTTCGTTTCGTTAGGGTTTCACCAAGTCGCTGGCCATGACCATTCTCTCTGAGATCGGCGACAAAACTTTCTTTGCAGCTGCGGTTAGTTTCTACTCTTTTTTTTTTTAAGTGTTTTTCCCCCTTTCGCCATTTCTAGATCGTGGTATCGGCTGCACCAGATTAATGGGCCGGTTTCTGCGGGCCAGGGTGTTGTTTGCCCTATTAGAGTCATGTTCTGGGCTGAAACTAACTTAGATATAGCTTTGTTTGTTTTTTCTTATTATATTTTTCCTTTTTTAAAATAGTGGTTGAAATTTTACTATGGTACTGCTTAAGTGTTTTAAGTTTAACTTGTTTTATTTTAGTGAATTTTACTGTGAATTTGGGAATATGTATTCGGTTGTGCTTTGTGTTAATTGAAAGTGAAGTAAAACACCTTTCATTGCTCTACTAATAGCAAACAAATGTTGGAGGCCATGTTTGGTGGAGTGAGTTTTAAGATATGTTTAGTGTTATTTATTTATTAACTCATTGCAAAGTTCTTGACAAAGAAGAAAGGCCCTTACTAGTTATCTTTGCAATCTTGAGAGTAGAATTAGAACTCTGACTGTTTGATATTATAATGCTTGTTTCAAGATACTGGCTATGCGACACCCACGACGCCTAGTTTTATCAGGTTGCTTGTCAGCTTTGATTGTAAGCATCTTCTCTTCTGTCTCCTTCTATCCTTGTTTTTGAAGGCATGCTAATTTGCTTACAGTATGATATAGTTTTTTTGTGTATTCTTCCTCCTTTTGAGCTTCATAGTACTTTGTAAACTTTTAAAATTCTAGGTGATGACCATTCTCTCTGTTCTTGTTGGTTGGGCTGCTCCGAATCTGGTGAGCATTCTTTGTTGCTTGTCTCACTTCACAGTTCTCATCATTATTTTTTTATTCTTATAGATATAGATACTTAAGAAGGTGCTATCCTCTATTAGTCAATATATTTTATATAATGAAATTAGATATTTCGCATGTATGTGTTAGAGATGTATTATCTAACTCTTTTCCAGCTATAATACTCTTTCTTCTTCCATGATTTCTGCCTTTGTTGAACTTAATATAATTCTGCAGATCTCTCGGACATGGACTCATCACATTACAACATTGTTATTCTTTGGCTTTGGACTTTGGTCCATAAAAGATGCAATATTTGAACAAGGGTGATTATTATTTATCAGTCGCGTCAACTTCGTAATCCATTTCTAATGAAAATCAGTTTGCATGACTTTTGGACTTGTGCTTGATGATTTTATTCAATGGACAGGGATACTGAAGAATTTGCTGAAGTTGAAGCTAAATTGGTTGGTTTTTCACTTCTATTTGATTTTCTTATTTTAAGTCATTTTTTTTAATTTCTTCTTGACAGTATCCTTTTACTGTGATTAGGATAAAGACTGGAAGGCTAACAATGGAGCTTCAAAAAATAGCAATAAGGTAAAGTAGCATCTGTTTAATAAAATTTGTATTACCTTCATTCTCTCTCTGTCCTCCATGTCATACTCTTCTGATTCTGAGCATGTATGGGGCACTTGGATAAACAACATAGTTAAGCACTTATGCAATAAGATCTTATTTAACGAGAGATTATTCCTAAGTTTGATCATGAAGTTTGCTGAAATAAGCTAAAAAGAGCTTATTTTGAATTTTTATAATTTCTCCATGAATTTACCAAAATAAGCTATGAAAGAGCTTATACGAAGTTAAAAGCCACTCTCATAAACCTACACAAGCTTCTCGAAACACCCACTATATATATGTATGTATATATATTAATTGAAGATATTTTGTTTAAGAGCTGAATGAGAATTTTATTCAACTTATTTCCAGTCTAGTTTATTAGGATTATGATATTATAAAAACAGAATTCTCAGATGCTATATATTTGTTCTAATACTGTATATTCTGGGCATCTCATCTCGCAGGTTGATGATGCCGCCAAAAAGCATAAACGGTCGTTTTTATTTCAATTTTTTTCTCCTATTTTTATACAGGTAATTAATTAATAATAGTATCTCTATACAGTTTGTTAGCTGAACTGGGTTAAATTTGATCCCCTTTATCATCTTTATTCTACAGGCATTTTCTATCACCTTTTTTGGTGAATGGGGTGACAAGAGCCAGGTGAGTTGTGTAAGCTTCATTATTGGAGACTGCTGCATCACTTAATTAAGCCTAACATTTTCTGTTTCAGCTAGCTACCGTAGGTTTGGCTGCAGATGAGAACCCATTTGGTGTGGTTCTTGGAGGGATTCTGTAAGTTTTGATTTTTCATTCATCTATCTTTATTCCGGAGTCAACCTATTTCCTTTGGGATTTTGACTATTTTTCCTTTGGTTACCATGGTGGCATTTGTTATTTCAATAATTTGTTGCTGTAATTCTGAAATCCGAATACACGTGTATGTTTCCTTGCAAATGCATTATTTGTTGGGAGGCATAAATATGTATCAAGGTTGTTACATGCCTATGTCCTGCAATTTTGTAGGAGAGGAATCTCAAGTCTTAATTGCTTTTCACAGGGGTCAAGCATTGTGCACTGCTGCTGCTGTTGTTGGAGGGAAGAGTTTAGCCTCTCAGATATCTGAAAAAATTGTAACAACTATTACTCTTTTTTATTTTCAGTGCTTGTTGTCTATCTGTTTTTCCCCCTTTGTCTTTTTCGTTAACTTTTTTCATACTCTATCTTGAAAAATGTTCATACATCATATTCAAATAATTTCAAAATAAGTTTCAGACTACCTGGAAACAATAGGAACAATAAAACAGAGTATATAAGAATTAATGGAAAAGTTGATAGAATAATGAAGAGTATGCAATATGTGAACACAAATACAACATTATAACCATGAGTCTTTAGAACACTTTTTGGGTTGTTGTGTGCAATTCTAGTTTATCATATTATTACTGGTATAGCATTAAGCTAAGCGTGTATATCATCTAAATGTTGTACTCAATACTTTGCAGGTTGCACTCTCAGGTGGAATTCTTTTCATTGTTTTTGGAATTCAATCATTCCTTTCTCCAGTCGAATCATGAAGGCTGTACAATTGGTTAGTGATTATTATTTCTGCATTTATTTATGGGATATATTTAAGAAATATGTCTGTTACAATTGTTGAGGTTGGTTGACAAAAGACCTGAACTTCGTGCCACCCTGGGTCAATGATTTCATTCTTTCGACCCTTTTAGAGTTCAAAATAAAGTTGCCATTGTAGAACCAAACCAAATTCAATATATAAAGTTAATTTGAATGGATTATTCTTTTTAAACATAAAACTTGCCTGCACTTGTTATATTCCTCCCTTCATTTATTAAATCCATGTGCAAGTTTCCAATTGTTATTTGCCGGAGGAAAATAAAGGACCAGTTTGGGCAAAAAAAAAAATTGTCTTCAGCTTTCAAGGTTGTTTTATTGATGTGCCCTTAGGCTGTCTAATTTGGTAACTACGAGAATGCCTCCATATTGGAGGAAGTGATAAAACAAGAAGGATATAGAAGGAGGGTTTGAGAGGAGGAAAACCAAGCTTGCTTGTATGCATATTTACACTGTTGGATCAATGCTCTTGGGGTGATTTTTTTTGTTCATGCTTGTGTAGAGGGGATGGAAAGCCTTTCCTTCATTGGAGCTGTAATTCAAACGGAGACTGGTAGGATGTCACAACTCATTATGTACTCAATTTGGGTGCACTTAGTATGTACAATAATCTCTCCCTTGTAAAGGGAAATTCACTTAAAAGTGGATAGAACCCCCCAAAGTGCTGTAACTTGACTGACTATCACGTTATTTTGTTGAATCTCACAAGGCTGATCTTTAGTTTAGCAAGTAGCAGTTTCGCACTGTTTCCCCCTAAAGTGTCAAGTACCATTGTTCAAGTTTTGCTTGATCTTGACCCTGATAATTTCAACGATAACAAGCTTAAAATCCTAGTTAACCGCCTCACCCCAAAATGAAAACTCTTTATGTTCGATGTTCATGAAGTTAGTGACGGTGACCTGCCATGATCTCCAACCTCTTGCCTACTATATATATAAAAAAATCCTTATATAATTAGAATTTCCAGAGACACCACAATCCAAAATAATTCATTTTCATTAAAAGTGGGCTTGTTTTGTGTTGTCATGCCACCAAACCGATGTTCGACCAGAAATAAGAACTTGTTCATGACAGAATTAAAGCTTTGAAGGTGTGTTTCTCCATACGAAATGTACACAATTAGTTAGGCTTAAAATATTTGGCCTAAAATTCAAAGATGCATTTTAGGTGTAAAGTGTGGAGCATAGTTTTAAATTCGGCCCGAATTGTTCAATTTGACTTGTTAAATTGATAATTAGTTAGGTCGTCCATAGTGTTGATGAGGTAAAAGAAGGATGAAATTGGGATGATGAAAACGTACACGACCTGAATAATTGTTTGCAACAATGTTAACTGGATCGTGTCATGTTCATTTTGAAAAAACAATAAGTTTTCAATATTTTGAAAGTTTCTAAAAATAAAAATATTTCTAAAATCCGGCTTTTGGGCTTGGGGGTAAATCACATTTGGATTAATTTTCTCGGGTGCGGTTTCAAATAATATTTGAAATATATAAATCTTTTACAAGCTAGGCCTAATATTAATGTTTTTGCCTTAAGATGGTAGCAATATTTCCATATGGTCGTTTGAAAATATAATTACCAGTGAACCAAACATCGCTTAGTGTTAATATTTGCTTTTTAAAACTTTTATAATTTGTACACTTGTTAAAATATGTATCTGATTGAAGTCGTTAGAGCTGAATTATTGATGAGATTATAGTCACACTTTTTATTTTTTATTTATTTAAAACTTAAGTTGACTTGATTGCAATCCAATCGCCAATTGAATTATTATTTAGTTGAGATTATCTAAAAAATCAGGTTAATTAGTAAAACACGAAATTGCAATACAGATGAAACGAGATTGACTGCAGGAGATTCAGATTCCTATAACAACGGATATAGATTTCCGGGACTGCATGATCTTACTATCCAATGGTTTCAATATTTTTGTGGGTTACCAAAACACTATTTGATTTTTCGGCTGTTGAACTCTTTTTTTGGGGGTTTATACATTTAATACCATTAATATTCAAGAAAACACTCTTATTTGAAGCTGCTTTCATTGAATAACAATAATAAAAGACCTTGATCATAAATAGCAAACTAAATAAAAAAATAAGAAAAAAAATTCAAGTTCTCTTAATGAGCTAGCTAATTAAAAAGAGTTACGTCTTTCTTTATTTAGAGTTGAATGAATGTGATGATTGAGAAAAAAGGAAAATGAGAAAAAGAAAAAGAAAAAGAAAAGTCTGTCCGAAGAAGATTTGCAAGAAGGTGCGTGAAGGCAAACACAATGCGTATTGTGTGGTGAGCAGCCTCTGACCACAAACCAAACCTTTAACGTCTCTCTAACACAACAGTTGCATGTGTAATAAAATCCCACACAATAGAATAGAAGAAGATACCTCGGAATCTTCGATTCTTCCCTCATATTTATCCTTCACACTTCCCTCCATAATAATAACAACAAACTCTGCATCTCCAATCTCCAATCTCCAATCTCCAATATAATAAAGAGAATGAGAGCGCTAAATTCGCACGTGCTGCTCATAGATCTCCACTACCACCACCACGTGCCTACCTCAACACTCGCTTACCTCAGAAACTCCCACTTCATATCCTCCCTCCGTCCACGTTCCCGAAAAGCCGGTCTCCGATGTTCCGCCTCGCCGGAGATTCGCCGCCCCTCCGATCGCTTCTACGCCTCCTCGCCCTCCACGTCGCGCCCGGAGGACCTCAACCTCTTTCTCGAACTCCTCCCTCTAAAGATGCGAAGGGAACTCTATCGCCACAGCGAAATCGGAGGCCTCATAGAGGTCGTCATGGACTTGGGCCGAAAGCCCCTCGCAAGGTTCCCCTCCGGGGATTGGGTCATCTCCGAACAGCCCATCGTGCACGAGGATTTGCGCCACGCCATTTCCAAGGTAGTAATGATTCGCGGACTCAAATTGTTTTTGTTGTTGTTGTGTTAGTTTAGTCGTGGTGAGTGATGTGTGGTTATGATTTAGGTTGGTGAGTTTGCGGATGACAACCGGTCGGGTATTGATAGGTCTTTGCATCGGATAAGTGCGATTCGGAATCGTAAAATGCAAATCATTGGGCTTACTTGTCGGGTGGGTCGAGCTGTGAATGGGAGCGCTGAAATCATACGTGATTTGGTTGAGGATGGAGGTTCTATTTTGGTCATTGGACCTCCTGGAGTCGGTAAAACAACCTTAATCAGGTTAAACATTCATCATTATTAGCCTACTAAACTTTAATGTTGTTACTGTGTAAAAGTATTTTTTTTACATTCTATATAATCACCGATTGTCATGTATAGTAAGTTTGTTAGATTTTTTTAAGTTGAATTTAGTAAGAATGTTGTGACAATATAAAAGGTTCTGATCACCAATTACTGTGTATGGTACATGGTATGGTAACTGGTAAGTTTGTTGATTTTTATAATCACTATTTAAAAATCTTATTTAAGATGATTTCTGATTGGTGGATGGAGTAAACATTTTTACACTGACAATGTAGGAAAATTAAGTCCAACTTTAGCCATTTTCTTAGGTGCTTTTTACATGATTTACTTGTCTGAAGAAGCTATTTTTTTTGCAGGGAGATTGCTAGGATGCTGGCTGATGAGTTCAGGAAGCGTGTTGTAATAGTGGATACATCGAATGAAATTGGAGGTGATGGAGATGTTCCTCATGCAGGAATAGGCACGGCCAGGAGGATGCAAGTTCCAAACGTGAATATGCAGCATAATGTTCGTACAAATCTCAGTCATTTTTGCCTTACACTTTTAGTTGATTGCTTCTTATTGGGACATCTTTCATGTGTATTTGTGCAGGTTATGATTGAAGCAGTTGAAAATCACATGCCTGAAACCATTATAATTGATGAAATTGGAACAGAGCTTGAAGCATTGGCAGCCAGTACCATTGCTCAAAGAGGAGTTCAATTGGTTGGAACGGCTCATGGAATGACCATTGAAAACATAATAAAAAACCCTTATCTTCAGAATCTTGTTGGTGGCATAGAGGTACAGAGCTGCACTTTTCATTTTCCTTTCACTTTTATTGTTCTGGCCTCCTCCTGTTTCGGAGAGTCCGGTCTTAAACTTTCAGAGTGCTTTTTCCACATTTGTAATATTTATTGAACATTTATTTGAATAGAGCGTTACCCTTGGGGATGAGGAAGCCAGGAAAAGGAAAGTGCAGAAAACAATTCTTGAAAGGAAAGGACCTCCTACTTTTACATGTGCAGTTGAGATGATATCTAAAACTGAATGTCGTGTTCATCATAGATTAGATGCAACTGTGGATGCCATTTTGGCAGGTATTCCTCACCTTCTATTATGGAGTATCTCAATTGACATCTAATGGATATAGTATTTGCATAAAGTGTAATTAGAAAATCTCCTTCATTAACAGGAAAACCACCATTATTTGAAGTCCGTCAATGGGATGATTCTGCCAATGATTTGCTAAAATATGCTCCAGAGCCTGAAAATAGTCTTGGAAAAACACCTGATTTAACTAACAATAATATCACGAGTTCTGACATTGCATCTGGTAAGGATGATAAAGACCATACACGTACTTGGTCCACAAAATGGAGTACTAGTGGATCTGTGATAAAGAGGAGTTCACCGATGCAAGTTTATACTTATAAGGTAAATTGTTTGAGGTTGCATGTAGTGGGTAAATTCTTGAGTAATTGGGCACTTTATCGGGATTCAGGAGCTTTATAATTGTCTCATTTTCCATGTTGCACAGATTTCATACATGAAAGAACAAATTGTCCAAAGATTTTCTTGATACTTTTTTTTTAATGACCACTGTTTTCTTGTTGAATAAATTTAGATTCTTGAAGCTGATCTATTACAAGTAGCAAAGGTAATGGGGCTTGAAGATGTAGTAGATGTGACTGATGACATTGGATCTGCTGATGCAATTCTAGCATCCAGTTCTGAGATACGACAGAACCCATGGATTCGTGGCGTTGCAAAATTCCATCATGTACCTGTATTTGTTATCAAGGTGCCTTCTTGTTGCTCGGCATCTGTAGCTATTTCTTCAATGTGAGTCAACTCATGTCTTATAACGAACTTTTGTTTCTTTCAGTCCAACACCATGGCACAAATGGTAAAGGCAGTTAGAATGATCCTTGGGCTAGAATCCTTTAGCCATACACCAAAGAAGCCATTAAATGACAGCTTGGATATTGAAATTGAGGATGATGAACCAAAACGAAAACCATCTCTGGAAGAGATTGATGCCTTGGAGGTACACACCCTTTACATTCATTTAGCTAGTTTCGGATTTCTCCTCTTCAAGTTTCATTTTTTGTTGCGGAATTAAACTATACGCTGTGTACTAGCAGTTCTTACCTTTGCAAAGATAATGCACTTGGCAATTGATTTAATGTCTGGCTTTCTGCATTGAAGGCCAATTGAGATTTCCCTGATACATTGCATTCATTCATATAATAGAAGGCCTAGAGTATTATATCTAGAAAAAATAATATATACATTGTAAAAGATTTGTATACTATAATCCAATCTTAACCTGTCTTGACTTTGATTGGATAATTTTCTCCATAAGTATTCATACGAGAAGAAAAATAAAAAGAAAAATGGAATAAATTTTTTTAATGTTAAAATTAGCTTATTCACAAGTTAAAATCAAAGTTTATTTTAACTTATGCATAAGCTAAAATAAAGGTCCTTTTCCTTCTGTTTTTATTTTCTATTTTCACAATTTTATTACAAAATTACCACTTTACTGTTTTTCAAAAATTGTACAAAAAATAAAGAGAAAAAAAAATATTTTTAGTGTTTCTATTCAATTCTTTGAAAACAGGAAACAAATTGAAACAAGGAGTAGTTTTGTAATTAAAAAAGTTGAAAGCACGAGTTAATGACCCTTATTTCAAATTTTCTTTTTCTATTAATGTCTATGGAAAAAACTTTATATGTATGATAAATTTGTTGATTTTTATAATAATTACTTTAAAAATTATATATCAGATGATTCTTGGTTGACAATGTAAATTAAATTTACATATTACATGTCTATTAAACTCTTATATCTAAATCTCTTTTGTGTTGGCATTATTTGAATTTCTGGCAGGAGGTCCGGCTTGCAATAGAGTACATTGTGATTCCTGGTGGAGAGCCCGTGGAACTTCTTCCTAGACGTTCTGAAATCATTGCCCGGCAGCTTGAACTTGTGCAAAGTTATCAGTTGGCTGCTGAAAAGTCAGGTACTGAACAGAACCCCAGGTTGCAGATTCTTCCCTTGAGGCTAAATACAAAAAAACCCTCTAAATCAACTTCTATTTCCCGCAAGAAAACAAGTCCTACCTCAGCCTCTACTGGCGCCAATGCCATTGTCACCAGGCTTCCTATTTTGCCTGAATAATTCATTTTTTTTTCCCAATTCTAACTTATTTCACTTCACTGGTACGTACATGTATGTATGCAACATGTACAGTCATGCAAGTGGTGTAAATAATTTATTTATAGCCAAAAGGCTTGTATTATAGCTCAATTGGGGTGTGACATTTATGACGGAAGTTTGATCCTCCGCCAAACTGCCGTTTCTTGTACCCAGGTATATATACTGAAAATATCAATCCACATAAATGTAATATTTCATGATTTTACTCCAATTATGTTCAATGTATTATGGTACACATGTATTATTTCGTTAACTTTGAGCATTAAAAATACAGAAATACTAAAGATCCTGATATGAAAATCCAAGTTAATTGGTTAAAAGTTACTTTGCTTTCTTTTTTTGTCATCTTTTCTGTTAACTTCTCTGGCGTCAGAATAGCAATATGCCAGATTGGAAATAAATGCTGTTGTCGCCCCAAAGGTTGATATTGGCCCTTGGGTCATACAGATTTATTTGGAACCTCTCTCAGGATGGAAATTTTACTACAAAATCTGCTTATCACCTAATTAAAAATGCTAGCTCCCTCAACCTTCAAATCTTGACTGGAAGAGTTTTTGGAAAGCCAAACTTCATCACAGGCATAAAATTTTTCTGTGGAGAATTATCCAGGGGGGATTACCAATTATGTCTCATCTTGCCCCAAAAAAGGTATCATTTCTGACTCTATTTGCCCAATCTGTCATTGTTCTGATGAGTCTCTGATCCATGCTTTAAGGGATTGCAATAGAGTGGCTGGTGTTTGGAAACACTTCAAACCACCCCTGAATTTTTTGGTGTGGATTATTGATTGGGTTTTACTAATTATGGCCAACCAAACCAAGTGGAGAATGGCATTCCTTGGCCAACTGTGTTTGCTGCTATACTTTATGAGGTTTGGCGCCTACCTAGGCTACTTTTGATGTTAACTTCATGTTTTGCAAAAAAACTCGCCAAATTGCTACAGGTTTCAACATGACTATCGGCAACATGCATGGGAATACCAATCACTCAAATAATCGAACTACCTTCTTCACAAAATGGATTCCTCCTCCCATAGGTTGGGTTAAATGTTACTCAGATGGTTCTGTTTTCCATTCCACGTCTACTACTGCATGTGCAGGTACCTTTAGAGATCACTATGAAAATTGGCTATAAGGTTTTCAGAGGAAAAGATAGGCTTCACTACAGTTCTTATATTCTAACATCTTTGGAAGTTGCTTGGACTATGGGAATTACGAATGGGTGCCATAAAAATCACCGAAGTTCGCCCATTGTTTACAGCATAAATGGGTACAAGCGATGTTTGCCATAAAAATCCTAAGTTCATTCTTTGATGTTTCTTCATGATTGTATTGCCATTCCAATGCCACGTTCTGTGTTTAGTTATTTTTTGTTTTGGGGCTTAGGCCCTCCTTGTTACGAAAAAAATAAAATAAAATAAAGTAGCAATATGCAGTGTTGGTTACTTAAAAAATCAATTAAAAATATCATTAGAGCAAATGAGACTTGTTAAAGAATTTGTTTGCATAAACATCAATTTCTGAATATTGTAATTTGTAAGTAAGTATATATATATATTACTTCTTAATTTTAATAATTTTCTTTTGTAAGGTTGTTGTGCATGTATTAAAAATATAATTAACATTTTAGATTTTATAAATTTCTTATTATACTCTTTATATTTCATATTAATTAGGTTATCTCTTTTTTATAATTCTTTTATATTTTCTCATTCCATAATAAATAGTTAAAGGTATAACAGAAAATATATATTTAATACGTCATTAATATTGTAAAATGATATTTTAAAAAAAAAAACATAACAAAACAGGACAGAAGGAATTCGTCAAAAATATTTTATAGATATTAAAGGACACATAATAGGTAAAAACATAAGAAGCGTGCACTCATTTTATTAAATTACTCGTATGATTTTGTTTGGTTTTATTCTTTATAATTTTTTTTTACTTAATTATGTTTCTATTCTATTAAATTATATATATATATCCCCAAAATTTGTAATTTTAATTCATGTAATTTTAAAAATATTATTTTAATTCTTTCATATATTTTTCCCCTCAAATTTAAAATTTATATTTTTTAGTCTCTAAAATATTAAAAAGTATTATTTTAGTCTTGATGTTTAATTGATGGTAAATTTATTAAATACAACTCACTTATTCACAAAATTCTCCTATAAGTGTCTATTAATGAAAACATTACACTAAATCTAAGTTTTTTTATATCTTAAAATAACTTTAAAAAATAATTAGTAATTATCTCAAACAAAGTTAATTTTGTATGCGCTGAGTATCCTGCCCAACACTCTCCCATGTAATTGAAAAAATGATTCATTTTTTGTAATATAAATATGGCTACCAAGCATTTTGCCTATTTTATATAAATAAATAAATAAAAATTAAGTACACACTTATTTTGATTCTTCGATTTATAAGGCATTTAGTTACTTCTTTGATTCCTCGATTTAAAAGACATTTAATTACTGAAATTAAAAAAAAAACAAAATAAATTATTAATATATATATATATATATATATTAATTATATTAGTAATAATAATAATACTATATATAAGGAGAATAATTAAATTTAAATTATTTATCATTCTAAAAACTTATTTGACAATATTTTTTTTTTGAGGGAAATAAGATTATGTCATTTCATTCAAAATAATTGGGACAATACATGAGGGAATAAATTCAAAAGTGTGAGAGTTAGCATAACGTCGTGACACCCTAGCTAAACAGTGAGTGACCCGATTGGCTTGCCTCGGAATGAACTTTAGTGATAAGTTCGGATGATTGTGTAGCAATCTTCTACACTTATTAAAAAGAGACCCATATTCTGAGTGGTGTGATTGAGTCCTAGATAGAGCGTCAAGGACAGATTTACAATCCGACTCAAGGGTTACGTGGGTGAGGCTCAAAGTTACTATCCATTGGATGACTGTAAGTAGAGCTGTAGCTTTAGTCTCATGAATAGGTGGAAGGCCATGAGCCCAACTAGTTTTGGCTGTGAGAAAATGTCCATGATCATTTCAAATGCACATGCTATACCCAAAACAGGATGAGTCCTAGAAGAGAGCAGCATCAATATTGCATGTCAACATCCCTACATGGGGCTTTTTCCACTGTAAATCGTGTACAAGAGGGATCCTTTGTGTTGACGATCTTGCTTGTGCCACTTGCCAATCCCAAAAATGTTGCTTTGCTTGTGAGATGGCTACACCTAAAGGTGGGTTGCCCTGATCCCAAATCTTAGCATTTCGACGCTTCCAGATACAACCAAACGTGACCACGACTTCAACAATATGGCTTTGAGATATGCTACCAAGTAAGGAAAAGATGACCTCTACAATTCCTTCACCTACATCTACTAAGGGTTTAATATGTTGCCATATGCCAGTTGCTTGCCATACGGTCTGTGCTTCTTGACAACCAAAGAAAATGTGTCAATTATTTTCTTGTGCAGCTTCACAGTGGGGACAAAGGGAGGTACAAGGGACTCCCTTTTGATGAAGGCGTTGGCGTGAAGGAAGACAGTCTCTAAGAAGTCTCCAAAAAAATATTTTCATATTATTAGGGATAGGTAGAGCCCATAAATTTTTCCAATCACCAAGGAGCCTTGAGATAGAGTTGCATAACAGAGACTCCATAATAAGATAATAAGCAGATTTAACAGAGTACGAGCATTTCTTGTTGAGATTCCACGTGAGTGTATCTACTTCGTCAAGCTGAAGGAGTGAGATATCTTTTATTGCATCAACGTCACGTTGGTTAAAAAACTTATATAACATCTTTAAACTCAAGACACAATAAGTGTTTATTCTATATAATAAAAATCGAAAGAAAAGATTACTCCAAATCTCGATTTTCCTTCAAAATCAAGACCGAAAAGCAAGGAAATAAAATATTGTAGGTCACTTATTTTTATGAAATCTCCTTAATTTCTTACTAAACAAATAAATGAAATATTAAATATTCTTTCTCTCTTAAATCTGTTTCTTAATTAATCATTAGAATTTTTTTAATGGAAAGTTAAGATAATATATACAACATAATTGTCATCGAAATTCTTATATATATATATATAATCTGTCTCTTTACTAAATAACTCAATGCCAGTATTTGTGATACTGATAGTAGTATAGTACTTATGTAACTTTTCTTCTATTGTCTATTCATCCACATTTTCGCTAGCGAATATCATTAACGTAGCGGATATTCGAACATACCAACGTGTTTTAAAACCATAACAATAAATTAAATCATACAATACAATCTAATTGTAAAAATATAATATAATATAATATCAAAATCATATAATATTATTTATTAATTAATTTAAAGCTTTTATGACTAAAATAGTATTATTATTAATATATTTTTATTTATATATTTTGTTATAATTAATTAATAAAAATTAAATATTTTACAAATATATCTGTATCATTATGTGCTTTCTTACGAAAAAAATATTATTAAATAAATAAAGATATATTTTATCTCATCTTAAAATGTTAGAAAAGCATAATATTCATGACATAATTACAAAGTATATATTTTGGTATCCATATCCACCGAATGAATATTCATCCTATTTCAAATAATAGGTATGGATATTTACAAATGTGAGTTTTTTTTTTTTGTCATTCCAGTCTTTTACTTTCTCTTTTTATTATTTGAATTTTAAAAAATATTGTCAAAGATATTAAATTCTAAACAAATATGTTTATAAATTTTTATAATCATTTGAATTTTAAAAAAATATTCTAAAAAATATTTGGTTTTAATGTGTTTATAATCCCCTCCGGTTATAGTTTTCCCAAATATCATTTTTCCAAACTTAAGAAACAAACACGACCTTAAAGTTTAAAATAAAAGAGTTTCATTTTTGCGTTTCGTGGAGTTGTTGAACTTCGAGGGTTTCCTTCACAACACTAAAAATCTCTCTGCAATTTCGTTTTCCAGTGCTACTCGTGTAAGTATCTCAAAATTCAACTTGCAGAAGTTTTTCTTCACCTTGCTTTCGTTTAATTGATTTTTAAACTGACGGCATTTGAATTGTGGTGGTTCAGGATTTGGTGTGAGTGATGGCTGGGAAGGAAGAGAATCGAATATTTGTGGGTGGTTTATCTTGGGACGTTACAGAGCGTCAACTCGAGCATGCCTTTGCTCGTTACGGCAAAATTCTTGAATGCCAGGTATCTCTCTTCTCTTCAATTTCCCAGAGAAATATGCCACATTTTATAGTTAATATGAAAAGGGGATCTTGTCTCTTAGGGTTTCCTGATGTCAGATATGCAGTTTCTCGAATTAAAACCAGAAGGAGGGATTTTACCTTTTCTATTTTTTTTTTTTACTTTTTTATCTTTGACGTCTTAATTGAATCTAACTGCTTATTGAAAAGAGAGGAAAAAAACAGTTATAATTATAATTTTGCATGATACTATTAAGAAGAGATCCTGTTCAGTGCTGTTGTCATGTAAGGATAGGGGCGCTTGTATGTTCTGATATTGGCTGAGTCTTCTGCTTAGGGATTTTTTTTAAAAACTTTTTATGATAGTGTTTTGTACTAATTTTATTTTTTTTCATTTCTTTTCTGTCTTTCTGGAATGCGGGTTTATGATCTTTGAGATGCTGTAGATGGATTTTTTAAAAGATCTTTACCAGAATGATTTCTTCATGGCTGAAGCTCGTCTTCAATTTTCTAATAAAATGATAGTTTGTGGTAACTATAGAGCTCGAGCTGGAGATTAGTGTGGTTTGGAATTTGGTGCAAGGAAGGTAGTTAAGTAAATATCAGTCTGACCCGTCTGATATTCAGCAGAGAGATTTCTTGCCTTTGTTGTGCTTTTGATTCATTAGTAAAATTGTTATAATTTGGAATGGGTTTTTGGCTGTATGGGCAGACAAGTGACAACTGGACAAAGCTAATATCATAACATGCACTTTGGAATTTTATTTTTTTTATACTTGTTTAGTACGGCTCACAGATCTATGCCTTATTTGCATGATTAATGAACTGAGAAGTACATGACATTTTTTCAATTGAGTTACACACTTACACAATTCTTTCGGGTAAAGAATTTTTTTCTCCTGTTCCAAGTCCAAACAAAAGAAACCATGTCTTGTCTCTGTACATGGCTTCCTTCCTATTGTAGTAGTAAATCTATCATGTGATAGCGATTGTTACTGGTGGGATATATAAGAAACTTCTTAAGCTGGACATTCCTTCTTTTGTTTCTGGCTCTATATATTATTCTCCACTATAGTTGTAGGAAATTATAAGAAGGGCATCAAAGATTGCCATCTCACATAATGCCTTTTCAATTTTTTTTGTCCCTTTGATATATTGATATGAACATTGCTTATACTGGTTTCTTTAGTTGTAGAGGCATGGGCAACAGACGTGCCATCTTATGAACTGACAATGCATATGCTAAGGTGGCATTTCTAGTGGTCCTGAAATTTGGAAAGATTCAGATACATCATACATAATGCAGTTCCTGATGAAGAAAGTAATGTACTCTGTTTTTAGTGGAAATGAGAATTGCCCACTAATGTATTGTTCCCCTCAAAGTATAGATAGATCCATTTCAATGGGCTGTGTTTGTGTGGTGCTCAGTAGACCAGTTAAAGTGATTTTGTTACGTGAGTTCAAGAAGTCTTGTGTATTTGCTTCAGTTAAGCAATCCAATCTTGCTGAACGTTTGGCAGTTTTCAATAGTTCCTCATAGCAATGTAAAGCTCAGGTGTCAGGTGTTTGGACATTGTTTTTGTGTCTGGTTGATGTCATCACTCTTGTAACATATACTTGTAGATATCCAATCCATGCGAGAGCTGAAAATTTTCATTCTGAAGCATTTGGAATCATAGACACTTGCTGCTCAGATAACGGGTTCCTCTCTTCTTGATGAGATACTGTATCTCACCAGTTGGTCTGCCTACTATAGCTAGCAGTGTTGAAGGTTGAATGGATGCCTTTGATTTAGTCATTACTTTCTACCTTGGAATAGAGTTCATTGGTTGGAGATGTTTTCTTTGGTTTTGAATGGTTCTGCTTTTGTCAGTGTACTGTGAGACTGCCCATCTGCTTAAGAATGGTTGTCTGCTAAAATGCCAGTGTGTTGGATAAGTCAGTTGAGAGGAACAGAATTATCTAGGGTGATAGGCATACAATCAGTATAGTCATTAATATGCATTGATCTCCTATGTTGGTGAGTATTATTTCCACATTAGATTGATTATTTTTTGCATCTGTTTGAGGTGAATAAATCACAGAAGGTAGATGAATTGCTCAAGAAGTGAAACATGATCTCCATAAGGAACGCTGAGCCTGAGAATACCTGTCTTGCATTTTGTCTTACAGAATTGTGGAAAATTATATGCTGGCAGAGAATTTTTTGTTTTGAAGAGATATCCAATCTGGAACTCGTCATAAAATTGATTACAACAAAATGATCTGGTGACTGCTGAAGTGAAAGATACAGTTGGATTTTCATGATATACCATTGATTTGTTGCTGCATATTGTGTAATGTTAGTTCTTGGGTCAGAAAATAGTAGTATCCAATATAATACGGTGCTTTTTTCACATAAGTCAGATGCTAAGATTATTTTGAGGGATTAGATTGTTAAAGGTCAATCATGAAGTCATGAACCAGTTTGGAACATGTTGAAATTCTAGCTCAGAATGTGGAATTGTTGTAAGAGAGGTTTGTTGTCAAATATGGGCTCAGAATTCCTCTGAATGGCTTAGCTATATGAAAAAACCATTCTGGTGCTTTATCATTGTAACAGAGAAGTAAGTAGTTTTGTTATAAGTTTCGCTTTTTAATTAAATGCTATTTGCATCTAGTAAATAAAATACTAAAATTAACATGCAACGGACAACTTTCTTCAGTCATATGGTCCCTTTTGTGTATGCATAATACTTTTTTGAAACTTAATGTCCATTTCAAATATTTTTTAATTCTTTTCATGTAAGCATCATTTCATTGACTATCAACAATTTGGAGTTATAATTATGCTGCAATTGTGTGATTTCTTTCTTGTGTTTTTATCTATTTTAGTTTGGGTGGTAGGTGAGGGGTAGTTTAGTGGATGGTTTAAAAGCCTTGTTTAATTGATGCCATCTGTGTAAATGTCTGAGATTATTTTCAGAGTAGGAGTCTTGGCATAAACTCACAACATTAAAAAAAACATATATCAGGCAACATTAATGGATGACACTTGTGTGTTTATTAGAAATTGGTAGATCAACATTGTGATCGACTGGGCTCCAAATTTTGTAATTGAAATCTTATAAATTGATACTTTTGTGATTGTTAACAAGCAATCATCAGCCACAACAGTTTCTTTTAGGCCTCCAATTTTGCCATGCAATTTGTAAAGCCTTTATTTTTGGCTGTGTGGGTGGAGAGTTTACCTTGTCTATCTTTTAGTTTTTATCTCCTGCGTCCTCATCTTGTTTGTATGATGTGGTTCTACTTGTTTTCTAATTAATTTTAACGGGGAGTAGCTTCATATATGCTGCACTTTCTTCTACCAACTCCAGTAACTTGGTGTTTCTTTTTTACTTGTGCTGGCTTAGCTAAATGTCCATTTCTAGTAGACATGTTCTGTATGTTGTTCTCAGTTAATGAATCTTACAATAATGGCTAAAGATGGTCATTTGCGTCAAAATAAGCATTGATATTGTTCATCCTCATAAATATCATTAAGCATTATTGGCATTAGTTGTCGGAATCGCTATTACTTTGCATGAGGTTCTCAAGTGGTGTTTCCTGTAGATCATGATGGAAAGGGATACAGGCCGTCCACGTGGATTTGGGTTTATCACATTTGCTGACCGTAGGGGAATGGAGGATGCAATCAAGGAAATGCATGGACGGGAAATCGGTGATCGCATCATCTCTGTCAACAAGGCACAGCCCAAGATGGGAGGTGATGATGTAGACCAAGGTTACAGAGGTGGCTACTCATCAGGTGGTAGGGGAAGCTATGGCACTGGAGACAGGATAGGACAGGATGACTGTTTCAAATGTGGGCGTCCAGGACACTGGGCCCGAGATTGTCCTTTGGCTGGAGGTGGTAGGGGTCGAGGTGGTGGTTCGTTTGCTTCGCGTCCTAGGTTTGCAGCTGGTGGTGGACATGTTGATCGCCTTGGTGGTGAACGTGATCGATACATCGATGATCGTTATGACGGAGGCCGTTATGGAGATAGGGATCGTTTTGACAACCGTGACTACAAATATGGTAGCCGTGACCGCTATGCTAGTGACAGGTATAAATATGATTACTAAAATATTGCTTTGGTTATTTTGCCATTGTTTTGAAAAACTACTTTTTTCTTACTTCACTTAATTGAAAATATGGCAATTACAAAGACTCTGATCGCATAAAAATTTACCAGTTATCTGGTTTTCCTTCATGTAACATATGTTGTTTCTTAATGAGTAAAATGGAGCAGTACCTACCTGTATTGGATATGTATTAACTGAAAGTGTTGTAGGTATGCAAGCAGCGGAGAGCGATTTGCAAGTGATCGATATGGAGGTGGATCAGATAGTTACCCACAAAATGGTTATGGGAAGGAAAGAGGGTATGAGCGATATGGTGGTGCACGAGGTGGTGGTGATAGGTATGGAAGTGGAATGGCAGGTCGAGATGAAGGAAGGAGTTATAGGGGCAGACCTGGTCCATATGACCGTCCAAGCAGGGGTTCTCGTCCATCACTTGATCGCTACTGATATCACTGGATGGATGCAGAAGAAGCCACATGATTAGAGAGATCTAGTTCTTGTTATTGTTACGTAGGACATCCCAGGATTCTAGTTTTATAGGTTATGGATTTCGTAGTCAGTTTCCTTATTTAGATCCTGTTGATTATGCCCCCGCGTTTGCTTGACGCTTTGACTACCTTCCCTAAGCATGATTTACTGCTTCGTTCCAAAATTTGTGCTGTTACACTTGTACTATCTGCCACAAACTATTTCTTTCTCAAAAGCATAAAACAAACACTTACACTGTGTTTGGTACGAATGAAATAGCGAAGAAACAATGAAGAGAGAGAGGAAATAAGTGATAAGAAATAAATTTTCACTTCTGTTGGTGGTTTATCCTAACTCAGGGAACACCACATTCTGCGACGCCTTTTTCACTGCGGCCATTTTCTTAAGCATTGCGAGAGTTAGGATACCTCACTGTCCCTTTACTGTAGGTGAAGTCGTCGAGGCACTTGTAGAGGTTGCGTTGAGGAGAGTCTGGGAGTTGTGTTAGCGCTTGGAGCCCACGGTGGCTTGGTAGAGGTCGGCACTTGAAGACGAAGGAGAGGGTTGAGACACAAAGGTGTGGGTTGTGTCTTCGTATGTGGAATTAACAACTCATTTCTCTTTCTTTTTTTTTATTATCTTATTTCTTACTTATTTTTCTTTTTATTTACGAAAATATTTTCAAAATGATTACATTAGGGAAGAAAATAACGCTTCTAATTGGGAAGTATATCCCACTAGCTGGACGAAGGTGCTGTGTATGGTGGGTGGTGTGATAAATTTATAGGCCAATGGAGTGGGCTCATGCACCTCTTTCATTGTTGAGTTGCTGAATGGATACATATAAACAAAATATTACTATTTTAATTTTAATATAATATTAAATACAAAACAACATATTCATATTTCTTGTAATATTAAAAATTATATTTATTTATAAATTTTTTCATTTAACTTTTAAGTCCTAACATAAATATTAAATCAAATGTTATCAAATTCAAACAAACAATAATATTTAGCCTTAATTGAACTCAGTTACAAAATTTTTGTTTTTTTTTGGCAAATTTTTCTTTTAGTTTTTTTTTTTTATGAATTATCTCCAAACTTTTAAATTTTGTCGATTTATATCATTTTGTGTATTGATTGTCAAAATATTAACAGTGTTGATGTGACATATTTGACGTAATAATGTGAAATGTTTTAAAGTGATTTAATTGCATTTTTTTTCTCATAACTTTCACTTTTTACCAAATTTTGTTTTAAAGTGATTTAATCACATCCAACGTCACAATTATCATGTTACTTTTAATAGTAACATGACACAATTAAAAGATATAATTGGTTGGCAGTGTAAAAAAAATTTACACGGATAATATATAAGTGATTAACTCAATTTTGTTGCCAAATATTTTTTTTTTACAATTTATGCTCTAGACTTTTAAATTTTGGCCATTTGTACCCTCCTCTCAATTGTTTGCTAAAATATTAATGAAGTTTTTATCAATTGTGTTCTCTAATATTATAGAAATTGATGGTTTAATTCAATATAATTGTGACCTTTTTATATACTTTGGAGTTTTTTTTTTGTATACTTTGTCTATACTTCTTATGTACACATTAACTTCAGTGAAAAGTTCAACTACAAAACCTAATTGCTATTTAATTAAGATTGTTCATAACGAGGGATATTTGTGGTCTTGCATAAAAACAAATTAGCAACTATAATTAAAAGTTAAACATATAATTAGCATATAACTAGGTTTGGAGCATTCAAAGTGTAAGTTCTCATTTTCTCTTCTATTAAATCAAAGACTTATATAATAACTTGATAGATCACTACATTTGATATAGCATAATTACTACGCAATGGAAAACATAAATTAATCAACTATACTAAGATTATCATGCAACAATCACTTGAATATTTATGAGACACACACACACACACATACACACATACACACACACACACACACACACACACACACACACACACACATATATATATATATATATATATATATATATATATATATATATATATATTTATGTGTGTGTGCGTGCATATATAAAGTGCAGAAAATATAAAATAATTCCTGCCAATTTAACTGAAAAACATAAAGTCCCTCAAGGGGTTACATATTATTCTTGTAGATATATATAATATACATCAAATATACAAGATTGTAAATAAGATAACCCTATCACCAATTAATATCTCTATACACCAATATTGCATCAAAATAGTATATTCAAAATTAGTCATCTCTAGCATGACCATCCACCAACAAGTCAACCATTCAAGCTAATTTTGTCCTACTCCCATATCAAACATGATAATTACAGTCTAATTATGAGGAAAGGTAAGTTTGTGAAAGAATCAATATCATATCAGTGAAACTACATTATACAACATAGACAACTAACAACATCAAGTGAGCTCATAGCATGATAACACCTTACTATAACTTTCAATCATCAAATATAACTTACAACATGAACAACATTCTCAACATAAAACAACTTTAATCACAACATAAACAACTTTAAACAACTAATGTATCATAACACATATCAACTTATGAAGATCTTTTACAAAAGAGGTGAGTAGTTTAAGTGACTTAACCTTACCAAATCACAACTACTTGACCTATCGCCACCAGATCAAGTATCAACAACATTAGGCCTTTCTGATCACCTAATAACAACTTAAAATGAATTCTTAAGTTTTGCCATATAAACTATGGAAGTTTAGTATTTTTGTCCGGGTAGAATTGCTTGAGTATGAACCTACCACAACCTTAGCATGTATATCTAAGCCTTGTATGACATTATTTGTTAACTACCTTCCAAATACTAACCACCTTTCCAACAATCAATTAAGAATTTTACTCATCGACTTCATATCTTATATCCACATACGACTCTACATTGATCACTTGATAATCAGTATGGCTCAATTGTGCTCCCATACTATTCCACATAAAACCTACATTCAGGAGCCAACTTATTCACTGAATGATTTTCAACTCTAAATTCTCAAAACACCACAACTTATATCCACATAATGGAATGTTTTAATTTTTAAAAATAATTTTACTCTCACCTAATTTTTATGTATCTCAACTTAGACATGTATTTCATCACCACATGTTTATACAACTTAACATCTTAATCAATTAACAACTTACAACTTCATCAACTCTCATTCATAAGCAAAATTAAGCATTCATTATAATTTTTTTTAGATCAATTCACAATGGACTATAATCATACAACATCAAAAATCTCGTGTAATCAATATATTGTACTCATTCTTAACACTTAGTCAAATAACAAGTTTTTCATTTAGCAATCCACGTCTGGCATCATTCTTGTAACAAAATCATCATTTAGCCTGACATCACTCATCTTGAGTTTGGCGTCATCAAGTTATAGAGCTTCTCGAGAAATCACATCCAACGTCTCTCATTTCATGTATAACGTGATCAAGTCAAAGTGCTCCTCACTAACCCACATCCAACGTTACCAATCTCGCACTCGACGTTGTTAGGATAGAAAGCTCTTAACTCAAGTCACGCCCAACATCATGAAGGCACATCTAACGTAATAAAAATTTCTACATTTGACAAAATCTTATTTTGACTCAACCTACAAATTTCATAGCCAAACCAACATGCAATACAAATTTTAACATATACACAACTCATATAACTCATTTCCAACACAAGATACCACATGTAACCACCAAAACTCAAAATCATCAAGTTTTTCTTCAAAACAACACTTGGAACAAAATTAAACTTCTAATGATTCAATCATATTTCAACCACTAAAAGGAACAATCTTAGACAAAATTAATCAAATAAATACCAATAATATCAACTAACAAACTTCTCTTATCTCAAATCGCTCAAAACTCAAGAAAAGGGAAAAAAAACTAGAAGCCTCTAGAATTGTCACACGACTTTTTCCAAGTCGGATTCTCAGCTCCCAAAGCCTTGAATCACCAATTTCTCAACTCAACTACATGAAGGGTCTAGAAGGAATTGTGAAATTAGAAGGAGAAAGAACTTCTCTAGCTTCAAAGTCTCTCTCTTTAAGTTTTCTTAAGATATAAACTTATGAAATTCATGTCTTAAGAAAAAATCCATATATCATCTCTAAACTTAATCAACTTGATCCTAACTAAAACTATCTTAACAACAACTTAACTCTTAAGGATTTATTAATCTTTACAACTCTAAAATATCAATAAATACAATAATTCAATAATTAATCAACAAAGCTTAAATCATACAATATTACAACTTATAGGTTTATAGGTTTGTGCACACAAATTGCAATCTCATTAAGCACTTATTTATACAAAGTTCAATTTATGCTGACATAATTAATAGGATTGGTTTGGTGACAATACTTAAATATTTTTTTGGAGGGTACAATAATATTGAATATTTTCAATTAAAAAAAATTCTACACCAATCAGTTTGAAGAAGTTTTTGTCGATTTATCCAATTTGGGATTTGTTCAACTAATTTAATATTATCTTTGGTGTCTTTTATAGGAAATAAATGATAATGTAGCTCATACCATCATTTGTTTATTACAAAATTTACCAGAGCCACTTCTTTGCAAGTCTAATTTTCACACTTAAATAAATCGAGGGTTTGGTGTCCGTTATTTAGTTTGACCAGGAGGCTTGGTCTACCTCATAACACTTGTATTTACATATTTTCTTTTTCTTTTCACATTCTCTTTCAATTCTGTAGTGTTAAAAAATATTATTTTCCGTAAATTGATTTTTGAAAATTTTCAATTAGTAAATGTGTCATATTTTAGTTTTCAAGTTATATTTTTATTACAAATTATAATTATTTTTTAGAGGTGTTAAAAATTTAATAATTTAAAAACAAAGCGTTAAATTTTTGACATTTTAAAAAACTTTAGTTTCTAAAATAAAATAAAATATAAAAAACTCCAGCCATGAACTTCACTCCTTTATCGTTCAGTCACCCACTTAGAGAGTATTAGACAAAATATGAAAGCTTATAAAATAGTTTAATTAACTTATAAGTTAGTTTCATCCAAAATTAGTTTATTTGATATGTAGATTTATTTTAGTAGCTTATAATTTTTTTTTTCGGAATTACTTGAAAAGTAGCTCAAGTAGCTTGTGAAAATAAGTTAACTTCTATGTTATTATTTTTTTATTATTTTTATTTTTGTTAATTTATTTGAAATTATATTTTTATCTCAAATAATTAAATCTGCTCTTATATTTATCAACTAATTTTATTAAATATTTTAAATTCAATAAATAGTGAAAAAAAAAATCAATCAGATGCTCAATTAGTGATGGAATGGATTGGCAATTTGACACCATGGTTGGACTTCTCCATCTTATTTGGATATTCAAATAAGTTGACTTTAAGGAAAATTGCAGCTATGAGCATACTGATCAGTCACACGTGGGCCCTCAAAAAAAGGAGTTTGAATTTAATTAGTTAATAATTAGCCCTTCATCTATAATTTCAAGTTTTCAACAATTACTAATTCCTATTTTGCATGCTCGTTTCAATGTTCACACCATATAGTGACTTGTCGTATCGTATTCCTTTATCTAGAATGATTAATACATATTTTACTATTTCACATGCTGATTTGAATCAACACATCATATATTAGTCAAATAAATAATAAAATGTTTATACACCGTGACAAAAAAAAAAAGGACTTGGTAAATCTTATAGCATGAATGCTATTCAAATAAAAAAGCATTTCCATAGTTTGTCGGTTGGTCCACACATGCACTTATCAAATTCTGCTGAAAATGATAATTTATGTATTAGTTAAAAATGTCACAAACTAGTACTAGTATTAGTAAGTAGTAATGGGACCATTCTTGCGTGGGAACATAGAAACGTGTAAGAGCATATCCAAGATCGATGCATTATTTGACCGGCAACTAGGCTGACTTTGTTGAATAGTTTATGATATATTTTTTGTATTGTCTCATTTATGTTGATATGATATAAATTAGGGATGACACATATCCGTACCCGCGCGTAATACTCGAACTCGTCCCGATTTTAACAAGAAATACCCGGTTTGACTGGGTACAGATACGGGTACGGTAAAACTTGATATATTAAATTGAGTACGGGTACGGGTACGGGTACGGGTATGTACTTACCCGTCCCGTACCTGTACCCGTACCCGTTCTCGTTCTCATTTTTAATTTAATACTCACTTTCAATTTAATTATATTAAAAAAATTTAATATTTTTTTATGTGTGATTATTTATTATAATATAAGATAAAGAAATAATTTAATTATAATTATAATATAATAAAAAAAATAATTTAAAAATATCATTTTTTTTTACAAAAAATAAAAAATAAAAAAAATTGACGAGTACAGGCCGATACCCGACGAGAACGGCGATGAGGATGAAAATCTATACCTGACGGGTATGGGGACGGAGACGGGGATGAGTTTAACTCGTGGGGACGGGACGAGTATCATGAAACCCGTAGCCGACCCGCCCCGTTGCCATCCCTAATATAAATATATAATTTTGTATTTTTGACGTTAAGTTTATTTTCCTAAAATTATCTTAAATTATAGAAATTAAAAAATTTAATAAAAATAAATATAAAACAATTATATGAACTAAAAAGTAAAATAAGTAAAATTATAAAATTAAAAAAAATATTTAAACCATAAAAACATTAATACTTTTCTATTTTGCGTTTTGATTCATTTAGATACTTTTCAAACATGGATTTGAAAGAGGATATTCTTCGCCGTGATTGGTAATTGGATTCGTAGATTTTTTTCTGTTCTTTTTGGTGAATAATTGACTTCATAGATGAAACCATCAAACATGTGGTAACAAGTTTCCACTTACGTGGACCGCCCATTAATATTCAAAGCTTCCTATCTTTAGATTTTGTTATTACCCTCATATGATGTATAATTTAATTTTAATTTATAAAATTATTATATTTTCTTGTCTGTTAATGTTGATGATGGAAAACTTTATCCGAATAAACTTTTATATATATATAACGGTAGGTAGCTTAGGCAATCGAAATGTGAATGGCGAGTAAGTATGTTGATCATTGCATGATTGGACAATTAAACTTCAAGAGTCATGCTTGGTCCCATTATTGATTCTTCAAGATATCTGAATATTACAACTTCTCAAATCTAACATTTTTTTTTTGGCTTGAGACAATTTACTAGAGAAAATAAATTATAGTTTGATGCCGGTCAATTAGTGCTATTGACCAATAACCAGTCTAGCCGTTGATACATGTACCAATTAATTATAAAATATATCATTTTATATGGTTTCAACTTTCAAGAAAACCGAATAATCCTGACCAAAAAAAATGAAAAAGAAAATCAGATAATCATCAATTTATTTATGAGCGTGAAGATTTGATAAGTCGAATAATTGACAAAAATAGTTATAAGAACGAGAATAGAAACTAAACAGGCAAGAGTATTATGAAGGCACACGTGGCTATAAGTGTGTACGGAAGTGGGAGTGTCCATCTTTTAGATGTTCACGAAAGCAAAATGGTCAGTTAGATTTTGCAAATATCATGCACAACTCACAACACTAACCGAAAGTTCAAAATATATTCAAATAATAATGAAAATTTTCAAAATTTATATAAAATTATTATAATATTATCCTTGATCTACTTCTATATAATAAATACGATAAAAGTATTTTAAGATTTTTTAATTAAATTTAATTTTTATTTATTATAATTATTTATTAATAAATATTAATATTTTAAAATAAATTATCAATAAATAATTTTTTTTATAATACAATGTAATTTTTAATTATTTTGTTTGTCATAATTAAGAGTTGTATATACATGCATATAAAATTTTATTTGATATCCATTTATATCGATAAAAATTAACACATATATATAGTTGGAATTTTTTTTATTAATTATTGTGAGTTACATTTAATTATAAATTTCATTTTATAAAAAATGCATCAATATTATGATTCGTACAATAATATTTAAATTCACTAATAATAATATAATGGGTCTTTGACACCTAATTTTGATATGTGTGAAAAGTAATGTAAGTCTAACTTTAAAGTTTATGATGATTATTGTCACGAAATATAATTGTTAGGTTTGTCTCGTTAAAAACTAAGAATATCAGAGTATATGATCATATAAAAGAAGACTTGACTTCTTGATTTCATGATTCATGTTATACATTGTTAATAATGAGCATTGGGCCAAGAGATTTGTTAGCTTGATGGTAAAAATTTGTTGAGCTTAGTATATGTTCATGAATTAGGTCATCTAAAGTTTTGGACAAGGTTGTGATTTTGGTTTGCGCATTCTATCCAAAGGTCAATGTGCTATTGTATTGGCCTCAACACAATAGCTTGCTTAAAAAATAAATGGAGTTATTGAAAAATGCATTAAGTTAAGGGACTTCTTTGACCAAGTGGACAATTTTTTAATCTCAGTATATGTTCATGGATTAATCTATTTGAGGTTTTGGCCTAGATTATGACTTCAGTTGGCTTGTGTATTTTGCACAAAGATAAATGTATTATTTTAATTGCCTTGATACGATAACTTGTTTCATTTTAAACTATATTTTATTTGTTACATACATCTTTGATTTGTTTTTACAATGATTTTTTTTGCAAACAAATTATTTTGCTTCCATTGAGATCGTGACTAGATCAAACTATGAAAAATGGAAACAAAGACTTTAATTCTCTTTAGGAATTGTTGATCTTGATTTTGCTTTGAGTAAGAATAAGCCTATGATCAATGTGGATATAAGACTAAACAAAAGAAACTTTTGGCTAAGTGAAAGAGATATGATAGACTAAGTCTTATTACTACCAAGAAGACTATTTTTAAACATCTTTTAAGTGTCTTTATGAAAAGAGGGATTACTAAGAACTTTCTCATTGTGCTAAGAGAGAGGTATCAACTATATGACAACACCAAATTTGGATGGTTAATATTTTAATATTTTTAAATCATATAAAAATAATTAGTATTATTTTTTGTTAGTTATATATTAAAAAAAATTTAAAAATCTCATAATTTTATTACTTTTTATGTTCATTAATTTAAAAAAAATTAAGTTAACCACTTAAATTAATATAGTTTATAATTTATGTGTTAAGTTAAACAGTATTTACTTTTTATATAAAAATTGTCGATAATATAATAATTGATAAAAAAAAGTAAACATCTGTTTAATTTTAAATAATTAATCTAAAAAAATACACATCATTATTATTACATGCATTGTGCATTAAGATAGGTTATATTATTATTTTATATTTTATTAAATTTGTAGTTTGTTTTTTTAAATCATTTAAACTTGTAGTTAAAAATGTCTTAAAAAACTAATTATATTCAACAAAATTGCTCTCATATGGTATACAAACATACATGTTTTTTTTCTTTCCTTTTTAATGGGTTTCTTTGAATATTCTTTTTTCTTCAAAAGATATAAAATAAAATAAAATAAAACAAAAAAATTCATAAATTAAAATAAGTTTATACGTAAATTAAAAAATTCCTGTTTAATAAGTTAATATAAGAAAGTCTATACAAATTAACTTATATATAAGTTAATTTTATCTTTTCATTTTTTTTAATTTTAATTTTTTTAATAAATATTTATAGAAAATTTTATTCAAGTAAATACTATATATATATATATATATATATATTATTTATTTATTTATTACCAACAACACAATATATATTTTTTCTCCATCACCGATGGCAACTTCTTTATGAAGAAACTAATAGGGAAAGAAGATCTTCATATTTGTCTATATTTATTATTTCCATGTATTAAAATAATTATAAAAAATTAAAAACAGATAACTACATAAAGTAAATTTAAAGATTAAAGATAAAATTGTTTATTTAAAATTTTAAAAAATAATTATTTTTAAACGTATTATATCCCTTTAACAATAGATATAGATAATGATAAAATTATCTCAAATTCTGTTTTTTTTTTTTTCCAAAATCACGGCTAGTCGAGAAGAAATGTATTAATTTGAGTCCCACACATTTTCACAACTTATCCCTCTTAATTTTCCACCAAACAAACAAAGAAAATAATTTAAATCTTTCCCAGACCCTTCTCACTTTAAACAAACAAAATGTTGGTGAATTTTCTACTCTATTTCTTTTAAAGGAAGTCTTAATTCTTTTTTACTCTACTTAAAACCCACTTGTAGTTTTTTAGCAATTAATTATTTGAGTGAATTTTCTGTTCTACTTATCTCTCATATTGACCAGATCTCATTGCACATATCCAGACGAAGGAAGAACCCAATGCATGAGGCTCGTCGATCCAATCTTAGCCATTGTTTTTGAAAAATTATATAAAAAAAATATTAATTAATTACGATAAGTTTGGATTCCCAGAGTGAATCATATGTTGTTGGATTAGGCATATTTGAGTCGGTCCGGTTGAGATTAAGGGGGGTGTATTGGATTAGGATTTTAAAGGACTTTTTTAGTTAAAAAAAATCCTACGGATTTTAAAAGATTTTGCAGGATTTTCATGACTTTTAAGATTTTGCAGGATTCTACAAGACTTAAAATCAGGATTTTAATGGATTCTGCAAGACTTTTAAATCAGGATTTTAATGGATTCTGTGGGATTTTGTAGAATTTTCATGGATTTTTGACATTTGATAAAATTTCAAAAAAAATTTCATACATTCAAATTTAAAGAGTCAAAGACAAAAATAATAAAAAAAAATAATGTCTAGAGAATTAATAATAATAATAATAATAATAATTCTCCATAATATCTTGTCCTCTTAAATAGCATTCACTCACATATCCATATCTATACTAGTCCTCCAAGCATTAGCGTATTTTCGCTCTTGTTCCTGGATTTGAATAATAGGTTCAAAAGTATGATCTTCATTAATTGGTAACGTTGAAGATGAAGGTTCATCCACCGCTTCAATTGGAAATTCATCAGAACGACATTCTTTACGTAGAAAATTATGTAGTGTTACACATACTAACACAAGTTCTACTCGTGTCTTAAATAAAAATGGAGATGCTGACTTAAAAATTGTGAACCTTGATTTAAAAATACCAAATATTTTCTCGATCACATTCCTTAAAGACGCATGACAAAGATTGAACAATTTTTTCTCATTTTCAGGGTGATTACCCTGACCTGCAAAATCTTGTAGATGATACCTTACACCTCGAAATGGAGCTAAAAATTGGCGTCGATTAGGAAATCCACAATCCACCAAAAAAATAGTTACCTAATTACATATGCAATATATATAATATTAGTATAATAATAATAATTATTATTATTATTATTATTATTATTATTTAAAGAATAAGCATTTAGATATAAGGAATATATATATATATATATATATATTATTGTAGTTATATATTATATGATAATTTTTAACGATATTTATAAATATAAATTATTCTAACAAATATTTTAACAATATTTCCTCTTTTAAAAAATAAGCTAATGAAGACATAAATTCTAAACCCTAAAAAATTAGATACTGCAACGTTTTATGTTAATTTTCTCTTTTAAAATATAAAAAAGTCCTAATTTCACAATATAAAAAGAAAAGAAAAATTCATAGTAAAAAAAATAAAATAATTGTTGAGTCATAAAAGGAGGAGAATAAGAGTAACAAACTTAAGGGAAGAAGATAAATCGCAATTTTTATGCTAAGAGGGTTCTTCCCCCAATTAAGATCAATTTTCATCTCATTTTACTCACAGAAACCCTAACAAATTCATCTTTTATATATATATATATATATATATATATATATATATATATATTGTAAAGATTATAATATCAATTTCATCTTTCACTTTTTTCTTTTCTTGATGTGTTATAAAAAAAATTACCACTTAAAAGTTAAAATTTTAAGCATTTTTTTGTGTTATATAAAGGAACAAATTCAACTACATAGAATAAAATAAAGCAAGTCAATTAAAGAGAACGAACAGAAAAATAGAACAAATCAATGACACTATCATTTATATATCAGAGTTTCACAAAATAGAAGAATGAGATGAGAACAATATTACAATATTATATATGAGCAATGAACAATAGTGCAGTATTATTAGCAAAGAAAAAATGGAGAAGACAGGAGCATAGAAAAAAAAGATAAAAAACTCACTTGAAAAGTCACTTCAAACAATCCTTCGAAATCCGATGGGTTTGGATGGGATTGTTTTATGAATTTGGTATTTATAGATAACACTAGAAAGTCCTTCAAAATCCCTCTCACACAACAATCCTTTAAAATCCTTATATTTTTGAATACCAATGGATTGTTTTTAATTTGTAAAAAATCTCAAATGAATACCAATGGATTTTAATGGACTCTTTAAAAAATCTTGAAAATCCTGATTGAATACCACTGGATTATTTTTAAGTGACATAAAATCCTGATTGAATACCAATGAATTTTTTTACTCAAAAAAAATCTTTTAAAATCCTACGAAATCCTAAACCAATACACCCCCCTAAATTAACTATATACAAAATCTAACATAATTCATAAGAAGTATAATTTTTTAAGCATGCTCACGAAAGTTTGTTTGCCTCATCACTATGTATACACAAGACTTGTTGAGAAACAAAATTTTGACAACCTTTATCAATTACAAACCTACAAATTTTAGACATAAGTTAGTATTCCAGTTATATATTATATATGACAAAAATTATTTGTATATAATTTAAACTAAAACAAACACATTTAATGTTTAAATTATATTATAATTAAAATTCATAATAAATTAATATATTTGTATATAAACTAAAGTTTGAATTAAAATAGAGTTAAAATATAGTAGATCGAAAGCTTAGGCAATTAAAATTTTGTTTATTCACATAAAAATAATATATATAATTTTACATAATTGAGAGAGAATTTTTTTTAGTGACAAAAATGCTGGATAATACATTGTTCATAACATATACATGCGGAGTAATAGGATTTATTTTCATATAAATTATAGTAATTTGTGATGAATTTTTTTAAATATATTTGTTATCGAGCTGTTAAATCATAAAATTTCTCCTTATCAATGAGAAGAGTATCCAAGTGTGCCCTCTATAGCTTCTCTTCAATAATGTGAAGATCTTACATGTGTCAACACCAATACCAATCTCTATTTTTTAAAATATTTGAAAAAGTGAAATAAAAAATAAAATGCTTAAGAATTATATATGAAAAAGGAGGTAAAAGAGATAGTAGAAAAAAGACATATTCTTTATGTGCAGTAGAAAGTCATACTTATAGCGCAATAAAGATTTTCTTTTCCTAAAATTAGGAAACTAATAACATATTTTATTTTGTTTTTTCAAATAAAAACAATATCAATTATGTATATTTTAAGAGATTGCATCCTTTTTTATAAAGATTCATATTTTATTTTATTTTTCGAATAAAAACAATATCAAATATGTATATTTAAGGGATTGTATCTTTTTTTATTTTATAGAGATTCATATTTTATTTTATTTTTCAAATAAAAAATAATATCAAATATGTATCTTTAAAGATTTTCATCTCCTCTTATTTATCAGTATAAACAACATACTTTAATCATATATTCTTTATCAACTACTTTCTCCAATTTGAAATTCAAAAATATTTCAAAAAAATTATATTATGTATACTCTAAGTGCTAGCAAAGAATATAATAATATTTCACTTTAAATTATTTAATTTAATCGAATTAAATACTCTTATTTAATTATCAAATATTAAAATAATTTCTTTAACATAAATTAAAACACTCGTTTGTGTGTGACCCTGTAAGTCTAATACTAAGCTGGTAATAAATTAATCAAATTAATATATTAATCAAAGTAGGCATCTAACAATACTCCTTAACGTTCAGATAGTATAAAGTGATATTTTACTTTCAAGAACTTAAAAGAACATATAATATTTTTCTTTCATCGTTATAGCTCTTAGTTAACTCTAGAGTATGGTATTATCGTCAAATTCCATTAAGTTAACTTATCACAATTGACTTAAGAAATTCATTTTTTCTTTCAATCAATTTTCCTTATCATGATATTATTTTATTAATAGGCTCAAACTCATTACCAAGATTTTATAGATTCCTTCTTGATTTATCATTAATTCTACAAGGATTTGATTATATCCAATATTCATTCAACTAGTACTCTAAGGCATTAGGTGTCCAAAATTAAAATATAATAAATTATTTATAAATCACTATGATAATCTCATGTCAAAGAAAAACATTTAGTTTCTTCTTGAGAAATTTCTGTTGACGAATTAAGATAATGTAAACCATTAGAAATTCTCAATTAAGTCGTTCAAATGATCATACTCACATATGCATCATCTATGTATCTATATATGTAATTAATAAATGAGATCTATTAATTTTTATCCTATAAAGACATTCACATATATATTGATCTATCTAAATTTATTGATGTCCCATATACAATAATCCTATGATAAAAAACAATTTAGATTAAAACAATAACAAACTTTTACTTCTCATTATCATAATCTTTATTATGAAAACAAGTATAATTTTAATCAAGGACTTTATCTATTTAACAAAATGAAAATAATAACACTTTATCAATTTGATATAATTACATGATGAATTGGATCTTTAGCATATTTAATTATTCTCCAACAATCTTCCACTTGCACTAGAGCCAATTAGTCATGTATTTCATTCCCATTTCCCATTTGTGTTTGTCAAACTCTTTTATACCAAGTGCTTTGGTAAAAGGGTCTGCTGCATTCTCCTTTCCATCTACTTTTTTGATCTTAACGTTGTGACGTTCAATGATTTTTTCTGATCAAGTGATATCTCCGTAAAATTTGTTTGGACCTTTGGTGTGACCTTGGCTCCTTAGCTTGAGCAATAGCTCCAGTACTATCACACAATAATAGAAATGGTTCCTCTACTGAAGGGACTACACCAAGTTCAGATAAAAACTTTTTCGTCCAAATTGCTTCTTTAGTAGCCTCGTTTGCTGCTATATATTTTGCTTCAGTTGTCGAATCTACCATTGTAGTTTGTTTGGAACTTTTCCAACTTACTGCACCCCCATTCAAGGTGAAAACACATCCTGAAATAAATTTGCTATCATCTTTATCTAATGCAAAACTTGCATCACTATAACCCTTTAACTTTAATTCACAATCTCCACAAATAAGGAATTGGTCTTTAGTTCTTCTCAAGTACTTAAGGATGGTCTTAACCACTTTCCAATGTTCTTGCTTGATATCGACTAGCTACCCTTAGTGCATATGCAACATCAGGACGTGTACAGATCATCGTATACATGATAGCTCCCACTGCGCTAGCATATGGTATTCTAGTCATGTGTTCTCTTTCTTCACGAGTTTTAGGACAATCCTCCCTACCAAGAGTAACTTCAGTTCCTATTGACAAATAGCCCCTTTTGAAGTTTTTCATGTTATACCTTTTTAAGATGGTATTAATGTACATAGATTGGGAGAGCCCAAGAAACCTTTTAGATCTATCTCTATAAATCTTTATTCCTAGAATGTAGGTTACTTCTCCTAAATCTTTCATGGAGAATTGTTTTGATAGCCAAATCTTTGTACTTTGCATTGTTGGTACATCATTTCCAATGAGTAATATGTCATCCACATATAATACCAATAAGGTGATTATGCTTCCACTAACCCTTTTGTAAACACAAGGCTCTTCCTTACATCTAACAAAATTGAACTTTGCAATTGTTTTGTTAAAGTGAATGTTCCAACTTCTAGAAGCTTGTTTCAACATGATTGGACAATGATGTGAACCCTTCAGGATGTGTCATGTACACATCCTCTTTTAACTCACCATTAAGGAAAGTTGTTTTTACATCCATTTGTCATATTTCATAATCTTAGTATGTTGTTATAGTAAGAAGAATCCGAATTGATTTAAGCATTGCTACGGGACAAAAGATTTCATCATAATCTATACCTTCTCTTTGACGATACCCTTTAGCAACAAAACGAGCTTTGTAGGTCCGAACCTTCCCATCTACTCCAATCTTTTTCTTGTAAACCCATTTACAACCAATTGGTTTTATATCCTTTAAAGCTTCAACTAAATTTCATACTTTGTTGACCTTCATTGATTATATTTCAAATTCCATAGCTTCTTGCCACCTTTTAGAATCCAAGCTTCGCATAGCCTCTTCGTAACTCCTAGGATCATCATCATTATGATAATCCTCATCAGAAGTGTTATCTTACACCAACAAGTTTAATCTTTATGGTACACGATGTGTTCGACTAGATCTTCTAAGAGGTTGTTGAGTTTGTTATAAGATTGGTTCATTGATCTGTTCTTGAACTATAATTGGTTCTTGAACAACAATTGTTGGAGGTGATGACATTTGTGTTAACTTTAGGACATCAAAGAAAGGTCTCTCAGTTTTCAACTTGTGGTTCTGAGTTGTTTCATTAGTGAATTGAGTTTCATCAAGCTCAATTTCTTTACCATGACTTCCTCCTGCAAGGAATTCCCTTTCTAAAAAGGTAGCCCCTCTTGCCACAAACACTTTGTGGCTGGAAGGTTGGAAAAAATAATATCCCATTTTTTCTTTAGGATACCCAATGAATCTACACGTATCTGACCTTGCCTTGAGTTTATCTGTTAGTAATCTCTTAACATAAGCATAACATCCCCATATTCTAATGTGTTTGAGTATTGGTTTACGCCCTTTTCATATCTCATATGGAGTTGTAGAGACTGCTTTTGTAGGAACTTTGTTTAGTAAATAGGTTGCAGCTTCTAAAGCATATCCTCATAAGTTCTCTAGAAGATCTATGAATCCCATCATAGATCTTACCATATCCAATAAGGTTTGTTTCCTTCTTTCAGAAACACCATTGTGTTGTGGTGTTCCTAGGGTTGTCCACTGTGAGAGAATTCCATTCTCTCTTAGATAATCAATGAAATCACTAGAAAGGTATTCTCCACCTCTATCGGATCTAAGCATCTTGGTACTCTTTCCAGTTTGTTTTTCAACTTCACTACGAAATCTTTTGAACATTTCAAATGATTCTGACTTTTGTTTCATCAAGTATAAAAAACCATATCTTGAAGTATCATCAATGAAAGTTATGAAATAAGAATATCCTCCTTTGGCTTAAATTTTCATTGGTGCACAAACATCTGTGTGAACTAATCCTAATAATTCATATGTTCTTTCTCATGTTCCAGTAAAAGGAGATTTAGTCATTTTTCCTTTGAGACAAGACTCACAAGTTGTATATGATTCATAATCATAATTATCAAGGTAACCTTCCTTATGTTACTTATTGATTCATTTGTCACCGGTGTGACCAAGCCTACAATGCCAAAGATATGTTTTATTTATTTGATTATCTTCTTTTCTTTTACAACAAGAAGAAACATGTAAAACTAAATTATGATTTACATCAAGTAAGACATATATGCCATGTTGGAGATAAGCATTCACAAACAAATCACTATCACGATAAATTGAGCAAATGTTATTATTAAAAATAATACGAAAACCTTGTTTGTCCAACATAGAAATTGAAACAATGTTTGAAACAAATTTTGGAACATAATAACAAGCACCAGTACTTCACCAGTGGGGATTTTTAAAGAAACAAATCCTAAAGCTAAAGCAGCAACATTTGCTTTATTCCCTACTTGAAGATTAGTTTCTCCTTTCTTTAACCATCTACTTATTTGCATCCCCTGCAACGAATTGCAAATGTTAAGGCTACTACCCGTATCTAATACCCATATTGAAGAAGCAATAATTGTTAAAGATATCATGAAAACATTTTTCATTAGTGGCTCACCTTGTTTCTTGTTTTTCACAAAAACAAGATATTTCTTGCCAATTCTCTTCCAATGTCCTTTCTCCTTACAGAAGAAACACTCAACATCACTTTGGTCACACCACCCTTAGGTCCAAGTGGCTTCCTTTTTGGTGCATACTTTTTGTTGCTCTTCTTCTTTGAGTTTTTACCAACTACCATGACTCCTTTTTTATTTTCAGAAGTAGTTTATTTCTCATAATCAATCAGCCAAATTTAACATCTCATGTAAATCACAATTCATTTTATTCACGTTGAAGTTTACAACGAACTATGAAAATGTATCAGGGAGAGACTGCAAAATCAGGTCCTGTGAAAGTTTTTTTCCCAAGTTTGCATTCTGATTTCTCAAGTTGCTCTATCAAATGAATCATCTTAAGGACATGTGGTTCAACTTGAGCACTTGCAGGCATTGAGGACCTAAACAAAGTCTTAGATAACAGGTATCTTGTAGTCCTACTCTGACCACCATACATCTTCTTAAGATGTTTGATAATTTCTTGAGGATCCATATCATCCTCGATGCCAAAATGATACATTTTGCACGAAGGAATTGTTTCAAATACTTCTGATAAGCATTGGTCGTCTGTTCATCATCCAACTCAGGTGCTTCCAAAACAAGCTGATCAATAATATCGATAAGCTTTTCATGCATGAGAACAATTTTCAGATTGCGATACCAATCATCGTAATTGGCTCCATCCAATTTTCCAGATTCAAGAATTCCACGGAGTAAAAGTGAAGACATACTGTTAATCATAGAGTAAAACATAATTAGAAAAATATTTAGTACAAAGATAAAATAAAACAAGTTTAAAACCATGAATAAAAAATATTTGATTGTCAAGTCATTCATTATGCATAGTCTATCATAAATGTATCACATACATTTGAGAAACAAATTTCATTTAAAAAATATACCTTATAAATTTCTGGTTGTCAGATCATTTTTATTGGTATCTTATCATAAATTTAAATTAATTTTAATACTCCCTAGGTAATCTAGGCGTTTAGTATATAATTAATTTCAAGACATACATCATATGCTATAATTAATTATTAATTACAAGTCTCCTGTTTATTAGGCCATTCCTCATTATTAACAATTTAAAGAAAATTATATCATATATAATTATTAAAATATGATATCAAGTTAAAAAATCAATCATATCAAATATGTCGAAAAATATCATATGAAAAAATATAATTAAAAAAAAATTGTGCATCATATGCCACAATTAATTATTAATTATAACTCTCCTGTTAATGATCAAGTCGTTCCTTATTATTAACAATTAAAAAAAAATATTTATATCATATACTATTATCAACACATGATAATATATATATATATATATATATATATATATATATATATATATATATATATCGAATATATAAATATAAAATTACAATAAACACTATTATATCATAATATAATATTTTATGTAAAAACATATATATTTACAAATACTATATTACACATAATATTTTATATTTATGCACACATTAATCAAAATTAATACATTCATGTATATATTGTTTTGAAATATTTATTAATAACACACAAATACTATGTAATCAAAGTTAACATATTCATGCATATATTGTTTTGACATATATATAAACAACACACAAATACTATGTAATCAAAATTAACATATTCATGCATATATTGTTTTGGCATATATATAAACAACACACAAATACTATGTAATCAAAATTAATATATTCATGCATATATTGTTTTGGCATATATATAAACAACACACAAATACTATGTAATCAAAATTAACATATTCATGTATATATTATTTTGGCATATATATAAACAACACGTAAATACTATGTAATAAAAATTAACATATTCATGCATATATTATTTTGACATATATATAAACAACACATAATAAATGAGATCTATTAATCTTTATCTTATAAAAACATTTATATATATATATATATATATATATATATATATATATATCCGGATTTATTGATGTCTCATATACAATAATCATATGATATCAAGAACAATTTAGATTAAAATAATAATAGACTTTTAGTTCTTATTATTACAATCTTTATTATAAAAACAAGTTTAATTTTAATCAAGGACTTTCAATATTTAACAAAATGAAAATAATAACACTTTATCAATTTAAATATGATTACATGAAGAATTTAATTTTGAGCATATTTAATTATTCTAAAAAAAATGATACGTAAAATTCATATTTTTAAAAAGAGAAATAATAATAATAATATTTAATTAAAATAATAAAATAAAAGAGAAATATTTATATAAAATATTTTTTAACCACATTTCAAATTATTTATAATTTATAATCAGAAATACATTAAGTTTATAAGTGGTAAAATATAGTATAGGATACAACTTTAGAAAATCCGTCCTTGATCTTTATGTTTGAAAAAAAAAAATTTTAGTCTCCACTATTGATCCAGATAATATTGGTTCACGCTAAAAGAAATAAACTAAAAACTTGAGAAAAAGTTATTTTGGACTATAATTATTTTAGTCAAGTTAAAATATAGAGTTTGTAGTCTTTAAATTTTTATTAATATAAGTTTTCTTCTTTAATTTTTAAAATAAATAATTTTCATTTATGTATTTTTTTGTTAATACTGTAACTCTAGTTTCTACAGCTTTTTTTTTTCCTCCCACATAAGGATATTAAAAAATATAAAAACTGAATTAACATTTAAAAAAAAAATATAACTTTTTCAAAAACTAAAAGCAATACTAATTCAAATATTTTTTTTTTACTATTATCTTTGTTACCTTAACTGATGGAATCATGTCAAGGTCAAGAAGACCAAGAGGTGATACATTGAAGGACCTAAGCAGAATGAGTTGATTTTAAAGACCTTTCATACCATTTGTATATAATATTTCTTGTATAGGTTCGTTTTGTATTTGTATTTGTAAGACACTTTCTTTCATTTGATATATGACATTTCTTGAAGAATTTAGGGTAGTCTACTTGGAGACTTTTGCTCTATTTGACATTGTATTAAAGATCATTCATTTTTACATTTTTCAATAGTAGAAGTGGAGTGACAATTAGCAAGGTCTAAGGGTGCAACTAGTAAATGGGCCAGAGTTGGGCCTAGGCCAAATTTTACATATTGAGCTTATTTTGCTCCATATTTTCCAGCGAATTGATTTAGCTAGGCCTCACCATCATTTGGTGAACCTAACTTACCAATTCCAAGATTTTTGGATTGGACTTAGTATGGAATCAAGCCCATGGTCGCTCACTCCCAACTTGGCCGGATTCGCTTGCTCACTTGGTTTCTTTGGGAAGCTTGTGCTACAAGCTTCTAACTTAGCTTGCTCCACAAGCCTCCCAAACCAAGGTGGACGGTCAAGCTAAGTTAACCTTGGTTCTCTTGAATTATGGTTAGCTTAGCTTGCTCCATAAGCTTGTCTTAGCCGAATTTACTAGTATACCTTGCACCCTTGGGAAGCTTGTGCTACAAGCTTCTAACTTAGCAAGCTAAGTTAGAAGCTTGCTCCACAAGCCTCCCAAACCAATATGAATGGTCAAGTTAAGCCAACCATGGTTCTCTTGAACCATGGTTAAGCTTAGCTTGCTTCACAAGCTACCTTCTTCTATATATTCATTTTCTTAACATTTGTAATCACTTTTGGAATATATGAAATCATAATTTTCTCAAATTCTCTCTTTCCAAGAGTCTCTAAAATCGTGGAGAACACTTCTCCCTAGAAACTTTCACAAAGGAGTTCGTCCTTTGTGTCTTGTTCAACGTTAAGTCTCATTTATACATATGTTATTATGTTTAGATAGGAATTATTGAACAATTCCACTCACCCCATGCACTCTTGCAATATAATTGTCCTCTTTTTTATTCAATTTTGTGCAGATATAGCTAACCCAAAACTCATTTAACAATACCTTGGTACACCTTATTTTTTGTGCAAGTATTGAGTGAAGAGTTGAAGTTGAAGACTCATTAGATTGGAAACTAAAAAAGCAAAGGAGCAGGACAAGTAATATCACGCTGGGCGCAAATAGTCAATAAATGTTTATTTTACCTATTAGTTCCTGTAAATACGATTTAAATTTACTTCTTGAATGGCCGGTATACTTGCTATGTTTGAGTCCGTTGATAGAATAAAACAGATTTACAACAAAGACAGAAACTAATATCAACAGAAATCTCAACATTCAACCTTCTTCCTACTTCTCAAGGAAGAAACTGAGCACATCTTAGTTGCTTCTACAAATTTTGGAACTTGTTTTGCTTTGTCCAAAACCTCCATTGAGACTTCAAGAGAACGATTGGATTTGAAGATGAAGAATAGAAGAGGACAACAATCATTTCTTTTACTTCCTTCCATCATTAACTCAATTAATTTATTCAGTTATCCTAGAGAAATTTGAAGTAACGACTAATTTTAGAGGTGGAATAATTTTTGTCTCTAACAGAGACTTTAGAAACTAGAGAATCAATACACATTTTACAGATTATATATCAAAAGCAAAATCATGTCGAGATTTTACCTTTTCAAATAAAACTAAGCAACATCATTTATAATACAACAATCCGAATGCTTTTTGAAATCTTTAAAATCATAAATAATTTAATTATAAATATTTTTTTTTATAAAAGTTTAATTTTTGTAATTATAAAAAGTTTATTATATAATTTTAATTTTTTTACCTAATAAAAGTTTAAATTTTAATTAGTCTAAAAAATTAAATTTAATGTATGAATTCTGTTAAAAAGTGATTTATTTTAATTTCATTAAATAACCCTGTACAAAGGCAAATAATAACTTTATATAAGTAAAATAAAATTCTAATAAAACAGATTTTGCGATGTTTGATTGAATTTTTAAATCTAAATAAAAAAAACTGTATGGGAATTAACTTAAAGACTTCAATTTTTTTTTCAACATCCCAAACAAAAAATTTAAATTATAAAGTGAAAGTTTTGAATACTCCAAACAACTCTATATAATAAAAGAATAATCTTTGTAAATCATTTTTCTTTTAAATATAATTTTCTTAAATATAATTTATACAGTGTTTTAAAATTCATAAATAACAATTAAGAACTAATTTATTTTCGTGTATAATAATTATTATACATCCAATTCGATTTTCATCAAAGTATATAATAATGGTGACTTAATTTTTTCCCAGGATGATGTCAAATCTCTATTAACTCCTTAATAATCTAACCTTACTTTTTTTATACCATGATATTTTGATATTCAATTTATTTCATTTTCATTGTACCATGTCTATCACTTTCTTTTATTTTTTCCTTTGTCTGATCTGTCTCTTTTCTTCTTAACTGTATACAGTACTATAATAAATTTTTAATATGAGTATAAACAACAGTAACGAAAAAAAAGAGGAAAATGTTCCATGGAAACACGTGAAGAAACAAATGTTCAAAGCTAATTAAATTGCTAATCAATACCCAAAGGGAGGCAAATAGAATACAAAATCGACAAGCAAGACATCTTATGATTATTTTAGAGAACAAATCGGGAGACATTTATGGGATTTTTTTCAAACAGTGATAATAATACAAGTTTGTAAATTATTATGTCTTAATTTTTTTTTACTCAATATCTTAATTAATTAATATAGGATTATCTGCAATAAAAAAAACATGTTCTATAACAAAAAAAATTCTATTAATTAATACTCACTATTTTTTTATTATGTTATATATCTTATTATGTATATTATTTTCTTTCTCTTTTCGGGTATACACTAGCATTGAAATGTCCATGAAACACTTTCTTCCGTATAACATATTAAGTTACTCTTTTATAGTCTATTTATTTATTTAACTAATTTAATTCAATGTTGTTATTATTAAAATGTTGAATTTAATAATTTTGTTTATTAATTTTACAAGACGATTTAATGTTGTCATTTAATCTAATTAAAAATAGGGATTACTTGCTTATACATGTGACCAACATATTTTTTTTATTGAGTCATGTGTAAATGTAATTAATCACGTTACTTTCAATTAGAAAAAAAAAAAGATACCATTATATTGTTGTTGAAAATTAAGAAACTAAAACTAGTAAATTAAATTAAAAATATGATTGAAAAAATACAATATAGTATAAGATGTAATAAAAAAAATTGACATTTGTAATAAAAAATATTAAAAAGTAAATTTTCACAATAATATATGTATTTGAAAATAAACAAAAATTAAGAGTTATAATTACGTGTAATATTTATCTATAAAAATGATTTCTATATAGAATTATTAAGAGAACCCCTTTTCATTCGGATTCAATTTAATGATCGATCAAAATCCACTATATCAGGTAAAAACATGATGTCAGTCCCCCTTTTTAAATTTAGACAAATTTTAATATTTCTATTTATTTAATCTCTGTGAAGATAAGGAGAGATTCAAAGTTCCACGTAATCATGTTAAGAGTTATAATTACGTGTATAGTGGATTATTTAATCTCTGTGAAAATAAACAAAAATTAAGAGTTATAATTACGTGTAATATTTATCTATAAAAATAATTTCTATATAGAATTATTAAAAGAACCCCTTTTCATTCGGATTCAATTTAATGATCAATCAAAATCCACTATATCAGGTAAAAACATGATGTCAATCCCCCTTTTTTAAATTTAGACAAATTTTAATATTTCTATTTATTTAATCTCTGTGAAGATAAGGAGAGATTCAAAGTTCCACGTAATCATGTGACCTGAAAATTCAATATGAAAAGATATCATTGTGTATGGTTGTTGAAAAAATAATTCTTAGAAAAATGTCGAAAAGACAACGTAGCTTCCCCATGTCTATATAATATATACTGAGACACACACTACTGACTTTAATTTCCACGCATCTGCAAGTGCTAGCTATTTGGTAACAAGTAACAAGCAAAAATAAAGCGTGGCACAGAAACATGGCGGTTGTGGGAGGTGTTCGTGGATGGGGAGACATGAAGAGTCTCACCGTCCAAGTCATCACCGGTCGTTGGTTTGTGGTGTTTGCCTCCTTTCTTATCATGGCAGCCGCAGGAGCCACCTACATGTTTGGCCTCTATTCCAGTGAAATCAAAACCACCCTTGGTTACGACCAAACCACTCTCAACCTCCTCAGTTTCTTCAAGGACTTTGGCAGCAACGTTGGTGTCCTGGCAGGCCTACTCAACGAGCTCACCCCACCCTGGGTGGTTCTAGCCATTGGTGCCATCCTAAACTTCTTTGGCTACTTCATGATATGGCTATCAGTGACCAAAAGAATAGCCAAACCCCGAGTGTGGCAGATGTGTCTCTACATCTGCATAGGTGCCAACTCTCAATCCTTCGCCAACACTGGTTCCCTTGTCACTTGTGTCAAGAACTTCCCAGAAAGTCGTGGGGCTGTGTTAGGCATCCTCAAAGGCTATGTGGGTCTTAGTGGTGCAATCATCACACAGCTATACTCTGCTATTTACTATGATGACACTAAGGCTTTGATTTTGTTCATAGGTTGGCTCCCGGCTGCTATTTCCTTTGCTTTTCTTCTAACCATTCGATACATGAAGCCAGTTAGGCAACCTAATGAACTCAAGGTTTTCTACAATTTTCTCTATATTTCTCTTGGCCTTGCTGGGTTTCTTTTGGTCATGATCATTGTACAGAAAAGGGTCGACTTCACTCAGAGTGAGTTTGGTGTGAGTGCTGCTATAGTGCTCTTCTTGCTCTTCTTCCCACTTGTTGTTGTTTCCATGGAAGAATATAAGACCTGGCAGAGTAAAAGGCTTGCTTTAGTTGATCCATCTCCGGTTAAAATAATAACTGAGGCTGAAATTGTCAAGGCAAATGAGAATGGGAATAAAAATTCAGTTTCACCAGTTTCCAATGACATCAAGTGGTGGCAAAATGTGTTTAGTCCACCTGAAAGAGGTGAGGACTATACAATACTTCAAGCGTTATTCAGCGTTGACATGTTTATACTTTTCATAACTTGCATCTGTGGTGTTGGGGGCACGTTGACCGCAATAGATAATCTGGGTCAGATAGGAACATCGCTTAGGTACCCCAAGAAAAGTATAAGCACTTTTGTGTCTCTAGTGAGTATTTGGAATTATCTAGGACGGGTTTTCTCAGGATTTGTTTCTGAACATTTTCTACAAAAGTACAAGTTCCCTCGTCCTCTTATGCTTACTTTAACTCTGCTCTTGTCATGTATTGGTCACCTTCTGATAGCATTTGATGTGCCAAGCGGTCTTTATGCGGCTTCGGTTATAATTGGGTTTTGTTTTGGCGCTCAGTGGCCATTACTTTTTGCCATTATATCCGAGCTTTTTGGACTTAAATATTACGCAACCTTGTATAATTTTGGAAGTGTAGCAAGTCCCCTAGGGCTATATGTGCTTAATGTGAAAATGACTGGGCATTTGTATGATGAAGAAGCAAAGAAGCAACTTGCAGCATTGGGGATTAAAAGAAAGGAAGGGCAAGAATTGAATTGTATTGGGGTCAATTGTTTCAAGTTATCCTTTATTATCATCACTGCTGCAACTTTCTTCGGTGCCATTGTTTCGCTCATTTTGGTGGCTAGGACAAGGAAGTTTTACAAAAGTGACATATACAAGAGATTCCGGGAAGCGGCGACGGTGGAGAACGAGAGCAAGGCAGAGAAAGATGCCAACCATTCTGTGCCAACTCAAACATAACTACATAGGATAAATCGTAAAAGGATTGTTGTTGTTTGTATACGAAGGTGTAAACAAGAAATTAATAAATTAATAATGTGGTCATACATGTCATACAATATAGTATATTATTCTCTCCCTCGCTCCGAATCCCAGCTTGTCGTTTGATTAATGCATAACGATTAAGAAATATCATATATATATATATATATATATATATATATATATATATATATATATTAAGAAGACATTTTTTCTTCTACTAAATTGGTTCTTATAGAGATAAAATGATATTTTAGTCTTTGATTAAAGAAAACAAGAGTAGTCCAAAACCATTTTTTTTGTTTAAATTTTAAAATTTTAAAATATTCATTATAAACATAAATCATAAGATGATTTTTGGGATCCAATTCTTATTTAATGATTCTTTATTAATTTGTGAAGTTTTTAATAACTTTTAATTCATAATAAAATGTTTCAAAATAAATATAAATGTGTTATTGATTTAGTATATCTATGCAATGTAATAATACGATAAGAGAAAATAAATGGTGGTATAAAGTAATTTTAGAAAATCATTCAATCATAAAATTATAAGGTGTTAACTTTTAAAAAATATATATAACCATTAAACTCGTATTAATATGTGACATGATACTTTACTATATTTTCTTCGACGAGACGTATACTTTTCATTTTCTTGGTCATAAAAAGCGACTTGCCCTCTTTTCGCGTTTAATCTAGATCGAGTAAAAAAACTAATAAAATTAAAGAAACAAGATTGCATTATTATTGTATAGTTGATGTAATTTGATGCAAGTTAATTAGCTCATTTGAAGGGGGAAATGACTAATTCTTGTGAAAGTTCAAGAGAATGAAATTGATTAGTTAGAGAAAGCGAGGGAGAGAAGAAGGTCGGAAGAAATGAAATGGTAGAACGGAAAAGTGAGGGAACCGATCAAAATTAGTATAAACAACATTGAATCCATATGGAAGATAAGATTAACACTGAATTTGGTAAAATAGAGAAGAGTGAGTGAAAAATAAGAGGTGAAAAATATTATTATATCTTTAATAAAATTGAATTGTGGCAGGTGAAAATCTTACAGACGTGGATTCAACATATTTTTTTATTTCTTTGAAAAATATAAGAAAAATACCAATGAAAATTGAGAAGAGAATGTGTATAAACCACTATTATCTCATAAGTTTTCTACCAAATAAGCTATTTGGCCGGACAAGCAAGTGTAAAGAATGGTTTACAAAAGAAACTACTTAGAGACCGAGCTCTCATTGAACGCACTCATACCCCCAACTAGCTCATGGGCCTGCCTACGTACACTTCTCTTCTGTCAGGTAAACTTTTCGTCATATCATTTTTGTTTGTATGTTACACTAAGCCCTAAATAAAATTTTAGATAATGTTTTTGTTGTTGGTTGCTTTTGGCTAATTTAGTTGTTGTTGCTTATCATTAAAATTGATTATTTGGTTTTTTTTTGGTGTCAATTAGAGTTGGGTTTCAAGTATTTGGTCTGATTTGGATTCTAAAATGACAAATATGTATATTTTTGGGACATCATATATTCGATTTAAAGCATTTGTTTAATCGATCGTGATAGTTGAATTAATATATACAGAAGGTCAAATCTGTTTGTTGTGTATTCAAATGACATTTGTTGTATTTCCAATGTGCTTGATTTCTATTCGATCGTGCATTTATTTGCATTCAAATGTTTATCATTTTTTATTTAAATATGGGTTTTGATTGTATTCAATTACAACAATTTTCATCTGATTACCAAATATGTTGTAATCAATTACAACAAAGTTTGATTTGATTACAATCAACATAAGAAAATCGGTGCCAAGTTGCTATATTTGAATGAGGTTTCAATTCAATCAATTACACACATAAAATTTAGTTGATACTACATAGTTAATTTTGAAAGGGTAAAATATAACTTTTTCTTTCATTATAATTTCTTTACTTTTTATCCATTTTAAAACCAAACAATTCTGTAATTATTTAAACTTAAATATATTTTTAAATACTTTAAATGAAAGGAAAATTAGTTTTTTGATCTTTCAAATTTAAAATTTTTATTTTTAATTCTTTATAAATTTTAAAAAATAATATTTTAGTTCTTCAAGTCATTATTAATATATTTGAAAGTAATAGATTGAGGTAGTTATGTATCATCAACTGTATTTAATATAATATTTTTTATAAATAAAAACAACAATAATAAATTTTTATACAAAATATTTGATAAATCCTCTAACAAAAATTTGAATGTAAAGATTAAACAAGATTTCTTTGAAATTATAAAGACTAAAAAAAAGCTAGTTTTAAATTTGAGAGACTAAAAAATAAACTTTACCTTAAATTTGAATGACTAAAAGTATATTTACGTCTATTATTTATCTTCAATTTCTTACTTATTTCTCTTAAACCAAACAAACTTTTTTTTTTATCCTATTCTTTTTTTACCTATTTCTACTCACTTATTTTTCTTTTATTTTTTCTCCACCTATTTTTTACATTTTTTTCTTCCCCACAATCAAACATAATGTAAATTGAAATTATGGGAAATGAAAGTGAAAAAGGGGATGAAGTAAAAATTAATGAATTCATTTTTTTTTGACAGAATAAAAAAAAAATTGAATCCATACTATAGAAGCAACTTTCAATCACTTTAAATGATCCCACTGTATCACGTCACTCATAAGCAACTCATACTATATTTTTACAATTTTTTACTCCAATAAAAATTGCTTATAAGCACCCATACTTTTTTTACCACTCATACTATACTTTGTAACACCTCGCACTACACTTTTTGCTAAATCTCTGTACACTTCCACCTTGAATCAACATTAATCAATCAAACCTCTCCATTTTTAATTTTTAGGAGTGCTAAGCATAGTTGTTTTTTCCAAACAACAAAAGCTAAAAAAATTTAGAACTTGTTTTACCATGTATGCTCTAGTGAGAATTTATTGTAAGCACTGTTACTTAAAAATAAGATACACAACAAGTACCCCCTTTGAAGGTGCTCTCAATGTTGGAAATGGTTATTATTATTTATGCCTCATTATTTACCGTTTGTGAAATGCCTATTATAATAAGTTGTCCTAATTGATTAGATTTTGTGTAAAATTTCTCAACTCGTACAACTATTTGTTATTGTTCTTAATTTCAATTTCAAGTTATGTATGGTTAATGCATATTATCGTTTAGATTTGGTGGAAGCCTTTTTGGTTTACATTTGATGCTAGGAGGTCCCTATCTCTGAATTAAAATATTAAAAATATTTATAAATTAAATATATTATATATATATATATATATATATATATATATATATATTAGCATTAACGTATTATTTTTTAAGAACTAAAATTATAATTTACTATTTAATTTTGAATAAATTACTGTTGTGGTCCCGCAAAATATACAACATTATTATGGCTACCCCAATAAATTATTAGCATCATGAAATTTTTGTGAAATTATATAAATATTTTTATTTTTTTTTATTCCTATAATAAACCTCCTTTAATTGTTTGAAAAGATATTTCAATAGTACTCTTTTATATTGTTATACATTATTTTAGCTCTTTTAATTATTTAAAAAAATATTATATTGTGATTTTTTTTTAAAAAAAAAAGTTTATTATAAACTTTAAAAAAACAGACCGTGTTAGTATAATTTCATAAAAAAATTTAGAAGGTATCAATATAATTTATTCTATATTTTTTCTCTGCTTAATTTTTTTTTTTTGGTGGTTGGCAGCATCTATTCTGTCACCAACATGGTTTGTATTTTGCCACTAGATAATTTGTATTTTGTCAGAGATTATTTTATTTTTACATATGAGTCAAACTTGACAACAATTTTTAA